>NC_062220.1:44424041-45757374 GCF_902686445.1 Sciurus carolinensis
CCTTAATAGCAACCTTTGCAAAACAAAAAAAAAGTATGTCTTCCAATTCTTTTATTTTTTAAAAAAAATTAATTTAGGTGAGATATTTAGATTAAATATACACTACTTCCAACATTTTTCTAGAAAGGGGTCTTCAATAACACACCTCAAACCAATCTAATAGAATTGTTATTTTTTGGGGGGGAGGTGGTTAGTTATACATAATACTATAATCCATTTTGACACAATAATAAATCATGAAATATATCATGTTCTAGTTCATACCCAAGTACTCTTCTTCCTCTTCCCTTTGGCCCACTCCCTGCTCCCTTCCCTTAATGATCTTTCCACCTTTTACCTATAGGTATTTTTAGATTTGTTTTTGCTAACATTAAAGCTCTTAAAATACTTCATTTTTTCTCCAGAATCTGTAAGTAGGTTGTATCTAATGATTACAACTTCAGCTACATTTAATCCATTCCTCTGTATATGGCAGATGATAGAGAAACATGGTTCAAATCCTTTAGATTCCTCTTGCAACTAATTATGAAAAGGAAAAGATAATATATTGACCCCCTTTAGCAACTTACATATATACAGCGTCTCTGAAATGAATCCATCTCTGCCAACACCTCCTAGTATACCTTGGAAAAAAACAGGATATTCCAAAACAGGGGAATTTTACAGTGGGATACACTAAGGAAGATTATGCCAAATGATCTGTCAGGTATGATCTTACATGGACTCTGTGTTCACTAAGATGTTCCCAGAAGGTGAGGATAAGATGATACAGTAACATGGAGAGAAATCTCTGAGACAAATCAGTATATTGGAAAGCAAAAAGTTCAAATTGAAAATTTAAAACATGTTCTCCTAAAATGATACATTCTTAATTTTGGCCTTTTGAGGAAGACCATAATCATCTATGCCCCAAATATTGTACATGAAGTGAAAATATGGGGCTAAGGATGTAGTTCAGTAGAATGCTTTAGTATGTGTAAAAGCCCCAAGTTCGATCCCCAGTACTGTTTAAAAAAAAGAAAAATGTATGAGGAGAAAGGACTCTGTATTTTACTCATTTACACACACACACACACACACACACACACACACACACATGCATTTATATACATACATATGTGTGTATCAATACATATTGATAAAATTTATTCTCATGTATAGGTTAGGAGCACTCTAATTTTAGAAGTAAAAATTCACAATTTAAATTTTATCTAAAAGTACTCTATGCATGGATAAGTTTAAACTATCATCTCAATCACTGAATTGGACACTGTATTGAAAATTATAGTTTTTATTGAAAGATATTCAATTTCAGTTTCAAAGATATAGGCTCAAGGTTTGTTCTTTCTTACAGCAGAAACTCCGCTTATACAGCATTCATAATTTTCACAAAACCCAAGAAAGCTCTTCCAAATGAACTCTTCCAACCTACTCAACAAAACATGCCCACATTCTGATGTTCATTTCAGTAGTATTTGTCTCTGTGAAGCACATCAAAATCACTCAAACATCAAATTGCTGATCTGATAGAATGATTTATTTTCCCATTATAGGAAAGTCATGAGTGACTTGTTTTGAGGTATGTTTCTGAGCTATGAAGGACATCTATTAGAAGTTCCACACTTGAAGGTTTCTGTTTAGGTGATATTTCATGGCTGGACAGTCTCTGCAGGCACCAGATTCCCTGTTGTATCCAACTGCATACATTTACAGGTGCATGCAGACACAGGACATTCTGCATGGTCCCTAAAAAAATAGGTCAAATAACAGTTACAATTCCACACTATATATATGTGCACACATTCTATACCTATCTATCTTAATTCAAGTTTTCAAAATGGCATTTGAAAAAAAAATAGAAATTAAAACCCAGAGGAAAAAACATTAAAAACATTAGAAATATCTGCCAAGCTGAACTTGAGGGAATAAGTTACTAGAAACTGAACTGCTTCACTTTTCACATGTATATAGCAAGATATCTCAGTTATGAAAGTGATAAGAATGCTCAGAGTTTAAGTTAAAATTAAAGCCAATGAAACAAGTTGGTCTGTGAATGTTATAACAATGAGAAGTGCACACACCCACTGGCACCATTCAAAACAAAAGTTAAGTGTGGTCTTGAAAGTCTCCATTTCATGAGGGCTTACCTATTATATACCAAGGTCACTTAGAAAAAAAGTTGATATAGTGGTTTGGTATGTATCATATTTATAATTCAGTTATATGCAAAATTATGGGATATTCAGTCAGCTATAAAACACTATAAACATTTCCTGTCTCCAAATAAAGATAAATAATGCCACTCATTTAACCTACATAAAATTAATTTTATAATTTAAGGTTATTTGGATCTCTAATGATAGAAATGTTGCTTTTATCCCTGTTAAGGAAAAGTAAAAAGGAAATCAATTCTTTAGTTATACATTAACAGTATAAAACAATAATATCCAAAACTATTTAAAAGATTATCTACTTTATATCCTGTAACTCCAAGTTTATAAAAGAAGAAATGTACCCATTACCTGAACCAACTAAGCATATGTCCAGCATGCCCACCATGCCTACAATTGTGACACCATGTAAACCAGTTGTTAAATTGAGCTAATTTTTTGTCCTTGCTCAAGTCTACTTTTTCATCTGATTTGGATCCTCCTATGGGAAAAGAAAATTATCTTTATTAACTATATCACAATATTTTAAGTTTCTTAAAAACTTTTTCTAAAAAGCTTTTACATGTTATACATCATGTTGAAACAGCAATATTGATGCTAGATCAGTTTAGATTGAATAAATATTGAACAAAAGGGGTTCTCCTACATTTTTAATAGCCCATACAAAAGGAAAGTATAAATTATCAAAACCCACTATGAAATAATCTGAGTTAAAGCTTTACAAGAGCTTAAAATATTTCCATAAATAAAACACCATGCCCATTTTATACATGAGTTTTGCCAACAGGGAAGGGACAGGTAATTCTCATCTACACAAACTCTTTCAAACAAGAAATTTCCCACTAGACTTACTGAGGCAGGTATAACTTTGTTAACAAAAACTAGACAAAGATAACACAAAGAAGGAAGATTATAGACCAATCTCTCTCCTGAAGAGACATAAAAATTCTTAGTAAAATGTCAGCAAAAAGAATCTTACAATATTATAATCCTATGATTTAGCAATTCTACTTCTAGGTAAATATATCAGAGAAGTTTTTGTACATTTCAAAAGATGACCTATAATAATGTTAATAGCACCATTATTCATAATAGTAAAAATCTGGAAATAACTCAACTGTTCCTCAATACAAGAATGCAAAAACTGTGTTGAAGTCCTTAATAGAATACTCAGTAGTGAAAAATAAACCACAGCTACATTCAACCATAAAATAAAATAAAGAACTGAAAGTATTTATCTTAAGGGGGCTTAAAAAGTCAAGTAGAAGAATTAATTCTGTATGTAATTTATATAAAACTCATAACACAAGCAAACTAAATATGATAAAATTGTACATTCAAGCAAGAGACTGATAACATGCAATTTAGGATAGTGGCTACCTCAGGGGAAGAGACAGGAGATAGACAACAAGGAAGAATGAACAAAATTATTGGTATAGACAATGGCAAGCAAAGGAGGGGTCTCAATATTTGATTTGTCATGATACATATATACCTGTATATGTTATACTCAGTTCACAAAATTTAAAGGAAAATGTATAATTGTATATGAATATTTACAAATGTACATGACCATATATCTTTATGTAATTTTTAGTGTTCTGAGAATGCTCATTCTTCGATTTTGGCTAACTAGGATGTGTTTTGTTCTAAAGCAACAATCAAACTAAGCTATTTTAAGACTCCCCCATATAATTGGAGACCAAAATAGAAAAACATTAAATATGGGAGACCAAAATAGAAAAACATTAAATAGAACTATTAGGTCTAATTAAAGCAATTGTTACCTACTAGGACATATTGCACAGAAAACTATAATCAAAATTTCCTTTGGACCACTGCTGGTCACACTTTAATGACCACAAAAATAGTCTTAGAATAAAGGATTATTTTTAAAAGTATTCATTTTTACTTACGATATGAAGGTCAAAGAAATATAAGTACTATTTAAGATGTAAACGTACTGATATTATTCCTAAAATCTTTATCAACAATTAACATAGGGGAAAAAAGGAAAGGGGGAGGAGAAAGAGAAAAATATAAAATAATGTTCTACAATATCTATATCTTTGTGTAAAGTTCTCATTAGTGATTTTCACTTCATTTTTATAACTTCTAACATACCCAGAAAACAGACTAAATCTGGAACAGGTTAATTTTTAGGTTTTCCTAAAGAAACTGGAAATATTAAGGTCTACCTCACTGAAAAGGGAAAGAATTATTTTTAAGAACAAGTGACTTTAAATTTAAAAAGATCTATACTAAATTATGAAGAGAAGTGCTAGAGAATACTTAAGACAAAGTAGAGTTTTACTTATGCATTATTAAAGAAAAATAAAAAGGAAAACCAGCCTATAATCTTTTAACAAATACACTACCATTTAGAAGTTAAGCTCTATAAGGGCAGAGATTTTTATCTGTTCACTGCAATATATTTAATAAGAACAGTAGACACTAATAAATAATTATTAAATGTTTAAAATTTAGTCTTTATAACGATGTTACTCAGAACTATTTCAACAGAGTTCTAATCATCAATACACAATTGAATATAAAACTATGCAACTCTCAGTTAAATAAGCTTATGGAAATTCTAATTACTTGGATCGTGAAACATGATAGGTAGATGCACCAGAGAGATTTGATAACCTGCACTTTTAAACTTCCATGAAACAGTATTTGATTTCTATTAGTTCCTGTTTTATTTTGGAAATATGATTCTTCTGATGAAAATATGCTTTTCATTCTCTAATTAACATGACTCAGCAATGTCTTTGAAGATCATATTCAGGCTTCCTCTAAATTTTCCTACAATATTCCTATCAGTTTACTTCCTAGACTCTCATCACACTGATATACTTGCTACTTCCCATATCCCTGTACTTACCAATCTCTTTATCCTCATTCATATTTTTAAATCATGGTCTACACCTAGAAAGTAGTCCCCAAAATCTTCACATGCTTAAATCCACCAAATGTTAAAGGTCCAGTTTAATGATACTTTCTTCCTGAAGCTTTTCAGATATCTTTCATATAAAAGTCAGTAATTATCTCTTTCAAAATTCCTAACATTTTCCTAATATAACATTCCTTATTCAACTTGGGGGATAAAATGTGATTTGAAATTCAGAATGTTTTCATATTTTAGAAATATAATGAGTAAATATATATTGTGTAATACCTCCAGTGAAGTGGAAGTCTGAAGTAGCAATCTGTAATCAAAACCATCAGTATTTTTACAGTGCAAAATACAAATATTCACAAAGACAAGTCAAGATATTACTAGCTTCATATTAATTCTGAACAGGTTTTGTTGCCAAATGAGATTATTATAAATTTATCAGAAAAAAATCCTCTTCATGTTTAGATCTTTCTAGAGATTTTGGAGTAACAGATGAGGAACAGTATACCAGCACTTATATTTTAGAACATATGACTTCTTATTTTATATTAGTTATCTATGATTATTATACACCACAAGTTCCACAAGAAACGTCATCTTGGTATGGTCTTATCTTAATATATTTAATAAAATAAGTGCTCAAATATTTATTACATAAAGAGTGTATTTCTGAAGCAAATCTAGACAAATCTCTAAAAAAAATATGGAAAAAATGTTAAGATCTAATAAGTCTGAGTATTCATTATTATATTATTCCCCATAACAGAGAGTTGAAATGTTTTAAGATTTAATTTTAGGTTCTAGACAATTATTACTTTTCTTGTTTCAAAAACAGAAAAGACTGAAAGGCTAATGGATCAGCACTCAGATGTCATTACTAGGCAAATAATCCTGATCTCCTTATTATGGACCAGAAGATGTACTAAATTTAACTGTCTCTATACATCTCAGTTCACATAAATATATAACTTATTTATTCTATACTTCCTTGTTCGTCATTATAGTAGATATTTCAAATTGTTGCTTTTTATTAGGATCAGAACTTGTAAAACATTCTTAGCATGCAAGGAATAGAATAAAAACCCTTGATTAAAACTTAAATAAAAACTAAAACATACATTTTAAAACATTACACATTGTCTTCTTTAAATAAGATGTCTAGACTAAAAAATAATTACTCAGTCAACAATGCCAGACTTTCACAGATATTAATATAAAAGAGTAGACTACATACATAAGTAGAAGAGAATTATAAAATATCAAGGTCAGTAAGAATCCCTAGCCCAACTTTTTTATATTAAAGAGGTCTAAAGTAACTGAATGTCACAGGATGACTGTAAGAACTAGGATTAAAACAGACTTTCTGACACTATATACGATTCTTTCTTTACTATACCATTGTGGCAAATATCCAGAATGTTTTTGATAAAATTTTTGCCACAGTATTATTTCCAAGTTATGGAAATAACTGGAATATTCCCAGTCACTGGGTACATCATGTTCAATTATCTACCCGTCTCAAAAAATTTTTCATGTGTTTACTATAAAAAGTAATTTCTAAACATTTAAAAACAAGTTCATTTAGTATTAACTAACGAACAAGAGAAGCAGCACCAAAACCCAGAACTCAAGGGACCTGGCGTCTAGATTTTTTTCTCTATGTATCTCGCAGGTAGGTTTTCAGGATGAAATAAGAAGTTTAAAAGTTGGGTAAGTGGTACACACCTATAACCTCAGCTACATGGGAGGCTGAGGCAGGAGAATCTCAAATTTGGGGCCAGCCTGCACAACTCAGCAAGGACCTATTCCCCTGCCCCTCACATCCCCTCAAAAAAAAAAAAAAAAAAAAAAAAAAAAACAACAGGTGGGCAACTCGAAATGTATCCCAGTGGTAGAGCACTTGCCTAATATATAAATATATGCAAGGCCCTGGGTTTAAAAAAAAAGAAAAAGGAAGAAATGACAAAAAGCTATGAGACTATCAAAAGCTCCTTAGGAATACAAGGTATTTGTTAACAGATGTGGACACACTGTTCTTTGAACATGAAATTTGGAAGAATTTATATTAGTAGAAATAGCAATGAAAGAATGGTATGTTTGAGATTACTTCATATTTAAGCTTTTGTCACAAATTTTAGATTGGTCAGGATTTATGAAATTACCTGAGACATCATGGATACAGATTTTATTTTTAATGTATAGGTTTTATAAATCAGAGAGACCACAAAGGCTTTCAAGCTAGTAAAATGCCCCTTCTTAGAAATAATACAAATTCAAGCTAGTATGTATTTTATTTTCAGGATTAATTATGTAGGAAAAATTTGGACTGAGGAAAATATCCTGTAGAATTATGTCATACCAGGACAGCTAGACACAGGTGTTCCCATATTAATGAGGCAAAGTGCACATCGAGGAAGGGGCTTTCGACAGCCAGGGCAACTTGTGACTTTAGATTTTGTTGGTGAGCCACTCACACCATACTGACTAAAACCTCTGCCTTGATGAGGTACAGTTGAACAGCTGTAGGAGATTGACTTGCCACAGAAATTACAACTCACAAACACCTATAAAACAAATGAAAGGAGAAATAAATGTAATGCAAATCATAATGGAATAAGTGTTTGATACTAAGAAATTATTTTTAAATATTTTTAAAACTTCATTTTATATTGCAAAATGATTTATCTGCAAAGTTTGACTAGCTCACATTTAAAATTTCCACTTAGCTGCATTCATTATTTGGGTATTTCCTTTTTGTTAGCATTCTTTAGTTATATTCTTCCTAATACTATTGATATTGGTGAAAAAAAATAAATCAAGAATTTTAAATCCTGATGTTTTAGAATTAAAAAGGACATTAGAATTCACACTGGGCCACTATGAAATATCCCAATATGACTTTTAAACCAAAATTCAGTTTCTTAGAACAAAATTTCCTTATGAAGAAAACAGTCTGTTCCTAAGATAAAAATGGAGTTAAGGATCCTATAATGGTAAATTATTAAAATTTTGGAATAAAGGTATATGTTCATTTGGTTTTATAATAAATTCCTCAGTTCTTAATCACTTACATAGATTAGTAACATATACATTTTACCAATACTTTGGTTGTCTTAATATAAGCACACTCATTTCTCAATTTCCTAAAATAAGAAAATAGCACCATCCAGTGCTCACAGTGAGGATAACCTAATATATAGCATGAATGAAGATACAGATGTTATCATTTCATGTCTTATGGGATAATTGATCTTGTGTTTTTCAAACTAGTGCTAAAACAAAAATATTCCCATGAGTAATAAGACATATAAATATATATGCAGTGTTAAAATTAAAATTACTCAAATCTACCTCTATTGCACATGAACAGGAAAGAAAAAAACACACAGCTTAGATTTCTATGATCATATCATATTAAGATTTCAAAAGAGCTTGACATGTACTGAAAAATTCCAGACAGCCCTAGGATTTAGGTATTGCTAAGATCCTCTGAGCCTGCTGTGGTTTGCTCTATTTCAGACTAAAGTTCAAGCCACCTAGGATGATTATCAGGAAGTGGGAGAATCAAAGAATAGGAAGACCAGGAATAAAGTGCAGTCTAGATTTCACCAATGGAAACAATATAAGCAAAAAAATGAGCTAGTAATAATTTATTAAACTAAATTCTAAAATGTTACCATTTGATTCTTTCCAAACAATATACTTACTTGTGCTAAAGGCTTAGAACTGGGATCCAACTTACTCCTGTGAATATCAAATTCAGCTCGCTTATGCCAAAACCTCCAAGCATCTAATAAATTCCTATAATTCTCAATCCAGTATTGAACCCTTTCATCTTTAAGAACATCTAAAGGTGAACCCTAGAAAGAAAACAAATTATTTCAAATTGTTCAAAATGCTGTGGTTCAAACCAGAGAATTCTGGGTGTCAAGTAAGTATGAGTCACACAGAAGCAACAGGCCTTCTTTTTGCCAAAAGTTGGTTCCTAAAGAGAACACAAATAAAGTAACAGATGAAAACTTCATTAATTTAACTTTAAGCTGGTTGGTCTTCACTAATGATAATGTGCAATTTTCTTACCATACTTGGTCAGGGAAGTGCAATGTTCTCTTTTAGTTGAATTTAAAAAGTCAGGAGAAAACAATTCACTTTCTTGGTGAATACCCTTTGTCCCAACCTTTAAAACCTCTGGGTTCACAAGTTCTTTCTAATACATTGTCTAAATACAGACCAAAATTGCTTAATATGTAAACTCATACTGAGCCTTGTCCTTATCTAGCAATGTACTATGAAACTAAAATGCTGCCTCTGAACATCTATTAACTCTTAAATCTGTCTATTCCATTCTTTTTCTTGTCTTCAATAAAAACATAAATTTGTTGCCTTGAAAATAATAATGGGGGCTGGAGTTGTAGTTCAGAGGAAGAGCACTTGCCTAGCATGTGTGAGGCAGTAGGTTCTATTCTCAGCACCACATACAAATAAATGAATAAAATAAAGGTGCATCAACAACTTTAAAAATATATATTTTTTAAAATAATAAGGAGGGAAGGAAACCAAACATTTTCTTAGCTCTTTCACCCATAGGCCACAGTGAAAATTAGCAATTTGGTTTTTTTCTTACGAGTTGTTCTTATTAAGAACTTCAGTTTCTTGTCAGTAAGAATTTTCCTAAAGCTGTATTTTCCTTGGTTGCTGTGACACTTCACACTTCACTGGTGTTTCCTTTGGATTTGCATAGAAGACTTGTTAGCCCTCTCCAGCATATTCTCCTAAAATCTACATGATGGAGAAATACAGAAAGTCTCTACTTTTAAGGACTCTTTGAACATCAATCTAAAGCCTAATTTCTCCAGTGTTAAAGGCTAGACAGAAAAGTAAAGAGTTAGAGAAAATTTAGCAAATACTTTACTTATTAAAAAGGGTGAAAACCTGTAACTGCTAATATAATCTATCTTTAGATATTCAATCAAAAATAGTATACCTTTCATTTATTAAGTATTAATTCTAATTTCCAGAGTTAAATTGAGCTAAAAGAGCATGTGAAAAACTCTTGATAACTTCATTTCTTAAAGAAAGAAGATATCTACACTAGTCCTAAACATGGCCAACTAAGCAGAACTAAGTTATTAATGTAGCACATTATCTCAGGTATAAAAATTTTTTTTTCACAGAAAAATTAGATCTTCATATCCTCTTCTTTCTATTCCATGTCAATAAGGTAAACCAATAACAACATAGTCAATTTTATATTTGTTAAGTTTTCTCTAGCTCTGCCCTGATAAACTTAAAATCAAGCTCCATCATGATCTACAGAGGAAACAGTTTAGAGTCTGAGTCTGAACAAAACAGAATGGATTAGAAAATATCTTAGGCTTTTCACAGACTCATGATAGAAAACATAAAGGCAAAAGTGATCAGCTAGTAACTCTACTTCCAAAAGGAATAATGAACATTCTTCAAAAAAAATGTTAGAGAGGACAGATCTATATAATGTCCAATATTCAATGAAGAAATCAAGACATAGTAATAAATGTAGTTCAAACTCAAGGAAAAAGGCAGTCAACAGAAATTAAAATAGCCCATATGTTAGCAAAGACTAATGAAGCAATTTCAAAGAAATGTGTTCAAAGACTTAAAGAAAAATAGGACTTTAGTGAATAAATACAGAATCTAAGTTGAGAAATAAAAACTATGACAAAGTTGAGATTCTACAACTGGCAATAACTAAAACTGAGAATTCCCTGAAAAAGTTTAATAGCAGACAGGAGGTGACAGAAGAGTGAATAAAGAAATCAACAGAAATTATTCAATTTGAAGAACAAAGGCAAAGAAAAAATAGAAAGAACATAAACAGAACCTCAGGCACCTAAGGACAATAGCAATGGTTTAATATATAATATATACATTATGATTCCAAGAAAAAGAGAGTGAGATTGGGACAGAACAAAACACTTAAAAAAAAAAAAGCCTCAAACTTTCCCAAACCTGACAAAAAATATTGACTTTCAGATCCAAGAAGTTCAGTTAATTATTAGTAGATAAAAAAGAACAAGTAGGCACATCACTGCTGAAAGAAGCACAAGGAAAAATGAAGCATCACTTATACGAAAATAAGGATAAAAATAATTGACTTCTCATCAGAAAAAACAGAGGTCAGAATAAGATGAAACCAGTATCTTTTTTTTGGTACTGGGGATTGATTCCAGGGGCATTTAACCTCTGAGTCACATCCCCAGCCCTTTTTGTTTTTAATTTTTGAGACAGGGTCCCACTAAGTTGCTTAGGGCCTTGCTACACTGTTGAGTCTGGCTTTGAACTTATGATCCTCCTGCCTTAGCCTCCAAAGTCACTGGGATTACAGGCGTACGCCACTGTGCTTGGCTGAAACCACAACTTTAAAGTGCTGGAAGAAAAAAAACATGTGAACTAGATGTTTTCAGTTAAAATTTAAAAGTTGAGAGAATTCATTACCTGTAACATTATAGGAAATCCTAAAGAAAAAGACCAAAGGGAAATGAGCTACCAGATGAAACTCATTTCTATAGGAAATGCAAGGAATATTAAAAAGTAAATATAAAAATTTCACATTTCCTTTCTTCTCATGATTTAAATAAGGCTAATGACTGTTAAAAGCAAAAATAATAATGTATGTAGTAATAAAATTTAGTGTAGGACAAAGGAGAAGGTACATAAATGAAATTAAACTATTATAACATTTGTGAATCTCCAAGTATGATTTAAAGAAAAAGTCAAGTGTGGGGTAAGAATGGAAAAGGTTTCAGTAGGAAGAATGACATATCAGGTGTGAAGTGTGAAATGTGAAGTATGAGGGGGTAAAATGCTGACTTTGATGATTAAGGATGCATATTATTAGACCTCAGGTTAATATAACCTTAACAGAAAGATACTGAAAAGGGGTATAGCTTAAAGCCAATAGGGGAAATAAAGTGAAACACAAAAGTATTCAACTAACCCAAAATAAGGCAGAGAAGGAAGAGAGGAACAAAAGGAAAAAGCAAAACGAAAACAAAAGTAAGATGGTAGATTTAATCTTGACCACATGAACGTAAATGGAGGGAATATTCCAATTAAAAGACAGCATTATCAGACTTGACTTTTTTTTTTTTTTTTTTGGTACTAGGGACTGAACCCACGGGTGCTTTACCACTCAGCTCCATCCCCAGCATCCCCCTTTTTAAAAAAATTTGAGACAGGGTTGCACTAAGGTGCCAAGGGCCTCACTAATTTGCTGACACCACTGTGTCGTGTCTCTCTAGACTAGATTTTATAAAAGCAAGGTCTTGTTATTTACTGTTTACTTTTTAAACATATTTTATTAATTAACAAGAAGTTACTGGGACTGCAGTTGTAGCTCAGTGTTAGAGCCTAGCATGTGTGAGGCACTGTGTTCAATACTCAGCACCACATAAATAAAAATGAAGGCATTGTGTCCATCTACGACTAAAAAAATATTTAAAAAAAAGGTCACTAACCCATATGCACTGTGTAGTCAACAAATTGAAAAGATATCTTATTCCAGTTAAGAAAAAAAATGTTAAAGGACACCTTCTTTCAGAGGCAGTGGCTTGGTACCTTATACAAGTTTACTCTAGTTTATGGGCCAGCACTTGAACATGTTCACAGGAAAGCAGCATGGGGGAGCAGGCATTTTACTATGTTTACCCAACACAGAGCACAACTTCAATTTATATAAAGGACAAGATTAGCTAGAAAGCTATAGGAAATTTCAGGGAAAATAATCAGAACATACTTCCAACAATAGTAAAGTACAAGGCAATCTTTGCCAGAAATCTGGTTTTAACCACTGGCCAGTAAAAACTGAGGGGGAAAAAATGGACATAAATAACACTGATAATAAAAAAGGAAAATGAGAGTTAAGAGAGCTGTGGTATAACTTGCTTTCAGTACTTTGGGTGAGACTGCAATACAGATCAGGGAAATGGTATCATTTTTATAGATAGTTCTGTCAACTACTGGAGAAACTAAAGAGAAGTTTCCCTATTCCATTTCAACTTCACATAAATTCAGACACAGTCAAGACTGGTATTCCCACAGTGAAAGAAAAAACTGGATAACCCAATAAGGAGACTTAGAGACAGTAAGGTAAGACAGAGCCCTCAGGACACCCCGGGACTAGGTCAAAGCTAAATGCCTTCCAAAGATCCCAAAAAAGTCAAAGTACACACTCTCAATTGAGGGACTATAGAATGTACACAATATGGATTAGCTTTTTTAAAAACTGCTGTCAAACTGCACTAACCTGTAACATGCAGTAACTTGCTGTCTGGACATCTCCAGTTCTATCGACATAACTCTCCATTAAGTCGACTCCATCTTTGGTAAGGCCAGTAAGCAAAATTCCTTCCAAATTTCCAGCCTCTTTCATTTCATTGGTCAGCTTTTCGATGTATCTATTTAACTGAAAAATTCAAAGTGATTTTTCTGATGTAACCTGTTTCACTATATATTCTGTACTTGAAAACTACTATGCATGTCATTCCTATTGGAAAACATCTTAAAACAAAAGCCCTTGTCGAAATCCAGCTGTGTATTCTCTCAGGAAGTCTACATCTAATCTAATCTTCACTCCATAATCACTTAAAATATTTTTAAAACCAAGACATATACTATATTGATAATTATTTTATTTTAAAAACTATGGATGGTTTACTATTTTATCTTATTTTTTTAAAATATTTTTAGTGGGGCTGGGGAGATAGCTCAGTTGGTAGAGTGCTTGCCTTGTAAAGCACAAGGACCTGGGTTTGATCCCCAGCACCAAAAAAAAAAAAAAAAAAAAAAAAAAGTATTTTTAGTTGGATATGAATACAATGCCTTTATCTATTTATGTGGTGCTGAGAATCAAACCCAGAGTATTACACGTTTTAGGTAAGTGCTCTACCACTGAGCCACAACAGCAGTCTATTTTAAAGAATATTGTCCCCATTTTAATCTGCAGAGTTCTTGTTTTCTACCATGGTTATATGTAACAGAATCACAAACTCTTAAGTTGTAAGGAAATTTCAAAATTATCAATAACAAACATTTCCTTTAGGTTATTCGTGAACGCATTTCATTTCAAACTTCAGCTAAGATTCCTCCATATTCTCCCAGTACATTATCATTATTAGAGTACTGAGTACACAGCATTACCAGTTGTTGTATAGTATTTCTCCCTCACTATATCATAATATAGGCAGTCAGTAGCTGTGTACTCTATTGAAAAGGAAGGAACCCTTTTACAGCATCACTAAAAAGTGAGTTTAACATTTTTATCTGCTAACTAATCTTTCTCCCCAAAATGAAAATAAACTAAAAATATTAATATTCTAAACAAGTAATTTAATTTTGATAGACATGCTTATAATATCTCAGTGTAATAAATATCTTACTTTTTAAAAGAATTTATGCATAGATCCCACATTTGCATAATTATATACAAAGATTAGTTTCTTAATCAAGTGATAATAAAAATTAAGCACCTCAAATATCAAATTAAATCAGTTCTCACCTGAGTATCACTAAGGAATTTACAAGCAAATGCCACTCTGTCACGTACTGCAACTTTGTTTTCATACTGGAAAGAGAAAAGCAAGGAATTAACTGTACATGCTATAAATTTTAAAATGTTAGATTAAATATTTTATACACCTAACATGGAATTTTATTTTCAAATGTATTAAGTTATTGTATACATGTTGGAAAAGTCATCTACTAAGATGCCTTTCTGATGTAACTCCAAGGAAACTTAGTATTAAGATTGTTGTCCTTGAAAGCAAAGTCTTTGAAGCACAGACCAAATACAATTTTATAAAAGATTCAGTTGAGTCTTCTATAACCCAACAAAAAATATTAGTAATGATGTATATAGTATAATAATTTAAGTACAGTATAGTATAGTAATTTAAGATGCCATATAATCCTCACAGATATTAATTTGGGGGACACAAGACAATCTTTTCTTGGCTGAGTTAATCAACAAGTCTGTGAACTGGGTATACCAGTACAGAATTTAGAAAGAATACTCATACATCTTTCTAAATACAAAGTAACGAGTTTTAAAACTTATAAGTAAAAAGACACTTCTGTGTCTGAAATAAAATACCATTATATAGGTGGTCTGTGGCAAATTTTTAAGAACATTATAACTTAAATTTTTAGATACTTATCAATATTGTAAAAATTATGTTGAAAGATGTTTAGTATCAATTTAGAAAGATATTAATTTTGTGATTAATAAAAAATAATTTTAAAGATGAAAAGATCCTAATTCTACCGCAGTCCCTCTATGAAATAGTTTTCCTTCTTTAAACATAGATTCCTTCAGTTGATACCTATCTTAGTGTATTTTCTCAATTATAAGATATGGTTCTACCTAAAGAGAGAACAAACTCTTAGTCAGTTCCAAGTGTTATAATTTTGATTTCTAAAGGTTTTAAGTATTATCTGTCTCATTTTACAGCTGAGAAAACTAGAGATCAAAAATGTTAAGTGAATGGCTAAGGTAACTGGCAGCGCAAGGATGTCTATCTGACCTCCCAAATCAGTTTCACTATTTTACTGTAATTTAATATATATTAAAAAATAGTAACATTAATCATAAATACAAGTACAATTATATTCTTGAAACAGCTTCCATAACTTCCTTCTTGGCTACACCTTACCTAATCACCCAAAATTAGGTATATGAAAGGAAGGATACTTAACATAGGTCACATAACTAAAATATGGAAATTTAGTATTTAAACAATATACTTCTCTAACTATAAATTCACTTTTTTCTTGTCTTTATTATTCTTTCACTTCCTAAAGTATTATTTTATTTCTTCAAGATACAATATTTAAAGACTTCTGTTTATGTAATCCCAGAAACTCAGGAAGATTCCAAGTTCTAGGCTACTCTAAGCAATTCAGCAAGACTCTGTCTCAAAATAAAAAATAAAAAGGACTGGGAACGTAGCTCAGTGTAAAGCATCCCTGGATTCAATCTCCTATATCCAAGAAAAAAAAGTCGTATGTTTAACAAAAGGAATAACAACATTACATTTAACGAAACAAACATTTTTAGATATTGATTTGAAGTGGTTAGAAAAGTTCAACAGTAATTTGTTAAAAGTAACAGAAAAAAATGTATTTGGCAGTGTGGATACTGCCAAAATGAACATCAATATTTATTAAAAATTTCAGTAAGATATGCCATGGAAATACATATTTTTACAAATTCTTAGGGACTGATATTTAAATCTATTATTTAAGCAATGTTTACTTTATATGAAATGCTACAATAACAAAAACAAGTTAAGTAAATAAGTAAGTTTTAATATAGAAAGTTCTTGATAAAAAGATCAAATAAGTTTTAATATAGGAAGTTCTTCTCCTTGATAAAAAGATGCCCAAAAGTGCAAAGTAAGCCATGCTACTAATGTGAAGCTTAAAATCCAACAACTAAAACTAATAAGCACATCTCACATCATTCCTTCCTCACTTTGTGATAAAGAAGCTATTCACTGATTTGGTCATAGGTGGCTAAAGGAGGAATGAAAAAATAATAATAAAATAACCAAATAAGGAAAAAATGATATTCAGGAACATGTCTGAAAATACAAATACTAAGACAAGATGTATGTTTGTCCTTATCAAAACTGAGCAACTGATCATGAACTATTTTACTTAAAAAAAAATTATAAGAACAAACTAGGCCTGAATCCCCATCATGTTGGCTTAGGATCAGACTTCCTTAACAAGACTCCCAAAGCACAAGAAATTAAAGCAAGAATCAATAAATGGGATGAACACAAACTAAAAAGCTTTTTCTCAGCAAAGGATACAATCAATAATGTGAAAAGAGAGCCTACAGAGTGGGAGAAAATCTTTTCCACATGCACTTCAGATAGAGCACTTATCTCCAAAATTTATAAAGTATTTACAAAACTTTACACCAAAAATACAAAGAACCCAATCAATAAATGGGCCAAGGAACTGAACGGATACTTTACAGAAGAAGATATACAGACAATTAATAAATATATGAAAAAGTGTTCAACATCTCTAGTAATTAGAGGAATGCAAATTAAAACAACTCTGAGATTTTATCTTACTCCAATTAGAATGGCTATTATCAAGAACACATACAATAATAGATGTTGGCATGGATGTGAGGAAAAAGGCACACTAGTACATCGCTGTTGGAGTCACAAATTGGTGCAGCCACTGTGAAAAGCATTGTGGAGAATTCTCAGAAAACTTGGAATGGACCCTCCTTTTGATCCAGTTATCCCACTCCTTGGTTTATACCCAAAGGACTTAAAATTAGCATACTACAGTAACGCAGCCACATCAACATTTATAGCAGCTCAATTCAAGATAGCTAGATTGTAGAACCAACCTAGATGCCCTTCAACAGATGAATGGATAAAGAAACTGTGGTATATATACACAATGGAATATTACTCAGCAGCAAAGAAAAATAAAATTATGTCATTCTCAGGTGGAGAATATCATTCTAAGTAAAATAAGCCAATCCCAAAAAACCAAAGACCGAATGTTTTCCCTGATAAGTGAATGATGATATACGATGGGGGTGGGGGTGGGAGTGGGTGGGGAGTGAGAGAAGAATTAAGGAACTTTAGATTATGTAGAAGGAAATGAAGGAAATGAGAGGGGGGGTATGAAAAATCATGGAATGAGACATACATCATTACCCTATGTACATGTATGAATGGTATGAATCTACATAGTGTACAACCATAGAAACGAAATGATGTACCCCATTTGTGTACAATGAATCAAAATGCAGTCTACAAAATAATTTTTAAAAATTATATACACACACAAAATACTTTAATAGCAAATGTATTTTTATATTTATATAGCTATAGATTTCTGTAGCTCAGTTCTTAAGCTAAAGAATGAAATCTTTATTCTTTGTATATTTGTAAATTATACTAGTAAAATTGAAAAAATCAAATCTAGTTTGATATCTGTTAACACCAACATTTAACATGCATCAAATTTGTTTTAAATATATAATATGCATCAAAACATGTTTTTACAACAGACATTTGAAAATTTTAACAGATGAATGCTCCAAACTTAATTCAAAGAACGGTCTTGGGAAATAAATTTGCTTACCAAAACTCCATCATAAGACCCTGTTTCACTTGTCAGAAATGCAAACATGACACACAGATATGGGTTGTTTAGTTGTAATCGTAGAGTGCTGCACATTTCTCTCCAAAGGGAGTTCTTCTCATCGGTGTAACCTGATAAAGCCATTGCTACCACATTGAGATTCAGATCTCCTGTGTATTAAAAACAGCCAACTAATCAAAGAGAGAAAAACCTTAATATCTCCTTCCACATTTCTTGAACCATGAACAAACAGAAATCAGAGGGAGACTTCCAGTCTCAGAAAAATGAGCTCACTAGAATCAGGGTTTTGATTTAGAATGAAAAATTTAGCAAGGACCACAACTGAAAAATTTCTGTTTTATGAAACTCATACATATATTTGCAAACCCTGTGCAGGACAAGTATGTCTTTACTTTTCAAGTTCTCATTCTAGGCCATTTCCTATATAGTATGTTACTTACTATTTAGTACCTAAATTAAGAAAAGTAAAACCACTGTACAAAAAATTACTGCCAACTTTATCAAGTTCATGTATGCTGAGCTATTTCAAAACACTGATAGTAAATATTATATGCATCTCAGGATGCAATTTTCAAAATAATTTTATTTTCCTATTTTTGAATACATATTGCACATATGTATGTATACAAACATCAACTGCAAAGCCAGCATTTCAGCATTCTTACTATAGTATTATACTTTTAATTTTTCTAGGACAAATGATTACCAGAACTACCAGAGAATTTAATTTAGATACATTTGCAACAAAGCAATTGTTACCAATAGATTTGTTCTTCCCAGTTTATATGCCTGCTAGAAAGGGGCAACCTGGCCTTCAGCTCTGTAGCTGCCTACCTTTCTAACATAAGTTTAGCTTTTTCTCTTCAATATTTTTTTATATTTATTAGTTTTCTTATTCTCCATTTCTTTATTCTACTATTATTTTCCAAATAAAATAGCATGTCCCACTTTATGTTAACATCCTTATTCATTTTTATATTCTCCTCAATCTACTTCATGCTTTCTGCCTACTCCTAAAATCTTTTAAAATAAAAATATGTAAAAAAGCGAATCTTTGTAGAAGATTTATTTCTAAATGTAAAGGAATGCGTGGCTAAAAAGTATTTTCTTTAGTTATTAAAATCACTGAAGTAATATTTTCCTACTATTGTCTCTACAGGTGGTTAAATCTACCCATCAAGTTTCCCAGGTACACCTGACTGGAAAGTATCATGCTTTTAGGCTATGGCAAAATTATAATTAGAAATTGATTTCTTTTTTCAGTGCTAAGGAAGAACCCAGAGTTTTCAGTATGCTAGGCAAGCACTCTCCCCGAGCTACATCCTGAGCTCAGACACAGAATTCTAGAATTTAAATACCAATTCTTTTCCCATCATCACATGTCATCTATCATATTTTCAAAAGGAAAAGGCTTTTGTTAGAGCAAAGCTGAAGGAAAAGATGCCCATTTGGGCAAAATAGTAACTTTTTCAAGTTTTAGACTCCAGTAAATATACTGTAGTTATTTTCACATTGGTTTTTTTTTTTTTTTTTTTTTTAAATGGGACTACTGAATTATAACAGTTTAAAAATGGACCAGCAATAAGAATGTAAGTAATTAGTCTGAATACTCAGACATAATTTGCTAGATGTATTAAAAATCAATAGCCTTATCTTAGGTGTTTTCAGGTGAAATATTACTGGTAAGGAAAAAACTCAAGTTTTCTATTAAGACTTGTCTCTCTAAGGATCCTCTGGCAAAATGTCTTGTCACATTTATATAGTTTTAAAGAATATCACATAAAACTTACGTTTTAATCACCAGACTTAAACAGAAGCATTTTAATAGGTTCAAGCATGCTTTTTATAAGAATTTATATTAGGGGCTGGGGTTGTGGCTCAGTAGTAGAGTGCTTGCCCAGCACGTGTCAGACACTGGGTTCGATCCTCAGCACCACATAAAAAATAAATAAGTAAAATAAAGTTATATGTTATTTATAGTTTCCTAATGGTCAACCAATAATCACCCAAATGAGTAAGTATAAACACAATCAAATGTGTCATAAAAATGCTTCCAAACTAAAGTAGTACTAATCTTCAAGAAAGTAATTTTTTTAAATCTATGTGCACTAAAAGAAAAACACTGAAACTCCTTATAATATTGAAATGACATTTATGATACATCTTTTTTTACAGACCTAAACTAAGGCATACATAAACAGGATGGGTTAATATTTATTGATACAGAGTACTGTAATAATTTTTCTGTCAATAAAAATTTACATAAAATATTAATTGATTAGGATATTTTAAAATTATCAGCACCCTTTCTCTGAAGGATTCTATGAACTTCTGATTCTTAGAACATAACCTAATACCTTTTTCTGAAGATGCCCCTTCATTCAGGATTTGGATTGCCCGTCGAATATCCAAGTTGAACAATGCCACAGCAGCAGCTCTCTCCCATTCCCCTTCTTGTACAAGGGAGTTCAAAAAGGGCCCCACATCTACATCTGATCCTTTCTTTATCCACCCACAGAGCTGTAAGGCCAAGATTCTTTCTTCATTTAAATTCTGAATGTCAGTTTGCTTATCCAACCCACTCCAATTATGTCTGCTGCTTTCCACCATTCCTAAAAACAGAAAACATTTTTATGTTGTTTTATTGTCATTTTGAAATATATTTGGGGAAAAAGTTTCACAGAAAAATATTTAAACAACATACTTAGAATATTCAGCTTTACAGTCACAATTTTATGACAGCATAAATAAGAAATGCCACAAATAAAACATTTTGCATGTTTCTAAATAAAACAATTGGTTGAATTACCAAAGAACTATTGGAATAAGAGTGCAAGCTCAAGTGGACTAAGCCATTGCTTCAAGAGAAACATCCTTGACCCGCTAATCTAAAATACATCCATTATCATCTAACCCACCACTCAACTGTTTCACTTCCTACACATAGACTTATATATAAGTTCCCACATTTTACTTTTTTACTTTCATTTTATTTCTTTTCCTACTCAATCATGAGCTCCAAGAGGGAAGGTAATATTTTATTTGCAAGGCATCCTCGCTGCCTGAGATCCAGTAGAAGCTGTCTTCTTCCTATGTCCCACTTCTATGCATGTACCATCAGCATATGTTTCTTAGCGAGAAAGAAGATAAGGACCATCTTTGTTGACCAAACATTATTTTGTGGTACAAGACACAACAAGATGAGATCATACATTTTAAAGTATGTTGAAAGTTTAAGTACTATAATGAAAACACAATGGGAATTTTCTCCTTAGGAGCAAGAGGAATCTGTGACTTGCTTGTAAACAACAGAATATAGCACAGGTGAATTTTGCAGATAAAATTTAATTAGGGTCTTCAGTTGACTTTAAGTCAATCAATGGGAGATTATCCTAATAGGACTGACTTAATAAGATAGAAGATATCCATTTTCCTGCTGTCTTATAGTCATGGACTGTCCCTGACTCTTAGAGAGTGCTCATAGTTTCTTGCCACATGTCCTTCCCACAGACCTTCTTACCAACATGGCAGCTTTTACCACATGAATATACCAACGAACTCCACCTTTAAGTATATCTACAAAGCACCAATTAAAAATAAATAAACAGAAAACTAGTAAAGTAGAGGTAGGGTGACATAGGGAGGAATGAGGAGAGGGAAGGAAATACTGGGGACTGAAATGGAGCAAATTATATCCAATGCATGTATAATCAGGTCAAAAATGAACCCCACAATTATGGATAACTATAATGCACTAATAAAAAACATTTTTTGAAAGTTAGCTTGAAATGATTTATTTGCTGGTTTTGGGAATCAAATACAGGGCCTTATACATGCTAAGTACAGAACTACATCCCTAGTCCAAAAGATTTTTGTGGGGTGCCATAACTAACCCCAGGACCTTATACATGCTATATACAGGTTCCATCACTGAGCTGTACCCCTAGTCCCAAATAACTTATTTTTAACTGACTTCTGGAACCTGTTGCCATTTCAGGCCAAGGAGTTAAAAGGAAACTTTTGAAAAGAAGTTTCTGACTTTAAAAGGATCTCCTACAAACAGAGGGAAAACATTCTTTTCTCTTTGAAACCATAAGGCAAGTAAGCCTAAAGCAAAATTCAATCCTAGCTTATGTAAGTGTGTATTTAGGAACTATAATGAGAAAATTGAATGGTAAAGTTAATAAAAGACATACTCTAAAAATTAAAACTTTTTCTGAATAAATAAAACACTTGTTCTGAATAATGAATTTAAGTTGTTCAGGGAGGCTGTAGTCACTAAATTTCAGGTAGAAGCTCCAAAGTGTTTATTTTCATACTTCTAAAAATTTGGGATTTAAAGCTGATATTATCTAATTAATGGTAAAAAATAACAACTTAAAATAGGTGAGCAAAGAGAAACATTTTTCAAATGTCTTCTTATAGTTTAATAATATAATATCTTAAGAGGTTTTTTTATAGAAATTTTGTCATGAAATAGGGATCAATACACATGAATCCAAAGAGCTTAACGCTAGGAGATGAAAATATATCCTGTAAATCAAGTGCATGGATATTGTTATGTATTTTGACTAAGACCTTTTTATAGCTTGGTAACTATGCTACAAGTAATTAGGGTTATCAACTAAAAGGGATGATGTCATCATTTGGGGGGGTACCAAGGACTGAATTCAGGCACTCCACCACTGAGCCACATCCACAGCCCTGTTTTGTATTTTATTTAGAGACAGGGTCTCACTGAGTTGCTGAGCACCTTACTGTTGCTGAGGCTGGCTTTGAACTTGTGATCCTCCTGCCTCAGCCTCCAGAGTCACTGGGATTACAGGTGTGCACCATTGCACTGGCTCATGTGTTTTTAATACATCTTTATATTCTAATTTTAACATAAGAATTAACATATCTGAAAAAATTAAAATGTTTTTATGCATGGTTTTGTTCTCCCAATCTGAGATTAACAGATTAACAGAATCAATGTTTACTGATGTTTGCAAGGAAAACAAGTTTACTTAAACATTGAAAAACAGATTTTAAAAATTTGTTTCAAATCAGCAATCAGATACTATGCCATTTGTGATATTAATTTGTGTGTATAAAATAATAAGGCAATAAAATATTCCACAGTTTATCAGAACATTTTTGTGTTTAAAAAAACACTAAAGTCTGGGTCAGACAAAGTCTAGGTCAGAGTTGAATCCTTTTTATTTTTCCAGTGTTAGATATCAAACCCAAGGCCTAGCACATGCGAGGTCAATGCTCTCCCACTGAGATACATCCCCAACCCTTTCTATTTTGAGATAGGGTCTAAATAAATTGCCAAGGCTAGCAACTTGTGATCCTCCTACCTCAGTCTCCTGAATAGCTGGATTACAGGTATGCACCACCACACTTGGTTAGAGCTTACTTTTTAAGTATGAAAAATATTTTGATTAAGTGGGGCAGAAAGCTGGCAAACTTTTATTATATAATATTCTGCCATCTTAAAAAGAAAGGAATTACAACTATTGATACCACTATGAACACTGCTACACAGGTCTATCCAAGAGATTCCCTCAGAATGTGCATTCTCCTGATCATGGTTAACTTCAACAGTTTGCCCTTCAAAAACCAGCCTCTTACTTTGCTTCATTTCCTTCAGAGAGCTATACCTCCAAGACTTCAGCTGCTTCTTTCATGGACACACTCCAAACTGTTCTCCAGAAGAACCAGTTTCTAACCACAACTGCCTAGCCTTCCAGAAGTCTCATTACTTCTATACTCTTCAACTTCACAGTATACTCAACACTGCAACACTGGTATTTTTTACTTCAGTCTTCTCATGTCTGTTTTCATCGCCAAATTAGATCCCAAAAGCAAACAAGCCAATCTCTCTTGCCAAAGTTCTTAATTCCCTTGCCTCATTCTGCTTTACTCTATCTCTGGTTAAACAACTTTGCCCTGCAATCTGTTCATGTTTTTCAAGAAAGGTCTCTTCTTTTTTGCATATCCTCCCCCAACAATATCCCCGCTCTTTCTGAAGAACAGAACCATCAAATGGGAAGCCCTTCCACCTCTGGTTATTCGACCTTAACCATCCTACATACCACATCTTTTTCCAGTTCCCTCTGGTTAATATGGAGGAGGTATGCACTCTTCTATCTAAAGCTTAATATGAGTTCTACTTCCCTTTCCTCTCATTCCTAAGAACTTTGCTTCCTCCTCTTCTGTCACTGTCAACCTCTTTTATGGGTTTCCTCCAATCAGCATTTAAACATGCTTAAATTAATCGCATGTTGAAAATAAAGTAACACAAAAGCTGTCCCTTGATTAAAGATTTTCCTCTTGCAACTACCAAATTACCATTTTATCCTTTTATACAGTCCAACTTATTGAAAGGATTATTTATAATTGATGACTTCATTTCTTCAACCTCTTCTACATTTCTAATCCATCTGCAATTTGCTGTGCACATCACCACTGAAGCTTTCTCCTATTCCTGGATCCAGTACTTTTTAGTACTTTTCTTATTTGATTCGATCTGAAGCATGGAGCACTGCACAACTGACTTCTCTTTTTCCTCATCCACGTGAATATATGGTTCTGGTCTTTGTCCTATCCCTTCACTGCTCCTGTTTCCTTTAAGTCATTTCTTTCTTTTCTTACCTTGAACAGTTTCATCGACTCCATCAAATATCATTATTTCTAACCTCTTTTCTCTAGTTATATTCCTTCCATGAGCTTTGGACTCATATCCCATTGCCCATGGAACATCTCTAATTAGTTGTTTGAATTTCAACTTACTTTAAAATAAACCTTTTCTTCTCAAACTCACTCCTTCTGGGTTACTCCTATCTTAATTAACTGGTACGAGAATCAACTAGTTTCCCAAACTAAACACATATGTGCCATCTTTTACTGTCTTCTCTATCCCTTTTATCCAATTAATCATTAAATTTTGTCCCATTCTCTAATTTACCCATATTTCTCTAGCCTCTGCCACTAACTTTGATAAGGGCACCATCACCTCTTGCCTTTTCTATCCCTACTATTGATCTTGATCTGCCTTCTAATTTATTCTACACAGAGTAAATTCTAAAACACAACTCCAATTCTGTAACTACCCTTTAAAATCCTTCCTTGCTTTCCTTCCATTACAGGATGATAAATATCCCTAAATCCTTAACAAAATTTCTAAGTCCTTCCTGAGTCAGTCCATTGCTTACTTTTCTAGCCTCTATTTTTCTCTTCACTTCATCCCTCATACTCTGTTCCAGCCATACTAACTGTGCCATGCTTTTCCTTCTGGGCTTACTGCATCTGATGCTCCCTATCTGGACCTTATCATTGCCTTTACCTCCTCCAGGAAACCTCTAATCCTCACCATCAGATAAGGAATTATCTCTCTTTTCTTTTTTGGTACTAGGGTTTGAACCCATGGGTGTTTTACCCCTGAAATATATCCTCAGTCTTTTTTATTTTTTGAGACAGTGTCATGCTAAGTTGTTGAAGATCTTCCTGAGATGCAGAGGTTGGCCTTGAACTTGTGATTCTCCTTGCCTAAACTTTCTGAGTCTGTGGGATCACAGGTGTGTACCACCATGCCTGGCTAGAATTCTTCTTATATATTATATGTTTTCCTCATATTATAACTGCCTGTTTACTTGTCCATATTCTGAACTAAAATACAGATTCTTCAAGAGAAGAGATGATACTGATCTTGCTCAATCTCCATAAGGAAAGGCACCCTGTAGATGGTTTCTCCCATTCCTATGACAAATTCTGGCACACAGCACATGATAAACATTTGCTGGATGGATTAACACTATCTCACATTGTAGTTGTAAAAATTAAGTGAAATAAAAAATAAAGGTCCAATAACTAAAAAAAAATTAAAATTCCCTCCCAAAAGGATTTTGGATATAAACACATTTATGTGTTTAACTTAATAACTCACTAAAATATCTAATCAGAAAACAAAAACAGAAGGATATTTATGTACATAATCCTAAAATAACTACTTACTTTCAACCAAATGATGGGGGAAAAAATAAGCATACAAACATAAACATATTCAAGAAAGTAAAATGGAATTTTCTTACCCAAAGATGATTTTACTATTGATTTAATTCCTGCATAAACCAATGATCCTTTGTTGCCTGGAGATTTCTGATCCATATCTTCTGTATACTGCTTCATAAGTATTTAAATGCATAGGAAATACTAGTGATGATGTATAATAAAATATTTCAAAACTAAATTTGATTAGGAGCCAATTCAAAATAGGCATTCATGCAAATAAGATTGTTCTACTCTTTTGTATGCTTTTATTGCTTCTATATAATCTAAAAAGCAGTATTTCAAGTTCCTGAGTTCTGCACAATTTTGCTTTATAACTTTAATATTATGTAACCTGTATCTGCATAGAAAACATTCAGCATAAAGACTGACCTTTCAGGAAACTTTAAGAACATTTCTACCCAATTACCTCAAAAATTCACAATGTAAAGGATATAGTGCAGAGTATACCAGAGTGATTTGAGCTGTGGATCTTCATTTCCAGCTAAAATATGGTTTCTCCACACCTGCTCTGTGTCAAGTCCATACCTTGATAAAGCCCGAAGACGCATTTTTGTTGCTATATCTTTTTCCAAAGAATTATCATTTTCTTCTTCTGCACATTCATATAAATGACGACCGCAAGCCCACATTAAAGATGTAATTGGGCTCCAGGCAAGAGATATCCTTTCAAAAACAGTGAAGTCAGACATTGTTCGGTTGGGAGTTACAACTATCATTCGATTTTGACTTGTTGGATGCCATGCAAAGGAAGCAATGTAATTGTCACAAGGTTGCACGCTTCTTTCAATTATTGTAGGTTCAGTTTCATCTCCAATGGGAGTGGGTGTATGCTGCATATCATACAATCTAATAATATTACTATCCCTTATTAAAGTGGCAAGCAGACCAGTCCTAGTTGGACACCATGCTACTTTTGTTAGGGGCTTTGGTTGCTCAGTCAGAGTCAAAACTGGCTTCTCAAATTTTCTAAGATCCCATATTGCAACCTGACCTTCATAGAAGGAAGCAACACGATCATGGAAGTATGGGTCTACTGTCACCCCTTGAACAGCTTTAGTATTTACAAACATCTTTTGGCTTGTATTCCGAAGATCAAATATGGCTAGGTTACGATGCATACCAGCAAGGAGAAGTTTCTGGTCTCGTGGAAGCCAACAGAGAGAGAGACAAGCATCATTCTGTCCTAATTCATAAAGTGGTTTTGTTACTAATAATGTTGTTTCAGTTTCACCTGCTGAAAGTCTCACTTTTTCCATGGGAACAATATCAGGAGTATATTTGCTGCAGATATCCCATATCAGCACTGAAAAGTCAGCTCTGTGTTTATCTAGACCAGCAGCAAGCCAGTTACTATCCAATGGATTCCATGCAAGGGTATTGCATTGTCTTGCATGCTTTGGAACAAATTCTTTTCCGATCAAATCTTTGAACTTTGAGTTATGATCTTGACCAAGACTTGTAAGTACAACTCGACCATTTGCTTGTCCAACTGCTAGAAGACACTCAGGATCATAATTGAGATACCATGCAACACATTTCATATAGGGTGTATCTGAATTTATTGATAGTAATGTAGCTGCAGAGTCTTCAGATAAACGCAAAGATCCAGCTTTGAGTTCTGAATTCACAGTAGATTCCACATGATAAAGGCTCAGTTCTGAGTCACATACAACAAATCTATCAACCTGATGTGGTGCCCACAAAATATCAGGTTTTGTACCACTCATGTTTACTGATATGCTCAAAAAGTTTAGTCAGGTCCATTCACTAAAAAGAGTTTGAAAATAAAAAGATTCAAAATAATAAAAAACAATTATTAAGTTGAACAAACTATTCAGAAAGTCACAAAAATCTCAATGTTAACTATCCTCCTTTTCAGTATATTTGTATTTCTTCTCTCCACCTTCTGCAATACAAGATAACAGTTATTGATAAACCACTTCCTCCAATAAAATGAACTAGCATGAATCTGAGAATCCCCCTCCTGGTTTTATTTCCCATGATCAATTATCTTAATCATACTATTACTATACCTTCAATTTAACCTAAGGATTATATTAACTTCACTGTCATGAGCAAATTAATAAGTACCATTCCTTTGAAGGGGGAAACATAAAAGCATTATGAATCATGCTCTTAAGTAATTACAGCAGTACTGCCAAACAGAACTTTCCTTAATGACTGAAATGCCCTGTACCTATATTGTCTAATAAGGTAATCACTTGCCACATATGTAACTAATGAGCACTAGCAATGTGGCTGATTTGGATTTATTTTGGCTTTTTTGTGGTTTTTTTTTTTGGTACTCATGCATGCTAGGCAAGTACTCTACCACTGAGCTACAGTCCTTTTTAATTTTTATTTTTGAGATAGGATCTCAATAAACTGTCTAAGCTGGCCTGGAATTCCAGATCCTACTGTCTCAGCCTTCCTAGTAACTGGGATTACAGACATGTGCCACCAAGCTTGGCTGAATTTTAAACTTTACTTACTTTTAGCTAATTTTAATATAAATAGCCACATGTGGCCACCATTATGAACAATACAAATTTAAAAGTACAATATGATACCAAGACAGATTTCTTCAACTATTAGTAAAAGGCAGCCTTACATTACTTCTTATACATACTTACAAACTTATGAACACTGGAATGATTGAATTCTATTCCTAACTCTGCTGTACCTTAGTTATATGACTTGAGAAAACTGCTGTATATGTGGAGGGGAGTTTCATGTTCTCATCTATGTAACAGTTGATTTAGATCAGTATTTCCCAAACCTCATGCATCACCAATACGGTTAATATTTTTCTTTAAACTAACTTTTTAAAATCTCAAAATCAACTTCAATCTTATCATGAGTTCCATAAATAATGGATATAATGTGCTAATATTTTTTTTCCAAACTAAAATAAATATATAACTATTAAGCATACTTGTGTTTTATCTAAAATCATCCCATTTATCACCATCAGTACACACACATTACACTATGGGAAACTGAATGAAGTGATAATTAAAGGCTCTTAGTTTCCAATCATATATTCCAATGAATACATGACTTTTAAAAAGTGTTCTAACAGTTTGAGCACAAAAATGGTATAGTCAAAACTGATGTTTTAATAATAAAGCCTGCCTATAAATAAATGTATATTTCTGAGGTTAGCAAGCAGTAATAATTTGGATTCAAAATGAATAACTTTATAGTTAGGATATGGAATGTTCCCCAAAGGCTGATGTATTAAAGGTTTGGTCCCCAGTGTAGCACTGTTCAGAGGTGTGACTTTTAGGAAATGACTGGATCATGAGAGTTTAAACATCATCAATGGCCTAATCCATTGATGGATTCACAACGTGAATGAACTACTGGGAGATAGTGAAGACAAGGAGGTAGAATCTAGTTGAAGTGAGTGGGTCCTTATGGACATACCCTTGGGGGTTATATCTCATTCCCAGCCTCCTCCTCTTTGCTTTCAGGCTGCCATGAAATCAGCACCTCTGATTCCCCATACCTTCTTTATGGTGATGTTCTGCCTCATCAGAGGCCAACAGTAATGAAGTCAACTGAACAAGGACTGAAACCTCTGAAAGAGTGAGTCAAAATAAATCTTTCCTTTAAGTTTCTTTCTTCAGGTATTTTTTCACAGCAACAAAAGCCTGACTAAAACATACACATTTATAATCTTCATTATGATTGTTATCTGTAAAACCAGATTGTCAAGTTCATTCATCTCTATTCCCAGTATCAGATATAAAGCCTGACACAGAGTCCTAATAAAGCTATATAAAGTAATTCAATTCAAACATAATTCTTTAGCTTTTTGATCTTGCAGAGTTTTAGTCAGGAATTCCCAGTCTAGAATTTCATAGGCTCATATAATTTAGGTGACTAGGAAAAACATTTAAGAATTCTTATAGTGACTTTATTTACTTAACATTTCTGAAGTGCAGGATCAATCATTTCAATTATATTCTTAATAACACCTTCAATTTGTTCATTTCTCTTCCATTTTTGGGTTTGCCTTTCCCTAATCCTAGATCAAGCCAAGTATTTACCTTCTCTCTTCCACCCAGGCTGCCAAGTGCTACTAGACAGGATAGTCTCAAGTCGCAGACTGACTCTATAAGATGTTAAGGTGTATAACATATCTGATCTGTGGTGCTGATTAGGCAATTCTTTTATTCATCTTTCTACTGATTCTTTAGAAATTCCCTTTACAGAATACCAGAATAATCTTTTTACAAATTCAACCAGTTACACATCTAACCTACAAAACTCTTACTATCTTTTTCTACCTGTTGCTTTGGTCTCTTAACAAACCACTATTCTTGCCCTCAGTGTTCAAATTACATTATTCTTTTTAGTTCCTAGACTCTACCCCTCACCCTCATCACTATAACTTTGCCAATGATGCTCCTGCTGGTTGAAACACTGTTCACTCTTCTTGGCCAAAATAACACCTGTTCAACTTTTATATCAACCACTACGTTCTTCCTAGACAGGTACTCTTATTGAACAGCATTCTTTCTCTTTAAATCCTCTATCTCTATTACTAGATTATAAGCTCCACAGGAATAGGTGAAATACTTGTTTTCATTATACTTATAGTACCCAGCACAGTGCTTGGCACCTGAATAGGTAATAATTGCTATTTCCAAGTTTTACCAATTCCTTCCTTCATGTTTCTACCCTCTTCTACTCCTCTTTTGAATAGACTTTGGTGCCAAGTTACAAGCAAAGTGCCCACTGTCATAAATGGTTCCAATGATGGGCAAGAGCCTCAAAGTGAGTCATCTTAAGATGATTGCTCTAATACGTTGTTTTTAATTTATTCTGCAACTGTTTTTTTGTTTGTTTTGTTTTTCTTTTGGTAATGGGGATTGAACTCAGGGGCACTTAACCACTGAGCCACATCCCCAGCCCTTTATTTTGTATTTTATTTAGAGATAGGGTCTCACTGAATTGCTTAGGGCCTTGCTAAGTTGCTGAGGCTGGCTTTGAACTCTGGGTCCTCCTGCCTCAGCCTCCCAACCTGCTGGGCTTAAAGGTGTGCACCACTGAACACGGCCTATTCTATATAGGCCTATTATATAGAAGGTGATTGGGCACCTTCTATATTCCAGGCACCATTCTAAATGCTGGGAACACAGCAATAAACAGGGGCAGATAAAGTCCCTGGTCTAATGAAATCTGCAATCTAGTGATGAAGTACAATTCAATCTTAAAAGGAATTTGAAAGTCTGACAATAAAGAAAGAGGTACCTTGTGTAACAGAAAGTAGCTCAGACAGCCAGAAGGACCAGATACTGTCAAGTGAGAAATCATACTGACACTCTCACAACAGGAAGTCTCTTAACTGGAAATATCCTGAGATGTGTTCCATCTTTCTATCTCATTGAAAGATAAATACTTAAGTAACATACTTTTTATGTAGGCTTCCATTCCAGAACCCAGGTCTTTAAAGACATGGTCTATGGTAAGAAAACTAGATGCCTCATGGAAAAATCCATCTCAAAAACACAAATGGGAAGTGTGCTACAATTTTAAAAAAATTTATTTACATGACTTTCAATGGAAAATTATCAGCATTTTTTCTGATGCTATACATTAAAATGTTTATATCACCATCAACAAAGCTGATTCCAGTAACTTATAGAAGCACAGAACCTGATAGAAAGAAACTAAAAAAATTCTTTTCATTTTGTGTGGGAATAAGGATGTTCGGGCTCTTTTCCAAGGATTCTAAACTTCCATCCTAGACTACTGCATAGGAAAAGGATCAGCTATGTAACTTGCAAGGCTCAGGGCAAAAATATGCAGGAACCCCTTACTAGAAAAAATTTTTTAAAATTTCATGATGGTGACCCACTGTAAATGCTGGGCCTTATGCTCCTATACAGGTTGCACATTATGAAATTGGCCTTGTAAAGAGAGCTGCATCTGTAAACACCCTATTAAGAAATTCAATACACAATATAGATGGATCTTTGTTAATAAACACACATACAACTAGGTACCTGGTGGAAGCAAAGAAAACAACCTGGACTCAGCCTTCAGCCCCTCACCAGCTTAGACCCTAATAAGTCTCTTTAATAATTTAAGACCATGAAACAGATGTAACCTATCTTATTTCTATTTACAAAGTTGTTAGAAACAAATGAGATGAGCTTTTAGCTTCACACAGATGTTACTTATCATTACCATTTGCTTATAAAGCCCTGGAAATTAATGTTTTCAAACGATGGAGACACTGAAAAATCAGGTGCAGAGGGGGTGGAGTGTGCAATAATTACAGCTTACATTTAGATTCTCACCTTCGAATTTAACAAGTTATCACTTCCTTCAATGGTTTCTCAGCAAAGAAAAGCCATACTGAGCCAGAGTTCATTACCAGAGCATTTTTAACAGCACTAACAAACAGAAACAAGGAGTTAGTCATATGACTTAAAATTCTGTAGCAGCCACCTTTAAAAACCAAAATTAATGAAGTTGAATTTTAAAATTTTTTATTTAATCCAACACATCAAAAACATTATCCTTTCAATACACAATTAGCGTAAAGATTATTACTGAGAACTTTGTTTCATGCCAAGTCTTGGAAAGCCGATGTTCTTTTACACCTAGAGCACCCAAAGCAGTCCAATACACTACAGTAATACAAAGTATGCAATCACATGCTTTTGTTGTTGTGTCCTACTTTTCTTATCTTGCAAATTACTGTATAGAGATTTCAAGATATTTCCAGTATTGCCATCTTCAAGATGCACTGCACATATACAAATTTCCCTTAAAATATAGTTATGCAAAAGGCCTGCAAAAGCCATCATTTGCTAAGCAATTTAGCAAAGAGGCTTTATTCATCCTCCTCAGGAATTTTCACTACCGTGTTTGAAGAGAATGGAGCTCACAGGGTGAGAAGCCCTTCAAGAAGTATTTAATAGGGCACAACCGGAACAGGGCACATTGCTATTCCCCGTAAACCTGGAATCGGAGGGCGACTTCCACGCTCCAGACACCTGGCTGAGCCTCTCCTCGAAGGCTGGGACCAGCACCGGCGGAGGCTGCAGCGCGGCCCCGGTGTCCCCACGGAGGGTCCGGCCAGCCCCGTTCGCGGTTATCATCACCCTGCGCGGAACGCGACTACCCGGAGGACCCGAGGCAGCGCCGCGGCTGGCGCTCGCCTGGGCCTTTCAACTGGGTTCTACCGGGCCGTTGCGGCGGCCCCGGCGCAGGGAGGGCATAGAAGCGGCCGGGGTAGTACTCACTGACCTGGGGTGGCAGCGCGTAGCCCCACGGCCACTTCCGGCCTGAACGCCGCCCCTCCCGCCGCGGGAGCTGGACGCGGGCAAGATGGCGGCCGCGCGCGGCGCGTGACCTGAGAGCGCTGGGACCCAAATCCCACACCACTTCTGGGTCCCCCGAAGGGGCGTGTCCCGCCCGCGAGCTCCGCCCTTCCCCCGCCCCTGGGGCGGAGCCCGTGCCGGGGAGGCCGGCCTTCCGCCCCAGCGCCCGGCCTCCCCGCAGGCCCCGCCCCTGGGTCCCGCCCACAGGAGCCACCGCCCGCACCCTGCAATCAGTGTGTGCGGAGTTGGGGCTGCTGCTTGGAGCTCCTGTGGTTTTCAAGTACCTTATATTAACTACTCTGATCAATTTTAATTTCTATTAAAAATTATTGTGGGAGATGTAGTAGAAAAGCCAAGGTTTGGGGTTCATGATGTATTCACCCTTTCATCATTCCACAAACTAGTCTTGAGCACCTGTCGAGTACCCACCACCTTTTTGGAATGCTAGGTGGAATTAAATGACCTGAGCCCTGTAAGAAATAAACCATCAGAGTGCTACATGAGAGAGACTGCGGCCCAGTGTGGGTGGGTGGTCAGTGAAGTTTCCTTGAGGAGCACTAGGATGAGAAGAACGCGGAATATGAATGGGATTAGCCAGGAAAGGGTGCAAGTCTAGAGACCTGGAAGAGAAGAGCTTTCCATGGCTGAGAAACAGCAAGTGCTGGGGCAGGGAGGAGGGATAGCAATAGCTACAGTAGTACCTCCACTTATCGTGGTTTTGCTTTCCAGGTTTTCAGTTACACACACCCATGCAACAGAGGTTTGAAAATATTACATGGAAAATTCCAGAAATAAGCAATTCATAAGTTTTTAATTTCAGAGTAGAGTGATGAAATGTTCCAGATCCCATTCAGTGCCTCCCAAAAACGTGAATCATTCTTTTGTCCAGGGTCCCTAACTGTATGGGCTGTCTGCCTTTGATTAACTTTCTGGATTATCAGATTGACTGTGGATGCTTATATTCAAATGACCCATATGTGGTAAACCTTACACCACATCACAGTGCCCAAATCATTTGCTGACAGAGGAAAGATACCATGGGACTCATCACTTCAATACCATCTTGCTGAATCTTCTCAGTGATTTGGGCCTTGTCCCCAAGTTCCCTCACACCATCTCAGATCAATACAAATGTCTAGCTTATCCACCCCTGCCATACAGAGATGAGGAAACCTGTCTCCTTAATCTCATGAGATGAGATGACTTTGCCTTCTCTGTCATAAAGAAAAGAAACAAAAACCAAAAACCAAACAAACAAACAAAAAACTATTAGGTAGGAATCCTTACAGCCTCGCCCTACTTCTTTCCCTTCTCCAACTTCTTCCTTCACTCCCATTTGTATCTTCTAACTGCCATAGAGAAATGGGAGGAGCCTCATATATTTCTCCTTTTCTGAGGCCTGGCAACCGTTGGTTTTCTCCTCTTCCATATACATGCGACCTCTTCATTTCTACTGGTTCTTTACCTTCATGTGCTCACTTCAGTGTTCTCAAGAGAGGACCATACTTGCTCTCTCTAATCCTATTTCCCCATGTTTCCCCACAATTCATTCTCCTCAATCTTTCAGTCACTGTGCCATTTGTAAAGGTCACAGTGACCTTCATACTTACAGTTCCAATGACCAAAGCTTCCCCCTTGCAGCTTTTAACACTCAAATACTTCCTTCCTCTTGAAATAATCTCTTGACTTGGTTCCATATCATTAGTCTCTTCTCGTTTGTCTTCTGTCCTTGTGATTGGGCTGTTCCTTGAACATGGCAAGGGTGCTCTTGCCTTGACACCTCTGCACTAGCTGTTCCCTCTGCCTGGAATGCTCTTTAGCAGAAATCTGCAAGACTTATATTCTCCCTTTATTCAAGACACTGCTCACTTGTCACAGAATACATACAAATGGGCTCCTTTCTGCCATAATTGCCTTGATAAGACTTAACACAACTTCCTTTATACACAGTCATCTCTTTCCTTACCTATAGCTGTCTTCTTCCAGAATATAGGCTGCTTGTGGCTCCTTTTCATTGTTTGTTTTGTTTTGTTTTGTTTTGTTTTGTTTTCATAAGTGGACATACCTACACCTCCTAGTTTTAACAGTGTACTTGGTGACACAGTTAAGGAAGATATTCCTTGGTCTCCCTTTCAGCTACTTATAGCTATATTAAAAAAAATTGTGGCCAGTGAGAGGCCAGTAGACCTGGATCATGTCCCTTAAAAGGGAAGCTTCTTGTATCCATTTCTTCTTCTCTCCTCCTACTGTCTGGCAAATGGTAAAAAGAAATAATTAGAAATGGGAGCTATCTAGTAAGAAAGGAAAAGCTGTTCCGTTAGCCTAAGTCCCAGTCTACTTGGGGAGGCTGAAGTACCTCCTCCCTTGGCCTTGGATCAACTACAAGTTTCTGGACCTTTTTTTTTTTTTTTTTCGGAGTCACCAAGTTGTTTTCTGAGGTGCCAGGGATTCAAAACCCGGTCTGTACACATGGAAGGCAAGTGCTCTGCGAACTGAGCTATTTGCCCACTCCCCTGGACCATTTCAAAAAGAAAACAAACTTTGTTCTCTTAAAATTATTGGCTTGTGCCCATTTTAGGGGCTTGGCATATTCCCTAACAGAGGGTCTTTGTTTATTTTATTTTCTACTTAATTATCAGGTTCTAAAACAGTGCATAGCACAGAGTATATACCCAATGATATTTGTTGAATACATCTTAAAATAATCTTTCTGTACTCTACATACTTCCTCCCAGTAAATTTCATTTTCTCTACCTCTTTCACCTAAGATTTGCAAAAGCATGGTCTTTCCATGTTATCCTCCTCAGTTCCTTGCACTGGAAAGCCCCTTATAGGAATGAGTGACATTTTCATTCTTCTTGGAAACTGACTCCCCTTTTCTACTCAACCACATTCTTCATGGGCAGCAACTTTTAATACAGCACTTTTGATTTCCTCTAGCACCTGCTGCATAATGTTTTCAAATATACTGAGTGGGAGAGTGGGTTTATTATATTTGTCAGAAAGCTTAAACTGTATTAGAGAATTTTCTTTTTTATACTGGGAATTGAACTTAGGGTGCTCTACCACTGATCCATATTCACAGCCCTTTTTTATTTTTTATTTTGAGGCAGGTGTCACTTAATTGCAGAGGCTGTCCTTGAACTTGCCATCCTCCTGCCTCAGCCTCCTGAGCTACTGGGATTACAGGCGTGCACTGCTGTGCCTGGCAACATATCAGAGAATTTGACAGATTGACATGAGGATATCCTAGTTTGGTTTTACAAAAATGCGTTTTTATAATGAATCCCTGAATTGCTGTAGTTTGGTTTTAATATTTTCTTTTAGAATTTAAACAGTGTCCCAAACAAGGTGTTTAAGTATCTTCATTTTTGTTGTGGTGATCCAGAATGTGTTTATGTTCTTGTAAAAAAGAAAAGAAAAGAAAACTTTATCTCTGTGGCTGCCTTATCCCATTCCCTTTATGTCCACGTGCAGAAAAGTAGTCTGTACCTGAGAGCAAGATTTATTCATAGATTGAGGCCAAGGGGCCTTAAGCTGAAATTAAGGCCCTGTAAACACATGACCTGGCTCAGGCAATTTTTAATCTTTTCACAAAGGTTTCAGGAAAAAAAAAAAACTAAAGGTCTATGTTACTTTATCTTAAAATATTCATCTTCTTGCAGACTCCAAACAAATTGTCTAAATCAGTGTACTTCTTCACATATCCTTGGCATAACAACTAATAATATCATAAAAAATTTATGTACTTACCAAGGATATGATTTCTAATACATTTTAAATATTTATTTTGAAAAGTAAAACTTAAAACATAATCCAAATAAATTTAAATACCTTAGTGAGAGATTCTATCATTCATTTAAAATTTTTGTGAATAAAATGTTCTTTAATTGTAGGAAATTTTACATTATTCTATTTTTTTTTCCTCCTTAAATTTGTATTTCCATTGCAACTGAGAGCTGTCTACTGGCAGAACTCCCAATGACTGAAGGAATAAGTCATTCATTTTTGAAGGAAGATCTGGAGATACATCACAGAGTCTACCCCATCTTCATCAAGGCTTGTGGGGATGATATTATTATTATTTCTTTTTTTATTGTTTGTTCTATTTAGTTATACATGACAGCAGATTGCATTTTGATTCATTGTATACAAATGGAGTCCAACTTTTCATTTCTCTGGTTGTATCCGAGGTAGAGTCACACCATTCGTGTAATCATACATGTATACAGAGTAATGATATTTGTCTCATTCTACCATCTTTTCTTCCCCCTATTATTTTTCCTATTTTACAGATGAGGAAAAAAAGGCACAGAAAGGCTAAATGAGTTACAGAAGCTCAACTATTTCTTAAATGTGGAGCAAGGACACAAACCTGACAATCTAGCTCCAGTATTGTGCTTATAACCACTGCCCCATATGCTATAAAATGAGATAACCATTTGAGCTAATTCTGTGTAGAAATAATCATCTTTTAGAGAAGGGGTTTGCAAATGTTTTTGGTAAAAGGCCAGATAGTAAATATTGTCATCTAGTAGACTGTAACACCTCTGTCACAGTCATTTAATTTTGCTGTGGTACTGCAGAAGGACCATGATTAGTGGGCATAGCTGGGTTTTAGTAAACTTCATTTACAGAAACAGGTGGTGAGTTGGTTTGTTACCCCTATATCAGAAAAGTAAAGATAAAGAAAATAGGTGGTATCAAGATGGTGTAATAAAGGTCACTTTCCTGACTGCTCTGTGGCATGAAACCAAGAAAGCAGATAGGCAACTTATCAGCAAAAAAAAAAAAAAAAAAAAAGTGGGGGGACTTTATTGGAATTTAATACTGGACATTCAAAGTAGATCAGGGACTCTGAGGTGAGATATAATAAAATAAGAAAGAAACCCCCAGCCCCACAGCTGTTGCCACAGCCAGAAGCACCACCATCCAGAGCAGCCCCTCTGTGAGCAAAGTGGAGGCCTGAGGCATGTCTGGGTTTGGTGAGTTTAGAGATGAAAGACATTGCCCAACTAAACTGAAAGGCATGCTACACAATATCCTTGTGTAGGGGGAAAAAGGCCACATCTCTCCTGGCTGCCTGCAAAGGACAGAGGAAGGAACCATTCTGTAGCTGCAGCATGGGGACTGGCAGCTGGTGGAGCCAATTCCTGGTAAACCTGAGTTTGGCCTGAAATACAGGCTGGCAAATCTATACTGCAAACATAGAGTGTGTCTACTGACCAGGAGAAAATAAAATGTGAAGAGGGATTTGGATAGGGGAATACTGGCCCTAGAAACCTACAAGAGTCTCCCCCTCCACTCTGGCTGTTTGGAGGACTGACTGGGAGAGACACACCTGTCTGGGAATTTGAAAGGATAGGGGAGGGAAAGGTTGAATTTGGAGACTGAAAGTGAGACCAAGAAACCTGAGGTTCACAGGTGATGTAGCGAAGTTAGAATTGGCTCCTCCAACACATGAGTGAAACCCAGGGAAAATCCCTGGGATGCAGTCTTCTAGCATGGACTGGTGTTTGCTGGGCCCTGGAGATGCATTGATTAAAAATCTCCAGACTACAGAGATACAGCCACATCAATGTTCATTGCTGCTCAATTCACCATAGCCAGATTGTGGAACCAACCTAGATGCCCTTCAGTTGATGAATGGATAAAGAAACTGTGGCATATATATACAATGGAATATTACTCCGCAATGAAGAATGATAAAATTATAGCATTTGCAGGCAAATGGATGAAATTGGAGAATATCATGCTAAGTGAGATAAGCCAATCTCAAAAAACTAAAGGACGAATGATCTCGCTGATAAGCGGATGAGGACATATAATGGGGGGTGGGAGGGGTTAGCATTAGGGTTAGGGTTAGGTTTAGGGTTAGGGATAAGGAGGGTGGTAAGAATGAAGGAAAGAAGGACTGTATAGAGGGAAAAGAGGGGTGGGAGGGGTGGGGGGAAGGGAAAAAATAATGAATCAAACATCATTGCCCTATGTAAACTTATGATTACAGAAATGGTATGCCTTGACTCCATGTACAAATAGAGAAACAATATGTATCCCATTTGTATACAATAAAAAAAAATAAAATCTCCAGACCAACTGGCATTCAGTAAAGAATCTGGAACCTACCTAAGCCTAAACCCCAACTCCAGGAGTTCCACCTATGGAATTACTTCCCTCACTCCAGCAACCCCACCCTGAGGGTGGAGAAAGCATCACACTATAAACCACCCCATCTAACTCTGCTGAGAAGGAAAACTGAGAATCTTCTGTACTCCAACAGAAACAATTCTTTAACTTTTCAGTGAGATCTTTTTTATTTTTTCTTTTTCTGTGTTTAATTGTGAACTTAATTGTTCCTGGACATTTATAGATATTCATATTTGTCTTTATCTCATTTCTAGCATTTTTGAAGCCAGTTATTTTTCATGGATCAGTATTTTGAAGAATAGAATGTTGATTAGTATTTTCAGTTTTGTTTTGTATTCTTTTATTTTCATTTTTTTAAAAAATTGCATAATATATATTTTATTCTCTCATTTATCCTTGATTCTCTTTCTCTCTTTTCTTCTGCTAACAGCCAAACTCTATCATTCTCTCTTACACTCCTCCTTTAATTGTTTACTTCTATCTCTTGCATTCACTTTCATAATCATCACATCTTACATCACTTCTGTTCTCTCCCTGTCCACTATTCAAAATTGTAAATCCTTTTGCAAACTATTTTTATTGCAAGTAATAATTGATCATACCACTTCTATTTATTGTGACAATTACATTGTGCACATCATAGAAGGAACTATTTGGTTTAATGCTGTATATTGTTTGCATTGGTTGTTATCTCCCCCTAAATGGTGAGGTACTGGACACCTTCAGGGACACTAGAAGTCCACAGGGTAGAAACATTACTGTCTTAGATCCATACTGTTAGATGGCAGTAACAAAAAAGCAAGGGAAAAAATTGCTCCAAACAAATCAAGATACTTCAATAACAGAATCCATCAACACCACATGGAAGAAATGTCAGAGAAGAAGTTCAGGCTGTACATATTTAAACTAATATGTGATTTAAAGGATGATGTGAGGAGTGTAATCAGAGAGAAAATATCAGAAGTGAAAATCACTTCAATAAAGAGTTAGAGATTGTGAAAAAACAAAATAAACAGAAAGTCTCAAAATGATGGAATCAATAAATCAAATTAAAAATTCAATGGAAAGCATCACCAACAGATTAGATCACTTGGAAGACAGAATTTCAGGCAATGAAGACAAAATATATAACCTTGAAAACAGAATTGACTATGGAGAAAAGATGTTAAGAGACCCTGCACAGACTTCTAAGAAATAGGAAATAACATGAAAAGACCAAATTTAAGATTTATCAGAATAGATGAAGGCTCAAGGAAATATACCAAAGAGAACCACAATCATTTCAATGAAATAAAATCAGAAAATTTCCCAAGCCTAAAGAACAAAATGGAAAATAAAATATTGAAGGCATATTGGACACCAAATATACAAAATTACAGCAGACCCATGCCAAGGCACATTATTAGAAAAATGCCTAACATACAGAGTAAGGATAGAATTTTAAAGACCGCTAGAGAAAACCAACCGGTCACATTTAGAGGGGAACCAATTCAGAACTCAACTGATTTCTCAACCCAGACCCTCAAAGCTAGGAGGTCTTAGAATAATATATACCAAGCTCTGAAAGAATTTGATGCCAGCAAAGAATTCTATACCCAGCAAAATTAAGCTTCAGAATTTACAATGAAATAAAAACCTTCCATGACAAACAAAAGTTAAAAGAATTCATGACCAGAAAGCCTGCACTACAGAACATTCTCAGCAAAATATTTCATGAAGAAGAAATGAAAAATAAAAGTGAAAACCAGCAAAGGGTGAACCTACACTAGAAGAATAGTCAATCAAAGGAGAAAATAATACAAAGTAATAATTGGAAATAAATCAAAATAACAGGGAATAAAAATAATTTCTGCATGATAACATTGAATGTAAATGACCTAAACACATCAATGAAATGACAGAGACTGGTGGATTGGATTAAAAACCAAGACCCAACAATATGCTGTGTCTCCAAGAGACTCACCTCGTAGGAAAAGACATCCAGAGACAAAAGGTAAAAGATTGGAAAAAACATATCATTCATATCGCATAAACAAGCAGGGGTTTCTATCCTCATATCAGATAAGGTGGACTTCAAACCAAAGTTTGTCAAAGGGACAGAGAAGGACATTTCATAATGTTTTAAGGCAATTATACTTCAATAAGACATAACACTCAAATATTTGTGCTCCCAACAATGGAACATTTAGGTACATCAAATAAACCTTTCTCAATTTCAAGAATCAAATAGAACACAACACAATAATTCCAAGTGACTTTAACACACACACACCTCTCTCACCACTGGATAGATCCTCTAAACAAAAACTAAATAAAGAAGCTATAGAACTAAAAATATAATTAATAGTTTAGACTTAATAGACATATGTAGAATATTTCATCCATCAATGACTATTCAGAGTATTCATATTTTCTTCTAAGGAACACATTAATCCTTCTCTTAAATAGACCATATCTTAGGCCACAAAGAAACTCTTAGCAAGTACAAAAAACAGAGATAATATCTTGCATTCTATCAGATCACAATGGACTGAAATCAGAAATCAACAATAAAACAAAAAATAGAAGTTACTCTAACAGTTGGAGATCAAATAATATGCTATTGAATGACCAATGGTTAGCAAAATAAATCAGAGATGAAATAAAAAAATAAAAAAATACTTACAGGAAAGGAGACCAATGATACAACATATCAAAAGCTATCAAAATCTCTAGGACACTATGAAGGCAGTGGAAAGGAACAAGAAAGTTCATTGCATTGAGCTCATTCCATAAAAGAATAGAAAGTCAGAGCTAGGGTTGTAGTTCAATGGTAGAGTGCTTGCCTGGTACATGCGAGGCCCTGGGTTCAATCCTCAGCACCACATAAAAATAAATACATAAAATAAAGGTATCCATCTACAACCAAAAAAAAATTTTTTTTAAAGATTAGAAAGTCAACAAATAAGTAACCTAACATTACATCTCAAAGTCTTAGAAAAAGAAGAACAAATCAACACTAAAAGCAGTAAGAGACAGAAAATAATTAAAATCAGAGCTAAAATCAATGAAATTGAAACAAAAAACACTCAAAAAATTGACAAAACAAACGTTGGTTCTTTAAAAAAATAAATAATATTGATAACCCTTAGCCAAGCTAACAAAGAAAAAGAGAAAAAAACTCAAATGACTAAAATTCGCAATGAAAAAGGAATTAGCACAATAGAAACGAATGAAATACAGACAATAATTGGAAACTATTTTGAAAATTTGTACTCTAATAAAATAGAAATTCTTGAAGACATTGACAAATTTCTAGAGACATATGACCTACCCCAATTGAATCAGGACAACATAGAAAATTTAAATAGATCAATTTCAAGCAATGAAATTGAAGATACCATCAAAAGCCTACCAGCAGGCTAGGGCTCTGGCTTAGTCATAGAGCACTTGCTTAGCATGTGTGAGGCAATGGGTTTGATTCTCAGCACTATATATATATATATATATATATATATGTATTATATATTTATAATATATAAATATATATATTATATATATATTATATATTTATATTATTTATTTATATATATATTTTTATATATTATTTATTTATATATATAGTATTTATTTATATATATATTTTATATATATATAAATAAATAAAATAAAGGTCCATCAATAATGACAAAAATATAAAAAAACCCCAAAAAACCCAGTCTATCAACAACAACAAAAAAAACCCAGGATCAGATGAATTCTCAGTGGAGTTCTACCAGATCTTCAAAGAAGAACTTATACCAATCCTCCTCAAATTATTTCACGAAATAGAAAAGGAGGGAACCCCTCCAAACCCATTCTATGAAGCTAGTGTCACCCTGAAAACAAAACCAGAGACACATCAAGAAAAGAGAATTTAAAATCAATATCCCTGATGAGCATAGATGCAAAAATTTTCAATAAAATTCTGGCAAATGGCATACAAAAACATATTAAAATGATGTGTGCTATGATCAAGTGGGGTTTATCCTAGGGATGCAAGTTTGGTTCAAAATATGGAAATCAATAAACATTCATTCTATCAATATGCTTAAAGACAAGACTCACATGATTATCTCAATAGATTCAGAAAAAGCATTTGAGAAAATATAGTGTCTATTCATGTTTAAAACATTAGAAAAACTAGGGATAGTAGGAAAATACCTCAACATTGTAACAGCTATATATGTTAACATATATAGGACAACATCATTCTAAAAGGAGAAAAATTGAAAGACTTCCCTCTAAAAACTGGAACAAGACGAGGATGACATCTCTGTCCACTTCTGTTCAACGTAGTCCTGGAAACTCTAGCCAGAGCAACAAGGCAAAATAAAGAAATTAAAGGGATGGAAATAGGAAAAGAAAGACTCAAACTACCTGTATTTGCCGATGTCATCATTCTATTTGTAGAAGACCCAGAAAACTTCAAGAACTCATAAATGAATTCAGCAAAATGGCAGGATACAAAATTAACACTCATAAATCAATTATGTTCCTCTACATCAGTGATGAAGCAACTGAAAGAGAAATTAGGAAAACTACCCCATTCATAATAGCCTCATTAAAAAAAAAATACTTGGGAACCAATCTCCAAAAAGGTGAAAGATCTTTACAATGAAAACTACACACACACACACACACAACACACACACACACACACACACACACACACACACACAAAGACTAAAGAAAATAAAACTATAGAACACTAAAGAAAGAAATTGAAGAAGACATGAGAAGATGAAAAGATATTCCATGGTCCTGGATGGGCAGATTTAATATTGTGAAAATGGCTATACTATCAAAAGTTCTATACAGATTTAATGCAATTCCTATTAAAAATTCCAATGATGTTTTTCATAGAAATAGAAAAAGCAGTCATGAAAATCATTTGGAAATATAAAAGACCCAGAATAGCCAAAGCAATCCTTAGCAAGAAGAGTGAAGCAGAAGGCAATACAATACCAGACCTTAAATTATACCACAGTGATATAACAAAAGCAACATGGTATTGGCACCAAAACAGACATGAAGATGAATGGTTCAGAATAGAAAATACAAACACAAACCCTCATAAATACACTTATCTCATACTAGACAAAGACTCCGTAAACATACAGTGGAGAAAAGATAGCCTCTTCAACAAATGGTGCTGGAAAAACGGAAACCCGTATGTAGCAAAATGAAACTAAAACCCTATCTCTTACTCTGCACAAAACTCAATTCAAAGTGGTTTAAGGACTTAAGCATTAGAACAGAGACAAATGCCTACAAGAAGTAAAAATAGGCCCAAATGTACATCATGTTGGCTTAGGATCTGACTTCCTCAACAAGACTCCTAAAGCACAAGAAGTAAAATCAAGAATCAATAAATGGAATGGTATTTAACTAAAATACTTCTTCACAGCAAAGGAAACAATCAAGAATGTGAAGAAAGAGCCTACAGAATGGGAGAAAAATCTTTGCCACCTGCACCTCAGATAGAGCATTAATCTCCAGGATACATAAGAACTACAAAAACAACAACAACAACAACAACAATAACCCAATCAATAAAGGGGCAAAGGAACCGAACAGATACTTCAAAGAAGAAATATGAATGGTCCACAAATATATGATAAAATGTTCAACATCACTAGCAATTAGAGAACTGCAAATTAAAACTACACTGAGATCTATATCATGTAAAACCAGAAGAATAAGAAATTATACTCCATTATATATGCTGTATCCAAAGTGCAAGTGCATTATACTGTCAGGTATCACTAATTAAAACAAATAAAATTTTTAAAAAAAAATCTAAAAAATAAATAAAGGTATTAAAAAAAACTATACTGAGTTTTCATCTCACTCTTGTCAGAATGGCAGTTATCAATTATATAAGTAATAATAAATGTTGGCAAGAATGTGGGGGAAAAGGTACACTCATACATTGCTGGTGGGACTGAAAATTGGTGCAGCCACTCGAGAAAGCAGTATGGAGATTCCTCAGAAAACTTGGAATGAAACCACTATTTGACCCAGTTATTCTACTCCTTGGCCTATACCCAAAGGACTTAAAATCAGCCTACTACAGTGACACAGCCACAAAAGTGTATATAGCACCATTTGTTGAAGAGGCTATCTTTTCTCCATTGCATATTTTTGGTACCTTTGTCTAGTATGAGAAAATTGTATTTATTTGGGTTTGTGTCCGTGTCCTCTATTCTGTACCATTGATCCACCTTTCTATTTTGGTACCAATACCATGCCGCTTTTGTTACTATTGCTTTGTAGTAGAGTTGAGGATCTGGTATTGCAATACCCCCTGCTTCGTTCTTGCTACTTAGGATTGCTTTAGCTATTCTAGGTTTTTTATTCTTCCAGATGAATTTCATGATTGCTTGCTCTATTTCTGTAAGGTACATCATTGGGATTTTAATTGGAATTGCATTGAATCTGTATAGAACTTTTGGTAGTATGGCCATTTTGACAATATTAATTCTTCCTATCCAAGAACATGGGAGATCTTTCCATCTTCTAAGGTTTTCTTTAATTTCTTTCTTTAGTGTTCTGTAGTTCTCATTGTAGAGGTCTTTCACCTCTTTTGTGAGATTGATTCCCAAGTATTTTATTTTTTTCGAAGCTATTGTGAATGGGGTAGTTTTCCTAATTTCTCTTTCTGAAGATTCATTGCTTATGTATAAAAAATGCCTTAGATTTATGTGCATTGATCTTATATCCCGCTACTTTACTGAATTCACTTATGAGATCTAAAAGTTTTCTGGTGGAATTTCCTGGTTCCTCTAAGTATACAATCTTATCATCAGCAAATAGGGATAGTTTGAGTTCTTCTTTTCCTATTCATATCCCTTTAATTTCTTTGGTCTGTCTAATTGCTCTGGCTAGAGTTTCAAGGACGATATTGAATAGAAGTGGTGAAAGAGGGCATCCCTGCCTTCTTCCAGTTTTTAGAGGGAATGCTTTCAGTTTTTCACCATTTAGAATGATATTAACCATGGGTTTAGCATAGAAGGCCTTTACAATGTTAAGGAATGTTCCCACTATCCCTATTTTTTCTTGTGTTTTGAGCATGAAGGGGTGCTATATTTTATCAAATGCTTTTTCTGCATCTATCGAAATAATCATGTGATTCTTGACTTTAAGTCTCTTGATATGGTGAATTACATTTATTGATTTCGTGATGTTGAACCAACCTTGCATCCCTGGGATGAAACCCACTTGATCATGGTGTGCTATCTTTTTAATATGTTTTTGTATTCGATTTGCTAAAATTTTGTTGAGAATTTTTGCGTCGATGTTCATTAAGGATATTGGTCTGAAATTTTCTTTCCTTGATGTGTCTCTGTCTGCTTTAGGTATCAGGGTAATATTGGCTTCATAGAATGAGTTTGGGAGGGTTCCCTCCTCTTCTATTTTATGGAATACTTTGAGAAGTATTGGAATGAGCTCTTCTTTAAAGGTTTTGTAGAACTCGGCTGAGAACCCATCTGGTCCTGGACTTTTCTTTGTTGGTAGGCTTTTGATGACTTCTTCTATTTCATTACTTGAAATTGGTCTATTTAAATTGTGTATGTCCTCCTCGTTCAGTTTAGGCAATTCATATGTCTCTAGAAACCTGTTGATGTCTTCGAAATTTTCTATTTTGTTGGAGTATAGGTTTTCAAAATAGCTTCTAATTATGTTTTGTATTTCGGTCGTGTCTGTTGTGATATTTCCTTGTTCATTCCGAATTTTAGTAATTTGGGTTTTCTCTCGTCTTCTCTTTGTTAGTGTAGCTAAAGGTTTATCAATTTTGTTTATTTTTTCGAAGAACCAACTATTTATTTTGTCAATTTTTTGTATTGTTTCTTTTGTTTCAATTTCGTTGATTTCAGCTCTGAGTTTAACTATTTCCTGTCTTCTACTACTTTTGGTGTTGGTCTGTTCTTCTTTTTCTAGGGCTTTGAGCTGTAGTGTTAGGTCATTTATTTTTTGATTTTACTTCTTTTATTAAATGCGCTCCATGAAATAAATCTTCCTCTAAGTACTGCTTTCATAGTGTCCCAGAGATTTTGATATGATGTTTCTTTGTTCTCGTTTACCTCTAAGAATTTTTTAATTTCCTTCCTAATATCTTCTGTTATTCATTCATCATATAATAGCATATTGTTTAATCTCCAGGTGTTGGAGTAGTTTCTGTTTTTTACTCTTTCATTTATTTCTAACTTCAATCCATTATGATCTGATAGGATACAAGGTAGTATCTCTATCTTCTTGTATTTGCTGACATTAGCTTTGTGGCATAATATATGGTCTATTTTAGAGAAGGATCCATGTGCTGCTGAGAAGAAAGTGTATTCACTCTTGGTTGGATGGTATATTCTATAAATGTCTGTTAAGTCTAAATTATTGATTGTGTTATTCAACAAATGGTGCTGGGAGAATCGGAAATCCATATGCAACAGAATGAAACTAAACCCCTATCTCTCACCATGCACGAAACTAAACTCAAAATGGATTAAGGATCTCGGAATCAGACCAGAGACCTTGCATCTTATAGAAGAAAAAGTAGGTCCAGAGCTTCAACATGTCGGCTTAGGACCAGACTTCCTCAACAGGACTCCCATAGCACAAGAAATAAAAGCAAGAATTAATAACTGGGATAGATTCAAACTAAAAAGCTTTCTCTCAGCAAAGGAAACTATCAGCAATGCGAAGAAAGAGCCTACAGAGTGGGAGAAAATCTTTGCCAATCATACTTCAGATAGAGCACTAATCTCCAGAATCTATAAAGAACTCAAAAAACTCTACACCAAGAATGCAAATAATCCATCGACAAATTGGCGAAGGAAATGAATAGATGCTTCACAGAAGAAGATCTACAAGCAATCAACAAACATACGGGAAAATGTTCAACATCTCTAGTAATAAGAGAAATGCAAATCAAAACCACCCTAAGATTCCATCTCACCCCAATTAGAATGGCGATTATCAAGAATACAAGCAACAACAGGTGTTGGCGAGGATGTGGGGAGAAAGGTACACTCATACATTGCTGGTGGGGCTGCAAATTAGTGCAGCCACTCTGGAAAGCAGTGTAGAGACTCCTTAGAAAACTTGGAATGGAACCACCATTTGACCCAGCTATCCCACTCCTTGGCCTATACCCAAAGGACTTAAAATCAGCATATTACAGAGATACAGCCACATCAATGTTCATAGCTGCTCAATTCACAATAGCCAGATTGTGGAACCAACCTAGATGTCCTTCAATTGATGAATGGATAAAGAAACTGTAGTATATATATACAATGGAATATTACTCTGCCATAAAGAATGATAAAATTATGGCATTTGCAGGCAAATGGATGAAACTGGAGAATATCATGCTAAGTGAGATAAGCCAATCTCAAAAAACCAAAGGAAGAATGATATCGCTAGTAAGTGGATGATGACACATAATGGGGGGTGGGAGGGGTTAGTGTTGGGGTTGGAGTTGGTTTAGGGAGGGGGGCAGGAATGGAGGAAGGAAGGACTGTATAGAGGGAAAAGAGGGGTGGGAGGGGTGGGGGAGAAGGGAAAAATGGCAGAATGAATCAAACAACATTACCCTATGTAAATTTATGATTACACAAATGGTATGCCTTTACGCCATGTACAGGCAGAGAAACAACATGTATCCCATTTGTTTACAATAAAAAAAAAAGAAAGAAAAAAAAAGTGTATATAGCAGCTCAATTCACAATAGCTAGATTGTGGAACCAACCTAGGTGCCCTTCAACAGATGCATGGATAAAGAAAATGTGTACATATATACAATGGAATATTACTCAGCCATAAAGAATAAAATTATGGCATATTTGCTGGTAAATGGATGAAAATATAGATTATCATGCTAAGTTAAATAAGCCAATCCCCCAAAACCAAAGGGCAAATAGTCTCTCTGATATGTGGATGCTAACACACAATGGGGAGTTGGGGAAGAAAAGAAGTTCATTGGATTAGACAAAGGGGAATGAAGGGCAGGGATGGGGGATGGGAATAGGAAAAACAATAGAATGAATCAGACATAACTTTCCTATGTTCATATATGTATACATGAGCAGTGTAAATCCACATCATGTACAACCACAAAAATGGGAAGTTATACTCTGTGTCTGTATAATATGTTAATATACACTCTACTGTTATCCATACATGTATATCTAAGAGCAAAATAAAAAAATAGAAAAAATAGGAAATACTTATGATTTATTGTTATGGGAACAAAAAGGAATAAGCATACAAGTGATTTTAACCTTATTTTGACAGGTGTTATTTTAATGGTAGATTTTTCTGTGTGGTACATTTACAAATCGTTTTTGTTTTCTTCATCATACATTTTGGGTCTTCTACAATAAAAATGTAATTTTTGTTTACATTAATATATAATGAGAAAAAATGAATGCTATGGTAAATATTCAGTAGGAGAGATTAAGCTGTTAAATTCCATAGTGATAGATATAACATAATCCTGTGCACCTAAAGTTAAGGGGGAAATAAGTGCAAAATTGGGTGCCTTATTAATAGGGGCAGTGTTAGCCACTGTGATGTGGGTGAAACTAACATCTTCTATTTGGTCATTGTTTCTCACCAGGTCCCTGTTTAATTTGAGGTAATTTGGCTCATCTCTTCTGGTGAACTCAGAAGCACTCAAGTAGTAGCTCTCTAACTCACTGTCAAATTGGCACTGTTAATTCCAGTGAAGTCACAGCAATTTCATGGTGGAACCACAGCAATCTTACTGCATGATCTCTACCCCTTATTGCACAGGATTTGAGAAAATTACTTCTACTCAACAGAGATGATATGGCTGCCAGCTTCTACTCCTATCACTACTGCCCAGGTTTAGGTCTTCAATTCTCCTCAAGCAGTCAAATATCTCCCTCACTGGTCTCTGTTCCCATTAGTCTAATCTGTCTCCTATGTGTGGCCAGACTGATCTTTCTGAAGCACACCTCAGGTGATTCTTTATTTAGAACCCTTCATTGGTTTGTGTTTCCTATAGGTCAACATCTAAATTCCTCAGCCTGGACTTCAGATGTTAGTAATGTAGTCATGATGGTTGATGAGAAAGAAAATGTGTAAACTCAATGAATCAAGTGAACTATAGAATACTCAAAACCAGATGAAGCCCAAAGAATTTGTATATGTAATCTTCTGTTAGTAGTAAAATGAGAAAAAATTCCCAGAACCAGGTAGAAGGTAGATAAAATCAAACTGAAGATAAAATATTTAGAATGATCATCCTTTTGAGGAAAAGATTAGGTTCCATTAAAATCAGAGCACATCTGATTGACTTGAGTCAATAATTTGGATTATTCCTGATGTAACATACGAAGTACAACAAGAAAACCTTCAAATGGATAATGGACTTGACTTGGGGCAGTAATGACATGGAAACAAACTTAATGCCCAAGCTTTAGCCTCTTTTTTGTCACTTTTGTACCAGGCAGTTTTATAATCATTGCTCTGTTGGGTAGATTTTGTCTTCTCCTGGAAAACATTTAAAAGAATTTGCTACTTTAATATTGAGAGAGGGTTTGCAACAATATGTAAGAGTTTGAGTAACTCTGACTTATTAAATGATAGATTTTTAATGTGTTAGTTGTATCAGTGAGGTATGTATACACATATATATTCATTATTTAAAGAGTAATAAATTACATATGATGGTGAATATTCCTCTCCATGCAACATGCACAAATGCTTCTGTTATATTTTTAAAAAGTCATTGATATCAGATTGTCTCCATTCTGGTCCATCATATTTTTCCCACTTGATCCCTGAAACCATTCTAGCTCCAACCCAATTACTTTTCCATGGCACTCTTCCTGTAACAAGCCTTTGCTCCATTGCCTCTTCTCAACTGAAGTACCCTTCTTCAAGATTTAGAAAAATTAAATTCCACCGTCTCTCAAGATACATCCTTCCAGCTCCTCCTTAAAGGCTTCTATTGCTAGAAGTAATTTCCATCCATCCGGACTTTTTAGCATTTTGCTGCACTTCCCTTGGACTTTTACTCTCTTTACACACACACACACACACACACACACACACACACAAACACACGCACTCACTCACAGATAAACTGTCTTATAATACTACTATATTATAGTTGTATTGGAAATTCTGAGTGTGAGCTAAATGTTCCAGTCTTCACTATTCTCATTATCTTTTGAATCAAATTCATGAATGCATGATGAAGAATTGTAAAAGCATATGAATGCTTCCATTTCAACTGGAAAAATTTTAAAATATTATTGTTAAAACAATATTAAGAAACATGTTTAAAATTAAGGTATTTCTACTATACACAATTGCTTTTATTTTTCTGTATCTCTTTCAGGATTTATCCATGCTTATACCACATATTGTTTGGGTAATTGAATATTAAAAACAGGATTTGTTGTCTCTAACTTTGGCTAAATTCTCACTAGACTGGAACAGAACTATAGGTAGTGAATATTTGCATATTCTAAAGTGAGATGCTACCATCTATGCAGAGTTGGACCAGAGTTTGCAATGTTAAGACAAACCCTCTGAAAGAATATAAAGGGCTTGCAACTGAAGAGCATGGGAGAGATCTTTTTCAGAGAAATTCATTTCCTGTGAGTCTCACAGTAATATCCTAGGTCTGGGGGTGCTGTTCTCAGTGGAGCAGTGGATCTGTGTGTCTTGGAACAGGGAGGTGGGTAGGAAGCAGGGTGGTTACTGTTGGGGGGAAAAGTACTAGGGCTGGATAGTTCTGAAGGCCAAGAGGTGGAGGTGTGTCCACTAGGAACAATATTCATTCCCAGAGTTTGTCAGGGTAGAGGATACCTGAACATGCCCTGTGAACCAGATGGGATTACAAGGGTGAGAGAATCAGTCTGGAGGAGTCAATAGGACTTTTTGGCAAGAGTGAGGTGTCTTTAGCAGAGAGATGTTAGAGGCATCCCACTGGGAACAAGATGGTGTGAGGTGGAGATTATATTTGGTAGCCACAAGGAAAGAGGCCTCGAATATTACAGTTGGTATAAAGGAAAATTCAGATAAGAGAACAACCAGTGAAGCAAAGTCTCTAAAGAAAGCAAAAGAGTTCCATGGTGACAAAAAGATCACTCAAATACTTTTCCAAATCAGAGCAAGACAATAACCAGTTAATAACCAGGTCTTGTCTTTTGTTTTTACCCGGAATGGCCTGAAACTACTCTTCCCGAGTTTGGGAAAGGCAGAGGGGCACAAAGTGGGAAGGTGAAAGAGCTGACCACTTCCAGTCTGAGGTAAGCCTGAACTGAGACACTACAAGCTCAATTTTGGATTTTACATGGGGCAAACATTCTAATTATGAGAATGAGATGGTATTTGTGACAAAAATGTAAATGAAATGATTTTTTATGTCAAAGACTGATCCAAAGACTTATAACTCCTGCCTATGATTTCATCCAAGTAACAAGGAAAATCCTGCCCCCTAAAAATAGAAAGATCAATGGGATAAAATAAAGTTGTATTATGATGCATCTTATGGAGTCTTGCTCTTTCAATGAAAGGGTAACACCCAGTGTCATCAGGGTGAACAAACAATTTTATGCAAGTAAAAATTTAAATCCTCAAAAATATAATACAAATAACAAAATGTAATAATAAATACATGAAACAATTTTCCAATTCCACACAAACACCTTAATTGTATAAACGTGTGGTGTTACCAAGGGCAGAGACCTGCAGTTGTGCAGGTTGCAGATTCAACACCTCCAGGGGACATTGCATCATCCTTCCTCTGATAGTTGCCAGGTAGTTTTAAGAAATATGCATTTTTCCAATATGGGGAAGTAAAAGGGAATGATGCTATGTATCATGAGAAGCATTCACACATGGTGTATAAATTGAACAAAAGCTCAGACTATTAACAATATTATCATATGAGGGATGTTTATGTAGTGGATTCCCAAAAATAATCTCTCCAGAAAAAAGTTTAGTTTCTATTAATGTAAAAACAAAAAAGCTTCTCTGTGGGACTGGTTTGGGCAGAATATTACAGCGTTTAAACTTATTTTGTTGCCAGTTATTATTTACTGAGTATATTGTTGCTCCCTGATATGGAAGAAATTCTCTTTGGGGAAAAAGCATCCTTTTAAAATTTTTACTTCCTTTAAAACTAAAGGCCTGGACATAGTTATTGTGACAGCTTTAAATAAATCAGTTTGGAATGTTTTTTGAACTCATAACAAATAATGTTTTAAAGTCATCCCCTTGCTACTTTACTGATACCTACATCATTCCTGGGACAGTCTACTGATTTAAACATGTAGCATTCTATTTGTATTTATTTCTATCCCTGGTCAAGAGGATTTTCTAATACTGCTTTTACCAGCCAGGGAAATGCTCAAAAATACTATTCAACTCTCTTGCACTGAGGAACTTAATATTTTTTCCCTATTATTGACTCCTTACTTCCATCAACTAAACTTAACCGTGGTGTGATTACCTTGGTGTGATTTGAATTTGATAGCTAATTCTGTGATGGTTGCAAAGAGTTTACATTGAGAAGGCTTTTAATTCTTAGCAGATTGTCTTCCTTTATATTGTCATCTTTTTTATGTTGCATGTTGCTTTTGGTATCAGTCTGACTCTTTGCCCAGTATATGATAGTCTTGCTGATGTTTTCTTTATTGGTGAACATATCTTTCATTAAGAGGTTTTTTTTGAAAACTTGTCAAACACAATGAATATTATTCCTAATAAAATGATACAATATATTTAAAAAAGCTTCACTGTAATAGTTTATTTAGTGGCTTAAAAGTTAATTCCAATCTGTATTTGTTTTTAACATGTCAGCCAAGGTCATATATCTCTATCATATTGGTTTTTTTTGTAATGATGCCAAAAATAAGTGTATTGAGCATAAACTGAAGAGCCCCAAGAGACTGAATTAAACTGTGAGAGCTATTTTTCCCCATAAGAGATTATGTCAAAAAGGAAGACAGAAAGAATCTTCTGTGAATAAGTTTAAGCTAGTCTTCTTTTTCCCATTGTTTGGAACAAGTTAAGTTCATATTTAGAATATAAAATGCTTTTTTTTTGGTGCATAAGTTTTTAGTGTGTACATTTTTATATTCCCATTTCTTTGTCCCCAAATACGTGTTAATTCTACATGTTTGATTGAAGATCTAAGGCATTCACCATTTATATAGAAATAATGCCTCATATTAACACCTATAAATATTAGGATTACATATTTTTTTATGCATGCCTTATTGCCTAAGAGTTTTCTATTCTTGTAATTTTATATAAATGTGAGGGAAATAAGACTCCGATTCAATAACCCATAAAGGAGACTGATGTATCAATGAATGCCTTGACATTATTGAATATAAGTGAAACCTACCTAAAAAGAATCAGATAGAATTACTTATTTTAATAATAGCCATTGACTCCAGAAACTTTTGTGGTTGAAATTAACATTGTTGATTTTATCAGCTCTTTAAAATTTTACTTACTGAAAATTATTCCTTTTAACCTGGTTTTCTCTGATTTGCATTTATTTTACAAGGTAGAGGTTGGGGAGTGGAGATTATATAACAAATGAAATAACATGTAGTCATTTTAAGCTACATATATACACAGGGACATGGGTGTTAAGAGTGATAATTATTCTTCCTCTGGGTTTGGATTTAATTGAAAAATATAAATAGCGCTCAGAGACATAAAGATCAAAACACCAGTGTTCCTATCAGTAATGCTGAATGTAGCTTAGACTTTGGACCCAAACCTAGGTTCCTGGTCCCTGAACACATATCTAGACCTCAGGCTTTTCTGTACTTTCTGTAGTACTTTTTCTAGAGTACTACAGCTGCAAAGTGTATCACTTGCTGTCTCCCATCCTTGAATCTTGTATCATAAGTATGAGAATGATAAATTCATATATGCATAGGACTTTTAATTTTTCTAGTTCAAGCAAAATGAAACAATGAATATTAGACTTTTGTCCCTGTTATTCCAGATAAACCTAACTCCTTCCATTGGGAGGAATGAGGAAGGGGCAGAGAGATGCCAAAAATTATACACTAGCAGAAGTGTAGAAATATGAAGGCAGTGACATAGGGTTTCTATGAAATATTTTGAGGAATTTTTCAGGTTAGTCATCAAAATCTTTGGAAAGGTAAACCTATTTAGAAGACAGTCACAGAATACACAATAATTTCATGTACTTATTCACTCACTCTACAACTATTGATGAGTGATCATTTGTACATCATCATGGATATCATAAAAGAAGAAAAATAACAAAAATATTTACATCTCTATGGCAAACACAATAAGTAATATTAGATGAATGATACCATAAATAATGCTGGAAGGATTCAGAGTAGGGAGTGATCTCTGTGGGCTGCATACTAATTAAGAAGCAATGGGTTAAAGCCAATTTAATAAGGTTTAAACCAAAAAAGGGGATTTGGACTATATTACTATGAGTTAGGGATACAAGTTTTAAGTTGATTTTGATTTGGTGGTTGAGTGATATTAATAAGGACCATTTTTTTTTTAATTCACGTCTGCTCTGATTAGCTTCATTAAAAGACTGACTTGCTATTATAAAATGGCTACCTTTAATTTCAGGGTCTTCTGTTTGTAAGAGATCATTTCTGAAAACTATCTTAGAAGAACAAGAAAGCTTCTTTCCTAGAAATCACCAGCAAACATCTACATGATATCATTGGCCTGAACTGGGTATTGTGTCTACCTCTCAATGAGTTACTTTAGTTAGGTCATTGGATTATGTTGATTTGCTTAATTTGAACTGCATGCTTATGAGTCAAAAGTGTGTCAGTTTTCTGATTAATATCCAAACAAATGTCTGAGTAATTATCAAGAGAGGGGTTAGTGTTAGGTGTTATGGTTTGGATGTGAGGTGTCCCCCAAAAGCACTTGTGTGAGAAAATATAAGAAGTTTCAGAGGAGAAATGATTGGGTTTTGAGAGTCTTAACCTAATCAGTGAATTAATCCCTGATAGGATTAACTGAGTAATAACTGGAGGCAGGTAGGCTGTGGCTGGAGGAGGTGAGAATTGGGTAGTGGCTTTGGGGTATATATATTTGTATCTGGAGAGTGGAGTCTCTCTCTGCTTCCCTGACGATGCTTCCTTACACCATGATGTAAGCTACTTCCTTCTACCACCCTCTCCTACCATGTTGTTCAGCCTCATCTTGAGCCCTGAAGAATGGAGCCAGCCTTTTGTGGACTAAGACCCCAGAAATTGTGAGCCTTCTAATAAACTTTTCCCCCTCTTCAATTGTTCTGATCAGATCTTTTAGTGACAGCAGTGAAAACCCTGACTAAAACATTAGTATTGTCAGATTTAGGAAAAAATAATACAGACCATCAAGTTAAATTTGAATTTCAGGTATGCAATGAATATTTTTACAAATATGTCCTAAATATTGCATGAGACATACACTAAAATTATTTATTGTTTATCTGAAATTCAAAATCAACTGGATGCCCTTCATTTTCATCTAACAAACTTAGTCAAGGCATATGATTATTAGGAAGACAATCACAATGTTCACTCGAGCCAGAAGAGTTGGGGAGGCTGTCATGGAGATGAGACATATATGGGATATGAAGCATTAGTAAGATGTAGGTATGAAGAGCAGATTGACGGAATATTTAGAAGGGGAGTGCAGTCTGAGGGTGGTTTCTAGTGTGGCAGAAACAGAATGATTAGAACAAAATTCACTTTGACTAGCAGAGAATTAGATTTAGAGAAGGGCAGACTGAATGCCATTTAGAGATTATAAATAGTTTTAAGTATCAATATAAACAGGTTCAATATTGTCTTGTAGATCCAGAGTTGGCAACATTTTCCCATAAAGAGACAGAGTAAGTACTTTAGATTTGGGGAGCTGTTTTAGTCAGCTTTTTCACTGCTGCAACTGGAAGACCCAACCAGAACAACTGCAGAGGAGGAAAAGTTTGTTTAGGGGCTCATGGTTTCAGAGATCTCAATCCATAGACAGTAGGCTCCATTCCTCTGGGCTCAAGGTGAGGCAGGACATCATGGCGGAGGAGTGTGGCGGAGGGAAGCAGCTCACATGATGAAGAGGCAGCAGAGAGAGAGAGAAACACTCTCTAGATACAAAATACATACCTTATAACCATGCCCCCAATGAATCACTTTCTCTAGCCACATTCCACTTGTCTCCAGTTGCTCAGTTAATCCCATCATGGATTAATTCACTGATAATAATTTCTCGGGCTGGGGAGATATCTCAGTTGGTACAGTGCTTGCCTTGCAAGCACAAAGCCCTGGGTTCGATCCCCGGCACCGCAAAATAAATAAATAAATAAATAATAATAATAATAATAATAATTTCTCCTCCAAACCTTCTTGCATTGTCTCACATGTAAGCTTTTGAGGGAACCACATCTAAACCATAACAGGGGCTATTTGGTCCCTGCCTCAATTATTCATTTCTGCTAGAAATCAGTCACCAAGTGGGCATAGTTGAGTTCCAAGAAGCTTTTATCTACATAACAGCCAGTTGACAGATTCAGCCCGTAGTGGGGAAGTTTCCTGGCATTTCTTGTAGAAAATGGGAATATATACATTGTTGACCCCTGTTTTAGATGTTGTTTTTGTCTGCAAAGAACCTTTCTTTCCTTCTGGGAACTGTCCTGTTGTGTATGGTTCTGATAAGGCTCTTAGCCCCACTACCTTTAACACAGATAGATAGTGATCTATGACACATAACAGCATTCATTTGGCTGCAGTTCTTGGATCAGAAAGGACACATGATCCTTGGATTCTTGTACTACAGGTCTCAAGAAAAACAATTGAACAGTCTCTTATCTTTCATGGGATGGTCCTAGTACTTGAATGACATGAATGGGGATGTCAATGGATCATGCCTCCTGACTTGAAGGAAGCTTGTTTGCAGTTAGACTAAATAATATCAATATAAGAAAACAAAACTGAGAGATGGACAAGGAGAAAGTGCTGAACAAATTAGTTACTGCCTGGATTCAATTATCCAAAGTTTGCTTGTCCTGGGATCAAAAGTACTGATATTACCCTTATACATATGTATCTCAGGCCACATTTCAGTCTTTATCAACCAGAATCTGCATTTTTACAAGATTCTATAATTTTATGTATTTGCTTTGGCTTAACCTAGTTTGAGTTGGACATCTGTCACTGAGCTGAAAGTGTCCTAGGTAACCTAATGTCTTCAAAGTAATATGTTTTAAATGAGACTGGATTAGAGTTGTGTGTCAGATATATTTTGTGTCCAGGATGGATTGTGGAGGGCTTGGGGCAAAGAAGATGAGACAACAAATCCAATTAAGAAGTATGAAATTCCAACTGGAATCTAGAACCTGAACCATGTCCTTAGTGAGATTTCTAATGTTTGGGGATGACTAGTGAAATGGTTAGGTGGTCCTAATAGAAGTCCATATACTTTCATTCATTTATGCTACAAATATGTATTAATATTTTTGAACTACATCATGTGTGTCAATGATGTAGAATAGAGGTTACAAACTGTAGTCCTTTGACCAAATCTGTGCTGCTGCCTGTTTTTGTAAATAAAGTTTTACTGGAATACAAACATGCTAATTTGTTTGTCTAGGGCTGATTTGTGCTGCAATGGTAGAGTTGAGTACTTGAGATAGAGACCAAATGACTTATAAAGCTTATGTTATTTGATGATTGAACCCTTAACTGAAAAAAATTTACCAGTCCTTGAATTAGACTGATGAAATTCTTCTTTCTTAGAAGCTACATGATAGTGTGAGAATATAAAAATAAAGAAGTAAACAAAATTATTTTAGGTCATAAGAGGAGGAAATATATTTAAAAAATAATTGTAGGAGGGATGTCAATAGTCAAGGAAGTTCTCTTTGAGATCATGAGAAATGAGTGATAAGGAGCCTACCATGCAAAGATCTGCAGGTGATGTCTTCTGGGCAGAGAAAACTGTGAGAACAAAGGCTCTGAGGTGGAAATAGAATTTGGGGGTTCAGAAACAGAAATATAAAAGTGGGCTAAGGAGTAGAGAGCAAAAGGGTGGACAATTTGGAGAGATGTCAGCTCATGTGGAACCTTGCATAGGATATCATGGTTGGGGAATCCCATTTTATTCTCTACTCTTGGGCTTACAACCTCGGTGTCACAATCTGGGCAGAGTACCCCCTTTTGCATATCTCTCTCCCTCTCTCTCTCTTTTCTAACATTTTGTTATGAAAATTTTAAAAAACACAGAAAGGTTGACAGAATTATACAGCAAACTTACTACCCACCAAATTGACCTTGAATTTACCATTAACATTTGCTCTATCACGTATCTATCCATCTACTCATTCTTCTATCTATCTTTTTAAAATTGAATTTTTTTTTTACCCCATTCACAAGAGCCTCAAAAAATAAAATAAAATACTTGGGAACCAATCTAACGAAAAAGGTGAAATATCCCTGCAATGAAAACTACAAAACACTAAAGAAAGAAATTAAAGAAGATCTTAGAAGATGGAAAGATTTCCCATGGTTCTGGATAGGCAGAATTAATATAGTTAAAATGGTCATACTACCAAAAGTGCTATACAGATTTAGTGTAATTCCTATTAAAATTCCAATGACATTCTTCATAGAACTAGAAGAATCAATCATGAAATTCATTTGGAAAAAATAAGAGGACCGGAATAGCCAAAGCAATTCTTAGAAAGAAGAGAGAAGCAGGAGGCATCACAATACCAGACCTTAAACTATACTACAGAGTCATAGTAACAAAAACAACATGGTATTGACACCAAAACAGACGTGTAGACCAGTGGTACAGAATAGATGACATAGAGACAAACCCACATAAATATAGTTATCTCATACTAGATAAAGGTGCCAAAAACATACAATGAAGAAAAAATAAACTCTTTAACAAATGGTGCTGGGAAAACTGGAAATCCATATGTAACAAAATGAAATTAAACCCCTATCTCTCACTCTGCACAAAACTCAACTCAAAGTGGATCAAAGACTTAGGTACCAGAATAGAGACCCTGGGCCTAATGGACCCAAGACTCTTAAAGTGCAAGAAGTAAAATCAAGAATCGATAAATGGGATGCATTTAAACTAAAAAGCTTCTTCTCAGCAAAGGAAATAATCAAGAACATAAAGAGAGCCTAGAGAATGGGAAAAAAATCTTTTCCACACACACCTCAGATAGAGTATTAATCTCCAGGATATATAAAGAACTCAAAATACTTAACACCAAAAAAACAAAACAAAACAAAAAAAACACACTCAATAAAGGGGCTATGGAACTAAACAGACACTTCACAGAAGAAGAAATACAATCGATCAACAAATATATGAAAAAATGTTCAACATCTCTAGAAATTACGGATATGCAGATCAATGCAACTATCAAGAATACAAGTAACAATAAATGTTGGTGAGGATGTGCAGAAAAAGGCACACTCATACATTACAGGTGGGACTGCAAATTGGTGCAGCCACTCTGGAAAGCAGTATGGAGATTCCTCAAAAAACTAGAAATGGAATCATGGTTTGAACCAGTTATCCTACTCCTCAGTTTACACCAAAGGACATAAAATGAGCATAGTACAGTGACACAGCCACATCAATATTTATAGTAGCTCAACTCATAATAGCTAAAATATGGAACCAACCCTAGGCACACTTCAACAGATGAATGGATAAAGAATATGTGGTGTATATATATACAATGGAGTATTACTCAGCCTTAGAGAAGAATAAAATTATGGCATTTGCAGGTAAATGGATGGAGCTAGAGAATATCATGCCAAGTGAAATAAGCCAACCCCATAAAACCAAAGGTTGAATGTTTTCTCTGATATGCAGATGCTAATTCACAATAAGGGAGGAGCTATGGAAGAATAGAGGCTACTTTGGACTAGGCAGAGAAGAGTGAAGGGAAGGAACGGGACATGGGGGTAGGCAGAATCATAGAATGAATCAGATATTATTACCCTACGTGCATATGTGACTACATGACTGGTGTGATTCTACATCATTCTACAACAAGAATAAGAAGTTACATTTATGCATGATGTGTCAAAATGCATTCTATAGTCATGTATAACTAAAAAGAACAAATAAAAAAAAGACATCCTGCAGTCTATTAAAATTTTTTATTTGTTGGTTTTAGATATACATGACAGTAGAGTGTATTTTGATATATTATACATACATGGTGTACAACCCATTCCAGTTAGGATCCCAACTTGTGGTTGTACATATGTGGAGTTACACTGGTCATGTATTCATTAATGAGAAAGGAAAATTATGTCGAATTCATTCTCTTTTCTGTTCCCATTCCCACCTCCCTTCCCTTCTTTTCCCCCTTTTTTTTTTAATTTTCAAATTTTTATTTAAAATCAAAAGTCAAGCATTTGCAGGAGGTATAAAATTTATATGCTACTTTTATTAAATCAGGAAAATGTTCCTATCATTGTCTTTCCCCTTTATTTAATCCAATAAACTTCTGTTGTTCCCCTCCCCATCCTCCCTTGTTGTGGGTTAGCATTTCGCATATCAGAGAGAACATTTGGCCTTTGTTTTTGCAGAGATTGGCTTATTTCACTTAGCATGATAGTCTCTAGCTTCATCTGTTCACTGGCAAATGGCACAATTTTATTCTTCTTTATGGCTGAGTGAGACTCCATGGTGTATATATAACACATGTTCTTTTTTTTCTTTTTTTCTTTTTTTTAATTGTAAACAAATGGGATACATGTTGTTTCTCTGTTTGTACATGGCATAAAGGCATACCATTTGTGTAATCAAATTTACATAGGGTAATGATGTTTGATTCATTCTGTTATTTTTTCCTTTCCCCCCCACCCCTCCCACCCCTCTTTTCCCTCTATACAGTCCTTCCTTCCTCCATTCTTGCCCCCCTCCCTAACCCTAACTCTAACCCTAACACTAACCCCTCCCACCCCCCATTATGTGTCATCATCTGCTTATCAGCGATATCATTTGTCCTTTGGTTTTTTGAGATTGGCTTATCTCACTTAGCATGATATTCTCCAGTTTCATCCATATGCCTGCAAATGCCATAATTTTATCATTCTTTATGGCTGAGTAATATTCCATTGTATATATATACTACAGTTACTTTATCCATTCATCAATTGAAGGACATCTAGGTTGGTTCCACAATCTGGCTATTGTGAATTGAGCAGCTATGAACATTGATGTGGCTGTATCTCTGTAATATGCTGATTTTAAGTCCTTTGGGTATAGGCCAAGGAGTGGGATAGCTGGGTCAAATGGTGGTTTCATTCCAAGTTTTCTAAGGAGTCTCCACACTGCTTTCCAGAATGGCTGCACTAATTTGCAGCCCCACCAGCAATGTATGAGTGTACCTTTCTCCCTACATCCTCGCCAACACCTGTTGTTGCTTGTTTTCTTGATAATCGCCATTCTAATTGGGGTGAGATGGAATCTTAGGGTGGTTTTGATTTGCATTTCTCTTATTACTAGAGATGTTGAACATTTTTCCATATGTTTGTCGATTGCTTGTAGATCTTCTTCTGTGAAGTGTCTGTTCATTTCCTTAGCCCATTTGTCGATTGGATTATTTGCATTCTTGGTGTAGAGTTTTTTGAGTTCTTTATAGATTCTGGAGATTAGTGCTCTATCTGAAGTATGATTTGATAAAATACAGCATCCCTTTATGCTCAAAACACTAGAAAAAATAGGGATATGGGAACATTCCTTAACATTGTAAAGGCCATCTATGCTAAGCCCATGGCTAATACCATTCTAAATGGTGAAAAACTGAAGGCATTCCCCCTGAAAACTGGAACAAGGCAGGGATGCCCTCTTTCACCACTTCTATTCAATATCATCCTTGAAACTCTAATCAGAGCAATTAGACAGACCAAGGAAATTAGAGGGATATGAATTGGAAAAGAAGAACTCAAACTATCCCTATTTGCTGATGATATGATTATATACTTAGAGGAACCAGGAAATTCCACCAGAAAACTTTTAGAACTCATAAGTGAATTCAGTAAAATAGCGGGATATAAGATCAATGCACATAAATCTCATGCATTTTTATACATAAGTGATGAATCTTCAGAAAGAGAAATTAGGAAAACTACCCCATTCACAATAGCATCGAAAAAAATAAAATACTTGGGAATCAATCTCACAAAAGAGGTGAAAGACCTCTACAATGAGAACTACAGAACACTAAAGAAAGAAATTCAAGAAAACCTTAGAAGATGGGAAGATCTCTCATGTTCTTGGATAGGAAGAATTAATATTGTCAAAATGGCCATACTACCAAAAGTGCTATACAGATTCAATGCAATTCCAATTAAATCCCAATGGTGTACCTTACAAAAATAGAGCAAGCAATCATGAAATTCATCTGGAAGAATAAAAAACCCAGAATAGCTAAAGCAATCCTTGGCAGAAAGAGTGAAGCAGGGGGTATCGCAATACCAGATCTTCAACTCTACTACAAAGCAATAGTAACAAAAATGGCATGGTATTGATACCAAAATAGAAAGGTGGATCAATGGTACAGAATAGAGGACACGGACACAAACCCAAATAAATACAATTTTCTCATACTAGACAAAGGGGCCAAAAGTATGCAATGGAGAAAAGATAGCCTCTTCAACAAATGGTGCTGGGAGAATTGGAAATCCATATGCAACAGAATGAAACTAAACCCATATCTCTCACCATGAATGAAACTAAACTCAAAATGGATTAAGGACCTCGGAATCAGACCAGAGACCTTGCATCTTATAGAAGAAAAAGTAGGTCCAGAGCTTCAACATGTCGACTTAGGACCAGACTTCCTCAACAGGACTCCCATAGCACAAGAAATAAAAACAAGAATCAATAACTGGGATAGATTCAAACTAAAAAGCTTTCTCTCAGCAAAGGAAACTATCAGCAATGTGAAGAAAGAGCCTACAGAGTGGGAGAAAATCTTTGCCAATCATAACACATGTTCTTTATCCATTCATCTGTTGAAGGGCACCTAGCTTGGTTCCATAACTTGGCTGTTGTGAATTGAGCTGCTATAAACCTTGATGTGGCTGCATCACTGTAGTATGCTGATTTTAATTTCTTTGGGTATATGTCAAGTGGGATAACTGGGTCAAATGGTGATTCCATTCCTAGTTTTCTTGATATTGGAGGTGCAGGCTTTTTTATGGTGCATTCTAAAGTAAGTTGCAAACCAGCAACTTCCAAAACTTCCAAACACTTCAGCATGGTATAGTAGCAAGAATTAGAATTTGAATCCAAGATGGCAGACTAGAGGGAGGCTGTGTTCCTTGTCGCTCCTTAACTCTAGTTTCAAGCAGAGGATATCTCTTTCTTGGTGAGGCAGTTTTTGCTGCTTATCAATCCACTGCTGTTTACCCCATTTGTCTACTGTGATCACCTGCAGTCTGCCAGCATATCAATGCCTTTTTTGAGTGCAGATTGCTCACTGTCAGGCGCCTATCATTTGCCATTTGCCTGCCTCTCACCTGTCCATCGCCTGCCTTACACCTATCCATCACCCAATGCACGAGGTTCACCTCCGGATCATCCGACAACAGTCAGTAAACTGATTGCCGACCGCCAGTGGAGCTCCAGCTGCCTGCTGTTGCCTGGAAGTTCACTGTTACAGTACCTGCAGGTTTGATTACACGTGGCTGCCGCCATTTTGAGACAACAGCCAGGCCCCATAGGACCCCTGGCCAGACTGACTGAGCCCTGTGTCCAGGATCCCTCAGCCTGACCAATCACTCCCTGCCTCTGGGGCCCTCACATCGACTGACTGCTCCCCACCACCTGGACCCCTGACCAACTGACTGCGCCCTATCACTGGGACCCCAGACCGACTGCAACCAGCCTCCAGGATCCCACAACCACACCAAACACACCTGACCTCCAGGATCCCTGCCTTACCAACCGCACCCTGCCTCCAGGACCTCCAGCTGACCACGTCCACACCCCAAGCTGCAGCTCCCCATTTGCCAACACATTTGGAAGCCAGAGCAGCCATCTTGGATAGTCCTGGAAGTCTTAGCTCTGATCTTTAAATGGGGCAAAACCCATCTTGAGATGCCTGCTGGAGGCTTGAAACTCATTGTCAGGTACCTCTCATGCATCAGGCTACTGAACTCTGGGAAGTTTGATTACTATATGACTGTTATACTGTAGATTTTCTTTTTACTCCTTATTGAAAAATTTTAAGCTTTTATTTCTTTACTTTTCTTGCTCTCTTTTCCTTTTGTTTACCTGTTCCCTCAGAGTCCCTTTCTCCTTTTTTTGCATGCTAACATCCAATTTCTTTTGATTACACTCTCACCCTTTCTATTATCTAGAACTTCTGTAGAACTTCTGTATATTCTTTTCTTATCCCATTAACAGCCACATTCTACATCCCTCTGCATCCTCTTTGTCCTCCATTAGAAACTGCAGATCTTATTGCAAATTTGTTTGTTTTACTGAAGATAATATTTGAACTCATTCTGTTTATTATGACAATTTTGTTATTGTCCTCATAGGGGCTATTTGGTCTAGGATAGCATAGTGTCTGAATTGGGCACTGCTAATATTGATCTCCCCTTAAAGAAAGGGTTTTGGAAACCTATAGGGCCACTAAAAATCTATAGGGGGAAATCTGCAATACCCCAGATCTGCACTGCTAGAGGGGAAGATACATGAGCAACATGAAAAAACAAGGGAAGAAAATGATCCAAACAAATCTAGATTCTATATTAATAGAATCCAATGACAGTATGTTAGAAGAAATGTCAGAAAAGGACTTCAGATTATACATGATTAAGATGATTCATGAAGCAAAGGATGAGATAAGAGAGCAAATGCAGGCAATGAATGATAATACCAATAAGCTGAAAGAGCAACTGCAGAAAGCAACAGATCATTTCAACAAAGAGATAGAGATTCTAAAAAAAAAAATCAAACGGAAATCCTTGAAATGAAGAAAACAATAAACCAAATAAAAAACTCAATGGAAAGCATCACCAAAAGACTAGACTACTTGGAAGACAGAACCTCAGACAATGAAGACAAAATATTTAATCTTGAAAATAAAGTCACCTAAACAGAGAAGATGGTAAGAAATCATGAACAGAATTGTCAGGGACCAAGAAGAAGTTCTCATTCTGAGAACATTCTGACCTTTACGATAAGCAGCAGCGCCCCTCCCCTCTCCTGGCTGATAATTCTGACATTATGGCACCTATGGCGCCATCCCTGCTTCTCTTCCGGGACTTCACCTTCCCGCCAGCACAAACTTCACCTTCCCGCCTGCGTGAACTTGCACCCTATCAGGAGCCCAATAGAAGAACACAGCCAACCAGCCTGCACCTCGTCATACCCCTCATTCCCTCAGCATAAATACCCGTGAGAACAATAAAATTTGCAACTGGATCAGAATTCCTGTCTTGCTGTCACTCCCTGTGTCTCTTGTCCCTTTCATTCCTTCTCTCTTAGGTTCGCTGTCCTCATTGATGTCCTGTGGGTCGGGACAGTTGGCGCCCAACGTGGTTGATTGGAACCTTTGCCTGAGAAGCGAATGCCGACCTCCGGGGAAGCCTTGGCCAAGTGGGATTCGGGATCACCTCGGTAAACGCGACCGGGAGTCAGATCCAGGAGGAGAGTGAGGCCGGCGCAAGGTGAGTGACACACCATGGGACAAGCAGTTTTGTCACATGATTTGTTTCTGATGGGTCTCAAGGAGGCCCTCAAGACTCGGGGAGCACATGTTAAGAAAAAGGATTTAAGATCATTCTTTTCATACATAGAGGATTTGTGTCCTTGGTTTCCCCTCGAGGGGTCGATTGATGGTAAAAGGTGGCTCAGAGTAGGAGACTGCCTCAAAGATTATTATGAGGCTTTTGGTTCTCAAAAGGTGCCCGTCACTGCCTTTTCTTATTGGAATTTAATTAATGAAATTCTTAAAAGTTCACCCTTTGACAGTGGTACTTTAAAACTTGTAAAAATTGGGGAGCAGGCAATGCAATCCACCTCTCGCCCCCACCTCGGCATGCCCTTCAGTTAGTATTCAAATGCCCCCTACTCAGCCTTCTCAGGACCCTGGGACCCTCCCAGACCCCGGGAACCTCTTAGATCCCACCTTACCAAAGGAGTCCCCTAAAAATCCCCCTAAGATTTATCCGTTTTTAAATCCCCATGATGAGTTGACCCCAGAGGATGAGGCTACCTTGGAGGAGGCAGCGGATCGATACCATTCTCCAGACCTGCCACCTCTTAAAAATCCACCTCCCGCTTATATACCCCCTGCCTTTTGTGCTCCGGCCCTTCAGGGACCTACTGCCTCCCCAGACATTTTTTCCCCGCTTCCCTTGCCTAATGTAACCCCTTTACGTGAGTCTCTCCAACATAGGCGGGAACAAATCCAACTTTTAAAAGAACTAAAAGCCCTTGATGCCGAACTTCGCTCACTGACCTTGGGCACAGCGTTAACACAAACTGGCCCAAAACCCCTTAATACTCGTAAGGTGAAGCCACGTGGTCAGCCTGTTCATGCCTTTCCAGTCACTCGCAGTCAAGCAGATCAGCCCGCACAAACAGGCAGAGAATTTAAGAGGAAGTCAGGACTAGGAATCAGGGGAGGAACAAGAGGTAGAACCAGAGGGAGAACAAGAGGAGGACCAGGAATCAGGGGATGAGGAGGAGCCCACCTCTGGACAGAGTGGAGCCCTTGGTTCTTATAAAAGGCTGAGCCTCCGCTTTCTTGAAAGACTTAAAAAGGCTTGTGCTCAGTATGGTCCCACTGCACCTTATACACTGGCCTTCCTAGAGAACCATAGTACACAATGGCTCACCCCTAATGATTGGAAATTTTTGGCCCGAGCCACCCTCAGTGCAGGTTACTTCCTGTTGTGGAACGCAGACTTTAGGGAATACTGTCGGGAAACTGCCCAAAAAAATTCAACCAAGGCTTCCTCTAAATCCTGGGCCTATGTTAAACTAGTGGGTAATGCACCATTTGATACTAACCCTAAACAGGCGCGCTTCCCTACTGGGCTCCTAGCACAGGTTCAAACTGCTGGTTTGCACGCTTGGAGACGGCTCCCTCAAAAGGGCTTGGCCACCACCTCTCTAGCAAAAATTCATCAGGGTCCTGACGAGCCTTACAGTGACTTTGTTGCCCGGCTTAATCTAGCTGCGGAGCGCTTACTTGGACCAAGTGAAAACGAGAGCTCCTTTGTAAAATATCTTGCCTTTGAAAATGCCAACCCAATATGTCAAGATGTTCTTCGGCCCCACAAAGATAAAGGGGACCTTTCTGACTTCATTAGGCTGTGTGCTGGGGTAGGAACAGCCCATGCCATGGGTCTCACCATTGGCGCCACCTTCACCAAGGCCCTTCATAACCCTGGCCCACGTACTTGCTTTACTTGCAAACAACCTGGCCATTTTGCGCGAGAGTGCCCAACAGGGAGACTGGGTCAAGGACCCATATCTCCACAATCAGCGGCTAAACCACCTCCACTCATCCTTTGCCCTAAATGTGGTAAAGGTCGCCACTGGGCCTAGGAGTGTAGATCCAAGACCAATGCCCTTGGACAGCCTATTCCCTCTAAATTCTAGGGAAACTCCTCTCGGGGCCAGCCCCTGGCCCCGACCGCTCCCAGAACAAACCCAGGGGCAATAAGGTTTGTTCCCTCTCAGACTCCCAACCCAATCCAGTCCCCCTGTCCTTCTCCACAATCACCTCCCTCCAACGCGCTACCCCAGGAAGCGCAGGATTGGACCTCTGTGCCTCCACAGATACAATATTAGACTCTATGCAAGGACCCCAAATAATACCCACTGGGGTTGTAGGCCCCCCTCCACCTCATATGTGTGCTCTTATTCTTGGGAGAGCTCCTACCACCTGATGTTCAGGTCTTTCCTGGCATCATTGATGATGATTACACTGGAGAAATTAAAATACTAGCCACAGCTATTAACGGAGTAGCGGCCATTCCTGCAGGAACAAGAATTGCACAATTAATACTCCTTCCCCTCAATTCAGGAAACACTCCCGCCGCCCAAAATTCACCACGAAACACAGCCTCCTTAGGTTCCTCTGATGTGTATTGGGTCCAACCTATCTCCCACAAAAGACCCACTCTTACCTTATTTATTGAAGGAAAAAAATTCCAAGGGATCCTAGATACTGGTGCGGACGCCACAGTTATTTCTCAAAAATATTGGCCATCAGAATGGCCCCTCACCTCATCACTAACTGACCTTAAAGGAATAGGGCAATCAAAAAACCCCTTAGTTAGCTCCAGGGTGCTCAATTGGACTGACACAAAAGATAACACAGGAAATAAAGGAACTGTTATCCCCTTCGTTGTTCCTGATCTCCCTGTCAACCTTTGGGGACGAGACATTCTAAGCCAAATGAAAGTTATTCTTGCTAGTCCCGACTCTTTAGTCACTCATCAAATGCTTCGTATGGGCTTTATCCCTGATACGGGCCTTGGGAGGCTAGGACAAGGACAGGTTGAGTCTGTCTGTACAGCCCATACAAAAAACAGACAAATCTGGACTTGGGTATTTGGATTTTTAGTGTCGGTCCCTGACCCTCCTGTACCCCATGCAGACAAAATTATTTGGGAAACTCAAACTCCTGTGTGGGTGAATCAGTGGCCCCTTACCCAAGAAAAATTAGAGGCTGCCTCCATGTTAGTACAGGAACAGTTGACAGCCTGCCATGTGGAATCCTCAACCTCACCCTGGAACACTCCTATTTTTGTTATTAAGAAGAAATCAGGCAAATGGCGCCTTTTACAGGATTTGTGCACTATCAATAAGGTTATGCGCCCGATGGGGGCATTACAGCCAGGCATCCCTACACTGGTAGCTATTCCTAGGGACTATTATAAAATGGTCATCAACTTAAAAGATTGCTTTTTTACTATTCCTTTACATCCTGAGGACAGACCCTATTTTGCTTTCATCCTCCTCCACATCAATTTTCAGGGCCCTATGCAAAGATTTCAATGGAAGGTCCTTCCCCAGGGTATGGCTAACAGCCCTAGTCTTTGCCAAAAATATGTTGCTTAAGCAGTAGACCTTGTGAGAGAGCGGTGGCCACAAGTTTATATATTACATTATATGGATGATTTGTTAATTGCTGCACCTAATACCTATGATCTTAACAATTGTTATTTGGATCTCTATAAGGCCCTTACTGCCTTGGGACTTCAGATAGCCCCTGATAAGGTTCAGACACAGGACCCCTACACCTACTTGGGCCTCAAACTTCAAACTAATCAAATTCAAATCCCTAATATACAATTGAGTGTGGACCATCTCCACACTCTTAACGATTTCCAAAAATTACTAGGGGATATCCAATGGCTAAGACCATATTTAAAACTACCCACCTATGTGCTTTTGCCTCTTAATGATATTTTAAGGGGAGATTCTGACCCTTCTTTTCCTCGAGAGCTTACTCCCGAGGCGCGGCAAGCATTAATTTAAGTCACAGAAGCCATTGCTCAACAATTTGTTACACAAATATCTTATAACCTTCCTTTTGGTTTTGGTTATATTACACACCCCTCATACACCCACGGGACTATTCTGGCAGTGGGATCCATATTTTAAAAATAAAGGTTGCCCCTTGCTTTGGGTTCATTTGCCCGCCACATCCTCTAAAGTTATTGCTGTCTATCCTGCTCAGGTAGCTTCTATCATATCCAGACAATTGATTTCTGATGTACAGATACTCTCAAGCACCATACAAGATCTTCAAGATCAGGTGGATTCCTTAGCAGAAGTGGTCCTACAAAATAGGAGAGGTTTAGACCTTCCAACTGCTGAACAGGGAGGCATTTGTTTGGCTTTGCAGGAAAAATGCTGTTTCTATGCCAACAAATCAGGGATTGTTAAGGACAAGATCAAACAGCTGCAGGAAGACTTAGAAAAATGCTGATGAGCACTGGCTGATGATCCACTATGGACTGGATTCAGTGGACTCCTTCCCTATCTCCTTCCCTTCCAAGTTCCCCTGCTCTGCTTGCTGCTTATCGTATCTATAGGTCCTTTGATATTCAACAAGATCATGGCTTTTCTTAGAGCTCATATTGAGGCTAAACAGGTGAAACCTATTCAGGTTCATTACCATCGACTGGAGATGATGGATTGCGATGGTGCAACATCTGATCAATATTAGATCTTAATAAACCATCACCCCTGTGAGCTCAACTGGACAGTCAATGACGGGTAAGATTCGTGAGAGCTCATACCAACCTAAGACAGGAAATGAGGGCTAGAGCCTCATTATCCAATGACGGGTAAGGATGTTGCTCTGCCATGGACAACCTAAGACAGGCGCAGTTCCCGAGAGATTGTCACTCCAGCTCTGTACCTGTTTGGGAAAGCCACGCCCCCGCCTCACCACATAGCCTCTATCACCCCTTTAAAATATGGCTATGAAAATATGGTCAATAATTTTATATAAGAAAGGGGGAAATGTCAGGGACCAAGAAGAAGTTCTCATTCTGAGAACATTCTGACCTTTACGATAAGCAGCAGCGCCCCTCCCCTCTCCTGGCTGATAATTCTGACATTATGGCACCTATGGCGCCATCCCTGCTTCTCTTCCGGGACTTCACCTTCCCGCCAGCACAAACTTCACCTTCCCGCCTGCGTGAACTTGCACCCTATCAGGAGCCCAGTAGAAGAACACAGCCAACCAGCCTGCACCTCGTCATACCCCTCATTCCCTCAGCATAAATACCCGTGAGAACAATAAAAATTTGCAACTGGATCAGAATTCCTGTCTTGCTGTCACTCCCTGTGTCTCTTGTCCCTTTCATTCCTTCTCTCTTAGGTTCGCCGTCCTCATTGATGTCCTGCAGGTCGGGAAACAGAATCTACAAGAACTATGGGACATCATGAAAGGACCAAATTTAAGAATTATTGGGATCAAGGAAGACACAGAGATACAAACCAAAGGAATGAACAACCTATTCATGAAATAATATCAGAAAATTTCCCAAACCTGAAGAATGAAATGGAAAATAAAATACAAGAGGCTTACAGTATACCAAATGCACAAAATCACAACAGAGCCACACCAAGGCACATTATAATGAAAATGCCTAACATTCAAAATAAAGATAGGATTTTGAAGGCTGTGAGAGAAAAGCATGAGATTACTTGTAGGGGGAATCCAATATGGATAGCAGCAGACTTCTCAACCCAGACTCTAAAAGCTAGAAGGGCCTGGAACAACATATTTCAAGTTCTGAAAGAACATGGTTGCAAACCAAGAATCCTATACCCAGCAAAACTCACCTCCAGATTTGAAGATGAAATAAAATACTTCCATGATAAACAAAAGTTAAAAGAATTTACAAATAGAAAGCCTGTGCTACAGATTGTTCTCAACAAAATATTCCATGAGGAGGAAATGAAAAACAATAATGGAGGTCAGCAAAGGGAGGAATTACCTTAAAGAAAAACCACTCAAAGGAGAAACCGAGCCAAGTTAAAAACCAAAAATAAGCCCAAATGACTAGAATACAAATCATATCTCAATAATAACTCTTAATGTTAATGGCCTAAACTCATCAATCAAAAGACATAGACTGGCAGAATGGATTAAAAAGAAAGACCCAACAATATGCTGCCTGCAAGACACTCATCTCATAGAAAAAGACATTCACAGACTAAAGGTGAAATGATGGGAGAAAACCTACCACGCACATGGACTCAGTAAAAAAAGCAGGGGTTTCCATCCTTATATCAGATAAAGTGGACTTCAAGCCAAAGTTAGTCAGAAGAGATAAAGAAGGACATTTCATACTGCTTAAGGGAACCATAAATCAGAAGACATAATGATAGTAAATATTTATGTCCCAAACAATGGTGCATCCCTGTACATCAAACAAATCCTTCTAAATTTCAGGAATCACATAGACCACAACACAATAGTTCTGGGTGACTTTAATGCACCACTGTCACCACTAGATAGATCTTCCAAACAAAAATCAACCAAAGAAACCGTAGAACTCAATAACACAATCAATAACCTAGACTTAATAGACATACATAGAATATTCCATCCATCAACGAGCGGATTCACTTTCTTCTCAGCAGCACATGGAACCTTCTCAAAAATAGACCATATGTTATGCTACAAAGCAGTCCTTAGGAAATGCAAAAAAAAACAGAGATACTGCCTTGTGTTCTATCAGATCATAATGAACTGAGAATAGAAATCAATGACAAAATAAAAAAACAGAAATTACTCCAACACATAAATAATATGCTATAGAATGAAACATGGATAACAGAAAACATCAGGGAGGAGATAAAAAAAATTCTTAGAGGTCAATGAGAATAGCGATACAACATATCAAAATCTTTGGGACACTATGAAAGCAGTACTAAGAGGAAAATTCATTGCATGGAGCACATTCTAGAAAAGAATGAAAAGTCAACAACTAAGTGACCTAACATTACAGCTCAAAACCCTAGAAAAAGAAGAACAGAATAACAGCAAAAGTAGTAGAAGACAGGAAATAATTAAAATCAGAGCTGAAATCAATGAAAGTGAAACAAAAGAAACAATTCAAAAAATTGACAAAACAAAACGTTGGTTCTTTGAAAAAGTAAATAAAATAGACAAACCCTTAGCCACAGTAACAAAGAGAAGGAAAGAGAAAACTCAAATTACTAAAATTCATGATGAAAAAGGAAATATCATGACAGACACCACTGAGATACATAACATAATGAGAAGCTACTTTGAAAATCTGTATTCCAACAAAATAGAAACTACCGAAGACATTGATAAATTTCTAGAGGCATATGCTCCTCCCAAACTGAACCAGGAGGACATACACAATTTAAACAGATCAATATCAAGCAATGAAATAGAAGAAGACATTAAAAACCTACCATCCAAGAAAAGGCCAGGACCAGATGGATTCTCAGCCGAGTTCTATAAGATCTTCAAAGAAGAACTCATTCCAATACTTCTCAAAGTATTCCAGGAAATAGAAAAGGAGGGTACCCTACCAAACTCATTCTATGAAGCTAATATCACCCTCATACCCAAACCAGGCAAAGACACATCAAGGAAATAAAATTTTAGACCGATATCCTTGATGAATATAGATGCAAAGATCCTTAATAAAATAATGGCAAACCGTATCCAAAAACATATTAAGAAAATTGTGCACCACGATCAAGTGGGGTTCATCCCTGGAATGCAAGGATGGTTTAACATCTGTAAATCAATAAATGTAATCCATCATGTCAGTAGACTTAAGGGTAAAAATCATATGATTATTTCAATTGATACAGAAAAAGCGTTCGACAAAACACAACACCCCTTCATGCTCAAAACACTAGAAAAAATAGGGATAGCAGGAACACACCTGAACATTGTAAAGGCTATTTATGCTAAGCCCATGGCCAACATCATTCCTTTTTTTTTTTTTATTGTATACAAATGGAATACATGTTGTTTCTCTATTTCTACATAGAGTCAAGGCATACCATTTCTGTAATCATACGTTTACATAGGGCAATGATGTTTCATTATTTTTTTTCCCTTCCCCCCCACTCCTCCCACCCCTCTTTTCCCTCTATACAGTCCTTTCCTTCATTCTTACTGCTCTCCTTATCCCTAACCCTAAACCTAACCCTAAACCTAATGCTAATCCCTCCCACCCCCCATTATATGTCCTCATCCGCTTATCAGCGAGATCATTTGTCCTTTAGTTTTTTGAGATTGGCTTATCTCACTTAGCATGATATTCTCCAATTTCATCCATTTGCCTGCAAAAGCCATAATTTTATCATTCTTCATTGCAGAGTAATATTCCATTGTATATATATGCCACAGTTTCTTTATCCATTCATCAACTGAAGGGCATCTAGGTTGGTTCCACAATCTGGCTATGGTGAATTGAGCAGCAATGAACATTGATGTGGCTGTATCTCTGTAGTATGCTGATTTTAAGTCCTTTGGGTATAGGCCAAGGAGTGGGATAGCTGGGTCAAATGGTGTTTCCATTCCAAGCTTTCTGAGGAATCTCCATACTGCTTTCCAGAGTGGCTGCACTAATTTGCAACCCCACCAGCAATGTATGAGTGTTCCTTTTTCACCACATCCTCGCCAACACCTATTGTTGCTTGTGTTCTTGATAATCGCCATTCTAATTGGGGTGAGATGAAATCTTAGGGTAGTTTTGATTTGCATTTCCCTTCTTACTAGGGATGTTGAACATTTTTTCATATATCTGTTGATTACTTGTACATCTTCTTCTGTGAAGTGTCTGTGCATTTCCTTAGCCCATTTATTGATTGGATTATTTATATTCTTGGTGTAGAGTTTTTTGTGTTCTTTATAGATTCTGGAAATTAGTGCTCTATCTGAAGTATGGTTGGCAAAGATATTCTCCCACTCTGTAGACTCTCTCTTCACATTGCTGATAGTTTCCTTTGCTGAGAGAAAGCTTTTTAGTTTGAATGTATCCCAGTTGTTGATTCTTGCTTTTATTTCTTGTGCTATGGGAGTCCTGTAAAGGAAGTCTGATCCTAAGCCAACAAGTTGAAGATTTGGACCTACTTTTTCTTCTATAAGATGCAGGGTCTCTGGTCTGATTCCGAGGTCCTTGATCCATTTTGAGTTGAGTTTTGTGTAGGGTGAGAGATAGGGGTTTAATTTCATTCCCAGCACCATTTGTTGAAGAGGCTATCTTTTCTCCATTGCATATTTTTGGAACCTTTGTCTAGTATGAGAAAATTGTATTTATTTGGGTTTGTGTCCATGTCCTCTATTCTGTACCATTGATCTACCTGTCTATTTTGGTACCAATACCATGCCGTTTTTGTTACTATTGCTTTGTAGTAGAGTTGAAGATCTGCTATTGCGATACCCCCTGCTTCACTCTTGCTACTAAGGATTGCTTTAGCTATTCTAGGTTTTTTATTCTTCCAGATGAATTTCATAATTGCTTGCTCTATTTCTGCAAGATACATCATTGGGATTTTAATTGGAATTGCATTGAATCTGTATAGCACTTTAGGTAGTATGGCCATTTTGACAATATTAATTCTGCCTATCCAGGAACATGGGAGATCTTTCCATCTTCTAAGGTTTTCTTTAATTTCTTTCTTTAGTGTTATGTAGTTCTCATTGTAGAGGTCTTTCACCTCTTTTGTGAGATTGATACCCAAGTATTTTATTTTTTTCGAAGTTATTGTGAATGGGGTAGTTTTCCTAATTTCTCTTTCTGAAGATTCATCACTTATGTATAAAAATGTATTGGATTTATGTGCATTGATCTTGTAACCTGCTACTTTACTGAATTCACTTATGAGTTCTAAAAGTTTTCTGGTGGAATTTCCAGGTTCCTCTAAATATATAATCATGTCATCTGCAAACAGGGATAGTTTGAGTTCTTCTTTTCCTATTTGTATCCCTTTAATTTCTTTGGTTTGTCTAATTGCTCTGGCTAGAGTCTCAAGGACGATGTTGAATAGAAGTGGTGAAAGAGGGCATCCCTGCCTTGTTCCAGTTTTTAGGGGGAACGCTTTCAGTTTTTCAACATTTAGAATGATATTGGCCATGGGCTTAGCGTAGATGGCCTTTACAATGTTAAGGAATGTTCCCACAACCCCAATTTTTTCTAGTGTTTTGAGCATGAAGGGATGCTGTATTTTATTGAATGCTTTTTCTGCATCTATTGAAATAATCATGTGATTCTTAACTTTAAGTCTGTTGATATGGTGAATGACATTTATTGATTTCCGAATGTTGAACCAACCTTGCATCCCTGGGATGAAACCCACTTGATCGTGGTGCACTATCTTTTTAATATATATTTGTATGCGATTTGCTAAAATTTTGTTGAGAATTTTTGCGTCGATGTTCATTAAGGATATTGGTCTGAAATTTTCTTTCCTCGATGTGTCTCTGTTTGGTTTAGGTATCAGGGTGATATTGGCTTCATAGAACGAGTTTGGGAGGGTTCCCTCCTCTTCTCTTTCATGGAATAGTTTGAGGAGTATTGGAATGAGCTCTTCTTTAAAGGTTTTGTAGAACTCGGCTGAGAACCCATCTGGTCCCTGACTTTTCTTTGTTGGTAGGCTTTTGATGACCTCTTCTATTTCATTGCTTGAAATTGGTTTATTTAAGTTGTGTATGTCCTCCTCATTCAGTTTAGGTAATTCATATGTCTCTAGAAATTTGTTGATGTCTTCGAGGTTTTCTGTTTTGTTGGAGTATAGATTTTCAAAATAGCTTCTAATTATGTTTTGTATTTCAGTCGTGTCTGTTGTGATGTTTCCTTGTTCATTCCGAATTTTAGTAATTTGAGTTTTCTCCCTGTTTCTCTTTGTTAGTGTGGCTAAGGGTTTATCAATTTTGTTTATTTTTTCAAAGAGCCAACTATTTATTTTGTTAATTTTTCCAATTGTTTCTTTTGTTTCCATTTCGTTGATTTCGGCTCTGATTTTAACTATTTCCTGTCTTCTACTACTTTTGGTATTGGTCTGCTCTTCTTTTTCTAGCGCTTTGAGCTGTATTGTTAAGTCGTTTATTTGTTGATTTCTACTTCTTTTTTTGAATGCGCCCCATGAAATAAATTTTCCTCTAAGTACTGCTTTCATAGTGTCCCAGAGATTTTGATGTGATGTGTCCTCGTTCTCGTTTACTTCTAAGAATTTTTTTATTTCCCTCCTGATGTCTTCTGTTATCCATTCATCATATAATAGTGTATTATTTAATCTCCAGGTATTAGAGAAGTTTCTGTTTTTTATTCTTTCATTTATTTCTAATTTCAATCCATTATGATCTGATAGAGTACAAGGTAGTATCTCTATCTTCTTGTATTTGCTAACAGTAGCTTTGTGGCATAAAATATGGTCTATTTTAGAGAAGGATCCATGAGCTGCTGAGAAGAAAGTGTATTCATTCTTTGTTGGATGGTATATTCTATATATGTCCGTTAAGTCTAAATTGTTGATTGTGTTGTTGAGATCTATAGTTTTTTTATTCAATTTTTGTTTGGACGATCTATCCAGTGGTGAGAGAGGTGTGTTAAAATCGCCTAGTATTATTGTGTTGTGGTCTATTTGATTTCTGGAATTGAGAAGGATTTGTTTGACGTACGTGGATGAGCCAATGTTCGGGGCATAGATATTTATGATTGTTATGTCTTGCTGATTTATGCTTCCCTTAAGCAGCATGTAATGTCCTTCTTTATCCCTTCTGACTAGTTTTGGTTTGAAGTCCACATTATCTGAAATGAGGATGGATACTCCAGCTTTTTTGCTGTGTCCATGTGCATGGTATGTTTTTCCCCATCCTTTCACCTTTAGTCTATGGGTGTCTCTTTCTATGAGATGAGCCTCTTGCAGGCAGCAAATTGTTGGATTTTTCTTTTTAATCCAATCTGCCAGTCTATGTCTTTTGATTGATGAGTTCAGGCCATTAACATTCAGGGTTATTATTGTGATATGATTTGTATTCCCAGTCAATTGACTCATATTTGTTTTTGACATGATTTGGTTTCTTCTTTATTTGGCTATTCCTTTAGGCTAGCGCCTCCTGTTGCTGATTGCATCATTGTTTTTCATCTCTTCCTCATGGAATATTTTGCTGAGAATGTTCTGTAATGCTGGCTTTCTTTTTGTAAATTCCTTTAGCTTTTGTTTATCATGGAAGGATCTTATTTCATCGTCAAATTTGAAGGTAAGTTTTGCTGGGTATAAGATTCTTGGTTGGCATCCATTTTCTTTCAGGGCTTGGTATATGTTGTTCCAGGCCCTTCTAGCTTTTAGGTCTGGATTGAAAAATCTGCTGATATTCTTATTGGTTTCCCTCTGAATGTAATTTGATTCTTTTCTCTCACGGCCTTTAAAATTCTGTCTTTATTTTGTATGTTAGGTATTTTCATAATAATGTGCCTTGGTGTGGGTCTGTTGTAATTTTGTATGTTTGGAGTTCTATAAGCCTCTTGTACTTGGTTTTCCATTTCATTCTTCAGATTTGGGAAATTTTCTGATATTATTTCATTGAATAGATTGTTCATTCCTTTGGTTTGTTTCTCTAAGCCTTCCTCAATCCCAATAATTCTCAAATTTGGCCTTTTAATAATATCCCATAATTCTTGTAGATTCTGTTCATGATTTCTTACCATCTTCTCTGTTTGGCCTACTTTGTTTTCAAGATTAAATAATTTGTCTTCAATGTCTGAGGTTCTGTCTTCCAGGTGTTCTATCCTATTGGTTATGCTTTCTATGGAGTTTTTAACTTGGTGTATTGTTTCCTTCATTTCAAGTATTTCAGTTTGTTTTTTTTTTCAGTATCTCTAACTCTTTATTGAAATGATCTCTTGCTTCCCGTATTTGGTCTTTTAACTGTTGATTGGTGCGATCATTCAATGCCTGTATTTGCTCTTTCATCTCCTCCTTCAATGCCTGCATTTGCTTCCCTGATCGTTTTAATTATGTATATTCTGAACTCCCTTTCTGACATTTCTTCTGCTGTGCTGTCATTGGGTTTTATTGATGTAGTATCTAGGTTTGTTTGGGACCTTTTTTTCCCTTGTTTTCTCATATTGGTCAGCTGTCAGTGGGACCCTGAGATATTGCAGTTTTCCGCTATTGGCTTATAGTGTCCTGGTATATTTCCAGTGTATCACCTCCCAGCCTTCAGTAGCCTGAGGTCTTGGAGGAACTTGATAATGCAGTGCTTCCAAAGAAAGCTGCCCCTAGCCCCTACTGGTTCCAGGACTTGGAGCTGGCTCTGTGCGGAAAGGCTCTCACTGGGGGCCTGCACCGTGCAGCTGGCCGTGTGGGAGGAGCCCACTGCCGGAGTGTGGAAGACTACCTGGGGAAGACTCTAGCTGCCCTGCCCTGCTCTGATAAACCACCTCTATCTGTGCCTGCCACCCGGGCCGAGCTTTACCCAGTGGGCAGACTCACCCGTGGCTCTATTTCAGTCCGAGTCTCTCAATGCCTCCCCTTCTTAACTCCTGGGTTCTGGAGCGACTGGGGATGCAGTCACTCTCTAGGCCGCCATCTTGAATCGCCCCGTGGAAAGAGCCTGTGCCCGGAGTGGGCAGAGCTGCCTGAAGAGGTCTCTGGCTGCCCTGCCCTGATCCCAGAGGCTGCTTGCGGATCGAAGCTCTCCGTTGGTTCGGGGACTTGTGGCTGGTTCTATGTAGAAAGCCTCTCACTAGGCGGTCTGCTCCGAGAAGCTAGCCTTGAAAGGCACCTCCCACCGCAGGGGTCCAGGCTGCTTGGGGAAGTCTCTGGCTGCCCTATCCTGGTCCCTGAAGCTGCTTGCATGCCGAAATACTCTGGGATTACGCTGCGCTGGCTCCGGGACTTGGAGCTTGTTCTGGTCAGAAAGGCTCTCACTAGGGGGCCCACTCTGAGAACCTGGAGAAGCTGGCTGTGTGGGCGGGGCCCACCACCAGAGTGGGCAGGGATGCCTGTGGAAGACTCTAGCTGCCCTGCCCTGCTCCGATAAGCCACCTCTATCTGGGCCTGCCCCCGGGCCGAGCTTTACCCAGTGGGCAGACTCACCCGTGGCTCTATTTCAGTCAGAGTCTCTCAATGCCTTCCCTTCTTAACTCCTGGGTTCTGGAGCGACTGGGGATGCAGTCACCCTCTAGGCCGCCATCTTGAATCGCCCCGTGGAAAACATCATTCTTAATGGAGAAAAACTGAAACCATTCCCTTTAAAAACAGGAACAAGACAGGGATGTCCTCTTTCACCACTTCTATTCAACATTATCCTCGAAACTCTAGCCAGTGCAAATAGGCAGACCAAAGAAATTAAAGGGATACAAATAGGAAAAGAGGAACTTAAGCTGTCAGTATTTTCTGATGACATGATTCTATATTTAGAGGATCCAAAAAACTCCTCCAGAAAACTTCTAGACCTCATCAATGAATTCAGCAAAATAGCAGGCTATGAAATCAACACGCATAAATCTAAAGCATTTTTATATGCAAGTGACGAAACAGCTGAAAGGGAAATGAGGAAAACAACTCCATTTGCAATAGCCTCAAAAAAAAAAATAACATACTTTGGAATCAATCTAACCAAAAAGGTAAAAGATCTCTACAATGAAAACTTCAAACATTGAAAAAAGAAATTGAGGAAGACCTTAGAAGATGGAAAGATCTCTCATGTTCTTGGATAGGCAGAAGTAATATTGTCAAAATGGCCATACTACCAAAAGTGCTATACAGATTCAATGCAATTCCAATTAAAATCCCAATGATATACCTTACAGAAATAGAGCAAGCAATGATGAAATTCATCTGGAAGAATAAGAAATCCAGAACAGCTAAAGCAATCCTTAGGAGGAAGAATGAAATGGGGTATCGCAATACCAGAACTTCAACTATACTACAAAGCAATGGTAACATAAATGGCATGGTATTGGCACCAAAATAGACAGGTAGATTAATGATACAGAATAGAGGACATGGACACAAACCCAAATAACTACAATTTTCTCATACTAGACAAAGGGGCCAAAAATATGCAATGGAAATGAGCCAATCTTCAACAAATGATGCTGGGAAAACTGGAAATCCATATGCAACAGAATGAAACTAAACCCCTATCTCTCACCCTGCACAAAAATCAACTCAAAATGGATTAAGGACCTTGAAATCAGACCAGAGACCCTGCATCTTATAGAAGAAAAAGTAGGTTCAAATGTTCAACATGTTGGTTTAGGATCAGACTTCCTTAACATGACTCCCATAGCACAAGAAATAAAAGCAAGAATCAATAACTGGGATAGATTCAAACTAAAAAGCTTTCTCTCAGCAAAGGAAACTATCAGCAATGTGAAAAGAGTGGGAGAAAATCTTTGCCACTCATACTTCAGATAAAGCTCTAATTTCCAGAATATACAAAGAACTCAAAAAACTCTACACCAAAAATACAAATAACCCAATCAACAAATGGGCTAAGGAAATGAACAGACACTTCACAGAAGAAGATCTACAAGAAATCAATAGATATACGAAAAAATGTTCAACATCTTTAGTAATAAGAGAAATGCAAATCAAAACTACACTAAGATTCCATCTCGCCCCAATTAGAATGGTGATTATCAAGAATACATGCAACAATAGGTGTTGGAGAGGATGTGGGGAAAAAGGTACACTCATAAATTGGTGGTGGGGATGCAAATTAGTGCAGCCACTCAAAAGCAGTGTGGAGATTCCTCAGAAAGCTTGGAATGGGACCACCATTTGACCCAGTTTTCCTACTCCTTGGCCTACACCCAAAGGACTTAAAATAGGCATACTACAGAGATACAGCCACGTCAATGTTCATAGCTGCTCAATTCACAATAGCCAGATTGTGGAACCAACCTAGATGTCCTTCAATTGATGAATGGATAAAGAAACTGTGGTATATATATACAATGGAATATTACTCAGCTATAAAGAATAGTAAAATTATGGCATTTGCCAGCAAATGAATGAAATTGGAGAATATCATGCTAAGTGAGATAAGCCAATCTCAAAATTTGAAAGGACGAATGATCTCGCTGATAAGTGGATGATGACACATAATGTGGGATGGGAGGGGGGCAAGAATGGAGGAAGGAGGGACTGTATAGAGGGAAAAGAGGGGTGGAAGGGGTGGGGGGGAAGGAAAAAATAACAGAATGAATCAAACACCATTACCCTATATAAATGTATGATTACACAAATGGTATGCCTTACTTCATGTACAAACAGAAACATGTATCCCACTTGTTTACAATAAAAATAAATTAAAAAAAGAAAAAAAAAGAATTAGAATTTGCTTACTTTTCAAAAATTTTCTGAAGTAAATGATAAGACTTAAGGACATAAGCTAGCTATTTGATCATTGTGCATTATATACATGTATTGAATTATCACACTATACCCCATAAGTATATTCAATTTTTAAAAGTTTAGGTAAAACTTGCCATTGCCTATTTACTTGCCTATTGTTTCCTCTTGATTGATGCAACTGTGTATTATGTTTGTTTTTAATCAATACCTCATGAATAGAAGGAATTAAGTGAATTTTGGATTTCTTTCTTTTGTTGGCTTATTCAATAGTTATTTAATGAACTTGAAATATCAGCAGCTTTTCTAGGACTTGAATACTTTAGCGAACAAAATTGACAAACTCCATCCCTCTTTAACCTTACATTTTCATGGTGGGATACATAAGAGAAAATATAGTTGGGAAAGTACATGGTATATTCCCAATGGATAAAAACTATGGAAATATATATATATATATATATATATATATATATATATATATACACACACACACACACACACACATACATGCACACACATATATATGTATATAAATTACATAGGGGCAGAGTTGAGGAAACTGGTGTGGAGGGAACACTTTTGAGTCTAATTTTCTGGTGAATCCTCAGGTGATGGTGGTATATTGGTGATTGGTAGTAGCTTCTCTGGCAAAGGGAGCATGTGTGAGATTCTCTCCTGTCTGAATTCTCCCATGGACCCTCAGCTTGGTTTTGTGGATAAAGGACTTTTCACATATGCTGCATGTGAAATTCTTCTCCTTTGTGTGAATCATCTGATGCACATGTATATCTGATGCCTAGAAGAGGTGTGCTATGACTTCCATGGCTGAACTGGTGGAACTGGCATGGGGCAATGGGGGATTAAGAAAAACACAGATATTTAGAGGAAACTGGGATCAGGTGGAACACTGCACCCTGATGGAGAAACAGTGACTGAAGTGCTTTCCCAGCAAGTTTATTTATATAGGGTTTCATAATCCAGAAGTTAAGGACTAGAGAGACATTGTTCTTTGTGCACTAGAAAGTTACAGGGTTAGGAACAATCTTGTAGCTATTTCACTGTTGCAATGCTTGGGGCTTCCTGTGGCACCCAAGAAGCCCATTGTTTAAACTTTCTACCAAGTGGGTAGACCTGAAGTTTACAGCACTGGTGAAATACTGTAGTTATATTGCTATGCTCAGTATCCTCTATCTCTGGGAGCTGGCATTTGAACCAAAGCTACTAATTAAAGAATTCTGTGGCGGGCAGAGAATTTTCCCTCTTAACAGGGGTGACCATCAAGTGGGCAGTTTTCTATCAGTGACTTCCCACTGAGAAATTCCTAGGAGCAGTGTCACCTCTGTCTAGGCATCAGTTCAAAGCAATGATTCATTCACAAAAGTGTTTTTGACACTCAACACAAACAAATGGCCTCTCAGTCCTGGGTCTTCTCTAGTGGGATAAAAAGTAACAGTGATACCTAAATATCTTGGGATATTCCTCACATTTCCATGATTTGGAGGCTCCATGGATTTTTTTGGGGGGGAGGTCACTCACATGTGGAGTTTCCCTTATTGCTCTTGTGGGTAAGGACAGACTCAAAGGAGTACTGGTCTGGCCTGGGAAGAAACCCTGTTTGCACCTTCAAAGGGACATTTTGAGGAGAAGGGCCCTTTAGGGGCCCTTCCTGAGACTTAGAGGCCCCTACCCTTGCTCTTCTGAAGTTGTGTGGGTTCTCACAAGAAACTTCTTCCTCTTCAGACCTAGGGCAGTTCTCTTCCTGAATAATGAATAGAGAAGATATTTGAGTTCTTTGAGTAGTGATGCTGTCATTTACTTGAGTATTTTCCCAGGAATTGTTTTATTCATCTTCTTTATCTTCATTTCCTTGTCTTATCTTCAAGGGAGTATCTCGAGGAGCCTGGAAGTACCTCTAGATCCTCTAGTGTTGGACTAAGACAGTTGGTTTCATGTAATCATCAGTTAGGTCTTCCCTTAATTTTTCCAGGTTTCTGCCACTTGATTCCCATTTCCCTTTCAAAATGGATTTGTCCCTGAAGTTTCCATTAGTCATAAACTGCTCCAGGACCAATTATGAAATAATTTCATCCTTGCTATAATTTTCTAGCTGCAGCCACAAGTGAAAAATCACCATGGTGTCTTTGCAATTCCTGCCTTGCCTCTGAGTTACTGCTGTATTTAAGTAAATTGAGCTGAGAGCTTGAGAACATAGAGATGATCTCTCCTTTCTGGACAGTAGATCCTTAGGCTGGTGTAAATTTTTTTTTTTTTTTTTTGTACTGGGGATTGAACCCAGGGGCGCTTAACCACTGAACCATATCCCCAGCCCTTTTTTATTTTTTATTTAGAGACAGGGTCTCACTAAGTTGCTTAGGGCCTCGCTATGTTGCTAAGGCTGGCTTTGAACTTGATATCTCCTGCCTCAACCTCCCAAGTCGCTGAGATTACAGGCATGCACCACTGCACCTGGCATAAATTTTGTATTTTCTAATTCAAGATCATTCTGTGATGTTTTACACTCAGACGAGTTTCTGAGATCTAAAACCTTTCTTTGCAAAAGTTCTCAGAAAGACTCAATTTTGGCAATGTAGTCTCAACTGGCTTGTGTCTCTGAGGATCTGTTTCAACAATTAGTGGATGCTTAATGGTATTATGCTCTTCTCAGTTGAACCTTGGGCTGCACTCTGAGATGATCTGAATTTCTGATTTCATCAGATGTTACTTTAAAGAGTTTCTTCATCATATGTAAAAGTAGTTTTACCATTGTTTTGACCCATCCCCTCATTCCTCTATCTAGAAAATTTGTTGACACTTACACTCCACCTGGTCATCATCATAGGCCACTAATAATTTTGATCTGTTGATGGTAGTAGACTGTTACACTGTCTTTCTACAAAACTCCACAAGGTGGTGCCCAAATATCTTTTTTTCAAACAATAGTCCCTCCTGTCCCATCAGTCCTAATTTATGTTAGTATTTGACGTTTCTGAAGTTGGTCAACTAGCATAATAGAAAATGTATAATGAACTAAATTTACTTATAGTAAATAAAATTACCACGTTAATTTCATGATCTATAGTTCTGGATATAAACAATGAATAATGATTATAGTAAGTACACTTTTGGGTATAGAGTTTGACATTATTAAGTTTTAATATTTTGACATTCCCAAATATTAATTCACCTCAAGTTTGCTGTAAACTTTATCTATAAATGGCTTACACTTAGTACAGAATTTAAAAGGACAAAAGAAACAAACTATTGTATAGGAGGAACTATGTAATTTAGATGTAACTTTAAAAAGATGACTTTATTACCTTAATTAAGGACAATGTTGTATAAAGCAGCATTGTTAATGGGTTCATTAACAATATGGTATAATAAGTTACTTAATGTTATTAAAACATTTTTGTTTTATGAATTTGATAATTATTTGAAAACTTCCTTTTCCTGGATATTCTTATTAAATCTCAAATATGCTAACCACAAACTCAAGCTGGTGGTGGGTTTCTGCAACTTATTATTCATGCAAATGATGATACTTATCTATGTATCTGACTGAATTTTGGTCAGAGGCAATAACATGGACCACAGGCATGGGAATTGGTGTAAAAATTCAGACAAAACTGCCCAAATCTTTAAAAGATAGTTCTTTAGCTAATTCAAGGTTCCAAGAATGGGTGTTCATTGCATTTGATGGTCCAGACATTAAGATTTACAAAGTGAGATGGTAGACCCATAACTTGCTGGAATTTAGCATATGATAATTTTTTCCTGAGTCATCTGTCACTGAAGTTAACCCTGATTTTTCAAACATACATTGTAGGCCATACAGCCTCCTTTTTCTCCTACTCTGACATTAGACTGAATGATAAAAAAACCCTACCAACCTCCCTCAGTATTTAGGGAATAGGAAAGATGCTGGTTGATGCACAAAGGTCTAAACTTCATTTCCATACTCGTTCATGGTTTGACCTTTGGGTCAAACTCCTGTCCTCTATTTTATTAAGTGTGAAATGGAAAGATTAAATAAACATCATCTCTATATTTGGTTTTAAGATTCAATGCTATTGTTTGTTCCCAGTACAAGAAAAGTAGTATTTTCTCCATTAAAAGCCAGGATTAATAATGGTGCGATAGATCTGATCTTTCTCTTTTGTCGGGTCTCACATGGAAAAAAGCTAAGGCTGTCCTACCTACTGAGTGATGGGAACAATTAAAGAAAAAAAATTGAACCTTTAACCCTTTGATATAACTAGACCAATCTACTTTCTGATGTTTATTAGAAAGGAAAATTGTAAATTTATCCCAGTGAGATTGGAGGAATTCTAACCTCTCACCCACTTCAATAAGAAAGCTCCAAAGCAGGAAGACTTTAATCCATTTCTTCCCTCTGTGAATTACTGGTTTGCTTTTTAGGGGCATTATTGTTCTGAATGTTGCAAATTAACTCCAAGAATAAGAGAGTTGACCTGAAAACAAATACCACTTCCTATGCCTTGAATCATGCCTCATGAAAGTGAAAATCAAGGCTAACAATCACAGGTAGCAGGTAAATACATGGCTGTTCCCTGGGAACTTACATTGTTACTTAAGGCTCCAAGAAACTTCAGTAGTTCCTCAAAAGCTTCAGTACTGATCATGATAAAGTAGTTATTGTAAGTGAACCTCAAGGGTCAGGTTGGCCTGAATTAAAGTTTCATTCTGACATTTTCTAGCTTTAGTATGACAGTGGGAAAGTTATTGAACTCTTCTCTCTCTCAATGTCTGCAAAATGTGACTTTATTTATTTTTTTGTTACTGGGGATCGAACCCAGGAGTTGGAATGCTTTACCACTGAAGTACATCCTTAGTCCTTTTTCTTTTCTTTTGAAATGGGTTTTCATTAAGTTGCTGATAATCTCCCTAAGTTGCCAAGACTGGCCTTGAACTTGTGATCCCCCTACCTCAGCCTCCTGAGTTGCTGGAATTACAAGCATGTACCACCATGCCAAACAAAACAAGAATTCTTAAAAAATGAGCACTTTTTTTCTTTTGAAAACACTTATTTCACGTTCATTTAAAATTTTTTAAATTTTGACATAACTATAGATTCACAAGCCATTGTAAAAATAATGCAGAGACACTCTGTTCCTAGTCTCCCCCAGTGGTTATCAGCCTGCAGGACTGCAGTATAATACTTGAATTGGGGTGTTGACAGCAATAGCCAAGATACAGATTGTGTCTCTCACCACAAAGATCCCTCATGTTGCCCTTTTATAAACACAGGCGCTTTCTTCCCTCTACCCACCTGCTCCTTAACCCCTGTTCCCCTCTCCATTCCAAAATGTGTACATGTGGAGGACTAAACAAGGAGAGTGAGAGGCTCAGCACAGTGCTTCACACCCCTAAATGCTCATGAAGCAGAGGCAATTATTATTACAATAGGGAAATCCATACATGTAAAAATGCTTTCCTAAGAAAGCTGACTTTAAACAATTATAACAAACATTTCTATCGCTTACTTTGATAATCATGCTATTCTCTATCTTAGAGGCAGAGAAGTTGTTCTGCCTGTTGTCCAGGGGTAAGGTGGCTTCCTGGGAGTACATTTGGCACTGACAAACACTGATGTGCTTCTGTAACCACAAGGTAGAAAATAGGAAGAAAGACAATGGAACAACTGCTGTGATGTGCTTTCCTGGATGGAGACCTGCAATCATGAACTTATGTTTGGTTTTCACCGCTTGAAAAAGCCAGTGAGGTAAGGAAAAAAATTTGCTTGGAAAGCTAGCAAACCAGAGAAGATGGAGGCCATTACTGATTAAAAGCGTCTTGCTCAGCGGTGCAGGTGTAAGGCTTATATAGGAAGTTTTGAGCCTATTAGGTGGGCAGCAGGGTAGTTACAAATTCCAGGGTAGTCTGGAACAAATTTCAGGTGGTCTGCTTTTCTGGTGCTTGGACTGCTGTTATCTATAGGTCGCCAGATGTTCTGGGTTCTGTAAAGCTAAAGAAAAGTTGCTGTGACTGTCTTCTTAGTTCAGTTTTCCAGGAAGAGCTACGACTGCAGTTAATCATTAGTATACAAAAGGCATTTTTCGTCAGAGGACAGGGTAAGGCAGCAACAACTAACAATTCCCTGGAGAACGGGGGAAGATAATTGAAAGACAACTGTTGCAGGTCAAAATAATGCAATGTGAATCTATTCACAGAAGAGTTTTAGCCTGTTAGGAGACTTCAGTCAGAGTTGTCACCTACAGAGAAGCTAGTGGAAGACTGTATCCTCCCTAGAGAAGGGGTACAGTAAAATACCATTGAAAGGCCCCAGCTCCATGCCTTGAACCCTGAGTCGGGGCTAAGCCCCGCTCCCATCCTTGACGGATAAGGTCTCCAGGCAACCGCACATTCCTCGGACAAATATCTCTTGGCAACCTTGGTAAGCACAGGGGCCCAGCAGTCCTGTTTGTTCTTGAGACAGTTAGCAGCACAGATACCACCCTGCTCTCAACAGCACGCCCTGCCCGGAGGCCGTTACACTGATAAACGGGAACTAAGAAAGAACAGGACGGTTGGGAAAGTACAGAATATCGAGTCGAAACAGGAACTGATAAGCAGGAAACAACCTAGGTGACCTATGTGCTGGATTCAAAATCGCCAATAAGAAACCTGTTGCTTACCGCGCGAGAAACCTGCCCCCTCACCCTATAAAAACCCTGTGCCCCAAAGCCCGGTGTGCCAGTTTACCAAAGCTCCGGCTGAGGTTTTGCTGAGCACCCGCAGGCGCCTGTGTATCCATAAACAGCCTCTTGCTATTGCAGCCAGTGTCTTTGCGTGATCTTCCTTGGACAGGGGGACGGAGGGTCTTTCACCATGTTCCTGAATGCCCCTTTTCTGATTCCAAAAACCTAGCAAGTGAAGGGAATAATGAGAGAAAGTCTGGACGGGAAAATCCAGAGACCTATTGTCCTGAAGGACACTGACTTTCTCTTATACACATTGGGAACTAGGGCAAGTTAGTGTTATTTATAGGAAGCTGTTTTCTTGAATGTATGCCAGAACAGTTGCTCCTTGGGATGCAGGTCAAATAAGAAAAGTAAGCAAGATTATGCTGACGATGTCATTGTTTCTGCAACCTAACATGTAAAACCAAACCCTTTCTTGGAGGAGATGGGAGCAGAACTGAGAAGACTATGGAAACGATACACGTCACTCGTCTAAGCAGCTGCCGCTGGACAAAACGTTGTGAGGGAAAGAAGGAACTGCTTGTAGAAGCGCCTTGAGGGGTGGCGGTGCTGCCTGTTTAGCGTATTGTCACTAAACTCTTCTCATAATACTCTCTGATCTCTTCTAAGCATTCACATTTCCCATGCTGTTTCTGGGTGCTTTCTTAGGCTTTATTGCAACCTGCTCTGCATCCCTAGCACAACTGGGCTGAGACTAATAATATGTTGCTCAGTTGCATGACCTCCAAAATTAGTGATTTTTAAAACCAACTAAAAGAAATCGGAGATAGAGTGTTTATTTAGGCTTTATCTCAGTTACAAAACTGCCTCTCTTTTTTTTTTTTTTTTTTTTTTTTTTTTTTTGGTACTGGGGATTGAACCCAGGGCCTTGTGCTTGCAAGGCAAGCACTCTACCCACTGAGCTATCTCCCCAGCCCCAAAACTGCCTCTCTTATAGTTTGAAAGGATCTTAATAAATAAATTGCTCATTTCCTAAGTGGAAAACTAAGACACTCAATAAAGTTAGGGGCAGAACCAGGACTAAAGTCAGACCATTCTTTCTCTATATACTATACCTACTTTTATTATGAAAAATTTCAAAAGTCACAGAAGTAAAAAAGATTAGAATAATGAACCTCTATATACTCATCATCCAACTTCTATGATTATCAATATGTGACCTCTCTTAAAAAACCTATTTTTAACTTGAGTCTGGTGTCATTTATATACTTTCAGAGATCATTTACAACCAATACCTTACACAGCATATCTGAAACCAATAAATAAATAAATAAATAAATAAATAAAATAAAAATTAAAAAGAAAAGAAAAAGAAAAAAGAATGAAAAGAGAAGGCAGAGCAAGAGAAACAAAGACTGTCAATAAATGCCTGAAATGTAGAAAATTTGCTTGGGTTGCTTTTACAATAGTCTGGAAAACAGATTTATTCTGAAAGGACACTGTTCCTTTAACTTGCTTACTGATCCCACCCAGACTTTGCACCCTGGCCAAATGCCTGACCACTCTTGATTTAACTGAGTCTAATAAACGTGATTAAATGTTACAAAAGATCCAAAAGAAAAGACAATTTTTTATTTCCCACAGAACAGAACAGTATCAAATAAGCTAACTCCATCCCTAACAATAGTCCTTGCTGTGGGCATTCAACCAGTCTTTAATTTTCATTTGAACTCTATAAGGTAAGACATACTTTGTTTTAATCACTTAACTCAGATAGGACAATGTAGGAACTGTGGAAGATTAAATGGTTTCATATTATATGAAGAAAGCTTGTCAAAATTTTGTATCTTCTGCTATTACTTGAAATAAATTATTAGATAAATATAACTAATTGTTAAAATGCATAAGTGTAAACTTTATTTTAAAGTGTATTTTGAAATGTATTTTTAATTTACAGACTACTAAATTGCATTAAAATAATGTTAATGTTTTTTTGGAACAAAGATTCTATAATTCAGGTTTAATTATAGAATACTTTCTGTAAGTATCCAATGAGCTAGTTTAGCAATTAGAACAAGGACTTATGCAATCATTTTATCTTCATGCAGAAATCAATGAGAGGCAAACACTGTGAATAAAATCAGTAAACACTACTGAAAGATAATTTTGTTTCTGAAACATTATAAAATATAAAGTCTCTGTGATTTATTGATTCCACTATTTATATGAAATAATTTTGGGCAAAAAGCAAAAATATAGCATGACTAAAGATCATCCTTGTTTATGCATTTATACATGTAATCTATAATAAACATACAGATTTACATTTCTTTCATTTAAGTAATGACATTTTTCACTCCTGAAACCTATTTTGTTTATACATGTCATCTAAAAGAAAGGTGAGAATTATAAAAAAATTTTAAAAAAGGAGGAACTGGGGTTGTGGCTCAGTGGTAGAGCTCTTGCCTAGCATGTGCGAGACACTGGGTTCAACTCTCAGCACCACATATAAATAAATGAATAAAAGAAAGGGTCATTAACATTTAAAAAAAAGAGGCAAAAAAAAAAAAACAGTAAAAGAGATTAGATGTGAGAGGAGTTTCACAAAACCAAACTAATAAGGAAGAAAGAGAATTCAGGAAGGCAGTAAAATTAAAAAATTAGAGAAAGAAAAGTAGAAAGGTAGAAGAGAGTGTACCTTGTACTATAGGGAAATGAAAAGAAACTGGAAAACTATGGTTTGGGAGAGCTGGATGAAAACTGTCAGAGCAAATAATAATAAAATATGTGATTATTGATATTGAATAATTTGTGAATATCATATATACAGGGGTTCAGGTTATGAATTATGCATTCATAATTATATGACAAGAAAACTGTATAATAATATGCTTATTTTGGGGAAAAAATAATTCTTGAGTTAAAGTCAGTATTTCCAAAGTCCTAATTGAGCCCTGTGAATGAGAAGACTTCTCTTTTTAGAATCATGCATAGGAATCTCCTTCTTTAGATCTTTGAAGTATTGCTTGATCACATAGCTTATAAAATCTCTGTTTTCAATGAAATTCAGTTCTCAGTCTCTTATTTTCAGAACTTCTGAGATGTTCCTTATGGTATGGGCTCAAAGATAAAAATCATACCTGACAAAAGACACATAATGTTATTCCTTTACCCCTCTGAAAATGCAAAAGCAGCTATGTTTATCTATGCAGTCTTATATTTAAACTCATCTTCAGAATCTAAGTTGTATATCCTGAGTTGTATTCTTCTCATTGATTAGTCAGAGGATCCCTTGAGGAGGACTATCCTTTGTGTGTTCTATTTCCTTAGCACACTTCTTGTTTTTATTTTTATTTTTTCCAAATGCCCAGCTTTCTTCACATCTCCACATACGTGGTGTGAATATCAGTTGGTAGTTAGCCAATTACACTTGATGCACCTGCCAGCAGGGATAAGGTCATATGGGAGCAAGGTTCTCCTAATAACCTTCCGGCTGGACAATGTTATGTGAGGAGCAGATGATGGCATGGAGCCATCCACTGCTCTATCTTCAACCCAACAGCTTTGCTTCTCTGGGGTTTGTCCATCTGGCAGTTATGAAAGAAATCAGTGTCCTGTCTCACTCCTCATTACCACTGTGTATATTACCACCCTCTATTCGGAGCCTGGAAATATCATGCTCATGATTTCCCAGTTTACATTCCTTGAAGGCAAGGTGCCAAAGAAGGAAAATGTGATTCCTTTTCCAGAACTTCTGAAGTCAATATAGTTTAAGCAGGCAAACATTTCAAAACCATGTTGAATATTCATTCAAAATAAGCTTTCTTGTTCCTGTACTCTTGGGTATACTGAGCTAGCAACACATCAGCCTTTTCTTGAATTCTGCAGCTAAAAAAGTCATTTGATGTGTAGTTGGGTATATTGACTAATAAAATGACTGAACAACAGAATTAGAATTTTTCTTTGTTAATCTGTCCAGAAAAATGGTTTCAGAGGGCTGTTCAGAGGGGGATACTTCCTAACTGCAAGCCTATTTCAGTTCATTCATTCTTCCAGCTAACTCTAGTTCTTCCAGCTAACCTTGGAGACTTTTAAACAAATCTGTTGTTTTTGCTCTCACACTCTTTTGATTGTATATGCACTCATTGGATATGCAGCTCCAGTTTGGAACACTGGTGAAAACAAAGTTTCCAAAGCAAGGGCAGAAAAGAGAAATGGGGTTCTATGGAAACAGAACTGACTTGACCTCTAACTAACTGAAATTGTGTGTATAATATTATGAAGGAAATGGTGGTAGTTTTCTTCAATCCTGCAAAATGTTGAGTTTCTTAGGAATCAGTTACAATAAGAATGAATGAAACAACCATGTGGGAATTTGAATTCACTCTGAAGAATCTGGGAATGAGATGCCACCATTGAACTATGGGGTGGGCTGAAATGTTCTTAATTGCTCTCCTTAGGTTCTGCTCCTCATACTGGGAAATTAAGACTTCATGAGTATATAGAAATGTGTATTAATAAATATTTGGTTATGGTGTCATGATTTACTTGGATTAGAAACTTAAAATCTCAATGTGAATATTTTTCTAGAAATGTGTATGAAAGTCCCTTTCTCCAGTAACATACCAGTTTTTGACTCTGTAAGCTTGAAATTAAAAAATAACAAACCCTATTTTTATTAAAGTATTTACAACTGATTTCTGTTTCAAGGTGCTACCAGGCAGATGTGTGTTCACCGTCTACCATAATGTGGAACGAATATTTTGCCTTCTGTATTTTGCTTTTGCCACTTTTTGTGAGTCAAACAGTATATGGACAAAGAAAGAAAGCAGCAAAGTCAAATTTACTTACAAGGAAAAATGACCTCCGGGGTAAAAACAAGTTTGCTTATGTTTTTTTTTTTTTTTTTTTTTTTTTACAGATTGCATTTTGATTCATTGTACACAAATGGGGTACAACTTTTTGTTTTCTCTGATTGTACATGATATAGATTCATACCATTCATGTAATCATACATGTACATAGTATTAGTTTTATCAGGTTAAAACACTGATTTGGAAATTTTCTAAGTAACACCAAAAGTAAATAGTAAATAACATGTATGTAGATACATGATATTCTACTTGGATATAATTATGAAAGTGATGCATCATACATACTTAAAGCACATCAGAGTTTTTAGAGCACTTGTGCATTTGTTATCCCATTTGAGCCTCACTTATAAAATAGGCAGGGCAGAGACCCCCACTTTCATGTTATAGAGAAGTTGAAACTCAGAGAGGTTAAATGGCATATTTGAGGCATAGGCAAACTAGTAAGAAACGGCTAGGATTTAAAGTTCTTTGTATTCAAAATAAGTTTCTTTTCCCCTAGTTGTTGGTATGATGATGATAGTCATTTCCCCCCTTGATGACAACATCAAAAACCAAATGGCAACTCACTGATATGACACACAACCTGAGAAATAAAGCATTATTTTTTGTACTTCTAGAAAACCTTGCTTGTTGAATTTTAAAAACATGCCCTCCCTTCCTGTCACTTTAAGTAGATTTAACACTGAGAATATGCTGCGAATATATGATATTTTATTTATTTGTTTGCTTTTAATTTGCATGATCCTACAAGGAGAAAGACTTGGAAAGAGATTTAGTTCTTTACAAGTTAAGCCTTATCTCCAAGGTGATCTCTCATATCTACTTCACTCCCTTCCTAAAGTCACACGTGACACATCACCTCCTATACAATGCAGTTGTAATTATGCAGTTGTAATTGCAGACAATTATGTTGCCTAATCTTTTTTGTTCTATTTCAGACTCTGTTTGCTTCATAGATGTTCTCTTCATTGTGGACAGCTCTGAAAGTTCTAAAATTGTCCTCTTTGATAAACAGAAAAATTTTGTGGATAGCTTGAGTGACAAGATCTTCCAATTGACCCTGGGTAGTTCTTTGAAATATGACGTCAAACTGGCAGCCCTTCAATTCAGCAGCTCAGTCCAGATTGATCCACCTTTCTCTTCTTGGAAGGACCTGCAGACATTTAAGCAGAGGGTCAAGTCTATGAATTTCATTGGGCAAGGTACCTTCTCTTATTATGCCATTTCCAATGCCACTCGGCTATTTAAGAGAGAAGGACGTAAAGATGGTGTGAAAGTGGCTTTGCTGATGACTGATGGTGTGGACCATCCAAAGAATCCAGATGTTCAAAGTATTTCTGAAAGTGCTAGAAATGCAGGAATATCATTTATCACCATTGGACTTCTCACTGTCAATAAAACCAAACTTCGTTTGATATCTGGGGATGCACCCAGTGAACCCATTCTACTGTTGAGTGATCCAACACTTGTAGATAAAATTCGGGATCGCCTGGTAGGTACCAAATGAATTTGTTAAGTATTTTGCATCATAATATTGATATCTTGGTCATAAATTCTGTAAAGGTTGATACTGGGTCAAAAAGATGAAAAAAGTATATACATAAATTTCCTTGGAAATACAAAGAAAAATCTGAACTTCAGATTTTTCACTTCCTTAATAGTTTACATCAAGTAAGCTGGAAAAGTATGAGGCTCACTCCCTGAAATTGCATTCCTAACTTTATTATTAGCTAAGGCTGAGGATTTGGGAGGATTACTTTCCGATCATACACCTCAGGCTCCTGTTTATACATCCTAAGGTTGTGAATGCTGCTTATATTAATTTTGTGATCAACTTGTGGTTTGCTGTATTTGTACCAAGTTTGTCTTTTCCCATTCCCCATCTGCAGAAATATTTTTGGCTCTCTCTCATGTATTGCCACAATACACTACTTAAGCAAAATAGACTTTTATAGTAGTAGTAGACTTCCAGTTTTGAAAATTATTTCCATGTTTCTTAGGTGGTAACAGGCCCATTTAATTTACAATCACCTGAAGTCAACCAACAATTTCTCCATCAGATCAACGAATCCCATTTGATTGGTTGCTGCCTCATTGCTTCTCTGTATTTGTTGCCTGGCTACGTGTGAGAGCCTCTCCTTGCTACTTTGGAAAACATGAGACAAAACAATCAAAACGAAATCCCTCTTGACAACATTTCTCAAAAAGAAAATTCCTAGAGATGAATTGGTTGATTTGTTAAGTGTTAAAAATCAATTTCCTTAAAAATACTGATTTCTTTGATTTTATAAGAAGGTAAGACAGTCTAGTCTTTTAGGCACTGAGCATATGGATATTTTCTCTATGATGCAAAGAAAATTCAGGTTCTACTCTGGAGATTGTCTCGATTCCTTTGTATTTCCTCCAGTGCTTTTCCTAATAGTACTCTTATCTTTTTAGTCTCAGTTGTTTTCAGCATGAGACCAGAGTTTTTCTTATCTAAGTAATATCATATATTGAGTGCTCTCCATGTATTAAATGTTGCTTAGAGCACTTTATATTTTATTTTATTCTGTGTTTGCCATAATATTATGATGTAGGTAATGTTATTATTCCTATTTTATGGTTGAAAATTTAAGACCAATCAAGACCCCATAGTCTGCATGTTTAACTCTATAAAGGTGTATTCAGAGAGGAAATAGTAACTATTTTAAAAAGATTTTTTTTCCCATCAGAAATGCCCTGAAACAGGTAAACAACATTCCTACTATTATTTTTAGTCTGTGCTCCTTGGGTATTGAAGATATGTGGGAAAGGTTCTGCCTAGACCTGAGACAGAAATGACTCCTCACTCCCTAGAGTTTGGGGTGAGTGTGCCTCCTGAGCAGCTCTTTCACAAGAAGGGAAACTTGCCATGGTGCCAGGATAACATGTGCAGAAGAGAAGCCTGAGGTTGTGAACATGAGTGGCCTGCTGCTACTTCTCCGTCATTATCCTGAGTGTGAGAAGAGCTAACTATAGAGGATGCAGGGCAGGCAGGTCCTTGTTTGGCCAGATGTGCAGGCTCAGGATGTTCCTACTTCCTCCTGACACACCCTCATTGAGAGTTCCTACTCCAAGGGGCACACAGGCTCTTGGCAGTAGACTGGAGGCAGGACTGTTTCTAGGGAAATCAGAAAATGACCAGCAATATTGCTCTTCCTTAGCATCCTGTGATTTCAGCTTGTTTGTTCAGATGGAAGCTCAATGAATAAGACTGTTCTTAGAAGTAGGTGCTGCTTCCCAACCACTTCCTGGGTCCAGAGCAGTGTGTGTGTGTGTTTTTTTTTTTTTCTTTTTTTCTTTTTCTTTTTTCTTTTTTTCTTTTTGGTAAAGGTGCTTTACCACTGAGCTACAACCCCAGTTCTTTTTATTTTTTTCCCACATTTTTTATTGGTACATTATAATTGTACATAAGGATGGGATTTGTTGTTACATAATTATAAATGCACACAATGTAACAATGTAATTTGGATAATCATCCTTTTTATTTTTGAAATTGGGTCTCAATAAGCTGCTGAAGCTGGCTTTGAACTTGCCATCCTCCTGTTTTAGTCTCCTGAGTCACTGGGATTGCTGGCAAAATCTTCCAGAGTGTTTATTTAGGCTCTTTAAAGAACAATATGCCAGGGTTCAATGTTTTGAACTGCCACTATCTATGAAGTAGAACTTGAATCCTGATTAGCTTATTGGAAACATTCCTCATTTAATCTATTTCTATTACATCTTAAGTTGAATTATTTACCCTTTTGTTTTAAAGTTATTTCATAGTTTAAAAAATGTTAGGTATAATTTAAGTACAAAACTGCATCTACTTAAAGTGTACAATTTTGCGAGTTTTGAAAGATGTATACATCCATGAAACCACCAGAATATAGAACCTTTCCACCACCCCAACTGCTTCCTCACATCTCTGTGATACTTGCTTTACTGACCCCTGAGCTACTGATATGACTTTCGTCACTCTAGTTGACAAAATTTCTAGAATTTTGTAAGTAAACTCATATGGTGTGTGTCCTTTTTGTGGCAAACTTCTTTTACCCAGCATATGATTATGAAATTATTCTGAGTCGGTTTTTGGATTACCAGTGTATTCCATTTAAACTTAAGTTGAATTTAATAGACACGATGGTCCAGAATAAATCGATTTTGCAGGAGTCAACATGAATCACAGAGTCAGTGTACATGCCTTGACATCTCCAGTAGGAAGTATCACGAAAGAACTTCATGAACACATTTCAATTCTGAATTATCCAAGATGGACGTGGTGACTCCTAATTGAAAGGGATATGTGAAATATTTTTATTGTTAGTTTATTAAGGTTCACATAGTAGTGTTGAAACCTAAGAACCAAATTCAACCCAATGTTCCTGATGTATTACTTTGTCCTTTAGAAGAGTTAAAGAGAATATGTGAAAAAAATATTTTTGAAAAATTTTCCTCTATCACCTTTAATGTAAATGTTTTAAAAGCTTTTATGAGAATAAGGGTTGTGACAAATTGGTCTCTTTTAATGAATATCATCAAGAAGAACATAAACTTCAGATATTCCCTCCCTCACATAAGTGATTATTTTGGTAATTTCTATTATCATCTTTGGAATTACATGCTTTATTTATAAATAATGGTCTACTTCTCATTTTTTTAAGGTTTCCCGTGCTTAGAGTCTTAATTCTCATCAGATGTATTTCAGATTTTATTAGCAATTTTACTATTATATTAAGCTGTACTTTTTGTTCTTTGTTATAGCATTTGTCATCCTTGCCTACTGAGTCCTTTGGTCTCGTCCCATTTGATACGATGCTAATAACACTGTCCATTCCTCACACTTCCTCCCTCCCCTTCTGGCAGCATTGACCTCATAAAATTGGCAGTTCTCTTCTAGCCCTCTCCTTTGACATATACATATATCATCATAAAAATCCAAATCCATTAATAAAACCTACCCCTTTGCTCTGGTGAGGGTCTCTATTTATCCTTCATATTGAAACTCAAATATCCACCTAGACTGGAATTGACATGTCCTTCCCTCTTGCTTGGATCACAGGCCCCCAGCTCTCCTCACAACATGCCTCTCTGCCCACTGGAAGCACTCACTACTTCCCAAGGCATCCAACTGTGTTCATGTGGGCCTTCCATCCACTCTGGTTAAATGTCCCTCCTCACTGCTTCCTTTGTCTTGTTGCCCACACTTGTCTTTATGGCTTTTTTCCTCTTAAACTTTGACATATAGCATGGCATGCCATCAGCAAGTTGGTCCTTTGCATTCTTCTCTTCGAAATCATCCAGAAACCCCACCTATTCCAAGAAACCGTCTTGTTCCTCTCCCCGACCCCGGTCTGGGTTCTCCTTCTCCCACTGTTAGCTGTGGGTTGTCCTCTGTCCCTGCGGCTTATAGACTGTAAGTGCCCTTAGGGATGAAGCTTTGTTCTTTGTTTGAAACAGTCTTTTCTATTATAAGGTTTTGTGTTCATTTTTGTTTCCATAGAAATATAAATTCCAACAAACACATAATCAAATGAATTCCAAAAATAGTTATTTGTGTCGTTATGGTTTTAAGCCTTTTGGCACATATTTTCAAAGAACAATACAGCAAGGCAGAAACTGAATTTTCAAAGCAAGAGCTGAAAAAGTGTAGAATTATACATCAGGCACACTAACAGCTAAATTCATGAATTGAAAAACTGACAAGAATATTGCTTATTGTAAAAAGTGACAAAACTTTGAATTTTTCTTTATTTTAGTAGTTGTTTTTAAATATTATAATTTGGCTTAAATTATCAGGGTTTTAAAAATTTCTCTCATGAGCTCCTTTTGAATTCCTTTTTCCTGTCCCTTCCCCAGAGGACACCAAGCTTCTAATGTGTGTTTTAAATATTTTATAATTTGGATGATATTGTACATATCTATCTGCAAAATGCTTTTTCACTTGATGTTTTTAGAAACTTATTTATGTTGAATTACATAGATCCAATGCATTTGCTTTAACTGCTGAATAGTATTTCATTTATTGACCTCTTCCATTATTGATGGATATTTCTAATTGTTTCCAACTTTTTTTTTTAACTATTGAAAACAATGGATGCTGAATGTACAAGTGCAAGAATTTCTCTGGGGTATATCCATAGGGATGGCTGACAAGGATTGTCATGGCAGTCTAGAGATAAGGCATGCACATTTTCAGCATTGTAGGCCCAGGTAAACAGTGCACAGAGGACCAATGTCATTTTACCCTGAGACTGTCAGTGTATGAGGCTCCATTTCTCCTTATGACCTACTCTCTCTTAAAGAGACAAGTGTCTCATCTGGTGTTTAAAATCATTTGGAGAGGACAGTACTAGATGAGATTCCAAGTTTTGTAGAAAATGCCCATGACCAGAGTTTTGTAGCTCCTGAGACTATGTTTTCGAACATTCCCCTTTTTATATATGGGAAAAATTACCTGGAAGAATTACATCACTGGCTCAAAGTCATATAAGAAGTCAATGGTTGAACCAGGATGAAAACTCAGGATGACAATTGTCAGTCTAATTTTCACCCCCATATTAGCCACTGAAAGTGTTTTTCTATCTCTTCTATTTATTAATAAGGTTTAGGGAAATAAAGACAAAGTAAAAACAAAACTAAAGGAGTACAGAGTCTTCTGCAAATGTTTATACTGTGATTTGTCTATGATTTCTTCAATAAATTCTTCATTTTTAATATTTTACAATGAATATTCCAGTACTTTTTCCTTTAGTTTTCTATCTTATCATATAGAAAGTAAATTACTCCTTCAGATTCAATTGTAAGGCATTAGCTGGATGCATAATTTCTGTTTACATGGGTTAATCTCTTTTCTGTGTTCATTTTTCCACATGGCCTTCAGTACCCTTGTCAGGACACACCCCACTGAGCTGGACAAAAACCGGTTGGTGACATTTCTATGGAATTAGGAATTTAAAATAATTTTGAAAAATATGTACTGAAATATGTATATATTTCATAATGATGATTTTTATTGTGAAAGATATATTATTTTTCCATCATTTAACTTTTTCCCTAGGGCAACAATATATAAATGTAGATTTTCTTTTCTATAAGTGATCTATATTGCTATGAAGTGTTCAAATTTTCTGCAAAATGTTATTCTTAATACTGTTAAAATTTTAAATTTGAATCTCTTTTTCTTATGTTGAGTGCTTATAAGTAAAGTATTATATTTGAGACTTTTAAAATTTTAAGTAGAAAACCCTTTTTCCCAGTGATCATGGTAATAGAAATCCTTTCTTCTCATAATCCAGATCATCTCAGAACATGCCACCAGGCTTTCTAATTTTCTCTTTTTGAGTTTTAATGCAATGGTCGTAGAGGAGGAGACCCACCTGCAGAGTTGAAGTGGACACAGGGTCTGTGGCTGCTGGTTCTTCCAATCTTGCAGGAAGACTTTGAAGCAACCCCACAGATAACAAGCAGAAGTTCATTAGAAAAGATGGAGGATACAGATATTCAGGACAGCCTGAAGGGTTGTCTTTGGGAGATTGACATGGCCCTGACAAAGTTAGGATTTTTAAGGCTTTCGAGTCCCCTGACTCAGTTTCTCATACCCCTTTAATTGGTTTATTACCCTTTGAATAGCCCTTAGCAAACTTTCTCTCTGAGGGTGTTGATGTTCTGGTCACAAGGGGTGGTTGGGCAGTTGTGACATAATTTTGGTGATAAGGAAGGGTGCTGGCAAACTGGTCACAAGAGACAGTGATGATACGGTCTGGAAATGGTAGTTCCCTTAAGGTATAATTAACTGTGGGCAGGGGAGGTTCTGATGTATCAGGCCCCATTTTCCTGAAGTTTGTCAACTTCATTTAGGTTCCCCATGAATTTTAGTAATTTATTTTCTTAAGGGATTATAATTATCTAGCCTGAAATAGATTGGGCACTCTGATTCTCATCCTCCAGATTCGTGCCTGCCTGGTAGAACTCCTTGTGGTCTCAGTTTTGACTGGTGGATTTTTTACTGCATATGTCCTGTGTTTCCTCTTCATTTTTGTTTCCCCTGCCCACCTGTTCATTACTGACTAACCTAACTAACAACCATCTAAGGCCCACTAATATATCACAAAGTCATAATTTTAAAATGCATGTTTTAATACCAAAGAATGAATGCACACATGTATAGGGCTGAAAAAAAATGGCAGAAAGGAAAATACACAATTATGTATTCTGCCTCAGTCTTTGTAAGTAAAAGTGAGAACTTCTCATTATGACTGATTAAGTTTGTAGCTAAATTATAGAGATTATAATGCTGATCAAAGAAACAAAAGATAAAACACAGAATGCAAGAGGATAAAGATCCTAGAAAGCACAGAGTAATTTTTAATGTTAGTGCCCTTCAGGTCTCCTATTATTACATAGCTGAGAGTGCTCCTTGGGTGGCTGGCTGGCAGGCTTTATTGCTTTTACAAGGTTAAAAAGGCTCAATTGCTATTCTACTTGGAAATTGCATATCCCATAGGGAATAATTAAGACTAATAAGAAGCTGGAAGCAGAACCATTAATTGAGTTAATGTTTCATTCTTTTTTCCCTCCTAGGATATCTTATTTGAAAAGAAGGTAAGCACCACATGCTTTGATTACTATGAATGACTCTGAATGCTTGCATTATCAAATCAGCATTATAATTTGCATTAGAAGGTAAGGTGTGACTAAACAAAAATGCTTAATTCTTTTTGAAATGAACCACTCTCTTTTGAAACAGCCATCTGATTTTTATGCCACCATATCCACTGTAGGTTGGAAAATTTAGGAAAAGTAGAGAATATTTAATATGATTTTTTAAATGATTTTAGAAATCAGTAATAACAAAATGGCATAATTTTTGCTTACTTTGACATAGATTCTTTTATTGTAAGCTCATTTCTGACATTGGCTACTCATGGGGTTCCTCCACTTGGGGAAATGTTCCTGGTATTGGCCAGGGTTGGGTTAGTGCTAAGAGAGTGCTCAGAATCATCCCCTGCTGCTGGCTGGTTGACTTTAAGCTCATTGTCTTTCCTATTGTGAAGAAAAAGGAGCCTGCTGATGGCAACCAGAGCACATGACAATGGAAGCTGGCCAATAGCAATAGATTGGATAGGATTTTGCACAACAGATAATTATGAGTTTGCTGAGGACTCCTCAACTATGGGGGTATTTCTTAAAAGAAAGAGTTTGGAACATCTGAACTTTGTTCAATAAACTGCTTATTTAACATCAGGACATTGGCAAGTATTATTGCATAAGATAACAGAAGTCAACCAAACCTTGTAAAATATCAGGTTTCATTGAATTATACACAGTCAGATACACCATTATTTTATGTCCCAATAAGAAAGGAAAAATCTTTGCCAAACTGTGATACAAATGCCTTCTCATTAATTGCAACTTTTAGTTTACAGTTATGGAAAGAATCCCTCTACATTTATTTAGATACAGACTTTAAAACCTGTATTATTTTTGTGCACACATATGAGGAAAAATATAAGCAAAATAAATTATACTTTCCTAAAACGTCACATCAGATTCTAAATCTTCTGAATCACTTTTTGTATGAGCTGGTGATGTCCTTGTTTTTCCACATAATCCTGGTCTCTGCACCATCAAAACCATTGGAAACGAAGCATTTTTTTTGAGTTCTCTGGCATTTTTCTTCCATTTCATTATGTAAGTTCATGTGCAGAAAACAAATAGTTTGTCATGTTTGGCCTGTTAGTTGTTATAAGACTCATTTTGATTTCAGAGATGTTAATATGAGGAAAATTGTGCTTCTTAGAATTGATAAAATGTGGTGTAAGTTAAATGTTTTATTTTGCTGAGTAAAGGAGAACTTAATGTTTGTCTATAGCAAAGTTTAATACATTTTAATAGTTGGTTTTTAATAGACCTGAATTTGCCTGGAATAATTTAATAGAGCAAAATTTCCATACACTTGCAAGGTCAACTTTCTCTAAGGAAGTGTTCCAGTTAAGTACTGAATAATATTTGAAATACATCCTAACTATATTTCACTGTGTGTTAATACTACATTTCATTATTGATTTAGTGTGAACAAAAGATCTGTGAATGTGAGAAGGGGGATCCAGGCGAACCAGGGCCTCCTGTGAGTATATTATTACCTTGAACTTGAGGCTGATGAAGATGATGATGGAACAGTGATGAAGTTGCTTGCAGAAAGGGCTTTTCAGTGTCATTGCTTATTTGGTAATGGGGGCCCATGATTTCTCAATAATGAAGTGAAAATACAGAAAAAGATAATACAAGTCATCAGTACTTAGGAAAGCTTTGTCTCACTAGAAGCAAAGGACACAGTCCTCTTGGAAAGCTGTTGCCTTTGCAGGGGTCCAGCAGTGCGGCAGCAATGTAGTTTGGCCTTCTCTCCAGTAGGGCCCAAAGGGCCAATAGATAAATTCTGTCAAATGGAAGCAATGACTTGGCAACCAAAGGATAATGGCAGGATTTACTATGATGATTCAATGTCTGATATCATCGTTCATTCTGGCCAAGGATTCAGTAGGTGCCATCTGTATAGTTGGAAGGCATTTGAAATGATACCAAGACTGCTAGAGATGCGAATATATCTCTGACAGGTATCATCAGAAAGTATCCACGCTACTCACCCAGCATTTCATTTATTGACTGGATTCCAAATCTTATCCTTAGAGTTCAGAAGCTTGGCGAGATGTTTCACAAAGTGTATGGATTTGATTTTGAACTACTGCTTTTATTTGGGGGTGAAAATATGACACATTTTATCCTTAGACTTTGTTCCAAAGCATGTACCTTTTCAAATCAGTCTACCATCAAAGGTGTTAAAAAATGAAGTTGTTTGTCCCCTCAACCCCAATATAAAGTTAGATACATACAACTTGTGGCATCCTGTAAAAGCTGACTTTGGCTAACCTGAAGATTTGACCTTCCCTTCCTTTAAAGTTTCCAGGGAAAGGGATATTCAATTTTGTTTTAAAATGAACAGTGCTAGTAAGAAAGCTTACAATTGCTAAGCTAAACTGAAAATTTCAGTCACTTATGTTTTAATAGGGGTAAACCATAGAGCTATGCTGTTTAATGTTTATTGAGCTCCCCCAAAACAGTTCTCAGAAAAGCAATCTTTTTGGTGGCTTCAGAATAGGAAAACAAAGTGCTTTTCTGGAACAGGATTAGAGAGCTCCCTTCTCCCATCTATTGAGGTTGTCTCCTGTATATCAGAACCTCTTTGACCAAAGACAAGCAAGCTGGTCTGGTTCTTTAAAAAGTGACCTGGATGTGGGGGACTGTGGTGGTCAACAATTAAGTGAAGATAGGAACAACTCCTATATTTTTGCCTACCCAGTCACTCCTTTAAATCTTTGAGTTTGATTTTGTTTACAAAGCTGCTGAGAAGCAATAATTTGAGAAGAAGTAATTGTTGGGAAGAGAGACGTTATCCTCTTGAACAATTCTAGAATTTGTCCATTGGAGACAGTGCAGTAGTAAAGGGGAGAAAAGAGTGGAATCTCTGCTTGGCATGTGAAAGATTTATAAATATTCCTTCGTTTTTGGGATGTGGCAGGCCATAGATTATGATAGAGTAATGAAAACTAATAGAATACTTTCTCAAAAGAATCTTTTCTCTCTTTGCCTTCAGGGTACCCATGGAAACCCAGGTATTAAAGGTGAGCGAGGACCAAAAGGAAATCCGGTAAATGAATAGATTGAAAAGATTGCTTTCTTTTAAATCAGTGTATATCCTTCTAAATTTATTTAAAGAATGAAGATTAAGAAAACAAAGGGCAGTGTAATATATGGCAAAAATATGATGATTTTTTATGAATAATATAGGACATTCACTTCCTTTATTATCTATATTGTTTTTGTTTGCTTGCATTTATAAATTCTAAATAGAATCTGAACCTTTTAGACAGTAAGTTTAGGATAGTGAGGAAGGTTGGGTAAGTAGAAATGGTTACTTAAATAATAATGGCCCAAATTAATTAGGACAATGTTTCATGAACCACTAATACATGTGCCACATCAGATTGACAATAGCAACTTGTATTTTTTATGGATCTGCATTATGGATAACTGACCTACACTTGTAATAAAAAAATTACCAGATGGTTTCTCTGTTCTAGAACATTTTAAGTCATTTCTCAAATTCTTTTTGTGTGTGCGTACCTATCAAAAAAATCACAGATTAGCTAGGGTTGTGGCTAAGGGGTACATCTCTTGCCTAGCACACATGAGACACTGGGTTTGATCTCCAGCACCACATAAATAAACAAAATAAAGGTATTGTGTCCATCTATGACTAAAAAAAATCACAGATTAAAAAAATACCTATTCATATTATTGTTGGGATAATAGTGTTCTAAATTCAAGAAAGACTTGAAGGAATCACAAGGAGAGAGATTAGAATATATAACTATATGAAAACTTGAACTATGTGAAAAATTCTGTACAATGGAAAATAATAATTAAATGTGAAGCCATCAAATACAATGGACATTGGGGTAACTTCTACAGTACATAAAAGCTTACAAAACTAATGAGAAAATATCAAGCTTTTAATAATTGAGTGGGCAAAGGACATACTTTTCAAGAGAGGAAATAAAACCAGTAAAGAAAGAAATAGAAAAACATTTAATTTTATTCGGTAATGAAAGAAATTTAAATAGAGACAATGAGATACCCTTTAATACTAATAATTCACATTTTTAAAACTTTCAAAGTTTTAAAAATGTGAATTATTAGAGATTCTAGAGAATCTCTAGAAGTAGTTTTCTAGTTCACCTAGTTTTTTTGTGTGTTTTGAATTTTAAGAACATTTCTTGTAGCAACTAACATGGCAAATAAAAAATATAACTAGTGATAGTGATATGGTAGGGAAGCTGTTTACTCTTCATTGCAAAGATAACTTGGCACAAATGTTTTGAAATAAATTAGTCAATAAGAGGAGCCATTCAAATACTTGAAACTTTGACTCAATCCTATTTCTGACAATATTCTTAGGAAAGTATGAAAAATATAATGTTATATGCATGAAAGTATTTTTGGTAATTGCTTGCCTTCCAAGGAAGGGGAATGTGTAGCATCTTTGGATCATTCTAACACACACACACACACACACACACACACACACACACACCTGAACTCATTCATCTTATGTAGGACTGAATTGATGCCATGATGCGTTCTTTTTTTGTTCTCTTAAATACCTGTTATAGGTCAATGTTTATACTTCATGTATTTCTTTGTAATTTTTTTTTGGTCTGTAATTTTTTGTTTCATAATTTATTTTTCTAAGTCTTGCTGAAATCAACCAATCACTCCTGAAGACATTTTGGAAAACATTCCAAAGCCCCTTGGGGAAAAGCTAGGGCGTCCGGCTCTGAGCAAATATAATGCTCTATTTGAGACAATGACCATGTTGTGAAACTGGGATGTGGCCTAAGTTGCAAAAAATGTATCTGGATTCTGAATGCTGCACATCTGGCTTTATTCCCAAGGGGCAAAGTTTATCTGAGCTTCTATTTTCTTTCCTATATTGTATGTGATAGTGTCAATAGTAAACTCCTAAGATTTTCCCAAACTGGGTTAACCTATTAGCCTGGGACTGACTGATGCATTTGATTGAGTAATAGTCACTCTTCAAGCTTGGGGAATTTTGACTGATTGTTGTTTGTTGCAGGGTGATGCTCAAAAAGGAGAAACTGGAGAAAGAGGTCCTGGGGTATGTACACAACTGGAATGCCTTCCTGAGGAAGTGATCTCAGGATGCTAAGTTTCTGTGATTGATCATTTTGATCCCTGCAGGGCAAATGGCAAACCTGACTTCTACCTACCTGTGTTCTGATGGTTCAGGCAGGCAATTAGACATATACAACCTTAGAAATGAAAATGTGAGGAGAACATACTCTGCTCAACAGGAGTGATAATGGAACCAGGGGTTTTTAACCTCATGACAGTCCCTGATGCTTAACTGGACACTTGTGAAAGCCTCAAGTGAGAAAAGCATTTTGCTTTACTTCTTGTATTTTTTCTATGATGAAGAATGAGTTTCAACACCATAATAATTACATTGTCTAAACTATGCTTTTGTCAATATAATCTACAAACAAAATAACATTTATCATTTTAGTTGTTTTCTTATCTCCCAAATTGGAAGATAACAAAGATTTCTTGAGAAATAATTACAGTGCATGTCTTATTTTGCATTTTCTTGGGCATTGTGGTAAGGGTAGCAAATAGCAGAGAAATGCACGGTGAAAAAAGGAGGCCTTGTTGTATTGTACCTCTCCGCTTGTCCCCTTGGGTATAAGTCCTAGACTAAGACCAAGAGATTTAAATACTGTTCTCTTGGTATTTTTGATTAACTTTGTGAAAGAATTTGATAGAAAGTCTGATAGTCTTAATTAGAATTCATTCAGAAATTTGTGTTATTTATTCAGAAAACATTTCTTAGGATTCTTATAGATATATGCATACCAGTAAGGAAAAAAGTATATTTTAAAAAAACTTATTATGTCTTAGGAGAGATAAGATATTCTGAATAGCTACAGTTTGAAGCAGAATATTGTCAAAAGGTCATGAACAGGTAGTGAGAGGAAACTGGAGTTATCCAGGTATATTTTACAGGATGATCCCTGAAGATGTAGGGTTGTGACAGGCACAGATAGGGCAGAAAGGGGGAAAGACAGGCACTTCAGATGGAGAGAATGCCATGAGCATCAATCTGAGGGCGTGTACTGATTTGGAATGGTGAAGTGGGTTACTTATCAGATTCAGTGTGAAGGTGGTTGGGGCAGAATGCCCAATGCTGACTGCAAGGTCTGGATTTTGCTAGGTGATGGGAAGCTCCTGAAATTTTAATGAGGTACATGACCCAAAAAATTGTGTAATGGGATGATTAACCTGCTGAGACATTAACAATGAGAAAGAGAAGCACTTAGAAGAAGGTCTGCTATTAGCTGACATGAGAGGTAACAGAGACATTGGCTCAATCTGCTCTGGCCAGTATGAAAACCACTAATCAAATGTGGCAACTGAGCCCTTGACACATGACTACTCTGAATTGAAGTGTGTTGTAGGAGTAAAATATACATTGAATTTTAAAGCCTTAGTACAAAAAAATTACCTCATTGATAATTTTTATATTGATTAAATGTTGAGATGACAGTATTTTGAAAATATAATCTTAATTCCATCTCCATATTTTTACATTTAAAATATGGCTATGAGGGTATTTAATATTATATATGTGGTTCACATTTGTTGCTCATTACATTAAACAGTATCAGGCTACAGAAAGGACAAAATAGAAAAGAAGAACATTGTGAGAATCCATGAAGGGGAGGAAATGACCGTGAGTAGTGACTAAGTCTAACTCATATATTCAACAAATATTCATTGAGTCCTCCTCTCAATTTTGATCTCAAATATACCGAGAAAATGAATGGTTCCTCTATCAACCCTGACGGGAGAGTAGCCTTTTAAGTTACTGTTTTTTGTCTCATGTTGACAAAAAACAGTAACTTAACAGAGTGCTGGGCATTCTGTTAGGTGCTGGGGATTCAGGAGTGAGCAAGACAGTCCCTGTCTTAGTAAGTGTTTCAGTGAAGGAGACAAGAAATAGGTAAACAAATAGATAATTTCAATCAGAGAAGTGTTATGAAAACACGTATAAAACAAGGTAATGAAGGTGTTCAAGAGAGATACAAAGGCCCAGAGAAAGGAACATGCTTGGTAGACTCAAGAAATGGAAAGAACCCCAGAACATGTTAATGAGTGATGGGAGGCCACAGAGATAGGCAGGGGCTAACGATATAGGACCTTGCAGGCCAGGATCAGAAGAGTGGATTTCAAACAAATTATAGCAGGAAGCTGTTGCAGAATTTTGAACAGGTTGGATTAGAGGGATAGAATGATAAGAAAAGGAGAGAGAAAACAGATGATTATAAAATTTTGACTCTGTGACCTGAAATGTTATGGTAGCATTACTAGAAATATGAAAATAAGAAAATATGCAGAGTTTGGGTACAATTTTGGATATTGTAAATTTGACTATATAAAAACTAGTAATTAAGATGCCCTGAATGGAAAAAGTAAGGAAAGAAAAAAGAACTGATATAACAACTAAACAATGAATTGACCATGATTTACAGAAAGAAAACAGGAAGAAAAAAAAGAAAGACAGACTATTTAAAAGTAATATTTCTTTATTTTGTAAAGCTGTATTGGCTCCTTCCAAAATTCAGTCTTAACTTAGCTTGTTTATACCATTGGTTTCACTAGATTGATTTAAATATGCCATACAATTCTGTTTTGTGCTTGATAGATACAGTTGTATGAAAATTCTGTTTGGAAACAACTAATTTTTGCTTAGAGCGGATGGCTTCCTAGTCCATTTAATAGTCAATACTGTATTACTTAATGAGTTTATGAACAGAGTCACAGTGGAGAAGGCTGTATGGGATTTCCAGGACTGACTCAGAATACAGCTGAGGTGCTGGTGCCTTGTTCAACATGAGACAAAAAACAGTAACTTAAAAGGCCACTCTCTCATCAGGGTTGATAGAGGAACCATTCATTTTCTCGATGTATTTGAGACCAAATTTGAGAGGAGGACCTTAATGGATACTGATATTTACTTATATTCTAAAGGCCATTATCACAGATTATTTTCAAAGCCAGTTTCTCTAATGGCCTCTGTGAAACATTCTCAGCTGCAATAGTTCATAGTTTAAAAGTAAATATAACAATTTAGAAAGGACTGTTGTGGGTCATCACTTCTACATTGACTTTCAGTATAGCCTCTCTCCTTCAGCTTGGGACCAAAGGGCAAGAAATTGGGTTTGGAAAAAAATACTTGAAATAGAATAGAAGGTAGTAGAAAGACAGGTTCTTTTCTTCTCAGTAAATGTATATTTCCCAAGCATACAGAGAAGTGAAATTGTTTACATTTACATTCTTATTTTCCAAGACCATATAGATATGTTTTATACCTTATATGTGAAAAATATCTAACATGTCCTCTAACTCTGCTCTATAACATTTTACTTTTCATTCTTTTTTTTTTTTTTTTTTAACTAGGGAATTCCTGGGTACAAGGGTGAAAAGGTAAGAATTGTCTATAGGTTCTCTCTGACTTCCCCACTTCCCACAAAGTCTGCAGGTTGAAAAGACTTCTCCCCTTCTAGATCATATTTTGAGAAACCAATACCCCAGAAATCCCTGCAAAATGGCCCAAGCCTGATTGGAAAGCACACATAAAACTCTTTCATGTATCTATTTATTTTCTTCCTAAGCCTGAGGGGGAACCAAGTGGTGGCTATTTGTAGGGGCAGTAGGAGTCAAAATCTGTACTTAATATCTGTACTTGGGCAAAATCTGTACTTGGGCAACTCAAGATCTCTGGTGTTTGTTTCTTTATCCATGTAGAACTGGATTAATATTGGTCTGTCTAATTTACAGGGTGGTTGGAGAATAAATGAAATAATGGATGTGATAATGTATTGTAAACTGTTTGTAGTACTAAGAATGTAAGGTTTGATAATGAAGAGGCAAGAAAAATGTTAACATGGGGAAGTTAAAAATTTTCATGATTATAAAATTATAAAATTATTCTATATATAGTTGAGGAAGAGTATGGATACCCCCACCATCTTGATTTAAACAATGAGGTAGTTATCAACACCAGGAAGCTATGTGCACACACACACACACACACACACACACACACACACACACACAAACACATGGGCTCATGCACACACACACACACACACACACACACACACACACATATTTAAAGATTCATATAACTTTCTGGAGAGTTTTAGACTCACCGAAAGAGTTCTAAATTGGAAAATACAATCTGTCAGAGCAAAGTGACTGTGAACCTTCCACATTCAAGAATTTCACTAGGAGGAGCAGTATCACAAATCCAAAGCTGGAAACAGCTAATCTGTTCATAGCTTTCTGAAGCACTTGCTCCCTAGAACTATATAATTGTGACCATTCCACAGGGATTAATTGTCCCACCAAAAAAGAAAATGCCTTTTCTGAGGCAAAAACATGAATACAATATTTTTCATTGATGGAAATCTGCCCCCAAAACAAATGCTGTTCCTCAGGACCCCAGAGCTAACAAATTTGTCTGGACAAATGGAATGTGAATTCTAGCCGAAAGGATTTTTGAGTGTATTTTTGGTACTTTTCTGTTTTATATTTTAGTGGTTGACTCATTTTGTTCCCACCCAACATTAGTAAATTAATTGCTTTATAATTGAGTCTTCAAGAATGATTTTCCATTTACATTCAGAAATAAATGTTCAACTTGTTCTGAGTGAAGACTCAGTTTTTCCTGAGTCAGTTTGACTCCAAAATTGAATAGAGAGAAAGCAGATTGCTTTTTAACAGATAGCTGACTCAAAGAATTATACCTTCTTCTTTCCAGCTCCCCATGTCAGTGAAAGTGCAGGTAGAACCCTAGGTAGAAATGCCAGGTCACTGGAAATAACTTATATCCCATGGTTATGTACTCTGTTCAGCTATGGTGACTGATACACAGATCTAGAAGTCTTACAGGCTCAAGTCTGTGGTCATAGACAAAGAACTTAAATCTTTCTGAGCCTCATATTCCTTATATATGATTGAATATATGTATGTATACATACATATATTTTATATATGTACATTGTATACTGTGCAAGGCAATATACTTGTGGAGACAGCAATCATGTAAAGTCTCTGGCACATACTTTACACCCAATAATTGGTGATTACAATTGTTATTTCCTTCCTTAAGAAGTGCTGTTTCTAAATGTGGTCTGAAGGTTGGCTGCCAGTCTTGTTAATGGTTGCTGTTTAGCAATCAGATGAAGCTTAAACCAGAATATAAGTTTACAGTATTACTATAAACACTATTAAATTCAGTGGACAGTTATTTCTCATGACATGGCTTCCTTGATGAAGGAAGTAATGCATTGCATTACATTCTGGTGCAATTTCCTTATGTCACAATGACATATCAAGTAGCATGTCCTAGAATAGCACATAGATAATAAAGTCACAGCAGAAGCAGAAATTAGTATTGAAGGCACTGAATCAGGAGTCATAGACTACCATGTATGTGTAAGTAAATCATTTAATCTCTCCAATTGTTTCCATATCTTAAAAGTAAGAATTGATTTGAGGCTCAGAGTAAAAATATATAAAAGCATTTGAAAATGCTGAAGTATTTTATTAACAAGAGATAATTTTATCATGATTATGAAATTTGTCATTTTTCTAAATGGATGTGACTTTTTACTTCTCCTGAAAGTCTTAAAGTCTGATATAATGGTTTAGTGTTCGGAGGTTCCAATTCTTATCTGATTGGGCAAACCACTTAACTTTTTAAAAAATAAATATTTACTTTTATTTTAAAATAATTTTGATTGACAAAAATTGTATATATTTAAAAAATACAACATGATGTTTTGAAATTTATATGTATTGTTAAATGGTTAGATTGAGATAATGAACATATGCATTACCTAACAGTTACCATTTTTTTTGTGTATGTGTGATGAGAACACTTAAAACTGTGCTCTTCTAATGCTTTTCAAGAATACAAGACACTGTTACTAATTATGGTGACCATGTTGTACAATAGATCTTTTGTACTTATTGCCCTTTTGTAACTGAAATTTTATATCCTTTGAGCAACATCTCCCAAATTCCAACCTGTTAACCCCTGGTAACCACCATTCTACTCTGTGCCTCTGTGAGTTCAACCTTTTTGGTTACACATAGAAGTGAAATCATGAAGTATTTGTCTTTCTGCTTCTGGCTTATTTCATGAACATATGTCTCCCAGGTTCATCCATATTATCATAAATGATAGGATTTCCTTCTTGCAGGCTAAGTAGTGTTCCACTATGTATATAGACCACATTTTCTGAATCTTTTTTGAATTGCAAATTTTCAATCTGTAAAATTGGGTTAATGATATCTGTATCAGACAGTTAATGCCAGATAATATCTGTAAAAAACACTAATAATCTCTAAAGCATAATTCCAATGTTAGTTTTTTTTAAATCAATATTCTACGGAAGAGAGTACAGTAGAGCATAATAGTGGAAAATATGTAGCACGCTCATAGCTGTGCTGTCTCTCAGTTGACCTTGCTCACTCATCACAGTACCCTTCTAATAAATGGTGGATGTTCAGGTATTTTCCTTCTAATTTCATTTCTCTCTCTAATAATATGTCACACCTCATTAGATGGCATCACTGGTTTGAGCCTGTCAAGTTAAGGACGACTGATATAAAGGTTTTCAGAATGCAGAGCCCATGCAAACCTCAGTATTGAGGATAAAATTGTATAGAATCTGTGTAGAGTGCTTGTGTCATTTGATCTTGCTGGAAATCTTAAGAAAAATCCTACTCGACTGACCATAAATGTCCTTTTATTCATTTTATGCATTTATTTTTTAGGGTGAACCTGGAGAATGTGGTAAACCAGGAATAAAAGGTGACAAAGTAAGGAAGATGTTTTAAAAATACTAACAGCTGTGATCCCCTTTGAGCTGTTTTCTTAAAAGGAAATTCCTGGGGTGAATTATGTGGCTCTAGTACAGTTGGAGAGTCATGGTCAATCTTCACATCTGTGAAACATGAAGTTGAAAACAAAAAGATACCTTACCTAGTGAATAAAGGCCCAAATGCCTTCATGTAGGCCATTAAGACTTTGTTCTGCAACACCTTAACCTTTGAGGTCAGTTCTACACAAAGTCATGGTGGGAAGAATGATTTAACCAGTAAAGTCAATTCAACTCCAACTGCATTTTAATCTAATTGCTTTCTAGATGTAAACACTGAGGTCAGGCACTTTCTAGAAAGTGAAGAATTCTGTTAAATTAGTGAAATAGTTAAAAACAATTTGGCAGAGGTAAGCATAGATAGGGGTTTGAAATTTTGAAAATATTTACCTTTAGCTAAAATATAAACACAGATAAAGGACTTAAACTGGGGACAGTATTTATAACATTAAAAAGTTACTTAATAGATCAAGAATATAGAGAATATTTAAAAACATAATGATAAAAGACCCAAGAAAGCACAGAGTAAAACTAAATAGCTTTCATTACATTTGAGAACTATTAACAATAGTTAATAGATACTAAACTTTTAAAATATCTTTAATTATGGGAGGAGGCCAAGGAGAGAAAATAAGGCAGGTTAAAAGAAGAGAATAAGATAATGACATTGGTCATGGAATTAAGCATTTAAAATCACTTGAGCCTTCCTGGAAGCTTTTAAACTGTGTAGAGTTAAAGGTCAGGTGGATCTGCAAAGTGTAGGCTTAGTAATTATCTCTGGGCAAAATGAAAAGTGTAATGATGAAGAAGTTCTTCCTAGAGGACAACTGAAAATGCAAGATGGACATGGGGTCATGGAAATACAGAAGAAAGGACACTCAGAATAGAACAGAAACTGAAGTCAAACAATAGCTGGAAAAACATGAAGTAAAAATGGCTGACAAATAATTAATCTATTCCATTGAGTAAGATGCCAGATATTAAGCACTCCATTGTTCTCTGTGCCAAAAAAAAAAAAGAAAATACTGCCAATTATAAATATATGATGTGATTGACTGTAAGACAGTCCCAATGTCAGAGATCCAAATATATGAAAAAATGTCTTATGTTCAATGAAATAGGGTTCTTGATATGAAGAATTTATAAGAAAAATATATGAAGAGCATGAAGAGATACAAAAGAGGAAATATAAAAATGAGATATAATAATAAACAAGAAATGAGAAAAATGTCCAAGCATAGTAGCTAACAGATAAATGAAATTAAGACATTAAAATATTATTTCACAAATCAGATTAGCAAACACTGAACTAATATATAATACTCAGTCTTCATAGGGATTCCATAAGATAAAGGTTTTCCATACTCAGGTGATGGGAATGGACAAAACACTTCACAAAGGAAGTTTCTTTCTATATATAGTGAGAGGCAAAGGAGAGTGATAACCTTAAATGTATTTATAGTCTCTGACTCAGTCATCTAGGAAATTACTCTTAGGAACAATTCAGAAGTTGGACAAAAATTTGTACACAAAGATGTTTGTTATAATGTTCCTTAAAATAGCAATCATCATTCATACTTTAATTTCAAAAGGAGGAGAGGAGTAAATAAATTTTGATAGGTCTCTATTCTTGAATATTTAAAAAAAATGAGAATCTGGGAAAAGAGAAATTAGATATTATACTTGCATACAAATAAATTTTGATGGTTTTTGAGTTATGGAAAATATTGAAATATTTTTATTAGAAGAGTGAGTAAAACAGTATTTTGCTAAGTTCTATGTCTAAAAGATGAACAAAAGAGTAATCTAGATACCTTGGAACTTACTAAATTGTTAACTAGTGACATTCCTTATTGAAAGGAAACAATTCCACCAAGCATACTGTCCTCTAAAGGATTTTATGAGGTAATTGCTTTACTCTGATCAAAATGTCAATACATAGGCTAAAAACTGACATGTACAATTGGATTTTCATGGAGTTTGTTCATTAAAGCAAAGTTTGACTTGAGGTCTCTTGTTAATTATAACAATTTCAATTTGTTGGCTTTGGTGTGGGATAACCAGGGAGAAGACTGGCCATTACCACTCAATATTCCCTTTCCTCCCACCTAAAATCACTGCCCTTAGGAGATGGATATTTATAGAGACTTACTATTAATCTTATTCCACAGGGATACCCAGGGCCATCTGGACCAAAGGGACCAAGAGGACTTCAGGTAAGGTGACTAAAATCAAATCTAGGTTTGGATTAGAATCATTTGGGAACTTTTAAAAAATCCCTTTACCCACTTTTACACTCTGCCAATTAAATCAGAATGTCTGCAGATTGGAACCAGATTGCAATATTTTTAAAGATCCCCAGATGATTCCAATTTTTCAGCAAAGTTTGGAAACAACTCTCCTAATGTTTTGATTAGCTAACTCAGGTTCCCTAAAGACAGGTACTGGCAGGCAAGTCCACTTAGTGAGCACCTAAGGAGATGAAAAAATTAAGAGTCTGGGTATATGCAGAAAGTCAAAGTAGGCAAGATCAGGATGTGTCTATATTTGCACTGCTACTATGATGGGAAGAGGTATGCTTTTTGTCTAAATTAAAGTATTTGTATTATTGGATTACTCTAAGTACTTCGTCCTCTATGATCATTATGGAATGATCCTTTAAAGCATTTTTTTTAACTTAGATATATTGCATGAATTTCAGAACACAATTTGAATCTTTTTCCAGTCTAGGGACTTCTAAAGTTACAGTGGGTATATATGTGTGTGGAGTTAATTTTAACCTTTCAGAAAGTCTGCTGAAAATTGTACTTTTACCCAAGATTTCCTACATGAAATCTAGTTAGCCAACAACTTCTCTGCTTTGGCCAGGAATTGTCAGAGCAAGCCAGTACCTCTGGTTATCACAGAGTCATTGGAAACTATGAATTTCAATTATATGGCTTAGATATTTTTAAAAAATTGTTTAATAGGAAAAATCTTTTTAAAAAGAAGTTTGGCATGGGAATAAGTTTGGAAACAGGTTTAGGTAACAAATACCTCATTAATAAGATGTTTGCTCTCAGCATAAGTGCTATTTTAGAAGCTACTCATTCAACTCAGGGAATTTTATGTCATTTGGTTTCTTGATTGAATCTGATCCCAATGTAACTCTGAGCTATGTAGTCTGACTTCTAACTCCAGGATCTCTAGGAACCTTAAAGAAAGATTCATTATTTTTGTTAGCCTTTTGTACACAGAACTAATTCTTTGTTTTCATCTTGGGGCAGGGCATTAGTGGACCTCCAGGAGATCCAGGCCCAAAGGGATTTCAAGGCAATAAGGTAATCTTACCCTGTGATTAGAGACAGGCAGAGTGCCTTCTCCCAGTGGCTTTATGGTAACACATGTTTTTATTAGGATGACATCAATGGACTCTTTGAGGAAGTATCTTTGGAAATACTTAATAACCTGCAGGTGTATATACAGAATCTAGTTCAAGTATAAGTAGGAAGCCAGTGGTATTGCTTTATCATTTTTTAGTCTCTTACTCGAGGGGGGCATTATTAAGCATAAACCATTATCTAGAATCTTCATTGTATTTCATTCCTACTCATGTTCTTTAGTCATTTTATGGGTCACTAGAAACTAAAAGCACTACCAAGGAACACAATTCAAATCATTCTCTTTCCCACATGTAATGCCATCTTAGTATACAGGGTGTTAGGGAATGGGATTTATAACTATTATACCAACAGAAATTAAGCAACCACAACTATCAGTACCATGCTTGTAATGCCACCCATAGATAATCAGGCAAGACAGACAGGGAGGGGTGCAGTGAGAGCCAAGTAGAACCCAAAGGAAAGACGAAAGACAGACACCAAGAGGGGTCCTTGAAAGACCTGGTTATAAGACTCCCTTTTCCAATAAGAGTGACTTTTGATTTGTTAAAAGCAATCTTTTTGGTTTCTTTTTAACTCTTCTCAATGCTTAGTACATTTCACAGATGTAGTAAGTATCCAATAAATGGTGTTGGCTTAGTGACTGAAGTTGTGTGGAATTTATATCGATTGTTAACTACAGACGCTGCTATCCCCAGCTGACCCTGGAAAAAGCTAATCTTTTCAGGGTGATATTGGACTTAAGTTGCAGGACCAGTTGGGCAATTTGAGTGTTAATTTTCCACAGAGAAGAAAGGGAGTGACAAGTATAGTATTTTAATGAGATAATGACAGTATGAGATTTCCCAGGCCACTTTTAATTGGCAAATTAAAATAGAATGGGCTTCTCAGAGAGAGCAGGCTCAAGCTTCATCTGGGGAGATTGTCTTTTCCAGTGCTTGCCTGTGATTAATTTTCTCTGGGGGAAAGAAATGCCTTGTAGAATACTGAGTAGAAGTTCTCATAAAATTGCTTTGGCTATTGGTAAAATCCTGCAGCAAGAAAAAAAATTTTTTTTGACATTACATACAAGTTTCTTGAATTCATTGGTTACATAAGATGATAATTTTCATGTTTGTGAAATAGAGGCTTAAAATCAGGGATCAGGGCAAAAGATTGTAACAGTGATAGAATTACAGAATGTTTGAGCCATAAATGATTTTAGAGATCATCCTGGCCCAACAATTTTATTTTGGAAATAAAAAATAAAGCCTGGAGATCAAAGGCTTGCTTTAGGCAGAGGCAGAGGCTGCTCCATCAGCTCCAGAGGGCTCTGGGGAGGAGCTGGGCTGGGAGCAGTGTGTGCAGCATTTGGTGATGGGGACTGTGCAGTGGTGGTGGCTGAGGACAGGTCCACAGAAAGCTGGCATCATGTAATCACTTCTATTTATTAATGGACTTACTAGTTAGAATTTTTCTTAAGAACGAATTTATCTGAATAAAATTTAGTTTTTAATTCAGACAATGCATTAATTATTAACACATAATGAGTCAAGTGGGTTTTCTGGGAGGGGAAGTGACTATGATTTTTCTGACATAATAGAACTTTGTGTTTGAGTTTTATAGCATAGACATAAAAGACACAAAAGAAGGCATTTTTCCAAAAGTATTTGAGGAGTTCATCTGTTTCCTAAGGGCATCTCTTGAAATTAAAATTTTAATTGTGATAAAATATATGTAACATAAAATTACCACTCAGATTTGAGTCACAAAGTTCACTGCCAAGTGAACACATGAAGATCATTCCCAATTGAAAAGGTGTCGATTCTAGGGAATGCTGGGAGAGGTTAGGAGGCTGCAGGTGGGCATTGAGCTTCCCTCTCTGTCTCCCTCTAGTGATATTTCCAGTTTAAACTCACAAGTCTATAGGTCTCTTGACTCTTCCTTTGAGAGTATTACTGCTTTCTGTATGATTTCTATTACTCTTTGGATTCATTAGCTAGAGATCCATGTCACATTGATCATTAGTTAACTCTTCTTTTTGTATTTTTTACATTTATTAGTGTACTGTCTTAAAAGTCAGGTTTCAGAGAATGATTTCATCTTGCCTTCCAGAAAGTACGTCTAAATTTTGAAGACATAATAAACTAATTTGTTCCTCAGTCTGTAAACAATGTTATAGTAGATAGTGGCTTGTTTATTTTCACCCATTATCATTTTATTAGAAAATGTTTTAAAGAAACTGCTATTATAATTTGTGTAAATAATCTCTAAAATTCAGTAACTGCATTTTCTAACAGGCCTAGGGAGAATTATTTATTTTGTAACTTCTATAATACTTGTTGACATCTTGCAAATTAGCCTACTAAGGCACAAAGAGTTTAAGGAGAGGGTCCACGTTTACGAAATTAGTAAGGGACAGAATCAGAATTCAAACCCAGAAGTCTGCTCTTAACCACCAGATGCTATTATTCTCTTAGGAAAAATGGCTGAATTTCCTGAATATTTATCTTGAGATAAATGCTTTTCTTTTGGACAGTATGGAAGTTGCATATTTCCTCTTCAAGTATATTCTGGCTGAGCACAACAGTCTGTTAAAAGGTGCATTTTGACTTGACTGTCTGAAAATGCAGGAAAAGAAGGAAGGGAATCACTTGGGAAAAAGAAAACAGTAATTCTAATTGTGCATTTTCAAATACTGTGTCTCTTGTGAGACCTTAAAATAGAAACCTTAGGCTTGTAACATTTGCAGATTCTGTGAATTTCTAGATGGAGCATTCCCATATTTTTGAATTTATGAGTGGTCTCTCATAAGCTACAATCACTTTCTGTTGACATAGGGGTAGAAGGTTTTTCATAAAGGTGGGCAAAGAACAAAAGGAAAAAAACCCAGTGTGTGTTAAATCAAGGGAAAATAGGCTTCTGGCCTTTGTACAAATCATTTCTGTCATTAATACTTTCCACATGTAAAGTAGCTCCTGTTCTGCACTGAATGTCCTTGTTGCCTTAGCAACAAAACATAGATGTTTCTCAGAATGACACATTGGCTCAGAGGCCACCTCAGCTTCTCCCACACATGAGGATCACATGGTGTCATTCATGAGAAGAACATCCCAGTAGTCTCTATGTGAAATAAATTGGAATTATAATCATGTCAGTCAGTGCCCAGGAAGGCTTATCCCTATGCCCAAACTGGAAATGAAACTCAGTAGAGAGCACTCACTGGGCTCTGAGGAAAGACTGGAGTTCCTCTGAACCCAATGCTGCCAACTTCCATGGGGCTGCTACCGTAGCCTAGGATGCAATCACATCTGGCTGCCAAAGGAGCCCTCTCATAAACCGAAAGAATGTCTTGATCGGTAGGCCTTTCAAATTGCAGAGAATAAGTTACCAAAATTAATTATGAACAAATAAACCCAGTGGAACACTGGATGGGTCAGACCCAAATTAGGTCATTTTTGCCATTTCTTCATGTCTTTCTGAAGTTATTTCTGAAGTATATTTTCTTCTCAAATCTCATGCAAATCTGCTCTTTCCAAGATACTCTTTGTGTTCCTGGGAGCTAGGAATAGAAAGTGGCATGAGGGGAAGCAGTTGTGACACTTGGAGGTAACCTAGCATTAGAGCTGTAGAGTTAGGGCCAAAAGAGCACTAGGAGATATCCCTGAAGTCTTTTCCCAAAATGAAGTACCCTATGTAAATCCTCAAATAGTTAAAAATACCATGTTAAAAATACTGTGATATTGTATTATATATTAATTGATCTTTATAGATAAATTGCTTCCTTCTTCTGCCTTCCATTGTTCTACTTTAGAACATTCATATTTCCTGCAAGTTGTTTTTTCCTGTTTTCTTCTTGATGGACATTCACATATGAGGTTGAAATCCTCTTACATATGAGATTTGGTCTTGCTTCATGTTCAATTTAGCTTCTTCAATGTTAAGAAAACCCATAGAGAAATCAGAATGTGGCAGTGGAATCAGAGGGAAGGATTTAGCATTCAGGAATGTTGGCCATTTTCCCATCATATTTGGGTAATAAAGAGTGAATGAAATACTGATGTAACCCATAGTCTCGTGTTATTTCTACTTGTACTTTCTTCTAAAAGTGGCATAAAGACTTGAGACGAACTTTTTATTTTTAGTTTCACCTATATGATTAGTCTCTTTTTTATAATTAATATTTTCACTAGAGCAGAAGAATCACTACTAAAGATTTAGTTGTTTTAAAAACACATTTATGTTTTGATCATTACTTAAAAACTTGATTTGGTCCAAAGTTAGCTTAGTGGCTTTAGTATGTCAACCTATTAAACATAACTAATATTTCCAAATTGTGGTTTGAAAATAGCTCAACACCTCAAATGTTAAACACCTAAACAGAATTTTAAACTTTCTCCTCAAACAAGCATCTTACATAGATTTATTTCAGCTCTCACACAACTCAAATACCTAATAATCTTCAAATATCATGATGTTGCTTTCAATCCCTTAAAAAAATCATGATTTGTTGCAGGATATATAATTTCTTATAACCTGAGGTGGAGTTAATGGGGTAAAACATATGGAGTATCTGCAATTTCTAGTAAAGAATAATTAATTGAACAGAAAGTTTCTTAAGTTTACAACTCTCTGAGTAGAATGACTATACTTTTGACTACCCCAAAACTATTTTTAAAAAACAGAGTCTTTGAACATGTCAGTTTTTCTGGTTGTCAAAAACAATAATGTTTTCTGGTCCTTCTGACAGGCTAACAATCTTGAACAAAGTTGTGACTGCTCAATCTATAGGAAAAATCCTTTTATAATTTTAATTATAATATCTGTTAAAAGAAGATCATAGCCAAATTATATGAATGTTTTTCCTTCAGAGATGTCAAAGTCTAAATGCTCTTTCTGTTCTGGGCCTAATTAAAAGGAAAGAGTCATTAGTAATCTAGCAATTCTTGTTGTCGAGAGGACTTTGACCTGCACACACATCTGCCCACCAGGACTCTAAAGTAGCTTATTAACTCATTTGACATGAGACAACTGATACAGTGACAACCAGAAGTGACTGCCAGAATATGTGGGATGTCAGCCAGTAGCTTCAAGGTGGATAATTTCCATGCAAATCTCTGATACATATGGTTCATAGCAGCTGGGCTATAATCTGTGTGTGTGTGTGTGTGTATGTGTGTGTAAAGTTAGACTTTCATGTACCTGGATTGACATGTGAGTCAGTTTGTATAAATTATGTTTCAACATTGCTCATATTTTTTTATTTTAGAGACTTTTTGTCTTCATATGATGGACCTTCAATTGTCTGGGTTTTATAATTTTCATACTATTCCAAAGATATGAATTTAGTCTGTAATCAAATGATTTTTGAAATTCTTTAAGAATAGAATGAACAAGTCTCAAGAGGCAGTTTGTTATTGTTTTAAAACCAAACTGCTGGGATTGAAACCAGGCCTAGGCTTTATTAGCTGTGTAATTTGGGCAAGTTACTTTACTTTCTTATAACTCCATTTTCTTGTCCGTGTGGCAAGTTAATAATAGCACCTAGCTCTTAGAGTTGTGAGGGTTAGATGAGTTAACAACATAAAACTTGTGAGGACCCTGTGTGTTGGCAATTTTTATTAAGCAGTTGAGTATTTTGATGACTTTTTTTTCTACAATAATAATGTAGACCAAGTGTATCCTGATTTGTTTTTACAATAATAATGCACACCAAGTATATCCTGATATTTTTCTGAAAAGCCTTTTATTATACACTTACTCTGAAATAAGAGAAATTAGGAACCAAAAATGAAGCTTGATTTAACATGTACTTGATAACTATTATCTTCTTATCCCCTGCTCCTCTCTTTCCTTTCTTTCTTCTGAAAAGGGCCTTTTCTGACTTTTCCTCCAAAACTTCTGTATATACTCATGACTTCATGGAGTTTCAGCTGAGAATGGGACCTGGCTGTGCTTGACCTACTCTGTACCTGCAAAATACTTGTCCCTCACTTTCTTCCCTTGGGAAAGCATGAGAATAACTGCCATGAGATTTAACATAGTAAAGCTGGTGTTACATCTGAGAAAGGACTCAAAGAAATTGCTAATACATCTTCATCATAATGTTAACAAGATCCATAGGGATTATTAAATTATTTATAATTGTATTATCCAAGAAAAGGTAAAGTTCTGTCCTTAAACCACTCAGTATTTCAGTGAATTGGAGAACCATTTATTATCTTAGGTAAAAGAAGGACTTGCTTTGGTTACAGCTAGTTCAGGAATGGGGGATTGAATTTTCTTTAGCCTAACTGTTCTTTAACCTTAGGCTATTTATTGTGATTTCATTACTTTTTTCAGCTGGAAAAAAGACTAATTGTATTTTGGGTGAGTTTGTAGGAGAAACTGCATGTGAGGCACTTGATATCATTATGTAATTTATATACGACTGCTCCCAATTGAAAACTTACATAATCCCAGAGGAGCATTTACAGGTCCACAACTTCTCCTGGTGTAGACCAGGTTTTCTGTTTTGTTCATCTTAGACAGCTAGCATAATCCCTACTCCCTAGTTGATGCTCAGCTAATGTTTGATGCATGGGTGGTTGAGTGAGTGACAGTAGTTAGCTTGGTATTGAAAATGCAAAGCTGAGTGAAATTACATTCATCCTCCCTATAGTCTAGGGGAAAGGCAAATTAACATACTTAGAATTGCAAAGATGCCAATGTAGTGATTGTTCAGAAAAAGAAAAAAGGGTGCTATTAATACTTTAGTGTTTACAATAGGGATTTCACCTGATCAGAGAAACCCTCCTTTAAACCATGGTTCTTAAATTAGTGTAAGAGAGATGAGAAAGAATAACCAGGTAAGAGGGAGGTAAGGGCATCCCAGACAGAGTGTCATGTGCAAAGATCTTGTGGCAGAAGGCAGCAAGTCAAGTGCAAGGAACCAAACAAGGGCCAAAGCTGCTGGTGTGGTGCATGTACAGGTGACCAATGACAAGTGGGACTGGAGAGGTGGCAGGACCACACCATTTAAGGAACTCTGTCTTTATCCTGTGAACAAGGGGAAAAGCCTTGAAAGGTTTTATTCAGATTAAAATTAAAATATTTCTCTGGTATCCATGGAGGGAACAAATTGGAGTGTGCAGGTAGAGTACTATCAGGACATTGTTGTTGTTTGAACAAAAGGTGGTTTGATTTTGGCGTAGACTATAGAGATGTAGATGGAGAGGAAGATAGTTTGAGACACATTTAGGAAGCATACTGATATGTTTTTGGGATACATTAAACATGGTAGGAGGAGGAGAGGAAGAATAATCCTCTAGGTTCCGATTTTTTTTATTTTATTTTATTGTATACAAATGGGATACATGTTGTTTCTCTATTTGTACATAGAGTCAAGGCATACCATTTGTGTAATCATACGTTTACATAGGGCATTGATGTTTATTTTATTTTCCCTTCCCCCCCACCCTTCCCACCCCTCTTTTCCCTCTATACAGTCCTTCTTTCCTTCATTCTTACCACTCTCCTTATCCCTAACCCTAAACCTAACCCTAAACCTAATGCTAACCCCTCCCACCCCCCATTATATGTCCTCATCCGCTTATCAGCGAGATCATTTGTCCTTTAGTTTTTTGAGATTGGCTTATCTCACTTAGCATGATATTCTCCAATTTCGTCCATTTGCCTACAAATGCCATAATTTTATCATTCTTCATTGCAGAGTAATATTCCATTGTATATATATGCCACAGTTTCTTTATCCATTCATCAACTGAAGGGCATCTAGGTTGGTTCCACAATCTGGCTATGGTGAATTGAGCAGCAATGAACATTGATGTGGCTGTATCTCTGTAGTATGCTGATTTTAAGTCCTTTGGGTATAGCTGAGGAGTGGGATAGCTGGGTCAAATGGTGTTTCCATTCCAAGCTTTCTGAGGAATCTCCACACTGCTTTCCAGAGTGGCTGCACTAATTTGCAACCCCACCAGCAATGTATGAGTGTTCCTTTTTCACCACATCCTCGCCAACACCTATTGTTGCTTGTATTTTTGATAATCGCCATTCTAATTGGGGTGAGATGAAATCTTAGGGTAGTTTTGATTTGCATTTCCCTTCTTACTAGGGATGTTGAACATTTTTTCATATATCTGGTGATTACTTGTACATCTTCTTCTGTGAAGTGTCTGTGCATTTCCTTAGCCCATTTGTTGATTGGATTATTTGCATTCTTGGTGTAGAGTTTTTTGAGTTCTTTATAGATTCTGGAAATTAGTGCTCTATCTGAAGTATGGTTGGCAAAGATATTCTCCCACTCTGTAGGCTCTCTCTTCACATTTTGATAGTTTCCTTTGCTGAGAGAAAGCTTTTTAGTTTGAATCTATCCCAGTTGTTGATTCTTGCTTTTATTTCTTGTGCTATGGGAGTCCTGTTAAGGAAGTCTGATCCTAAGCCAACATGTTGAAGATTTGGACCTACTTTTTCTTCTATAAGATGCAGGGTCTCTGGTCTGATTCCGAGGTCCTTAATCCATTTTGAGTTGAGTTTTTGGTAGGGTGAGAGATAGGGGTTTAATTTCATTCTCTTGCATATGGTTTTCCAGTTTTCCCAGCACCATTTGTTGAAGAGGCTATCTTTTCTCCATTGCATATGTTTGGAACCTTTGTCTAGTATGAGAAAATTGTATTTATTTGGGTTTGTGTCCATGTCCTCTATTCTGTACCATTGATCTACCTGTCTATTTTGGTACCAATACCATGCCGTTTTTGTTACTATTGCTTTGTAGTAGAGTTGAAGATCTGGTATTGCAATACCCCCTGCTTCGCTCTTGCTACTGAGGATTGCTTTAGCTATTCTAGGTTTTTTATTCTTCCAGATGAATTTCATAATTGCTTGCTCTATTTCTGTAAGGTACATCATTGGGATTTTAATTGGAATTGCATTGAATCTGTATAGCACTTTAGGTAGTATAGCCATTTTGACAATATTAATTCTGCCTATCCAGGAATATGGGAGATCTTTCCATCTTCTAAGATTTTCTTTAATTTCTTTCTTTAGTGTTATGTAGTTCTCATTGTAGAGGTCTTTCACCACTTTTGTCAGATTGATTCCCAAGTATTTTATTTTTTTCGATGCTATTGTGAATGGGGTAGTTTTCCTAATTTCTCTATCTGAAGATTCATCACTTATGTATAAAAATGCATTGGATTTATGAGCATTGATCTTGTAACCTGCTACTTTACTGAATTCACTTATGAGTTCTAGAAGTTTTCTGGTGGAATTTCCAGGTTCCTCTAAATATATAATCATGTCATCAGCGAACAGGGATAGTTTGAGTTCTTCTTTTCCTATTTGTATCCCTTTAATTTCTTTGGTTTGTCTGATTGCTCTGGCTAGAGTCTCAAGGACGATGTTGAATAGAAGCGGTGAAAGAGGGCATCCCTGCCTTGTTCCAGTTTTTAGGGGGAACGCTTTCAGTTTTTCACCATTAAGAATGATATTAGCCATGGGCTTTGTGTAGATTGCCTTTATAATGTTAAGGAATGTTCCCATTACCCCAATTTTTTCTAGTGTTTTGAGCATGAAGGGATGCTGTATTTTATCGAATGCTTTTTCTGCATCTATTGAAATAATCATGTGATTCTTAACTTTAAGTCTGTTGATATGGTGAATGACATTTATTGATTTCCGAATGTTGAACCAACCTTGCATCCCTGGGATAAAACCCACTTGATCATGGTGCACTATCTTTTTAATATATATTTGTATGCGATTTGCTAAAATTTTGTTGAGAATTTTTGCGTCGATATTCATTAAGGATATTGGTCTGAAATTTTCTTTCCTCGATGTGTCTCTGTTTGGTTTAGGTATCAGGGTGATATTGGCTTCATAGAACGAGTTTGGGAGGGTTCCCTCCTCTTCTCTTTCATGGAATAGTTTGAGGAGTATTGGAATGAGCTCTTCTTTAAAGGTTTTGTAGAACTCGGCTGAGAGCCCATCTGGTCCTGGACTTTTCTTTGTTGGTAGGCTTTTGATGACCTCTTCTATTTCATTGCTTGAAATTGGTTTATTTAAGTTGTGTATGTCCTCCTCGTTCAGTTTAGGTAATTCATATGTCTCTAGAAATTTGTTGATGTCTTCGAGGTTTTCTGTTTTGTTGGAGTATAGATTTTCGAAATAGCTTCTAATTATTATTTTGTATTTCAGTCGTGTCTGTTGTGATGTTTCCTTGTTCATTCCGAATTTTAGTAATTTGAGTTTTCTCCCTGTTTCTCTTTGTTAGTGTGGCTAAGGGTTTATCAATTTTATTTATTTTTTCAAAGAGCCAACTATTTATTTTGTTAATTTTTCCAATTGTTTCTTTTGTTTCGATTTCGTTGATTTCGGTTCTGATTTTAACTATTTCCTGTCTTCTACTACTTTTGGTATTGGTCTGCTCTTCTTTTTCTAGCGCTTTGAGCTGTAGTGTTAAGTCGTTTATTTGTTGATTTCTACTTCTTTTTTTGAATGAGCCCCATGAAATAAATCTTCCTCTAAGTACTGCTTTCATAGTGTCCCACAGATTTTGATATGATGTGTCTTTGTTCTCATTTACCTCTAAGAATTTTTTTATTTCCTTCCCGATATCTTCTGTTATACATTCATCATATAATAGTGTATTATTTAATCTCCAGGTATTGGAGAAGTTTCTGTTTTTTATTCTGTCATTTATTTCTAATTTCAATCCATTATGATCTGATAGAGTACAAGGTAGTATCTCTATCTTCTTGTATTTGCTAACAGTAGCTTTGTGGCATAAAATATGGTCTATTTTAGAGAAGGATCCATGTGCTGCTGAGAAGAAAGTGTATTCATTCTTTGTTGGATGGTGTATTCTATATATGTCCGTTAAGTCAAAATTGTTGATTGTGTTGTTGAGATCTATAGTTTCTTTATTCAATTTTTGTTTGGACAATCTATCCAGTGGTGAGAGAGGTGTGTTAAAATCGCCTAGTATTATTGTGTTGTGGTCTATTTGATTTCTGAGATTGAGAAGGATTTGTTTGACATACGTGGATGAGCCAATGTTCGGGGCATAGATATTTATGATTGTTATGTCTTGCTGATTTATGCTTCCCTTAAGCAGCATGTAATGTCCTTCTTTATCCCTTCTGACTAGTTTTGGTTTGAAGTCCACATTATCTGAAAAGAGGATGGATACTCCAGCTTTTTTGCTGTGTCCGTGTGCATGGTATGTTTTTCCCCATCCTTTCACCTTTAGTCTATGGGTGTCTCTTTCTATGAGATGAGTCTCTTGCAGGCAGCATATTTTTGGATTTTTCTTTTTAATCCAATCTGCCAGTCTATGTCTTTTGATTGATGAATTCAGGCCATTAACATTCAGGGTTATTATTGTGATATGATTTGTATTCCCAGTCAATTGACTCATATTTGTTTTTGACATGATTTGGTTTCTCCTTTATTTGGCTATTCCTTTAGGCTAGCGCCTCCTGTTGCTGATTTGCATTGTTGTTTTTCATCTCTTCCTCATGGAATATTTTGCTGAGAATGTTCTGTAATGCTGGCTTTCTTTTTGTAAATTCCTTTAGCTTTTGTTTATCATGGAAGGATCTTATTTCATCGTCAAATTTGAAGGTAAGTTTTGCTGGGTATAAGATTCTTGGTTGGCATCCGTTTTCTTTCAGGGCTTGTTATATGTTGTTCCAGGCCCTTCTAGCTTTTAGGGTCTGAATTGAAAAATCTGCTGATATTCTTTTGGTTTCCCTCTGAATGTAATTTGATTCTTTTCTCTCGTGGCCTTTAAAACTCTGTCTTTATTTTGTATGTTAGGTATTTTCATAATAATGTGCCTTGGTGTGAGTCTGTTGTAAGTTTGTATGTTTGGAGTTCTATAAGCCTCTTGTACTTGGTTTTCCATTTCATTCTTCAGATTTGGGAAATTTTCTGATATTATTTCATTGAATAGATTGTTCATTCCTTTGGTTTATTTCTCTAAGCCTTCCTCAATTCCAATAATTCTTAAATTTGGCCTTTTCATGATATCCCATAATTCTTGTAGATTCTGTTCATGATTTCTTACCATCTTTTCTGTTTGGCCAACTTTGCTTTCAAGATTAAATAATTTGTCTTCAATGTCTGAGGTTCTGTCTTCCAGGTGTTCTATCCTATTGGTTATGCTTTCTATGGAGTTTTTAACTTGGTTTATTGTTTCCTTCATTTCAAGTATTTCAGTTTTTTTTTTTTTTCAGTATCTCTAACTCTTTATTGAAATGATCTCTTGCTTCCTGTATTTGGTCTTTTAACTGTTGATTGGTGCGATCATTTAATGCCTGCATTTGCTCTTTCATCTCCTCCTTCAATGCCTGCATTTGCTCTTTCATCTCCTCATTAGCTTCCCTGATCGTTTTAATTACGTACATTCTGAACTCCCTTTCTGACATTTCTTCTGCTGTGCTGTCATTGGGTTTTATTGATGTAGTATCTAGGTTTGTTTGGGACATTTTCTTCCCTTGTTTTCTCATATTGGTCAGCTGTCAGTGGGACCCTGAGATATTGCAGTTTTCCGCTATTGGCTTATAGTGTCCCAGTAGATTTCCAGTGTATCACCTTCCAGCCTTCAGTAGCCTGATGTGTTGGAGGAATCTGATAAAGCAGCACATCCAAAGAAAACTGCCCCTAGCCCCCTACTGGTTCCACGGTTTGGAACTGGCTCTGTGCGGAAAGGCTCTCACTGTGGGCCTGCACCGTGCAGCTGGCTGTGTGGGAGGAGCCCACTGCTGGAGTGTGGAAGGCTACCTTGGGAAGACTCTAGCTACCCTGCCCGGCTCCGATAAGCCACCTCTTTCTGGGCCTGCCACCCGGGCCGAGCTTTACCCAGTAGGCAGACTCACCCGTGGCTCTATTTCAGTCCGAGTCTCTCAATGCCTCCCCTTCTTAACCCCTGGGTTCTGGAGCGACTGGGGGTGCAGTCACCCTCTAGGCCGCCATCTTGGATAGCCCCGTGAAGAGAGCCTGCAGCCGGAGTGGGCAGAGCCGCCTGAAGAGGTCTCTGGCTGCCCTGCCCTGATCCCAGAGGCTGCTTGCGGATCGAAGTTCTCCGTTGGTTCGGGGACTTGTGGCTGGTTCTATGTAGAAAGCCTCTCACTGGGCGGTCTGGTCTGAGAAGCTAGCCTTGAAAGGCACCTCCCACTGCAGGGGTCCAGGCTACTTGGGGAGGTCTCTGGCTGCCCTATCCTGGTCCCTGAAGCTGCTTGTGTGCCAGAGTACGCTGTGCTGCGCTGGCTCCAGGACTTGGAGCTTGTTCTGGTCAGAAAGGCTCTCACTAGCGGGCCCGCTCTGGGAACCTGGAGAAGCTGGCTGTGTGGGCGGGGCCCACCTCTGGAGTGCGCAGGGCTGCCTGTGGAAGACTCTAGCTGCCCTGCCCGGCTCCGATAAGCCACCTCTTTCTGGGCCTGCCACCCGGGCCGAGCTTTACCCAGTGGGCAGACTCACCCGTGGCTCTATTTCAGTCCGAGTGTCTCAATGCCTCCCCTTCTTAACTCCTGGGTTCTGGAGCGACTGGGGGTGCAGTCTCCCTCTAGACTGCCATCTTGGATCGCTCCGTGAAGAGAGCCTGCAGCCGGAGTGGGCAGAGCCGCCTGAAGAGGTCTCTGGCTGCTCTACCCTGATCCCAGAGGCTGCTTGCGGATCGAAGTTCTCCGTTGGTTCGGGGGCTTGTGGCTGGTTCTATGTAGAAAGCCTCTCACTGGGCGGTCTGCTCCGAGAAGCTAGCCTTGAAAGGCACCTCCCACCGCAGTGGTCCAGGCTACTTGGGGAGGTCTCTGGCTGCCCCATCCTGGTCCCTGAAGCTGCTTGCGTGCCGGAGTACGCTGCGCTGCACTGGCTCTGGGACTCCTAGGTTCCGATTTGACACAGGAGAGATTGTGAACTCCTTCCTTAGATAAAGGAGACTGGAAGATAACCACGTCTGGAACTGAAAGGTTATAACTCTGTCTTTAGAAATGATTTTTGAAATTCTCCTTTTCTCCAGCCTCATGCAAGATGTCTTGCTAGGCTTCCATGCTTACTCCATCTAAGTGTTGATACCTTTCATGGTTCTGACCCAAGGCTCTAGCCTCTTTAATTTCTCTGAAATTATCCCACACAGTAGCCCCATGTAGCTATTGAGCATTTGAGATATGGCTCATTCAAATTGAGATTGCCATAAGCATAAGATTGGGTTTCAAGGACTTAATATTAAGAGTAGTGAAAATATAAATATAAGCATCAATGCTTTTAAAAAAATATTGATTCCATGTTGAAATGATAATATTTTGGACATTTTAAGTGAAATACATTATTAATTATAGTTCACCTGTTTCTTTTTACTTTCTTAATAGGACTACTAGAAAAATTTAAATTACATACATAACTTGCTGTATATTCCCACTGGACATTGCTGCTCCAGACAGTGACCGAATTGTCACCTCATTTCTGGTTCCTTGTACTCACTTTCCATAGAATATTTCACATCATTTTATGCCTCACATTTTTTCTTAGCTTTGAACTTTTGCTTTTTCTTTCCCACCAGTTTCGCTATGATTTCTACCTCTTCATTCAGCTCAAATGTCTCCTCTATTATCCCAGTTCCTTGAGGCAGAATTAAACATTTCTGCCTCAGAGACTTATATGCTCTGTTAATATCTTTATTATAGATAATTTACATGCTTGTATTTTGTTTCATATTCATTTGTGTCTCTAGCCAGATTGTACATTTCTGCAAAGTGCAGGTGCAATCTGATTTATACCTCTAATTATGTAAACCGATACTAATTATAGGCATAAATTTTTATTCACTATACCCCTATTGAGCGCAAACTCTGGTGTCAGCTTGGTCTACAAAGGCCTGTGAACAGCAATTGAATCTACACATATTAAACAGCTATTTTACACACAATATCTTGAATCCTCTCAACCACCCTGCAAGGTAGATATAATTATCCTCATTTTTCATTTTGGGATTTTGCAAAAGTTCAAACCGTTAGTAAGTGATAGAGCCAGGGATAACTCCAAAACCATACCTCCTACACCCCACAGATTCCATGCATGCTGAAAAGTCAATTTAAAAATAGAGATTATATTTCTATAGTATAAAATGGAAAAAAACATATTTCCTAGGGTTATTAGAAGATTAAATGAGATAATGTATATAGTGTCAGAACAGTGCTTGTAAATAGTAGGTTTCATTAACCATGGACTTCCTCTGCTCTTGAGGTCCATAGAAGTCAGGGCATTCTTAATTTCTGAGGAGGACCAAGGTGGTCTCATTGCCCCTAAACAGGTTCACAGTCACATTCATGTATATTCACAATCACATAGAGATTATGAAAGAAGTCTCTCTTTGGGGCTATTTTAACCCACTCCTCTTTGTTAAATTCACCTGTTGACCCTAGTCATCAAAGAAAGTGAAGTAGAGAAATAAGTACAGTTGGTACTGTAGGCATTGTGGGCATGCAATCTCTCTCTCTCTCCTTCTCTCTCACTGTGTGTGTGTGTGTGTGTGTGTGTGTGTGTGTGTGTGTGTGTTGGTGAAGGTTGGGGGCAGGAATAATAGTAGGAAAAAATCAAGCCTGGAATTTTACCCAGGGTGTGTTGTCTCAGTGAATTTCCAGATAATTATTCTAAGTAAAATGCTGACTCTCTTCTCCTTATTTTGTTTAGTCTCAATATCATGTTTAACAATGAGGACCCCTTTATTTACTACCACAGGGGTTTTTGTAAGAAAGGTAAAGGGAAAACAATATTTATGCACCAATCTTTGTCAGTGGGTCCTATGATGTTAGGCTCCTGAGAAATAAATTTAAGCAAGGGAAATGTGAAGATATGTTTTGGAGGGACTGGGTTCAGGTAAGGCAAATCAATCACTCTAAAATCTTTGGATTCCTCTAATTCCCTTGCAAAAGTAATAATAAAAAATCTCTCAGTTGCTTTTGGTACTTGGCCAAGCCTAAGGGGACCCATAGGCTTAAGAGTAACAGAGTTGTTGGGCTGAAGTTGCAACTCAGTGGTACAACACTTGCCTGGCATGTGTGAGGCCCTGGATTCCATACTCAGCACCACATATAAATAGATAAAAATAAAAAAAGATTCATTAAACAAAAAAGAAATATATGGCAGAACCAAGTTTCTAAAAAAAAAAAAAGAATAACAGAGTTGTTTCTCTTAATTCTCCTGATTCACACATTTAATGTAACAACCAAACCATGCCTTGTAAGTAGTCAGAAGAAACTTTTTCACAAGCCTGTGCTCCTGGTTTGTTTCTGATCAAACCTGTAGTTAAGTAGTAAGGAGGGCAGAGCTTCTACCAATCAAAAGTCAAGTTCTCCACCAGATGGGTAGTTTAAATGCCTTATTATCTATTACAAAACCAAAGGTACATGTAGGAAGTACAGAAAATAAAATAAGAACTTAGGGTTTAAAAAATTGTCACTGGCTCTTTGCGGTGCCAAATCCGCGAGTATTTGTCACCGCCTGCAGCAACAATTTGCGCGGGTCTTTATCAGTGGTGAACTGGAAACGAACTGCTTTTATCTTTCTTTTAGTGGGCTGCTTTCTCACTTATTTGCTTGTTCCCTGGGCTATTGAGGAAGAAAGGCTTTTCTTAGAGAGAGAGAAAGGCTTCGCATAAGAGAGAAAGAGAGACTTTGCTTAAGAGAGAGAGACTACACTTTCAGAGATCTATTTCTTCTTAGTTCTGCTGCTTCTTCTTAAAGGTGCGTCCTGCATCCTGTGAACTAAGGGTGCGTCTATCTGAGGTGCTTCTTAGTGATGCGTCCTGCGTACTGCGATTTGCCTATCTGTCATCTAGAGGTGTGTTCTCAATTTTCTGCTCTGTGATCTGCCTTCTGCCGCTGCCTGCTGCTCCTCTCTGCGAGCCGCTTCTATCTGCTTGCTGCCTTTTCTTCTTCCTTTCTGCTAGTGGCTTCTCTTCGCTTCTTTCTGCTAGCTGCTGCTCTTACTGCTGCTCCTTACTGTCGCACCCCTGCCCACTGCCCGCTTATATTCCCTCCAGGAGACAGAGGGCGAGGCCACGCAGTTGCGATCAGGCGAGGAGCCAGCTGCCCCATCACGGCAAGGGACAAAACGAGCAGGCCCGAGCAGGCGCACTCAGGAACACCTGTGCACACTTTGTGCGTGTGGACTTAATTGAATATGGCCAGTGATAAATCACCTGAGTGTGCTTATGTTAATTAACCTCCTCACTGCCGATGTGATCAGGTGCCGTTCTGGCTGGCACAGCCCCCAACATAAAATTATTGTTGTGTTTTTTAATGATGTATTTATCTCTTGAGCCAGTTCTTAAAGTTTAGAAACTATGTCTTAGGCTTCTCAGTATTTGTTTCCTAACCCTCCACAGAGCAAGTACTTGCCCTTGGCTGAGTGATGTCAACAGTCCCTGTATGGGACTCCTATAACTTTAAAGGAGACTTCAACATGAGTGGAGAGCACAGAAGTTGTAAACAAACAAAGAAAAAAACCCCATGAATGTTCTTTGAAGCGAAACTTTGCTCTAGGAAGTTGAATATTTTCTAGCATTTACGTGTACTTCAATAGTAAGAAATCAATTTCGAATTTAGTGCAAACTTTCATGTCTGATATTCTATAAAGAGAGAAGTTCCATGACAAAAAACATCTAAAATAAGAATGACTGTGATCTGTCTGTTCTGGATTTAAACTACACAGAAAGACATGTACAATCCAAAGATTTTAAAAAGTAAATTCTAGTTCATTTATCTGCCATATTGACTTTTTCTCAATAGCATGAACGCTAAATACATTTGTATCAAACCACTTATAAGCCAAAAAAAAAAAAAAATCATAAGTTCTGGCAACTGATTTTTTTGATACCAGGGATATTTAACCACTGAGTCACATCCCTAACCCTTTTTAATATTTTATTTAGAGACAGGGTTTTGCTGAGTTCCTAAGTGCCTTGCTATGGATGCTGAGAATGACTTTGAACTTGCAATCCTCTGCTCCCCGCCCCACTAACCCCTGGGATTACAGGGGAGCACCACTCCTCTTGGCTCTGGCAACTGATTTTAAGACAGATTTCTTTTGTTTTAATTTATGTTGCATTTGGGCATATATTTTGGGGAGCTGACTTCTCCTCGTACCTTCTCTTTCTCCTTTGCAATGTTCAAAGTCAACAAACTGCTCTACAATAATTCCCCTACCAATAGAACATTGTACCAATTGTTGTGTCTCCTCCAAAATCACAAGTCTCCAGGGCAAAGTGGGACTTTAACAGTAATGAAAAGTTTTTTATTTCTCTTAATCTGAGAGAAAGTTAGTCTCAATGTATGTTCCACTTTTCTGTTTGCAAGTATGAAGAAATAAATCTGTAAGTTGAATGAAATTTTCAATAGTAAGTATTCATTAACTCAAACATTAGAGTATTCAGAAATCTTCCTTAGCATAAATTAAATATTCATGTGTATTTACCAAAATTGGAAGGAAATGCACCAAAAATTAATAGGAATTGTAGATAAGTAATTTAAAACTTTCTTTAAATGTATGCTTTTTTCTTTAAATTTATTTTTATTGTAAACAAATGGGATACATCTTGTTTCTCTGTTTATACATGAAGTAGAGGCATACCATTTGTGTAATCATACATTTACCTAGGGTAATTGTTTTTGATTCATTCTGTTGTTATTTTTCTTCCCCCCCACCCTTTCCACTCCTCTTATCCCTCTATAGAGTCCCTCCTTCCTCCATTCTTGCCCCCTTCCCACAACCTGTATGTGTCATCATCTGCTTATCAGTGAGATCATTCGTCCTTTGGTGTTTTCAGATTGGATTATTTCACTTAGCATGATATTCTCCAATTTCATCCATTTGCCTGCAAATGCCATAATTTTATTATTCTTTATGGCTGAGTAATATTCCATTGTATATATATATATATACCACAGTTTCTTTATCCATTCATCCATTGAGGGGCATCTAGGTTGTTTCTACAATCTGGCTATTGTGAATTGAGCAGCTATGAACATTGTTGTGGCTATATCTCTGTAGTATGCTGATTTTAAGTCCTTTGGGTATAGGCCAAGGAGTGGGATAGCTGGGTCAAATGGTGGTTCCATTCCAAGTTTTCTGAGGAATCTCCACACTGCTTTCCAGAGTGACTGCACTAATTTGCAGCCCCACCAGCAATGTATGAATGTACCTTTTTCCCCACATCTACTCTAACACCTATTGTTGCTTGTATTCTTGATAATTGCCATTCTAATTGGAGTGAGATGGAATCTTAGTGTAGTTTAGATTTGCATTTCTCTTATTACTAGAGATGTTGAACATTTTTTCATATATCTGTTGATTGCTTGTACATCTTCTTCTGTGAAGTGTCTGTTCATATCCTTAGGCCATTTGTTGAATGGGTTATTTATATTCTTGGTGTAGAGTTTTTTGAGTTCTTTATATATTCTGGAAATGAGTGCTCTATCTGAAATATGAGTGGCAAAGATTTTCTCCCACTCTGTAGGCTCTCTCTTCACATTTCTGATAGTTTCCTTTGCTGAGAGAAAGCTTTTTAGTTTGAATCTATCCCAGCTGTTGATTCTTGCTTTTATTTCTTGTGCTGTGGGAGTCATGTTAAGGAAGTCTGCTCCTAAGCCAACAAGTTGAAGATTTGGACCTAGTTTTTCTTCTATAAGATGCAGGATCTCTGGTTTGATTTCAAGGTCCTTGATCCATTTTGAGTTGATTTTTGTGCAGGGTGAGAGATAGGGGTTTAGTTTCATTCTGTTGCATATGGATTTCCAGTTTTCCCAGCACCATTTGTTGAAGAGGCTCTCTTTTCTCCATTGCATATTTTTGGCACCTTTGTCTAGTATGAGATAATTGTATTTATTTGGGTTTGTGTCCATGTCCTCTATTCTGTACCATTGATCTACCTTTCTATTTTGGTGCCACTACCATGCCGTTTTTGTTACTATTGCTTTGTAGTATAGTTGAAGATCTGGTATTGCGATACCCCCTGCTTCACTCTTCCTGCTAAGGATTGCTTTAGCTATTTTGGGTTTCTTATTCTTCCAGATGAATTTCATGATTGCTTGCTCTATTTCTGTAAGGTACATCATTGGGATTTTAATTGGAATTGTATTGAAACCGTATAGCACTTTTAGTAGTATGGCCATTTTGACAATATTACTTCTGCCTATCCAAGAACATGGGAGATCTTTCCATCTTCTAAGATTTTCTTTAATTTCTTTCTTTAGTGTTCTGTAGTTCTCATTGTAGAGGTCTTTCACCTCTTTTGTGAGATTGATTCCCAAGTATTTAATTTTTTTTGAGGCTATTGTGAATGGGGTAGTTTTCCTAATTTCTCTTTCTGAAGATTCATCATTTATGTATAAAAATGCATTGGATTTATGAGCATTGATCTTTTAACCTGGTACTTTACTGAATTCACTTATGAATTCTAAAAGTTTTCTTTTTTTTTTTTTTGGGTGCTGGGGTTCAAACCCAGGGCCTTGTGCTTACAAGGCAAGCACTCTACCGACTGAGCTATCTCCCCAGCCCCGAATTCTAAAAGTTTTCTGGTGGAATTTTCTGGTTCCTCTAAATATATAACCATGTCATCAGCAAACAGGGATAGTTTGAGTTCTTCTTTTCCTTGTTTGTATCCCTTTAATTTCTTTGGTCTGTCTAATTGCTCTGGCTAGAGTTTCAAGGACAATGTTGAATAGAAGCGGTGAAAGAGGGCATCCCTGCCTTGTTCCATTTTTTAGGTGGAATGCTTTCAGTTTTTCACCGTTTAGAATGATATTGGCCATGGACTTAGCATAGATGGCCTTGATAATGTTAAGGAATGTTCCCACTATCTCTATTTTTTCTAGTGTTTTGAGCATGAAGGGATGCTGTATTTTATCAAATGCTTTTTCTGCATCTATTGAAATAATCATATGATTCTTGACTTTAAGTCTGTTGATATGGTGAATGACATTTATTGATTTCTGGATGTTGAACCAACCTTGCATCCCTGGGATAAAATGCACTTGATCGTGGTACACTATGTTTTTAATATTTTCGTATGCGATTTGCTAATATTTTGTTGAGAATTTTTGCATTGATGTTCAGTAAAGATATTGGTCTGAAATTTTCTTTCCTCGATGTGTCTCTGTCTGGTTTAGGTATCAGGGTAATGTTGGCTTCATAGAATGAGTTTGGGAGGGTTCCCTCCTCTTCTATTTCATGGAATAGTTTGAGGAGTATTGGAATGAGCTCTTCTTTAAAGGTTTTGTAGAACTCGGCTGAGAACCTATCTGGTCCTGGACTTTTCTTTGTTGGTAGGCTTTTGATGACCTCTTCTATTTCATTACTTGAAATTGATTTATTTAAATTGTGTATGTCCTCCTGGTTCAGATTAGGGAATTCATATGTCTCTAGAAACCTGTTGATGTCTTTGAGATTTTCTATTTTGCTGGTGTATAGATTTTCAAAATAGCTTCTAATTATGTTTTTTATTTCAATCGTGTCTGTTGTGATATTTCCTTGTTCATTCCGAATTTTAGTGATTTGGGTTTTCTCTCTCCTTCTCTTTGTTAGTGTGGCTAAGGGTTTATCAATTTTGTTTATTTTTTCAAAGAACCAACTATTTATTTTGTCAATTTTTCAATTGTTTCTTTTGTTTCAATTTCATTGATTTCAGCTCTGATTTTAACTATTTCCTGTCTTCTACTACTTTTGGTGTTGCTCTGTTCTTCTTTTTCTAAGGCTTTGAGCTGTAGTGTTAGGTTGTTTATTTGTTGATTTTTTTTTTCTTTTATTGAATGCACTCCATGAAATAAATTTCCTCTAAGAACTGTTTTCATAGTGTCCCAGAGATTTTGATATGTCGTTTCTTTGTTCTCATTTATCTCTAAGCATTTTTTAATTTCCTTCCTGATATCTTCTGTTATCCATTCATCATACAATAGCGAATTATTGAATCTCCAGGTGTTGGAGTAGTTTCTGTTTTTTCTCTGTCATTTATTTTCTAATTTCAATCTATTATGATCTGATAGATACAAGGTATAATACCTTATCTCTATCTTCTTGTACTTGCTAACAGTAGCTTTGTGGCATAATATATGGTCTATTTTAGAGAAGGATCCATGTGCTGCTGAGAAGAAAGTGTATTCGTTCTTTGTTGGATGGTATATTCTATAAATGTCCATTAAGTCTAAATTATTGATTGTGTTATTGAGATCTATGGTTTCTTTATTCAATTTTTTTTTTTTTGGAGGATCTGTCCAGTGGTGAGAGAGGTGTGTTAAAATCGCCTAGTATTATTGTGTTGTGGTCTATTTGATTTCTGGCATTGAGAAGGATTTGTTTGATGTACATGGATGAGCCAATGTTCGGGGCATAGATATTTATGATTGTTATGTCTTGGTGATTTGTGCTTCCCTTAAGCAGTATGAAGTGTCCTTCTTTATTCCTTCTGATTAACTTTGGCTTGAAGTCTACATTATCTGATATGAGGATGGATACTCTAGCTTTTTTGCCGTGTCCATGTGCATGGTGTTTTTCCCCATCCTTTCACCTTTAGTCTGTGGGTATCTCTTTCTATGTGATAAGCCTGTTGCAGGCAGCAAATTGTTGGATTTTTCTTTTTAATCCAATCTGCCAATCTATGTCTTTTGATTGATGAGTTCAGGCCATTAACATTCAGGGTTATTATTGTGATATGATTTGTATTCCCGGTCATTTGGCTCATTTTTTTGGGACACAACTTGATTTCTCCTTTATTTTGTTGTTCCCTTAGGGTAGTTCCTCCCTTTGCTGATTTACATCGTTGTTTTTCATCTCTTCTTCATGGAATATTTTGCTGAGAATGTTCTGTAATGCAGCTTTCTTTTTGTAAATTCTTTTAACTTTTGTTTATCGTGGAAGGATTTTATTTCATCATCAAATCTGAAGGTAAATTTTGCTGGGTATAAGATACTTGGTTGGCATCCATTTTCTTTCAGAGCTTGAACAATGTTGTTCCAGGTCCTTCTAGCTTTTAGGGTCTGGATTTAAAAATCTGCTGATATCTGTTTTGGTTTCCCCCTGAATGTAATTTGATTCTTTTCTCTCACAGCCTTTAAAATTCTGTCTTTATTTTGTATGTTAGGTATTTTCATTATAATGTGCCTTGGTGTGGGTCTGTTGTAATTTTGTGTATTTGGAGTTCTATAAGCCTCTTGAACTTGATTTTCCATTTCATTCTTCAAGTTTGGGAAATTTTCTGATATTATTTCATTGGATAGATTGTTCATTCCTTTGGTTTGTTTCTCTATGCCTTCCTCAATCCCAATAATTCTTAAATTTGGCCTTTTCATGGTATCCCATAGTTCTTGTAGATTCTGTTCATGATTTCTTACTGTCTTCTCTGTTTGGTCAACTTTGTTTTAAAGATTAAATATTTTGTCTTTGATATCTGAGGTTCTGTCTTCCAGGTTTTCTATCCTATTGGTTATGCTTTCTATGGAGTTTTTAACTTGGTTTATTGTTTCCTTCATTTCAAGGATCTCTGTTTTTTTTTTTCAATATCTCTCTTTATTGAAATGACCTTTTGCTTCCTATATTTACTCTTTTAACTGTTGATTGGTGATTCATTCAGTGCTTGCATTTGCCCTTTCATCTCCTCGTTTGCTTCCCTTGATGTTTTGATTAGGTACATTCTGAACTCCCTTTCTGACATTTCTTCTGCCATGCTGTCATTGGATTTTATTGTTATACCATCTAGGTTTGTTTGGGACATTTTCTTCCCTTGTTTTCTCATATTGTTCAGGTATCTACCCCTCTAGTAGTTAAACTCTGGGATATTGCAGATTTCCTTTATTGACTAATATTGTCTCTGTAGATTCCCAATAACTCACCTCTTAGCCTTCAGTAGCCTGAAGACTTGTAGGAACTTGATAATGTAGTGCTCCACTAGGAAACTGGCCTTCTAGGGGTGGTGGCCTTCAGTGGGTTATATTTCCTGGTGGCTCTGAGTTGGTCTCGAGTCTCTCAATACCTCCTTTTCTTGACTCCTGGGTCTTGTCAAAGGTCCTCTAGCCTCCTGTAGGTGTCTCAGGAAGGGAGCTGCCCTTCCAATGATGATGGCCACGCCCTTAGGAGTAACTCAAAATGCCTATACCAGCCTATAAAGAAGCCTCTGGCTAGCTCCATGATGGTGACAAACCTCGGCCTGGTGGTCGGGCGGGGTTGTTTAGTGATGGCGTCTGTCTTTGGCCTGGTGGTTAGGTGGGTTGGCTGCCCGCTGCAAGGCAGGCGGGTTGGCTGTCCACCTGCTACCTCTGCAATGTAGGCGGCCTGACTCACCTGCCAGCTCGCTCCCTGACTACAACCAACTATGCTTTTTAATATATGAAAGATTTTCTACAATGATAATGTATTAATTAATAAATGAAAAAACTTAACAGTATTTAAAAAAGCAATTGAAATCAATTGCCATTGAAATTCCCTATCATCATGTCATAGGGCCAGAAGCCTGAGAGACTGTGTGGACTCAGGTTCACCATCTGGGAAATGGAGAGGGTTGAGTGTCATGGTCCCATCTAGTTCTAAGATACCTGAGTTCTATTATAGGCCTGCCACATGGTAGGCTGAATTAATTAAAAATGTTTTGGTATTGAGTTATAAAATCTTGACTAAGAGTGGCTTAACTCATAAAAAACTCTCATTGTTGAGTGAAGAGAATTTTGACAGTAGATAGTCCAGGACTAGATTGGCTGCTCAGTGAGGTTATCCAGAAGTCAGGCTCTTCTCCATGTGCTCTGTGTGGTCCTCTTCAACTCTTGGCTTTCATTGGAGAGATTTTTGTGTCATGGATACAAGATAGTTACCACATCTCCATGTGGGAAAGAAAATACAGAGGCAAAAGTTTTTTCCTTTATATCCAGCAAGGTCCCTCCTATCTCAATTGTTAGAATCAAGTCACATGATCAACCTAGACTTATGGGTGGCAATGGGAAAGGAGATCTAGCCATTCATCCCATACCTGTAAGAATTATCATTCATTCCATACCTGTGAGAGCAAAGAACAACTGCCCTTGTCATGAGCAGATCATCGTTCTGCCAGCAGACAGGAGAGCGGGAGAGAGGGTAGCCACTGTTGTCTACCAGAGCACCCAACAAAAATTTTAGTGAATGAGTGAGGACTGCACTGTAACTTTCTTTTTCTTTCTTTCTTTTGTTTTTTTTTGGGGGGGTTGGGTACTGAGGATTAGACTCAGGGACACTGAGCCACATCCCCAGCCCTATTTTGTATTTTATTTAGAGATAGGGTCTTACTGAGTTGCTTAGGGTCTCACTACTGCTGAGGCTGGCTTTGAACTTGTGAACCTCCTGCCTCAGCCTCCCAAGTCACTGGGATTACAGGCATATGCCACCACACCCGGCTGCACTGTGACTTTTGTGGGTCCTAAGAGTGTTTGCCTTAGAAAATACTTTCATCCAGGAAAAATATTTAAAAGTGTATGATTGAGTTGATATAAAGATAAATATAATCTAGGCTCGATTCATTATTACATGTTCATTATTATGATATTGATTTTTATTCTAATATAAAAAATGAAAATTGAAACATGTTCATAGGTTCCTAAAAGTATTGTGAGCCCTAGATACTGTGCCTACTGAGCCTAGTGGGTAATTCAACCCTTGTCTATATTGATGATTGAGGGCAGAGGCTGTGTCTGAGGTTCCACTGTTGCCCTCAAAGCCCCTATCACAACACCATACATCTAAGAGCTGCTCAATGAATAATGCTGAGTTGACCTAACATATAACTTTCTCCCTGTAGGGTGAGCCAGGTCCTCCTGGTCCTTATGGTCCTCCAGGAGCCCCTGGTATTGGACAGCAGGGTATTAAGGTAAAAATACTTATTTCTTTGTCCATTGATGGCTATTGAATTTATTGTAGAACCTGGGGGAGTGTGATTTTTAACTCAGTTCAGCCTAATTGTAGTAAACATGAGGAGATTTCCTGCAGAAGTTACTTACATTTGCATTCTTGGACACAGTAATGCTCTGACCAGAGGCAGTTGTCACAAGAATAATCAATCAATTATATTTTTGATTTGATTGAAATGAAAAATGTGCTTGTCTCTAAATACCCACTGACTCATAAGATATGTGTAGTTCGTTTAAATTTTCAGACTTTAAACATTAATATACAAATCTGTTAGCACATCAGCTATCACTTGCTCACATTAAATAAACAGATGGGCAGGAACCAGAGGAACTAGGACACTGAATAAATAAATGTTGACAGAAAGGATTATAGGGAAATAGAAAGTAAGAAACATCTCTCCTGGGATGCTCTGTACCATGCAGGATAGGATGGAGTGGAAGTGCTTATTTTAAATGGCTCTTCTGTGTGGTTGGAACAATAAGGCCTTGATGCAGGAATAAAATAAGACTTTGATGCAGCACTAAAACTGTACTTTGAATATAATCAAGTGTCAGCATAGGTAGCATTTCAACAATAAGTACATTGAGACTGCAGGGAAAGCAGGGTTTATATGGGCAGAGTTACTGGAGAAGCATTCTGAAGGAGATCAAGTGTGAAACAGAGCTCAAAGGAGAGGTGGAATGGGACAGAGTAGGGACAAGAAATGGGTATGTTCCAGAATGATGGCTAAGAAGAGCACAAATATCATTAGCTTGTCCATCTTGGTGACCAAAATGAATCGCCACACGGTTCATCTTATCATTGCCGTGTGATGGACTGTGAAAGCGAAAAATGCTGTATCACATTTGAAGAAGAGATGATAAATAGTTTAGGGTAATTTGTTTCCTTGAATTTACTTAAATTCAATTAAAGTCATTTCTCCCCCTCTAGATTTAAAAAAATGTTTATGGATATGAAAAGTTTGGCTATTTTGTATTTATCCTTGTTGAAATCTCCAGATTACTTTGTGCTCTGTTTATTTTAAAATCCCCACTGTACTTTCTCAGGGAGAAAGAGGTCAAGAAGGAAGAACAGGAGCTCCAGGACCCATTGGAGTTGGTCAGCCAGGTCAGCCGGTAAGTAGCAAACCTCCCAGGTGGAATAAGGAAGAGCCACACAATTCTCATGTGTTCTTTCTGGTGAGAATAAATGGTCAAAGCTATAGTAACAAAAATAGCATGATGTCTGTTCATTTCCATAGCCCATTTATTGATTGGGTTATTTGTATTCTTGGTGTAAAGTTTTTTGGGTTCTTTATAAATTCTGGAGATTAGCGCTCTATCTGAAGTGCATATGGCAAAGATTTTCTCCCACTCCGTAGGCTCTCCCTTCACATTATTGGTTGTTTCCTTTGCTGAGAAAAAGCTTTTTAGTTTGAATTCATCCCATTTAATGATTCCTGCTTTTATTTCTTGTGCTTTGGGTGTCTTGTTAAGGAAGTCTGGTCCTAAACTGATGTGATGAAGATTTGGGCCTACTTTTTCTTCTGTTTGTTGTAGGGTCTCTGGTCTAATTCCTAGGTCCTTGATCCATTTTGAGTTAAGTTTTGTGCAGGTTGAGAGATAGGGGTTTAGTTTCATTTTACTGCATATGGATTTTCAGTTTTCCAAGCACCATTTGTTGAAGAAGTCATCTTTTCTCCATTGTATGTTTTTGGTACTTATGTCTAATATGAGAAAACTGAGCAGACACTTCACAGATTTACAAGCAATCAACAGATATATGGAAAAATGTTCAACATCTCTAGTAATAAGAGAAATGCAAATCAAAACTACCCTAAGATTTCATCTCACCCCAATTAGAATGGCTATTATCAAGAATACAAGCAACAATAGGTGTTGGAGAGGATGTGGGGAAAAAGGCACACTCATACATTGCTGGTGGGGTTGCAAATTAGTGCAGCCACTCTGGAAAGTGATATGGAGATTCCTTAGGAAACTTGGAAGGGAACCACCATTTGACCCAGCTATCCCACTCCTAGGCCTGAACCCAAAGGACTTAAAATCGGCATACTACAGAGACTCAGTCACATTAATGTTTATAGCAACTCAATTCACAATAGTTAGATTGTGGAATCAACCTAGATGCCCTTCAATAGATGAATGGATAAAGAAACTATGGTATATATGCACAGTGGAATATTATTCAGCCATAAAGAAGAATCAAAGTATGCATTTGCAGGTAAATGGATGGAGTTGGAGAGTATCATGTTAAATGAGATAAGCCAATCCCCAAAACTGAAGGCTGAATGTTTTCTCTGTTAAGTGGATGATGATACATAACAGGGGCAGAGGAGGTAGAGGAAGAATGGAGAAAGGATGGATTGTGTTGAGGGAAATGAGGATTGGGGAGGAAGCAGGGGAGAGGAGAGATAATAGAATGAGAAAAGTATCATTACCCTATGTACATGTGTGATTACACAAATGGTGTGACTCGACTTCGTGTACAATCAGAGAAATGAAAGATGTACCCCAGTTGTGTGCAATGAATAAAAAAAAATAAAAAATAGCATGGTATTGGCACCAAAATAGGTAAGAAGACCAATGGAACAGGATAGAAGACACAGAGACAAACCCACATAAATACAGTTATCTCATACTGGACCAAGGCTCCATAAACATATATTGGAGATAAGATACTCTCCTCAACAAATGGTGCTGAGAAAACTGGAAATTCATATGTAATAGAATTAAAGTTAACTCCTATCTCTCACTCTGTACAAAAATCAACTCTAAGTGGGTCAAAGACCTAGGAATTAGACCAGAAACCATGCACATAGTAGAAGAAATCATAGGCCCAACACTTCAGCATATTGGCTCAGAAACTTTCTTAACAAGACTACTAAAGGACAAGAAATAAAAAATCAATAAACAGAATGGCATCAAACTAAAAAGTGTCTTCACAGCAAAGGAAACAATCAAGAACGTGATGAGAGAGCCTACAAAAATGAGAGAAAATCTTTGCCATCTGCACCTGAGATAGGGTGTTAATTTCCAGGATATACGAAGAACTCAAAATGTTTAACACCAAAACAGAAACAAATAACCCAGTCAATAAATGGGCAAAGGAACTGAACAGACCCTTCTCAAAAGCAGAAATACAAATGGTCAATGAATATATAAAAAAATGTTCAACATCACTAGCAATTAGAGAAATGCAAATTAAAACTACACTGAGATTTCATCTCACTCCAGTCAGAATGGAAACTATCAAGAACACAAATAACAACAAATGTTGGTGAGGATGTGAGGAAAAGGAAATGCTCTTACATTGCTGGTGGGACTACAAATTGGTGCAACCACTCTGCAAAGCAGTATGGAGATTCCTCAAAAAACTAGTAATGGAACCACCATTTGACCCAGTTATCCCACTCCTCAGCATATATTCAAAAGAATTAAAATCAGCATACTACAGTGGCACAGCCAATCATTGTTTATAACAGTTCAATTCACAATTACTAAGCTATGGAACCAAACTAGGTCCCTTCAACAGATGAATAGATAAAGAAAATGTGGTGTATATACACAGTGGAGTAGCATCAGCCATAAAAAAGAATGACTTTATGACATTTGCTGTCATGATGGTTCTGGAGACTATCATGCTAAGTGAAATAAGCCAATCCCAAAAACCAAAGGTGGAATATTTTTGCTGATATATGGAAACTAAACCACAATAAAAGTGGGGAGGGGAAGAAGAGAAGTTTAGTAGATTAGATAAAGGGGAATGAAAGGAGTGTGTGTGGGGGGGTAAGAATCAGAAAGACTATAGAATGAATCTAACATAAATTTTCCTATGTACACATATGAAAATCTAAGTGAATTCCACCATCGTGCCTACCCACAAGAATGGGGTCCTAATTAGAATAAGATATATTCCATACTTCTATAATATTGTCAAAATGGATTCTACTGTCATATATAACTAAGAAGAACCAATAAAAAATTAAAAAAAGAATAAATGGTCACATGAATCCACCTTGTATCTTTTTAAATAAAAAGAAAATAAGTATGCAAGGACCAGATCCAAGTGTTATTTTTCATATACTTGAAATAGGAATATATATATGCAAACACACATATATATACATGCATATATGTGTACACAGCCATATGGGTGTATATGATACTTATATCTGTCTCTCTCTTACTATAATGTCTTACAAAATGAATCACCTTGTTAAGAATAAGAGATCTTATATGTCAATGTTTCCTTTGAGTTGACAGGAAATTGTGTTAATGTCCATACATTGTAATGTACTTTCCTATAACCATGAGAAAAATTGCTGAGAATAAGGATAGTATTATCAAATCCACATGTGTGCTTTTAAGCTAGGATTGATTACTATAGAAAGATAAAACCTGTTTTCCTCACCACTCTGCCTTGTGTAGCTTTGAAGTTTGTTATTGTTGGATAATAAGACAAATGTTATAAAAAAAGATCTGAAGAGAAAGTGAATGAAACACAACTATTCTGGTATAAGAAACTTCTTAACTTCTAAGGTAACCATTGTTCTCCTAGGAAATAACTGTAGCTGACTCACTGAGGAGTAAGTAAAAACAACCAATTGTGGATAGCTGGTCTCCCAATTTGATTTTGCATTGCGTAGTTATTCACTTGTAAATAGTAACAGGAACATGTGTTTCCTTGCTTTACTCTCTGAGTGAAATGGCAGCATGTTATTTGTGGGCTAGAGTTTTCACTAACGTCTGAATATATTAATTTAAGAAAAAACATAATATGGAGGAAAAATACACTGGATGAAATATCTGAAGATAAGTGATCTAGTCTCAATTTCCATTAAATATAGTGTTCTTAAAAGTGAATCACTAACTTCTTTGAGTATCCATTTTGGTAACATATTACTGTTTAACAAATTAAGTGCTTTAGAACAATAAATAGTTATTTCTCATGATAAAGTGGGTTGACTTGGGAGTTTCATATAATGGGAAGTTGACTGGAGAGTTAGAATGGTTAGAAGGTAAAAATGACCTCATTCACAAGACTGGCAGTTTGGTGCTGGTTGCTGGCTGGTGTTGAGCTGGGTTTGCCCAGACACCTCAATTCTCGGTTCCCCTCTACATGTGGTTCCCAGGCTTCCTCACAACATGGTAGCCTGGACAAAAGCAGAAATGTTCCAACAGGAAGAAACCACTTATCATGTAAAACTCAATCTCAGAGTCACCTGCATCATTTCTGTGATGCAGTTGGCTAAAATGAGCATAGGATCAGCTCAGATGTGAGTGGAATAGAAAGAGATTCCTCCTCCCTATGAAAAGAGCCAGAGAACTTGTGGATTTTTTTTTTTTTTTTACTACATAGAAAAATAATATAATTAGGATTTATACAAAGTAGATTTTTACAAAACAATTTTACTGCAAGAAATACATCTTATATCCAAGCAAAAAATGTGGAAATATACATGGAAGTATATGTTTAAGAAAAAACATTTATTTTGAAATGCTGAGTGGAAATGGATATTTTTAATGCACCATAGTATTGAATTTTAACTTTCATAAAATTAAAATATTAATCTTGCTAATTTTATGATTTTCAGAGTTTGAAATATTGATGCAAAGTTCTGAAAATGTTAGGTAAAAAGTCAGATCATTTTATTCTTTTATGTAATTTGATAGATTTTTTTCTCAAAGAACTTTGTTATTATTAAGCCTTTCCACACTCAGCAATAAATTAAACATTTAAGTTTCATTTATTCATTCTATTCTTTAAAACATTTGTATTAAGTAATGAAATGTTTTAAGCATATTGAAAAACAATAAATGATTTAGCAAATCTCTAACCAGAAGACAAACTTGCCTACACTTAATTTAGGTTATCTTTAAGAACCATAAAATATTGTGGATAGCAGTAAAATCTCCATAACCTCTTCCAGAAAATAAAAGATGAAAGAACATTTACCAACTTATTTTATAAAGTCAGTTTTTCCTGATACCAAAACAAAATAATAACAACACATGAGAATAAAACTACAGACCAATATCCCTCATGAATATAGACATAAGAATTCTTAGTAAAGTACTGTCAAACAGATTTAAACAATATATAAAAATAATTATATAGCTAAACAAAGTAGTTTATTCAATGGATACAGGGCTGGCTTAATAATTGAAAATCAAAGAAATATACCATACTACCTCACTAAAAACAAACAAACAAAAAACAAACAAACTTATACTCATATCCAAAGATACCAAAAAGCATTTGACAAGATTAAATTCCCCCAAGACCCTAATAAAACTTTGATAAGATCTCTTAGAAAACTGAGAATAAAGGGGAACCTCCCCAACTTCTACAAGGCCTTCAGCTAACATTGTATTTAGTGACTAAAATCTAATCATACTGTATAATCTTTTTAATATGCTGTTGAATTTGGTTGGAAAGAATTTTATTGAGTATTTTTGCATCTATGTCCATCAAAGATATTAATCTGCAATTTTCTTTTTGTGTGTGTGTGTCCTTATCTTGTTTTGTTATGAGGCTGATACTTGTTTCATGGAATGAGTTTGGAAGTATTCCTTCCCTTTCTATTTCATGAATTAGTTTGAGGAGCATTGATATTGGTTCTTCTTTAAAGATCTGGTAAAATTCAGCAGTAGATATATCTGTTCCTGAGCTTTACTGTGTTGGAGACATTTTACTATTGCTTCAGTTTCATTGACATTGTTATTGGAGTAGAAACAAGTAGAATCAGTAGTTCAGAGCTGGCCTAATTGCTGAAAAATTGCTTTAATCTGCATTATGACACTTAATTATGCCAAATATTTGAAAAATGTAGGTAAGACATTACATTCTTTAAGTAGCCCAATTAAAAGTGTGCTAATATGTTTGAAACACAAAGTAAGGAGAATAATTTGTAGATTATTTAAAGTTGTGGAAACATGCCAGAATAAGTTTAAATTTCATACTGTTTTTCATGTAAAAAAAGTTGGGCATATATATATATATATATATATATATATATATATATATATATTCTGTAAAAAGAAATTTTATCTTTTTCAATTTGTTTCATTGATGAAAAAACTGGAAACACTATGTCAACATCAGTGTTTTGTTGCTCATTCTGTGGTCTATTTATTAAAGAATTCCAGAGTTTCAATAATCCATCATTTGTGTCTTTAGAGGTATTTGTATTTTGTTTTGTTTATGTTAATAAATTGTGTTATCAGGGTATCAAAAATACCACACCATTTATGATTGCTATAAAAGAGAAATACTTGAATATAAATCTAATAAAATATATATAGAATTTGTATAAGACTACAAAACACTGATGAAAGAAATTAAAGAATATTTAATAAATTGAGAGGACATACCATTTTCATGGATTGAAAGATTCAACATCATAAAGATATACATTCTCCCTAAATTAATATAAAGGTTTAATAGAAGTCTTTTCAGTATACCAGCAAGATTTTTTTGTAGATCTGAATAGGATAAATTTAAAATTTACACAGAAAGACAAAAGACCTAGAATAGCTAAAACAATTTTGAGAAAGAGAATATACTTGGAGAAATCACACTTCTGGGTTAAGACTTATTATTATTCTACAGTAAGACTTATTATTTATCTACAGTAACCAAGAATGTGTGGCATTGGCAGAATATAGATAATGATCCATGGAACAGAATAGAGAACCCAGATATGGACGCACGCAAGTATAGTCAACTGATTTTTGATTTAAAAAAATGCAAAACTGATCCAATGGAGGAGCATAGTCTTTTCAAAAAATGGTGCTGGAGAAATTGAATATCTGTGAGGAAACAAAACAAAACCCAAACCACCTCAACTTAAGTCTCACATCTTATCCAAAAATTTACTCAAAATGAACCATATATTTAAATATAAAATGTGAAAACTATAAAACTTTGCAAATAAAACATAGGGAAAAATCTTTGGGACTCAGTGCTTGATTAAAGATTTCTTAGACATGTCACCAAAAACATGATTCAAAATAGAAAAAGGTGGATTAACTGGATTTTATCAAAGTGGAAAATGTTTTCTCTGTTAAAGATTGTTAATGGGTTAAAAAGACAAACTGCTTACTGGGAGAAAATATTAGCAAGCCACATATGTGGCAAAGGATTTGTATCTAGATCATATCAAGAACACTCAAAACTCATTGATAAAACAAAGATCTAATTATAAAATGGCAAAAATACAAAATATTTACTTGAAAATTCTTTCTTTTTTTTTTTTGGGTGCTGGGAATCGAACCCAGGGCCTTGTGCTTGCAAGGCAAGCACTCTACTGACTGAGCTATCTCTCCAGCCCCAATACAAAATATTTATCAGGTATATATACATATATGTATATAGTTATGTGTATATGTATATAGCTACATATGTATGTATGTATATATTGTTGGGGTTTTTTTTTATTTCTTCAGTGGTCTCTGGAATTTTGACATGTATTATAAGTTAACAGGTTTGAAATGTCATTGGTATTGCTACCCATTCCTAAAAACACACTGACCACAGAAGGATATTACTCCTATCATCTCTTCTACCTTCAAAGTATTAATTTCTGTTAGCTTAGTTCTACTTATTTTATCCCACCTAACTTATTATTTTTATTGTTGTTATTTTTATCAATATTTTAGTTTTACCCATCTATTTACCAATTTTTTTGGCTTACTGTAGCTTATCAGTTTATATTCATTTTTTAAGGAATATAGTTCTAGCTGTTTCTAGTCAAAAGTCTAAACTCAGTCTTTAGCTGAAATGTCATTCCTTTTTTAAATTATAATAGTTTAGCTGGTGTGGAAATCTGAGTTGCAGATGTCAGAGATGTTAGAGTCATTATGATACGTGTAAATATGGATAAATATGCAATTATATGACTTTAGATTCACTGAAGGATTCTGAGGATCTGACAGTTTTTCAAGTTCCTCATTATTCTCTCTTCAAACGCTCACCCTGCCCCCATTCCACTTATTTTGAAATCCTATTGGACATTGGGTACATTTGGGGTAATTTCTTCCAATGTAATTTGTAATCTACAAATTTATCATCATCAGGTTAATCAGGTTATAAGGTGTTCTTAACTCATCCACTAAACTTTTAGTTTAATGAATGTTTTCCATCGTGTGAGTCAAAGTCTCTGCTACTGTTTCTTCCACTAGGCTTCCATAACTTCTTTCCACCACACAAACATTTTTTTTTTTCTACCCAGCACAGCTACAGCAGCACCTTAGATGCAGACAGAGTTTTTAGCTCTGTTGTTGAGCCCTACTTTATTTTTTTCTGGGTTCAGTTATACCTTTAAAATTCATTTAGGGAAAAAAAAAATATGTATTACTTGTCTTTCTGTGAGGAGGTAGAGTTTTCCTTGTGAAGTTTTGACTTATATGGAAACAAAATTCCTAACAATGATAAGGATCCCAAATAATGTTTCAAACCATTGCATCAAAATGTCATAGTAAACAAAATCAACAATGTGAGGTTTTGAACTATTTAGAAGTGACATAAAGACTTATCTGAGGATTGACAACAATTTTGCTGAAAATCCTTTACTTTGTTCCTTTGCCTGAATTGTTTCAAGTAGTTTCCGGTCTAGTGCCACTCTCTTCAATACCACAGTAACGTAAATCCACCAATAGATGGAATTAATATTCTAGTTCTATTGCTTAACTTTGAACAGTCAACTATCATCTTTGTGTGATTATCATTTGTTTTGTGCTGATCTGAGAAGTATAGTTGATTCATAAAAAGTAAATTGACCAAGACTCTCAAAGTAATCTGCTTTTTGTGCAAGGTCATTCAGCATACTCTCTGAGAAAAATAAATCCCCTGAAGTAGAACTCTAATTACTTTGAGGTTAAAAATAAAGTAGTTGACACTTTTGGTAGATAATAAATAATTTTTACTATTACTTAGCATATTTACCTTTAATACTTGCAGAGTATACTGAAACCATTTTTCAGGTTATTAACACTTGATTTTATTAAGGAAAGTAATAAGATAAATATAATGGCACTCATATTTTAATTTCATTGCTAATGTCTCAATAAAGCATTTCACTGATTAGACTGTGTTAACTGGTAATTAGGATTAAAGTATAAATGGAGGAACCTAATTATATAACTAATGTATATCTTTAATAATATTATATATTAACCTATTATATCTCTAATAATATATAGATAATAGATTATATAATAGATATAATAATGTATCTATTACCTATCAATATATAAATAACTATATTTTAGAGATGTTTGTTATAAAACAAATATGCCATAATTCTAATTGGTTCTCATGGCCTTTGTAAAGGACACTGACATTTTTATGGAAGCTTTTATTCTTTTTTAAATGATGTACAATTATTTTCTGTCAAGAAAAATATTTTAAAAAATGATCTTCTGGCACTGCCTACTAAATTAAAAGCATGGTTCATCTAACCCAAGAACTGCTACTTCTCTTCTCTGGTTAATAATCATCTTCTATCCTGACTGTTTAACTGAAAAACTTGAGAACATACTGAGGGTGTGGAATATTACTCTGACAGTTCACAGTAATTAAACCTTGGATCACTGATTTTAAATTCCCCTAGGTGCTGGCCCATGAGCATTAACTCCGCTCTCAGCAGCTTTGAGCGCATGATTCCTTAAAGCCTCCATTACTTTCACTTCACCTTCATTGCTGTGATACTCTAGAAGTGCAGAGGAGGGAAGAAATTTCATTTATTCCATGCAGCATGGCTCCCTCTATTTTGCTTAATGTAGACCAACCTCTGAGATTACTTCATTTCTAAACATTTCCACAAAGGATATTTGTAACAATGGTGGAGCTGGAGTAAAATTAGGTTTGATAATTGCAGCAGATATGTAGTAATATGTAAGAGTTTTAAATGTCTTTGAGTCCTTACAATGACACTTGTGGCTGGGGCGGTACTGTCATCACTGTTCTGAGGGGGATGCTGAGCTTCTGAGAGATTGAATTATCTGATCAAGGTGACACGGCTAATATGTAGCACAAGTCGGACTTGAACCTCAGTTTAAAGGACACCAAAATCTGCTTTGAACTCTCATGCAAGACTAAATTCCAAAAGACAAGGAGACCTGTCTGCTATTCCTAGTAAGTTCCTTCTACCTCTTGGGTGTTTGATAAGTGTTGGTTGAATGAATAAAAAAAAACAAAACTGACCCAGAAAAAAAAAATGACTTCATTATGTTTAATATAAAGTGTTTCATTTTCACTTGTCATATCATTAGGGAAGAAGAAAAATTTGCTATGTTCTTTGCAAAAGTGTATGATTTTAAATTGGCACTTTCCAGTTTAGTTTGCAATCCAGTTTCATGCTCATTTTTATTTCCTCCCTAACTGACTGCTCTTGTCATTAGAATAAGCTGTTATGGATGTTAGTGCTTTGATAAGGTTTTGGATTGTTCAAGGTCACAAGCATTACAATCTAAATTGAATTAGATGTTTGCTTTTTCTTTTAATTAAAGTCTTTACTGAATAGTAAAAAAAAAAAAGGTTTTTTAAAAAAATATGCAATATTAAGGAAAGGCAAAAAAAAAAAAAAAAAAAAGTTAAACACTGGGATAGAGTTAGGTTTCTTACATACAAATTCCTAACGAATCTGCTACTGCTGAACCTAAGGCTGCATCCTCGTTCTGCCACCAGGCTTATGCATCTCTTAAGTAACCCTGGGTTAGTGTACCTGGAGCCCAAAGACCTTTCAGCCTGCAGTGTGCTGCTTTGGACCTTGAGGGAAATTAAGTAGACTGTTCAGGCATCTCCCTAGTAAGTGAACCCTAATCATCTGAAGATCACTAGAGGAAATTCTTCAGTTTGTGCTTCTAAGAGGCTTGTTGTTAGTTCTTTTTCATTTCTTTCTTTCTTTTTAACCTTCTGGACCAGAATAAAAAGAGATATTTTGTAGTTTTTTTTTTTTTTAATTTCTTGTTTAAATGAAAATCTTGTCATTGTCTTACATTTTCCAGTTAGGGTGTTTTCTGATACTCCATTTCAAAGCCTGGGACTTAGAAGTCTCCTCTTCTAGGGCCTTTCTGAGCAACAGGTACCCAGACTTAATATTAATCATTGACATGGAAAACCATGTTTCACTTTATTGATCTGTCAGGATATCAGCTTATGCATAGAACTGCCAGTGGATTCAATGGGTTCCTGAAATAATTCAAGTTTTAGTCCAAGTGTATCAAGACAGAAATCAAAACACATGTAAATAGTATCCAATGCTTTGCAACAGCTGTGCTGTGATGTCTTCACTGGGCTCCCTTAAAACTAACCAAATTTTTAAGTAACACTGCATCCTTCTCCAGATCACACAGTTTTGAATATTCAGGCTTTCCTCATAATAGACTTATTTCCTAATCCTTATTCTGAAATATCACTTAATTTCCATTGTCTTCTAATTTGAGGTTACTAGACGTGCTTATGCCAATAAAACAGAATAAGTATTGAATACAATGTGATTTTCTTTTTCACAACTCTATAATTCTACCAATCAGTATAAATGGTTCTCTAAAATACTTTGGGAGCTTTATAGGACACTCATGAAAAACTTAAGAGGACAATATTACTGCATGTCCTTGTGAACTGAAATGTAACTTTTCTTTCTTCCCTTTTTTCCTTCTCTTTTCCTTCCTTTCTTTCTTCCTTTCTCCCCTCCTGCTCCTCATTCCCTCCTACCCTAACCAGGGTCCCCGAGGTCCTGAGGGAGCACCAGGAGAGAGGGGCTTGCCTGGAGAAGGATTTCCAGGACCTAAGGTAACAATAGTTTCTGAACTAGGAAAAAACCACTTTGTTCTGCATAGTCATGAATCACAAAATTTTTAAAACACTAATTATTAGAAGTCAAGTATTTCCTGAGCATTTCCACCATGTCGTATAAGGAATTTGTCAATTTCCCTTTAATGTAAAAGTATGGTGAAATATTTAATTATAAAATAAGTCATCAACAGATTTCTATTTCATGTAATTACCATGCATGAAATTAGAATTTCTCAGTTTGTATTCATTAAAGCTCTAGTGATAAATAGCATCTTGATGCCCAGAAGTCAAATTATTCAGTGTAGCTATGGCAACACTGCTCACAGCTTTGTTTTATGAAACAGATAGGATACAGAGTCTAATATACCAATTTATAATAGTACTGCTATCAATATCATAAGAAAATTTTTACCACAGGGAGCAAACTCTTATGAAAGTCCTATCTTTGACCTTGTAATCAAGAATTCCAAACTTTCCTATATATAATTTCCTATATATGCTTTCTATATATAATTCTTGGAGCTCAAGTTCCTTTGCACCAGAGGCTGTCAAACTTCTATAAAGGGCCAGATAGCAAATATGTTAGACTTTGTAAGCTGTATGGTATCTGTTGCAACGACTCAACTCTGCTGTTGCAGCAAGAAAGCAACCATGAAAATATGTCAATGAATGAATGTGGCTACTCCAAGAAAACTGTGCTTACAAAAAGCAGGCAATAGGATTTGGCCAGTGAGCGGTAGCTCGCTGACCCATGAATTAGGCAGCTCCCCCATATCTACAGCACATTTGCCAAAGACCACATGGGAAATGGTTTTCCAAAACACTTTGGACATTATTAACAAGATTTCACAGCAAATGATGTATTCCAGAGTTCTTTCTTCATTTCTAAAGTCTTTCTCCTAAACACACACATGTAGGCACACACACATGCACAGCGCAGAGAACCACGTGCTGCTTTCTTAGACCCTGCACATCAGTCATTCTGTCAGGTCACTCAGGTCTGACCTTCTCCATATGGTCTCATACTCTACAATTGCATCTCATTATCAGATTCTTTCATTATGATCAATATTCAGTTGTCTCTGAGAAGTCCAAATTTCAAAAGAGGAAAAGTAGTTGCTATAACAAATAATTCATACCAATTTGTGAGGGACTGCTGGGGTTGAATTTTAAGAGGTCCTTGTTAACACATTAAAAGTTGCCACAATAATGTTAGTAATATGTTGGATAAAGGTGATATTACTAACACCCTTGACTAACCAAAGTATTCTTAGAAAACAGGTCATAGATTTAGAACTACGTTTTAGAAAGTTTTATGATACATAGTTTAAGTTTTTGGCACATGATAAATGTCTTTTTTAAAAGTGCAGCCCGAACAACCTGGAAAATTCAAATTGTGAGAATTATTTATCTTTATAATCTCTCTGTGTGTTAGAGATAAAGAAACAAATGAGAAATGAATATGTGAAACATTAAGGAGTATATTCCAGGGAATCCTTAGTGACAGGTTCAACATACTTTTATGTTAAATGAAGTATGTTGTGATGATACACTCTATAATAACCCTGACCCTGTATTGGCCTCTGTTTCAATAAGGAAAGAACATATTTTTTTTCAGTGTTTCCTTAGGATCAAGTACCTGTGATTGTACTCTGTGGTAATGATCAGAAGAACCCAACAGTCAAACCTGTTAACTGTGGCTAATTTGCAATGATGTAGGGAGTAAGTGAATTAATTAAGGATATAGAAAGACATAGCTCTATTTTCCTTTTTCTTAGATTTCTTGAAAATGTTCTTTGATTTTACTTGTGGTTCTAATGAATTCATTAAATGAATGTTGTTTCTGATTGACATGGTTTGTTTTCATACATGGGCGTGAAGCTCTATGACTTCATAGATGTAGTGAGAACAGCTGTTCACAGGGATCATCTGAGAGTAGAAGCAAATTCAAGAAGGTTTTCCATGAATCATTCTAAACCTAGATTTTCAATGAATGTCTATAAGTTCAGATATAAAACATTTAATAAGTAAACAAATCCTGGCAAGTGTTGGTTCATATACTAAGATGAGAGACAAATTTTCTTGTACCATGGTTGCAGCAATATTAAGGAATAGGAGACTTGATCCAGTTAGTTGTGCTATGTAATTAATTGACCAGGTTCATAGTTTCAGTATTTCTATTGAGATTAGAAATTGAACTCTTTTCCAATTTCAGTGATGCTATATATGTTTTCTGCTGGGACAGACTCCTTCCTGTTAAAATGATATGACTAATTTTTTTTGCAAGTTGCAAATCTTAGAGTCAGAATTACTCATTTACAGTGGGCACTGAATTTGGATGTTTGATTTTTAAAAAATCAATTTGAAGTATAATTCATAGTAACTTTAATGTAAATCTTTTAAAACAATTTTTATCAGTGCACTGATATCCCTTCCATGTACTTTCAGGGTGAAAAGGGTTCTGAAGGACCAATTGGCCCACAAGGATTGCAAGGCCTGTCAATCAAAGGGGACAAGGTACTGTATATAAGCCACTTAATAGAAACAATACCAGTATTTTTGTCACTGCTTTTAATGAGTGTTCATTTTAAAACTGAATACAACATGACACCATGACACATAGGTATCCAATTAATTGTTATTTTTGTATATGCAAGGTATGTTACTATGTAGAATGAATTATTATCTGGGAAGTCCCAGTATTTAATGCGTCACTTATATGGGTTCTAACTTCCTGTGACTTCAGTCATCAGCAAAACATCTTTAAAGACAGATAATAGCAAAAGACACTTCTCCTTAGTAAAAGGAAACAGTTGTTAAAAACATTTTGGCCTCATTCCAGTCCATATCTACCTTCAGGCACTCATTCAAAAATATTACCTTAAAATGCAGTTAGAATAATAGAACTCATGTTGATGCCCTACAGGAAGAAACAATAGGAGTCCACTTTTAGTTAAACAAAGGTTTATTGACTCATTGCAGCATGGACACCATAAACCCTGGTGAACCAACAGCAACTAGGAAGAAAGATGAAGAGATTTTTCTGAAGATGTGGGTCTGTGTTAGGTGATTTTGGGGAGCTTTCAAGGTAGCGTAGGTTGCTTTTTAGATTGGATGCTATCAAAAAGTGGGACTACTCATACATTGCTGGTGGGGGTGCAAATTAGTGCAGCCACTCTGGAAAGCAGTGTGGAGATTCCTTAGAAAACTTGGAATGGAACCACCATTTGACCCAGCTATCCCACTCCTTGGCCTATACCCAAAGGACTTAAAATCAGCATATACAGAGATACAGCCACATCAATGTTCATAGCTGCTCAATTCACAATAGCCAGATTGTGGAACCAACCTAGATGTCCTTCAATTGATGAATGGATAAAGATACTGTGGCATATATATATATTGGAATATTATTCAGCTATAAAGAATAATAAAATTATGGCATTTGCAGGCAAATGGATGAAATTGGAGAATATCATGCTAAGTGAGATAAGCCAATCTCAAAAATCCAAAGGGCGAATGATCTCACTGATAAGTGGATGATGACACATAATGGGGGATGGGAGGGGGTCAAGAATGGAGGAAAGAGGGACTGTATAGAGGGAAAAGAGGGGTGGGAGGGGTGGGAGAAGGAAAAAATAACAATGAATCAAACACCATTACCTATGTAAACGCATGATTACACAAATCACACAATGTTCACATGTACTGAAATATCACACTGTCGTACAAATATGTATAATAACTACTTGTCAACCAAAAAATTAAGTTCAAAAGAAAGCAAATAAAACTGCAGAAACTGAAAAAAAAAGTGGGACTAATTTTAAAGTTGAATATTTTAATGAGTCTCATCTAGAAATTGGGGAAAATGGTGTCAGGTTGAGATGTAGTTGTCAAAGTAGCAGCAACTTGTTTCAGCCAATATGGGCAGATGTTTGGTCATTTCTAGGGATCTGGATAGTGTTTGTTGTTTTGTGTGTGTTCAGACATGAGTACCCAGTGGTCTTGCTTTTGTCTTGGTCTATTGCTCTGATGAACTTGTTTATGTTCAGCACTCCAGCCAAGCTGCCAGGGTCAGGTCAGCTCGAGGCTCTCACATTGCTTTACTCTCTCGCATTAGTTACTTGTTTTCTTTAAAATATCTGAAGATCACAACCCAGCTTAGAAATGGGGGTGAGTCTGTTGACAGAAGTTACTGCAAGCTGCTCAGAGTCTAAAGAGCAGTGGGAAGTGAAAGCTGTCAAAGGGAGGAGACATAAGATGTGTGCAAAAACCAGGGACCTCACATCAATTTGGAGTTATTTATATGCCAACCTTTAAGCATATCATTATATTATTTATTAAATTAGAGTAATAACTGATACTCATGATTATCTTCAATCTTGAAATGACTTTTTCCTTTTATTTACTGGTAGTCGTTTCTTCTATTTGTCTGTATCTAAATAGCAGAGATAATGATAAATAATGCATGATAATAAATTTTAGATGTAATACAATTCTTGGTTCAAATAGTTCAACTCTGGTTGGTAATTGCGGCTCCAAAATACTCCCAAAATATGTAAGATGATCTTTCTTCCTTTGGAGCAGTGAGAACTGAATACAAGGGAAGCATTGTTTTGTGAGCTCAGTAAGTTAACTTTTTCAAGGGTTGTTGTGGCATGGCATTTGTGTTTTTACATCTGCAGCTTATGCAAAGAAAATGCTTTGCATAAAAAGATTTTATTTCCTATCCCCTTCCCAAATCAATTAGATTCAGAGGTTTTGGTGTGTGATTCAAGAGATAAGATAATCAACCTATGATGTGGGCTCACAAATACACATATTTGGTACAAAACAAAAAAGTAGTTATGACACAGATTTTAATTGTTAAAAAAGCTCTGGTTAAAAGAAGATTTTTTTATGTGTTTCTTGAATATATGCAGAATAGGGGCTATGAGTTGGGTTCTGGAGCCAGAGCATGGATTTGAATCTTGCTTCTGCCACTTCACAGGTGTGCAACCTGGAGCAAATCACTTAAGGTCATTTGGAAAATGAGGATGCCCACTACAGAGGGTTATTGGGAGAATTAGTGAGAAAAATAATGAAAAGCATTTTGAGCACAGTGACTCCTGCATAATTAGCAATCAAGTTCTGAATCAGAATAATCTGGTTCTGGATCAGAACTTGAATTCATAATATTTTCCTTCCATAATATTTATTTAGACCAGGGTGGACAAATTGAAATACTAAGTTGTACATTCCAGAGTGTGTCTTAGCACAAGTTTATTGTAATTCAATATTGTATAAAGTATGAGTAATTATTTACTTTCATTCATAAAAAATATATTTACATAGCCTCAGCCACCTGCCTTTTTATAACAACATTATTGGAACACAAGCACACCTGTTCCTTTGTGTATTTTCTACAGCTGATTTCACATTCTCAAAGCAGCACTGATTGGCATTGATTATGAGAGACCTAATTTTGGCCCTCAAACCAAAAATACTATTGTCCAACTGTTTAAGTAAAAGTTTACTGACCTGAAAGTTGTTTAAATATAGTTGACATTGAAATAAGCATTCTTACAATGTAGCTCAACCTAGTGGTCAGTTCTTAGTTGTCAGCTCATTTGACCTATTGGTACCATTACTTGATCCCTCACCTTTTGAAACCCCCTCTTTGTTTGGTCTTTCTGGCTGCTCCTTTGTGGGGAGCTATCCATATCTAGCAGAATCAGACATGGTTGAGCCATGGGACACAGAGGCCTGACTCCCAGGAACTGGCAGCCATAAGAGACTGTTCCAGATCACCAGGGAGTATGTGGTTTACCATCTTGGGATATGCTAGTTTCTCTGAACAAATAGCTCCCCTAACTCCACCCCATCCTATTCATCACAGAAGAAGCCCCTCCCAGTCTTGGCCCCCTTTACCTGTGTGACTATAAAATAAAGGAGAGGTGGACTACTCCTTCTTGTTAGAGGCCAGATCTGGTATGGCCAGATCTGGTATGACCCGATCAATCACACCCCTCCCATTTGAAGAGTATTGGCTCTTGTGTGTTTATTGATTAGATACATTTATTGGTAATTAATTTATTGATTGCTGGCATACCACCCTCCCAGCAGTTAACCCTTCCCTCATCCATGTAGGATATGGCTGAAACCCCCACACTCCTTTTCAGTCTATACTGCTATTTCTGGTTCATTCCTCTGACCTCAAATGACTGGAGTGCTTAAAGGACTCAGTCTGTGGACCTTCTCTTTTCCCATTTCTTGGTGAAGTCACCCAATCATGATATTAAGTACTATCTTTATGTTGAGGACTTCCAAATTTATACCTCTCCTAATCACTTAGTATCTCTACTTGGTTGTCTGTTATAAGCATAAACACTTAACATATCCAAAACTGAGCTCCTAATAACCCCCACCCCCAAACTTGCCTCTCTCTCAGGCTTCTCCTTCTCAATAAGTGGCAACTCCATTCTTCCAAGAACTTTAGAGACATCCTGAAGTGTTAGCATGAAATGACCAAGCTGGATGCACACTTCACAGATCAGGGCAGCCTTTATTCAGCAGATACATCTGGTTGACCCACTTTCCTAATGGAAAAAAAGCCACTGGCCAAGGGAGGAATCTGTGCTTATATATGTTACACTACGAGGTGACTTAATTATTGACAGAGTGTGTTCCTTTGAGCACTCAGGAAGCAGGTTTGTGGGAATTTTAAATTTGTTTTTACTGGGTAGTGTTTTTACTGGGGGAAGAATGGAGGGTCTGGGGTCAGTGTTCAGTGCTTGTCTCCTTCCCTCCAGGGTCCCTCTGGACTGTCACTGGGAAAGAATTTATTTGGGGAAGGATCAATGCTTTGGCTTCCTCCCGGAGACTGGATATCTCCTTCCTAGGGTTTGTCTTGTCACTGGATGATGTTTGCTTCCTTTCCAGAGATTGTCCTGTCACTAGGAAAGAATGTATTGGGAAAGGATCAAAGTTATCAATGTGTTGCTTTCTTCCTCACTTTCTTGTCCCAGGCAACACTATTTTGGGGTTTGTCATTTTCCTTATCTTACATGAAGTCCTCTCAATCTGCAGCAAATCCTGTCATCTCAGTCTTCAAAATATACTCAGGACCTAATGTGTTCTTCTTCAGCAATACCTGGACCATGATGCGCCCATTATCTCTCATATGAAACTTACTTCATCCTGTTCTCAAATCTTCATATTAAGTCTTCAAAACCATTTATTCCTCTGCAGAAACCCTCTCCTGTTTTCTCATCTCACTCAGAAAATAGCCAAAGTCTTTGGCATTGTCTCATGGGGCCTATTGATCCTTCTGCCTGGTCACTGCCATGTGTCACCTACCACTCTCCCTCATGGTCACCGGCTCCACCCATACAGTCTCCTTGCTATTTCTGAAATGTGCAGGGATTATCCTTACACTGCATCCAGGTTTCTACCTGGCTCATTCCTTGTCATTAGTGAGGCCATCCTGGCTGCATTATCTAAATTGTCACTGCCATGCCACGTCCCCAATTAGTTTTTCCCTTGAAGACTGATCATTATTCAATGTAGCATTTATTTTTAACTACTTGTCTTTTTTATTATCTTCTATTTCCTTACTAATATGTAAGTTCTGTTGAGGATAGAATTTTGGGGTTGTTCTATCACTGTCATATTCCAGGGTTTAGAACATTTTCTGGCACATTATGGGCACTTAACAAATATCTGTGAAGAGACTTGGAAGAATGAATGAGTTCTCATTGATAATTTCAATTGGTTTTCCCAATTTATTTAATGTGAGGAGAAAGTAGGTTCTTTAATTTTGTGGGCCTTACTTACCTTGGGTTCTTTCTTAATTTCAAAATATAGTTTTAATAAGATTTGAAAAGGAAAGTTATTTAGAAAATTTTAAAATATTTTCTTCAATTTATCTTTCAAATTCCAGTTTTCTTATACTCTATGCATTTTAAACTTTTAAATATTTCTGTTATGGTCCTAACAGGAAGTATTTATATTATTATGATAGCGATTCAGAAATTTTGGTTGTGAGAAACATGATTTTGTAAATATAATCCCTTGCACATGCTAACCAATTTAGACTAAATAGTGAAAATGTCACTCACTGTTTTGACAAATTTGATCCAGACCTCATCAAAAGCAATAAGGTCTTATGGTTTTACTGCAGATGAGCAAAGCATAAGAGAAGGAGGTTTTTTTTACTATTGTATTTCTGACATTTTCTTTACAGGGGGATTTGGGACCTGTGGGACCTCAAGGACCAATGGGCATCCCGGGCACTGGGAGTCAAGGGGAACAGGTAATTGATGCTTGCTTTTTTTCCCTTGGTACCGAACATTCCAGCCCAATCCTGATGTTTATTAAAGGCCAGTCCTGCAAACATCTATGAGTATATTTGACAGTCAAATTGCAATGAAATATGTATAGGTCCAGAAATGAATGTAGGGAAGCACAGTTTTATGGAAAGATTTTAGTTTTACAACTTTCAAAGACTCAAATATAGGCTGTATGTTTATTGGTGCTGTGACTTTTAGCACTAAAACCTAATTAACAGAGTATGAGTTTGAGAGTAACATTTTAAAGTTTTAGTCCCTCTTGAGAGAGCAGTAGTTTATTTATCTGTATGTTTGTATGTTTTTTCCCCTCAAAACTTTTTGAGTGATTATGTCCCACTCTATCCTTATGCCAGGGAATATTTCCTACCCCTAACTATGCACCAACCTAAAAATAGCATTAAACTTAAAACAAGAACCAGAATTGGAGGTGATCAACTAATTTAAGTGGCATCCTTCCTGAATAGAAGCAAACTACATGTAGGATTTTATAAAAATCACCCAGCCCTTTTTGGTCGGAAGAAAGGAAAGACCTCTGCTTCTAAGATCTTCTGATAAATTTTGGAAAAACTGGATAATTGCATTAAGTCTAAATAATGTGAAAATAATATAATGGTACTTCTGCTATTATTGCTTATCATACATTCTAAAATAAAAAAATAGTTCATAATAGTTCATAAAAATAGTAATAGTGGGGTTCATTTTGACATATTTATAAATGCATGTCACATAGTTTTACCATATGCTTTTATCTACGTATCTCATTTAATAAAAGTCAGCAACAAATACAGATTTATCTTCCTGGTTAGAAGACAATTTGGTTTGATTAAAATTTATGGTTAAGGTTTGGATTATTCTGTTGCCTAGAGCATGAATACTGCTTCCTTTATCAAGGGCATTAAGAGAAGGAAAGAAGAAAACCATGAGATAATTCTGAATCTCACTGTTGACATTTAGCTGTGAGTTTATTTCTAACCATCTGCTAATTTGTTATTATTATTACATATTTTTGTCGGCCCAGGCAATGTGAAGTTGGCTATTACTCCTTCCATTTCCATTTCCATTTTCTTGCTCTTGGCAGTGTTCCTAGTATAATATGTTAGGAGGATTAAGGTGCAGAAGAAGCCAAGATAAATCTGTAAATAAATATTTAGATAATAATTAAGAGCTGGGTGTTTTGACTCCTGGAGGATCCTGGTTTGACTTCTACCAGGCCTTCTCAGACTTTCTAGTGTATTTTCTGGTTTCACTGGGCTCACATTTATGGTCCTGGAAGCTGCTAGATGTACTGCCACATCCTGGGTCTTGTGCTGAGTTACCACTCCAATGGAGAATGAGGTTCAAAGAGAGACGGGTCTGTCCAGATGGCCTGTGGATCCTGGACCGCCCACCTGTGGCTTCCTGTTGCCTTTAATGCTGGTCCTTAATGAAGCTTATTGCAGCTTAAAAAAACAAAAAATACCCTAAACTTTGACTTCCTTCATTTTCTTCTCCCTTTTCTTTTTTTCCAGGAGAAAAAACAATTTTTGAGTAAAAGTGTCTTTATAGAACTGATTCCTAATGGATAGGAGAGCAAATGGAATGTATTCTTTGTAAACTGCTTTAAACAAAAATTATTTACTCCCTTAAGCTAAATGACATTAAATTCTACTTAAATTTAACCTGTTTATGCAGTCATTAAATTTTCTTCTTATCCTTAATTTAACAAGTTTATACAATGAATTGTTGTGACTATTATTTCTTCCAATATCTCTTATAAAAATGAGTTTTCCTACTCATCTGTTTGTGAGGGAACTTCTATTTACAATATTTTTAAATGACCTGCATATTTTCACTAAATATTTGGAGGCTTGATCACTCAAATGTTTTACAAAATAAAATGGAATATAAATAACCACATACTCACGTGTACGTCCACATATGGGCACACCCTGTAAATTCTTTCCATTGCATGCCACTTGTGGACTACTATAAAAGTCAGAAAGGGTTATTTTTTTTAACAGTTTGATATTTATAGTGTGGCAACTGTAACTTCCCTAAATTGAAGTTTGAACTTCTTACCTTTATCAAACAGAGAAAAAGAGGCACAGTATTTGTATTTTTAAAATGAAAAGGCAGTGGTATCATCTAACTGGAGAAAAGAAGATAACATCTATTACATTACATCTGTATAAAATAAACATTATTTGTGTAATATAAGCAAAATTTTTTTCTCTAGTCATTCTTTAAATTCCATCCCCCCCACCCCCATAGGGATTCTTTCTTTCTTGCCATAGAAAGAAACTTCCAGCAGACTACAGACTTTTATTTTTTAAACAAATCACTTTTAAGTAATAGAAAGTTGTAGGGTCAATGCTAGTTGCCAACCTCAGATTTAATTCTGTAACAAAAAGTTTTCAGTCAATATGTTAGCATTGCTTTTAGTTTTCATTATCTGGTACCATCTGCTGGGAGGGAGTGTTTCTCACCTCACTGGGGCTGAGCCAAGGAGGGGGCTGGGCATGAGGCCTGGGAGCTCTTTCTTGGTTGGTGCTATAGTCAGGTGGCTTTGGGCACTTAGGTCTTGGCAGATGTGAGGCTGACCTCTTCCTTGTGGGGCTCTTTCACTGGTCCCTTTGATCGCCCCTTCTGGGATGTTTATGAAGTCTCTTCCTGCAGTTACTTCTCCCTCTTAGCCTCTGCTTTATTGGGGACTTTCTCTGTTGGAGTTGTGTTATCCTTCTATGTCTCTTGGGCAAGACTAAAAATAGTTTCAGGTCAGCTCTGTCTCACACTCAGCATACAACTTATTTGCAGGGAAGCCTCATGTGACTTTTGCCCTGGCAAGCTCTGGATGCACAGATTGCCCCCAGCTTCTTTTGACTACCACAGGCCACCTTAGCTTTCTCAGGCATGAGTATGACTCTGGTCCCTTGCATCCCCAAAACAAAAATCAAAGTGTACAAGTGATTTCATTGAAGCCCTCTTTCTAGACCAGAGTAAAGAAAAAAGTTACTCAAACCCCTTCCATTTTCTACAAAGAAAAAACTCTTTATAATCCACACGGGTGGAGAACTTTATAAGTCCTCTCTCCCTCCAATCTTTTATATCTGCAGTGTGAGGGAGGGAGTCAGTTTGATCATTCTTCAGTTTGGTGTCTGCTGATTGTTACTTCTTAGAACCCAGATCAAACCTTCAATTTAACATCTCCATACATTCAATTGGTCCAATTGGGGCACAGGTTTGCTTGCATGTGACAGAGATATGAATTGGGGCTGGTGACTCTTTGTCAGTGTCATTAGGAGTTCAGGCTGCTCTTCTGTTACTCTGTCATTTGGAGGATTCATTCCCCTTGTACATGATCCAGAATTGCCACTGTGGCATTTTTCCATCCACTGGGAAGGGAGAAGAGGGAAGGATGGCGAGTGCCTCTTCCTTTAGCATGAAACAGAAATAGCATGCCTCATTCCATTCACCTCCTATAGGTCCAGATCCAGTCTACATGGCCCCACCTGTCTGCAGCAGGGACTGGAAAATGTGTTCTTTGCTCTAGGCATTTGTGTGAGACAGCTAAAATGTCTCTTACCATGGAAGAAGGGGAGACTGTGGCATAGGGTTCACCTAGAAGCCTCTGCCACTCCATTCAGAAAATGTTCAGGTTGTATGAATCATCTATTATGGAATTAGGACTAAATGATCACCTTAGAGGACTTGAAACTGTTCTTACACAGGTATCTTAATTTCACTAATAACATTTAAAAAATTTTTACTTCAAAGGGAATCCAAGGTCCTACTGGTCCACCTGGTCCACAAGGGCCCCCAGGACAAGGCTTACCTGGCTCCAAGGTAACTTTCTAAATGACAGCAGAGTTTATCTGTAGTAGAATTGCTGTTTTCTGATCAGTGTTATTTGGAAGAGAACAGATAGGGTAAACTTAAAAATTGGGGATCTTTATATCAAATATTACTGATATTCGTAACAATTTAGAAAATGTAATATATATACTTTATGCTTGAAGAAGGTTGTACTTACACAGTCTTATTTATTTTTCTTATTTTCTTGAACTAGACCCTATTCTGGCAACTCAAACCGTAATGCCAGTAGATGTGGCCAGGGGTTCCAGGCCTCTCTGGGTTGGCTAATTTGTTTTCTCACCGAAACTCCCCCTGAAGGTCCAACTAGTTAAAGAGACAGTCAGAAATGAGCTGAATGGAACGTTTACTTATCATTCAGCAATGCATTTATACTTAGCCTTATGTTTTGTGTTTTTATGTACTTCTAATTCCATGAACATTGGAATCAAATTATCTCTTTAATAGGAACTGTTGTTTGTTTCTGGAGGAGAGGCATGCCACTTATTATTTAGCAAGCTACTTTTAATGTTGCTTCAAGGAATCACTAATCCTGGTTAAGTAAATAAAATGCTTCTCAGAGACTTCTCACCTGAGAGTGCACTTCTTAGATTGTCCATATGAGAAGTAGCTCCATAGAAAATCATTGCTTTCCTTGCGGTTTTTATTTACTAAAGACTTATCATTGAAAACTTGGGTTTTTCTCTCTGGTTAAGAAATTGCTCTTGATCAGACATCACCTTTTCACGTGTCTGTTTCAGTTGTTCTAGAATGTAACCACTTATTTATTTATTTTTTTTTTAGTACCAGGGATTGAGCTCTGGGGCATTTAACCACTGAACCACATCCCAGCCTGCTGTTGTATTTTATTTAGAGACAGGGTCTCACTGAGTTGCTTAGTGCCTCACTAAATTGCTTAGGTTGGCTTTGAACTTGTGATCCTTCAGCCTCAGCCTCCCAAGCTCCTGGGATTACAGGTGTGGGCCACTGCATCTGGCAAAATGAATTTTGAATATACTACATAGCCTATATTTTAAGTCAGTCCACATTTATATGTTCCAAATATGGCAAAAATCCATCCATCTAAGAGGATTGCAGGCAATACATGTATGAATGAAGCACATGAAACTTTTATCTCACTTTGTTGACAGAAGACAACTCTTAGGAGATCAAAGGCAGGAATATGTTATCTTTATTTTGCTGCAATATTCCAGTACTCTTTCCTTACCAGGGAGAAGTAGGCCTGATAGGACCTACAGGCCCTCGAGGACCAGTGGGGATCGGAGTGCAGGGTCCAAAGGTGAGTTGACTATGCTGCTTGGAAACTATTAGGACATTTTCATAATATTAAAGTTTCCTTTATATCCAAATGCAATAGAGATCATGCATGTGCCATCTAACTTGATATTACTTAAAATGTGGTTCATAGAAGAATTCTAATTATATGCATGGCTTGCTTGATTATTTCTATTACAAAGTGTTGCTCTAAGAGAAGTGCTTCAGTTGTTTACCTTGTTGATTATTGAACACCCAGTTTTAAGGACATGATAGGTACTTAATAAATATGGCTGAAGAAATGGATGCACCCTTCACAAGTTCTGTAACTCATCCTCAAAGTGTGTGGGGTCTGATGAGCGAGGCTGAGCCCTACACTTCACCCTTGTTCTACCGTCATTGCCATTATTCCTAAAAGTATTTGGGTATTAGAGGAATATGTAAGATGAGGGTCTAGGAGTAATATATATGTTATATGTGTAATTATGAAGAAAAGCATTAATATAGTATAATAGATACTGTTTTGTAGGGTTTTGATGTGCTACATAATATGTTAAGTGCATGATGTACGCATGCACACATATTAGGTCATTTATATATTAATTCCTGAGAGGTAGTCCATAATATAGCAAAGGTAAGCCTTACCACCTAAATTCAAATCCCAGTTTTGCCACTTATTAGATGTACAGCCTTAAGTTTCTCTCACTTTAAAAAAGAAATTATTTCAAATATACTCACCAGTGTAGATAATAATACAAAGAATGCACATGTATTCCACAGTCCAGCTTTATCGAATGTTAACATTTTGCTGAATGGACTAAGAATTCATTTTGAAGAAGCACTACAGATAAAACTGGGATCTAGGCTCCATCCTGTCCCGAGTGCCTTGGCTCTCCCTCCCCTTCCCAGACATACCATAGTCATGCCTTTGGTGCTTATCATAACTCTGGATTTTTGTAGTTTTCCCACATATATTTTTATACATAAACCACATAGTACTTTTTTTGTGTTCTTAAACTATACATAATATATCATTCTGCAAAATACTTATACTTAGTCTTATGTTTTATTGGTGCATTTATATGCCTGTGATCAATTAATTCATTTTTAGTGTTCTATAATATTCTATTGTATAAAAATATCTCATTTTATATTTATCCATTTGTTCATGGATATTTGAATTGCCCCTCATTTTTTACTCATTTTGCCAACAAGGCTCCCTTAACATTGTTCTCTTTTGTGTAAGTTAGAGTCCAAGTTTCCCTTACTTATGGAAGATAGAGTCAGGACTGGAAGATGGCACGGTATGCAAATCTTCAGCTTTGCTTTGCCCAAAGTCCTGTTCAACAGGGGTGCCACATGATCCTCCTCATAGCAACAGGCAGTGACTTCAGCACAAATGTGTCAATTATATCTTTGTTTTAATTTTTATTCTCTGTTAACTACATGTGCACTTTTTCATGTGATTAACGGACCTTTAGCTTTTCTCTTTGTAAATTCCTATGGATATTCATTCTTTAATTGAGGTTGGATTCTTTTCTTGTTAGAGTTATTAATCTGAATGTTATTCCTTTGTTAGATGGCTTGCAAATATCTTCTCCCAGGCTGTGACTTGTATATAAGTTTAGGGTATCTTTTAGTATACAGAAGTTTTACATTTCTGTCACTTTATGACTTCGGCTTTAAAAATATTTTATAAAAGTATTTATTGACCTTATAGCCATAAAGATACTCCTATGTTTCTTTTTTTTTAATTGAAAACAAATGGGATACATGTTGTTTCTTTGTACATGGAGTAAAGGCATACCATTTGTGTAATCATAAATTTACATAACAGGGTAATGTTGTTGATTCGTTCTGTTATTTTTTTCCCTCCCCCCCACCCCTCCCACCCCTCTTTTCTCTCTATACAGTCCTTCCTTCCTCCATTCTTGCCCCCCTCCCACCTCCCATTATGTGTCATCATACGCTTATCAGCGAGATCATTCGTCCTTTGGTTTTTTGAGATTGGCTTATCTCACTTAGCATGATATTCTCCAATTTCATCCATTTGCCTGCAAACGCCATAGTTTTATCATTCTTTATGGCTGAGTAATATTCCATTGTATATATATACCACAGTTTCTTTATCCATTCATCCATTGAAGGACATCTAGGTTGGTTCCACAATCTGGCTATCGTGAACTGAGCAGCTATGAGCATTGATGTGGTTGTATTGTAGTATGCTGATTTTAAGTCCTTTGGGTATAGGCTGGGAGTGGGATAGCTGGGTCAAAAGGTGGTTCCATTCCAAGCTTTCTGAGGAATCTCCATACTTCTTTCCTGAGTGGCTACACTAATTTGCAGCCCAACCAGCAATGTATGAGTGTACCTTTTTCCCCACATCCTCGCAACAACTATTACTGCTTTTGTTCTTGATAATCGCCATTCTAAATGGGGTGAGATGAAATCTTAGTGTAGTTTTGATTTGCATTTCTCTTATTACTAGAGATGTTGAACATTTTTTCATATATCTGTTGATTGCTTGTAGATCTTCTGTGAAGTATCTGTTCATTTCCTTAGCCCATTTGTTGATTGGGTTATTTGTATTCTTGGTGTAGTTTTTTGAGTTCTTTATAGATTCTGGAAATTAGCGCTCTATCTGAAGTATGGTTGGCAAAGATATTCTCCCACTCTGTAGGCTCTCTCTTCGCATTGCTGATAGTTTCCTTTGCTGAGAGAAAGCTTTTTAGTTTGAATGTATCCCAGTTGTTGATTCTTGCTTTTATTTCTTGTGCTATGGGAGTCCTGTTAAGGAAGTCTGATGCTAAGCCAACATATTGAAGATTTGGACCTACTTTTTCTTCTATAAGATGCAGGGTCTCTGGTCTGATTCTGAGGTCCTTGATCCATTTTGAGTTGAGTTTTGTGCAGGGTGAGAGATAGGGGTTTAATTTCATTCTGTTGCATATGGATTTCCAGTTTTCCTAGCACCATTTGTTGAAGAGGCTTTCTTTTTTCCATTGCATATTTTTGGCACCTTTGTCTAGTATGAGATAATTGTATTTATTTGGGTTTGTGTCCATGTCCTCTATTCTGTACCATTGATCTACCTGTCTATTTTGGTACCAATACCATGCGGTTTTTGTTACTATTGCTTTGTAGTATAGTTGAAGATCTGGTATTGCGATACCCCCTGCTTCACTCTTCCTACTAAGGATTGCTTTAGCTATTTTGGGTTTCTTATTCTTCCAGATGAATTTCATGATTGTTTACTCTATTTCTGTAAGGTACATCATTGGGATTTTAATTGGAATTGCATTGAATCTGTATAGCACTTTAGGTAGTATGGCCATTTTGACAATATTAATTCTTCCTATCCAAGAACATGGGAGATCTTTCCATCTTCTAAGGTTTTCTTTAATTTCTTTCTTTAGTGTTCTGTAGTTCTCATTGTAGAGGTCTTTCACCACTTTTGTGAGATTGATTCCCAAGTATTTTATTTTTTTTGAGGCTATTGTGAATGGGGTAGTTTTCCTAATTTCTCTTTCTGAAGATTCATCATTTATGTATAAAAATGCATTGGATTCATGAGCATTGATCTTTTAACCTGCTACTTTACCGAATTCACTTATGAGTTCTAAAAGTTTTCTGGTGGAATTTTCTGGTTCCTCTACATATATAACCATGTCATCAGCAAACAGGGATAGTTTGAGTTCTTCTTTTCCTATTCGTATCCCTTTAATTTCCTTGGTCTCTCTAATTGCTCTGGCTACAGTTTCGAGGCCATTGGTGAATAGAAGTGGTGAAAGAGGGCAATCCCTGCCTTATTCCATTTTTTAGGTGGAATGCTTTCAGTTTTTCACCGTTTAGAATGATATTGGCCACGGGCTTAGCATAGATGGCCTTTACAATGTTAAGGAATGTTCCCACTATCCCTATTTTTTCTAGTGTTTTGAGCACGAAGGGATGCTGTATTTTATTGAATGCTTTTTCTGCATCTATGGAAATAATCATGTGATTCTTAACTTTAAGTCTGTTGATATGGTGAATGACATTTATTGATTTCCAGATGTTGAACCAACCTTGCATCCCTGGGATAAACCCACTTGATCGTGGTGCACTATCTTTTTAATATATTTTTGTATGCCATTTGCTAATATTTTGTTAAGAATTTTTGTGTCGATGTTCATTAAGGATATTGGTCTGAAATTTTCTTTCCTCAATGTGTCTCTGTCTGGTTTAGGTATCAGGGTGATACTGGCGTCACAGAATGAGTTTGGGAGGGTTCCTTCCTCTTCTATTTCATGGAATACTTTGAGAAGTATTAGAATGAGCTCTTCTTTAAAGGTTTTATAGAACTCAGGTGAGAACTTATCTGGTCCTGGACTTTTCTTTGTTGGTAGGCTTTTGATGACCTCTTCTATTTCATTACTTGAAATTGATTTATTTAAATTGTGTATGTCCTCCTGGTTCAGATTAGGTAATTCATATGTCTCTAGAAATTTGTTGATGTCTTTGAGATTTTCTGTTTTGTCTTGTATAGATTTTCAAAATAGCTTCTAATTATGTTTTTTATTTCAATCGTGTCTATTGTGATATTTCCTTGTTCATTCCGAATTTTAGTGATTTGGGTTTTCTCTCTCCTTCTCTTTGTTAGTGTGGCTAAGGGTTTATCAATTTTGTTTATTTTTTCAAAGAACCAACTATTTATTTTGTTAATTCTTTCGATTGTTTCTTTTGTTTCAATTTTGTTGATTACAGCTCTGATTTTAACTATTTCCTCTCTTCTACTACTTTTGGAGTTGGTCTGCTCTTCTTTTTCTAGGGCTTTGAGCTGTAGTGTTAAGTCATTTATTTGTTGATTTTTTTCTTCTTTTGTTGAATGTGATCCATGAAATAAATCTTCCTCTAAGTACTGCTTTCATGGTGTCCCACAGATTTTGATATGATGTGTCTTTGTTCTCATTTACCTCTAAGAATTTTTTTATTTCCTTCCCGATATCTTCTGTTATCCATTCATCATATAATAGTGTATTATTTAATCTCCAGGTATTGGAGAAGTTTCTGTTTTTTATTCTGTCATTTATTTCTAATTTCAATCCATTATGATCTGATAGAACACAAGGTAGTATCTCTATCTTCTTGTATTTGCTACAGCAGCTTTGTGGCATAAAATATGGTCTATTTTAGAGAAGAATTCATGTGCTGCTGAGAAGAGACTGTATTCGCTCTTTGTTGGATGGTATATTCTATATATGTCCTTTAAGTCTAAATTGTTGATTGTGTTATTGAGATCTATGGTTTCTTTATTCAATTTTTGTTTGGAAGATCTATCCAGTGTTGAGAGAGTTGTGTTAAAATTGCCTAGTATTATTGTGTTGTGGTCTATTTGATTTCTGGAATTGAGAAGGATTTGTTTGACGTATATGGATGAGCCAATGTTCGGGGCATAGATATTTATTATTGTTATGTCTTGCTGATTTATGCTTCCCTTAAGCAGTATGTGATGCCTTTCTTTATCCCTTCTGACTAGTTTTGGCTTGAAGTCCACATTATCTGAAAAGAGGATGGATACTCCTGCTTTTTTGTTGTGTCCATGTACATGGTATGTTTTTTTCCCATCCTTTCACCTTTAGTCTGTGGGTATCTCTTTCTATGAGATGAGTCTCTTGCAGGCAGCATATTGTTGGATTTTTCTTTTTAATCCAATCTGCCAGTCTATGTCTTTAGATTGATGAGTTCAGGCCATTAACATTTAGGGTTATTATTGTGATATGATTTGTATTCCCAGTCATTTGACTCTTTTTTGTTTTTTCACATATTTTGGTTTCTTCTTTATTTGTCTATTCCTTTAGGCTAGTTCCTCCCGTTGCTGATTTGCATCATTTTTTTCATCTCTTCCTTATGGAATATTTTGCTGAGAATGTTCTGTAATGCAGCTTTCTTTTTTCAAATTCTTTTAGCTTTTGTTTTTCATGGAAGGATTTTATTTCGTCGTCAATCTGAAAGTAAGTTTTTTGGGTATAAGATTCTTGGTTGGCATCCATTTTCTTTCAGGGCTTGGTAAATGTTGTTCCAGGCTCTTCTAGCTTTTAGAGTCTGGATTGAAAAATCTGCTGATATCTTTATTGGTTTCCCCCTGAATGTAATTTGATTCTTTTCTCTTGCGGCCTCTAAAATTCTGTCTTTATTTTGTATGTTAGGTATTTTCATAATAATGTGCCTTGGTGTGGGTCTGTTGTTATTTTGTGTATTTGGAGTTCTATAAGCCTCTTGTACTTGGTTTTCCATTTCATTCTTCAGATTTGGGAAATTTTCTGATATTATTTCATTGGATAGATTGTTCATTCCTTTGGTTTGTTTCTCTAAGCCTTCCTCAATTCCAATAATTCTTAAATTTGGTCTTTTCATGATATCCCATAATTCTTGTAGATTCTGTTCATGATTTCTTACTATCTTCTCTGTTTGTTCAATTTTGTTTTCAAGATTAAATATTTTGTCTTCAATGTCTGAGGTTCTGTCTCCCAGGTTTTCTGTCCTATTGGTTATGCTTTCTATGGTGTTTTTAATTTGGTTTATTGTTTCCTTTATTTCAAGGATTTCTGTTTGTTTGTTTTTTTTCAGTATCTCTAACTCTTTATTGAAATGATCTTTTGCTTCCCATATTTGTTCTTTTAACTGTTGATGGTGCAATCATTCAATGCCTGCATTTGCTCTTTTATCTCCTCGTTTGCTTCCTTGATTGTTTTAATTATGTACATTCTGCACTCCCTTTCTGACATTTCTTCTGCTGTGCTGTCATTGAGTTTTATTGATATAGTATCTAGGTTTGTTTGGGACATTTTCTTCCCTTGTTTTCTCATATTGGTCAGATATCAGTGGGACTCTGAGATATTGCAGATTTCCTCTATTGGCTTATAGTGTCCCGGTAGATTTCCAGTGTATCACCTCCCAGCCTTCAGTAGCCTGAGGTCTTGGAGGAACTTGATAATGCAGTGTTTCCGAAGAAAGCTGCCCCTAGCCCGCTATTGGGTCCAGGGATAGGGGCTGGTTCTGCGTGGAAATCCTCTTACTTGGCGGGCCTGGTCCCAGAACTGGCTGTAGACAGGGCCTGCCGCTGGAGGGAGCCTGGCTGCTAAGGGAAAGCCTCTCCCTGTCCTGCCCTGGTCCCAGAAGCCGCCTGCAGACCGGGTCCCACTGCTGGGTCCTGGGCTTGGGGTTGGCTCTTTGCGGAAAAGTTCTCCCTGGACGGGCCTGCTCCAACAAGCTGGCTGTGGATTGCATCTGCCGCCGGAGAAAGCAGGGCCACCTGGGGAAGACTCTAACTGCCCTGCCCTGCTCTGAGAAGCTGCCCCTGTCCGGGCCTGCTGCCCGGGCTGAGCTTCCCCGGTGGGAGAGACTCACCCCGCGGCTCTATGTTGGTCCAAGTCTCTCAATACCTCCCCTTCTTGAATCCTGAGTTCTGGAGCAACGGGAGATGCAGTCACCCTCTAGTCTGCCATCTTGGATCCTCACTCCTATATTTCTGAATATTTTAGTGTCTCTTTAAAAAAATAATTAGGTCTTTAATCTGCATGGAATTTATTTTTGTGTATGGGTTAATGTAGGATCTATTTTTTCCCTCACACTGATAAACAGGTGATTCTGCTTCAGTTCTTGAATAAATCATCTTGGTCACACTGATTTGTAACACCACCATGTCCTATGTCAGGTTTCTGTATTTATTAAGATCAGTGCCTGAGCACTCTATTCTGCTCCCTTTGTACATCTTTCTCAGTACTACTGCCTGCTATTGATTGTGACAGATTAAAAATAAGTTTGCATCTGATGGAGAAAATACTCACACCATCTTCTTTCTAGCTGATTATGGATTCTAACATGTACATCTTAGTATTGCCAAATTTAACAAAATATCCCATTAGGGTAGCATTGAGTCTAGAGGTCAAATATTGAACCTTTCAAACTACAAGGTAAAATACTCCAAATTTTTAGGAAAATATTTATCATTTTCTCCAGAGATCTCATAACTTGTACTTCTTTTTAAAAAATTATTCCCAGGTATCCTGGAAACATTTTTGCATTAGGAATGTTTTCTTTTTCTACATCTACTAGTAGCTATTAAAAATCTAGAGGAAAAGCTTTTAATTTGGTTAGTATTAGTTTTGGTATGTTGTTTTTTGTATCAATTCACTATGTGAAATCACTTAATATTCTAATCATAGACTCTCTTGCTTTTTTTATACTTTGGGTACATAATCATATAGTCTGAAAATGAAAGCAATTTTTCTTTTAGTTTTTCTTTCTCCTATTTAGTTTTATCATTATATACTGCTAAGATCTTCAGTAAGCTGTTGAAAAGAGGTGATTTCAAAGGAAGTGCTCCTAAAATGGCACTCTTAAGTGTGACATTTGCTGTAATTTTTAGGATATACCCCCTATTAGTTCAACTCTTTCAACTATACCAAATGCTGCTTATTAATAATAAATGAGTATTAGGTTTTATCAAATTCTACACCTACTTAAATACTTGCATTTTTTTTCTTTTAATCTGTTAAACTGATACATTAAAAGAGTTTTTAGAGTGAGAGCTTTTCTACATAGAGACAGCCACAAGTCCCCGAGCCAACGGAGAGCTTTGATCCGCAAGCAGCCTCTGGGATCAGGGCAGGGCAGCCAGAGACTTCTTCAGGCGGCTCTGCCCACTCCGGCTGCAGGCTCTTTCCACGGGGCGATTCAAGATGGCGGCCTAGAGGGTGACTGCATCCCCAGTCGCTCCAGAACCCAGGAGTTAAGAAGGGGAGGCATTGAGAGACTCGGACCCAAATAGAGCCACGGGTGAGTCTGCCCACTGGGTAAAACTCGGTCCGGGTGGCAGGCCCAGATAGAGGTGGCTTATCGGAGCAGGGCAGGGCAGCTAGAGTCTTCCACAGGCAGCCCTGCGCACTCCGGTGCTGGGCCCCTCCCACACAGCCAGCTTCTCCAGGTTCTCGGAGCAGGCCCCCTACTGAGAGCCTTTCTGATCAGAACAAGCTCCAAGTCCCGGAGCCAGTGCGGCATACTCTGGCCCGCAAGTGGCTTCAGGGACCAGGACAGGGCAGCCAGCTACCTCCCCAAGCAGCCCCCTGTGGTGGGAGGTGCCTTTCAAGGCTAGCTTCTTGGAACAGACTGCCCAGTGAGAGCCTTTCTACATAGAGACAGCCACAAGTCCCTGAGCCAACGGAGAGCTTCAATCCGCAAGCAGACTCTGGGATCAGGGCAGGGCAGCCAGAGACTTTCTCAGGTGGCTCTGCCCACTCTGGCTGCAGGCTCTTTCCACGGGGCGATCCAAGATGGCGACCTAGAGGGTGACTGCATCCCCAGTCGCTCCAGAACCCAGGACTCAAGAAGGGGAGGCATTGAGAGACTTGGACAAAAATAGAATCACGGGGTGAGTTTCCCCCACTGGGCGAAACTTGGCCTGGGCAGCAGGCACAGATAGGGGTGGCTTATCATAGCAGGGTAGGGCAGCTAGAGTCTTCCCAAGGTAGCCTTCCACACTCCGGCAGTGGGCTCCCCCCACATGGCCAGCTGCACGGTGCAGGCCCCCAGTGAGAGCCTTTCCGCACAGAGCCAGCTCCAAGCCCTGGAACCAGTAGGGGCTAGGGGCAGCTTTCTTCGGAAGCACTGCATTATCAAGTTCCTCCAAGACTTCAGGCTACTGAAGGCTGGGAGGTGATACACTGGAAATCTACCAGGACACTATAAGCCAATAGAGGAAATCTGCAATATCTCAGATTCCCACTGATATCTGACCAATATGAGAAAACAAGGGAAGAAAGGGTCCCAAACAAACCTAGATACTACATCAATAAAACCCAATGACAGCACAGCAGAAGAAATGTCAGAAAGGGAGTGCAGAATGTACATAATTAAAACAATCAGAGAAGCAAATGTGGAGATGAAAGAGCAAATGCAGGCATTGAAGGAGGAGATGAAAGAGCAAATGCAGGCATTAAATGATCGCACCAATCAACAGTTAAAAGACCAAATATGGGAAGCAAGAGATCATTTCAATAAAGAGTTAGAGATACTGAAAAAAAAAAAAAAAAAACTGAAATACTTGAAATGAAGGAAACAATACACCAAGTTAAAAACTCCATAGAAAGCATAACCAATAGGGTAGAACACCTGGAAGACAGAACCTCAGACATTGAAGACAAAATATTTAATCTTGAAAACAAAGTTGGCCAAACAGAGAAGATGGTAAAAAATCATGAACAGAATCTCCAAGAATTATGGGATATCATGAAAAGGCCAAATTTGAGAATTATTGGAATTGAGGAAGGCTTAGAGAAACAAACCAAAGGAATGAACAATCTATTCAATGAAATAATATCAGAAAATTTCACAAATCTGAAGAATGAAATGGAAAACCAAGTACAAGAGGCTTATAGAACTCCAAATATACAAGATTACAACAGACCCACACCAAGGCACATTATTATGAAGATACCTAACATACAAAATAAAGACAGAATTTTAAAGGTCACGAGAGAAAAGAATCAAATTACATTCAGAGGGAAACCAATAAGAATATCAGCAGATTTTTCAATTCAGACCCTAAAAGCTAGAAGGGCCGGGACAACATTTACCAAGCCCTGAAAGAAAATGGATGCCAACCAAGAATCTTATACCCAGCAAAACTTACCTTCAAATTTGACGATGAAATAAGATCCTTCCATGATAAACAAAAGCTAAAGGAATTTACAAAAAGAAAGCCAGCATTACAGAACATTCTCAGCAAAATATTCCATGAGGAAGAGATGAAAAACAACGATGCAAATCAGCAACAGGAGGCGCTAGCCTAAAGGAATAGCCAAAAAAAGAAGAAACCAAATCATGTCAAAAAACAAATATGAGTCAAATGACTGGGAATACAAATCATATCACAATAATAACCGTGAATGTTAATGGCCTGAACTCATCAATCAAAAGACATAGACTGGCAGATTGGATTAAAAAGAAAAATCCAACAATATGCTGCCTGCAAGAGACTCATCTTATAGAAAGAGATACCCATAGACTAAAGGTGAAAGGATGGGGAAAAACATACCATGCACACGGACACAGCAAAAAAGCAGGAGTATCCATCCTCTTTTCAGATAATGTGGACTTCAAGCCAAAACTAGTCAGAAGGGATAAAGAAGGACATTACATGCTGCTTAAGGGAAGCATAAATCAGCAAGACATAACAATCATAAATATCTATGCCCCGAACATTGGCTCATCCACGTACGTCAAAAATATCCTTCTCAATTCCAGAAATCAAATAGACCACAACACAATAATACTAGGCGATTTTAACACACCTCTCTCACCACTGGATACATTGTCCAAACAAAAATTGAATAAAGAAACCATAGATCTCAATAACACAATCAACAATTTAGACTTAATGGACATATATAGAATATACCATCCAACAAAGAATGAATACACTTTCTTCTCAGCAGCACATGGATCCTTCTCTAAAATAGACCATATTTTATGCCACAAAGCTACTGTTAGCAAATACAAGAAGATAGAGATACTACCTTGTACTCTATCAGATCATAATGGATTGAAATTAGAAATAAATGACAGAATAAAAAACAGAAACTTCTCCAATACCTGGAGATTAGATAATACACTATTATATGATGAATGGATAACAGAAGACATCAGGAGGGAAATAAAAAAATTCTTAGAAGTAAACGAGAACAAAGACACATCATATCAAAATCTGTGGGACACTATGAAAGCAGTACTTAGAGGAAGATTTATTTCATGAGGCGCATTCAAAAAAAAGAAGTAGAAATCAACAAATAAATGTCTTAGCAGTACAGCTCAAAACCCTAGAAAAAGAAGAGCAGACCAATACCAAAAGTAATAGAAAACAGGAAATAGTTAAAATCAGAGCCGAAATCAACGAAATCGAAACAAAAGAAACAATTGGAAAAATTAACAAAATAAACAGTTGGTTCTTTGAAAAAATAAACAAAATTGATAAACCCTTAGCCACACTAACAAAGAGAAAGAGGGAGAAAACTCAAATTACTAAAATTCGGAATGAACAAGGAAACATCACAACAGACACAAGTGAAATACAAAACATAATTAGAAGCTATTTTGAAAATCTATACTCCAACAAAACAGAAAACCTCGAAGACATCAACAAATTTCTAGAGACATATGAATTACCTAAACTGAACGAGGAGGACATACACAACTTAAATAAACCAATTTCAAGCAATGAAATAGAAGAAGTCATCAAAAGCCTACCAACAAAGAAAAGTCCGGGACCAGATGGGTTCTCAGCCGAGTTCTACAAAACCTTTAAAGAAGAGCTCATTCCAATACTCCTCAAAGTATTTCATGAAATAGAAGAGGAGGGAACCCTCCCAAACTCATTCTGTGACGCCAATATCACTCTGATACCTAAACCAGACAGAGACACATCGAGGAAAGAAAATTTCAGACCAATAACCTTAATGAACATCGACGCAAAAATTCTCAACAAAATTTTAGCAAATAGCATACAAATATATATTAAAATGATAGTGCACCACGATCAAGTGGGTTTTATCCCAGGGTTGCAAGGTTGGTTGAACATTTGGAAATCAATAAATGTCATTCACCATATCAACAGACTTAAAGTTAAGAATCACATGATTATTTCAATAGATGCAGAAAAAGCATTCGATAAAATACAGCACCCCTTCATGCTCAAAACACTAGAAAAAATTGGGGTAGTGGGAACATTCCTTAACATTATAAAGGCAATCTACGCTAAGCCCGTGGCCAATATCATTCTTAATGGTGAAAAACTGAAAGCGTTCCCCCTAAAAACTGGAACAAGGCAGGGATGCCCTCTTTCACCGCTTCTATTCAACATCGTCCTTGAGACTCTAGCCAGAGCAATTAGACAAACCAAAGAAATTAAAGGGATACGAATACGAAAAGAAGAACTCACACTATCCCTGTTCGCTGACGACATGATTATATATTTAGAGGAATCTGGAAATTCCACCAGAAAACTTTTAGAACTCATAAGTGAATTCAGTAAAGTAGCAGATTACAAGATCAATGCTCATAAATTCAATGCATTTTTGTACATAAGTGATGAATCCTCAGAAAGAGAAATTAGGAAAACTACCCCATTCACAATAGCATCGAAAAAAATAAAATACTTGGGAATCAATCTCACAAAAGTGGTGAAAGACCTCTACAATGAGAACTACAGAACACTAAAGAAAGAAATTAAAGAAAATCTTAGAAGATGGAAAGATCTCCCATGTTCCTGGATAGGCAGAATTAATATTGTCAAAATGGCCATACTACCTAAAGTGCTATACAGATTCAATGCAATTCCAATTAAAATCCCAATGATGTACCTTGCAGAAATAGAGCAAGCAATCATGAAATTCATCTGGAAGAATAAAAAACCTAGTATAGCTAAAGCAATCCTAAGTAGCAAGAACGAAGCAGGGGGTATTGCAATACCAGATCTTCAACTATACTACAAAGCAATAGTAACAAAAACGGCATGGTATTGGTACCAAAATAGACAGGTAGATCAATGGTACAGAATAGAGGACATGGACACAAACCCAAATAAATACAATTTTCTCATACTAGACAAAGGTGCCAAAAATATGCAATGGAGAAAAGAGAGCCTCTTCAACAAATGGTGCTGGGAAAACTGGAAATCCATATGCAACAGAATGAAATTAAACCCCTATCTCTCACCCTGCACAAAACTCAACTCAAAATGGATCAAGGACCTCAGAATCAGACCAGAGACCCTGCATCTTATAGAAGAAAAAGTAGGTCCAAATCTTCAACATGTTGGCTTAGGATCAGACTTCCTTAACAGGACTCCCATAGCACAAGAAATAAAAGCAAGAATCAACAACTGGGATACATTCAAACTAAAAAGCTTTCTCTCAGCAAAGGAAACTATCAGCAATGCGAAGAGAGAGCCTACAGAGTGGGAGAATATCTTTGCCAACCATACTTCAGATAGAGCGCTAATTTCCAGAATCTATAAAGAACTCAAAAAACTCTACACCAAGAATACAAATAACCCAATCAACAAATGGGCTAAGGAAATGAACAGACACTTCACAGAAGAAGATGTACAAGCAATCAACAGATATATGAAAAAATGTTCAACATCCCTAGTAAGAAGGGAAATGCAAATCAAAACTACCCTAAGATTTCATCTCACCCCAATTAGAATGGCGATTATCAAGAACACAAGCAACAATAGGTGTTGGCGAGGATGTGGTGAAAAAGGAACACTCATACATTGCTGGTGGGGTTGCAAATTAGTGCAGCCACTCTGGAAAGCAGTATGGAGATTCCTCAGAAAGCTTGGAATGGAAACGCCATTTGACCCAGCTATCCCACTCTTTGGCCTATACCCAAAGGACTTAAAATCAGCATACTACAGAGATACAGCCACATCAATGTTCATTGCTGCTCAATTCACCATAGCCAGATTGTGGAACCAACCTAGATGCCCATCAGTTGATGAATGGATAAAGAAACTGTGGCATATATATACAATGGAATATTACTCCGCAATGAAGAATGATAAAATGATGGCATTTGCAGGCAAATGGATGAAATTGGAGAATATCATGCTAAGTGATATAAGCCAATCTCAAAAGACTAAAGGACGAATGATGTCGTTGATAAGCGGATGAGGACATATATTGGGGGGTGGGAAGGGTTAGCATTAGGTTTAGGGTTAGGTTTAGGGTTAGGGATAAGGAGTGTGGTAAGAATGAAGGAAAGAAGGACTGTATAGAGGGAAAAGAGGGGTGGGAGGTGTGGGGGGAAATGAAAAAAATAATGAATCAAACATTATTGCCCTATGTAAACGTATGATTACACAAATGGTATGCCTTGACTCCATGTACAAATAGAGAAATAACATGTATCCCATTTGTATACAATAATAAAAAAAAAAAGGAAAAATAAAAGAGTATATTCTGGATTTCTGGATGCAATTCTTTTATCACAATTATGACCTGGAAATATTTTCTTCCAGATTGTGTCTTTTCATTTCAATCTCTTATTGAAATGTCTTCAAATAACCAAAAAAAAAAAAAAAAGAAAAGAAAAAAATTAATTTTGATGAAGTCCAATGTATTAATTTGTTCCTTTTTGGACCAGGCTTTTGTGTGTTACATCTAAAGAATCTTTGTCAATCCTAAATCACAGAAGTTTTCTTCTAGAAATTTTGTAGGTTTACATTTTCCATTTAAATAATATGATCCATTTTGAGTTAATTTTTATAAGTTAAAAATTATGAATCAAAGCTATTATTATTATTTTGCATATTAATACCCAATTGTTCCAGTAACATTTGCATAAAAGATTATGGTTATTCTTTCTCCATTGGATAGCCTTTCTATCTTTGCAGAAAGTGAGTTTTCCTTTTGGTTGTGTGTATTTCTGGAATCTACTGTATTTGTCTATCTTATGGTCAATATCTCAGTAACTTGATAATAAACATTAGAAATATCTTGTCAACTTCTATGAAAATAGCTTGCTAAGGTTTTCCATGGAATTGTGTTGAATCTGTAGATCAATATGAGGAGAAATGGCATCTTAAGAATATGGGTCTTTGACCCACATATAGGCAGGTTGTATCTCTCCATTTACTTAGATCTTTAATTTTTCTTATCAATGCTTTTCAGTTTTCAGTGTACAACTCTTGCACATTTTTTTGTTAAATTTATCCACATACGTCAGTTTACTAAATGTATTGCTGTTCCCCCTAGTCTACAAAAATGTAGCTGATTTTTGCATAAATTATCCTGTATTCTGCAACCTGGCTAAACTCATTTATTAGTTCTAGTTGCTTTTTGTGAAGGTAGATGCTGCCAGATATGCTATACAGGTGATTATGTCTTCTGAGAAAGATGGTTGTACTTCATCATTTCCAATCTTTACATTTTTTATTTCTTCCTAGTCTTATAACATTGGCTCTACCCTTAAATACATTGTGGAATAGCAATGGGCAAATGAGACATTTTTACATTGCTTCTGATTTTGGAGGGAAAACTGTCTTTCACTATTAAGTATGATGTTATCCATAGACTTTTCCATGAACATCCTCAGATTGTGAAACTTCTGTTTCTAATTTGCTGAGAGTTTTAATTAGGAATGGATATTGGAATTTGTCAATATTGAATAGTTTTTTTGTAAAATTTTTGTTTGAATATGGTGACGTACACCGATTGATTTTCAAATACTAAACCACCCTTGAATTCCTGTGATAAACCCACTTTGCCACATTGTCCATTTTATACATTTTTTAATTTGATACAATAAAATTTTGTTTAGGATTTAAAAAAAAAAGAGAGTTTTTAGACATTGAACCATCCTTGTATTTTTTGAGTTAAACCTAATCAATCATAAGTATAATGTTTCATGATGATAATTCAGTCGACTAATATTTTATTTAGGATTTTGCACCCATTTTAAACAACAATTTATTGTATGGTTAACATATAATAACTACACATGCTTAAACTGCACAATTTGAAAAGTTTTAGTATGTGTATGTTCTTGAGATCCTCCTACAACCAATATAATAAAGGCATCCATTAAGCACAAAAGTTATATAACCTTCTATAATACCATTCTTCCTGAATATTCCTACATGCTAATATGCTTTTCAATGATCTGCTAACCATTGATCTGCTTTTTGTCAGCACATATTAGTTTACAATTTCTAGAATTTTGTATAAATGGGATCATATACTATATATATTTTTTCCAGTTTCCTTTCACTTAGCAAAATCATTTTGAGATACATATTGTAGCATTATGAATAGTTTGTTTTTTCATGTTGATGAGCAGCTTTCCATTGTGTTGATACACCACAACTTACTTATCCATTTGCCTTTTGTTAAAAATGTTCATTGTTTCCAGGGTTTGGATAGTTGAAATAAAGTTGTTATGAACATTTATTTATATGCTTTTGTATGGACATGTGTTTTCATTCTTCTTGGGTGAGAGCCCAGAAGTAAAATGACTGGGTCATATCAAATTGGGTAGATTTTCCTCTTTTTCTATTTTTTAGAAATCCTTGTATAAAATAGAGAATATCTGTTCTTCGAAGTTTAAAAAGCTAGGGAAGACGACGTTTACAGCTTGGCTTTTCTTAACTTTCTTTTTGTGTCATTTTGGAATTTATATTTTTCTAGAAGATTATGAATTTATTAATGTTTTTCAATGTATTTGTTTAAAACTGTAACAAACTTTCTATGATATTTAAAAATCATTACCACTTATTTAGTTAGGTCACCCTTTTATTCCTAATACTTTGTATTGGTGCTTTTCCTTTTTAAGTGTTAATAATTACTGTTAGAGGTTTATAATTGTTATTCATTTTTGAAAACTATTGCCTTTAGTTTTATGAATGTTCCTACTTTTTGTATTCAAGTTTATTTTTTCTTCTCTCATTTTATATTCTTCTGTCCTTTTTTTTTTAAGGTTTATTATGTTTTTTTCCTCTCCCTAACTTTTTTAGGTTAGTAGAAATGACTTTCAATTAAGTCAAATGTTTTGCTTTTACTAAATGCAGTAAGAAGATTTAAAAAAATTTTTTTAGTTGTAGATGGACACAATATCTTTATTTTATTTAATTAATTAATTAATTTGTTTTTATGTGGTGCTGAGCATCAAACCCAGTGCCTTACATGTGCCAGGTGAGAACTCTACCACTGAGCTACAACCCTAGCCCCAAGAACACTTTTACATTCTTGGAAATTAGCATTTTTTGGTGAATATTTTAAAGAATTTATTTTCAATCACAAATTAAATTGAAAGCAAACAGAATTACTGAATACAAGAGCTGGAAGTGGTGTTAGGGTCCCAATTTTTTATTTCATTTTTATGTTAGTATTCCAGAGCTAATGTTAATAACAAAGAGCCACAAACTGGGTGGCTTGGGAAAACAGAAATTTATTTTCTTATGGTTTTGGATGCTAGAAGTCCAAAATCAATGTTCACAGCCCTTACTTTCTCTGAAGCCCATCAGCAGAATCCTTGTTTGTCCTGGTCATTGGGCTACAATTGTTACCACTTTTGTCTTTGCCTCTGTGGCCACATGGTGCTTTCTCTGTGTGCTTTTCTTCACTTGGAATTTTTCTATTTCTATCAAGACACTCATCTGCAAAGACCCTAATTCCAACTAAGGTCACTTGGGGGGGGGGGCCCACAATTGAACCCATGGCCATAGAATACAAAACAGAGACCCAAAAGGTGAAATAACTTGCTCAAGGTCAACCATCTTAGTTACTATAATTACTAATCAGATTTCTCAGTTCAGAGATTTTTCTCAAGCATTATAAGATGTATTCAAATGCAAGTACCTCAGAGTGTAGGGAGATAATATCTTTGTTCATCCACCAGGGGGAGCCAGGTTTAAAAGGGTCCCCAGGTCTACCAGGAGAACCAGGAGAAGATGGAGCTGCAGGGAAGAAGGTAAGAGTAAAGTTTTCATATTATTGGAGTTCAAACTATTGGACCAGACTAGTATCTTGGTCCTGCAGGAGCTCAGATTAAACCATCCAGGACAAAGAGTATCTTTAAACAAAAAAAAAAAAAAAAAAAAAAAAAAAGAAAGGAAAAAAAAAAAAAGGTCACACAATTCTAAATTTCCCTTTTCACTTACTCTGGATAGAAAGAGCACCAATTTAAAGGCTAAAATAGTATTTCATATTCTCTGCCTCCTCTCTGGTATTTTGGCCTTGGCATTTTCCAGTAACCTAGTTCCTTCAGGATTTCTAGAAAGCACATTAATTTAAACTTAAAGAAAAATGCCTCTTTTTCCCACTCCAAAAGGAGAGTCTGTAAATGCATTCAGGAAGTCAGGCCATTGTAAAGATTTCCTGATTTATTTTGAGTTGACATTTGAAATACTCATTTTTCAATAAAAGTACTAAAAAACAGCAGATGGAAAGGCTGAAGGTCTTTCTTGTTAAAAATAATATCCACCAAATGTGAATGAAGAGCCAAAGGAAAGTGAGCTTATTGCTTTGGAAATTGGCTGAGAAATTAAACTTTTTCATGATATTTCAGCTGCTCTGGTTGAACTGAAGTTTAATGTTAATTTATTCATTGATAAGCTTCCAAATTAATTTTGAGACTAAAGTGGAGGGTCTCAGCTGAATCCACTGGCAATAAGGGGAAACAAGGTAGAATCATGTATTCTGTCTATGGAGCATTAGCTAAGACTTCATTGTGATTTCCTCTAGGGAGAAGCCGGGCTTCCAGGAACAAGAGGCCCAGAAGGACCGCCTGGAAAAGGACAGCCTGGCCCCAAGGTTTGCAAATGACAGGGTGTTGGGGGAAGCAGCCTGTCTATGTTCTTCTGGTCCTGATGCTAAGGAGTCAACCTAGGAGAAATTTGGTTTTTATTCTTGTTGTGTCAAATGTATTTACATCAGGCTTAAAATTATGGATACTATCTTGTAAGCTTTTGGAAGACAGCAAGTATGTATTATTCATTTTTATTTTCCTAACATCTATCATAAGATCTAGCCTAGAGAAGAGTTCAACACATGTTTTCTCAATAAATTGTCTGATTGACATCTAAAAGCACATAGAAGGAAAAGGAGCCTCAGGACACATGGTTGAAACTTGAAAGTTCATAAATTTTCTTCAGATATTTATAGAATCTCATATGATAGTAAGAAATGTCACTTTTTTAATGGAAATCTGGGGGGCTAGGTGTATAGCTCAGTGGTGGATTTTGTGCTTAGCTTTTGCAAGGCCCTGGGTTTGCTCCTTGACACCACAAAGTAAATAAATAGATAAGAATTAAAAAATAAAATAATGGTGAGTTTACTTCACAATGTGGTATGCTTTTCACCCTGTAGAAATGCTGGTTGAATGACATCTTCCTGTGTGAAGATAAGAATATATAAATTCATCAGTAGGGTGAGGCTAGTAATGACATAATCTACAACCTCCAAGGTGCTAGATGTTTCTGTAACTTTTTTATACAGTCAACAATGTCCATATAAAGATTCTTATGGATGATATATAAGAAAAGTAAAAATGAAATCTATATACTTACTAGTGTTTTACTTACAATTTTGTTAAAATTATAATGGATAGCTTAAGATGTCTTATGAAAGTATTAACTAAAATCAGATCCTTAATCTTTAATGTAAGAAATTGAAATTTAAATATATTTGTAGAGTTTCAGACATTTTAATTTGTTGACTTACCAAATGATGGTGTTTTTCTCCTATCTGAGTGGGGAGCCAGCAAATATTTTTTTTTAACATTTTGCAAAATATACTTTTAAATATTGACCTATTAACATTCATGAGAAGTAATGTTTTCTAGAATATACTTTCGGAAAATAGACACTTCGGGTTAACAATTGAAGCTGGGAGAAGAAATGGTGTTTCTGAGAAAGAGCTAAGGCTTAGGACCCAGTTGTGGGGTGGCTGGGGAGAGCACCCCACCAGTGGAAGCATAATAGTGCAGTGAGAGAAACAGGTCAAAGCTTTCAAAATGAAAGCAAGGAGTGATGTCAAATGCTACCAATAAAGGAGAATGTGCACTGCAAAGAAGGGCCACTAGACTTGTGACTTTGAGGTGGCCTGTGACTTCTGGAAGGCCGCTAGAGAACAGTGGCAGGAACATCTTACATCCCAGGCAGGTCATGATACATTGTTGGCTCCTCACTTCATTTAGTTGTGTTCCTTTTCTTCTGGGATAATTGAGGTCAATAAGTAGTTTTGGAAGAGAGTAAAAGAAAATAAATATATTTGGTTGTGTTTTGTCTCTACTTACAATAATAATGATGTGATGATAGTGATAACTGGACACCTAATTGCTTTTTTAACCTATGTTGCTGCTCTCCATTAGTGTGGACAGTTGGTAGTTGATTACATCTGTGCATTCCATGAGAGGCCACCTCTTCTTGGTGGAACATTTTCTTAGCTGATGACCACAGAATAGTCTACTGGTTATCAAGATGTGGTTCCAGGATCAGAAACAGTCACATCACCTGGAAATGTTAGACATGCAAATTATTGGGTACCACTAAAGACCTACTAAGTAAGAAATGCTGAGTGTGAGGCTCAGTAATCTGCTCTAACAAACCTTCCAGGTGATTCAGAAGTTCAAGTTTGAAAACCATGATTTAATCATTTATATCATGAATATTTAAGTGACCTTAGTTGCAGACCCCCAAGGAGCTATTCCTTTGGTGAGGTGGGTCCACAAATGGATTTGGCAGTGTTAGGCAGGAGTTCAGGATGCCAATATGGTGGAAGCAGTGTATAAGAAAGATGCTGCTGAAGGACAAGACAGGGGATGAGTCATCATGTCCCTGTTTAGGGTAAGTCCCACTACCATGACAACTCCTACCATTGAGGACTTACCACCATGACAACTCCTGCCACAAGTTTGGTATTTTAAAATGACTAAGGGTCATAAAGTGGGAAGTATTATAATTAGGTTTTCTAAAGTAGCCAATGGGGAAAAATTGGAAAATATTTGAATCTAGTATCATAAGGTAACCAATGGGAGTGAACAGGGTAAGGTCTTGAATCAGGTCCCTACAGGGAAGTGAATACCTCACAACTCCACATATTAAACACTAATTTCCAGACACTGGAGCCTTGAACCTCTCTCTCACTGGGCCTACTCTTCTACTTTCACATTCACTTCCAATAAATTCCTACTTTATCTGTTACTTCTGTATGTCTTTCTTAATTCTTTGGGGCACCAGGACCAGAACTCCAGCTGGATACCCTGATGATAACAACAGTAGAGCTCTAGTTGAAAGAGAATGTCATAAAATTGTGAGGCTTCCTGACTGAAGATAACAGAATTGCTTTGGGGGAGCCCTGACCAACATAACCATGCTGGGAACATCCAGAAGGCTGTTTTTGGATCTCCTTTAGGTTAATGCTATAATATCTGCCTACCAATAAGATTATTGGTCTCCTTGGGAGGAATGAACTAGATTACCCACTGAGGAAGAAATGGGACTGTGATTTGAAAAAAATGTCTCTTTTTGTGTTTTAAATTGAAATAGCATGAAAACAGAAAGGATGAAAAAGCATAGTCAGATCTCTTTCCTGAAACTCTGAATGCCTCGGAACCATCTGTTAATAGACCAAGGATGCAAAACCAGTATAAATTCAAGTAAAAGTTCTCAAAGATTCAGAACTTAGATTTTTTAAAAAATATTAAATCATATTGAATAATTGGTGAAGACAGAACTAGAGTCAAACCCTGCACAACTAAGCCGGGCTCAGGCATATCACCTTAAAATTAGTATTTTTGAAAGAATCTGACTCAGAAGTGGTCATTGTTAGGTTGGGAGATGGTATGTTACTACAACATCTATATTTCCATAATGATTTTGTCAGGGCGATGAAGGAAAGAAAGGAAGCAAAGGAAATCAAGGACAGATGGGATTTCCAGGACCTGCGGGGCCAAAGGTATGTTTCTTATATTCTCATTTATGCTTTCAGGAGATTGTAATTGTGTCTGGTTTCAATAGATTAGAATTCCACTGTAAATTTGATTACTTGTCTCCTTCCCAACAAATACAAAACAAAAACCCTCAAATAAACAAAGCCTTTAGAAAGCATTCTATTCACAGACCTGAATAGAATGCAGTTAAGAGATTGCATGAAGTATGTAATCTTCATAGGAATATTTATGCTTCTAAGAGAGAATCTGTATGTAATTCCCCTCAACTACCAAATATTTAGAAGTTGAGATAAAGCTGGGACCATAGAAAATACCAATTCTTCATTATCTCGTTTTGCTGAACAAGAAGCTAGAGACTAAGAGGTAGCACAGTATGAGGTGGAGCAGGCTTAGGAGGCCCCTCCCGTTGGACTCTGCTCCAAACTTCTCAGAGTCAGTTCCTTCCCAAATAGAAAGAAGAAAATATGATCTATTTCACAGGGTTATTGTGAATATAAGGAGTTAATAAAGCACTCAGCATAGTCCCTGGCACCTAGTAAGTATTCAACACATGGGATTACTCAGAGAGAAAAATCCATACAGTGAAATAGAAAATAGGGAACTGTGATCCTCTTAAAATGTCCAGAACAGGGAGCTGAGGAGGAATTGAAGGAGATTGTGAGGCAAGGAGGTGTGTGTCTTTTGAATATGTCAAAAAATAAATTGCAAATTCAACAGAATTTATGCCTCTAGGAAGATGCTAATTGTAAGAAAAGGGATAGGAGTATGTTCAAGGACAAGATGATTGAAGAGCAAATTTTAAGGAATGGTATTGGCAAGATAAGAGCAGGTAAAAACCAAAGTCTTGTAGACCAGTGATTCTGAAACTCCAGTGTCCATCATTGTCACCTGGGGAGCTTGTTACAAATCGTATTTCTGGTCCTACTACTAGAGATTAGGATTCATTAAGTGGGTGGGTCCCAGGAATCTGCATTTCTCCAAGAAAGTCATCTGTTGCAGATAGTTCAAGAAGCACATTATGAGAAATATCACTACATAAGAAATGTGTTAAGTTAGTATGAATAACAGGGCTTACTAATGTCTTTGTTACTCTTATTCAAAGTGAATATTTTTTTATTTTGAAATAAGAATTTTTTTTATCCCATTAGGTAGAGATGAAGAATTGCCATATTTTAAAGCATAATCATAATGTAATCCAGGGACTTTGTACATCTAAAAACTATATACTTTCTGTGATATTTTTCATATTTTAAAATGAGCCTTTAAAAATAAGAAGTAGAACAAATTAAATTTAGAAGCATAATTTTTCTTTACCTCTGGTTTTAGTAAGGAATTTTAACAGATAACTTGATTCTTTGTCATAAGATTGGACGGGGATGTATCTGTGGTCATGTCATGTATGTGCCAATACTGGTTAAATATTATGCTGAATCCTAAAGTTTCAGGTTTAAGGACTGGTCCATAAGTGCCTTCACATGGCCTGGGCCCCAGCAGATCGGTGTGCTCACTTTGTGGATTGTAATGGATAATCCACCCAGCAGAGGTCTTAGGTGGGATGATGGACCCTGGTTCTTCACTTGTGAATCAGATGGATGGGGTCCCTCCTGGAGGAAGCAGGATAATTCAAGAGACAGCTAGAGGACATGAGTTAGGCAGAGGAGAGATTAGTCAGCAATCTGAAGTCCTAGAGAGTCAGGTAGAAGCATAGCATAGAAATAGGTCAATCTCTAAGGCAGGTCTCCACTGTTTTATTTATTTAATTAATTAATTAATTAATAATTTATTTGTTATTTGTTTAGGTAAAGGGCAGATAGTAAATATTTAAATTTTTGGACTAAGAAGCAAAATTGAGGACATTGCATAGGTCCTTACATTACAACCATGTGAAACCATGAAAACTGTTGATAGCCCAATGCTCTTCAAAATCTGGGTGCAGGCTGACTTTGGCCACATCTACTCTAGGGCAATAGTTTCCAGATTGTTCTGGCAAAATTTTGACCACACTCCAGTATGTGTGTATGTATTTTTTCATTCATTCATTCATTCATACATACTAGGAATTGAAACTAGGGACACTTTAACACTGAACTACACCCCCAGTCCCTTTTTATTTTTAATTCTTATTTTGAATCAGGGTCTCAGTAATTTACCCAAGCTGGTCTCAAACTTGTAATCCTCCTGCCTCAGCCTACGAAGTTGGCAGGATTACAGGTGTGCACCACAATACCTGTCTTATTTATTTTTAATTATTTTTATTCACAAACTATCATATTTATATGTTATCAATTTTCATAAATAATAGAATTTGTGGTGTGCAGTGACAGTTGCTTTGAAATGTGGCTTTCTAAAGTCTGGTCATGGGATCCATGTCAAAGTCACCAGAGGTTTTTCATGAACATGCATATTCCTGGGCTGAACCCCTAGATCAAATATAAAACTATGGGACTTGAAACCTGAGACTGCATATCTACCAAACTGTTCTGGTAATTCTTATACTTGCTGAAATTTGGAAATCACTGGTTTACATTCAAGTGAGAGAGAGGAATTACCTCTTGCTCCAAATTGAGTCTCTGAGACTTAATATTAGATCCATAAATGTAGGTAGGGAGGACGGAGTCAGAGGGGAGAGAAAGAGAAAAAAAGTGCTTTAATTTTACTTTTTAAAGATAATTAAAAAAATATTAACTCTCAACTTCTAAAAAGGATGTAAGATAACATACAGTGGAAGATTGATATACCACAGGCCCTTAAAATAAAATAATAAAGGGAAAAATTATAAAGTATACTCTAAAACTTATGTTGAAGACATTGTTATAATTGAACAAAACATTCCTCTCTGAGCTTCCTGGCACACAATACTAAAGGGAAGCACTGTGGATTGCATCATCTGTATTAATTAGTGAAAAGTTGCACTAGAGATTAAATTTCTCCTAATCTTCAGGAATGAACTGAATACATTTAATAAAAGACACTGAAATCCTATGTGATTACTTTAGCAATGATTTACATAAGGTGCTCAAATTATTTTCACATTAATCTATGAAAGACTAATATTCTAAAATCTGTAGGTATTTTTATTCTTTTCTGAATATAGGCCCCACATGTTTTCTCTGCCTGAAATGTAATGAGTATTTTGCTGTTTTCAAGGGTGAACAGGGCATTATGGGCCCTTTTGGAATGCCTGGACCATCAATTCCTGGACCACCTGGGTCAAAGGTATGTATTCTTGCAAATTTTTTCTTTTTACTTGGATCTTTGGCAGTTGAGGGAAAAAATATATATGTTTTATAATACCAGTGGATCATGATTTAGTGAACTAGGATTTCTGTTTGGGGAGATCCCCCCAAGAAATGGTCTCATTTAACCTTGATATTTCACAGGTAAGCAGACTAAAAGCCAGCAGTAGAGTTAGCTAGCCGCACTTAGCAGTTTCCAGTTCTAACTTCATCTTGTACTACCTCTCCCAAATCCTAGACCCTAGGGCAGGCAAGAATTTTATTGCATTTATTCAGAAAAATTTTCTAGGATCTATAATTGAAAAGCTTGGCAGAAAAGAAATACACTGAGTTTTAAGAACATCCCCAGGCATTCTTATAGCTTAAATACTTGAGTCTAAATTGCCACCTATTATTTCAGTGGGTTTTCTCCAAACAACTGTAGTAGTCTTTATTGGCAAGTTTTATTAGGATTTGAAATTCTCTTCAAATTTGTTTAAAAAAAAAATACTGTTTGAAAACCTGGGTTGGCTAGATTAAACTCTTTACAGATTGGCTGATCTCTTTTATGCTGTGCACCTTGTGGTTTCTCACACAACCTAGAACCTGTGAATGTTATTTGAAATGTACAGGGAGATAGAGGAGGTCCTGGGATGCCTGGATTTAAAGGAGAACCTGGACTTTCTATTCGAGGACCAAAGGTATGATTTATTCTTGCTCTTTTTCTTTGCATGTGAGAAGGGAGACTTAATGTGTTAGCTTTCTGTTGCTATGACAAAATACTTGAAATAATCAACTTATGAGGAGGAAAAGTTAATTTTGGTTCATGGTTACAGTCTGTGTTTGCTTGGCCTTGTTGCTTTGGGCCTGTGGTATCACAGTGTATTATGGTAGGAGCACATGGTGGAGGCCTTTTCAACTCATGGCAGCCAGGAAGCCAAGAAAGAACAGGAAGAGGCCATGGTCCCAATGTCCCCTTCAAAGGCACATCTGCAATGACCTAGCTTCCCCCACCCAATTTTAGTGCCAAAAACTGGAGACCAAGACTTTAGCACATGAGCCTTTGGGGGATGCTCAAGATTCAAAGTACAGTACTTCAGTTGATTTTTCTACTTATAAATTCCCTGTGTTGATGAAATAAATTTAAGAATAGAACTATTTCCTTTTTTTAAAATCAGTTTATTGTTTTACACATGTGGAAAACAATAGTTCCTATGGTTGTATTTTTGCTGATTAGGCAATTATTTGAAAATGCTCTTTTTGCAGTGTCTGTGATATAAGGGTTTGAACGGCCTCTGGCTTTTTCATTTACTTACCAATGAGTAATATAGTTGTTTTGCAAGATACTGTCCAAAAGAGCTCACATTTGGAAACTTTATTAGTTCAAAGTTTTGCTTGCTTTGATTGTTCATCCTTTTGAGTTATTTCAGATGAATACACAAATAAGTATACAAAGCAACTTTACATTATCATGTCTGGTTTTCCACGGTCACAAATCACCATTTCTCTTTTCACACTATACCGAGCATTACAGCAAAATTTAGCACTTATATCATTCCTAGGTGTCAGCCATCTCTGTTTATGGAAATAGACTTCTGGACCCCATAATTAATATTTATTAAATGAACAACAGCAAACTTCTGTACTCTTTTATCATGTCTTCTCATATGTTAAAAAGGTTTAAGTACTTAAATCAATGCCTTTCAAACTGTAAAAAAGAAAAGTTGGAGTCATCTTTTAAATGAAACACAATTCACAACCTATTACAAAACAGACATAAGTTGGAGTGTTGAAGGTCCTCCACCCTTCTTACAATTTTAGCACTCCTCCCTGCCGGAGTGACCAGTGCCCTAGTTTGTCCAAGACTGAGGGTCCCTGGGATGCAAGGCTTTTGGGACTGAAGCTGGGAAAATCCTGGGCAAACTGGGATGGGTTCTTCATCCCATTGCCCAGACACTGAGGTACATGAAACTAAGTTCAATGAAAAAAATTCCTTTTACTTTTTTTTTTTTTTTTTTTGGTACTAGGGTTTGAACTCAGGGGCACTTGACTACTGAGCCACATCCCCAGCCCTATTTTGTATTTTATTTAGACACATGGTCTCACTGAGTTGTTTAGTGCCTCGCTTTTGCTGAGGATGGCTTTGAACTTGAGATTCTCTTGCTTTAGTCTCCCAAGCTGCTGGGATTACAGGCATGTGCCACTGTGCCTGGTTAAAAATTCCTTTTTCCTAGTGAGAAACTGTAGACATGACTTTGATCAATTACATCAATGTGACAGTTTTCATTTTGTTTGATAACTGTGTATGCACAATCCATGATTTATACTTATCTCTCTGTACTTCCTTTGAAATAAGAATAAAGTCTAATTAAATGTGCTGCTAAAGGTTTTAAGCCCCACTTGTTTCCTGCTGATGATCATTGGCATTGTATGTGATAGTATTTAAAGATATTTGCTTTTCAACCAAATATTTTCATAATCTTTTGGGCTCTAATGATATTCTTTTTGCCATTATTTCCTAATTCATTGGCTTTTATGTTTTTGGAGGGTCACATACTTCTTTGACGGATGGAAGTTTGGGCATATTAATTGAATTTTGTGTACTATTTCAAGGAACTCTCAGACCTATTTCAAAACACCGTATTTCAATCTTTGTCCAAATTTCTTTTGAATGAGAGACTTCAAACTAAATCACTTTGTAGGACATTCCCTTGAATCCAGTGCTGAAAGGCCAAGTGGAAAAATTCCAAAATTCTTCACACTGTGAAAAGTACAAAATAAAAGTCTGCCCTGATTCTCTTGATATTTCCTATTAACATTCGAAGCAACCAGCTAAGAGAAATTTTTGCAGGAGAGAGGGCAAAGATCTCTAGGAAAAAAAATGTTTTAAAACTGTTTCAAAGTTGTTTTTTTTTTTTTTCCTGCACTGTGGGTGCAGAGGTTAATCAATAACAGCTGCTGATTGATTATTGCTTGGAACTTAGAAGTGAGAATTGGAGAGTGAATTTTGATTTCAATTTGTTTTTCTTTTCAACTTAACCAGGAAGCAGTTATTGCTTTATTTCGTTGCTGGCCCTTTCCTGGTATAAGCAAGGGGAAAAAAGGGAATCTTATTTGGGGACAAATAAGATTATATTAAATATAATTGGAATAGCATAAAAAGTTGCTTCTGAAAAGTGACCTTTTTCCTGTAGTGGGGTATGTACTAAAATTCACCTTCTCTAAAGATTTTGTGCTTTTTTTCTATTATGCATCTTTAAAAAATCATCTTAAGTTTTTGTTGATGATACGTGCATTAAGTTTTTATGAGTGGCTACATATTTCTTAAAGATGACCATTTTTAAGAAGTCTAATCATGTAAAACCAGTCTCTTACATTTACTGGGAGAAAACAGCTGTTGCATGGTTTCAAAATAAATTTAACTTTTTTATTGCCTTAAAGGTATGCAGTGTTTTTCTTTCCTCTAATCAACCATTCATTTATAGAATTAGGAAGTTTTTAGGGAGTTGAATTTTAGGCAGCATTTTGATCTCAAAATTTGCTTGTATGTAAAGAAAATACTTGTTTATTTTTTTCTGTTTTGGAAAAACAAAAGTCTGCCTGTTTTTAGAGTTTCCTCCTAATGTAAAAAAACAAAATATTTTAAAACATGAATGCCTCTTTATCAAAGCAACTGTGGTTTACTTTGATAAGTGTGATTATAAGAGTTGCCATAGTAATTGAATGTCATGGTGTAATAGACTTTATATGTAACAAATCTTCTAAAAGAGTCATTTTTTTCTTCCTGTTCTCCCATTTTACTCTAGTTAGAAATATTTTGGATTTCTATTTGTAAGAGAATTACATATCTCAGAAAACTTTGCTGTCCAAATCACAAAAATTACCTCTCCCTTTGCTCTGTATGGGAAATGAATGACTACTGCTCAAAGTTTTGATGCCCAAGTTTGTAAAGCAATATTTATAACTTTTTCCTAGTTCCCAAGATAGTGAACCACAAACTGCCAGTGTCCCATCCCTTTATAACTTAAAAAAATCTCCCGTCATTTTCCTTTGGGTTTATTCTTTCCCCTGTGTAATTTGGGTGCCATGAATGAAGACGATAGGTTTAACACGATAGTAGGGAATGCAGAGTTATCTTATTCCACACTGAAATTTTTGCTATGTATTCTTTTTGCTCATCTCACACTGGGCTTACTGGATTTTAAAATATTCCTCCCAGATTTATGATACACGATTTGTTATTTTAAAAATTAAAATATTACCCATAAGCCATTTTTTAATTCCTGAAAACTCTGTTTCAAGTCAAGGACTTCATAGTGGTTTCAATGTTTTCCCTATGTACTTCTTCCCCTGAGCTCAGGTGGATAAGGCTTATGAAGAGGTAACAAGTTGCCGTATGTGCTAGGATTATCTCCTAACATTTTTCAAATTATTCCTTTGTACCCATCAGATCTTTCTCTGGCATTTTGAGTTGGTGTTGCTTAAGTTTTGCCAAGTGCTTTATGCTTCAGTCTCATGATATCACCTGGTATTGGAATTTACCTAGGGTGCCCAAGGCTCTCAGGGACAAAAGGGTGCTCCAGGACCCAAAGGTGACGGCTATCCTGGTGTGGCTGTAAGTGTGGATATTATCCTTTTTTTACTTAAAAATTTTGTATATTAAACTTACATGTAATTGTCTGTATTTGTGGAGTACAATAGGATAATTCGATACATGTATATAATATATAAAATCAAATCAGGATTATTAGTATTTCTATCTCCTTAAATATGTATCATTTCTTCATGTTGGAAACATTCAAACTACTTTCTTCTAGTTCTTTATAAAATATGTAATACATTGTTTTCAACTGTGTAATGTTGAAAATATTATTCTCTCACCCTCCTTTCCTCCTTTATTCTGAGCATTGCATTCTACAAGGATGCTCACTGTCCCTCGTATGATGTTATCTCAGGGACCTCGAGGATTACCAGGACCCCCCGGACCAATGGGTTTACGTGGAGTGGGAGACCCTGGAGCAAAGGTGAGATTTTTATAGCAGGTAGCATATTAGTTTCTAAAAATGTACTTATAGGAAAGTGACTGGTGAAAGTGATTTAACATAGGAGAAGAATAGAGGTATCTGAAACAATTGATGGAGTTATTTACCTTCCCCTATGGACTTCCTGGGGAACTTGCACTATTATGAACATGTAGATTATATGGTTTTTCTCCTGCTTCTCTGGTAGCAATTCTCACATTCTCTTGCTGTTTCCTATATCTGCACCAAGATTATGGTCCAATTCAGAACCCACCTTCTCCTCTAATCATCTCTTTCTCTCGGAACTTTCATCCAGTCCTATGGCTTTAATCACTATGTACTGATGGCTTCCAAATTTCTAAGTTCACTCCCTTAAGCTTAGGCCTCTTGAATCTAGTTTCTTATCATATGTCTTCTCTTAGATTGCTTATAGACATCTCTAATGTATCAATCAGAATAGAATCCTTGACACCCGCCCCCACCCCTGCAAGCCTGTAAAAGGCATTTCCATCTATGCCATGCTCAAGTTAGAAGACCTAAAGTTATCCTTGATCCCTCCCCTTCTCTCTTCTTCCTCTACATCTGGTTCTTTGGCAAATACTCTCAGGTCTAGCTTCAGAATATATCTTGACTTTTGTTCCTTATCTCCCCTTCTTCCATGAGGCAGACCACATCCATCTTTTGCCTGGCCTATTAAAATGGCCTCTTCACTGGTCTTCCCTCTTCCAATTCTGCCCTGTTAACCTCACAGGCAGAATGGTCTTTTAAAACTACAAATCAGATCATATTCCATTCCTCATGGGATATAACTTGGTGACTTTCTTGGCACCTAGAACAAACTTCACCCACTTTCCCTGGCCTTGGAGGCCCTTCAGACCCTGACACAGCTTCTGTCTACTTCTCCCTTCTGCCCTTCTGGCCTACCCTGTTGCAGCTCTTTTTTGCTTCAGGGCCTTGACTCTGCTGGGATGGCCAGTTCTTCATGTCTTAGCTCAAATCTCACCTCTTCCATCTATCATACAAAAAACTATCACTATCACTTCCCTCCCCTCTGTGTATTTCCTGGTGGAATGGATCACTTTCTGAGATGTTTGTGCTCATTTACTGCTCTGCATATTCCATGAGAATGTAAGTTTTCCTAAAGGATGGCTCTTTGTATGTTCTCTCCTTATTTCCTGGCAGAACTAGGTGTGCCACCCATTAGGAGCCCTGTGATCTGTTGAATGAATGGAAAAATGAATGAATGATCAGTATAATTCCAAAGAGAGAACACCCCAATATAATTGCTCACTTAGTTTTTCTCATGCTTCTAGGTTTCTAGTGAGAGAAGATATTATATGTACTCCATGCCAGTCTTTGTATCTTGTTTTTTTTTTTTTTTTTTTTTTGCCTCTCTGCTGTCCAGGTGGAACAAAAAATTGGAGACTCATGGCACTAACATCATCTCTAAAAGAGATCCTCATACGGGTTCCTTCTCTGTTTCTGGGTTAATTATGAGAGTCCCGTGAGAGGATGTGTCTGCAAGTACAATGTGAACCACAAAGAGGAAACACACTGGACACACTTTGTTCAAGGTTCCAGCTTGGTCTGACTTAGGACTAACTCAGATCCTTGAATAAGTCTTGACATTTTCAATAGAGCAGACTCAAATTAGGTATTAAGATACTATTCTTTTTTTTTTTTCTTTAAGGTATAGTATCAACCAAAATGTTAAAAAAAAGTTTAAGAGAAATTCAATAGATAAACTTTATTTTCTGCTCAGAACGAAACATCCATAAATTTTTTTTACTGAATATTTCTATAGGAAAGTAGAAACTTATTCCTATTTAAAATAAGACATGAAATAAAAAGTTAAACATATACTGGACTGTGTTCATATTCCAATTGAAACATGATCATTTATATTTTCATGAAGTAGATTATTATGAATGTCTTATGTATTATGTTATATTAAATTTTACTATTATGTTACTGCTTTACATTTAGCATTAACAATAAAGGCAGTTACTTAGGCACAGGTGAAGAACATTTAAAAATTGGATTCTTGTGAATATTCCACTCTATTTAAGATACAGACTAGCAGGTGTGGTGGCACATGCCTTTAATCCCAGTGACTTGGGAGACTGAAACAGGAGGATTGAAAGCTCGAGGCCAGCCTCAGCAAAAGCAAGGCATTAAGCAACTCAGTGAGACCCTACCTCTAAATAAAACACTAAATAGGTCTGGGGATGTGGCTCAGTGGTTCAGTGCCCCTGAGTTCAATCCCCAGATATAGACTAAAGTATTTGCTGAGTGATTTCATATGCAGTTCCCTCTAAAAGCTTCTTATATTTGCTTTTAATATATATGTATATTTTAAAACACCAAGAAAAAAAGGTGTTACTTGCAAGACTTCATACTGCTTTTTAATTTTTTTTTGAAATGGCCAATGTGTTGCCAGAAGATGTGTCATGGGTGAGACTCTCTTGCCTTTGTTAACCCACACGGGAGACTGAGTGGAAATAGCAGCTTCATCTGGCTTCCAGCTGCGGGTAGAAGGGACAGAAGGAGCATTAGCCAAGACCTGCCTCTCTCTGTTCACTGCCTCCCTCTGAGGTGCCTTTTCCTTCTCTTCATTGCCTCTTGTCTCTTCCTGTGGAAAGTGTGATAACCTAGACAACAAGTCCAGCCCCAGAAGATGTTAGGGGAGTGAACTGGTCTTAGAATCTTAGGAACTTGGATCATAAACTTGAAGGAAATTTTGAAAGCAAGTATCAGCTCTTCTTTTTTTTTATAGCGGCCTTGTGACTTTTTTCCTGAAGAAAACATCTGGAAACACACACACACACACACACACACACACAAACTGGTAAAGGATGGGAGAGAATTTGAAACACTAATTCCAGTTATCTATGTTCCTCTGATAAAATGGAGGTGAGACTCAAAATAGCAAAAATTATCAATGACAGCAAAAAGCTGAGGACTCAAATGTGTGCCAAATTTGTATGCTTCGATTTTGAGTTAAAATGACAGAGAAACTAAGTATGTTGGAGAAGGCGAGGGAGAGGGAAAGAGAGATTATATAGGTATGTATATCCTGGTATGTTTTTCATTTAAACTCTGTGTAGTTACCTTAAAATCTTGGCCTTAAGGCTTTAACTTGCAAAACAAATGTGTTTTGAAATAAGGAAGCTATTAAGGTTGACGATTAATTTATGGTAGGTTTTTGTGATATTTGGTTAAGGTCACATGTGTTTAGCATATGATACAGGCATTAGAATCAAAGTTTTTATGTTTTAAAACACATAAATGCAATCCCTGACATCTAGCACTCTTGTGGTACTCTATGACTTTTCCCAAGTGGAAAATTTTCTACAGTATTCGTGGTTACAGTCCTTCCACCTTGAATTTAATTCAAATTTTGACAAGACCTTTGGAGCTATTTCAAAATTTCTAGTAAGAACTTTCAAGGATACAGTAGATATAATTGTAAAATACACTTGCAAAACATTCTGGGAAGAGGAATTGACAGTTGGTTTCTTGTTAGTGGGAGGAGTTCCTTCGGTCTCCTATGCCTGGACCCACTCTCTGGCTCACTGATGGGGAAGGTTAGTTCAAAGACTGTACCCATCACAGTCTGCTTTTCTTCACTGGGGCCCTGGAGACTTTAGGAAGACTCTTGATGATTTAAGGACAAGCATGACATCTCATATCCTTTTTAGAAGCTGTAGATAATTCTTTGCTCTTGAATTGTCACTCCCTGAGGACCCATGAGGTACATGTAGCCCAAGGGCTGATTTTCTGTGTCTGACCTAAGAGTTTGTTTCTGGCCTTGCAGAAGTAGAATAGAAGGTGGCTCTCCTGACCTCCGGAAGTCCAGATGCCTCGCACCTCTTCTCTTAGTTCTTTCAGTCCTCTCAGTGTCCTAGCTCCTCACAGGGAAAGTCTCGGCCTTCCCACAAAGCACTGGAATGGTTTATCTTAGGCCAGTCCTTAAATTTAATCAGGATTTGGGAGCCTTCAAAAGACTACTTTTTAAACCATTAAATAGTTAGAATAACATCTGTGGACAGAAAAGACTTACTGGATTGTTGTTCTTAGAATTATTATAATTATAATTATTATATATTACCTAAATATTTCCCAAACATCATGGCATTTTTAACAACTCCCCTGTTTTATAGATGAGGAAATCAAGACCAGGAAGGTTGAACAACTTACCTCTTTCAACATTTTTGATACTATGTTTTGTGTAGGAGGAAGACCATGAATATGATGAATGAATGAGAGACTAAATGGGTGAATAGGTCAAAGCAGAGAGAGTGACTTACCTTGATCTACAGAGGCTCAATCTCTAATGCTGTCCATCTTCTAACCATCTCACCTCTGTGCAGTTGGATTGTTTTCCTTTCTATTCTAGCTTTTCCATTGTCAAAACCTATATTACACAAACCTTAGAAGCATACACTCAAACCCAAAAGAGTTAAACATTTTCCCAAAACTTTAAATGTTTGAATATTGTAAATACATGCTTTATTTGATGAAAGTGACCCATAGTCATAAATTAAAATGCAAGTCCATGTGAAAATTCCACTGAGTATCATTATTCTAAAAATGTTCCCAGCATCTGAATTGCCCCTCTGTTCTCTGCAATGGCTCACATATGTGCACACCACCAACAGGCAGTGATCGAACAGAGGACCGATTCACACAGATGCATTAGGAATTTGTGGATTTCATTGGCAGACATGGACTGGACAAGGAACTCCATTTTGAAGAGGCCTGACAAAGAAGCCTGGCTTAACGATAATGAAGTTAAGGGTCTTTAACTCCAAGTGGACTTGAAACCCACCTCCCTATAATATGCCTGCAAAATTGCTACAGGCCAGACCATAATCTCAAAAGAGGGCTAATTAAAGCCAGAGCCATATAAAGTTTGAATGTCAGGCAATTTGACCTGTAGGTTTCAGAAAAGGTCAAATTCAAGACCAGGAAAACTTGACTAAGTGACTTTTCAAGGTGACTCCCTGATTCAGTTGTATGTACAATGCCTAAAGTCTGAGCTCACTCCAGGTTACCTTATGACTTTCAGTATTGATTTCATCTCCTCTTGCTATTTCCCTCCATTGCATTTTCTTCCCAGGAGTACATGCATCCTTTCCCTGTGGCCCTGGAGATGCACATTAAATCCCCTGAACATCCGCTGCCCACATCCTGTTCAACACATTTTTATTTTTAATAATGCAGACTGGAGAAACTTGTCCCCCGTGGAAAATTATATTGAGAATGAGTACCAGAGAGCTTGCACTTCTCTTTTCATTTGTGGCACTACCAGTGTTCCTGTTTTCAAGGTTTCTAACTCACCTAAATGAGAAAGACTTTCTCCAAGAGATTCTTGGCACCAGAAATCATATGAGTTGATTTTCAGATAAGGAAGAAACACTAAAAAACAAATGCCCAAAAATCCTAAAGCAAGTTTTAAAATTATCAGGGATATTTTGGGTGGATATTAAAGTTCTAGGAGAGAAATTGATTTGAAGAATTGAAATTATTGCAAATACTTTGAAATTTAAAGTTGAGAAAATACCAAAGGAAACCTGATAGCAATTTGAATACTGTGTTTTCTAGCATCTTCTTAATTATTTCTTCATCCCTATAATGGTCATGCTGGTAATTGTCATTGTTTCCCTCTTCATATCAAAAGTTGTCAGTGAGAAATGACTGGGTGATATGACAGTAGCGAGTCATTAGTCAGTGCTCATGGCCAGGACCTGGGTTATGTCTGTAAACTTAGAATAGAACCTTTAAGTTTTCCATTGCCAATGCTGGCAACCACAGGGAGGTATTCAAGAGTTACTAAACTGTGACATATGCTGAATTACATAATTCATTCCAGAGTGGTACTTAGGTTTGTGAAAGTTGAGGACTGAGTAGTTATATCTTAATTATGTTTAAAAGCTAGAAAGAAAGAACATCAAGCAGATGTTAGTCATCACTTTGACTTCCCCTACCTTATTTTAAAACTCATCACTCCTTGGATTCACCAGTTAGTAGAATCTTCAGAGTACCATTCTTTGAAAAATTCTTAAGAGTGATTCTTTTCACAGTGAATTTCATTTGGTTTTTATTGTCCCCTAAGTGAAAAAGCATGAAATCTCCTTTTGAACAACTGTAAGTTGCTTTCATAGTCCTCTCAAAGAGTATCCTGGACTTAATTGGCACAAACAAAGGAAGAGATTATAACTAAAGCTTTGTTAATGTGTGTGAGTTGAGGTAGGGGGAGATAGTTTAATGAGCTAATTATTTACTCAAATATTATATTTAAATTTTATAAAATATGTAAGATATAATAATGGGTTATTAACTTATCATTGCTCTGTCCTGAAACCTCTGCCACTTTTTAGTTGTGTGACCTCAGCAAGTCATTGAATATTCCTGAGGCTTAGCACTCTCATCTGTGATTGGGGATAATAATGCCTACTTCACAGGGTTATTCTGAGAATTTAATGGAATAATGCATAAAAGACATTTTTATGAATTCTAATATATGAAAGTATTATAGTTAGTAGTCACGGTATACTTTACTCTGCCAAATTAAGCACATTGTGGAATGGATAAAAAGAGAGATTAAGAATTTGTGTGGGTGGGATGTGTGGTGTTAGACTAATGCAGACCTTGGGGTAAACCACAAAGTTGAGAAATGGCAATGGAAGGAATATGGAACCCTGAGGCAGCTGGCTACCTGTTCAGGTGTTGTGGGCCTCTTATAATCCCAGATGAATTTGTATAACCCAGCATGTCTACTTCTCCTTGAGCATATGATTGACTTAAGGTAGGAAAAGAACTTCCACAGCCACATTGCTGTCGTCTTTGCATTAAATAGCAGCTAAAAGAAAATCAGTGAAGTTAGCACCTTGCATATAGATCTAGCCAACATCACAATGGGAAATAGGCTTGGTATTATACCTGGGATTGACTTGTGTCAGGTGGCATGAGTTTGGGCAGTTCATGAACCCTCTGTAGCCTTAGTTTCCTTACCTATAAAATGGAATAATTTGATATTAATAGGATCAGCTAAGATAATAAATGATGAATACTTGCTACATAATACAGTTAATAAATGTTCATTATTATTTATAATCATAATTTCAATATTAACCAAAGCAGAGATTTGCTAATGAGAAAATGCATGTGATAGTGTGCCTGATTTCTTTTTCTTTTTTTTAAAAGGTGATGGTTTTGATATATGCTTATTATAGTATCATAAAATAGTATATGTTTTTAAGGAGTGATTAATAAATTAATCACTCTTCAAAGTTATGTTTTAGGTAAAACCTTCACAGATTCATTCACATGAACAAATACAGCAGACAGTCCTAAATTTGTCCATTTCCAGTGAAAATGAGAGGAATATCTCCCATCTTGAGTCACTTTCTGAGCCAAGAGGAAGTGTGAGGTCATCTAAACAGTGATTCTTTTCTTAAGGAAGTGAAGACAGATAGGAGTGGAACTTGGGCTGTGGTCCTATGAACTTGATGGATGTAGTTATAAATGGAAACTCCAGAATTCGCTCTCAGTTCTGTCCATTGTCTCCTAGTACAAGGGCTCCCTCTACAGGTTCCAACAACCCTCAGATGTTATATGGAAAACTTAAGTCCAGCTAGCCATGCAAGAATCTATTGTAATTTCCTTTACTTGAGAATGTCACTCTGTCCACTTATAACAAAGTGCATATCTGAAAATATGACAGGTAAACACACTTCTATTTAGGCACTAAAGCTGCTGGCAAAGACACTTGTCCACACTCTTCTTGCTTACATTCACAAGGCATCACGACCTAAAGTGGACTCATGGCCCATGAAACAAGAGACTTGACACGTTTTCAAAGTCTCCACTATAGTGGAGAGCCATTATCTCTGTGTATTTGCACTTCATTAAATGCCTGATACTCTCAACAATTGAGAGTATGGTACATATACATCGTAGAACAACTCTAGCCTCTGCAGACTGTTAAACTTTGGTTTAAGTCTATCAGTTTCATAAAATAGATGAATATCAGATTACGTTATCATAGATTGAAATGCACAAAAGATTATTTCAATAGGTGAAACATAGCTATTTGTCTGCAGTTAAATGGATAAGACTAGGAAATTGAGGAGCACCCTGAAATACTACAGATGACATAGATCACATCTTTGAGCTCATTGGAAAGGCTGCAGGACAGAAAGGACAATAAAGCATCTTCAGGGTCAGCTGCCTTACTGCAGTTAACCTTCAGATAACCTTAATGTGGAGTGAGAATAAGAGAATATGAAGAAAGAGTGAGTAACAACAACTGGTCACTGGGAGATTTGGCCTCATACAGACTCATAATCCATTTTAACCATTTTTCCCACTTGGTTTCGTGTGTGTGTGTGTGTGTGTGTGTGTGTGTACATGCGCACGTGTATGTGTATATGTTAATATGATTAAATTAACCAAGAAGGAGGATTTTAACTAAAATCACCACAAGGAAATTTTCATGAATTGAATAGTAGAGTGTTAAATTCTTAAATACTACTTTCAAAAAAAAAATCTTGCCTTCTTGCTATATCCTTAATTTTTTAAAAATTAGGAACATTTGGTACCTACCAAGAGTGCATGACATACGTGTAAGTTTTACCAATAATGTTAATCTACTTGAGTGTTCCTCACCTTTGGCCATATAAAAAATCTTTCAGATCATGTATTCTTCTCCTTATGAAGGGTAAATATTATGATAGTACTTGATCATGCTTATTGGTGAGATTTTTGCTAGATATTATTCATGGATTTTTAAAAATGTTATTAAAAGAAGTTTGTTATAAAAACTAAGCATATACAAAAGTAGAAAGATAAATGAGATGAACTCTCATTTAGTCATCACAGTTCAACAATTTTCAACATGTGGTTCACCTTGCTTTATCAGGTCCCCCTCTCAGGAATCATTAGGAAGCCCAAACAGCTTCACAGTCCTAGCTTCCTGGCTGCTGTCATCACAGGCAAATGCCAGCAGAGGTCTTTTGGGGAGCCAAGTCACAGTGAAGGTTGGGGACTCACACTGCACTTCCTATAGTTTGTTGCCTGTCTGTACTTCAGCTATGTCAATAAAATGATCCTCTGAGGCTGATGCCAGGTTTTCCCATCATGGCTAAAACTGAGGGTCCTCAAAGGCCAATCCAGGCTGGAAAAGCACCATACACATACTAACTCATCCACATCCCAGAGGCTAACCAAAGCATCTACACTTCCTGCAGCAAAGTATTTCCCCATAGGGTCAAACTTGATACAGATGCAATTGGAAGGATGGGCGTTGATTGACTGCACAGGCTTCAGCTCTGGATAGTTGAGGATGTTGATAGAACCATTGCCATTTGTCAAGAAGAACGTGTTATTGTCATTGTTCCAGGAAATTTCATTGACCTCAAACTTGAACTGCTCCTCTGCCTTGGAATGATGTGTCTTGGCATGGATAAAGGTCACTACATCCTCCTTATTGCCTATAGCAATGGTCGACCTTCAGGACTCTAGCAGATATTAATGTTCTCCTTTAGTGTTTACAGTGGCAATGCATTTTGTAGTCCTCACATCCCAGATGCCAATGGTTTTATCACCAGATGCAGTGACAAAGAGATCAGGATTACTGGGAAGTCAACAAAGCTTATCCACGCCATCCCCATGTCCCCAATAGTTGTCTTCTTTGACCGATAGGTCCTTCTGCAGCAAGAAGACACTGGCTGTCTTGTCAAAGGATCCAGAGGCTAAGCAACGCCCATCGCAGCTCCAGGCCACTGAGTGCACCTTGTCACTGTGTGCGGGGATGTGTACATCTTGCTGTGGCGCTGGCACAGCTCCTGCATCCTGAGCATGTAGCCCGACAGGCCTGCGCCAGGGGGCCGTCGTGCCTGGGCCAGTTAAATGATCATTTAAACTGGGAGGAACTTGGAAGTCAGTAGTAGAGAGGTGTTAAAGAGACAATTAGTACCTGGAGTCTCACAAGTCCCCAAGCACTGAGTGGAAGGGATGGAGATAGGAAACCCGGATCATTTTGCCTATTGGCAAAAGAGAAGTACATAATCAGAGAGTAGAGATTAAGACAATTAAGTTAATAATAAAGTATGGTTTTAAAGTGACCCCTTCTGGTTTTACTAGTAGTATTTTAGAAAGGCAAAGATCTTGGAAAAATAGAAATTCAAAACGTGGTTTTTCCTTTTTATCTTTGTAACTTTTTTTTTTTATTAAGGCATATTTCACATTCTAGCATAATCTGTAGTTCGTGCCTTAGCACATTTTCTATCCACTTGCTAGCTAATGGCAGTAGGTTGTTTCCAGTTTCAAGCTACTATAAATAATGCTGCTAAGGTCATTCATTTGAAGGACTCTACGTGGACATGTGTTTTTATTTTACTTGGATGTATACCTAGAAGTGAGATTGCTGGATCATGTGGTAAATATATATTGAACTTTTAAAGAAATTGCCAAACTGTTTCCAAAGAGCTGTGCTATCTCTCGTGAGGGTTCCTGTTTCTCCACATTGCCTAGCTAGGCTTTATCTGAACAAATTTTTGTTTCCTCCTGAAAAAAGCAGGTTGGCAAGCTGACCATCTCCAAGTGCCTACCCCATGCTAGATATGGGGAAAGGAGCAGTCTTGTGCTTTGCACCACATCATTCTTATTCCTATGAAATACAGATTTTTATCTCCTCATATCTGATAAATTTACTGAATTTGGGTAAACTAATCATCATGGTAATCAGGGTTGTTGTGGATACTAACTAATATCAAATGACATACATGGACATGCCTAGCATAATTTTGGGCATACAGAAGGTGATTAATGAAGCAATTTTTATTTTCCTGCTTCTTTCTATCATTAGCATATCAGGGAGACTGTAAGCACGGGGGCCTGAAATTTGTTTATTGGATCCCATCACTTTTCTGGTAATACTGGTGGTTTTCTCTTATGAAACTGCCACATCTTGGAGAAACAGAAAAGGTTTTATAGAACGTACCCTGTGATCATAATCACTCTAGGGCACAAATATCATGGAGCCAATCCCTAATTCAAATAGTGTAATTTTTGTTGCTTACAATAGTAACAGGAACTAGTTCAGGCTGTGGTTATAGCGGTTAACGGCTGCTTTGTATTCTCCTGTCCTCTTTTGTCCTCTCTTCACAGTAGCAGTAATTACTTTCCCAAAATCTAGAAAAGGGTGTTCTGAAAAAAAGTACATAATTAATGTTGCTGAGAAGTTAATTAACTTGATTGATTTAAAATGGACCTTTATTAGATGCTTTAAATATTGTACAAATGGCAATAAGAAATGAGACAAAGGGAACAGAGCTATGGTAACAAAAACTGCATGGTACCGGAATAAAAACAGACACACAGACCATTGATACAGAATAGAAGACACAGAGACAAACCCATATATCTACAGTCATCTGATTCTTGACAAAGAGACCAAAAATATACATTGAAGAAAATACAGCCTTTTAAACACATGGTGCTGAGAAAAGTGGTTATCCATATATAGAAGAATGAAACTAGACTCTTATCTCTCACCCTGCACAAAAATCAACTCTGGTCTAGGAATTAGACCAGAAATTATGCTATACTTAAAACACACACACACACACACACACACACACACACACACACACACACAGGGTCAACACTCTAGCATATAAGTAAAGGCAATGACTTTCTCAGTAGGACCCCTAAAGATCAGGAAATAATGCCAAGAGTTAATAAATTGAATGGCATCAAATTAAAAAGCTTTTGCATGGCAAAGGAAACAAGAACGTGAAGAAAAAAATCTACAGAATGGGAGAAAATTTTTGCTCGCTGCTTCTCTGACAGAGAATTAATATCTAAAATATATAAATAACTCAAAAAATGTATACCAAAAATCAAATAACCCAATAAATAAAGGGACAAATGAATTAAACACACACTTCTCAAAAGAAGAAATACAAATGGTCAATAACTATATGAAAAAATGTTCAACACCATTAGCAATTAGGGAAATATAAATCAAAATTATGTTGAGATTTTATCTCACTACAGTCAGAATGGCAGTCATCAAGTATACAAATAATAAATGCTGGAGAGGATGTAGAGGAAAAGGAACAGTTTTACACTGTTGGTGGGATTATAAATGACTACAACCCCGATGGAAATCAGTTTGGAGTTTTCTCAAAAGACTAGGCATAGAGTCGCCGTGACCCACCTATACCAGTCCTCAGCCTTTATCCTGAAGTGTTAACATCATCATGCTACAGCGATACATGCATGCCCATGTTTATAGCAGTGCAATTCACAGTAGCCAAACTATGGAATCAGCCTAGGTATCCATTGATGGATGAATAGATGAAGAAAATGTGATGTATCTACACAAGGGAGTTTTATTCAGTCATAAAGATAAATGAAAACTTTATTACCCTATATTCGTGTGTGATTGCACGAATGGTGTGATGCTGCATTGTGAACAACCAGAGAAATGAGAAGTTGTGCTCCATTTGTGTACAGTGAATCGAAATGCATTCTGCTATCATGTGTAACTAAATAAAGCAAATAAAAATAAATGAATAAGGGCAAAAAAGAGAAAAATGAAATTATGTCATTTTCAGGAAAACGGATGGAACTAGAGACCCTTATGTTAAGGAAAATAAGTCAAACTTAGAAGGTCAATGGTCATATTTTTCTCTCATATGCAAAAGCTATTGAGAAAAAGGAAAAGAAAGATGGGGGTGGATCTCATGAAAATCAAAGGGAGATCAGTAAAGAAAAGGGATCAAGGGGTGGAAAGGGGGGGTATGTGTGCTGGGGAGTGATATAGGCCAAATTTTATTATTACATTGTGTGCATGTACAACTGCATAACAACAAATTCTATCTGTATGTAAAACCATAATGCACCAATAAAAAAATGTGGAGAAAATAATGAATGAAACAAAGGGAGATAACATATAGAGTCAAAATAAGAAAGTGATTTAGGAGAAAAGGGTTCAATACCTTAATCAAATTCAAGTGTTAAAAATGTTTAAACATATTTTTGAAAATGCATATTTATTATGAGATATGCCTTCAAGATTTCTTTTTAATCTTTTCATTCATTGTGTCTTTTTAGGGAGAGCCTGGAGTTAGAGGCCCTCCAGGTCCCGCTGGGCCTCGGGGAATAGGAACCCAAGGGCCAAAGGTGAGTTCTCAGATCTGTGTTCTGTGTGAGAGTCAGATGCAGGTTGAGCATCCCTAATCTGAAAGTCAGAAATCTGAAGTGCTCCAACTTCCAAAACTTTTGAACACCAACCCAATAATGCAAGTGGAAAATTCTACACCTGATCTTATGTGATACATGGCAGTCAAAACCTCCTTCTAAAATTATGTTCAGCTATGTGTTTAAAGTATATATGAAACTTAAATGAGTTTTGTATTTATATTTGGATACCATCCCCCAAAGATCTCAGTATATATATGCAAATACTCCAAGATCTGAAAAACTCCAAAATCTGAAACACCTCTGGTCCCAAGTATTTCAGATAAGGGATACCCATCCTGTACCTGTACCATTAGTACCAAACAAGTGAACAGCAACTTCATAGTAAGTGTTCATGTTGGTGTTGACTTATTTTTTCTTGATTACCTATGGAAAGTCTTATTTTTTTAATATCACATGAACTTTCAGTAAAATAGACCATTGAAGTTTACAAAACCATGTGCTTCCCCAAAAGAAATTAGAAAGTGGCCTCTCATAAGTAGTTGCAAAGAGCTCAGGATATTTCCACGTTTCTTAGAGAAAGTGTTGTCATTAAGAAGCACATCTTTGCTTTGGCCAGAGGTGCTTCAGGTGGACTTTCAGCAGGGTCACTCAGGGGCTCACACATGTATCTATTGTGTCATATGCTACATTTGCTTGGGCAGAGCCTGGGTGCAAGGGTCTAAATTTATTGTCCCCATAGAAGGTGAGAACTTCCTTTGGCCACTTTGCCCTTATTTTTATATGTCCTCCTTTTGTCTCCTACAGTTTGATGATTATTCATCCTTTTATTTTTTTAATCCAGTATTTCTCAGTGAAGAAGATTGTATCCTCCCCTCTGACCCAAAGGAGGACATTCTGGGCTGTCACAGCTGGGGGTGCTACTAGTATTTAGTGAGTAGAACCCAGGAAGACTGCTAAATATCCTTTATGAACAGGATAGCTTTTCATAATAAATAATTATCTGATTCAAATTGTCAATAGTGCTGAGTTTAAAAACTGTTTTGTTTATTCAATTATTTGGGACATATTTTTGATTTGTTCAAAAAGTGAGGTAAGAAGTATCAGACAGGTTTGTAGGAAAACAGGTATCAATGAGCTATCATCACAAATTCAAATTTCAAATAGGTGTATATACACCCAAAATGTACAGAGTGAATCTGAACCCTATGACCAGAAGAAAGAGAAAAGACGGTAGGAGTCAAGGATTTTATTGAAAATCCCAGAATTACCAGGATCTCAACTTATCCCTCTTTTTTCCATTAATTCCATGTGGCAGTAAGCTAGTTTTGAGTCTTATAGATGGCTTTATATATATGAAGATCCCCTGCCACCCTCCATGGCCAGATATTAAAAGTCATTATCACTGGGTGATGAGAGGATGGATCCATTTATCTTCTTCATTGTTATCTTCATTTCTGGTCTTAAATATTTTTGTAGTGAGTAAGTAATCAGATAAAGTAAGTTTTTTTCTTATTGAAAAGAAAAAGACCGACTTAGATGGTAATGTATATTAACCCAAAATTTCTCAGTGTTTGTTCTATTCAATGTTGATATAGGAACTTTCAGGATAAACAAAGATAAGTTAGTTTCCCTATTAGAAGACTTCTTTGAACCCTCAATATACAGTTCTGTGCCACATAATGACCTTCTGGTCAGGATCATACTGCACATATGAGGGCAGGTGTAATGCCTAGTGATGTCATAGCCACCTTAGTTTGTGTAAGTATGCTATGATGTTTATACAAGAAGCTGTCACCTAACCATGCATTTCTCAGATCATATCCCCATCCCTAAGTGCTGTGTGACTGTATTAATGGGCATTGGAGATCTTCATGGGGAGGCACATACCGTTTTCCAATCTGAGTCCACCATGAAGTCTTTCCTCAGTAAACATGGGGTCATCTTATAAATACACCCTGGGAAATGCTGCACTTACTTACTGCCTCTTGTTTTCATAAAAATTTGAATACTCGTCCATATCAACATTCACTAAACCTTTAACTGCAATCTCAGTGAACTGGTGTGCCATATTGAAGCAGAATAACATGTTACAGGTCCCGCAGAATCCTGCATCAGTGGTTTTCAGACTTGGTGTGGGGCAGAGGAGCCAAGCAGAATCTCTCCTTCTGCTTGTTCCTAGCAGCTCTGCCTTTACCTCTTTATTTATATTTGGATTATATGTAAGATTTTGTTTGCAAGCAGTTTGAGTAACCTAAAAATATTTAGAAAAACACCGCTTTAAATAAAATATAAAATAACTTATGGACAGCAAGAAAATCCTAAATAGACTAAAGAAAGAATTGAAACTGAAAGCAGTCATATTTAAATTTTTTTCTCCCTCAATAGTCCTACACTTTATCTTTAATTTGTCCCTGTTTTCTCACAGGGTGATATTGGGCAGAAAGGTTTGCCTGGTCCTCCTGGTCCCCCTGGCTATGGATCACAAGGAATTAAAGTAAGTGAATGTGACTGCTGGAATCATCTCTCAATTCCATAAGGAGTTGAGAGGGGAGAAGAAGCTGTGGATAATGCAAAATATGGCGATTGTAAAATGGATTTAATGTGAGCTTAGCAGTTAAAATTGCATCCATTGTTTAGAGAGATCATTCAGAAGGATAGAAGTGGTATAAGTACAATAGTTTCATGGAGGCTTAACATTATACAAATTGGTTGGTGAAAATTCTAGTGGTTTCTTGTCTGTGCTTTCTGAGCTGAATGGAGACTTCATACCAGCAGTATGTTCTCTAGCTCTCTCACTTTCCTGACCGGTAAGCTCCCTTCCCCGGTTGGGGGCTTCCCAGTCTCAACTATGAATGCAATTACATAGGGGAGCTTTCTGAATAGTATTGATTTTCTACCCTACGAGGGTAGAATATAAGGTTGAATCTGAATCTCTGGGGGGTAGATATTGAGGAGTGCCCTTTGTTTGCTTGTTTGCAGGACTGGGGATTGAACCCAGGACCTCCTGCATACTAGGCAAGCACTTCTGCACTGAGTTACATCTTAAGTCTTATTTTGAGACACAGCCTTCTTGTGTTGCCTAGACTGGGCTTGAACTTGTAATCCTCCTGAATAGCTGGATGGCACATGTGCGCTAATGCACCAGGTTGGCTGCTGTGGTTTTAAAATTCTTTAGGTGATCCTCCTGAGTAGCCTGGGTGAGAACTAATGCAGAACAAAGGGCCGGAGTCTTTGTTATTGGAATTCATGGTCATCTGTATTCTGTTTTATTTCTGCTCAGCAACAATAAGGCAATCTAGAAAGCTGGGGGTTCTCAGGATCCCCTACATCTCATTAGACAGTTTGGTGTCTACAGGTTAGTAGGAAATTTCAAACAATTCCCTTCCTACTTCTAATACATTGGTTTTGTTTTTCAACTGTCCCATTGCCTGCAATAAATTTGGTATTTATTTATTACCATGCAAAAACTTTGGGAGTGGGTAATTGATAATTGATAACTCCGGATAATTGAGATTGACTCTAAAAAAGTGGAAACATTCAAAACAGACTCTTCCAAGTAGCAGAATGTCTTGGTAAGTAGGAGACAGCAGGAACCTAAGATAATAAATGTGAAAATCCTGTGATGGAATTAAACTACCTACTCCTGTGTAGAGAGAGTGAGCTAAATCAAGAGCAAAACTCACTGAATCTGTGTTAAATCTTACAATTCATCACACAATGTCTAGGGTTTCCATGGCAGGTCTTTTAAATAACAGTTGTTCATCTGTCAGACTAAGTATCTAAGCAAACACCAGGCAGCGTGTTGTTGATAGCATATAAGCACTGGAAAATAAAGCAAAAATGCTGCTTCCTATAAATAATATCACTCTCATACTTAATCCTTAAATTCTACAGTTAAAAGAGGATAACACCCTATATAAGGTTTTGTATGAATTTGTGTAGAAAACAAATGTGTCACAGCCCCGGGCTTGTCACCAACATGAGCTCAGCTTACATGTGCTCTTAGTTCATGTACCTCTACCTCTTTAAATCTGGTGGTAATTTTTTCCCCTTCTATTTTCTGGGAACAATTTTTTTTTTTAAATTCACATTGAAGCACCTTGGGTTGCTTGCATTAAGTCAGTCTTCACCAACCATGACTCATCTGGCTGGGGGCGCCTTTTTTATGCCCTCCAGTTTATGCCATGTTCAAATCCATCCTGAATGAAACTAGGTCATGAAGTCCAGCATCTTAAGAAGAGAACCGAAGTAAAAACTGCCACATCACATATCCAGTCCTATCAGAGATGAGATAAGCTTTCTCTCCACGTAGGGCTGTGACCTGATGCTACTTGACCAAGGCTGACTCATAAAACCTTTCAAGACATGCTGGATTGCCTGGTGCTGGCTGGCAGCAGGCAGAAGTATTTCCCTCAGGACTCCTACCTCATCTCCTGACTCTTGGTTAGACCATAACTGCTGAAGGGAGGAAACTGGAAAATAGTTGGCGGCATTCCTCTTAGTCATGTTAAGACTACATAACCAGTAAAATTTCATTCCTTACGTTTGTTGATATATTTCCTACAACTTTCCAAAGACTTTTTGAATCAGTGAAACTTGGGCCTACTTTTGTTCTGTACCCACCTGGCTTTGTTGCTGGAATATTGGTTCTGTCATTACAACCACCCAACCAACTGACTGAACACCATCTGTGTTATGTAGATAGACTAAATGCTGGCATAAAAGGGTAAGTGAAAAGATAAGAACTTAGTCCTTAGGAAATATCATGACAGACACCACTGAAATACATAACATAATGAGAAACTACTTTGAAAGTCTATACTCCAACAAAATAGAAAATATTGAAGACATCAACAAATTTCTAGAGACATATGATCCTCCCAAACTGAACCAGGAGGACATACACAATTTAAACAGATCGATTTCAAACAAAGAAATAGATGAAGTCATCAAAAGCCTACCAACCAAGAAAAGCCCAGCACCAGATGGATTCTCAGCCGAGTTCTGCAAGACTTTCAAAGAAGGACTAATACCAATGCTCCTCAAAGTGTTCCATGAAATAGAAAAGGAGGGAACCCTTCCAAACTCATTCCATGAAGCTAATATCACCCTCATACCCAAACCAGACAAAGACACATCAAGGAAAGAAAATTTTAGACTGATATCTCTGATGAATATAGACACAAAAATCCTTAATAAAATTCTGGAAAATTGCATACAAAAACATATTAAGAAGATAGTGCACCATGATCAACTGGGGTTCATCCTGGGGATGCAAGATTGGTTCAACATCTGGAAATCAATAAATGTAATTCATCACATCAATAGACTTCAGGTTAAGAATCGTATGATTATTTCAACTGATGCAGAGAAAGTGTTCAACAAAATACAATACCCCTTCATGCTCAAAACATTAGAAAAAATAGGAATAGTAGGAACATACCTCAATATTGTAAAGGCTATATATGCTAAACCTATAGCCAACATCATTCTTAATGGAGAAAAACTGAAAGCATTCCCTTTAAAAACTGGAACAAGACAGGGATGCCTCTTTCACCACTTCTATGCAACATCATCCTTGAAATACTAGCCAGAGCAATTAGACAGACCAAAGAAATTAAAGGGATATGAATAGGAAAAGAAGAACTCAAGCTGTCACTATTTGCCAATGACATGATTCTATATTTAGAGGATCCAAAAAACTCCACCAGAAAACTTCTAGATCTCATAAATGAATTCAGCAAAATAGCAAGATATAAAATTGACACGTGGAGGTTCAAGATGGCGGACTAGAGGGCGGCTGCATTTCATGTTGCTCCAGGACTCAAGATTCAAAAGAGGAGATAGTGACTTGGGACCAACTCAAAGCCGCCCGGGGAGTTTCTCCCATAGGGGAGGCGTCCCCGAAGGGGCAGTAGCCCTGGAACGCAGAGAACTTTGTGAAGTACAGTGACTCGGCGGGTCGCCCCTCCCCCGCCGGAGCGGTAAAAACGGACAGCGAAGCGGAGCGAAAAATGGCGGATTGAAGTTTCCAGGACCGCGGGCAGATCCTCTAACCTAAGGAGACTCGTCTGCGAAGGGTGAGGCTCGCAAGCCCAGGAGGGAGGTCCGGGCCCCTGGGAACGTTGCCTGCAAAGGCTGCCCCTGCCCAGGCGGCAAGTCACACCTCCCCTGCTGGAGCAGTGAACTCGGAAAGCGGGGATCTTTGCAAAGGAGGTTGTGCGACACACTGCTTGGTTTTGAAGCGATCTGCCAGGGCTCCAGCGGCTGCCAGAGAAAGAGTGGGGCGGCGAGTTGTTTGGATCCAGCAACCGCCTGAGCAACGGGGAGGGGGCTGCCCAGAGGAGGTGGAGGTACGCAGTGAGTGCCTTGGTCTCCAAGCGCCCACACCTGGAGGAAGAGACGAGCGACGGGTCACTGGGGCTTGGAGCATATGTACGAGGCTCCAAGTGACTGCTCAGAGGGCGGGTCGCATAGCCAGGCGATTAGGTGCATAGCAAGGTCCGGTCCAGGGACCTAGGCACCTTTTCTTGAATGAACTACACAGAGACAAACTGAGGGGCGAAGTGAAGGTTCCAGGACTTCAGGCAGCGTCTCTGAGAAGGGACAACCTAAGGAGACTCGTCTACGAAGGGTGAGGCTCCCAGGCCCAGGAGGTAGGTCTGGGCCCCTGGGAAGGCTGCCCTGCCCAGGCAGCAAGACACATCTACCCTCATTGGAACAGTGAGCTCGGAAAGTGGGAGACCTTGCAGAGGAGGCCGAGCAGCACACCGCTTGGTTTTTTGGTTTTTTGGACCAATCTGCCAGGGCTCCGGGGGCTGCCAGAGAAAGAGTTGGGTGGCGAACTATTTGGATTCAGCAACTGCCTGAACAACGGGGAGGGGGCTGTCCTGAGGAGGTGGAGGTGCGCAGTGAGTGGCTTGGTCTCCAAGCGCCCACACAGAACACCTGCCTGGAGGAAGAGACGAGTGACGGGTCACTGGGGCTTGGAGCATATGTACGAGGCTCCAAGTGACTCTTCAGAGGAGGGGTCGCATAGCCAAGTGATTAGGTGCAAAGCACGGTCTGAGCCGGGGATCTAAGCACCTTTTCTTGAAAGAGCTACACAGAGACCAGCTGAGGGGTGGAGCGAAGGTTCCAGGACTGTGGGCAGCTTCTCTGAGGAGGGGCCACCAAAGGAGACTCGTCTGCGAAGGGCAGGGCTCCCAAGCCCAGGAGGTAGGTCCAGGCCCCTGGAAACGCTGCTTGGGAAGGCTGCCCTGCACAGGCGGTAGTTGTGGACTGAGGAGAACCTCTAGGAGGGGAACGGACTAGTGAGACCTCCCCACCGGGTGGGTCTTCCCCGCAGAGTGAGGTTTTCCCACAAAGACAGTAAAACCAGAGACACAGGCCCAAACAGGCATTGCCTTAGCCCGCAGTCTAGCTCCCCTTTGGATGACCATTGGTCAACAAGTAGAGGCACCTCTGCCCTCTAGCAGGGAATATACCCCACCTGAAGACCACCACCCCTAGAGAGGCAGCTACCTAGGGGAACACCGAAGTATCAACTTCCTCTAAGACTTCAGGCTACTGAAGGATAAGAGGGGATACACTAGCAATCTTCAGGGACATTATAAGTCAATAGAGGAAATCTGCAACATCTCTGCAGTCCACTGATACCTGAACAATATGAGAAAACAAGGGAAGAAAATGCCTCAAACAAATCTGGATGTTATATCAATAAAATCCAATGACAGCATGGCAGAAGAAATGTCAGAAAGGGAGTTCAGAATGTACATAATCAACATGATAAGGGAAGCAAACGATGAAATGAAAGAGCAAATGCAGGCATTGAATGAACGCACCAATAGACAGTTAAAAGAGCAAATACAGGAAGCAAAAGACCATTTCAATAAAGAGTTAGAGATATTGAAAAAAAACCAAACAGAAATCCTTGAAATGAAGGAAACAATAAACCAAATTAAGAACTCCATAGAAAGCACAACCAATAGGATAGAACACCTGGAAGACAGAACCTCAGATATTGAAGACAAAATATTTAACCTCGAAAACAAAGTCGAACAAACAGAGAAGATGGTAAGAAATCATGAACAGAATCTCCAAGAACTATGGGATATCATGAAAAGGCCAAATTTGAGAATTATTGGGATTGAGGAAGGCTTAGAGAAACAAACCAAAGGAATGAACAACCTATTCAATGAGATAATTTCAGAAAATTTCCCAAATCTGAAGAACGAAATGGAAAATCAAGTTCAAGAGGCTTACAGGACTCCAAATACACAAAATTACAACAGACCCACACCAAGGCACATTATAATGAAAATACCTAACATACAAAATAAAGACAGAATCTTAAAGGCTGTGAGAGAAAAGAACCAAATTACATTCAGGGGGAAGCCAATACGGATATCAGCAGATTTTTCAATCCAGACCCTAAAAGCTAGAAGGGCCTGGAATAACATTTTTCAAGCCCTAAAAGAAAATGGATGCCAACCAAGAATCTTATACCCAGCAAAACTTACCTTCAGATTTGACAACGAAATAAAATCCTTCCATGATAAACAAAAGCTAAAAGAATATACAAAAAGAAAGCCAGCATTACAGAACATTCTCAGCAAAATATTCCATGAAGAAGAAATGAAAAACAAAGAAGCAAATCAGCAAAGGGAGGAGATATCCTAAAGGAACTCTCAAATAAAGAGGAACCAAGTCGTGTCAAAAATAAGCAAATAAATGAATAAAATGAGTCAAATGACCGGGAATACAAATCATATCTCAATAATTACCCTGAATATTAACGGCCTGAATTCATCAATCAAAAGACATAGACTGGCAGATTGGATAAAAAAGAAAGATCCAACAATATGTTGCCTGCAAGAGACTCATCTCTTAGAAAGAGATACCCAAAGACTAAAGGTGAAAGGATGGGAAAAAACTTACCATGCACATGGACCCAGCAAAAAAGCTGGGGTATCCATCCTCATTTCAGATAAAGTGGACTTCAAGCCAAAGTTAATCAGAAGGGATAAAGAAGGACATTTCATAATGCTTAAGGGAACCATAAATCAGCAAGACTTAACAATCATAAATATCTATGCCCCAAACAGTGGCTCACCCATGTATGTCAAACAAATCCTTCTCAATCTCAGAAACCAAATAGACCACAATACAATAATACTAGGTGATTTTAACACACCTCTCTCTCCACTGGACAGATCTTCCAAACAAAAATTGAATAAAGAAACCTTAGATCTCAATAACACAATCAATAATTTAGACTTAACAGACATTTATAGAATATACCATCCAACGAAGAGTGAATACACTTTCTTCTCAGCAGCACATGGATCCTTCTCTAAAATAGACCATATATTATGCCACAAAGCTAATGTTAGCAAATACAAGAAGATAGAGACACTTCCTTGTATTTTATCAGACCATAATGGATTGAAACTAGAAATAAATGAAAGAGCAAAAAACAGAAATTACTCCAACACCTGGAGATTAAACAATATGCTATTATATGAGGAATGGATAACAGAAGATATTAGGAAGGAAATTAAAAAATTCTTAGAGGTAAACGAGAACAAAGAAACATCGTATCAAAATCTCTGGGACACTATGAAAGCCGTACTTAGAGGAAGATTTATTTCATGGAGCGCATTTAATAAAAGAAGTAAAACTCAAAAAATAAATGAACTAACACTACAGCTCAAAGCCCTAGAAAAAGAAGAACAGACCAACACCAGAAGTAGTAGAAGACAGGAAATAGTTAAACTCAGAGCTGAAATCAACGAAATTGAAACGAAAGAAACAATACAAAAAATTGACAAAATAAATAGTTGGTTCTTCGAAAAAATAAACAAAATTGATAAACCTTTAGCCACACTAACAAAGAGAAGACGAGAGAAAACCCAAATCACCAAAATTCGGAATGAACAAGGAAGTATCACAACAGACACGACTGAAATACAAAACATAATTAGAAGCTATTTTGAAAATCTATATTCCAACAAAATAGAAAATTTCGAAGATATCAACAAGTTTCTAGAGACCTATGAATTGCCTAAACTAAACGAGGAGGACATGCACAATTTAAATAGACCAATTTCAAGTAATGAAATAGAAGAAGTCATCAAAAGCCTACCAACAAAGAAAAGTCCAGGACCTGATGGTTTCTCAGCCGAGTTCTACAAAACCTTTAAAGAAGAGCTCATTCCAATACTTTTCAAAGTATTCCATGAAATAGAAGAGGAGGGAACCCTCCCAAACTCATTCTACGAAGCCAATATCACCCTGATACCTAAACCAGACAGAGACACATCGAGGAAAGAAAATTTCAGACCAATTTCCTTAATGAACATCGACGCAAAAATTCTCAACAAAATTTTAGCAAATCGCATACAAAAATGTATTAAAAAGATAGTGCATCATGATCAAGTGGGTTTCATCCCAGGGATGCAAGGTTGGTTCAACATCAGGAAATCAATAAATGTAATTCACCATATCAACAGACTTAAAGTCAAGAACCACATGATTATTTCAATAGATGCAGAAAAAGCATTTGATAAAATACAGCACCCCTTCATGCTCAAAACACTAGAAAAAATAGGGATAGTGGGAACGTTCCTTAACATTGTAAAGGCCATCTATGCTAAGCCCATGGCTAATATTATTCTTAATGGTGAAAAACTGAAAGCATTCCCCCTAAAATCTGGAACAAGGCAGGGATGCCCTCTCTCACCACTCCTATTCAATATCGTCCTTGAAACTCTAGCCAGAGCAATTAGACAGACCAAAGAAATTAAAGGGATACGAATTGGAAAAGAAGAACTCAAACTATCCCTATTTGCTGATGATATGATTATATACTTAGAGGAACCAGGAAATTCCACCAGAAAACTCTTAGAACTCATAAGTGAATTCAGTAAAGTAGCAGGATACAAGATCAATGCTCATAAATCCAATGCATTTTTATACATAAGTGATGAATCTTCAGAAAGAGAAGTTAGGAAAACTACTCCATTCACAATAGCCTCAAAAAAAATAAAATACTTGGGAATCAATCTCACAAAAGAGGTGAAAGACCTCTACAATGAGAACTACAGAACACTAAAGAAAGAAATTAAAGAACACCTTAGAAGATGGAAAGATCTCCCATGTTCCTGGATAGGCAGAATTAATATTGTCAAAATGGCCATACTACCAAAAGTGCTATACAGATTCAATGCAATTCCAATTAAAATCCCAATGATGTACCTTGCAGAAATAGAGCAAGCAATTATGAAATTCATCTGGAAGAATAAGAAACCCAGAATTGCTAAAGCAATCCTTCGCAGGAAAAATGAAGCAGGGGGTATTGCAATACCTGAACTTCAACTTTACTACAAAGCAATAGTAACAAAAACGGCATGGTATTGGTACCAAAATAGACAGGTAGATCAATGGTACAGAATAGAAGACACGGACACAAACCCAAACAAATATAATTTCCTCATACTAGACAAAGGGGCCAAAAATATGCAATGGAGAAAAGATAGCCTCTTCAACAAATGGTGCTGGGAGAATTGGAAATCCATATGCAACAAAATGAAAATAAACCCATATCTCTCACCGTGCACAAAACTAAACTCAAAATGGATTAAGGACCTCGGAATCAGACCAGAGACCCTGCATCTTATAGAAGAAAACGTAGGTCCAGATCTTCAACATGTCGGCTTAGGACCAGACTTTCTCAACAGGACTCCCATAGCACAAGAAATAAAAGTAAGAATCAACAACTGGGATAGATTCAAACTAAAAAGCTTTCTCTCAGCAAAGGAAACTATCAGCAATGTGAAGAAAGAGCCTACAGAGTGGGAGAAAATCTTTGCCAATCATACTTCAGATAGAGCACTAATCTCCAGAATCTATAAAGAACTCAAAAAACTCAACACCAAGACTACAAATAATCCAATCGACAAATGGTCTAAGGAAATGAACAGACACTTCACAGAAGAAGACCTACAAACAATCAACAAACATATGGAAAAATGTTCAACATCTCTAGTAATAAAAGAAATGCAAATCAAAACCACCCTAAGATTCCATCTCACCCCAATCAGAATGGCGATTATCAAGAACACAAGCAACAACAGGTGTTGGCGAGGATGTGGGGAAAAAGGTACACTCATACATTGCTGGTGGGGTTGCAAATTAGTGCAACCACTCTGGAAGGCAGTATGGAGATTCCTTAAAAAACTTGGAATGGAACTACCATTTGACCCAGCTATCCCACTCCTTGGCCTATACCCAAAGGACTTAAAATCAGCATACTACAGAGATACAGCCACATCAATGTTCATTGCTGCTCAATTCACCATAGCCAGATTGTGGAACCAACCTAGATGCCCTTCAGTTGATGAATGGATAAAGAAACTGTGGCATATATATACAATGGAATATTACTCAGCCATAAAGAATGATAAAATTATGGCATTTGCAAGCAAATGGACGAAATTGGAGAATATCATGCTAAGTGAGATAAGCCAATCTCAAAAAACCAAAGGAAGAATGATCCCGCTGATAAGTGGATGATGATACATAATGGGGTGTGGGAGGGGTTAGTTTTAGGGTTAGAGTGAGGGTTAGGGAGGGGGGCAAGAATGGGGGAAGGAAGGACTGTATAGAGGGAAAAGAGGGATGGGAGGGGTGGGGGGAAGGGGAAAAAAATAACAGAATGAATCAACCAACATCACCCTATGTAAACGTATGATTACACAAATGGTATGCCTTTACTCTATGTACAAACAGTGAAAGAACATGTATCCCATTTGTTCACAATAAAAAAAAAAAAAAAAAAAAAAAAAAAAAATAAATGGTAAAAAATGGTGTCTATACTGAAAAAAAAAAAAAAAAAAAAATTGACACGTATAAATCTAAAGCATTTTTATTCATAAGCGATGAAACATCTGAAACGGAAATGAGGAAAACAACTCTGTGCACAATAGCCTCAAAAAAACAAACTTAGGAATCAATCTAACCAAAGAGATGAAAGATCTCTACAATGAAAACTACAGAATATTAAAGAAAGAAATTGAAGAAGACCTTAGAAGATGGAAAAACTCCCATGTTCTTGGATAAGAAGAATTAATATTATCAAAATGGCCATAATTCCAAAGTTGCTATACAGATTTAATGCAATTCCAGTTAAAATCCCTATGACATTTCTCATAGAAATAGAGAAAGCAATCATGCAGTTCATCTGGAAGAACTAAAGACCCAGAATAGTGAAAGAAATCCTGAGCAGGAAGAGTAATGCAGGAGGTATCACAATACCAGATCTTAAACTCTACTATAGAGCAATAGTAACAAAAACGGCATGATATTGGCACCAAAATAGACAGATAGACCAATGGTACAGGATAGAAGACATGGAGACATACCCACATAAGTACAGTTATTTCACACTAGACAAAGGTGCCAAAAACTTACAATGGAGAAAAGATAGCCTCTTCAACAAATGATGCTGGAAAAACTGGAAATCCATATGCAGTAAAATGAAATTAAACCCCTATCTCTCACCCTGTACAAAACTCAACTCAAAATGGATCAAGGATCTAGGAATTAGACCTAAGACCCTTTACCAAATAGAAGAAAAAGTAGGCCCGAATCTCCATCATGTTGGCTTAGGAGCAGACTTCCTTAATAAGACCCCCATAGCACAAGAAAATAAAAGCAAGAATCAATAAATGGGATAGATTCAAACTAAAAAACTTTTTCTCAACAAAGGAAACAGTCAATAATGTGAAAAGAGAGCCTACAGGGTGGGAGAAAATCTTTTCCACACACAACTCAGACAGAGCACTGATCTCCAAAGTTTATGAAGAACTTAAAACTCTTTACACCCAAAATACAAAGAACCCAATCAATAAATGGGCTAAGGAACTGGGCAGACACTTCACAGAAGAAAATATACAGGTGATCAACAAATATATGAAAAAGTGCTCATCATCCCTATTAATTAGAGAAATGCAAATTAAAACCACCCTAAGATTTCATCTAGCTCTAATTATAATGGCTATTATCAAGAACACAAGCAATAATAAGTGTTGGCATGGATGTGGGGACAAAGGCACACTTGTACATTGCTGGTGGATTTGCAAAGTGGTACAGCCACTCTGGAAAGCAGTATGGAGATTCTTCAGAAAACTTGGAATGAACCTACCATTTGACCCAACTATCCCACTCCTCGATTTGTACCCAAAGGACTTAAAATCAGCATGCTACAGTGTTCATAGCAGCTCAATTCACAATAACTAGATTGTGGAACCAACTGAGATACCCTTCAATTGATGAATGATTAAAGAAACTGTGGTATATATACACAGTAGAATATTATTCTTCCATAAAGAAGAAAATTATGGCATTTGCTGGTAAATGGATGAAGTTGGAAAATATCATGCTAAGTGAAATAGGCCAAACCCAAAAAACTAAAGGCCAAATGTCTTCTCTGATAGGTGGATGACAATATATAGTGGGTGTGTGGGTGTCAGAGGGGGGATGAGAAGAATGAAGGAACTTTGGATGGTGTAGAGGAAAGTGGGGTGGGAGGAGGCGGGGGATGGAAAGATAGTAGAATGAAACAGACAGTATTACCGTATATATACGTATGATTACAAGAATGGTGTGAATCTACATTGTGTACAACCATAAAAAAAAATATCCCTTGTCTAGCATGTACAAGCCTCTAGTTCCATCCTCAGCAACCATCACACACACACACACACACACACACACACACACACACACACAGTTCTTATGCTGGGCATGGTGGTAACCTCCTATAATCCTTGTGACTTGGGAGATTGACTTGGGAGGATTGCAAATTCAAGGCCAGCAGAGGTGGTTTAGTGAGACCCTGTGTCAAAACAAAAAGAGTTAGTGATGTAGCTCAATGGTACAGTGCGTGCTTAGCACACATGACGTGCTGCTTTCAATAACTAGTAGCACAAAAGAAAGAATGGAAAGGATTTTTGGAAGTGAGTTCAATTCTCTGCCCCTTCCACCATGTGGGGACATGACAACAAGATTCAATGTTAGAAGCAGAAAGTGAGCACTCTCTACACACCAAATATCCTGGCACTGTGACTTTAGACTTGTCAGACACCAGAACTGGGAGAATTCAGTTTCTATTGCTAAAAATTACCTCGTCTAAAATACTTCGATATAACAGCATGAAGGAACCAAGGCATCTGGGGATGCCTCCACTTCCTCCCCTATGGAAGACACTTGCTAACCATAGGATTCTTGGTCGACAAGTTTGTTCTTCCTGGCTATGAATAGACCAAGCCACTACCTTCTGGGTTCCAAGGTTTCTGATGAGAAATCTGATGAGGACCTTATGGAAAAATTATGATGAAATCTCCCTTCCTCTCAGCCCCATAGATATTAATAACATGCCCTGCAATGACATAGGGAACAGAGCATTTTGTTATAGTATCATCATGTGAATGAAGTGCTACCATCCTTTTGACACCAATCATTCCAAGGTGAATGGAAAAGGAATTGAATACCTCAAGTGTAAACACAACGAGATCTTTAAAAGCCAAAAGTTATTACAGATTTTCAGACTCAAAATGGAACTGAAGCATCCTACAGGTTTTAATTTCTAAACAAGTAATTATCTTTCTCCATAGTCCACCAAGGCAAAAAACTTCTGGAGTCCTTTCACATCCTTATTATTAAAGTGGAAACAGTCCTGGAAGCCAAAAAGTGAGACAATCACTGTGGGTTACCTGCAATCAAAACTGAACCATTTCTTGCTCTGACCTCACAAGTAGCCACTGAGGGGGAATTTCAAACACCAGCTATACAAGCCCCTAGTTATGGCTGGGTTTTGGTTCACAAGAACAGGGAGCTCTTGGTGCTGACCTGTTGGACTAAGAGATAGTTAGCTCATTTGGTAGTTTGGTGGTTCTGGTTGTGGTCTTTTGATTGGTTTTTGATTTGGTGCGTTTTTTTTGTTTGTTTGGTTGATTTATTTATTTTTTATTTTTGCAGGCTTTTTGTTATTATTTTTGTCTAGCATTCTTGGTGTTGCTGCTTAGGATGCATAGTAAGAATAGTCAAAGTAGCAAGGTTATGAGAGTATAGTAGGGTCTCTCCTCCAGCTTCTCCTTTAGGGATGCACTCACATGTCACTACTGGGTTTTAAGGGACATGTGGGAAGGGCAGTTTTGTTCAGGTGAAACTGGCCTGACAGGTCCTCACAGGGTCGAAGGGGGCATAGGTAGAGTGGAACATAGGCCACATTATATCTGAAGTGGATATAATGAAGAACATTGAACACCCAAATGGGATCAAGTTGTTTTGCATTGTTGAAACCCTTGATAACGTCCATATTGTGATGGAGCATGCGAGTGAGGGGAAGCTGCTGTGCCACATCCCAGAGGCCATTGGCAAGTAGGTGGAGGGGGCCCAGAAAGTGTTCTAGAGATCACATGCACTGTACACAACTTCCACAAGAAGGGCATCCTGCACAGAGATCTGAGGCCAGAGAACATCCTGGTGGATGCTGGAGGCAATATTAAACTCTGTGACTTCTGCCTGGTTTGCGGGTTCACTGCCCAACAAAAGCTGGACATGTTCTTTGGCACTCTCCCACACGGTGCCCCAGAACTCCACCCATGGGAAGAACAGAACAGTGTTACAGTGGCTGTCTGGAACCCGGGTGTCCTCCTGTACTTCATGCTCATGGGGTGCCTCCCACTGCAGTGCACCTGGGGGAGCAGGTCCTACACCCAAGATATGGCATTTCCTCTCACCTGTCCACCAAAGAAGGAAGTCTGATTATGCAGATCCTGACTGTGTACCCCACACAGAGACCAAATCATGGGGCACCCATGGCTGAGCCCCATGGGTGAGGAATATTCCCTAAATCACTCTAGTGAACCATTCCCCAACCACCTGGACCCACTGATAGGGTCATATTTGATATGGGTTACAGCTCATGTGATACATGGGTATCCTTGGTAACCAGAAAGTTTGATGAGGCAATGGCTACATATCTGATGCTCCAGCACCAGACAACCCAGGGGACAGATTGCACAGTCCAAGTTAAGCGTGTGCATCCAGAGGCTGGGCCTTGCCCATCCCCCACCCCAATCTCACTTTCCATCCAAAGAAGAGTGCCAGTGAGTCTTTCCTTCACTCCTTCCCCTTCTTGTCCCATGAGCATCAGCTGTCTGAGAAGAACAAGCCTTCAGGGCAGAAGGGCAGCAGAAGAACTGGTTTGCCTGCCATTCTTCTGTGCAGCCTACAAGCAACGACCCTCACTCCCAGCATACCTCCCAGCATGCCCTAGCAGCCCCTGGATGAGCAGTAGTGGGTGGGTGGCAGAGAGCAGGAAATCCTCCCAGGGTACATCATCAGAAGAAAGCTCCTCCACCAAGAATCCCATAATGGAACTGCAGCCCTTGCCCCTAACACAGCAAGGGCCAGAAGGAAGTGACCAGGAAGATTGCTAACTGTATTCTCCAAATACATTGCTGTGGGCCAGCCCAAAAGACAGGACCTGGACTCAGAAACAGAGGTTCAATGAAAGTGAATGGCTGAGTTACAGCCACACCAAGGAGGTGAGACAGTCCGGCATTTTACTTTTACTTAAGATTTTATTGATGTCATTTTCAATTGACACATCATAACTGTGATGTTTAGAGAAATGTATACACCTCTGAATGATTAACTCATGCTTCTTCTCATGGTATATCACGTATGTGGAACAGCTGCGGCAGGGAGCCCTGCAAGAGTGGCCTTCTGGCGAATTCCAGTCATGAGACTATCTGGAATCACCTAGAGGCAAGGGGCTCCACCACCCCACCTGGAAGCGATATTAGAGACTGTTTTCCTTGGGACACATCCCCACCTCCACCCGCCCTACTCTTCTCTGTCCTTTCCTCCATATTTCTGGAATCACAGAGATGGTTTTAATAAATTTCTGTTTCTCACGAAAAAAAAGCAAAACAAAAACAATCTTTGGAACATCAATTTTATTATACAATTGGTGAGAAAGAGAAATTCATTGGGAACCATCTCTGCCATCCCAGAAGCCCAGGAGGAAGGTCAGGGAGGAGTAGGGCAGGGGGAAGTGTCCTGGGCGTAGAGTCTCTGAAGTCAGTGGCAGGTGGGGGCAGAGGAGAGCAGGTGGTGGATGCAGACGCGCTCTTGGCTGGAATCCGCGTGGGGAGGCTGGGGCCAGTTGACGCACCTCATGCCTGAAGCTCTTTGAGTTCAATCCTGATGGGTGACCACTCCATCGGGTCAGGATGCTTGGAGCTTGGGGACTTCTGACTGTCCGTTGGTCTGTCTGTCCCATCAGGGCACGTCCCCTGGAGCCACTCTGTGTGGAGACCTAGAGCGTCTGTGGCCTCCTTGCACAGGTGCCTCTCTCCTTGTGGAGGCGGGCCAGTGGATGCAGGGCACACAGCAGCAGAATTTTCGAAGGCAGGTCGTGATCTTCCTAGTAACCTGCTTCCAACCCTTGCGGCTGTCAGAGGATTGGCCTGAGGAAGGACCCCAGGAGGAGAAATTGGGGTCTTCTGCCACCCACCTGCTGAGGACCATGCAGGGGCTGGGTCCGGGGTGCTCGGGCCTGCGGGGCACAGGATCTCACCCGGAGGCTGAGCTGGGAGGGGCTGTGTCCACATGGAAGAAGCGCAGAGGGATGGCGGGCATGCTGGCACTGGCAGCGCCCTTCTGCCCCGCCGACCTAGCCTCCTCAGGCTGCTGCTGCTCACAGGGCATGGGAAGGGCAGGCTGGCTGGCACACTTGTTGGGGTGGATGCTGGGGGCATCTGCCGGGCGTGGGAGGGGCGCCACCACGCGAGGGCGCACAGGGCTCTCCTGGAGCAAGCAGCCTGCCCCCTGGGGTCCTTGGTGCTACAGGATGTGGTAAGTCACCATGGCTTCATCGAATTTCCACTTGTCCAGGGACACCCAGGCATCATAGGGATGGAAACCCATGTTGAGCATGATGGTCATGATGGCAGGGTCGGGGTGTTTGGGGAGCAGCTCGCTACCAGGACCGGGTGGAGGTTGTTCGCCTTGGCTCAGCCACTGGTGGCCCATTACCTGCTCTAGGCTGGACCTCTGCGCCAGGTCGACCATCAGCATCTGCTGGATGAGGCTGTGGGTGTCGTCAGAAAGGTGCTGGGGAACTCGTAGCTGGCCCGCAGAATCAGCTTCAGCAGGTGCTGGTAGGTGCTGGCCTTGAAGGGTGTCTCCCTGTGAGCGTGATTCCCAGGCTCAAGATGTCTAGGCCCCTAGAATTCTTGCCACAGCACCATCTCAGGGGCACAGTACAGGAGGGTGCCCCAGAAGGTGTTGAGCTTCTGCCTGGGTGTGAAGGTGACGCAAAGGTCAAAGTCGATGAGTTTGAGGCTGTGTCCCGCTGTGTCCAGCACCATGTTGTCGGGCTTCAGGTCAAGGTGCACGATGCCCTTGTTGTGGCAGTGGTGCTGGGCACACGTGATCTGCTTGAACCCCCTGAGGGCCTTCTCCTCCTTCACCCCTATGACAAGGTGGGGAATCCAGTGAACACTGTCTGACAGAAACCCTGGTGTCTCCAGAGCACACATAGTAATGATTTCGGTGGTCACACTGTTCCAGAGTTGGCAGATGAGCCTCCAGGACAGCTGGACCCATAAATGTAAGGAAATTCACTCCACATGACCATTGTCTTGTATCTATATTCTGACCTCCATGGTGAAAGAGAAAGAGCCTTAAAGCTGCTCAGACCTTGGTTGGATTCTTTATAACTGTATAACCTTGGAGAAACTACTTATTTTTATTAAACCTCATCTTATTCATCTTTAAAATGGGACAAGGAAGCCTCATTTACAAGATGCTGTGAAGATAAAAATTGTATGAAATGTCTAGGACTCAATGGTGGTTACTCAACAACGTGGGCTATGGAGTCATCAGATTTGAATCATGGCCCCTCCACTTTCTGAGTATTGCATCTCTGCTTCAGTTCCCACCTTGAGTAACAGATAATAATAGTACCATCTCCTAAAGTTGTTGTGAGGCATGATCAAAGTCAAATAAAATAGTATACACAATATACTTAATCCATGGTTATGTATATAGTAAGTCTTTGCAGTTATTCACATAATTCTTCCTGCTTTCCTTCCTTTTCTGCTAGTTCATGGAACTAAGAGGAAGACTTAGGATTCTAACATTCAAGGGATTTAATATTCTTAAACACAATATACTGATTGCATTAGCTAGTGTAGTCCTGACTCCAGTGCCACATAGACCTCAAAATGTAAAATGACTCACATAGGAGTTCACTGTGGGTTCCTGATTGATGGGCAATTTTCTTCCACATAAAATTTCAGGGAATCTTGTCTTTCATTTCTAGCTTCTCCCTTAGCTGGGCCTCTTTACCACATACTCCCTGCAGGAAGAAAAAACATCTGTGGAAGGGGTGCACCTGCTTCTTAAAGTCTTGACCAGGAGGAGGCACATATTACTCATTCACATTTTATTGCATGGCTGCATGGCCATAGTTAATTGCAAAGGATCTTGGGAAAAGTGGTCTGTGTATCCAGGATGAAAAGGAACCAATGGTTTGGTAAAGAGCTAACAATTACTGCCACACATAATTTAAACCATGTCTAGAAAAGATGGAATATATAAAGTTATTTGTTGCTCTGAAGTATATTGGTGCTTCCAGAAGAGAACAGAAAACATGGGTGGTCTCCATGGCAGCTTCCAGCATACTCTCTCATTCTCCTGATACTGTGGGAAATAGATGCCTGAGCTTATAAGGACTGAGTTCGGTCCCATCCTTTCTTATATCCTATTCTACAAAAGAAAATCCTAGAACCTTGATCATCTTGTTTCAAGCATCATCAGGAGCACCTGATGAGTTATAAATTATCTGAGGCAGACTGAGTGCCAGCCAAAGAGCTGGAGGAGGCTTAAGGTTGGCAGGACCAGGAAAGGAAGAGGAAATGCTCACTCATGTTGGTGGCAAAGCCAGGGTCAGAGGAGCGCCTCACATCTGGGAGAACTGTGCTCACAAGCTGGGAAGAGATGGCAAACCTCAGGGGAGGGTGCAAAGCTGGCATGAAGAGCACAGAGTTGTGAGACAGAGCCAGCACTCAGACTCATGTGGGGAATCGGGGAGTTCTTGGAGACCTTGGGGATCACTCCGGAGGTCAGTAGCCTTGAGGTCAGCAGGGGTGTGGTGGTGGATGGGTCAGCCCAGCTTACAGAACCAACCTAACATGGGGACAGCCTAAAAGTGACTTCTCCTGCCAAAGCTCTCTGATTCAGAAATTCAGGACAGAACCCAGAACTCTAAAATTCTTTGCTCAGTGTTCAAGTTTCATGTAATTTCCTAGGTAGATTTCTTTTGGTTTTCTCAGTTGGGCTGAAATATCTGTTAATGTTAAGTCCAAGATCTCTTTTTAATGAAATCAAGTAGTTTTGCTCATTCTGGTGTGCCTTCACCAAAAAAGGCTGTTTCCATGAATGTCAGGAATCTGTAGTGGAAATCTCAGAGCCCACCTCTCAGCCTCCTGTTTGGCTCCTACCTGTGACCTGATTGCTTTGAAAGTGTTTCCAGAATCCTTTTGACTAGATTTGTGGTTAGAATGGATCTATTACAGCACAGAAAATTGCCACCATTGAAGGATAAAGAGAAATGATTTATTCATTGAAAAAAATGACATAAGGGGAAGAATCTCACTTGTAAAAAGTCAGGGGTAGGTTTGATATGTACAGAGTTGCAAATACCTACAGAGAGGTTAAGTAACTATTGATTTTTTTTTTTTTTAGTCTCTAAACTCATAACTTACCATGTGATGGTGTTAATATTAGTTGGGGAGAAACATATACACACATACATACATTGAATTAGGACTCTTTATCATTTGAACTTGGAATTATTTCCTCCCCTCCTGACTACAAATGAACAACTGCATCAAAAAACAGAAAACAGAACCAACCTTGGAAATAATATGATCACTGCATTCAATTTGCATACACCTCAGAAATTATGTAGAAATGATAAGTAATGTAGTTAACAGCATAGTGTAGATGGTGTATATACTTACGCTGAAACTATCTTTGAATTAACTTCTAATACTTATCCTTTATTGTAATTTTCAAAATCCACACAAAACACAATTCTACAAAAAAAGAAAAGTCAAAACCCAGAAGGGGGTCTGACTTTTAAATAGTTGGGTGCTTGGGGACTACGCCTGCCCAAAACTGACAGTGGCAGGGGACACTGGCTACAAGATAATCCTGGTCATAAATGTCCATAAACCCGGTTTGCATATTGAAGGCATCACCATACTTTTACACATTACACTTTTAAACCAAACTGAATACAATTATATGGATTATAAAGCAATCCCAAAAAAGTTAGGTGTGCCGTATTTAGAGTGGTCCATGTGACTCACATCGGGGCAGTTGGCGTTATTCTGGGGCTGGCCTGAGACCATGAGCATTTTTCACTTGCTGGTTCACACTTTCATTTTCCTTCTGAGCTAAGTTGTTTTATTCCTTGAAGTCAGTGAGGAGAAAGGATGCTTCCCCAATCTTCCCTTCTCTTCGCCACCCTTTTCCCTTCACTTGCTTTCTTTCTAATTCCTGCATCTGGCTTATGGTAGGGTATGCTCCTCTCAACCTCATTATTAAACTTTCCCTTTTTAGTAGCCAATTCCCCAAATCAGAATTGGAATGACATCTTGAGGCTTGCAACTTAGCAGGGCTTTAATCGTCATTATTAACAGCTTATCCTTCATGCCTGTTTTCTGTGAACAAGGCCCTATGAGATGACCAGTGGCCATCACGGATTTGCTGAACTTCTGCAATGCTCCTTACACTGCTGTGATCCTAAGAGGAGAAACAAATCTTGAAATCATTTTTTTTCCCAAAGTTAATATGGTTCCCTCCCCCAGAGTCTGTCATGGTTTCCCAATGCCAAAAGAAAAGCCAAAACATCTACCAGCTTAGGAAGAAGACAAGACATTGTCCAATGCCATGTGCTGATGCTGAATACTTAAAAAAGAGATTGAAAATGTCACCAAAAGCTAGAAAATCATATGAAATAGTTCACTTGAGTATACTCATCATACTATAATAGCACATTATTTAAAATTACAATCATTGGTTTAAACTGGTCTTTCCTTTCCCTCTCCTTCCTTCATTTCCTCTCCTGTCCTGCCTGCCCACTATCTGTCTAATACATAAAGGTAGAGGCACCATATACTTATTCCTTTACATTCTTGTTACATCATCCACATAAAACTCAGCTGAATAAAAGACATGAATAAATTTAGGTGCTGTTACTGTTTTTATATTCCATGAATTTCACTATTAAAATTTTATAAAAGACATTTAATTTTTTACCGCTATCAACAATTGTTCAGAAATAATTTACTAGTATTTATTTTCAGACTTTTTCTTTCAAAGTTTATAGTTCCTAGAAAGAGCAAGAACCTTATTATGCTCTCTAAATCCCATGCGCTACTTTATTCAAGGCTCACCATCCTGTGACGTAGGAAACCACAAAGATATTAAATAAGAACTTCCTAGGTCCGAGTGACCTAGGAAGCCAAGGTCACCCAAAGCTACTATTCCTCAAGCCTCCCTGAATAACCAGGTGATGGCAGTAAACAAGTTAGGGCAGGTTTTAGAAAGAGGAAATATATAAATTTGAGCAAATGCCTTTAAAAAGCAAATGCCACTCAAAATTTTAATTTGCATCTTGAAATTAAAAGTTGACATTTCAAGATGTGACATATATGTGAGGTCTTCCCCCTGCCAACAATCTAAATTTAAAAATATCCCCTCCCAACAATCTACATTTTTTTTTCATAAAAAGCAATTATTTTTCTACAAATGAAGTTCCATCAGAATCCAAGGATTGGAGTTAGTGACCTTTTGATTTTTTTGCTAGATTTACTGACGTTCCAGTGGGATCTGGCTGGATCTGTAGCTGCCTCACGTGAAGCAGTAGCAACTGCTGCACAGGTGACACATTTCAAAGGCTTATGGAATCCCCTCCCAGTTGACTTGTGGAAGGGAGGACTCCTTTGTAGGCAAGCTTCTGTGACAAATCTGTGAGGAGTCTGCAATCCAAGCTCATTTTTATTTTTCTTACAAACACTGGAAGAACATTATGACTGTCAGCTTTTTACTGTTAGCAGTTGCAGATATGACTTGTCATTTTCAATATAAAAAGTGAGAGGAAATGAAATAAATTACCTGTTCAGGATCAGAGAATCCCCAACGAAGGAAAGATTATGAAGTTTTATGAGTATTTATGGCTTAAACTGGCAGGCTATACAAATAACCCTCTAATAATCTTCCCTTCATCTTAAAAAAATTTCCAATGGCAATTCTTTAGAACTGGATTTTCATGTCGTCAGGATGGGAATCATAGGCCCAAGAGCAATACCAGAACAGATGTCCACCTTGCCCTAAGGATATCCAATGAGAAGACCAGAGCTCTGAATGAGGAACAGAGGCAGAAAAATATTCCACCTCTGAGAGAGGGAATTAGGAGGAAAAGGAGAATAAGGAATATGTATACACATACATATATATTTAAATAAAATATATTGAACAAATATTTACTAAGTGCCCACTATATTACAGACATTCTACATATCCTAGATGCTAGGAAATTAGAGACATATGAAAGAAACAAAGTTTAAATATATACATATATATAAATTTATTTTATATATATATATATATTTAAACTGTTTAAATATATTTATATTTAAACTGGGGATTGAACCCAGGGGCACTTTACCACTGAGCTGCATCCCAAGTCCTTTTTATTTTTATTGTTTTAAAACAGGGTTTTCCTAATTTTCCAAGTCTAGTCTTGAACTTGCAATTCTGCCTCAGTCTAAGTTGTGGGAGTACAGGCATGTGCTGCCACACCTAGTACAAGTTTATTTTTGACTATTGCATTTTCACCACACTATATTACCTCTAGTCCATTCTCCTTTGTTCTGTTATCTTGTTTTACTGTTTTCGTAGTACTTTCATCATCAGAAAATATTTGTCTTTATTTACTTGGTTAATTATCTGTCTTCTTCCAATAAAAAGAAACTGTAAGACCAAAGACTGTGTTTCTTTCATCTGTCTCTAATTTCCTCTCACCTAGAAGGAAGTTTGCAATATTGTAGGCACTTAGCAAATATTTTTTCAATGAATGAACAAAGTAGTGAATATGTGAATGGAGGTATGTAGGTTACATGGCAGGTGGTGTCAGAACTTCCCTGTAACATGCTCTTTGACCCACAAAATGATACATTCACATATACAATTCGATAATTATTGAATTCTATCAGTAAAGAGAGTACTAAACTTGTGAAGTGATTAATTCTTTTCTAGATTCTAGTGTTTCATAATGGGATTACTTGACTCTTATGGGCTGATAAACCTGATTGGCCTAACAGGTCAACAGCTACTTAGGAGAACTGGATTTGACCTTTTTGAATGTGTAATAATCAATTATCTATTGCTAAAATGGGATGCAAAAGAAATGTATATACTTGTCTGATGGAAATAAACCTGAGGGTAATGTGTGTGGTGGCTCCTTTGTATGTCCAGTGGATTCTTTTCAGTGATAAGATATGTATTCAGTAAGTTCTTGATTGGTCCTACTTTAAATATAGGTCCTACTCAGATTGTCTTTATTTAAGCTAGAGGAACCTTAATATATCATTGCCTGTCACTAGATCAGTCAATAATTATGCAATGTATTTACACTGTCCATGATTCTCTTAGGTTAATAAATTAAAAATAAATGAGATATCTGGTGCTATCCACTTGTTAGATTTTCACAACTGTGGTTTTTACCAGGAAGTTTAAACCTTGGGAATGGACAGATTTTCCTGTGAATTCTTATTTGTAGAGATGATATTTAGAGTAGTACTAACACATTCATTATAATTTCTTTTCATTGGCATAGTCTGTGAGCTTTCATAAGACTTTTTTGGTGTATGCAATTAAACCTTTAAATGGCGTCTCTTAAATTTCAAAGCAGAAAATAGATTTTTAATCCTTTGGAATACTAGTCTTTTGAAAGTTCTCTAACTGGCTTCTGTTGGTCTTGAAAGAAGAAATTTGATGAGTTAATAGTTTCCATTGTGTTTATTGTGCCAGCTTTAGAAAGAAATTAATCTTCCATAGCTCTCCATCTGTCTTCTTAAATTACCTTACTGTTGTGATTTTTTTAAAGTAAGCCATCATATTTGCTATGTTTCCTGATATGTAAGTACTTAAATAATAATATACATGTACTCTTCGCTAGGGTCATGAGACAAAAAATGCTAATGTGCTTTTCAAAGTAGAATTTGCTCTTGTTTTGCCTATCAGGAAAACAAATTAATATACATGTTTATATATAAACTCATCTATTCTTTCTCCTTAAATAAGGAACACTGATTCCATCAGTAAGTCCTGGCTAATTGTACATAATTTTATTTCAGCAATTCATTTAATAAATGTTTATTGAACACATGCAATATAACAGGCTGTGTTCTAGATGCTTGGGATGATATATCAAAAAAAAAGAGGTAGATTCCTGACTCCATAGGAATTGCATTCTATTGATAACAAATATAATAAAAATGGAGATTACATAGTATGCTTGGAGATGAAAACTGACATAGCCAGAGCAAGAGCAGGGAAAGGAAGAGGGAAGGGTATGATGAAGTTTTAAGTGGATGGCCTTATTTGAAGATCCCATTTGAGTGGAGGCCTGGAGCAGGCAAGGGAGTCTTGTGGATTTCTGGGAAAGAACATCCCAGGAAGAGGAAAGAGCTCCTGAAAAGGCTTCCTAGTGTCAGGAGGGGACCTGACGTGTTCAAAGAAGAGCATCGAGATGAGGTCAGGGAGGTAACACGATGAGGTTGGGGAAGGGCCTGTACCACAGAGGCTTGTGAGAGCCTCTGCTTTCCCACAGAGTGAAGTGGGGAGTCGTTTGCTGGGTTTTGAACCAATAGCATGATATGGTCTGACTTCCTTTTTCAAAAGAATGACTGTGACTACTGGGCTGAGAATAGACTGTCGCAGGGCCAGGATTGCACCAAGGAGGCTATGGCAGGAATCCAGGCAATGACAAATGGCATTTAAAAATCTAGCTCACATAAATCTAACTCCTTTCGAAACAATGTGTATCTAGTGGCCTGTGTCTGAAAACTGAAGCATGCAGGAGAAAACATTCTATTATGACAGAATTGATGCCAGATCCATAACTCTGATTATAAATCCACCCACTGAATTTTAGGATCTTGAACCATATCAAACTGTATTTGATATTCGGATTGTGGCCCCAAACAAAAGCCCTAACCTAGGTACATATTTTCATTTTACTTTTGGCAAGATCAGAGGTGAAATCTGTCCCTTTTCTTTTTTGTTCCAGCTGTGATTATTACATGCTGAGACATTATAGGTAAAGGTACCAGACTTGTATATACATTTAACAGACGTGCCACTTGCCTTACCTGACTTCCCTGCCAAAGTCCTGGAGGTGTTTGTCTTCTGTTGGCCATTCACATTTTGCAGTATACTTCTTAATGAACTAACCCTTCATCCATAGTAAGCATGGGTGTGAATATTGTGTCCAAAATGTGACAGCGCTTACCTCTTGGCCCTTTACCTTATAAAGACACTAAACTAGATAGCCTTGTTTTGTATTTTGACTTGATATTTATTTAATATCCAGTAGAGTTGGTTCCAAGATGTTCAACTTGTGATGAAAATTGCAAGTTCATGTAGTCTGATTTTCTAAAGATTTGTTCAAAACAATTACCTTTAATTCTGAAATGCCTGTTACATTTCAGATTTAGCATGTCTCCTATGCTAATTTAGTAATGGATGGTGTTTGTGATCAAGAGTGATATATGAGGTGGGACTGGGAGCTAGTAAGACTGAATTAATGCACCATACACTAAAATGAGTCCATTCCTTCTGAGTCATAGAGTACATGTAATCTACCATTTCTCATTGCATATGGTGAATGACATTGCAACCAGATTTGACAAGCGGAAGCAAAATGTCCTGAGGTGTAACCTTGGTACTTTGCTGATGAGATCATCAACTGGAACTAATCCTAACAATGTCAGTCAATATGCAAAATAAACAATTTCCCAGAGTAACCAGTTGTATTAAAGTAGATTTTAAAATGTGGATTAAAGGAACAAAAGACTCAGGGCAACACCTTCCACACTGGGAGAATTTCTCATTTCCTGCTTTTGTTTATTTTGTCAAAAATACTTTCTTGTTAGCAATGGTCTTTGTCCTTCACTTTATGGTCTTGGCCTGTGATGTTCAATGCTGCATGTTTAAAAGTGGGGTAGAAGTCCAGGCATTTTATAGGAGGAATTTGGAGGGTTCTTAGGGATTTGGAATAAGAATCCATGCCTGACATGATTGAGGAATATCAATGACAGCTTGAGTGGAGTGCGGTAAACTGTGGGTAATATGAGTAGTTCTTAGAGGGTTTCACACAGAGAGGTGACCTGATATAAATCATGTTTTCAAAGGATGGTTCTTGAAATATGTAATAAGTAGACGGTGAAGAGATGAAGAAGTGAGATAGGAAGCTATTAACAAAAAGCAGGTGAGGGATGGATGATGGTTTAACCAGGGTGGCAACGGTGAGAGTAGCGACTGTATTCTGGATTGGATGCAGGGTCTAATATAAACTAATGAGTCAAGGAACATAAAGAGTTTTGACTTGAATGACTGAAAAGATGGAGCTGCCATTTTCTGAGGTGAGAGACATTATAGGAGATGTCAGAAATTTAGACTTGGTCCTCTAAAGCTAAACCTTTAAGTGGAGCTATTCTGTAGGAATTTGGGAGATAGAAATCTAGAGTTTAGGGAAGAGGTCAGGAAAAGATGTAAATTATATTTAACAAGATAAGGTATTATTTGAAATGTTGAGACTAGATGAGAACATGTGGAGAGTGAACAGAGAACAGAAGAGATCCTAGGACAGGGCCCAGCTCACCCTGCAGTGTTGGAGAGTTGTATGATGAGGAGGATCCAGCAAAGGAGGCTGGGAAGAAGTAACCAGTGAGGTGGAAAGAAAACCAACAGGAAGTGGTGTCTAGAAGCCAAGTGAAGACATGTTTTAAGGAGCATTGATTTTGGTGCTGTTCATGAGATGAAAATTGAAACATGATCATTAGATTTTTTTTTTTTTTTGACTACAGGAAATCACTGGTGACCTTGAGGAGAGCTATGGGTGCACATGTCCCCTCTTCCTATCTTCAGGGATGCAGAAAGAATGTATAAAACAGATGTGAGAAATAGTAATAGTTGATGAATCTGGATGAAGGGAATATGGGAAAAACATTTGTATTATCCTTGCATATTTTTTTGTGAGTTTGAGATGATTTTGAAGAGAAGTATTTGAAGGGAGAGAATAGTGAAGAAGGAAGCAAAGATGGAGAGTATAAGCAACACTTTGAAAAGAAGAGCAGGGAAATGGAGTAATAGAGGGAGGAAAATATATGATTAAATATTTTTAAAATTTAAAGATGGGAGATATTATAGCATTTTGTATGCTAATGGGAATAAGAGTGATGGGAAAAAATTGTGATGACAAAAAGAAAGGAATTTCTAGGTGTGTTCTTGATCTTTCAAATCAGAAAATGCTTCTTCTAATCCTCCTCCCATCCCACACAAGATTTCATTCTAGGGCTGGGGAGATAGCTCAGTTGGTAAAGTGCTTGCCTTGCAAGCCCAAGGCCCTGGGTTCAATCCCCAGCACTGAAAAAAAAAAAAAAGAGATTTCATTCTAATTCTACAACTTTTTTTTTTCTTTCAGTACTGGGGATTGAGCCTAGGGGTGCTTTCCACTGAGCTATATCCACAGCCTTTTATTTTTTATTCTGAGATAAAGTCCTGCTAAATTCCCCATGCTGGCCTTGAACTTGGCAGTCTTCCTGCCTGGGTCTCCCAAGTAGCTGGCATTGCAGGCAGGTGCCATTGTGCCTGGCCATTCTACAACATTCTTAAGGGCATCTGACTATCCAGAGTGTGAACATTCCTGGGAATGGAAGCATTCTTCTTTTATTGTATGTTTTCCAAAGAACTTGTAACTAATTAATGAAACTTTATTACTTTAAAATATGGCAATAATGCATCCTTGTGTTATTATCTGCATGCCTCATATCACGTGAAGTTGTAAAACTTTTCCACTTTCCCTTCACTCCTCTTCTGTAGAGACGATGGCTGTTGCAGTTTGGCCTGTAACTTCTGTATTCTAGACTAGATGTGTATACACACATAGATAGCACAGTGTCTTTTAAAATAATTCTATGCACAGTTTTCCAACTTATTTTTCTTTCCCTTCCAGTTGACCTAACATGGATGCCCTCTGAATCAACATAGAATTTACTTTATTTTAAATAACTATATAGTAGTACACTAAATGGATGTAATGGCATTTACATTACATATTTTACTCCCCCTGCCAGAGAAAACTTGTCATATTTTCTCATACTGTGCTAATATTACCACTTCTTAGTGTCTTGAAAGGCTTCTTATTTCTTGTATGGAAATGAAATCTGCCTACCTGCATATTTTTCTGCTGCTGCTAATTCTTTGATGTACTTAAAATTTTTTTTTTAGTTGTAGATGGACACAATACCTTTATTTTATTTATTCATTTTTATGTGGTGCTGAGGATCAAACCCAGTGCCTCATATATGCTCTACCACTGAGCCACAGCCCCAACCCCTTTGATGTAATTTTTTACTTCATTTTGAGTATGAATCTAGACTATAAAATTTTGAGAATAGACTTTTATTACCCATATATTTGTCTCTTACTGTTAAACTTTCACTCGGGTGTTTTCTTGATTTATCCTTGAAGTAAGTATGATGCAAGAAAAACCGAGTTAACTTTGTTAATGAATGACTTTAAAGATAAGTTTTTATAGGAGACTCTGATTTTATTAATCTTTTTATAGTTTTATTTCTTGACCTTTGATTTGCTATCCATGCATGCCTCCAATTTTAGAGGAAAACCTACAATTCAGGTGTCATTAAGTAACTTATGAAGAAAATCTAGAAGAGTTTTGCAGGAAAAATCAAGATAAAATTGTCCCTGAGTGGGTAAACTTTGCCTTTCTGAACCTGGTCTGCATTGTCAGGAATAATTCTTATTTTAAGTTGGAAATGAGAAAGGAAAATAGGGCATATAAATCAGTGAAGTTGAGGCTTTCCTACAGAAAGTGTTAATCATAAGGTTCTTTTATTTAAAGAATTCATAGAAATTTATAAATATCACTTCTTTAATCCCCATAGCATATCCAAAAAAGTGATGCATGAAAGGGTTAATGTTGTGAATCCTCTGCTGAAAGACATTTCCTGAAAGGACAATTAGTTGTTAGTTATTTTTGCAGTAATTGCTGGTGGAAATCATAGGTTATAGAAAGCCACTGTCTCCTAGTAGCTACAATCCTTTCTGAAGATGATAAAACTATGAGAGCAATGCAGAAACATTGTACTCTTTAATTCATATCTCAGACACAGAAACCTAGAAGCAAAGTGCTTCCAGAATTTCTGCACAGGCCAATGTGTGTATGTGTTTTTTTTTTTTTTTTTTTTTTTGACAATGGGCAAAAAGTATGAGAGAGCCAGAAATAGATGTATGTGGATGAGGGTTATGGTGAGATGAAGCCTGCAGAGAAGCAGGCTGCGGAAACAGGCAGAGCCAGATGGTAAAGGGACTTCATGCCACAATGCAGAGCTTCAGCAGGATCTTATCCACTGGTGGTTCTCCAGGCAAGGTTGCTTCCCAGCTCTACCAGTATCCTAGGAACCTGTTAGACATGTATGTTCTTGGGCTCTACCTGTACCTAATAAACCAGTAACTCTGAAAGTGGAACCCAGAGAGTGGAATCCTTATTTTAAAAGGTGTACAAGTATGTCTGATGTACACTGAAGTTTGGGGATCACAGCTCTGATGATAGCAGCCCTAGAAAGGGCTATTTGTTGAAAAAAACATAATTCAGACATCATATGATTCACTCCTAAGGTACATACTTCAACAGTTTTGTTTTTTTTTCTTTAGAATTTTCACAGAACTATGCGAGTATCACCACAACCTAATTTTAGACATTTTCATCATCCTCAGAAGAAAGCCTATGTCCCTGGCAGTCACTCACATTACTTTCTCACTTAACCCTCAGGCCCAGAAAACTAACTATTCTAGCACCATATATTGTCCTATTCTGGACATTTAATACAAATGGAATCATATAATATGTGGTCATTTGTGACTATCTTCTTTTGCATAGCATGATTTTTAAAGGTCATCCCTGATGTATCAGAACTTCCTCCCTTCCTATGGCCAAATTATATTACATTGAATGACTATGCTACATTTTGTTTATCCATTTGTCCGTTGATGTATATTAGGGTTGTTTCTACTTTGGGGCAATTATAAATAGTGCTGTCATGAACATTCATGTGCCAGTTTTTGTGCAGACGTAAGTTTTCATTTCTTTTGGTTATATACCCTGGAAGAGTTTTAAGGACAGAGTGACCTGGTCGGCTGAGTGTTTGACTCTATTACAGTTTTGGGACACACTCTCTTCTAGTTTTTCTTTCTCCATGCCATTCACATGCGCAGTACACTGACCCCTTGTTAGAGGGTGGTGTGGGAGGAGGAGGTGGGCTGTGTAGTTGAAAATATCCACCTCCCCTCAGATTCTCAGGGTCTTCTGCAGCATCTCCTCCTGCTACCTCACTTTTGAAGATCTCTGGAATGGATGGATGTGAGCTGAAGAAAGACAGATTAAAAAACTATTGCAACAATTTAGTTCACAAGCAATGCAAGTCTGGACCTGAGCAAGTTTAAAACGATAAATGTGATGTTTCTGAACCACTGACTTCAGTGACTTGTTGCTGCCTTCCAACAGTTTCCAGCCATACTACAAAGACAAGTCAATACCTTGAGTAGCCTTCCCTTCCTCGTAGTGTGTAATATTATTTTTTTAGCATTGCTTGTTCTGCTGAAGAGAGAAAAGTCACAGAAGAGCCATCTTTGGAGCCACTTACCTGGAAAACCCAAACCAACTCTGAGCACTTTTGCTGGCTTCTTCATTTTAATGTCAGAGTGTGCACTTCCTGGCACTCAAAATATTTTGGAGCCAAATTATTTTTTCAATAATTTAATGCAAAATGCTTTTGTTATGGATTGATCTGCTAAAAGTAGGAGGGATAACAGTATCCATTGCCGTGAATTTAGTGGCAGCTAAATGCAATTTTGTGGTAACAACTCAAAATTATTCTTTTATAGTTCTGGAGCCCAGAAGTCCAAAAAGAATCTTACTGGGCTAACATTAAGATGTTGGCAATGCATTTGGAAACTCTAGGGAAGAATTCATTTCCTTGTCTTTTTCAGTTTCTAGAGACACATGACTTGTATCTCTTGACACATGGGCCCTTCTTCCATCTTTAAAGTCATTGGGTTACATCTTTTCTCTTTGATTTCTCTCTGCTTTTATCACATGGCTATCTTCTTTTCTGTCAAATATCTTCTTCCTTTCTCTGATATGACCTACCTAGATAATCTAGGATAATCTACATGTGTCAAGATCTTTAAAGAAATCATATCTGCAGTGACCCTATTTCTAGCTAAGATATTATTCACAGGTCTCAGGGATTAAGACCCAACTATCTTTGGAGGCCATTATTCAGCCCACCCCACTATTAAATCAACAAGAAGGAGGCTTTGCCCTTTAAACCACTTCTGTATCTCATTCTTGTCATTAATGAACTGGTATATGGAGAAAAAAAGAGCAGTTTGAAAAACATGCAGCATTTCATGGAATTCTTTCATTCAGAAAACTTTGATTGAATATTGCTCTGAGGCCCCATTTCCTTCTGCTGAGATGGTGACTGTGGCTGTCCTGGTCAGCGTTTCCTGCTGTCATCTCACCTTTACAGCTCTGCTTTAGTGGCATGTGCAGTCAACAGAATGCTTCTTAAATGAGCAACAGTGGTTTTCTAACTTGTGAAAATCTTCTTATCTGTTTTATTCAACTATCTCAGAGATCAACATGATAAGAGCTATTAATAAATTGGTTTGGACTCGGTTTTACATTCCAGGTCCAGAGAACCTTCTTCAGTTGATCCACATAATGAATGATCAGCTGGCACTTTTCCATGCATCCCTATTTTATTATTTCTTTTGCACATTGCACCCCAAAAGTTTATCATGAAATTTGCCTTGAATTATTGCCTAGGTTCCCCCTTGGCACAGATGGAGTATGCAAGACTAGAGAAGACGAGAATTTAGGGTGTCTGGTCTCCAGAGAACTTCTGCCCAAAAAAAGGTTAGCCTCTACTTCCACTCTCTCAGTGCAATATTCAAGGCCTTGAAATAGGCACCTTAGAAGACAGACAGATAAAATGCATTGCCTCTACTTTGGGCGTTTGTGTAAGTAGGGGAGAGATTATGTGACCATCTAAACCTGTTAGGAGATGCATGCTACAAGAGAGGGGCATGTCAATATGAGGACACTCATCTGGGCTAGGGTGAGGGCAATCAGGGAAGCCTTCTTAGATACATTTCAAGGTCTGGGACTCACCCACAGATTGAGTGATAGTGTTGGGGGAACACAGAGGTCAGGACACAAAACCACTAGCATTACAGACTGAGAGGTAAGGGAAAGAAAATGACTCAGTAAAATCACTGTGTTTGGCATATTTGGTTCTTAAGTGGCTAGTATGTGGGAAGCTCTAAAAAGTAGATAGGAGTCAGACATCGTATAGGGGGACAAGAATGCAAGAATGGGATTGGGGATTGAAGGATAGAGATTGACTTTTTGGAGGTCACCACTAATGTTATAGATGTGAACAGGACTGCTAAGGATGTTAAGGTAAAAGTGAAGGACTGTGGCAGACATCTGCTTTGAGAGCATAAGGAGCACCAAGAAAGAAGCATGGAAGTCATCAAACCCAACTGACAACTAAGAACACAGGCTGCAAGAAACTCAGGGAGAACTGGGAGGCTGCATTGTGTAGATGGCCAACAAAGGGAGCATTCCAGATGTCCTTGTCACTAGCACAGTCAACTACCATTCAGCCTGCTCCTATCTCTTTGTATTTATCATAGGCAGTGCAAGTATATTCAAATGCTACATAAGATATTCATGAAATTTGGCAAGTTTTATAGACAGTTATTTAGACAGGAGGGCAGGACAAGTTAATGTATGCAGCTGAGACCAGCTGGTGAAACCCCTCAAAGCCATGGCACTCTTTGCACTATGACCTATCAATGCATTTAATGCTAGGATTTAAACTAAGAATAATCATTATTAGAAACCAGGACTAAATTTTGTCAGTCAGACAGAAAATCATAACAGAGAACACAGGTTCATGAAACAAACAGTCCAGTTAACTGACTTGATTTTGCTGAGATTATTTGCAAATGTTCATCTGCTACTTGTTCAATCATTTTATCACCTGCTAGTAGTTATAAATAGACAAATGGAAATGGAGATTAAAATTTAAGAAGAACAATCATGGGAAAATTGTCTCACAAAAGTGAGAATAATTTAAATTGTAACTATTGTGAACTGAGCGGGACCAATTTGGATATTTAACATTTTTTTACTCTCTTGGTATCAGTGGCCTGTAAATATTAAAATTACCTGTTTCTTCCTAGACAAACCTATTACCTCAGGTGGTATGTTTCAATTAAAGAAAGTTTCAGATAGAATTCTACTCTAAGTTTAACTCTTTATTAGCAAACAGTCACACAAAAAATACACCAAAAGGTTGGTCTGAATTCCAGTTCCATGTCTTCTTTTACAAGCACTGCATAAAATGATCACTCTGAGGCAAATACAAGTATATTACCAGTTCCAGATCAAGTCAGATCAGGTGAAGCATTTCTTCATTGTGGAATGAGGGTAGGAGGCACCTGTACTGAGGGGAGTTCTGGAACTGGGGTGCTCTACCAAGAGCATATGGCCCATCAGCTCACCTGACTCTTGGGCCCCATTCATGCAAGGGCAAGTTACCTGCACGTTTCTAGCTACTACCTCTCTTGAATACCCCTTATTTCACCAAAGATGGATTGCTTTTTTATCTCTTTGGAGCAGTATTTGAAGTATGCCCCTTGGAAGTATGAACCACTGATTATTGCTTAATGATGAGCAAATGTTCTGTGAAATGTATCATCAGGCAATTTCATCATTGTGCAAATATCATAGAGTATACTTACATAAACCTAGATGGTACAGGTCAGTTACTTGACATGGCTTCTTGATGTAATCAAGCAATGCAGTGAACATGAGATGTATGAGGCTCCTCCTTGCATAACATGACATATGTTTTACATAAAGGTGTTATACACATAAGTGTAGGAGTATATTCTAACAGTGATAAAAAGTATGATACAGGAAGTACACAAACTAGCACCTAGTCATTTATTATTATTATGTACTGTACATAATTGTATGTGCTACACTTTTAGATGACCAGCAGCACAGTAGGTGTGTTTACACCAGCATCACCACAAACATATGCAAAATGCATTGTGCGATGGCATTATTGGGATATGATGATGGCAATAAGTAATGGGAGCTTTTAGTTCATTATAATTTTATGAGATCATTGTTGTATACATGGTCTATTGAACAAAATGACATTATGCAGCACATGACTGTATTTCAAGTATTAACTTGGCACCCCTAGAGTGCAAATGACATTAACTTGCACATATACATATTAGTCTTGTCTAAGATAATTGTATTAAATTACAGGCAACATAAAAATGATCTTACTTTTTTGCATGAATGGACAAAAGTCACTGTGGTAGTCTGACTAATAGTTCCCAAAGATGTCCATGTCCTCACCCCTGGAATTTGTGTATATTTCCTTACACTGCAGAAGGAATTCTGAGATGGCGAAATTATCCTGGATTATCTGGGTGGGCCCAAAATGTAATCACAAGTAAGCAGAGATAATCACAAGTTATCACAAGTAAGCAGAAAGCAGAAGAGAATTGAATACAGAAAAGGTGATATGATGGTGGGTAAAGACAGGGAAGATGGAGAGAAGTGGAAGAATGTGGGCACATATTAGAAGCTGAAAAAAAAAAAAATCAAGGAAACAGACTATCTCCTCAGAGTCACTAGGGGAACCTGACCCTGTCAACACCGAGATTTTAGCCCAATGGAACTGATTTCATACTTCTGACATCCAGAACTGTAAGAAAATAAATTATTGGTATTACCACTAAATTTGTGGTAACTCATGAAAGCAACATCATCTTGGCCCAGCTCATGGAAGTTTCCATGGGAGCTGTTTGGAAACCTCTTGTTATGAGGTTGACAGTTCTCAGGATTTCAACAGAGGCCCTGCACTGAGACCCTGGAGAAAGAAGTACAAATCACCAGGTTTTAAACTGTTTCTAGGAACAGACTCAAAATCAGCCCTTCAATCTGTAAAGAGTAATGCTTTCCTTGTCTCTCACCAGACACAATGGAACTAGCTTACCATTTGAATGAAAATCAAATATAATGAAGCTATGTTTTTGTTCCATTAAGCCCATTGGGACTGTATCCTGGCCAGGTACCACAGGCATCAGGGCTGCAGTCCAGCGAATGCTTCTCTGATAAAATGTAACTTACTCATTGATTCCACTCCCAGCCAAATCCAACAAGCATTAGCCTGTCTTAGTTCCCATTAGAGAACATTAACGTATCAAAATGGGACATTAAGTGAGAGGAATTTAATTCCTCAAAGGGAAAGGATTTTAACAAACTAGAAGGTATTGATTATCAGGTTAGAGAGGGGGGACTTTCCTAGCTTTTATTATGTTGCAAAATGAAAATCAGTGGAGCTTTTGTTTGGAGGGACTGTCAGCTTGCATTTTGGAGAGAGAATTACTGTTGAAAACATTGTTATGAAATCAAATATAATCCAGGGTGTTATGGAAGAATTGCGAAAGCCTCACTTTTCTCATTTATATATTTGCTCCCAAGATTATTACAAAATTAAATAGGAATATAAGCTCAGTCCTTTGCACACAGGGACACAATAAATGTTTCTAGTTACAACAAAAGATGGTTATGATCAGAAGTTCCCAGAGCAGGAGATAATGCCCAGATTTAGTTGTTCTAGGAGTCTCTGGATAAGTGACTCTTTGATCGATCTGCACAATTTTATGTACTACAAAGGCCACAGAGAAAGAACATTTTCTGTCTCAAGTGAACTAGCTGTTCCCACAAAGAAGAAAGCAATCCCTTTCAACACAAAATAGTTCCTGAATTCCAGGATAAACACTAGAAGACTATTCAGACAGGTCACTGTTCTTACTAACTCTACCATTTATCCACTAAGTCATATTTTCATTCAACACTACAGAAGGTTTTCACTCCCCATCTTCAAAATGTATGACTCCTTTTGTTCCTTATTAGCAACACAATCATCACCATCAGAAAGGTAGAAAGGCAAACTAGAAAAGAAGCAGAGGAAAGAATGGTAATTTTAAAAAGTTTGGTACATTTGGGGGCCGCTACAAAGTAATGGGATGGGTTTGGGCTTTTAATAGGTTGCATGATTGCATCCTAGCAAAAAAAATTCCTTACAAATACAAAATGCCCCCTCTCCTCAGTGCTTCTACTGCTGGCCCTCTGCGCCTGGAGTGCCCTGATAAACCTGTAGTTGGAGGTCAGCCAGAAGAGCTCTTTGTTTTCAATATGTAACCAGGTCTCTCGGGCTCCTCGGAGAGGACCGCCCCCCTTGACAGGGCAGGAACTCCAGCTCTCATTTGAACTGGAAATCCTGGCCTTTGGACATTTTTTATGATTACTGATGTTAACCCTTTTTCTTCAAGCAAGCGATAGAAAACGATAAGGAAACAGCTCAACAGTTATCGGAAGTTATAAAGCTAGTTGATGAAAGTGTTGTCACTGAATTGAGCCAGGGTTTGGGTGGGTCAATTTTCTCTCACCTTCCACTTTTCAGTCTGAGACAATAGCCTGTGCTGAAATCCCAGAACAACTTGTTTTCTTTTCCTCCTTAATTAGGGGCATTCTCATACCCTTTGGTAAACATGAAGTATCTCTTTAGAAATCAGTATTGCTATGTTATAAATGTTATCTCTATTATCATCTATGGGATGACAGAAGAAACTTGGGAGATGTGAACTCAAACAGGAGGGAAAATGGCTGTTGAAGGCTCCCTTCTTGCTAGGCAGCCTAGCTATCCCACTTCTTTGTTAGCATTGACCTTACCCCTAGGCAGGCAAAGGTCACCATCTGGTGGTGGTAGATGACCAGTGCTGGGCTTATGCACTGGCTGTGTTCAAGCAGGACAATGCCATCTCTGGTTTAAATGGTTGAACTGAGGTCAGTCTGAGTGTAAATCCTGGGGAAATGTAAAGGTTCCTGATGGTGGTAGAAGTCTCCTGAATTCAAAGAGCCGGAGTCATCTCAAGCAATCCACACCTGGACTGTGTTTTAGTTCTCTCAGTATTTTTTTGGCCTATGGGTTCCCAAACTTTGGGTAGACAAAATACCTGTATACTCATAATGCTTTAGCTGCTACAGTGATGATAGATGATGCCTGTATGCAGTCATTTAATGCCTTCATTTACCCTTTCACTCATTCATTTTATATGCTAATTTATCCTTAAGTTGTATTTGAAGTAATTCACACTTACAGAAAAGTTATAAATATAGTACAAAGAATTCCCATATCCCCTTTACCCAGATTCCCTAAAAGTTAACATCACCACAATTGCTTTATCAAAGTCTGTCTCTGTGTGTGTGTGTGTGTGTGTGTGTGTGTGTACCCACATTCATGTTCTTTTTCTCTAACTCTTGAGAGTAAGTTCCAGTTATGGTACCTTTTTACCCTAACTTCAATCCTCTTGCTACAAACAAGCACATTTTCTTACATAGCACAGAACAGTGAGAGATAGCAATTATCATTGATATAATACTATCAAATCTAGAGACATTATTTACATTTTCTTTACATTAAAGAATTTACATGAATTCTTTTTACCCTTTTAAAAATAATTTCATTGTTTAGTAAAGCATGGTTTTTTTTTTAAAAGTAAATTTCACCCTTTTTAGTGTGTGGCTTTATGTGTTCCAGCAAATCTGTAGAGACCTCTGTGATCTTGGCTGCGTATGGCTTTCTGACCCTTCCTAAGCAGTGGAGCTGCTCTACAGGTCTGTGCCAGCATTCATTCCCACAGGATGACTCTGTTTCCTTCACCACTGGCCATGGGGCATCACCTGTGCCCTCACGATGACATTGTTTGCTGCCTTTCCCCAGTGTGGTAGGACTTTTGTTCCTCAGGGAGTGCCATGCCTTGCACTGGGTGGTAGAGTCTGATCTTTTGTGTCCACCTGTAATTCATGTGTTGAAATGCTAACTCCTAAGGTAATGTTCTCTGGAGGTGTGGAGCCCTGGGGAGGGGAACCAGGAAGAACCCAGAGATTTGTCTTGCCCCTTCCACCACGTGAGAACCCTGCAAAAAGGCACCGTCTGTGAACCAGGAAACGGATCCTCACAAGAAACTGAATCCTTCAGTGCTTTGATCTGGGGATTCCCAGCCCCAGAACTGTAAGAACTAGATTGCTGTTGTTTATAAGCAACCTATTTCCATGGTATTTTGTTATAGCAGCACAAACAGGCCAAGACACTGGAGACTCCTGCTTCCCTCTGCTTGCACCAGAGAAGAGCTTTCTCCAGACTCTTACCTGTCTCAAGGCTTCCCAGTGAGAACTGGTGAGAAAAGCCTGTGAATGGGTACCATTTCCCCTTGTGCCTCCAGCCCTCCTATCCTCTCATGGCAGCCCATACTTGGCCTTTGGCAATTTGTTAAAAATTTTTGCTGAATTCTCCTTACCAGCTAGTGTAACACCTGGTGTCTCCCCCAAGTATTGAGTGCCTAGCTCCTGTCTCTCCTTGGAAGATCCTGTGCTTACTTACTGTTGAGTTGTCTCGTTACCCTGCACCCATAGCTCTATGATAGATTCAAGAAAAGTTGTGACTCCATAGATTTTAAATTGTTGTAAGAATAAGGGAAACATTGACTTTTCACTTTTCTATATTCTGAGCAGAAGCCAGATGTCCCCTTTATATTCTCTGATTTCCTATGAATTCTATTTTTTTTATAACTGTACCTTAAAGAACATTTAGGAAAAAAACACTGTTGTTTCCTGGCATCAGTAATGAAAAAAAAAAAAAAAAACATTAAAGCATTCAGGTAGTTGTACATTAGAAATTTCTTTCCCAGAGAGTAAGCAATCATCTGAAAACAAAACTATCACATTGTTAGGACAGATTTAAGAGTGCATCAAAGTGATACAGTGATTGAGAAGCTGGGTTTGAAGTTTGCACTTAATTATACCTTACAACAGACCGGTTCTTTCCTGCAGTTACTTTGCTCCATGCTAAAAACATTGTTTATCTTTTTCCTGAGACTTATAAAGAAAAAAAAAAAAACTGATTGTATAGTATTCACCTCTGCCAAGCTTAGGTATGAACTTACTTGGTAAAAGGCTTTTAACTAGTTAGTCTACTCTGAAAGTTATAGGAAGCCTTCAAGTATTTTGAAGGAAACTGGTAATTTAAAGGGAGAAAAATGTCTTTATTATAAGGAAACCCGAGTGCTTGGAATGGCTCCAGTGCTAGCAATTATATAGAAAATGTTTATATTTGAAGTATCCTAAAATAAATTTTTGAACATAGAGGGATCCTAACATGATAATTGGCTTCTCTGCGGTTTCCCCTCAGGGTGTGTGAGGAAGCCACAATAGCTTTTAACTTTGTTAGGAAATTGTGTCATTTTTTAAAAGCAACTGGTCAGTCATAAACTTTTATTGGATATCTTTTGTATTAGCTGTTGTGGAGATCTGAGATGTTGTAAAACAAGTAATTATTCTGAATAATTGTTAAGAAAGGCATGGCATTCTTTCTGGACCCACTTAGTCTAAATATAGATGTCCCTGTGATAATTCACCACTGCAGCTTAGTCCCACAATGGTTTGCACTCTGGCTGTCCCTTGGGGTTGGGGAAAAACCAACCATTAGTTTCCTTTTAGTGTTCTCCCATGAACTTCTAGTTTCCCTCATACCTGGCCAGAAACCCTCCAGGATCTCCTAACTCTGATCCCAGTGTCTGAGACTCCCTGACAACCCAGAGCAACCTTCTACAAATACCTCATTCATCTCATAAAAAATCTGAGAAAACAAACTTCCACCAAAGTGTTCTTTACTGGGACATCTTCAAAAGAATATCTTTCTTTTCATATTTGTTCTCCTTTATTTTTAATTAGAGCAGAGGACAGTAGAATTCCAGGCATGCATCTCCTCAGGGTATTTCAGGTCCCTTTATACACTGTCCCTCAGGTCTACTATAGACAGACCTTCCGTCCCTCCTCCTGCAGATGAGGCTGCAGATCCATTCCTGTATGGCTTCCAGTATGTGTATGAGGTTGATTGTTACCTGTACACTCCTGCCTGTTTGTCTTTCTGTTACCTACCTGTATTTTCTTTGAAAAAGAGAACAGATTTTTCTCCTTCTATGTGAATCTTCAGTTTCACATCCAAGTGTTGGTTTTAAAATTTAGGGCATGTTTAACTGATACCAGCCCCTATCCAGGGCTCAGAGCCTCCTAAAATCTCCAGATTTCCTGATGAGAAGATGATTCTCTCTTGACTATAAATTGAATAGAGACCAATAATCTCGACCTGTCAACTTTAACCACTAAGCAACTAATAGAGAAAGCACTCCTTCCTGCACGAGTCTCCTTAGCTGGGCCCAGGAATTGTACAATACTGTAAAAATATTCCTGGCAGGCTCACTATATTATAGCATTCACTTTGGCTCAAGCGATACCAAGGTGAAATGACATTCAGGGAGTAAGTTCTGAGTAGTCTGACCATGGTAGGAAACTCGTTTTAAGTCCTCTTGTGTTGAGTTGAGGAGGCAAGAGTGTAACACCACATTTGCAATCCATTTAGAAATTCAACACATCAGAGGGTAAAAAGAACCTTAGAGTCTAGTTGTGAAAAGTTGCTCTGAGAGGTTAGGACTGGACTCATGAAGAACTGAGCACTTCAGTTCAACTCCAGAGAATATTTACTTGTGTTTATTTTATTTTATACTGTTTTGTATACTATTTGTTTTGATGTAAAGGTTTCTTCCTAGGGATGTGTACAATTGTACAAAGGTAGGTGAAAATATTCATTGAAGCATTATTTTTAATATAGAAATTTTGGAAATTAATGCTCATCAATAGGATAAGGGATAAATTGTAGTCCTGTTATTTAATGGGATACTATATAGCAGAGAAAGTCAACAAACTAGAATTGCAGATATATTCACAGATAAATTTCAAATAGTGTTGAGATAAACAAATGTACAAACATCTCATTTAATTGAAATTTTAAAGTATTAAAATATCTGTTATTTGGGGCTATGTACGTATGTATAAATAAAGTATAAACTAGAGTATAAAAACATTGATATAAATGATAAATATCAATTTCAGATACAGATTTCTTCTCTCAGAGAAATGAGATTAGAGATGGTTCCATAGGTTTCAATAATATCTGTACTGTTTAATTTTTTAATATGGTGGTAGATAGATATTTATTTTATTCTGTGTAGTTTTTGCTTCTGAAATATTTCATATGACAATTTTAAAAAGAACAGAGTCTATTTAAAAAGCTCAACAACCAATGAGCTAATTAAAGAGGCTCCAGAATAATGAGATGCCCAGTTACAGCGGTCTCCAAGCCAACCCTGCGGCCTCTGTCTCCCAGGATTTACCTCGTAAATGCCATCACACCTTCTGGGGTAGTGGTTATCAAGCCTCAGCACAATTACGGCAATCATGCATATTTTGCCTATATCTCCACCTGTGATTCTCATTAAGTTGTTATGATGTTGGGCTGGGTGTTGGAATTTGTTTCCTGAATACTAGTGATTCTGTTGGGGTTGGTCAGGGTACCTTGGAGTACCATGACAGAAGGAAAATCAATCCTCAGGAGCCTATCATCTTTGACAGACTCATCACTAGTAATGACCAAGAGTTAAAAGTAGGGATCAGTATGGGATACAAATAGCATCAGTATGATGACTTTGTATATTTGCCAGTGATTATTTCTGTTTGGGATCCAACATCATGAAGCCCCTTTGTACATATGTGGATTGGTAGGGCAAGAGAGGATATGAAGATATGGTGGGAAAAACTGAATAAAAGTCCTACATGTTGCTATAAATGATCAGAGATGGAACTAATGGTATGTAGTGAATTATAAGAACAACTCCTTTATGATAGCCAGGGAAGAATGCTGTTATATCTTCTTTTTTCTCTCCTGCTATTAATATGTACATTTAGCATATAAATAAATATAGAAAAATGTAAAGATGAAATTCCATCATTAACACTGCAACTAACAAAACCCAGCTATTTGTTATTTGTGTACAGGTTAATATGTTCATGTCTTAAAATCAGAAAGGTAGGAGTATTTACACCATAGAAACAGGCTAATACTATAAACCAGGGCCCTCACTTTTTCCCCAGATTTGGTTGTTCAGCATTTACTAGCAAACCATTGACTCATCAGTGTATCTATACTTGTGTCTTTATCTATACCTGTGTTTATATCATCTCCCAAGATTCTGATGATGCTATAATCCAGTTTTGAAGAAGCAAGTGTGTTTCTGACCCCCCAAATACTCAGTCAACCTGGAAAATTAATAGATACATTCCTTTCTTACATCCTATATAGGGAGAACAAGGACCTCGAGGTTTTCCAGGGCCACAGGGCACCAGGGGCCAAGGCCTCCCAGGTCAGAAGGTGAGTATTTCAGGATCTTAGAGAAATGCTGCGGCTTGAGATCTCCATAGCTTAACTTTGACTTTGACCAAGTTCTCACATACACATCACACTTCTTCCTACCACTCTCAGAAATTCAGGTGGAATTGAAACCTTGTGCATTAATTACCTTTTCTACTTGTAAATGTGCTCGTTTTATAAAATCTTGCCTTCATTCTTAAAATCCAGACAATAAAAGGATAAATCCTTACAACACACATACAGGAGCTAATAGTTAACTCAGGAATCTGGCCAATTACACAGTAACCTTCCCTGAAGGTGATGAGCTGATCATATGGCCCCTGAACATCTCTTTATTTTGAGATCTCTGGTTCGTTATAAATCAGATGACCATGGCTAAGGGAGCATCAACAAACTTCCCTCAATTTTTTTAATATCATATATTCATATCAACAAGAGCCCCAGTTCTTGAAGAGATACCAGTTTCAAATAAACTAAATTGCAGGGTTTTTGCTATTTGATTTTAATGTTCACATTTTAAACTTATCTTTTTTTTTTAATCATATTTTAAAGGGCGAGCATGGAGAACAGGGCGATATGGGAAAGAAAGGTGAAAAGGGGGAAATTGGAGACCCAGGATCTCCAGGAAAACAGGCAAGAAGTGATTTAAAAAGTTTCATTATGATTCTATACTCATGACTGGTTCCAACTATATTAACTGTTTACTCTTGTACTAAGTAGGGATTACCAGGACCAAAAGGAGACGCAGGACTTACAGTGAGTATCTATTCTAGAGGGTAATTGAGAGTTTTGTGTTTGCAGAATTATTGCATTCATGTTTTAGCTTTAGAATTATGAATTCTTTGGATGCAGGATTCTAGTCGATATTTAAATGATGGTTACTGCAACCAGCCCAGTGTTGACTTAGATGCATGATGTAATTGCATCGGACTGTGAAGGAGAAATTACACCAGGCAGCCTTGGCTAGCCTTGTGGTAGAGGTGTGACTACTTCCCCTTCCCCCCAGTAGAAATGATCACACTGCTATTATTGGCAACAAGGAATTGAGCTGTTTACAAGAAACCAAATGACTTCTTATTTTATCGGATCCTTCTCATCTCATAATGGGGGTTCTTTTTCCTGAACTTGTTCCTTTAGGAAGTATTTCAAGGGAAAACAGCAGCACCAAATTGGGATTATGCTTATGTACTGATTTACTTTTTCAAAAAATATCTGTTAAGCATTCATGTTTTCCTGCTCATTTCCGCATACCATTAAAAACAAAAAACTGACTCTTTAAACGTGCATGGAAGGGAAGGTTCTAGAATTTCCGTAGCAAATTCTCATTCTTCCTTTCTGATTCTTTCTTGTCTGATTTGAAGATACTGCACCTCCTGGAGTAGAAGAGAAAAAGGGACCTTTTCTTCTTTTCCCTGGGTCATGGTCTAGAGATGCTGATCCTATGTTCTGTGCCAGGAAAATCCAAGTGAGAGGGTGTGGGAGTTCAGGTGCTGACAAGAGCGGAGAGGCACAAATTGTGACCCTCCTTTCCTCAGACCCCAAAGATGCCTGTAGTGGATGAAGCAGCTACATGTGCAATACTTTCCTCCCCACCAAAAAAAAAAAAAAAAAAAAAAAAAAAAAGCAGCAGGGAAAAGCGTATGTAAGTTATAAGCTCGAGGGTGGGTGACCAAACAGCAGTTGGACAAAAGTGGCCAAAGCAAGCTTTGGAATTTGGCTCTTGGGGGAAATTCCCAGCCCTCCCGGGTACAGATCAGGGTGGAGAGCTGGAGAAAATCGCATGTGGCCCAGGGTGCCCAGGGTCTTTATAGGCCGGAATAGGTGGAGGAAGGCTTCAGGGTTTTGTGTGTGTGGGTGGGGGAGGTGGTGGGGGGTTGGCTGGGACTCCGTTGACTGACAGTGGTTGCAAGACACCACTGAGGTTTATCTGCCTGGCATCCGATTGGTTGTTCTTTGGCACCAACTGGGTTTCCTAATGGCCCCGGTCTCGCTCTCAGCTCTAGCTGTGGGTCGCCTGTCGTCTTGCTCCCTCCCAAGCAGCTGCTCAAATCCAACCTGACATAAATGACCAGTGGAACTTTCCCTCCCCTACTGTCCCAGCATGGGGAATTGGACTTCACCCATGCATTCTTCATCCATTCATTTGCTGATGTATTTATTTGTTTCACCAGTATTTTGAGGGAGTGTAGCAAGTCAGGCTCTGAGAGCTACTAGGGAAATAGTAGAGAATGAGAGTCTATGTCCCTGCCCTCAAGGAGCTCACAGCCTACTGGGGACAAAGACGAACGTTTGTTCTCCCACACTGTGATGAATGCCATGACAGAAGTGGTTAGGAGAGTTCAGAGCACACAGTGATGTGTGATATTGATACCGCCGGTTACCAGTGACAAGGAATTTTGTTTACCAGCTGTGAAGATTGAACACCGGAGAAAAGTGGAGGCAGGTGTAGAAAGCAAGTTCTATTTAAAGACTAGAAACAGACTTCTCCCAGAAGGGAGAAGGGGGCCTTAGCTGGTATCCAAAGAAGTGGGAGTGTCCTGCCCCTTTTATACGTCTTAGATTTTCTTTGTTCTCCTGCCCTCTTCCCTTTTATCTTGCTCCTTCCTTTCCCATCCCGTGTAAGTGACTAGTGGCTGGGAGATGCCAGTGGGATGGCCAAAAGGTGAGAAGCAGACGGCTGGAAGGGCCAAGGGTGGAGTGATCTCAGGCAGGAAGGGGGCAGCATCCCAAGTGGTTTACAACTCCCTGCGGGGAGGAACAATTCCTGGGTCTGGGACCTTGGCAACAGGTTGGAATAGGAGAGGGAAGGGCTTTGGAAGGAGGAAGGGGAAAGGGCAGCATTTGATTTTCTTTCTGACCAGCCCCCACCTTCCTGATCAGATCCAATTATTTATTATTTATATTGACTGTCTTTTAAAAAAATTTTTTTTGTAGATGTTGATTATATTGACTGTCTTTTTGCCCCCCATCCAACCTCCCTGCCTCAGTATGTGTGAAGCAAGGGAGCCTTTATCTGTTGAGTGCAGGGTTTTAAACCATGAAGCAAAGACCTTAGTAATGGAGACGTCGTTTTGTTGACATTGGTTTTCAAGATTTTAGAAAAAGAGCAGGCAGGATGGGAAGAGTGAAGGGAAAAAGAACACATTGAAAATCTAGTAGGCGACAGGCACTGAGCTATGCTCCTTTACATCAGTACCAACCTTTCTCAGCTGCCTAGGGCTAGAGCTTCAGAAGGCTGTACTCCTTCTAATGAGAAATCCTTGGGTCCAAAGGAAGTGGACATGCTGTGCATAAACTCCTCTTTTATGCCATAGTCTGAATACACCTAACTTTGTTCTTTCTACCACATACCCTGAGTCACAAATTTAATCAAGTAATACAATGTGATTTGTGTAACTGCCACTCCCTCTGCCTGGAATGTTTCTCCACTCTCCATCCACCCCAGCCCAAAGGATTCCTAATTTGGAGAGTCAACAGCATTGGCCTATGTGCCTGGGCCCACCCAAGAGGTAACCAAGGGTCATGTATTTTCAGGGGATTTAGATGGAGTTTGGGAGTAAGAACTGGGTTCACTGCCTGATTGCTGGCCAAGGCCTAATGCAGTGTAGGATTGGTGAGGATAAGGGTGTGAAAAAAAAAAGAATGGGGCAGGCTGATAGGCAAGGCTTTCTCATGTCTAATACCCATATTTAATGTGCATGGCAGCTCCATGGAAGGTAGTATTGTCTGATCTTCCGATGAAGTACAACCTTTCAAATAGAAAGGTGGAGCAATATACTGAAAGTCACCTAGTGAGCAAGTAGCAGGGCTTCATAACTAGAGCTGATCTGTCTCCTGTCAAATACAGGATGCTCCCCCATGAAAGCTGCCTTTGGAAGGCCTCTTCTCTTTCCCTACCCTCTTCTCTTCATGAACAAATGTATCCCCTAAATAGCCATCAATTACAGATTCATTCCAGACTAACAAACTCTTTTAAGAGGAAAATACTATAATTCTCAGCAAATTATGTAAAAAGAGTGTTACTCCACTTGTCCCTTCAGTGTTGGCATTTCCCAGTGACTGCCCCCAGGCTTCTCTTCCCCACCTTCAATCTCTCATAGAGGGACAGCTGCTAAAGGCAGGGTGATGTACAGTTTGAAAAGGCTAACTGAACAACACAGTAAAATCATAGGGTGAATAAAAATTATTATTTTTTAAAATCATAACATAGAATATGTTTGTCGAATGGGGACTGGTTGGTCACACTGGTTAAATCATGGTTGAGCGTCCCTATTCCAGGCCATCTAACTGTGGTCCCTGTTTGAACAACTAAATATACATGAGCATTTCTTAAATCTGCCTGTCACTTGGACTGTACCAGACCTTACATCCTATTGGGTTGTCTCCAGTTGGACATCCTGGGGATGCACCAAACTCATCCAGGCCCAGTCATCTTCACAAGTCCCAAACATGCCCCTATTCCATTCCTCCCTACCTCAGAACAAGGCTCCACCATGTTTGCCTCCTCTTAGACTCCTTCTTCCCCTCATCCTTTCTTTCAGTTACTGCCCAGTTCTCTTCATGCTCCATCTGGAATGTTCTTCCAGGTCTGTCTTCCCCACCCATCACTGTCACCACTGCCTTCTGGTATCATTTTCTTTACCTGAACTATTTAGGAACCTCAAACCCTTCTACCAGTTGCTTTGATCATCTCTCTTACATAGGAGTGAGATCAGAGCTCTTCTGCTTTTAGGGATCATGTATGCAGGTTCAAGTTCACATCTTCAATGTAAAACCAAGACCTTCCTAGACTCCTACAGAAATGACTTCTACATTTCTGTTCTTTCTACCATATACCCTGAGTCACCGGTTTACTCAAGTACTGTAATGCAGTGTTCTTTGTGTAAGTGACATTCCTTCTGCCTGGAATTTTCCTCCTGACTCCATCCACCCCAAACTGGTCAGAGTCTGCTTCCTGGACCACTGCCCCAAATCCAGCAGATCATGTGATTCTCTGGCTCTGGAGCACTTACAGAAGTCTTTGCCTATTTGTTTACTTCCTACTGGACTATGAATCCTTTAATGGAATAAATTTGATGCCTTCATTTTTGGCACCAAGTAACCAAAGTAGTTATTCAGTGACTTTAGTGAAAGAATGAACTATCCAATCACTTAATAGAAAAGAATATGAGGAAAAGGTTGATATGTGTATATATATAACAAATTAAAGTATTTTAAATCCGCCATAAAAACATGTTGAAAAGAATTAAAATCCAGCCTTAATATATCCAATGCTCTTACAGGCCAACAAAGGACCAACTTTACAATTAAAGAAAATGGGACAAAGTACATACGAAGACTGTATGCTCAAGAATGCAACTTGGAAACATGCATATGAAATAAAATTTGATTTCACTAGCAAACTAATAAATCAATTTAAAACAATGAAATATTTTGTTCTACCAAATTGTAGTGATTAGAAAATAATAACAACTAGCATTGCATGTCTAAAATAAGATAGGTTTTCTTATATATTGCTATTGGAGATGTCAGTTACTATAACTTCTCTGAAGGATAGGTTAGCAGCATTCATCAGAAAGCTCCACAGCCAAAAGTGATCACACTTTTGACTTCAGAGATTTTTTTAGAACATTTAATAATATGGGAAATTAATTATGATACAAGGTTAAGTGCAAAACTATAATCATAAAATTTGGTATAGAGTATTTTCTCCACATTAAAAGGTTAACATAAAAACATAAATTTCTGTTTCACTTTCTAGTTATATTTAATATAAATTTATACATTTTCTCTTCCCATATACATTCTAACAGATTTATTATATGTCTCTCTGAACATGAAAAAGTATAGCAAGTTCTGAAAAAACATTGTTGACTTCTTCATTTTATGTAATTTTATAATGTAACTCAATATGGTATTAGAGGGTTTTCTTACTTAGTTACTGGAAATCATTGTTTTTGGATCAGTTTATAATTTAAAAAATTAAATTAGATTAAAATAGTCCCCACATACACTGCAGGTCACCAGATATGTCACCTGTATTCTAATTCTGTCATTATAGATTTATTCCTTAAACTTTACTCCTGCATCTATTAAATTTTATCTTCTTAGATTAGGTCCATTGCTCCTTCCTGTTGAAATTTTAGCTTCTGTTAATCATCCATTTCAGCTTCATGTCTTTGGCAAATGTGGGCTCCTGCCTTCTGTAGTCTCATCTTAGATACTTTAAACATGCCACACAGGGCAGGGTGTCACAGATTGATTTCTAGTACCCATGTCATCCCAGACCCTTCTGTGGAGCTGATGTACTACAGGATGAAGGAAGGAACATTAAGAAACACAGAGACATTTCATAGAAGGACCAAAGTGAGAATAGTAGGAAACTGAGGAGGGATCTTTCAAAACTGAGCATTGGTACAGGGAAATAGGAGGGACTGCAGCCTGGAATGAGCTCTTTTATATTCCAGTGTATGCCTTAGTTGCTCAGCACATGTGATTTAAGTTGCATTACTGAATGCATGTCTGCACCATGCTATTGTAGGGCACTTAGTGGGGCCAGACCTCGAGCTAAGAGATCTTTGTGTGTTTACCTCATTCAATCTGCACCACAGCCCTGAGATGCAAATACTGGTAGGTCACCTAATAGTCAAGGTTACAAGCTGATAAATACTGGAATTGCAATTTGAACCCCAAAACTCCGAGTGATTAAGTTTCACAACTCAACCTCATTTCAATTATGATATATTATATCCAACTCTTAAACCTCTGTGCTGTTTATTTTTCTGCAGTGGAAGAATTACATTAAATGGTTTACTGCTGATTATAGTAAGACAACTTTTAAGACTCTAGGAAAAAAAATACTATAGTCTTACATTTAATGCTAATACATTTTCCTTTTTCTCTCCAGAAAGAAGAAATCATTGAACTTATTATTAAAATATGTGGTAAGAAAAAAAGTCCATCCATTTAAGGTACCATTCTCGCCATGGTCTGTGTTGGTGTGATAAGAAGTTCCCTCAGAGGATGAGTATCATAGGGCTAGTGAGGAGTGTGAAAAGTCAGTGAGAAACTGAGAGGAAGCAGTGAGCAAGATTGTGGGAACACTAACTGAGGAGAGGAAGTTGTCTTTGCAGACTGGTTGGGAGCCTGATGTTCCTATCTTAGTGTGTGCAGGTAGCCTGGCCTTCTGTAAGCTCAGTGCTCATTTGTAGTCTGTGACATTTACCAGAGCTAGGGAAGGAAAAAACAAAACAAAACAAAACAAAACAAAACAACAACAACAAAAGGAAATATGACTATAAAAACCAACTGCTACATAAGTCCAGTCTAGCTGGTAATTTAATATCTGTGTTTTTCCTGAAGCCAAGAAGTCTTTGAGTTGAGTTTTGAACATGATTTCTAGAGCTATACTTGATCTCAAAGGCAGGAGGACCTTCAGTGGTTCGTTTTGCTTCACAGTGATAGCTACATGAGTCCACCATAGAATACTTTAGACTTAAAATAGTTGCCAGAAAGAGGAAGTAAAGAAAAGAGATCAGCCAAAGGCAAGAAATTAATGAAATAAGGAAGAGAGAGACTCCTGAGTGTTTGGAGGCAGGGATATCATTGTCTTTCCATATAGGGAACTGGCTGGTCCCCTAAAAGTCTTCTGGACTTAAGGACCAGCCTGGAACTCTATGGTGACAGGCTGATGTGGACATGAGTTCTGGGTACTAAAAGCCCTGTGAAGATAACACCAGTTCTCTGAGGACTTTCTGTGGTTTGTTGTTGGGCAAGATGAAGATATATTTTTAAAAAAACTGATAATTTTTATTTTCAGGGTACTCACAATTATTTACTGACTTAAGCAAAAACTGTTTATTGGCCAGGGCTCTCTGGGATCCCTCCCCTCAAAGAGTTTCACAGCATAGATGGGCTGATGGCCTCTTTGTAATGTGGAAGTCATTACAGTCCTCATTGTGAGTGATTGGTCATAAATAGAATTGTTATGGGCAGCTATTCTTGTGTAGAGTTTAAGGCCTCAATCCTTCCTCCCCACAATTGAAATTTCTCACCCCATTACTTCATCCATGCCAGAGAGCAAATCTCCAGTTTCAGGTAAGGATATAGATGTAGATTAAGTACAGATGTTGGAATGATGAAGAACAAATTTTGGATAGTAATTACTTCTTAGAGGAAGAGTAATAAAATCAGGAAGGCACACACTGGGCATGTTAGCTTTTAAACAATATTTTATATTTTGATTTAAGAAACGAACACATAGGTGTTTATAATCTGCTATGGAATCTTGAGTGAAGTCTAGAAACCTGGAGGGACACAGATGTCAGCTGTTCCCACAGTCACAGGAAAGGAGGATAGCAGTTCAGCTTCCAGGTTCATCTTTGCCTTTCTTGCCCCTCTTCTCCCAGCGTGGTGCTAATCAGTCATGGTTTGGTTTCATTCCTACAATTTTTCTGTCTCAACATTCATCTTTTAGGTTGTGGTCGTAAATGCAAAGAGACTCCACTGGAGTTGGTGTTTGTGATTGACAGCTCAGAAAGTGTAGGGATAGACAACTTCCGGATCATCCAAAACTTTGTGAAGACTCTGGCTGACCGGATTGCTGTGGACCTTGCCACAGCCCGCATGGGCATAATCAACTACAGCCATCAGGTAGAGAAGGTGGCTGATCTGAGGCAGTTCTCTAGCAAGGATGACTTCAAGCTGGCTGTGGACGGCATGCAGTACCTGGGGGAAGGCACCTATACAGCCACTGCCCTGCAAGCAGCCAACGACATGTTCAAGGGTGCCAGGCCAGGTGTAAAGAAGGTGGGCTTGGTCATCACTGATGGACAGACAGACTCCCGAGATAAAAAGAATCTGACAGAAGTGGTGAAAGAAGCCAATAACACTGGCGTGGAGACATTTGTGATCGGGGTGGTGAAGAAAAGTGATCCCAACTTTGACATGTTCTTTGAAGAAATGAATCTAATTGCTACTGATCCACAGCATGTATATCACTTTGATGACTTCTTGATCCTGCATGGTAAGGCTGACTGCCCCAGAAGATAGGAATTTACATTGTTCTTCCAAATACCATATTACTAGATTATTCTGCCCAAAAATGAAAATCAGGAGATTAATGAGGCTTATGCAACATTAAATTGTAACTATAAACTATACAAGTTTCAAAAAAAAGTAAATGTAGTATCATCCAGTTTGGAGGGTATAATACCATGTCTTTATTCATGCATAGTAAGGGCCGAGTTGACCTTGGAGTTGTTTAACTGGAGTATCTGTGGTCAATGAACAGGAATGAAAAAAAGAATAGGACTTGGGGATATTGCTAAGACTGGTTAATGTTCAAAAAGTTACCTAACTAGAGTAAGGAATGGAGCAAGGCAGGAAACCACCACCGAATAAAAATGAAGTTAAAGGTGTTTGTCGAATGATAATGTTACAGTAAACTAAAGAGAGGAGAAACGTAAGTAATTGGGATTAGTTAGAGAGCTTGTTCTGCTCTCTGGTTTTATGAAAACGTGCTGATGTCAGGAATTTATGTTCGAGAACAACCTTTTAGATAAGCATCATATTAATGTTAATCTGATGGGCTTCCCTATGCTGAATTTACCCTTTCACATGAATTGATACTTTATAATGAAACCACCTAATATCCTGACTCATCTATGTTTAAATTGTGGTATCACTTTACAATGAAATATATTCCAGTTCTTTGGAAACTGATGACTGTTGCTGGCAGGGCCCAGATCTGGAAAACTTGTGAAGTAAAAGTTATGCTTAATGTGTTTGCAGGCTTCAGTTTGTCATTGTACTTCCTCCACCATCTATCTAGGAGTGTGTCCTGACATGGCTGGGCAAACTGTCCAGGCCTCATGCCCTGTCCACGCCTCAGTGCCAGCACCACCAGGCCTAGGGGTAGCATACCATGCTCAGAAAGCTTCCATTTTCTATTCCTTCCTTCCCCAAGCTTGCTCACCTCAACACTATGCTTGGTAATTGGTGGATCTGATGTATTCAATCTCACTAAGTTGTTCATGTGTTAGAATGGCCAGAAATAATACATGTTTCAGAAAAAAATCAATTTTAATAACCAAAGAGCTTTATCATGTTATCTGAAGGAGTTTTTAGTTTGCTACATTGCATTATCCAGCCTTTTACTATCCCCAAAATCAGACGTAAATGCCTATTTAACTTAATGTGGATGAGGCTAACCCTTTACGTAGAGTAATTCACAGCTAACTGACACTTTGGCTAAATAAGCATTTAAGTTCCTCTTTTGCCTTTTTGTGCTATTGTGTATTAAGAAAATAAATAAAGTTATTTTAAATAACCTTTTACAGAAAATGAAAAAATGCTTTCTAAATCAGTTCACTTGAGCAGTTGATTTCAAATAATGGGGAATTTCTTATTTTAAGGGGAGTGCTGATTGCTATAAACAGGTTTTAAGTAATGCTTCATTGCTCCTACTTTCTCCCTTTGCTTCCTTTCTTTTAAAAGACATCCTGAAGCAAAAGTTGTCTACAAAAATTTGTGAGGATTTTCCTTCATATTTCTTTCAAGTTTTTGGTTCCTCATCATCTCAACCTGAATTTGGGGTGTTGGGGGAAGAACTTGGTGAATCTACTCCAGAGCCTCCAGAAGAAATTTCTGAGTCAGTAAGTAACTGTCTTGCTTACTTTTTGAGTTTAAAATGGTGTATTCTATTTTGCATCAAAGACCATCTTGTTCTGCCCTGTCGGAATCACTGGGATATGAACATTTTCATGTGCTTGGCTTCAAATATTGTCTCCTTGACCCAAGATTTCCAGTTCTGAAACAGCTCTAGGGTTTATAAATATGAATATGGGAGTTTTAAAATTTTCCATATTTGATAAGTAATTATCCACTAAATGTTGCAAATATTATTTTTATATCACACCGTCACTACCAAAGCAATCACATGCACTAGAACAGGTTAATAATACATTATTTGCAGATTTGTTTATACCAGGCCAAAACTCTCCTTCCTTTATCTGTACAACCACTTCCCACTTTGTATCCTGTCAAATTTTTCTGAAGTATGCCCATGTCCAGCTGGCCACTCTCCCACACTCCACGCCATGTTCTTGCTTTGCTGAGCTTCCAGCTCTGTGCTCATAGTGGGGATGGAAGGGAGGCTGTACGTGCATGTGGTGCATCCAGGGCTTCCCAGTCATATGGCATGAAAATAACTAACCCCTGAATGAATTTCGAGGTAAATGTGACTGTCCTTACAGCAAACTTCTGAAAACTGTCTTGAACCATTCATACCATGAGCAGTTAGTAGGTTATTTTAGGTGAAAACTAGTAAGTGACTGCTACAATCTCTTCCTCACCAATTTATAACTAAAGTAAGTCTAGACTGGTGTCTGCTACACATATGGACATCCTTTAGCAAGTGGGCACACACAGTCATGCCCTGTTCTTTAAGTTTGATTAAGTCCCTGTTACTTTTATTTTTTTGGTACTAGAGATTTAACCCAGGGGTGTTTTACCACAGAGCTAAATCCCTAATACCCACCCGCCCCTTTTTAAAAAAAAATTTAAGACAGTGTCTTGCTAAATTGCTTAGGGGCTTACTAAATTGCTGAGACTAGCCTTGAATCTGCAATCCTCCTGTCTCAGCCAACCAAATTGCTGGGATCACAAGTATGCACCAGTGTGACTGGCCCTGTGCTATTCTTTTATGAGAGCTTCATTGAAATGAAAGAGAATCACGAACAAGGGTAAAAAGAACTGGGCACGGCAGTGCTTGCCTATAATCCCAGTGACTTGGGAGGCTGGGACAGGAGGATTGAAAGTTAAAACCAGCCTCAGAAACTTAGGGAGAACCTGTCTCAAAATACAAAATAAAGAAAATAAAAGAGTAAAAAGGGTGAGGGATATGGATCAGTGGTTAAAAACTCTTGGGTTCAATCCCTAGCACCAAAAAAAAAAAAAAAAAAAAAAAAGAAAGAAAGAAAGAAAGAAAGAAAGAAAAAGAGGAAAAAGAGGCAAATATTCTAACAGCACCTTATAGTTAAACTGAGGCCTCAAGAAACATCAGATCAGTGATTGGACCCAAGGTCCTTCAGGCCTAGGATACTAATCCTAAGGGCACAGACTATAGGACTCACTAGATTTTTATACCTGTTCCAAAAAGAGCAGAAAGTTGTTTTAACATACTTTTCACTCCCATAAACACTGACTCCAAGATGACTAATTACAACTAGGGACACAAATTGCCCCTGGATTTTTTTTTTAAATCAATGCACACATTTATACCATGTGGTCTATTCCCGGGTCAACACACTTTATTTTTTATAAAGGTTCATATATTCAACACTGTTGACTTGAAGGCCATTCAATTTCTGTTCCAATTACTTTGAAGTCCTTGAAGTACACAAACTAGTCATAGATAATACTTTAATGAATGAGCATGACTGTGTACTGATAAAACTTAATCATAAAGACAAGCTGGGGTGTGGCTCAGTGGCAGATTGTGGGTCAGCATGCATGAGGCTGTGGATTCAATTCCCAGCACCAAAACAAAAACATTTATAAAAACAGAGGGGGACTGAGACTTAACTCAGAGAGGTTTGTGGGCCCTGGTCTGTACCAGGCATTTTAAAGTAAATTATAGACAATAATGTACACAGTCTGTCTCCTCCTGAGTTCTGTCTGCTACTGGGGATCTTGCCTGCTTGTGTGACTTATCACTTTGTCCCTCTTCTAGTCAACCCATGTAAACAATCAGTTTTCCAATAGATATTTAGATGCTTTCTATTGACTTCTTTAAAAAGACCAAGCTTACCAGGTTTCATCTGATAAGCAGTATTTAAACTGAGCACTCCTTATAATCACTGAATCACATTTTTGCTATATTAACACTGATAAATTTCAGAAACACATATTGATCATTTATGGCTGTGCTAGGTGGTGGCTCTTAAGATATGGTTCTGCCTGAGAGAAGGTTACGGTCTATCAGGGAGATTAATGAGTACAAGATGCCTGATGCTTTCAGAGTTTTATCAGAGCTATGGATGAAACATGAGAATTAGTGCAATTAATTTCAGGGAGAGTAGTGGTAAGTGCCTCAGTTGACTCGGGCTGAGGGTCAAAATACCATGAACTGGGTGACTTCAATATCACTTACTTCTCACAGTTCTGAAGACTGGGAAGTCTGAAATCTAGCATTTGATGAGGTCGTAGATAGCCACCTTCTTCCTGGGGTTGAGAGACAGCTCATCTCTCTTCTGTCTCTACTTAAAAGGGCACTAATCCCTTTTTAGGAATTCCCCCTCATGACCAAATGACTTCCAAAAGTCCCCACCTCCAAGTGGCATTACACTGAGGTTTAGGTTTCAATATATGAATTTTGGAGGGATGCAGCATTTAGTCCATAACAGAAAGCTTCACAGAGGAGGTGACTCTGATCCCAGAGTTGACAATAACTAGGAGTTTTTCAAAGGAAAAGTAGGAGGAAGGGTATTCCTAGCACAGATAATATGTAGGCAAAGGAGGATTCAAAGGGGGCATGACATTTCCAGAAAAGGGAACAAGTTCAGTCTAACTGTAGCCTAGGGTGTGTGTGGCAGAATGGCGAGAGTTAAAGCTGGACAGGTCATTTGAGGACTAATCATAAATGGCTTTATGGGCCATGCCAAGGAGCTTCAACCTCATCTATAGTCTAGATAGCCTGGAGACAGCAGAGGAATTTGTAAAGTAAGGGTCCTATGGTCATATTGGTTCACCAAAAAATAACCCTTTTTGTAGTATGACAGACAATTAGGAAGAGGAAATGAAGAAACCAGAGGCTGGGATATGAGGTACAATTGTCCAGGCAAGAGACAGCAAGGCCCTAAATTGAGGCAGTGGCAGTGGGAATAAAATAGAGGCACAGGTAGGAAAGCCTTTCCTAGGACAGAATCAGCAGAATTTAGCAATGGAATGGATTGGGGATTAGGGAGAGGGAGGGATTTTGATATGACTATTGGGTGCCTGGCTTGGAGATAGACTGGATTGAAATATGGAGATTATAGGACAGGGTTTTTAAAGAAATAATATAAGTTTAGTTAGTACCATGTAAAGTGCCTGAGGAACATTCAAGAACGTTATGATACAGAATGAGGAACATTAAGACCATATGTCTACGGTGTCGTGTTGCAGCAATCTGATGACTCTGAGAGGCAAGTGACATTTAACAGATTATAGCAGATGAAGCATTCTAGTAACTGGGGAGGGGAAGGCACAAGAAGAGAAAATCCAAAATAATTTGGATTTATAAAACCAGTTGCCACAGGAAGGAAACCATATCTGTCTAGCAGGACACTGAGGTAGCAGGTGCTGGCAATGCATGTGAACTTCTTGGATAGTCCCTCTTGTTGTTAGATCTTCTCACACTGGCACTCTTTGCAGAAGCACCAAGTCAATTGTGAATTTTAAAGCAATTAGTTTCTTAATAGATATTTAATAAGAACAAACATGCATGTGTTTATATTCACTTTAAATCTGAGATAGCCATCTATCTCTCTACAGTCTACCCACATATAAATATAAAAACATTTATATTTCTGTGCCTACCCAACTGTCTTTATGATTTAGGTTGTTTCCTAGCTTACTCTTGGGAATAATGCAAAACCAGTAAATGATCTCAGAAGTTCCATTTTCCTTTTTTGTGTTGCTTTTTCTTTCTCTGTTGTCCTTACTTAAGACACCTAGCTCTGTCCTTTCTTCTTCTATTTCTTTCCAAAATCTGTTCTTAGGGGAAAATCTGACATCAGTTATTCACACTTCAATGTGCAATCTAAGCCTGTGGTTTCTACCTCAAAGAAGGGCCAGCATTTTAAGCATTATATCTAACTGTGGAATGAGACTTGATCCTGATTTAGATGTGCTCTAAGTATCTGGGAACAGGTATGTTGGGAAATATGGAAAGCAGAAAGATCTCCCATATTCTACTAAAGTTTGTGACATTTAAGCAGCCCCCTGCTCTGCATTTCTCATAGGCCAGTCTCAGGAAGCTAAATATGTACATCCATTAGAACTGTCCCTCTCCTGAAATCTCTGGACAATTGTGTTTCCTTCTGGAATCTATTGTGTTTATATTATTAATAATTATTTGTGTATGTGTTTTAACTTTCCTCGTGCATTTAAATTTTTTAAGGACATGATTAGTGTCTGTCTAATCATCATCTAAAAGAGTGCTTTGTTTCACACACTCATCATCTAAAGTAGTGCTTTGTTTCACACACTCATCATCTAAAGTAGTGCTTTGTTTTACACACAGTAGATGCTCAATAAATGCTTATTGACCAAATGAATGTTACACCAATTACTGAACTAAAAGAGAAACCTGAAGATTTTTTTTTTCAATGAAGGACAACGATTATACTGTTATAAAAAGATTATATACATAAAAAGATCCTTATATTTTATGGGATTAATAATGTTAACACTTCATGTTCATTTATTCTTTCTGGTCAGTTGGGTTAAGATTTCTAAGACCTAAATAGGAATAAGGCAATAAAATCAAGTAAACTTCATTTTATCAGGTCAACTGGTTATATCCAGTAATGGTCCATTAAGTTCATAAGCATATTAATTTCCTGCATGAAGTCACTTTTTTTGTCATTCTAAATGCATTAATAAATAAAGTAATGACAGTTTATTTGTAGGAGCTGGTTTCTTATAATACCTTAGATATTTTTTCCTCTTGGAAAAGTAGAAAGAAACCCTATATGCCCTAGAAGCTTCTTTTTTGTGTATTGTGAAAAATTATTCCTTGACTGCAAGTAACTTAGATAACTAGCAGCAAGACTTCTTCGTCTCTGTAGAAAGGAGGCTGCAGCATTCCTGTGCAGAGCGATTCCACAGCAAGCCAGTGATTGATAGAGCCAAGCTGGCGTGGGAAGTCCCTCTGGTTAGCCCAGCAGGAGGAGGCGTAGTGGAGGAATAAGGGGGCGTTGTAAGTCTCTTTGTTCTTCTGAGAGCATCCTGATTCTTCCTGCCAGTCTTAAGTCTAGGATGCAGGCTCCTCATTTCCATGAAGAAAATGTACATTCTGTACCAACATATATTACAGAAAATTAGCTTCGCGGCTGACTGCTGGCTGGCTGTCCCACCCTCTCTGTCTGACTTCTGTTTTATTTTAGTCAAACGTCTCCATCTCTATTTCACTTTCACCATCTCTCCCATCTCCTACCCTATTTCCCCCACTGTTATTTTTGTTTCTTACTCCATCTCAAGATCCATCTAAATAAGGCCACTTCTGAGACCCGTCTCCACCGGAAATTTTTTGAAGAACTGGAGCACTAAGCAGATTCAGACTTGAAATTGGAATTGAATGTTTCCTTCCCAAATCTTACTTTGGGCTCCACCCTCAACTCTGATGTGACACCTTTTAATCCTCTACCTGTGCTCTTAGGCCTGTTCCCTTCTACCTCCTGTAAGGTCAGAACTTGGCTCCACTGATGTGACCTTTCCTACTAATATTTCACACTTCTTCCCTTGAGTCAGTATACAGACTTCAGACTCGCCCATCTAAAAAATACCCTAACCCTCTCTTAATTTACATGTCCCTCTTGGTAACATCCTATCTCTTTCTATCTTTGTATGATAAAATTATTCCTCAGGTCAGTTTTTGCTGTCTCTTTGTCTTTCACTCCCGCTCTTTGTTCTCTCTCCTCTCTCCATCCTGTTTCTTTCTCCCTCCTCCCTGTCTCTATCCTTCCTCTCCCTTTTTCTCCACCTCCTGGTCCCACCCAAAAACCCTCTCCCTCTCATTGTTGTTCATTCAAAGCTTTCTTACTTCCCATCACTCAGGAAACCCTCTGAAGTCAGGCTGCTGCCTCTACTATGCCACTGAAATTCTGCTAGAAAGGCCACCAGTGACCTCCTTCATTGCCAGATCCTTCCTTGACTTCTCTTTTGCATGCAATGCCATGGTCACTGTTTCGTTGAAGCTGTTTTCTTTATTCTGAGAGCCCTCTCTTGCCCTCCTACCATCCCTCTGAGCACTCTGTATCAATCACTGTTGGGGGTAATCTTTGTCCACCTACCCCTTAAATATCAGAGTCTTAATTTTTCTAAGATCTGTCCTCAGTCTGCTTCTCCTCTTCTTCCATGTTCGTATTCTGAGTTCCAGTGTGGCACATGTCAACAACTGTCACATTTGCCTCCTTAGTCCAGACCTTTTCCTTGGCCTTCATGGTCACATTTTTTGGCCTATGCCTGGGGATTCCACAGACATTCATTGTGGAATATATTCGCAGTGCTGCTTCTCCAGATGTCCTTTCCTCTCCTTCCCACCAACCAGCCAGGTGTCCACCAAGAAGCCTGGGATGAGGTCGTCAGCCTGTTCGCACAGTATTCGGTGCTCACTGCTGTTGTCTCCTTCAGAATCCTCCCCTCACCCTCTCTCCACTCACCACCGCTCCCCCTCCCCTCCCCCCGCCTCTGCTGCCTTAGATCAGGACCTCGTCATTTCTCGTCCATATTAATTATATTATTATATGATTATAGTCATATTTTATATTAGTCATATTTTATATTATTATAGTCATAATTTGTGTCTTGTCTTTCTTTTCTACATCCTTTCTAGCTTATTTAATACTTGTTAATTGTGTCATTTTATTTATAGGCTTCCTCCTTTAAAAATAGCCTCATCAAATGATTTCACTTACACATCATTTCATTTTGGTTGAATTTTCTTTAAAAAACGATTGAAAACACAATGGCATATATTTTAGCTTGGTACTAAGCCTCTGTGATAGGAGAAATAGCATAAATGTTTGAGTGCATCTCAATTTTTTTTGAATATTCTATGTAAATAAATGTGTGTAGATTGCTCCATCATAGTGTACTGACTACTATTCAGAAGCCACAATTGATGCTATTGAAAACCTCAAGATATGGGGCCAGACCTAGTGGTAAGTTTAATTTGTCCAATGACCAAAAATAAAATGGACTTCCAAAAATCAGACCTAATTAATTATTTACAAATGGCCTTAACTTAGTCACATATACACATATGGTTATATTGGTCAATACTATAATTTACTCATTTATAAAATAAAATTAATATTTTCATCGTGGAGATCAAAAATTCAAATTCTTGATAAAACCCTACATAAAAACTAATATTATTGCTATGTAGAGATGCTGGCTAAGCATCATAAATCACTGATAATAGATTTATTACCCTTAGAATAGGAGACGCTTCTATACCTGGAAAATTTGGTTTGTAGTCTCCATACTGAAGCTAAATACTTTATTCCTTCAGCGCCAAAGACTGTATTCTTCCTGTTTACTTCTGAAATTAGGATGCATCTGTTTAGTGTGTGTGGACTTTTTCAAAGACTGTTGTTTAGTTTATAGTGTTATTTTGCCACAAATGAAATTCTAGAAGTGAAATCTGATAGCTGCCTGACATCTGACTGAATCATCTCTTCTCTCCAGGTCTGTTTGTAAAACAAAGGAGTATTATCAAAATGTTCTCTTTTCTAAAATATATGATTACAGCGTTCTAAATCATGTGCTGGGCAATGCCATACCAGCAGGCATCACACTAATGTATGAAAAGGGTTAAACAGAATAAAATCCTATGTCCCACCTCTGTGAGCCAAAGCTGCAGGGAATCTGGGAGGTGCAGCCCAAGCTCAAGGTGTTCCTGAAGGTCTTGTAACCTTGAAATGCAAATAAAGAACCTTCTATGTAAGTACTTGGATTTAAGTGCTGAGAGTCCTGGCAAAGAAGTGTTCTCACCTGGGAAGAGTCCATCAAGGAGGACTCCTGAGAAACCAGACACCTTGAAGGTGCTGGCCGTGGACCATTTGGCAATAGCAGAATCCTCACACCCAAATGGGAGAAATTTTGACCTGCAATGCTGGGACAAGCCTGAGTCTGAACACAGGACTAATGCACAAAATCATTAGCATTCATGCAGAGCAGACATGAGCTCAGAGTTGAAGAGCTTGTCTGTGATATATAAAAGATTCTGGGTAATGAATTAGGAGGCAAATGTTTGGAAATCAGAAACCAAAAGACCTTTGGAATGGTGTGCCTCCTGGTCAGTGATCCTCATTAGCTCATGCATTCATATTCTGAGGATGTGATGGAGTCTGTTTTCCTCTGCTTAAAGATCAGTTTGAAGGCTGAAAGAGAAGGATGATAACAGATCTGCTTGTCCAGCTGCATGGAGCAGTCCTGGACCCCAGTGTTCAGCTGCCACATGCCCTGAGACTCCTCTTTTGTGCCTTTTGCTAGGTTGAGTTCCTGCTTGAAGCTGGAATCATCCCAACCCATCAAGAGAGGCCTGTGTGGCAGGATCAGAAACATGCACACCTGTAGGCAAGCTTGTGATTTTAGGTTGTGCATAAAAAGGAACAGAGAATATAACAAACACCTGAGAGCACACCCTGCCCCCAGAAATAACCAGTGTTTCCATTTGTTTACTCGCCAGAGCTCTTTTCTGTCCTCCTCTCCAGAGGCAGCCACTAGCATGAATCAGTGTTTATTTTGCTGGTTAATTATGAGTGCTTAAGTCCCCCTCTTGGAAGGTTATGCCAGGGCTGATCTTTTTTATTTTAAAAACTATGACCTTAAAGCCTAGACGAGTTGGGTAATCCAAAGTTGCCTTTCTTTCTTTCTTTGCATATCCTTATTAAGTTTGGCCTGAAGAGAGTGTAAGAGACTCTAACCCACTGTGAATTTATTCAGTAGCTACTATTTGCTTGCTCTATGCCTTTGAAACAAAAGAAGAGAAAGTAAGGAGAGGGAAAAAAAAGAAGATGTAAAGAAAAAGAACAAATGGCATTGTTCAATTTCTCTTATCAGGGCTGTGATGTTTATAAATGTGAACTGGAAATGGTACAAAATAGTGGCGGGAGGAACATTTTTCTTTTTCCTCTGCCCTCTTAAGCTCTTGTCTGGAGCTCTGTAAATTTGACTGACAAAAGACAGATTAACAAGAGGAAAACAAACAGAAGTTTATTAACATGTGCAGCACACAACACATAGGGCATTCAGAGATGAATAACTCAAAGGGGTGGTTAGCACTGCCAGGCTTGTATAGAATCCTAACAAAAGAACAATAAATTTGTAAAGAAGTGACAAGACAAAGAAAAAGGACTCTGAGTTTTCAGGGTAGCAAATTGTGGGAAGGTGAATATATGGGGGAAGTAGTGGAAGATAAGAATTAGTTATGTAGAGTTCTCTAGTGCCAACTCTGGACTAAGAATCTAGCGTGGTCTCCAGTAATTAACTGTCCTTCCCGGTAGACAAGGAAGGGCATCTTTATAAGTTTAGGTCCCACTTTTAGTCAAATGGTGAAAGGGCAGATAGCTTTTTCTGCATTTCCTTCTTCTCAATTGCCTCAAAATAATCAATATGCAAAAGTGGCATATTTAGGGGCTGGCATGTCCCCCTTCAATATAGGGTTAAAGGGTACATTCTGTATAATCAGAGTCACAGATTGGAGAGTCAGAAGACTTTGTGCATTATCTAGAAGTGGAGAATCTGTACTGAGTGGTTAATGGAAGTTTTACAAATGGAGAGCAACTCTGAATGGGTCGTGGAGAAGGGTTGATTTTGAGAGCCTGAGGCAGAATGAAGGAGGAGGAATGGAGGGTCCCAAAGGGTCACAGTGGCTGGTGAGACCATATTGTGTAGAGGGGACAGATTGTGGCACAGCTCTATAGATCAGCTGGAGAATTTTTAATAGTGACACTGGTAATTATATATCTTTTCAAACATAATAGCTAGTAAAGGGTAATTGTTTAGGGAACACACTCTCAGTGAGCAAACAAAATTGTAAAAAAAAATGTTTGGAGGGGACTTTGTCTCGAAGCTTTGAACACATATGTTTTTCAACCCACAAAGTAGCCCTGAGGTTTGTAACAGAAGAAAACAAACAAAAAAAAAAAAAGAAAAAGAAAGAAATTTCAAAAAAGACCATTATCATTAGAGATATTTTATATTTAAAATAGTGTTGCAGTCATGATAAAATATATGAAATGATCATAATATATACTAAGGAAAATACTGCAAAGCATAGAAACATGCAGCATTTTAAAAAGTTATGCATGTAAACTGAGAAAAAAACATACCTTAATATCAATAACGATTATCTCTGGGAGGCAGAATTACTTCTGATTTCTATTTCTTCATTTTCCTTGTCCATGTTTTCTAAAATTCCTTTCAATAAATGTTTGCTTTTGTAATAAGTAAGAAAATTATAAAAATAACAAACCATAACAATTATGTATTTGTTCAAATAATCTGAAGTATGTTGAGCCGGAAGATTGATGAAAATATTTTCATTTATAAAAGAAGTTGATTGTGCTTATATTCTGGAATGTGGTGTAAAATTACAGTTGTCAAAATTCCCAAATGACCATGTGACTAAGAAAAGACCCAGACATTCCTAAGCTTACAAGACATAAAGAATAATTAGGCGGTCTCAGAATAGTCAGGTAAAGATGTAAAGTTTGAGTTAATTCATTTAAGATAAACCTGCTGCCCAGAGCACTTAAAGGCACATTCTCACCCTGTAGACAGCATATCTGAGGTGTAGACTAAGATCAGTTGACTTTTAATGCTTGATAAACTTTTCTTCAAACTCTTATTTCTTGCTTATCATAACATAGGCAAGCAAAAAACTATGGTACTTCTTTCCTGAGATGGGGTCTTTCTCAGTTCTCCACAATGCAGGAGGGACTAAGAAAAATTTCTTCTGTCCTTATAAGTCTCTAGTTCTATGATTGCAGCAAAAGTTGATATTTAGATTGCCATGTTACACACAGGGTCATTCTGAAACAAGGAGGAACCTCGAGGTATGCACGAGGTACATTCATTTAAACCACTTTGTGTTTTGAAATCACTGAAAAGTTACTATGATATTTGAATTGGGTGCTTTTTATGTAGGGCCAATGACCAATTCTAATGGAAATATTTGCTCTGACTCATGTAGTAGTACTTTAATAACTTTAAAAATATACATACACGAGTATTAGAATTAATTAGCCCTTCCTCCATGGTGTGTGTGTGTGTGTGTGTGTGTGTGTGTTTGCATCAAATGCAGGACAGTTTAGGTAGCAGAGAGCAACTAAAGATGACAACTACCTTGCTCTTTGTTACAGCTTTCCAGGAATCCTGGGTAAAAGAGCATCCCAAACTATGTTACCCTGTTCATAAATATGCCTATTTAAGTAAACAAAAAGCAAACAAGCAAACAAACAAGGGAGGGCCTTATAAGGATAAATGACCATACTGGACCAGGATTGAGATGAATCATTGATTTGACTTCATGTAGTGGGGTTTCATAGTGGGGGGAAAAAAGAGAGGAAAAAAAAGAACACAATTGTTACCCTAAAAGATTTGTCTAACTGCTGGGAGTATGGTCAAGAAAACCGACATGATTTTTCTTTATTTCCAGCAAAAACTTTTCTTCCTGGTTTCATTACAGAAGATGAATTTAGATGAAACTTGAAAGTTTTGGTCCCAGAAATTTGCTTTTGAAATTGTAATTCTTTGTTCCTTAGGTGTCCAACATATCTCTGAAGTTAAGCCCCCACAGCCTTGAGGTTAGTTGGGGTCTGGGTGACAGGAAGGGAAGCCTTCCTGTTGAAATTGGGCAGCTATCAAATTAGATGACAAATTATTGCTGTTGTTTTCATCTCGGCTATGTTATTATGCTCTGTCACCCTGATTTCCAGCCTCAAAATTGATTGTGTTCATGGCGCATATTTTGGAATGTATGGTTAAAATCCCTAGTGATATAAATGGGTAGAAAAGGCCATGAAAACATTAAATTAGTAGTTATTTTTGCTCCTCATAGCAGTGACTAAGAAAAGAATAAAATTAAACCCTTCCCAACCTCACATCTTTCTTGCCCTGTATGCAGAGCTGTCTGGAACGCATCTGCACTTGGAGGTGGGTGATGTGCGTGTCTACACCAACACTTACACAGAGTGGTGGGGAAATCCACAACCCAGCTATTCGGAGATGCCTGACACAGAAGAAGCATTATTTTCTGAGCTTTTATTTGAAATAGTATCAGAAAATTGAGGATACATAGCCATGCTGAACTTTTCTTCAAATTTTCCCAGAAGAAAACTAACTTTTTCATTTGAATTATCAGAAACAAAAAATATGTATACATTTTTTTGTGTGTGTGTAGTTCAGTGTCCCTGGATCCCAGGATGAGGAGAATGAGACTCCAGAGCCAACATGGGCTCATAGCTTGGCTGCCACTTCCTTTTCTGAGGCTGCTGCCACTCTCGGGCCATTGCTCAGCACCCTTGAGAGTATAAAAACCAGAACTCCAAGTCCTGGATTGATTTTACACCAGGATAATTTGGTGTACAAAGGTAAGAGATACTTGACAATCAACTGCTGTACCCGCCATGTGAGGCAAGCACAGGAAAAATGGTCTCCAAAATTTCATTCAAAAAAAGAATGCTATGATTCTACCCAGGGAGGACAAAAGACATTTTTCACTGGGTTATGTAGAGACTTGAAAACTGGCTGGCTGTGGAATAAATTTGGTTATAAAAGTTTTAAAGCTGTTACTATTATATCGAATTGAATGCCTTTAGAGAAGATTGTATTCCATGTGCCATAGTCCAGCTTGCTCCCTATTGTTTTACATGTGACTTTCATACATGTAGGCATTTGAGGTTTTGACCTCTTGGTTGCACAAGAAAGAAAAAAAAGCTAAATTTATATTAGATTTGATTCATTAACATGTTTTCTTGGAGTTAATATGTATGAAAAACTCATTACTGTATACATATTTTTGTGTGTGAAACATTCAAGAAAAACAACATCCATGTTTAGAATGGTTTGAAAACAAGTTATACAATATACATTATTTAGTTTTTAAGAGCAGAAGTAGAAGATGTTTCTTCCTATTTTGTCTAAGGAACCTTCATAAGGGATGGAGAAAGAACTGATTTTGCTATAGAGAAATGAAGCTTGTGATACAAACCATACACACAATAGAAGTCACAGGCACAATTACCCATTTGGTCTTTTTTATTTATTTATTTATTTTTGGCTTATCCCACCTTGGATTCACTTCTGGTAGGAAATATAAGTCAATGTACTATGGAGAGTCACCCAATAAAAAGGGATTTAACATTGTCTGGCATAGTGGTAGAGTCACTTGAACCCATGAGTTTGAGGGCAGCCTGAGCAACATGATGGTGAGACTCTCTCTCAAAAAAAAAAAAAAAAAAAAAAAAAGATTTACAGATTGAAAGTTCTTTAATTAGAGGAATCTTATTAGTACAATATGACTTTATTATTATGACTTTCCTTTGCTTTCTTTACAGTGGGTGCATTTCTAAAATTTATTTGTAAATTGACATTAGAAGGTCAGATCATATTTTTAGCATCCTCTTAGAGTTGTCCTTTAGAGGGAATTGTGATATAAAGAGCCCCTCATTTTCCTGTCTTTGCTAACTTACAGGGTTTTCCTTTTTAGGAGGCACAGCCTGATTATAATGATACTTCCCATGAATAAACTGAAAGGGAATATGTACAGAAGGTGCAAGTCATTTTCATTCCAAATATTAATTTGATTTTAAATCAAATCCAAAGTAAATGAAAGAAGTCCTGTCTTTCTCATATCAACTAATCCCCACAAAAGTATTAGTAAATAAAGTCTCACACTTTCAGGGAAATGTGAATTTATAATGGGGTTTCATGAAGATCAAAAACTTTTTTGTTTTCAAAGGAATGAATGTCTAGTGGTAGCATTTCAGGTGGTAGATGACTATTTTGGGTTTTTTGGATCCCTTCATTCACTAATTTAGAATCATATTTTCTTAGTTGGTCTGCTAATGCACAGAAAGAATATTTTTTAAATATAATTTCATAAAACTTTTACTCTTCATCCCAGTAAAAGAAAAACCTCTAGTAATGCATTACTTTTTTCTCACCCCAGATCCTAGATGCTTGGAAGACTTGAGACCCGGAAACTGTGGCAACTATGTGGTTCGATGGTATTATGACAAACAGGTCAACTCTTGTGCCCGCTTTTGGTTCAGTGGCTGCGGTGGATCAGGAAACAGATTCAACAGTGAAAAGGAATGCCAGGAAATCTGCATTCAAGGATGAGCAAGTAAATTAAACTGTCTCTATCAAAATCCCAGAAAGAATCCAATACAAAGAGGTTGCCATTTTGTGTTTATACTGAGTATTTATAATGTGAAAATGTAATGGAATCCTCATAACAACCCTAGGATGTGGGTGGTGTTAATGGCTTATATAGACAAGAAAACTAAGACACTGACAAATTTAGTAGATCATCAACTGTCAATCAAGTAAAAGGAAGAGGAGCAGGGGACTGGGACTCAGGGCTGTATAACTTGGATACACAGACTCTGCCTGTTTCAGGACCCATGATCTGAGTTTGTTTCTTGTTAATTCCTGTCATATACATTATGCTGGGTCAAACCCCTAGCTCTGCCCATGACCCTATCCCTCATACCTTCACACCCCTGTCCCTAGTAGAAGATAGGTGCTAGGGAAGAACCTTGGTTAAAATTAGAAGTGATCAGGATATTTTTATGCATGTGTGCTGGTTAAGAATGGGTAAGGTGAGGGCAGTTAGATTTTTGCCATACATGCCCCAAAAGTGATAGTATAGAGAAATTAATCTGAATTAGAATAATTACATTCCATTTATGTATGATCTATCAAAATGTATAAATGCATTCTACTGTCAACTAATTAGAACAAATAAAATAAAAAAAATAAAAAAATAAAAAAGATTACTATAATGTATTATAAACTGTCACTTCCTGTTTCTCCAACATGTTTGATAAGAAGGCCTTCATTGTATGTTTCAGTTATATATTTAAACACAGCAATTTTAAAAATACATGAATAGAACTTTCAATTTTATGGGGATGGAATGAGAAGGCACTTGGCAGCCAACAACCACTTGAAGCCCACCACATCTACTTTTGAGCAGGGTAATTTAAAGATAGGACTCACACTGAGAAATGAGCCACCAAATTGAAATATGAGTAATGGAGGATTCAGTTTGTCATTTTCTAATAATTTTATAACATCAACTCTGGGAAGACATTAGTTCTGAGCCGAGCTCAGACAGGATTTGTATGTATCATCTAACAACACACTTTCTCCTTCTTCTAGACTGTGTCTCTCATTCAAGTTCAACAATATTGAAAAGAACTCTCAAGGAAGAAGGAGGTGAAAGAATAGCCATCTTAGCAAAAATAATATTATACTTTTGGGGTGTAATTAAAATTACATTATGTAATATTTGATACAAAAAAAGAGTACTTGTAAATTTAAAAACATGATAATAACATGAACACCAGTGAACACATCATCTAGAGAATGAATCAAACAATGCCCCCTCTATTGAAGTTCTTGAGTACCATCTGCCACCACAGCCTCCTGTTGCACACTACGGACATCCTATTTAGAACGTATAAACCATTGCTATTGGTTGTATAGGTGCTTTTACATGTAAAACCACATGTATTGCTAAACAATACGTTTAGTCTTGCATATTTTAGAACTTTGTAAAAATGGCAGGGTAGTTTAGTCTTCTGTTTTCATTCAACATTATAATTAATCATATATTTTGCCATATAAAATATATTCCTAAATAACTTATTAGTTTTTTGAGCTTTAGAAAATTTGTGTTATAGCTGGATGTGGTGGCACATACCTATAATCTTAATGACTTGGGAGGCTAAGACAGGAGGATTGAAAGCTCAAGGACAGCCCGGACAATTAGTGAGGTCCTGTCTCAAGATTAAATAAATAAATAAAATGGGTTGGGGATGCAGCTCTGTGACAGAGCACTTGCCTAGCAGGTTCAAGACCCTGGATTTGATACCTATCACTTAAAAAAAAAAAATTAAAATTGTATTAATAATATAATTGTTCATATGCATTTATTTACTTTCATAGTTGTATAATTTTTATGTGAATATACCACAATATATTTAACCATTACTGTAGTATGATCAATTAAGTTGTTTCTATCTCATTTTTTTTCATTATTTTATCAATGTTGCTATGAAAGCTTTTATTTATGTCTCTGAATGTATATACACAGTGTTTTTCTAGCATATCTACCCCAAAAGTGCAATTGCTTGATTGCAGGGCATGTGAGTATTCAAAATTAATATATATCATACCAATTTTCCCCAAAAGTGTTTGAAGAAATTCATTGTTCAACAGTTGTGTAGAAGAGTTACTATTGCTTTGATATTAGTACTTAGTGTATTGATTAGTTCTTGACTTTGCTAAGTTGAATGAAAATGGCATATTATTTTAAGGTAGCACTCCCTGGTGAGGTCCCAACATGCTTTCTCAGCATCTGTGCTGCTGTTTCTGAGAAATGCCTGTTTATAACTGTGGGAGATTTTTTTATTGGATTTTTTTCTTTATTGAATTCTTGGAGTTTTTATATATCCCGAGTTTTACTTATTTTCTTGGGGTTTGTTTTGCTAACATCTTTAAAGCTTATCTTTTAAGTTTTCTTTCCCTCTCTTCATTTCTTCCTTCCTTCCATTCTTCTGCCTACCTTAATTTTAGAGCAGTGAGATTTACCCATCTCCCCTTTTGTAGTTAAAACTTTTTGCTCCTTGCTCATGCCTCTCAGCTTCTCAACTACCTTTCCTGGATGAGAAATTTCTCCAGGACAAAAATCACTGAGTTCCCATCACCTCTCTAGATTCCCATCTTCATATTCAGTGTAACCCCCAGCCTTCTATCAGTTTTTGGTTAGGGCTGTGCATGTTTTCTTGTTTCCTGGAAACCCAGCAATGCATTAAAAAGTATATATTAGTCACCATATGTTGTTGAAAAGTAGGACATTTCAAAGTATCTAGGCTGCTATTTTGACAGGAGAAAAGGTATTTTTATTCCTCTTTCAAGTTTTTCATAACTGTACCCCCATAGAAAATTGAGATGCAAACATATTATAAGGCTGATTTGGGTGTTTGTATCTTTTTCTGAAATATCCTTCTCTTCTTTCCATAACTAGCAAAGTTCTAGCATTTCAAGGACAACTTGAAGGTTTACTCCTTTGTGGTTCCTTCTCATCCCTATCCTGCCCAACACCAAGAACCCAGAGTACTTGACTTAATCTGCATTCTGCATGTTCTGCACAGCTGAACTGGGTTGCACTTTGTGAGGCACATCTGCATTGATATCCTTTTGCTGCTGTAATAAATGAACAAAGGTTTGGTATCTTAAACAACAAAAATATATTATCTTAAAGTTCTATACCTCAGAAATTCGTGCGGGTGTCGATGGGCTAAAATCAAGGTATCTGTAGGGCTATGTTTTTTCTGGAGGCACTGAAAGAGAATTCATTTCCTTGTCTTTTCCAATGTCTGAAGGCCACTCACATTCCTTGGCTGTGGCCTTTTCCTCTGTTTTTAGAACCAGCAACTGCAGGTTGGGTCCCTCTCATGTTGCCATCTTTCTGATTCCCTGACTACAGTCAGGAAAGAATCTTTGCTGGTTTTTTTTTTTTTTTTTTTTTTTTTTTTTTTGGTGAGGGGTGGTGGGTACCAGGACTTGAACTCAGGGACACTGAGCCCTATTTTGTATTTTATTTAGAGAGAGGGTCTCACTGAGTTGCTTAGCACCTCACTTTTGCTGAGTCTGGCTTTGAAGTTGGGATCCTTCTGCCTCAGCCTCCCTAGTTGCTGGGATTATAGGTGTGGGCCACTGTGTCTGGCTAGGATCTTTGCTTTTAAGGACTCATGTAATTAGATAGGTCCACTTCAGTACTCCAAAATAACCTTTCTGCCTCAAAGTCCTTCACCTTGGTTACATCTACAATATCCCTTTTGCCATGTAAAGTAGTATAGTCATAGGTTTTGGAGATTAGGAAGTAGACATTTTTGGAGCCCTTATACTGTCCACCTGCTCTTGGAGCAAAGATGTCCATACCTTCTTTGTCTTCATATTTCTACTTCCTTACACACAGGAAGAACTCAATAAGTTTTAAAAAATTAAATTCATTTTATAAAGTCATTACATAAATAAATCACTACTTGCAAGAGAAATATAGAAAATCTAAGAGAAAAGTGAAATGTCAATGAGTGAAAACTATTACCTTCTGATTCACTTTGAGATTAGCACCCACTCAATCCCGCCCCACCCCATCATTAGCAGCCCAAAGGGAAAAGTCAGAGGGATTACTGTGAATTAATTCTGGAAAAGAGGCTGATGGTTTACATTTTCATTTTAGCCTGCTCTTAAAACACCTGATGAGAGCATTTCTTTTCAGTTAAAAAGCCAACAGAGATGGGAGAGGTATATGACATTTTGTTTTTCCATTCCCAAATGAAAAAAGGACAGAATGTGTGTACAACATGCTGAATATAAGAATATGTATCTGAAGAAGTCTCCATGTTAAATTAAGACATCAAGAAATTTTTAGCATTTTATTATTAATGATGTTTAACAACTTTATTAATAAAAACTGCATTGGTATATTAGATATCTCAGATGGTTATTTCTACCATTTTTATTTAGTGGAAAACTGAGCTTCAGTAACTCCAAGAAATGCTCTCATCAGGTATTGGTAGATATGCTAAATTTAGAAAATGACAGGTTTCATGGTTTTAGTCTTAATACTGGTCTTAAACACAATTAAGTAAGAAGTCGATGAGAGAAAGTTAATTGCAACACCATGTAACAGAAATTTTTATATGTCTAGTAAACCCAGAGATCCTGCAAATCCAAAAGAATAAAAAAGAAAAATAGGAAAATGAAAGGAATTAGCAATTCAAGGAAAATGGCCAATAAACATCTGAAAAGATGCTTACTGAAATTATGGTAGAAATACATAGGTTCAGATGGGGCCAGTGTGTGTGAAGAAGAGCAGGTGATTCTGCTGAGAAGCTGTTATTGAGAATCACCAAGGGGTATTTGAATTATGCCAACTTTAACAGAGAGCCTACATTTGACTTGAAATGTTAGGTGTTTAGCTTTTTATACCCCTTTCTTCTATAAATCAATTACTTAATGTCTTTAGTGAATAGCATTGCAAGGATTTTAATTCTGTTGAAATGTCCAAGATTTTTTCTCCTCCTCATGACATCTCGAAGTGAAATGTCACTAAAATAGGTTAGAATAGCCCAAAAATGTGCGTATATGATTGCTAAAATCACAACAGCCCCAAATCATGTTTCACGCATTTATTTGTGACATTTCATTTTTTAATTTTTTAAAAATCTTGAACTGATTTCACTCTAGAAGCAATGATCATTTCTTATCATTTTATATAAATCAGTGGTCCTTGAAAAAATCCTTAATTTATTTAAAGTCACACCTGATTCTAAAAAATTAGTAATTTTTGGCCCTGTTTTAATCTGATTAAGAAAATAATGGCATAGACTCACCCAGAATCCTTTAGAGTCCTGTGTCTCCTTGGTTGTTTATCAGATTTAGACAAATACCCTGAGGGACTTGGCATACTTGGGTTTCTGTTAGGACATTTTCTCCTCCTGAGGCAACCCATTTTCTAGGGAACACTGACTCTCACTGCTGTAACTGGAGCTGGATGCCTCCTGGCTTCACCCCTCACAGACTCCTACTCCGACCTTGTGGAGCCATAATAACGATTGTGTTATTATTTTAGGATAGCCAATATGTCCTCTTTCATCTGGCTGTGTCAGCAGCTTCTCCTGTTTCCACAGCTCTCTACAGTCCTAACCTCCAATTCTGAGCCTGCCTCCCTAGCTTCTGAAGATATTCTTTGTGACTAGAGAGTGCAGAGGAGCAAGCTGGTGTGTTCTGTGTTCCAAGTATTGTGTTCCACAGGGACTCCACCCAAGATGGCTGCCACAGTAGGAGACAGGAAAATTTCCCTCTGTCTTGGAAGCAAAAGAGGAATATAAGAATTACATAATAGGATCCCCGCCCCCTCATAGTAGGGATTGAACTCAGGGCCTTGCACTTGCTAGGCAAACACCCCACCACCAAGCTCTAAACTCAGCCTCATAAAAGAAATTCTAAACAGCAAATTAGGAGTTTGTGGATTGCAAAGACAGCAAAGTAAAGACTTCACTCCATACTTTTCTCTGAAATGGACTAGAACCTTCAATTTTATTTTAACCATCCTTCAAATTTGCCCTTATACTCCACACTTAAAGTTCCTTGACATTATTTTAAAATACTAATGGAATTCTCCAGTTATTTCCTCCTTGGCATATTAGTTGGTGTTATGTTAAATTTATCATTTGGCCATTTTTCCTCTCTTGCATCTTAATGAGGAAAGCTATGTTTTGCCAGTATCTGCAACTTGGGATTTTTCTCCAACTGACTCTATTATGAATAACACTGCTCAGACTTGCCTTCAGCTGTTTAAAAAGCAACAATAACAAAACCAGAACATGTCCCTGCTGGAAAACACAAAACCAACTCCTTCCCTTATGTAATTATCTCATTTTTAATCTTCTAAGAAATAAATATTGGAATTAGTGCAGATTTTCTCTGTGGTGTATTACATGCTTTATTATTAGAAAAACATTGACAAATGCAGTAAAATTGATAAAAATTGTGCTGCTTCAAATTTTGGCATGTTCTTTAAGCTCTTCCCATATTAAAAATTTGAAGCAAAGTCTATTAAAGCTTTGCTTTGTGTCCCCATCCACCTTCATTGCAAACCAGAAGTCCCTCTGTATTCCATTTTTCTTTGAATGTACAATCCCCAGTCTGTGACCTCATCTGACCCCTGGAAAATATTCCACACTCTCTTCTCCCTCATTCCTCATGTCTGATTGCTCAGTGGATCAGGCCTATCTTACTTCTTCCTGTTCCTCTCCACCCTGGGTCTGTCATTGCTCCTGGATTCCCAAATGGCCTCCTCACCTGTGGTCTCACCCCTCACCTCCCTCACCTCCAATCTGTACCTACCCAGTGCTGGGGCATTACAGTAATTCAGACCAATCATCTTCCTCCTAATAATGTTTTAGGGGCTCTCCATTTCACTCAAGGTAAAGGGCAAACCTCTTAGCATAGAATTCAAGGTTCTTCAGAACCTTGACACTTTATATTTCCAGTTCATTTCCCTTCCTGCCCTTGTGCATGCTCTTCAGTTGTTTTCTCTTTTTGAGAGCACCATTCATTTCTGTTTTAGAATTTCCTCTCTTCAGGCTCTCTCTTTTTCTCTCTCCATCTTTATATCTCTCCCTTCTTTACTTCTTCACTGCCATTATAGGATTCATTCCCCATCAGTAGACAAAGAGTTACCTTATTCTTCTTAAGAATACCAGAGCTGGTCTTTTTATTAAGCAATCCATTTTTGTTGGACATTTAAATGTTTCTAATATCTTGTTATGATGACCAATGATGATCAATGTTTCATCAAGTATCCTTCTACACATTAGTCTTTAGGTCAGTATATCTATAGAACATATTTACAAAGAGAAATTGTAAGGACAAAGAAATGTACCTTTGATAGATATACCAATTTCTCTCCTTAAAGTTTGTACAATTCACATCCTCCAGCATATAAGCATGCCTGCTTTCCCCCTCCTTACCATCAATGAGTATTATAAGCTTTTTAATTTTTGTCCATTTGATGGGTAAAAGGGGAATTTCATGTTAGTTGTGATCTATGTTACTCCCATTTTCACCTTTTGAATGTTGTGAAATATTTGACATATATAATAGAAGATGTATGTTATATATAAGTAGGGTTATAGTCATTTAATCGTACAAAAACCTGTGTGTCTACCCCCTAGCTTAAGAAACAGATCATCACAGTACTGTTTGGATCCCCCTCAAAGTTTACCACCAAGTAGACAAAGTCCAAATTGATGTGAAAATAAGTGATAATGATGATTTGGGATGTCCAAGGATGTGTTACATGTATATCTAGATCTTATTTAGTCAGCAATTAGTAAGGACTAAAGGTCCTTACTAATGTCACAAGGCAGATGCTAATTTATTGCAACCTGGGTCAGTAAGCTGGTCTCCTGCAGTGGTTTGGACTAGAGAAGTCACTGAAAGGCTAGTGTAAAAAGGAAGTAGTGGGAAGAGAAAGAGACTGCTTACATTGGAGGTTGCAAAACACCCCTTTCTTGGAGCCACTTAAAGACTAAGACCATTTTTAGAAATACAGCAATAAAATATGAGGAACAATCACTTTTCTTAGAATAGACATAAAAAGAAAAGTTCTGTGTTTGGAGCATTTAGAAGTTTGAATTATTAACACATCTGAGGAAGAAATAATGACAAAGGGAATCATGTTATTCCAAAGAAGACTACGGTCAGGTATTATAAAAAGGAACTCATGCAGCAGGAACAAGAGAATCATTTATTTCTTTACCCTGGCTGGTATAGTTAAAGACTAATTGAAAGATCATGTACATTCCTTTTAGCTAGTGTGGACATTGTGTCCAATTTTAACCACAATCAAGCATGACCAGGAAAAAGCAACCTGGTATAAGGAAATATCAGGTTTCTTATTTCATCTCTGCTAAAATATTTGTAATTGATTTGTCTGGTTTGTTTGATAAAGAAAAACACAAGTTAAATATATTAAGATTATAAAGTTTTAATCTTATAGAAACATTTATATTACCAGTATCAAAAGGCTCTGGCAAATAATTTTTAAGTGGAATTTTGGCACAAAGAGGTGGAAGCTTTTTTTCCTCATAAGTTAGTTTCAAAATTAATGAATATCTTTCTTTTAAACATATTACCAATACAAATATTGGCTGTACTTTTGGGTCGTTATTGTTTACTTAAAGCTAAGTGAGCATCTAAAATGAATGAATTTTTTATTATTTTATTTTGAGGAAAACCTCTCAAATAAATTTCTACAGGAAGTTGAAGGCAATCATTTGATTTCTGGAACCATCAACTACAAAATAGAGTTGAACATATGGAAAGACTTGAATAGATTTCCAGCACTTTCTGTATGTTTTCTTTAGTTTCCACTTCCACAATGGAGAATCTTTTTTTTTTTTTTTTTTTTTTTCTTTCCAATTCAAACAGCATTGTACAGACTTTAATAGACAGGGCTATTTTGTTCTCTAGATTCTCATCATTTTAGAAAGAATATGTGTCCTTTTTGGAAGAGTTGTTTAGTAAATGTAGGTTCTTATTTAGTAATCAAAAACATTGTGAACCTATTTAAAATTATAGACATCTGTTCTTGGTAATATGCAGGGCTACTTAATTTGGGCAAATCTATATGCTGAAAACAAGTAATTTCTTGAAGAAAGTAGAGTAGTTTTCTTAATATATATTTTTAAATCCTCAACTTTTTCCCTTAAAATCAGTTAGTGATATATTAAGGAATCACAAGTTCCAAAAATCTGAGGGAAAATGAGAAATCAGAGATTAGTAGAACATTGGAGTTGGTCTTGCCACTGAACACTCATTATTTCAGAATGTCTTAGTAGCTTTTGAAGATGAAAAGGGCAAAATTTAAAGATCAGGGTCCCTCAAAACGGGAATTTTAATCAGAGAAGTTTGTGCCAAAGGAGTAAGGACTGCACAGGGGCATGAAAGAGCTTCTGTATAATGAAAAGAGTCTGCATTTGAAGAAGTTGGGATAATTATAGTCCTAAGAAGCTGAGGAATATCAAACAGAATTAATACAGAGAAAAGCACACCTAGCCATATCATAGTCAAACTGCAAAGCCACAAATAAGGATAAAAATCTTGAAAGCAACCAAAGAAAAATGACACATTACATACAGGGGAACAACAATAGTATTCACAACTGACTTTTTAACAAAAGCAGTTATGGCCAGAAGACAGGGTCTCATTTCCAAAATGCAGAAAGGAACTGCCAACCTGGAATTCTGTGTCCAGTGAAGCTATCTTTTAAAAAAATTAAAAGGACCCAGAAAAATAAAAACTAGAGATAATGACAATTCACTTCCATTAGACATGCACTATGAGAAATCAAGAAGGAAGTTCTCCACCTCAAGGAAAACTATACCAGAGGGCAAGCTGAACTACAGGAAAAAATGAAGAACATCAGAAATGGTAAAGATGTAGATAAAAGTAACACAAAAATTAATTAGTGCAGTATATTATATTGTATCACTTGATTTTCTGAGTCACCAAGCACAAAATAGTGAACATATTACTTAAAGCCTTGAATGGTCTTTAAGGACTTGCTGTATATTTTTCTGTTTTTATTTTAATTTCCACTTTTACAATGGAAAATTATTTTTCTCTCAATACAAAATACATTGTATGACAAGGTTTCAAGATGGCGGACTAGAGGGCGGCTGCATTTCATGTTGCTCCAGGACGCAGGATTCAAAAGAGGAGATAGTGAGAGACTTGGGACCAACTCAAAGCCACCGGGTGAGTCTCTCCCGTTGGGGAGGTGTCCCGGATGGGGCGGTAGCCCCGGAACGCAGGGAACTTTGTGAAGTAGAGTTGCTCGGTGAGACGCCCCTCCCCCCCGCTGGAGCCGTAAACACGGACAACTGGGATCATCTAGAGGAGGCGGCTCAGCAGAGCGCTTGGACTCGGAGCAACCACTGGGGCTCCGTGCGGCTGCCTGAGGAGGAGCTGCGTGGCGAGCTGTTTGGACTCAGAGTGATCGCTTTGGAACACCGGGGGGCTGCCCGGAGGAAGAGGAGGAGCGTGGCAGGTCACTTGGTCTAGGAGTGACTGCATCGGAGCTACAGGCAGTTGCTAGAGGAGGAGGCGAATGGTGAGTTGTTTGGACTCAAAGCGACCGCTCCTGAACACCGGTGGTCTGCCTGGAGGAGGAGCACGGTGGGTTGCTTGGTCTCCAAGCGACCGCTCCTGAACAGGGGGGCTACCCCGAGGAGAAGGAGGAACAGGGTGGGTCAATTGGACTCGGAGTGACTGCCTAGGGCTACGGGCGGTTGGCGGGAGGAGGAGACGTGAAGTGAGTTGCTTGGACTCCTAGTGACTGCGTCGGAACACCGGGCGGCTGTCCGGAGGAAGAGGTGTATGGTGGGTCTCTGGGACTCAGAGCTATTGTACGGGGCTCCAGGTGGCGGCTCAGAGGAGGGGCCGCATAGCCAGGCAATTAGGTGCAGAGCAGGGTCCCAGGACCTAGGCAGCTTCTTGGTAGAAGAGCCACACAGAGACATGCTTAGGGGTGGAGTGAAGGTTCCAGGACTGCGGGCAGATTCTCTGAGGAGAGGCAGCCTAAGGAGACTCGTCTGCGAAGGGTGAGGCTCCCAGGCCCAGGACGTAGGTCCAGGCCCCTAGGAACGTTGCAGAGGAAGGCAACCCAGCCCAGGCAGTAGTTGTAGATTGAGGGGAACCTCTAGGAGGGGAACTGACCAGCGAGACCTCCCCACTGGGTGAGTCTTCCCCGCCGGGTGAGGTTTTCCCACAGGGACGGTAAAACCAGAGGCACAGGCACAAACAGGCCTTGCCTCATCCTGCAGCCTAGTTCCTCTTTGGATGACCATTGGTCAACAAGTGGAGGCACCTCTGCCCACTAGCAGGGAATATACCCCACCTGAGGGTCACCAACCCTAGAGAGGCAGCTTCCTTGTGGAGCACCGCATTATCAACTTCCTCCAAGACTTCAGGCTACTGAAGGATAAGAGGGGATATACTAGCAATCTTCAGGGACATTATAAGTCAATAGAGGAAATCTGCAATATCTTAATGACCCACTGATTCCTGAACAATATGAGAAAACAAGGGAAGAAAATGCCCCAAACAAATCTAGATGTTACATCAATAAAATCCAACGACAGCATGGCAGAGGAAATGACAGAAAGGGAGTTCAGAATGTACATAATTAAAATGATCAGGGAAGCAAATGATGAGATGAAAGAGCAAATGCAGGCATTGAATGATGAGATGAAAGAGCAAATGCAGGCATTGAATGATAGCACCAATCGACAGTTAAAAGAGCAAATACAGGAAGCAAAAGATCATTTCAATAAAGAGTTAGAGATACTGAAAAAAAAACCAAACAGAAATCCTTGAAATGAAGGAAACAATAAACCAAATTAAGAACTCCATAGAAAGCATAACCAATAGGATAGAACACCTGGAAGACAGAACCTCAGATATTGAAGACAAAATATTTAACCTTGAAAACAAAGTTGAGAAGATGGTAAGAAATCATGAACAGAATCTCCAAGAACTATGGGATATCATGAAAAGGCCAAATTTGAGAATTATTGGGATTGAGGAAGTCTTAGAGAAACAAACCAAAGGAATGAACAATCTATTCAATGAAATAATATCAGAAAATTTCCCAAATCTGAAGAATGAAATGGAAAATTAAGTTCAAGAGGCTTATAGGACTCCAAATACACAAAATTACAACAGACCCACACCAAGGCACATTATAAGGAAAATACCTAACATACAAAATAAAGACAGAATTTTAAAGACTGTGAGAGAAAAGAACCAAATGACATTCAGGGGGAAACCAACACGGATATCAGCAGATTTTTCAATCCAGACCCTAAAAACTAGAAGGGCCTGGAACAACATTTTTCAAGCTCTGAAAGAAAATGGATGCGAACCAAGAATCTTATACCCAGCAAAACTTACCTTCAAATTTGACGATGAAATGAAATCATTCCATGATAAACAAAAGCTAAAAGAATTTACAAAAAGAAAGCCAGCATTACAGAACATTCTCAGCAAAATATTCCATGAGGAAGAGATAAAAAACAAAGAAGCAAATCAGCAAAGGGAGGAAATATCCTAAAGGAAATGTCAAATAAAGGAGGAACCAAGTTGTGTCAAAAAAATAAATAAATAAATAAAATTTAAAAAATGAACCAAATGACCGGGAATACAAATCATATCTCAATAATAACCCTGAATGTTAATGGCCTGAATTCATCAATCAAAAGACATAGACTGGCAGATTGGATTAAAAAGAAAGATCCAACAATATGTTGCCTGCAAGAGACTCACCTCATAGAAAGAGATACCCATAGACTAAAGGTGAAAGGATGGGGAAAAACATACCATGCACATGGACTCAGCAAAAACGCTGGAGTATCCATCCTCATTTCAGATAATGTGGACTTCAAGCCAAAGTTAGTCAGAAGGGATAAAGGAGGACATTTCATACTGCTTAAGGGAAGCATAAATCAGCAAGATATAACAATCATAAACATCTATGCCCCAAACAGTGTCTCATCCTTCTCAATTTTAGAAACCAAATAGACCATAACACAATAATACTAGGTGATTTTAACATGCCTCTCTCACCACTGGACAGATCTTCCAAACAAAAATTGAACAAAGAAACCATAGATCTCAATAACACAATCAATAATTTAGACTTAATAGACATTTATAGAATATACCATCCAACCAAGAGCGAATACACTTTCTTCTCAGCAGCTCATGGATCCTTCTCTAAAATAGACCATCTATTATGGCACAATGCTAATGTTAGCAAATACAAGAAGATAGAGACACTACCTTGTATTCTATCAGATCATAATGGATTGAACTTAGAAATAAATGAAAGAGTAAAAAACAGAAACTACTCCAATACCTGGAGATTAAACAATATGCTATTATATGATGAATGGATAACAGAAGATATTAGGAAGGAAATTAAAAAATTCTTAGAGGTAAATGAGAACAAAGAAACATCATATCAAAATCTCTGGGACACTATGAAAGCAGTACTTAGAGGAAAATTTATTTCATGGAGCACATTTAATAAAAGAAGTAAAACTCAACAAATAAACGACCTAACACTACAGCTCAAAGCCCTAGAAAAAGAAGAACAGACCAAGACCAAAAGTAGTAGAAGACAGGAAATAGTTAAACTCAGAGCTGAAATCAATGAAATTGAAACAAAAGAAACAATACAAAAAATTGACAAAATAAATAGTTTGTTCTTCGAAAAAATAAACAAAATTGATAAACCTTTAGCCACACTAACAAAGAGAAGACTAGAGAAAACCCAAATCACTAAAATTCGGAATGAACAAGGAAATATCACAACAGACACGACTGAAATACAAAACATAATTAGAAGCTATTTTGAAAATCTATACTCCAACAAAATAGAAAATTTCGAAGACATCAACAGGTTTCTAGAGACATATGAATTGCCTAAACTGAACGAGGAGGACATACACAATTTAAATAGACCAATTTCAAGTAATGAAATAGAAGCAGTCATCAAAAGCCTACCAACAAAGAAAAGTACGGGACCAGATGGGTTCTCAGCCGAGTTCTACAAAACCTTTAAAGAAGAGCTCATTCCAATACTTCTCAAAGTATTCCATGAAATAGAAGAGGAGGGAACCCTCCCAAACTCATTCTATGAAGCCAATATTACCCTGATACCTAAAGCAGACAGAGACACATCGAGGAAAGACAATTTCAGACCAATATCTTTAATGAACATCGACGCAAAAATTCTCAACAAAATGTTAGCAAATCGCACCCAAAAACATATTAAAAAGATAGTGCACCATGATCAAGTGGGTTTCATCCCAGGGATGCAAGGTTGGTTCAACATCAGGAAATCAATAAATGTCATTCTCCATATCAATAGACTTAAAGTCAAGAATCACATGATTATTTCAATAGATGCAGAAAAAGCATTTGATAAAATACAGCATCCCTTCATGCTCAAAACACTAGAAAAAATAGGGATAGTGGGAACATTCCTTAACATTGTAAAGGCCATCTATGCTAAGCCCATGGCTAATATGATTCTAAATGGTGAAAAACTGAAACCATTCCCCCTAAAAACTGGAACAAGGCAGGGATGCCCTCTTTCACCACTTCTTTTCAATATTGTCCTTGAAACTCTAGCCAGAGCAATTAGACAGACCAAAGAAATTAAAGGGATACGAATAGGAAAAGAAGAACTATCCGTATTTGCTGATGATATGATTATATACTTAGAAGAACCAGGAAATTCCACCAGAAAACTTTTAGATCTCATAAGTGAATTCAGTAAAGTAGCAGGATATAAGATCAATGCACATAAATCTAAGGCATTTTTATACATGTGATGAATCTTCAGAAAGAGAAATTAGGAAAACTACCCCATTCACAATAGCATCAAAAAAAATAAAATACTTGGGAATCAATCTCACAAAAGAGGTGAAAGACCTCTACAATGAGAACTACAGAACACTAAAGAAAGAAATTAAAGAAAACCTTAGAAGATGGAAAGATCTCCCATGTTCTTGGATAGGAAGAATTAATATTGTCAAAATGGCCATACTACCAAAAGTGCTATACAGATTCAATGCAATTCCAATTAAAATCCCAATGATGTACCTTACAGAAATAGAGCAAGAAATTATGAAATTCATCTGGAAGAATAAAAAACCCAGAATAGCTAAAGCAATCCTTGGCAGAAAGAGTGAAGCAGGGGGTATCGCAATACCAGATCTTCAACTCTACTACAAAGCAATAGTAACAAAAACGGCATGGTATTGGTACCAAAATAGAAAGGTGGATCAACGGTACAGAATAGAGGACACGGACACAAACCCAAATAAATACAATTTTCTCATACTAGACAAAGGGGTCAAAAATATGCAATGGAGAAAAGATAGCTTCTTCAACAAATGGTGCTGGCAGAATTGGAAATCCATATGCAACAGAATGAAACTAAACCCCTATCTCTCAACATGCACGAAACTAAACTCAAAATGGATTAAGGACCTTGGGATCAGACCAGAGACCTTGCATCTTATAGAAGAAGAAGTAGGTCCAGAGCTTCAACATGTCGGCTTAGGACCAGACTTCCTCAACAGGACTCCCATAGCACAAGAAATAAAAGCAAGAATCAATAACTGGGATAGATTCAAACTAAAAAGCTTTCTCTCAGCAAAGGAAACTATCAGCAATGCGAAGAAAGAGCCTACAGAGTGGGAGAAAATCTTTGCCAATCATACTTCAGATAGAGCACTAATCTCCAGAATATATAAAGAACTCAAAAAACTCTACACCAAGAATGCAAATAATCCAATCGACAAATGGGCTAAGGAAATGAATAGACACTTCACAGAAGAAGATGTACAAGCAATCAACAAACATATGGAAAAATGTTCAACATCTCTAGTAATAAGAGAAATGCAAATCAAAACCACCCTAAGATTCCATCTCACCCCAATTAGAATGGCGATTATCAAGAATACAAGCAACAACAGGTGTTGGCGAGGATGTGGGGAGAAAGGTACACTCATACATTGCTGGTGAGGCTGCAATGTAGTGCAGCCACTCTGGAAAGCAGTGTGGAGACTCCTTAGAAAACTGGAATGGAACCACCATTTGACCCAGCTATCCCACTCCTTGGCCTATACCCAAAGGACTTAAAATCAGCATATTACAGAGATACAGCCACATCAATGTTCATAGCTGCTCAGTTCACAATAGTCAGATGGTGGAACCAACCTAGATGTCCTTCAATTGATGAATGGATGAAGAAACTGTGGTAAATATATATACAATGGAATATTACTCAGCCATAAAGAATGATAAAATTGTGGCATTTGCAGGCAAATGGATGAAATTGGAGACCATCATGCTAAGTGAGATAAGCCAATCTCAAAAAACCAAAGGACTAATGATATCGCTAATAAGTGGATGATGACACATAATGGGGGGTGGGAGGGATTAGTGTTAGGGTTAGAGTTAGGGTTAGGGAGGGGGGAAGAATGGAGGAAGGAAGGACTGTATAGAGGGAAAAGAGGGGTGGGAGGGGTGGGGGGAAGGGAAAAAATAACAGAATGAATCAAACGACATTACCCTATGTAAATTATTGATTACACAAATGATATGCCTTTACGCCATGTACAAACAGAGAAACAACATGTATCCCATTTGTTTACAATAAAAAAAATACATTGTATGACTTTTAGTAAGAAAAGATTTTTTAATTCTCTAAATTCTCATATTTTAGAAAGAATGTGTGTATGCCTACATATAAATATGTATTATATACCTTAAGGCGTTTAAAAGATATATGATGACCTAAATAAAGAATATTTCTCTGTAATTTTGGATTTTTAACCTATACAGATATAATATATATGACAAATAGCAAAAAGAATGGTGATAGAGATAAATTAAACCATATTGTTAAAAGGTTTACATATTTTATCTGACAAAACTCAATATTAGCTATAAGCATATTGAGGTAAATTAAAATGTATAGATATTATAGTTACTAGATTAACATACTAAGAATAATGCAAAGAATAGAACTAAAAAGGCAGTACAGGATTACCATGAAGTTCGTCAACAATAACTCTAAAAAGCATAAAAAAGAAAATAAATTGCTTAAAGAAGTAACAGATACACTATATGATCAATAAAGCTGATTCTTTGAAAAGACCAATAAAATCGAGACGTGGGATGCTGATCAGAGGAAGAATTGGAGAAGGCACAAATACTATCAAGTCATCCTTCTTCAGGAACCTAGAACCCTGGAATTTCTTCTGCAAATGGCTTCAAGATTGTTTTCAGAGCCTATCCAGGCCGTGGGTGGTCAAGTGGCACTGGTGTGTGGGCTGGGAATAGTACACAGATGTGATGGCTGGCTACATATGGTGCATGACCCTTTGTGGATATGTGTGGAATGTGGTAGAAAAAGAAGGGATTGGGCCTTGCTCTGCAGTTGGTATGAGCAGTTCTCCCCAGGTAGCCACATTTGGATGGAACTCTGAGGAGTCCAATAATTCCAAATTAAACTTGGTCACCTTGTTCATTATAATGACATGTTTATCTAGGTGGGATGTCAAGCTTATATTGTGCGAGGGTCTACATTTTTACTTTTTCCTAGACTGTAAACAATTGTGGATGGGCTTAGAGGGAGGACATATAGTCCAGATGAACCTGAAGGAACCAGGCAGTATGTAGGTACAAGGTAAAGGACAGAGATTAGAAGTCAAGCAGGAACTTGATTAGAGGGGAAAAAGATGGGGGCATTTAGCTAGTGTTTAAGTGCAAATCAGTGCTATGGAAGCCAATGAGGAGTCACTGAGCTAGCTGCCTAGGATGCTATCATCCACCCCAGGAGGCTGCATCTTTGGTAAGCCAGGTGGCTCACCTGTAGAGGGTGCCATGTATGTGAAAGGAATCAAGAAGGTCTTTCTGCTATGAGCTGGAAAAGGAAGACATCAGTAATAGGAATGTAAAGAAGCCCTCAGAGTTTCACATAGGTTAGACCACACTCCTGAACTGGGCTAGTTTAGCAGGGTTTCTGTTGTATGCCAGCATTATTCACCTTCCTGGGATCATTGTTGGCAAGTTTAAACAGGAACATGCTTGGTGTGTTTTTCATAGATATCAAGGTGATACTTTATAAAATTTTAACTTGTTAACAAAAAACAAGAATGGAAGGACTATCAAACTGACATTTGTGGAGGACTTTCAAATTATTTCTTTTAGCTACTTTCAGATTTTCAAGAAGGAGTGAATGTTGTTTCCAGGTATTATAATCATTGTAGAAACAATCTGCAAAAAAAAAAAAAATAATAATGTACCAAAATTCAACAAGCCAATAAAAATTGAACTAGTTTACATTTTCATATTTAATATGTACAACTTTTTCACCACCTATCAAATAGTCAAATTTGTTGGACAAAATAGCATGGTGATTCTCATGTCATTGTTAAATAATATATCCTTTTTCTTTTTAAATAGAAATCCAACTGTAAAAGAATTAGCAACTTTTTGAAAGAAAATGAGTGAATAGATCTCCCAGGAATTATGAGTAAAGTGGGAAGAGCATAACTTTAGGGCATATTTTCCAAATAACAGCAATGGTAAAGCATTGGAAAGCAAAGAAAATTTGCCAGGGATCCTCAGAAGCAGAGAATCATAAGAGTATGTCTCAGCACAAAAGCCAAAGCAAAGAAACTGATGATGATAAATGATAGTAAGAGGTTTGGTAAGATTTATATTTTTAAAATGTGCATTGGATTGAGCAACAGAACAGTAATGGGCCCTTGGCAAAAACACTCTCTAACACAGTGTTAGGGTTGGTGCAAGACTGAGGTGCCTTAATAAATGGGATGGCATCAAATTAAAAAGCTTCTGCACAGCAAAGGATACAATTAGGAATGTGAAGAGAGAACCTACAGAATGGGAGAAAATCTTTTCTAGCTACTCTTCTGACAGAGGATTGATATCTAGAATATAAAAAGAACTCAAAAAATTTATATCATAGAGTCAAATAACCCAATTAATAAATGGATAGATGAATTAAACAGATATGAAATACAAATGGCCAAAAAATATATGGAAAAATGTCCAACATCATTAGCAATTAGGGAAATGCAACTCAAAACTACACTGAGATTTCATCTCACATCAGTCAGAATGACTGTCATTAAGAATACAAATAATAACAAATACTGGGGAGGATGTGGAAAAAAAGGAGCACTTTTAAACTGTTGGTAGAATTGTAAATCACTATCACTATTGAAATCAGTATGGAGGAGCCTGAAAAGACTAGGCATGGAACTTCTATATGACCTACCTATAGTATGCCTCAGTATTTACCCCGAAGAATTAGCCATCATACTACAGCAATACATGTATATTCATGTTTATAGCAGCACAACTCACAATAACCAAACTATGGGACCAACTTAGGTATCCATCGACAGATGAATGGATAAGAAAATGTGGTATATATACACAATGGAATTTTATTCAGTCATAAAAAATGAAATTATGTCATTTGCAGGAAAATGGAGGTGTCTAAAGAAGTGAATGGGAAGTAAAAAATATATATATATATGAAGGTAGTGAGTGCAGTATGTTCTTTCAAGAAATTTATCTGGGAATGATGAGACAAAAAGACAGTAGCTGAAAGGGATCACGAAGAGTATCAGTTAGCTATTGCTATGTAACAAACAACTCCCAAACTCAGTGGTATGAAACAGCAAGTGTTTATTATCACCCAAATGTCTGTGAGTAAATGATGTTTTGCTGATCTGAGCCTTGTTGGGCTCACTCATGCATCTGGGGTCAGTTGAAGACTGACTGATCCAGGATGATCTTACAGTTTTGAAAGTTGGTTGCCCATTGGCTGAGCTGATGGAGGTGATTGGTCCAACTTCTCTCATCATTCAGCATGCTAGTTTATATGGAAATGGCAGGGTTCCAAGACAGCAGGGTTCTGACATTTCTTAAGGTCTAGTCATGAATTGGTACACCATTCTGTCACAAAGTGAGCCAAGACTTGCAGTATTGGCCTCTTTATAGGAGGAGCTGTACAGTTTCATTGTAAAGCACACCAGTAGAAAAAAATAATTGGGCTATATTTTTCAGATTGTTCTGGTCAGATCCTTGAGTCACAGCAGCAAAATAGTTGACTAAAACAATTTTAGGGGAGGAAAAGTTTCAGAGGTCTTACTCAATAGAAGTCTGGCTACATTCCTCAGGGCTCTAGGTGAGGCTGAACATCATGGCAGAAGAGTGTAGCAGAAGAAAGCATCTCACATGATGATCAGAAAGCAGAGAGAGAACCCACTTGCCAGACACAAATATACAGCCAAAGCCATGCCCCAATTCCCAACTCCTCCCACCACACCCTACCACTTCAGTTACCACTCAGTTAATCCCTATCAGGGGATTAAATCACTGATTGGGTTAAGATTCTCACAACCCATTTTTCCTCTGAACCTTCTTGCACTGTCTCACATGTGAGCTTTTGGGGGACACCTCATATCCAAACCATAACACAGATAGTCTACTACATAAGTTAGAGCCTGGTTTTTATATTTGTTTTGCTTTTTGGAAAAGATGTGGTTATATTTAACTGGAAAGGAGTTGCATGGAGGAGAGGTTGAAGATAAGAAAAGAGGTCACTGAAAGAAGAAAGTTCCTGAGGGAGAGCACACAGAACTAGAGAGAAGGGTTGACCAGGGGTACTGCTCCCATTACGGCATGTGGGAGGGAAGAAAGGGAAGAAAGAGTAGAGCAGAGCCATGTCTTGACTTGGTGGTAGGAAGTTGAATAAATTGTTGTCTAGTGACTCCTTTTCACTGAGAACAAGGAGGCAAAAGAATTTGTTAAGAGTTAAAGGAGAGGTAGAAAGCTTGAATGTTTATAGATATTAGGGGAAGAAAACCTAACCAGGAAAATAGCAGAGCTGGCTGGGATTAGAGCTATGACTAAAATTTTATCAATTAGCATGCTGTTAAGATCTTCTTCAACCATATTCAGCTGCTTAGAGACAGACATGGACACAACAGATTGTTATATTCATCTAAGGTTGAGATTTTGCTAGGCCAGTGAATGGCAAGGACAAAGAGCCCGGAGGTACCAAAAAATAGTGACTCAATACAAATCAGACCTCAAGAGTCTGCACAGGTAAGGAAGGTAGGTGCCCTAACTTGCTAGGTCTGCTACAAGTGTGACGTGGAGCCTGAGTGGTCTGAACAACAAACGTGTATTTTCTTATCAATCTAGAAGCTGGGGTTCAAGATGAGTCTCTCAGCAAGTTTAGTTTCTTCTGAGGCCTCTCTCTTTGGCTGGCAGATGACCATTTTCTCACTGTGTCCCCATGGAGTCTTTCTAGGTGCACATGTGTGCAGCGTCCTACTCTCCTCTTCTATAAGGACACGGTCATATTGGATTAGGACATGCCCTTGTGTCCTCAATTTATCTTAATTTATCTCTTTTCAAACAGTCATATTCCTGACATCCTGGGGGTTAGAGCTTTAACATGAATTTCTAAGGGTCACAATTCATCCCCAAACTGATAACTGGAAGTGAAGGGGTTCAGTAAATACTGGCTTTGTTCAAGTCAAAGAACCAGTGTCACTGGAATGGATAAAAGAGAATTGAAAGAACATGGTTTGTGTGTAGAGAGTTGGATGCCTGAATTTATTGCTTCTAAAGAGCTGTTGCTCCTCAGGTTACGACCAAGTGTAAAGAAGGCCATGAGAGTGGAAAGCTGAAGAGGAAAGAGAAGCAGGAGCCTAAAAGGACAGAGTTCTGGAGAGGTTTTCACATGTAACTGGAAGTGACTTCAGTCCAGGCAGCGCTTGGGGTAGAGGATAGCGACAACGAGGATGGAGACCTTTGGTGACTATGTGGTCATAGAGTCTAGTCCTCCCTCCAGAGGGCTTAGCAGAGGTCAAATGTAGAGTGGACAGAGAGACTCTGCCCCTTTGGAAGGAGTCAGTCGGCTCCAGATTGGCTTGAGTGTGAGGATGTGCAGACTCAGGACAGAGGTCCTGAGCCTAGGACTCCTGGATGGCAGGCTCTGGGGTCCCAGCCGTCCTCCAGAACCCAGAGATCTGTGAGATGGTGGTGATTTCAGTGGAGGAGGGGGGAAGGAGGCACAAGGCCCTCAGGCTTTGCTCTCTGAGCTGAATTCAGATTGTAGCATTACTCCTTCATTTACACCTTCCAGTCAGCACACAGCAGTAGAAAACAGTAGTGAATACTGCAATATTGGGAAAATAAAGTTGACTCTCCCTATTGTTCAGTCACATATTTTGAATTCTAGAGATTTAGTTCCTGGTGCCTCATTACTATGGTTACCATACTTTCAAAACCAAAACCCTGAGACAGATATTCCAAACAGTAGGGTCTCAGACCTTGTTCTGATTATTGCTACCCATAGTAGCATAGATCAAGTTTATGCAACATTCTGTGCCATATTCTACTGTACACCTGCATTAATTTATTTAGTCTTCATAACAATCTGTCTTTTAAATTGACTTTTGGGTATTCAATATTTTGTATTAGCATCAATTATATATGTGTTGGAAAAATCCTTTTCTAGTTTATTGTGGCCTTTTTACTCTTAATGCTTTTTAGGATCTTAAGTTTACAGTCTTATTTATCTTATTTTTTTCTGCATTATAGCATTTTCCTTTTATTTTAAGAAATACTCATTTACTCTAAGGTAATGAAGATGTTCTCCTGTGATCCTAAGCATTATATTGCTTTGTATTTCATATGTGAGTCTTCAGTTCATTTGGAATAGAGTTTGAGGAATGATGTGAACTGAAGATTAATATTGGTGTCTTTCCATATGGCTACTCAGTTAACTGAGGCCTGTTTATTGAAGTGATCATCCTTTTCCTGCTCATCAGGTGAGCAGATGTGGGTGAGTCTCTGTTGTTTCATTGCTGTTTGTTGTTGTAAGGTTACTATTAACCTAATTTTATAGATCAGGAAACAGGTCAGTCAAGGATGAGTGACTTCCTCAGGTCACTTAACTAATAAGTCTATCTTGTTAATCATATAATACATGTACTCTAAGAGCAAATTTATCAGAAGTTATTGTATCTTTTTAAGGAAGTTCCTGAATTGATTCTTCAAAGAATACTCCCCCCTACATTGGGAAATATATTAGGAACTAATGGAAGAAGTTTCAAGTCAGGCAGATGTAGGAATAAATCACCATTCCAGCATTCAGCAATAAGAATACAGACAATTACACCCTCCAAAATGTTTCTTTATGTGTGAAATGAGATAAGCAATACTTATCCAGCAAGGTTGGCCAAAAACCAAATCAGACCATGCATTTATAACCTAGCACATAACACTTAAAAATGTAATTTATTTCCTAACCCTTTGAACAACTGCTTAAACCTGAAGAAATTTATAGATGAATTTTTTGACATAATAAGTTCTGTGAAGTTTTAATGTGTTTTGGTTTGCTTCTGGGACTGACTCTAATTTGAGATCAAGTATTGGCCTTACTAACAGAAATAAATGAGTAGTTTTCAATACCTACTGGCAATGAATAAGTAAATAAAAAGTAAAAGAAAAAAGAATACAGCTGAGTAAAGAAAACTAGTAATTTGGCTAGATACCATCATGGTTACCTAAAAAGTCTTGATCTTTATTTTCATTCTACTTTGCAAATATTAGTTATGTTAGGATTATGGGTTAAAAATACACAGAAAGTCAGCAGCTACCTAGGGTGCTATTGTTAGATTGATCTAGGATTAGGATGAATTGCTTGTTTCTCAATTCAGACACTAGTGTCACTTAACTTGCTCCCAGGAACCTGTGATCACAGAAGTAGTTTTTGGAAGCAATTTTTACCTCCAACAAAACCAGATTCCCTTTAAAAATATTGTTTCTCCTCTTTCCTGATCCCACCATTTACATCTAATTCTACTTTTCTCCTTTCTGATTGTTTCCACTTCATCTTTCTTTTCCTTCTGTGATGGTAAACTTACCTGCATAGAATACCACCTGTAGAAATTTCCTCTGACCCACTCAGATGCTGCCTCCTGCTTCAGTATCAAACAGAATTTTGGAATTAAACTGATTCCAGACTAGCAAGAAGTACTTGTGCAGCAACCCAATCCTCCTCACTGTGGCTTTGCAAATTTACCTTGATTGAAGAGATGCTCCACAATTCTCAAATATTTGCAAGCTGAAATAATTTTAATTCTACCTTAAAATAGCATATGGTGGCGCCCATCCTGTCCTGAAGGAAGTGTGGGGGGATACCACCACCTAGCTCCATTGGTACCTGGATTCACCCCTGCTGTGGACATCAGTTGTCACAGCCTGATGCTGGCAGATTTTTGCCTCATCCCAAGTCCTCTTCCTCTGATTCAAGGCTCTTGCAACATCCTTCTGACTGTAATTTCCATGAGATGTGCCTATGGGGAGAGATAAAACTGATCGTGTATTTCTTATTTGCCTACTAAAGAATAGGAGGAACTGAAATTTCTTCAGGCAGTAATATTTTAAAGACTTGAGCTAATGTAATTCCTCTGAGGAGCTGGGAGAACAAAACAGAAAAAGAAGCACAAAATTTGCCCAGGAGTCACACTCCAAACTTGTTAATATGCAGAAGTCATCTAAATGGAATAAAACATTTAATTTCAGAATATATAAAGAATGTGTGAGAACCATTTTAAAAAGCAGAATAGGTCTTACTCTGACCATTTTTCTTTCACTTGCAGAGTCTGAAGCTGTTTTGTAACTTTATTAAATAGTATCTGCCTCAGGCTTTGCTTTTTAATAATTCCATTTTCTGTGGAACTCTCTCTGAGACATTCTGGGATCTACTGTGCACTAGAATTTTAAGCATGTGAGCAGAATAATTGAGAAACACAGGTCTGCTTGCTTCCCCCAATACGTTAGAAATCAATTACAGACATGTCTGGCACCATTGAAAACCCTCAGCCCTTCATGTTTTGGGTAAAATGCAGGATTTTTCAACCTCTGTGTCTGTGTCAGAGATTATGAATAGGGCTCATGCTTGGGAATCAAGAAAAAATATGGAAAGAAAAGAAGTGGGAGGCTTTTGAGTTGAAACAGATTAGAATGGTCTCAGTTCTGGAAGGGAAAGAATTCATGGTAGCTTCTTTATTCCCTTGATGTTGTCTAGAACTCAGGTCTAGAAAACAAAAGGAACTTTCTGAGTTTTATCTCTGAAAGTTCCAGTTCTCTGTTCCATCTTCCTTTTTATCACACCAGCTTCTCTTCCCCTCTGTACTAATGTTAATGAGGGGAAGGAAGGACTGCCAGAACATTTGTGGAATAAAAGCTCAAATTCTAGGGGTTGTGTTTTGTGGATACACCAGTTCCTAGAACTCATTTCCTTCTGGCAGTGGTTTCTTAGAAGCACCCAGAGGATGAAGGTTTTACCTTTAGTTGAGTCTAATGCCTCATTGGCTTTGAGAAACCAGGGGCCAGATCTCTCCAGGCTCCAGGGAGAAAGGAGGTCTCAGTGACAGGCCAGCACCCTGGTCTGCTCTATCCGCAGATGTGGCTCCATCAACTACAGATGTAACTATGAGGCCTATTTAGAAATCTGGAGTTTAATGAATATAAAATTGGAGGAGATTTTTTGTAAAGTTGCAAGCAGACGTGAAGAGAAGGTGCCATTGAGGCAATTTCATCTCCTCGGGCAACTGAGAGATGAAATTTATTTAGCTGTGTGTATGCTGGGGAGGGGCATGATGAGTTTATGAACCTGCCTTGGACATTTGCCCTCAGACTCAGCTCTGGGGGAAGTCATCAGCATTGTACAGTGCTGCATGGAGGAAGCCCACAGCACTGTGCATGCAGGCACCACCACTAGGCCAATTTACTTACTAAGTTTCCCTCCTCCGTTGTCCTAGGGAAACTCAGAGCAGCAATCCCCTAGCACCACAAATGTTTGCAGGTTCTCTTCTTACCCCTTGAGGTTGGAAGCAATACTTTTTTGGTTATGCTTTTTTTTCTTCTCTATATCCTGAGGACCAACATGTAATAATTATGGAGCAAATTTCAAAGCAGAATACAGTAGGAAGAGGCAGTAAAAGATGAAAAAAAAGTGTTTTTCTTTTCTTTAAAATTAGAAAAATCATAAGCATGAGCACTGTTTCTTATTTGAAGAATTAAAAATAATGAAGTCAGAACTTTCAGAAGCTACCTAGAATTTTCAAAATCCTTTTTTCTGCTTTGATATGTGTGGTATTTTCTTGTGTGTCGCAATTGCCTAAGTTTCAGTGCCCAGATATTTTAGTCAAACGTGAGTCTAAATGTTGTTGTGAAGGAATTAGGAATTGGGTATATGATTAATATTTAAACTAGTAGAATTTTGAGTCAAACAGATCACCTTCTACCATGTGGGTGGGCCTCATCCAGACAATTGAGAGCCTTAAGAGAAATGGTCTTGGGCCTGCTGGTCTGCCCTGTAGATTTTGGATTTACCAGCAACCACTATCCTGTGAGTCACTTCTTAAAATCTCTCTCTCTCTGTCTGTCTCTCTGTCTCTGTCTCTGTCTCTGTCTCTCTCTCTCTCTCTCCTCTGCCCTCTCCTGAAAACCCTAATACAACAATAATAGTTGCCTTTTGGAATATAACCAGGCATTAACAGTGAGAGTGCAGGGTGTTGGGACTGCTCTAGAAATGTCAAGACTTCAAGCAAAGTCCACAAGGAATTGTGGCACCTGGTCCTTTTATGTCCCTGATGGAGTTCATATAAAATCTTCCTGATAGGATCACTCTGGGTCTCATTCTCAGCCATGACCTTCTTTAAAGGGGAAGATCAAGCATGCTCCACGCTTAGTTTACTGACTGATTAGCTAGCAAGGCAAAAGTGGCATTAAATCAGGGGAATGTCCAAACAAATAGCAATGTCCTTTCCCCCTTGCCTGCCTAGATTCAGTCAATAATTAAATTATTGAATGCTGACTATCTTTAGAGTGCAGAATTAGGTGTTGTTGGAACTTAAAAAGAAGCAAAAGACATCATGTCCCCACTGAACCCGCATAATAAAACAGTCAATTTAAGATTAAATCCACATGTAGACAGTCAATACAATATTTCATAAAATCACAATTGTCAGGGAATGTCAAGTGCTGCTCAAATTAATTATTAAACATTTTCATCTGAAACTGAAATTTTATTCTAACTTAAACTAAAAATATTAGGGGTTTTAATGAAATCTATAACCTATTATTAATGAAATCCAGGACTCTATATCAGTTAATCATATTTTATCTCCAAGATTGACTTTAATGGAATAATTTGGAAAATACCTTAGAGAGTTTTTAGATGAACCATTGCTAGACTTTTCATCTTAACACTTACCTCCTATATTATAGTTGATGTTTCTCATCATAAACCTTATTAGAATTTTATAGTTTACTAGTTGTTACTGAGTCCTGAACCTTTATCTTATAAATGCCAAAACTCAGTTCCTGGAAGTAGAATGATTTGCTCACAGTCACTTAGCTAGTCACTTTAGTTAATCTAGTTAGTCTATATAATAAAGTTATTAAACGGAGATGCCCTTCAATAGATGAATGGATAAAGAAACTGTGGTATATATACACAGTGGAATATTACTCAGCCATAAAGAAGAATAAAATTATGGCATGTGCTGGTAAATGGATGAAGTTGGAAAATATCATGTTAAGTGAAATAGGCCAAGCCCAAAAAACCAAAGGCTGAATGTTTTCTCTGATAAGTGGATGACAATATATAAGTTGGGGTGGGGGTCATGGGGGGAAGAGAAGTATAAAGACACTTCGGATGGTATGGAGAAAAATGGGGTTGAAGGGAGTAGGGTATGGAAAGATAACAGAATGAAACGGTATTACCCTATGTACATATATGATTACATGAATGGTATGAATCTCCATTGTGTATAATCACAGAAATGAAAAGGTATATCCCATTTGTGTATAATGAATCAAAATGCAGTCTGTAAAAATAAAAATATTTAAAAAATAAAGTTATTAATAAAGTTACTACTAGCTCTATAATAAAGTTACTACTAGCTATATAATAAGGTTATTACTCAGATTTATAATTAAGAAATATGTTGCTATTCCTTTCACTGCCCAGGTTGTTGCTCAGGGTGAAGTGGGGTAACTGACCTGCTAGTCCTTTACATGGAGTCCACTCTTGAAGGCTGGTCCAATTCTGACTCACTTCTGGTCCAGCCTCAGGTTACAGTCCACTCTGTGGTTTGGTAGGGTCTTAGAGTCTAATAGGAAAGAACTATAATTTCTAGCCTTTCTTGCTCCAGGTCATTCCTGGGTTACAGGTATCCAGAAGGGTTGAGCAGCTATAAGTCATACCTGTGGTTTGGTTGCTTCGCAGCCCAATTATTGAAACAGAATCTCAACTTCTTTTCATACAGGAAATGTGTTAGAAATATGAGTCAGAAAGCAGTATTTACTTGCAATAATTCTTTTTGACTATCAATTGTGCCTCTTAAAGTTGAGTTGGAATTGAAGAGATGTTTAAGGAGTCTCTTGAGTGTGTGGTCTAGACCTTAAGTGTGACCTAGAGCTAGGTGTCTTAGAATTTTAAATCTACACTTAACCAAACACCTAACCCCCTTTTCCACAATATCAAGATAGGCCTTTCCCAGTGCTTAGTTCTCTGGAAGGAGTTTGTAATTTAGGAGGGACCCACAGATATTATTAAGACTTATGCCCATTTTCATGCGTGATGCTCTAAGTATTAATTACCATTGCAATTACCATTGGCAATTGTTTGTAAAACGCCAACTATTATTTATGTTACTACTGAATCTCAACTGCAGTTTTCATGATACAATTGCTTTTAATTCAGCAGTCATTCCACATCCCTTAAGCTTAGGTTAGAGGTGAGCACTTCAGAGGAAAACTGATGTATCTTGGAATGGAACCCAAATGTCCTAGTAAGTATTAACATAATTGGTGAGAGTAGAGCAAATGTGACTCACTGAGCATTTTACTTTACTCTTTCCACTTGGATTGTAGTATGAGGCATCAAAAAATGCTTGTGGGTAAACTAGACGTTTCCTGAGGAGGTGTGTCCTGTAAGAAACGAGAGTGTAGCATTGAACAAGAGCAGGTGTAGTCATCTGCATATTACCAATGCATCAGTGTTATCTCTGTTTGGAGTGGGACTCATCTTCAAGTGAGTCCCAGTACTAATTGCATTGATTAATTAACACGTAGAATACTGCCCAGATCCTGAGTCTGTTTTCCATAGGGAAGACCCTTGCCCTCAGATGGTACACAATCCACATCTTCTTGCTCTTGGCCCCTTGCCCTTTCCATTGTCTTCCTGCACCATTCTGTCATTCATAGACAGCTCTTCAGTGACCCAGATGTGAAGAGAACAAGATGACTCTCAACACTTCAAAACATTTGTTCAGCCACGTCGTATACAGGCAGTACACTGAAACACTTACTACATCCATTTTCTTGTGGCCAAAAGGATTTCATGCTTCTTTGGTGGTTTTTGAATTTTATGCTTTTCATGTTCTGCATTCACTTTTTTATTCCCAATCTTTCATATGCCCTTCAACTCTAAAACCATAGACTTAGTTGTCTTCGACTCTTCCAAAAACAGAAGCAGAAAACCACGAGCCTGGAAATCCTCTTTCCCTTACATCCTATAGAAGAGGTCTAACTTTTAGGGAAGATATTATTCCTTCTCTCCCCACATACAGGGAAGTCTGTCAACCATTTGGCCTAGCTTGTAAACAGCAAGATAGTCATGTTTGCTACTGGTTCTTTTAAATCATATTATTAGTTAGGCTCTTATCATTAGTTAGTTAGTATCAAGAAAGAAACCTGCTGGTGTGATTCAGCTGATAATACCCAAAGAGAGAGCAGACAGCACGCAGACAATCTCTCAGCCCAGTGTTTGCTCCAGTCTCAGCATTTCCAAGACTCAGATGCCTCCTGGGCCTCTTTTTGTCCAGTGACAATATCTCTGGACAAGGAACCACACAAAGTTAACACCAGCTCTCTGCATCAATTGCGCAGAGTAGGTCTGTGAACTGCCTCATCCCAGGGACCCCGTGATTATGTTGGGGGCCTGAAGCATTACCAGGTGGTTCTTCATTACCAGACATAGACACCACCCAAGAGACCACCATTCCTGTGCTAATGATAAGAACAAGCCCCATAAAGTACAAAAGCATAATTTTCAAAAGTGAAACATGTGAGCCATAGGAGAAAAATAATAGTTCCCAATAGGTTCTCAGTTGGAATAGATCCCTATTACAAAAGGCAGATTAATAAGAAAAACAAGCAGAAGTTTATTAACACATATATTTCATGTGTACGTGGTAATGAGCAATGAGCAATCCTCAAAGTGGTGGCTTCAAATCCCAGTTCAGATAGCATCTTCAACAAAGAACAGTGGAAAAGGCAAAGGAAAAGGACCTTGAGTCTCTATGGCGATGAATTCAGGAAAGGCAAAAAATGGCAGCTAAAGGCTAATCAGTTGAAGTTTGTTCATGTAAATTCTTCTGGTACCATCACCAGGCTGATGGGGGCCTAAAGTCGCCTTCAGTGATTGCAACTTTTTCTCCCTGGTAGAGATGGGGGTAGGATAACGACTGTCTTTTAAAATCTTCATCCTGCTTTAATAGAGGGAGGGCAGAGAACTCTCCTTTATCCATTTCTTAGTTGCCTTCAGCTCAACATTCCTTCATAATTTGGACAACAAATTCCCACAGGTGCAAATAGAGAATGGGATCTTTTCTCAGGCTCCAACAAAGCTGGAGTCAGCTCAGCTCTACAGAGTAGCCTGGGCCCCTGCAGTGACTCCTCTGCAGCTGCCACCCAGCCTAGAGAGAACAGCTTCAGGGAACTTCTTTTGCAGGCTGCTCTTCCACCGCTTAAGAGTGATGGGGCTGGATCTGGTAACGGCCCTGAACCTGTCCAACCTGCCTCACAAGTTAATTATGAAGTTGGAATGGATAGAGGCTGAGTTTTGTCCTAGGTTACGCCAATATAAGCTTCGATGTTTGACATAAGCAACTCTGCCCTTGGGCTGGGACTGTTCCTTCCTCTGTTTCTCAGATAGCTTTGGAGGGTTTCCACCAAGAAAAACACTGACCTGGAAACAGCACATTCTCTGCTGGCATGTCAGATATAACTCTAGTGTTTTGTGGGTGACACTTGAGAGTCGATCTCTTTTTCTCCTACTGCTCTTAGACTTTCTATTTCTTCTTTGATCCCCCCACCCTGAGACACGTGCACACACACACTCTCTCATTCTCTCTCTCTCTCTCTCTCTCTCTCTCTTCCATAATCAGTCCTATCGATGACCTGAAACACTAGTCTTGAGCAGGGAAGTCAGTACCCATTGAGGCTGACCTCCATGATCCTGCCTTCTCTCTGGGAGGCTAGTGGTTTCCACCATTTCCAGCAGTTATTGTTAATTTTTTTTTTTTCTGCAAATTCTCACTTGTACAAATCACTGAGATCTTTGACATAGTTTTTTCACTGTGTAATTCAAATCTAGGCTTTTAAATGTGTGGAGCCTAGTATTCATTTACAACTGAAATTTTTGCTCTTGTGTTTTTTTGCTTTACCAGGCAGTCACTAAAAGGCATAAAGCTTTCTATTTTAGTATCTCGTTTTGTAAGAATTTACTTTTATTGTACTTCATGGATTCTTTCCCACAGCCTTAATCCAATCCAGATTCCTTTCGCATTTACTTCAAGCAGCATAACCAGAAAAGTTTACTGATAAATAAGAAAAAAAAAAACACGACTTTTTAAGAAAAATTGCATAGTCATAAAGGAAGGCAGGGTCTTCTAACATGCCCATTTTGGAAAGAAAGCAAAGTTTAAACATTGCTCAGGCAACTTGACCAAAGACACACAAATATGCAGGAATAGCTGAGTGGTGGTGGAACCATGGCCTGCTGTCTCTAGTCCTGACTTACTTCCTTTGTGTAGGATGGTAGGAGCTGCTTGGAAGAGACCCAAGGGCAAAGAATGTATGGCTAGCATATCACTTAGAATTAGGGGTCTGTTGTCAAAAAACAGAAAACAAACGTATCATAGTGTTTAAACAAATTAGGGATGTCTATATTTTTCCCATGAGAAAGGAAATCAAAAGGTAAATCATCTAAGACCAGCATGGAGACTCCATAAGGTCACTGGGTGATCCAGGCACCGTCTAGCTTCCCAACCTGCCTTCTTTAGGGTGTATCCAGAGTCCTTCTGTGTCAGGATTAATTGCCAGCCATCACATCCATGTCCAGGCAGGAAGAAGGTGATGAGCTAAGGGAAATGCCAGCTGAGTTAGTCCCTTTTAAGATTCTATAAGGAAAAAGAAGAAAAAAATATTTGATAGGCAAAAAGCAGTCACTCCAAACTGGAGAGGGTCTTGGACTCTGAGTGCCACAGGGATGAGCCTAATTTATCAAACAGGAAGAAACATGTAGCAGAGGAGTCCAATCTAGTGGAAACCCTGAAGCCTCACTTAATCTTGTGACAGTCCTTGGAACAGTTTATCACTCCCTCCTTTTTTATTTTATTTTATGTTTTATTTTATTGGTATCTGGGATTTAACCCAGGGGTGCGTTACCACTGAGTCACATCTCCAGCTCTTGTTATTTTTTTTATTTTGAGGCAGAGCCTCACTAAATTACTGAGGCTGGCCTTGAACTTGTGATCCTCTTGCCTCAGCCTCCCAAGTCACTGGGATTACAGGTGTGCACCACTGTGTGTGGTACTTCCTTTTTTTTTTTTTTTCCAGCCTCAGTTTATTCTCAGAGCAACAAGCATGGCATGGGGCTTGGGGGCTTCAGTCTTGGAGACAAGGGCAGGGTTGCAGGTCTGTCGTCTTGGCCTAGGAATATTTGGGATCCTCCAGCTGGGCCATCCAGATCACCCTTCTGGAATTGCCAGCTCTCTCCTCTCTCCTCAGTGGATAAGAAAGTAGGTGGGAGGGCAGCTTCACCCAGCAGGAGACACCATCTCTTCTCTGTGGGACACCCAGCCTCTCTCCTGGGCAGGACCCTGGAGCCACACAGGTGTGTCTAGATCTCCATGTCCACAGGGCGAATGTTGCCCGTTTTGTGCTCTCTGACTTTGGCCGGGTCCACTTTTCGAAGCAGTTGGTCCACAGGCTCAACTGTGCTTTGGTTGAACATGTCCGTCTCGTGCCGCAGCTGTGTGTACTGGCACAAATGTTGCCGGGTCATCTCCACCCTCTCCATTTCCACCTGCTCCAGCTCCAAAGTGGTGGTCACCATCTCTTCAAACCACTTGGACTGGGCCTGGTTGTAGAGGTCCACACAGCGCATGAGGTCATTACCAGTCTGTGTGGACTTCCTCCGTACCTTCTTGATGTCCTCTTCCATCTTGTTGCTCAGCTTGATCTCCAGCTGCTGGGTCTTCATCTCCAGGTCTCTCTTCTGCTCTGTGAGGGCTTTTCCAGGCCTTCTCCACAGATGCATACCGGCTGGCGAGTTGCTTGCGGAGGTCAGCGATATGGTGGTCACACTTTTTCATGTTTTTCTTGAAGTTCTCACGAAAGTTCATTAGGGGCTTCTTGACCTCACTGTGAAGCTTGGCAGAGAACGTGAGATGAACTTCTGCTTCATCTGCCAGGCTCTTCTTCACCTGAGTCCATGCTTCTCCCAGGGAGCCGTCCTCCTGTGCAGCCAAGGAGTTCTGTGAGAGCTTAACCAAGTTCTTTGCATATTCTTCTTCGATCTTTATCCTCTCTCAGATAAATTCAAACATTTCTTTCTGCATTTGTTTGCCCTGCAGTTGCTTTTGGAGCAGCAATTCAAATCCTGCCACGGTGCCATTGCCTTGTGGGGGGGTCTTTCTTATCAGCCCAGAAGTAGTCACAGTAGCTTCACTCTGTTGGCTTCAGCAGCTGCTGTTCAGGCATTGTGTCTGGGTGAGGGAACATCACGCAATTTATCATCTTCTCTGTGTGGTCACCTTTATTTTCAAAATTTTATATTTTGTCTTCATTGCCTGAAGTTCTGTCTTCCAAGTGGTCTCCTCTGTTGGTGCTACTTTCCATTGAATTTTTATTTTGGTTTATTGATTCCTTCATTTCAAAGATTTCTTCTAGATTTCTTCTCAGGGTCTTTATCTCTTTCTTTAAGATATCTTCCCTCTCCTGAAACATAGCTCTGATTTCACTCTTTATATTCTCCTTAAAGTCGTGAAGCAGTTTTACTAAGTAAATTCTGAACTCCTTCTCTGACATGTCTTCTACTGATTTGTCAATGGAGTCTATAATTGGAGCATCCTGGTTTGTTTGGAGTGCTTTATTCCTTTTTTTTTTTCATTTTTCATTTTTTTTTTCATTTTGTTTGTGTGTCTTCCCATTTAGCCATGGGGATCTGAGGTAGTACAGTTTCTACCCTGTAGATTTATAGTGTCCCTGAAGGTTTCCAGTACCTCACAAATCTGGGTTTCAGTTTCTGTAGGCTCCGCCGCGCTGCAGTACCAAGATGGCTCCTGAATTGCAGAGGAGCTCCAGTGGAGAGCGAAGGATATGGCACTCCCTCCTTTTTAAGTGCCTATTTTTCCTTTGGCTTCCAGGAAATAATTTCCTGGCTTCCTTTGACACTGGCCATTTCTCCTTAGTCTCCTTGGCTGCATCCTCTTTCCCTTCCTGACCCCAGCACCAGAGAGGCAGTGGGCTCAGCCCCCCAAATGAATCCTTCCCTTTGTTCTCCTCCACAACAGCACTGCCATTCACATGTTCATGCCAAAAGCTCAGCCTGACTCTTCTATAAGACCTTCAAAGTGTGTCCAGAATCTGATCATCTCTCATAAGTCTAGCACTGTATTCCTGGCCCAGGTCAACATCATATCATCTAGTTATGCCTCTTAACTAGTCTCCTTGCTTCCCTTCCTGCTTTTCTACAGTCATTTCTGCACGTTGCACCCAGAGTGAGCCCTTCAAACTCTAAGTCAGGTAAGTTCTCCCTGGTGTGTCACTTAGAAGTGATTCCTGTCACTTGCAAAGCTTTCGGTGTGAGTGACATATACTTTGTGATACAAACCTGTAGTGAATCCCCCCTCCCTGTGAAAATGTTGGGGCACACCTACCCTATCAGACCACATGTCTGAATTTTTTCCTCAACTACCAGACTCCAAAACACATACATCCGGGGATTTTGGCAGATACCTTGAGACTTGGGCAGTGGTGGGGCTACTCTCCACCAGCCTCTAGACTGTTCTCCAAAGCCTCTCCCCACACCCAGCCCTGCTCTCTCCCGAGGTGACCCTTACTCGTTGTGACGGCTTTCCCCTGTGTGGGTCAGGTCATCTTCCCAAGAACATCTCCTTGAGAAGTATACCTCAGAACGTCAATTAAACTGCATCCACAGACACTGCCTCCATCCTGACAGAGCAACTACCCTTTAATAATTGGAGTCTAAATGAAATTCGAACTCACTCACTCACTCTATGGTTAATGGACCTCGCCTATTGCATGTACTCCCTGTGAGATTTGTTCTTGTTATTTTCCCCCACATTAAGCGCTAAAAAGAAAGAGGGGGATCTCTTTATATGGCAATAAACTATGTGATTCATTAGGTTATATTTTGATCCTGTCCTTATCTTAACCGTAGGAAAAAGTCCTCTTGAAAATTGGCTAATGATCCCAATTATCTTCCAGAACCACATACCTAGTCTTTCCCTATTTGTACTTCTCCAGCTACACTGACCTGCTTGCTCTTTCTTGAACACACCAAGCACATTCCTGCTGTAAAACTTTTGTACTTGGCTGTTCCCTCTTTCTGAAATGCTTTGCCCTCAGATCTCCACAAGTTTTATTCCCTCCATTGATCCATGTCTCTGCTCTAACATTCTCTTTCCAGAGAGGTCTTTCCTGCTGCCCTCCTCCCTATCGGTCTTCATCCCTTGCTCTGCATTATTTTATTTTCATAGTAACATCTCTATCTAATCTCGTGATACCTATTGATTACCTTTTATTGACTTTTTCATGAGTGTGTGTTCTCCATAGAAACAAATATTCAGTTGTGTTCAACATTTTATCACAAGTGGTTGGTATATAGTACACACTCAGTGAAGATTTGTTGAATGAATGAGTTCATTCATCATAGAGAAAAAAAAAACCCTTTAGAGATGTTAATCATAATACGGTTTTCTCAGTCTTTCTTAGAAGGTTATTTTCCAACCCTTAGAGAAATTCCAAGAAGCAGGCAGACCAAACTGGCAATACCCTAACAGAATCCTCCAATGCAGGACATGATGTGCCCTCCTGAGACAAACGCTAATTCCTTCTACCTTATAATAAGTACTGCTGATTTCCAACAATATGATCCCTAACCAGCAGGTGATGAAAGTTATGGAAAGTGCAATGTAAAGGCATTGCTTTATTTTCAAAATAGAATTGAAAATACAAGTTAAGCCCAAAAAGCCTGAGAAAAGGTTACATTCTGCTCCACTGAGACTGCTGTTGATCTCAAATTTTAGGAACTAACTGGGTTCCTAACATCAGCCGAAGACCTGCAGGTGAGATAAAAGTATGATGAACTTTCTGTCGAAGCCATTCCTTGAATAGAGATTCAGGGTGATGGTGAGAGGGTTTGTGCATGGAGTAGGAATCAGTGTATTCATGTCGCAAAGTGAGAAATAAGAGCAATTAGCCAGATGGAGGTTCAAGAAAACCTTGAAAGGCCAGTGACCCACAGCAAGTTAAGACATCAATGACAGGGATTGAAGAACTCAAGTATGAGTGGAAAAGCAACAGTGTATGTTCTGTCTTAAAGGCTAGTTCACATTTCTCAAGACAGTATTTACAACCATCAGAAGAAAATAATAGAAGAAATCAGGAAGCAGTTGCTTTTACTATTAATTCAGGGAAAGCTCTTCTTAGCAAGATATAAACACCAGAATCCACAAAGGAAAATAAGAAATTAATTATATAAGAATACTGCAGGAAAAAAAATCTTTAATGACAAAGGGATGGCACACAAATGACAAATTGGGGAAAAATATTTGTCCAACACATGACCAAGTGATAATATCCTTAGCATACAAAGAACCCTTAATTAATGAACAGATAAAGATAACAAGCTGGTAGGAAAACAAACCAAGGGCAAAAAAGAAATTAAATTGCTTATAAACCTAATCATTGTGAATAAGCAAGCTCAACTCACTGATAGATAAACAAAATATAATTTTAATTTTTCTAAAAGCTTTCGCTAACTGTACTCTACTGAGCCACCAGCTCCTCCACTACCCATCCTTGCTAACAGTTGGGTAACTTAATGTCTCCATCGATCTCCACAAATGTTCAATCATTAAAACAGTCTCATTTCAATTCTGATATATCGGTTGTGTTCGTTCATAAAATTTCAACCTCCAATTCAGTGAAAACCTTAACTTATAAAACTTCGATATCATATTCCATGGATCTGCCAGTTCTCCCCCCTCACAGCACAGGCTAGGCTGCTGTCCAGGAATGCAGGAAGGGCTGATCTGCCCTCTCTAAGCCTCTGGTGCTCTGTGACTGGTCAGGAGCCCAGAGCGATACTTCTGCACAGGCAAGCTTGTCCCTTTCTCTTGGTTGTTGCCACGTCTGTCTCTAACCCTGATGGCTGTGGTTTCCACAGATGGGGATGGGGGTGAAAGCCAGCCCTTTAGGACACAGGTCATCTGGTTTTTCCAAGGATGCTCCTGTCAGGGGCCTTTTCTCCAGAGTCATGGCTCTGGGCGCTCTGGCTGTACTTGACTTCTTCTCCCTGCTTCCCACACCTGATGTCCACCTCAGTGGTGGTAGGTCCACCTCACCTGCCCTTCTTGATGCCTCTGCACCCTCCACTTCTCCTTTTGAAGGAACATTCTTGCCATGAGATGGGAGATTAGCCCTACCTGCTATGGTTAAGAACTTTTCAATGATTTGCATTTTGAGACTTAGGTATTTCTTAAAAGCAGGAACAAAATGTATTAACTATCTGTTAGCAGTTTGGAGGGCCTGGAATGGGAGGTAGTGGAGCCGTGTCAAGGGGAGAAGGACCCCTCCCATGTATCCTCGTCACAACATCTGTGCCACCTCCTACCCTAAAGGTAGCAAAACTTAAAACAGGAATTCTCTTTTAATTGACTGGCCTTCAATTTTGAAAGAATAAGCTCATTGTAACCTATCCCCTTCCCTTGCTTCTATCAATTTTTCCAGCAGGAAACCCACTTTACTGCTCAAGCCATACATTTTCATTTTGTGTTTAGATAATTTTGACATAAACCTAAGTTTACAAAGACAAGTATATAAGCATTCTCATCTCTGTTTTTAAAATATATTAATTTAGTTTTTACTCGAGTTTCCTTGACGCTAACCTGGCAGCAAATCTACCTCATCTATACCTAGGCACCACCAAGTCCTCTTGTCCAGATGATGTCAAGTTTCCAGAACTGACTTTGTAATGTAAAGGGGCTATGCAAACTTTGGTTCACCAGTTTTATATCCATAAATAAACAAATAAATAAATAGGTCTCTCTATTATCCCTGGGGCTCTGTGGCTTTAGACCTGGCCCTTCTCTTATTTCCCTTCTATTCTGAGTCCCCGGCAATCATTTTGGTGCGATGGCTTGGAATCATGTGCAATCCTTCTTCTACCCACACTTGACACAGAACCCTGTGTCCTTGCAGCCTCACTGCCTCCTTAGATCATTATCCTGAAGCAGAACCACAGCCCTGCTCCTCCAAGACCATAGCTCTCTCTTCTCCTCCAGCCGAGGGGTGTGTCAGGTCTTTCTGAGGCCTCTCTCCACCTCCGCCTTTTCCCTCTCTCAGAGAATGACCCCCACCCCCCACAATGCATTGACCTCCGGCTTTCTCTTGAACCTGAGTCTTCCCAATAGGTTGAAGCCTCTAGGAGAAACCCATAAAGTCTCCAAGCTTCCGCCTACCTCTGCTCTGCAGCCTTCCACAGGCTCCCTCTGAAACAATGGAGCACAGGGCACGTGAGGAGGAGGGAAGGTGGGATGGAAGAGATAAGAAAAATAAAAATATGGAGAGAATAAGAAGTATACAATTAACACTCCAAAACATTTCCAGCCAAGTCTTGCTCTCGTGCTGAAGTCTCCCCGACATGGAGAGTGCCCCTTCACAACTGACATCAATGCAAAATTCATGGGAAGTGAGTCTGCTGGCAGGCAGTTTCATACAGGGTTACCTTCTGTATCAATCTCAACGTGAATAAAGCTCCATACAGGACGGTGAGAAGAAAGGAAGCTCCATTTCGAATAATCCCTCTTCACTCCTGTGGCTGGTGAATTAATCTAAACTCTCTGCATTGGAGCTTTCTCTTTGGTTGAATGCACAGGCATTTAATTGTAGAATAATTGGACATGAAGAGATCGTCTGGCTGCATGGCTAATGAGGTTTAAATGCTCTCCTTTCTTGGTTCAGGATGGGACTTGTTTATAATAGGCAGCTTAGAGTGTCATCTATGTGTGTGATCTAATGGGTTCAAAATTTTGAAACCCCAAAACAAAAAGTGTAAATTACCCAATGAGACTGTCATTGCTATTAGAAATTTGGCTAGGTAACCATTTATTCCTTTGTAACAAGTAATGTCTTTGGAATAGTTACTGTGTCTATTCAAACATGCAAATATTGTCCTTGGGAGACAGAATGCTTTCATGTGATGTGATTTTATCTGATGCTTTGAAAAAGAAGCTGCTAATACCTAGACTCCACTGCTTCTCTGAGGAATGCGGATGATGATTACCAAGAAAATAGTGTGCACTACTCTATGCCCAGTCTTGATATATCTGTGGCTATCAAACAGGCCACATTTTAATTGTTTTGAGTATCCTATACTTTGACAACACAGAATCTTCATTCCTTAGAAGAAAATCCATTTTTCTCCCATTTTGTGTCCCCAAAGAAATCTCAGAAAGCAACTGGGAAATGTCTACCTAGTCCACAGTTCTTTGTGGCAGTGTCACCTCTGCTGTCTCTGAGCTGCTGCTGTGTTAGGACCTGAAGTCGCTTCCTGATGTCTCGTAGTTGGCTTCTATAGGTTGCTGCCTTTTCTTGTTTTTCTCTTTTAACCACTCTTGTCTATTTATGGCCCCTTTGCTAACTCCCCAAATACAGCTAAACTCAGGTAGAGGGTTTAAGAAACTTTACCAAAGACTTCAGGACAAAAGTAAAGAATCATATGCCAAAAAAGAAACCTCAAAATATTCCTGGGCTCTTATGCTCCTACAGCTTGAGACCATATACCCTTCCACAAGAAGTGTCTCCCTAATGACTGTGTCTCTCTGTGGCCTCTCCCAGTGTTGAAGGCGTGACTTTATTTTCCAGCAAAAGAAGAGCTATTCTTCATGTTCTGCCTTCTGCCAAGCCCCACCGTCAACGTGAAACCATCTCCAACGGTTCAATTCTGCCACTTTCAAGAGAGTCTGCCAAATTATTATGCATAGTAGTTCAGCATCTCATCTCTTAAATGAGATGGATGAATTCATAGAAAGATATGAATTACTCAATCTGACTCAAGAAGAAACAGAAAATCTGAATAAACCCATAACAAGCAAAAAAAGTTAAAATTTTCTACAAGGGTAGGCCCAGATGGCTATACTGATGAATTATATCAAATATTTAGAGAAGAAACAATATCAATACTAAACACACTGTTTTGGAAGATAGAGGACACTTCCTATTTCATTTTATAAGGTCAGTATTACCCTAATCTCAAAGAGAGTAAAGGCATCACAAGGAAAAAAAAAAAAAGAAAGAAACATAAACTAGGCCCATGAACATAGGTATAAAAATCTTTAATGAGGTATTTGTAAATAAACTCAGCAAAATATAAGAATTATATACTCTAAAACAAGCAAGATGTATCCCAGAGTGCAAGGTAGATTTAACATTTAAAAATCAAGTAATGTGATATACTATATTAGTAGGATAAAAGAAATAAAGACATATGACATCCCAATAGAAGCAGGAAAAACATCTGATAAAGCCCAATGTCCATTCAAGAAAAACTTGAACACATCAGGAATAGAGGGAAAACTTCTTAATCTGACAGAGGACATCTGTAGAAAACCCACAGTTACATCATTCTTAAGGTGAAAGATGGAATGCTTTTTCTCTGACATAAGGAATGAGGCAAAGATATGAGATTTCAGCCTGTGCAAAAAGGGGGAAAAGCTACACTAAGGTATACACATTGGAAAGTGAAGGCACAGATTGGAATGTAAAGTCGTACAGATTGGAAATGAAGAGGAAAAATTGCAATTTTCATAGACGGCATCATCCTAGGTATAGGAATCTGTTAATCCTAAGGAATCTACAAACTGTATTATAACTACTGAGTTTAGCAATGTTACAGGATACAACATCAGTGTACAAAAATCAATTACATTCCTATATACTAGTAACCAGCAAGCTAAAAATTAAGAAAACAAAGAAGCATGAAGTCCTGGGTTCTACCCATAGTGCAATAGAGACAGAGAAGGGAGGGGTGAGGGAAAGAGAGAGAACAAGTATATTCACAATAGATCCAGAATAATAAAATATTTAGGAATAAATTTAACAACAACAACAACAAAAAAACTACAAAATCTATACAGTGAAAATAATATAACATTGCTGAAAAAATTTAAAAGATCTGTATTATGAAAAGATATATCAAGGTCACAGAAAAGAGATTACATTTTGTCCAGGTTTAATTTCTTCAAATTGGTCTGTAAATCATACACAATCCTAATCAAAACCTCAGCAAGCCCTTTTGTTTCACTTTTTTGATAGAAATTGACAAGCTGATCTTAAAATCAACTTTGGTTCATGCTCAAAACACTAGAAAAAATAGGGATAGTAGGAACATACCTCAACAGTGTAAAGGTTATTTATGCTAAGCCCACGGCCAACATCCTTCTTAATGGAGAAAAACTGAAAGCATTCCCTTTAAAAACTGGAACAAGACAGGGATGCCTCTTTCACCACTTCTATTCAACATCCTTGAAATCCTAGCCAGAGCAATTAGACAGACTAAAGATATTAAAGAGATACAAATAGGAAAAGGGGAACTCAAGCTGTCACTGTTTGCTGATGACATGATTCTCTATTTAGAGAATCCAAAAAACTCCACCAGAAAACTTCTAGGTCTCATAAATGAATTCAGCAAAATAGCAGGATATGAAATCAACATGCATAAGTCTAAAACATTTTTATACATAAGCAATGAAACATCTGAAAGGGAAATGAGGAAAACAACTCCGTTCAAAATAGCCTCAAAAAAATAAAATAAAATACTTTGGAATCAACTGACCAAAGAGGTGAAAAATCTCTACAATGAAAACTACAAAACATTAAAGAAAGAAATTGAAGAAGACCCTAGAAGATGGACATATCTCCCATGTTCTTGGATAGGCAGAATCAATATTATCAAAATGGCTTCACCAAATAGAAGAAAAAGTAGGCCTGAATCTCCATCATTTTGGATTAGGACCAGACTTCCTTAACAAGTCCCCCATAGCACAAGACATAAAAGCAAGAATCAATAAATGGGATGAATTCAAACTAAGAAGTTTTTTCTCAGCACAGGAAACAATCAATAATGTGAAAAGAGAGCCTACAGAGTGGGAGAAAATCTTTCCCACACACACTTCAGACAAAGCACTCATCTCCAAAGTTTATGAAGAACTTTTAAAACTTTACACACAAAATATAAAGAACCCAATCAATAAATGGACTAAGGAACTGGTCAGACACTTCACAGAAGAAGATATACAGGTGATCAACAAATATATGAAAAAGTGCTCATCATCCCTAGTAATTAGAGAAATGCAAGTTAAAAACACCCTAAGATTTCATCTAACTCCAATTAGAATGGCTGTTCTTAAGAACACAAGCAATAATAAGTGTTGACGTGGATGTGGGAAAAAAGGCACACTCATACATTGCTGGTGGAGTTGCAAAGTGGTGCAGCCACTCTGGAAAGCAGTATGGAGATTCCTCAGAAAACTTGGAATGGACCCCCATTTGACCCATCTATCCCACTCCTTGGTTTATATCCGAAGGACTTAAAATTAGCATACTACAGTAATACAGCCACATCAATGTTTATAGCAGCTCAATTCACAATAGATAGATTGTGGAACCAACCAAGATGCTCTTCTATTGATGAATGAAGAAAGAAACTGTGGTATATATACACAGTGGAATATTACTCTTCCATAAAGAAGAAAATTATGGCATTTGCTGGTAAATGGATGAAGTTGGAAAATGTCATGCTAAGTGAAATAGGCCAAGCCCAAAAGACCAAAGGCTGAATGTTTTCTCTGATAAGTGCATGCCAATATATAACGAGGGGGTTGGCAGGGGGAAGTGAAGAATGAAGGAACTTTGGATGGTGTAGAGGAAGATGGGGTGGAAGTGGGTGAAGGACAGAAAGATAGTAGAATGAAACAGACAATATTACCCTATGCATGTGTATGATTACATGAACGGTGTGAATCTACATTGTGCACAACCATAGAAATGAAAAGTTGTATCCCATTTGTGTACAATGAATCAAAATGCAGTCTGTAAAAATAAAAAAAAGATTTTAATATAAAAAAATCAACTTTGGGATCATGCATTACATGGAAATTCAAAAGACCTAAAGTAGCCAAAAATGAAACTTTAAACTTACATAGAGCCACAGTAATCAAAGAAATGTGGTATTGGCTTAAGGACAGACTGCAGATCAATGGAACAGAATAGAGAGTTCAAAAATAAATTTATGACAAGTTGAAAATTGACAAAGATGCCAAGGAAATTCAGTGTGGAAGGAATAGTTTTAACCTTTTGTGTTGGGCAATAGGAGTTATATATATGTATATGCATACATATATGTACTAAAGGTCACTGAAGTTCACCTTTTAGAAGGTAAATGATATCATCATTTGGAAAACAGTTCATTTCTTAGGTTAAACTATCACATGACCCTAATTTTAGTCCTGAGTAGTAACCCAAGGCTAATGAGAGCATGTCTTCACAAACACTCATACAGGAATTTTCATAATAACATTATCGAGAGTAACTCAAAACTGGAAGCAACCAAATATCCAAGCATCTGATGAGTAAAATCATTCTGTCTGTGCATGGAATACTACTTGGCTGTAAAAAGGAATTAACTACTAACACTTGCAGGAACATGGGTGAACCTGAAAAACATTATGCTCAGTAAAAAGAAGCCAGCTTCAAACAACTACACATTGTGGGTCATTCCATTTGCCTAAAATTTATAGAAAAGGCATAATGACAGAGACAGAAAGAAGACTGGAATGTGCATTGGCTGCAAATGAGCATGAGGGAACTTTTTGGGTGACAGAAATATTCTAAAACTCCTCTGTGATAGTAGCACAATTGTAAAATTTACTAGAACTCAGGAATTTTTTGTGTGGATGCTCTGGGGCACAATTTGAGGCATTGTACCCATTTGAGCCAGAATAGAAGATTCTATTCAGCTGCATCCTGCATTCATCCCCGGCTCCTGCACTCCTACATCTGAGTCATCCACATGGCCTCTCATCCTGAAGGACCACAGTAGCTCAGAGCGTGCCTTTCATCAGCAGTGCTGGCCACTGTCCTTCAAGGCACAGTAGCAAGGTAGTCCCCCAATTCCAAAAGGTGGTGACAGAACAATTTGTGCTTGTTTGGCCATCAGATATCTTTAGTTTAGCAGAATTTAGTCTGAGATTTGTCCTCATTATCTTTTATTATATGATAATATGGCTTCTGGCTTAATGATTGACTTAATGACTCTGAACTGCCTCTACTTAATTCTACAGATGATCTCCAAACAGAAACTGCCGTCTGTCAAAGGACCATATTGGTCTAGGTGTGTTCTATGCAGACAGCATGTGAAGCTCATCACCACCCTGGGCTTCCTGTTAGAAACATTCCCACCTCCCAGGTCACCTCCTGGCCTGGAAATCACACACATCACCTCAGTTAATTGTTACTCCCTCTACTTCCTCTGTCCTTGTTCCCTGTTAGACATATCTCATGTATCCCTGGATTGATATCTCACTTTCCCCCTTTCTATTTTCATTTCTTTGACTTTTTTCTCGTTCTATATTTTGGGAATTTCCTCAACATCCAATCCCTCTTGTCAGTTTTGAACTACAGAGGAATACTGTTTGTTGATTGGGTTTTAGTGAGACATCTCAGAATCCAGCAGAAACTCTTTGTTCAGTTATCTCTAATTCAGTAAGAAGAAATCATTGTTAATGTATGATGTTGTTGACCAGCTCTCCTGGTGAAGAATAGAGTCAAAGACAAGAAAAGCCTAGAGGTAAAAATACAGGTTTTAAAAAAAAAACTGAAATTGGCAAACCACAGCAAATGAGTACCAAAGAGACACTAGAGGGCTTTCACAGGTGGAGGATTTGGGAATTCAATAGGAGGGAGGAGGAAAAGCAATGCTCCCAAGATATCCATGACCACCACTACTAAGGGAAAGTCAGCAGTAGTGTTTTGGGTGAGGTATGGATCTTAATGGTAGATCTGGTTTTAAGTTGATGTAGCTTGAATAACCATGAGAACATAAGGGAAGAACTGTGTAGTAGGCAAATGGAACTGTAGATCTCTAGAAAATATTCAGGGCAGAGGTAGAAGAACACACATGGACAGATTCCAAGGAGAGCAAGGACAGAAGGGACAACTGGTATAGTAGTAACAGGATCACAAAAAACTTTGTGCAGATGGGTGAAGGAGCTCTTAGTTATTCTTACAGTAACTGTGATAGTGAGATAAAAAGGGCACTGATGTGGCAGCTAACTGGGGAGCAGGCTCCAGGAGAAAATTTTTCCAGGAAAAGGAGAACTTGATCTTGTAAATGGCAGAGGGAAAGGAGCAATAGAGATGGAGAGACTGCACTTACCAAAGGGATGAAGACTGACTAAGGGGATGACATGAGATCAAGGTCATAAACCAAAGAATTGTGCTTAGAAAGTACACTTTTCACTTCTTTCTTTCAAAATAGATGAATGAAGAGAGACTATATGGGGGGAGAGGGAAGTTTACAAGGTCTTGCCTATGTAAACAATTAAATTTAAAAATGTATCACAAAATTTATGCCCCCATGTATCATTATTTATCTGTTAAAATGAAGATTTAGAATAACAGAAAGAGAAGAGGTACTAGTATATTTATTTATTGTCCAATCAGCACACATGAAAATTCTTGGGAATGTCTCTCCCTGTTTATGTACAGGAACCATCTCTTTGTGCTTTTTATTGTCAAATGCACCATTCGAGGATAATTTCTTACCATTCTGTGGTTCTTCAGAATCTGTTGGAATGGATGCAGACAGAGATTTATGGGTGTTTTTGCTGCCATGGTTTCCTGATACAGTTGGGGTTATGTTGGTTACGTCGTCATACCATGCTACTCATGAACATTGGCTTCCAAAGACTTCTGTAAAGCTTCTTACCGTTCTTTGTTGATGATGACCACACATGCAAGTCTTCCCTAGGGTATGTAGGGAAATGTGAATGACCTGTCTTCTGGTCTTTTTAAATTTATCATTTGAAATTTGATAACATAAAAGTAGAACAACAATCTTCCAATCTCTCATCTTCTCTACAACCCTTTAGACTGTAATCACTTCCAATCTCGTCCTATCTACAACCCTTTAGACTAATCACTGTGTCTCTAGAATATGATCTCTTTCAATGTTGACTTTCCACACGCTACCACCAATATGGAAGGAAGATAAGAGAGGGACCTGAGGGTGACCATAGAAAGGCTGTTCTGTCCAAGTAAGAAATATTCTTTATTCATCTGATCAACCCAGAAGGGTCTGCTGGTTCCATATCAATTGAAAGCAAAAGAGGACCTTGATTAGAAAGGGCACAGTGTAATTATGATAAACACTGCTATGTCTGTCCCTAGGGATCTACTGACTTGGGTACAGGGTCTGTGGAGGACATGAGGTCTCTTCCCTGGGTGACACTGGTGGAAGGCATACAGGGGAGAAGGGCACCTGCCACATCACCCACCTTCAGGGGCTGTAGACTGGAGGCAGAACCACAGTCGGAGCACTATTGAATGAGTGTCTACACACGGGTTCACACACACAGCTCGAGCCCAGGGTCAGCAATGGATTTTCAACTCCTAATGCCACAGTTGTCCTGCAGCCACAGACCAACCTCTGTGGTGAAACCAAGTGACTGTTTCCATGGGAGGTGAGGGTTGGTATTAAATACTACAACCTTGCCTTTAGCTTCTCTAAGGCTATGATCATACAAGTCTCTTGCCTCATATGAGGCAATGTCTAACTGATTTTTCTCTATTTTTGAATGTAGAAACATTACAAGGAATCAAGACTAATTCTTAATCAAGAGGGATTTTAACAGGAAGCTTGCTGTCCTGGTATCTCCTGGATATACAGTCACTAAGAGTTAACATACAGTCTGTACCTTGCTTAGGAACTCCAGACAATTATCAGAGTCCATTGATGGCACCTGCTTCCCAAGGAAAGACAACATCACTGAAAGTGGGTGCCAAGAAGTCTGTGGCTCCAGATAGGGATCTTTCCCAAGGTTTTTCAAAAGAATGTGTACATGGGCAATATAAGGGAATCCTATAATTTGATAGATTTTGCAAAGGGTTGTTTAAGTAGAGGACCAAAGGTGGGTAAAAACAGAGCTTCCCTGAAGAGATGACAGTTCTAAGCTGTCGCTGCTGCGAGTGGACAGAGAAATGTATGAACGGTGCCTGATCTGAAGCAGAGATGAGACTGGGAGAACCAATCCTAAGTGACTATTGGCATCAGACCCTAAAAACTCTTTAAAACAAGATTCCTCCCTAAATCTTAATGATAGATATTACTTTTACATTAATGAATGAACAAGTTAATTAAAACACATAAGAAAGATTACATTTAGATGAGTGTCAAAACAAAAACCTAGCAAATCTGGTCAATAATTTACAGTCTCTGATTCGGTTCTTAAATTAAGAATTAGTTTTATGAACAAATATTGATTGCTATCATAAACATAGAATTCTAATGTTTCTAAATGGTTGATTCACCAAGAAAAAGTTGATGCCACATGCAAAGAAATCACAAAATAGTCATAATGCTGTCTTCTCTGTGCCACATCAACCTGCAATCACACAGCATTGGGGTAGGAAAGAGAGGATATCACACACTCTCAAAATTCATAGCCTTGATTTTAAATTTCTTTTCCATTTTGGCACCTGGGTCCATCCAGCTCCAAAGCCCTAGGCCATGAATCTTCTTGCTTCATCTCATTTGGCATGTCAGCTCTATTCAGTTGTCTGTGTCAGATCATTAGCTCTCCTTAAGATGTTATTACCTCTGGCCATGCCAGGTAAACATGCCTTCAGGTGGCCCAGGTGTATTCTGCCTCTTGTGGCTGCCCAGTGTGGGTGGCACAGTCACAGTTTCACTGTGAATAGGAGCAGGTCTGAATAGTAACCAACATACCTTTTACTTAAGGAAACTGTCCCTGAGAAATTGCAGGTGGGAGAAACAGTTTATATTAAAAATGGTGCTCTGGCAAACAAAACAAATGAATATCCAACCTGAGATGACCAAATTCTCAGAATGGCCTGATACTAAAAGATAAGCCGCATGGATTAATTTTCTAGGGCTATTGTAACAAAGTACCACAAACCGAATGTCTTAAGACAACAGAAATATTCTCTCACAGTTCTGGAGGCTGGAAATCTGATATCAAAGCATTGGCAGAGCCAGGTTCCCTTCGAAGGCTCTAGGGAAGATTCCTTCCATACTTCCTCAGTAACTGGTGGCTGCCAGCAATCCTCGTTCTTTGGCTTGTAGATGCTTCACTGCAATCTCTGCCTCTGTTCTCACATGACATTCTTCTTGTGTGAGTATTTTTTTCTGTGTCAAATTTGACCTCGTCTTGTAAGGACATCAGTCAAATTGGATTTAGGAACCACACTAATGTAGTATGACCTCATTATAATTAGATTGCATCTGCAAAGATCCTATTTCCAAGCAAGTTCCATTCATCAGTACCAGGGGTTAGGACCTGAGCATATCTTTTTGAGGGACATGACTCAACCCCTAAAACTGGTTTAACTAAGGTTATTCTCTTGGGACTGTGAACTAGAAACATGCCTGGAACTACAATTGGTAGTGGAGTTCAAAGTCAAATGACGTAATGGGCTCTAATCAGGGCCAAGGCAACACAAGCTGTGTGCAAGCAGGGGTTATTCAGGTCCAGGAAAGATATAGGGTAGAAGTCACGGAAGGTGGAGGGAAAGGAAGGAGGCTGGAGTAGACACAGAGAGTAAAGTTGAGCCTCCTGAAGCTGAGGATGGTTCTGGAAGCAGCTCTGCACTTTCTACTTCCAGTCCTTCTTAACTGTATGTTAAACCTCTCTTCTCAAGATAACTGCTTAACTGTTTGTTTCTTGCAACTTCATGAGCAAAGAGAAGAGTTCAAGGAAAGTCTTCTTTTAGAGGTGAGGGAACAAAGGTTCTGAAAGGTACAGTGACTCTGGTCCAGGATTCTGTATCTGAGTGTGGCCGCCTTCCAGTGTCATTTCCTTTGACCTCTGGATCCTGGAAGGAAGCCAGGGTACCAGGAAGCAGGGAACAATTTTGGTCAGCACCTCCCTGGAAGAGTAATAATTACCCACAGGCCACCAGGGACATGCCCACGCCCGCTCAGGAAACCCAAGAGTGCCACAATAGTTGCCTTTCTTGTCTGATTCCCAGATCTGGGCCAAATCCTAGGCAGACCTGCAGGTTAGGGTATGCTGATTACTGAGTATGCTGTCAACAGTTGTGTGAATGGAAGCTGATTCTGGGTCTGGAATGTGCCAGAAAGACTTAGTCAAGAATTTCCCTGCTTACTTTTCAGCTTGGGATTCCTCTGACCTGGTCTCTCCCCAGCCGGCATATATACTAGTTCATAATTTTCTACCACTAATGGAATTTCAATTATATGGCCCCTAGAAGTAAAGCAGAGAGACAGAGATAGAGATAGAGATAGAGAGAGAGAGAGAGAACAAAAGGAATTATTATGGGATTATGTTATACTCCGCCCCTACTTGTTCCCTACTTTCTTCCCTCAAATAAATGTTTTGTGTAAAGATAAAATAAATTGTCATTCTAGAAACAATACAATAGGTGCTTATTAAGAACTTCCTTAAAAAGCTTTCAACTGTGAATGGTTGAATGACTGGAAAATAAAATGTTTTATTTTAAATTTAAATTCCAGTTAAGAGGAAGAATGCAATTTGTAAGTCAGAGAAGTGGCCTCTGGCTCTTACTCTGATAAGCCATGGAGCCCCTGAAAGAGCAGGGTTTTTATCTGACAAGTGAGAATGTGGAAGCAGGAGATCTTGAAGGTCCCTGGTTCATTCCCTGGCCCATAATTCCCACTGATTTGACTATTACTCTTTCATGCTGTTGGGGAGGTTACTTAGACCACTGGAGTTCTGACCATTTGCAGAAATATGAAGGAATTGACTGCAGAGTACCTCACTTAATCCTCAGAACTATCTTTAAAAATAGGTTTAACAAGCTGGGTGTGGTGTTGTATACTTGTAATCACAGCGTCTCAGGAAGTTGAGACAGGAGGATCAGAAGTTCAAGTCCAGTCTTACAATGTAGTGATACCCTCAACAACTTGGGGAAAGCCTGTTCCAAAAGAAAAAAGAAAGAAAGAGAAAAAAAAAAAAAAAAAAAAAAAAAAAGAACTGGGAATGTTTCTCAGTGGTAGAATGTGTTTAATCCCCAGTACTGAAAAAAAAATTTTTTTTTTTGACAAATGAGGAACTGGAAGATCAGAGAGATGAAGATTTCTGGTACTTGAATTTCTGGTTGAGCAGGAAATACGGTGGAATCAGTATCACTATTCATTTTCTGTTTGCATTGGCCTTCTTTAGAAGGAAACAGGAAGTTAAAAAAAAAAAAAGAAGAGGCAGTTTATCCTTGAAAGACACAAAGTTCAGTATCAGTCACTAAATGCTTTCTACTAATATAGTAAAATGTTTGTTAAAATTGTATATCCAAAAAGTCAAAGGCAAAATTACAAATTTATTACCATCTTCATTTCACCTTTCTCCCTAAAGTAATTGTAAGAAAACCCATGAAAACCACGCCGGACACGGGAAGCCACATAAGGGAGTTTATAAAGCAAAGTGTCTCCCTGCAGGGTAAGAGAGGAAATGAGAGGAAAAGGGAGGAAAACAGAAAGGGGGCATGCTAGAGAGAGTGGAAAAGTGAGGAGGAGAGAGAAAGCAAGTGAGTAGGAGAGAGAAAAGCAAGAGAAAAGATGGCGGGGTAGCCACCCTTAAGCAGTTGAATTCCCCCGGGTTAATAGGGAACCAATAATGGAGAAGGATACTTGCAAGCTGACTGATGAACCAATAGCTAGCTAGGGTGTTCACAGACTGACAAGTGGTTGGGAGGCGGGGAAATGGCTGCACGGAAACAGCAGGGAGAGCAGCTTTCAGACTGACAAACTAGGTTGTGATGCAAAGGGCAGGGGAGCAGCTTTGTATTACAGTAATGAACTCAAACAGAAATGGGACTGCTTTTCCAAATCTGGAGATAAATACACCAAAATATTAAACAATGGTAGAGATATGAACAGTCTTTTCTATTTTCCTAAATTTTCTATAACAGACAGTATTTTATAATGAAAAAAAAGATACATTATAATTATTTTAAAAGAAGTACTTTCCTCAGAGTTGAGGCTTCCAGGAATGGCATCTTGAGTATTGAGAGGAATTCTCAGTATTCTCTGTGATTGGAACCTGGAAGTTTCTATTCTGAAGGCTAAAGGAAGCCACTGAAGTGTTCAAAGGGAGACTAATTTATGACCAGATTTGATTTTTAGGGAAACAACTGTGGCACATTGTGCAGAATGAATTGGAAGTCAGGAAATACAGGAGAGGCCACCTGTGGCATCTGTCATGGTCCATGGGATGGGATTTGACCTTACCCAGGAGGACAAGCTTTCTCCTCGTGCTTCCATCACAGCATAGGTATTAGAGAGCTCTACCCCAAAGCCATGGCCACTGCACAGGGCTTTGGGTGTGTGTGTGTGTGAGTGTGTGCGCGCGCACACATGCTGGGCAGTTTCCAAGGCAAGGAGGAAGTCACCCCCACATAAGGGAGAGTGGCCTGCTGGAGATTTGCTTCTCCTGGAATCTGCCTCTGCACAGCTGCCTCATATTCCTCCTTCCAGGACTCTGTGCTCTGCAGCCCCTCCTCGCACTCACCTCGTATTTCCAAGAAAGAACACTGCCTATCAGTGTGTCGGGATCTTTCAGAGGCATTCTCAGCCTTCCTGTTTGCATCCGGAAAGGCTTGAATTTGTGTAAGAGGCCCTAAGGGACAGCCCTTTGTGATGACAGTGACTACATCCCCTCCCTCCAAGACAGGTCCAAGTTCTGCCCCCCAGAACCTGTGAATATGATCTTACTTGAAAATAGAGTTTTTGCAGGTGTCATTAAGATGAGGATCCCAAGATGAGAATATTTTGCACTTAGGATGGGTCTGAATTCAATGATTGGTATCCTTGTAAGAGAAAGGAGAGAGTAGACACCAAGAAGCACAAGGAGAAGAAGGCCATGTGAAGACAGAGACAGACATTGGTGCGACACATCTAGAGCGGGAGAACGCTGAGATTGCAGAGCCACCAGAAGCCTAGAGGCTTGCAACTGATTCTACTGGAGGCCGGCAAAAGTCTGGACTTCTGGCCTCCAGAGTTGTGGAAACGAAGTTCTGTTGTTTTAAGCCACCAAGTCAGTGGGTTCCTGCAGCCCTAGGAAATTCATGAATGATCTGTTTAGTGAGAGCTTGATCCTAGTCCCCGATGCCAATCCAGTAATGAAAATATGATTTTTGAGAAAAAGGAAAAGAAGTTTTATTGCTTTCTGGCAAAGGAGAAACACAGGGGACTTTTAAAGGTTACATTCCAGGTGTTCTCTGTTGGAGTTATAATTCACTTGTTAATTTGGGAGATAGTCATTTCTGAGATCTTCTGGTGCCAACCCCAAGGTCTGGATTACTTCGTTCCTGTGGTGGGTGTGTGCTCAGGGACAGATAACTCTGCCTGGGATGGGGAAGCAAGGTAATCTGGTTTCCCCAGAGAGTAGGGAGGGGGAGAGATTAGGGAGGAGAAGGGGACAGTAAGAGAAAGAAACATGTTTTAAAAATAAGTCCCAGTGGCAGAGTAGCAAGGGCTATATTTAAAGCATAAAGTGGACCACTGTTACAAGAGCAGAAGGGAAAATCGTCAGACACTTGGATTGCTAACTAGAGAGAGATTTCCACACAGGCAAGAGACAATGATGCTAATGCAAAGTAAAGGCTGTGAGAACGGAGAGGAGGGACATTTGAGCAAGGTGCCTTTCCTGTGTTTAAAGCAGACTCTTCCTCCTTGCTCTCTGAGATCCTAAAGCTGGGATGTATCTCAATGTCCGTCACACACGGCACGCTGCTACTTCTCCCTCCTTGTCACTTAAAGTCTCTTCCTAAACTGGTGTTTTAAAAGAGGTCATCTAGAGTTGAGAGCATAAAATGCAACAAGGTACTGGAACTGGCTTTTCTCTTTGTCTTAAAACTTCAGCAGAGACCCCCCCAAGTTTCAGGAATAAGACGGTAAGTGCCAAGTGCTTCCGCAGTCCAAAGCAAGGCAGTGGGTTACCTGTGCAGGGTGCATGGAGGTGATGCCAGCCCTTGCCCATCACCTCCCTCCAGACTGTAGAAGAGAAGATGAAGAATCCTGGGGAGGAGAGTTGAAGAGTCTCCCGTGAGGGTTTCTTTGCAGAGAGATATTGGCACGGTCCCTAAAACAGGATTGCGGAGAGGAATGTTTCCTCCTTATGCTAAGCTAATGAGAGGAACTTAGAGAAAAATTGCATTTGGAAGGATTGAAATTGTGTCTCCTGATGTTTGAGGGTAATTGGAACTGTTGCTGCCTGGGAATGCCTGAGCCAGGAAGCAGGAGGCTGCAGTGGGCACTGGTCCTGTCTGGCAGCATTAGGAGGAGAGCTCATTGTCTAGGAGCAGCCTGTTCTCTTACAGTTTGACAGGCAACAATGTTGAGTGTGCATGGTGGGCTCTGTGGATCAGAGGGAGGAAATTGGATGGGGTTATTTTGAGAGGAACCCCATCCAAACAGACTGTGTTATAGGGGCTGATTTGCCCTCAATTGCAGCAATTGAGTTTACACTGAGAAACTGGTGCTGAGTAGGAACCCGCAGACAGACACCTGGAAAGGCATCACTTGAACCTGAAGGCTGTTAAGTGAGAGAGTCATTGGTGATGGGATCTTCAGAGAACCCACAAAAACACTAGGCCCTGGCTTTCATCATGACCCAGGGACACTGACAAAAACGACAGTTGTGCCTTTCAAGAAAATTACATATTTTATGCTCATTTCTTCTAATCACCAGTCTTCTGGTGCTGGTTCCCTGGAGGTGCTCCAAGCAATATCCAATGGAGGAGGTAGAACAACCCTAAAGAATCCTAAAACTAAATAATCCTCATGTTGCAGATGGCTCAGCCTGGATTCTTCAGGGAGGAAAAGTTTTAAATTAGAAGACACTTATGAGTTTTACTACTACCCTCAACTTTGGGAGGTTTTGTTTTTGTTTTTGTTTTGGACAGTTTTAACTGGGACTTTATTCATCCTAGCTCATTAAAAATGTGCTTGATTCTAAATATCCTATAATGTAACCACCTACTAATGAGTTGCATAAGTTATCTGTCTCAGCATAGTTTTTTCTTTAAAGCAGTATTACAGTAGTTACAAGCATGTCAGAGATAATGGCATAAACAATTTATGACATAAACAAGACAGGCTAATTAGGAATTTATATAATGTAAAAATATGCACATTAGAAGTTACCCCTCTGGACAGCTGCATGTAAGGGAAAAAGCAGATTATAAGAAGTTGAGAACCCATTCACAATCAGTTTGAGAGCCTATTTGTAGTGAAATTTGCTCTTCTCTCCATTAGAGGGAATAATTTTCTTTAATGGATACACAACTGTCACCTCTGTTAGTGTGACATAACTGGTCTATGACATTTCCATGAAAACTGTGGAGTTAACCTCCACACCAAGCAGTAGGAAGCATCAAGTCATTTACTCTAGATCAAAATTGGAACATGTTTAACTTATGTGTTGTATCTGTAAAGAGCATCAGTCTCGTCTACATGTTATAATTGATATGCACCTCAAGTGGTAGAATTTTGATGGTTGTTTCACTTAACAGTGATAACTGAAATAAGTAATCTTAATGACATGAGAATTTTTTTCAATTTTATTTTTTTTATTTTTATAGACTGCATTTTGATTCATTGTACACAAATGGGGTACAACTTTTCCTTTCTATGGTTGTGCACGATGTAGATTCATACCATTCGTGTAATCATACATGTACATAGGGTAATAATGTCTGTCTCAGTCCACCATTTTTCATACCCCTTTCCCTCTCATTTCCTCTATGTAATCTAAAGTTCCTCCATTCTTCTCTCACCCCTTCCCCACCCCATTACATATCATCATCCACTTACTCCAATTAGAATAACTATTATCAAGAACACAAATAATAATAGATGTTGGCGTGGATGTAGGGGAAAAGGCACACTTGTACATTGCTGGTGGAGTTCCAAATTGGTGCAACCACTCTGGAAAGCAGTGTGGAGAATCCTCAGAAAACTTGGAATGGACTCACCTTTTGACCCAGCTACCCCAACTCCTCAGTTTATACACAAAGGACTTAAAATTAGCATACTACAGTCATGCAGCCACATCAATGTTTATAGCAGCTCAATTCACAATAGCTAGATTGTGGAACCAACCTAGATGCCCTTCAACAAATGAATGGATAAAAAAAATTTTAATAGCATATTTAGTCACAACATGTAACATGAAGTGTATATGCCTTTAAAACAAAAGGAAGGAGGAAGTGCAATTAAATTGTCTTAAACAATCCCTTTATGGTTTTTATACTTGGTGGTCTCTACTACTGTCTGAAAGAATGAAACTGAGACAACTGATTTTTATTTACCAAAGCAGGCACTATTTTGAATTCTTAGATTAGACAAAATTGACAAAAAAAAAAAAAAAAAGGAATGCCACTTCTTTTTTCTCTAGCACCTTTTAAAAGGGTAGTTCAAAATTATAAATTATTCAACGTTCCTGTAAAGCAGTGTTTCCCCACCCCTGTAAGTAATTGTCCAGGAACAAATCAAATAAAAACTTGTTAAGACTACAAAAGAGTTAAGAAATACAAATTAAAACTACGGACATTCTATCTCACTCCAGTCAGAATGGCAATTATCAAGAATACAATAAATGCTGGAGAGGTTGTGGGGAGAAAGGTACACTAATACATTGCTGATGGGACTGCAAATTGAGGTAACCAATATGGAAAACAGTATGGAGTTTCCTCAGAAAACTTGGAATGGAGCCACCATTCAGCTCAGTTATCCCACTTCTTGGTACATACCCAAAGGACTTTAAATCAGCATACTGTAGTGACAATGTCACATCAATGTTTGCAGCAGTTCAATTCACAATAGCTAAGGAACTAACATAGGTGCTTCTCAACAGATGAATGGATAAAGAAAATGTGGTATATATACACAATGGAATATTACTCAATAAAAAAAATGAAATCATGGCATTTGCCATTAAATGTATGGAACTGGAGACTATCGTGCTCCTTAAAATAAGTCAATCCCCAAAACCAAAGGCCAAATGTTTTCTCTGATATTCAATGCTAACACACAATAAGGGAGAGGCGAGACTAGAAGTTCACTGGATTAGACAAAGGGGAATGAAGGGAAAGTAGGGGGGATGAGAATAGGAAAGACAATAGAATGAATCAGACATAACTTTCCTATGTTCATATATGAATACATGACCAATGAAACTCCACATCATGTACAATCATAAGAATGGGAAGTTATACTCCATTTATGCATGATATGTCAAAATACATTCTACTGCCATGTATATCTAAAAGAACAAATAAAAAAATACTTCATATAAGGGATTGGGAACCTTGAACATCACTTTACAGTCATATTTTTAAAACATATAAACCCCCATGTGCTGTGCTCTGCATCAGCTAGCATGGGAAATGAGTTTTGGGGGGTTATGTTAGACAATGTATGTTTAAAGAGCCTCTTATGGAGATTTCTCTAGTTAAGTAGAAACCTATAAAAAGTTGGCAGGCTCTGAGAACCTAAAGAGAAGACATAATGTTTCTCTGAATGATTTTACTGCTTGAATTGCAAATTCATATTGGGAAAAAGTTTTAGTGGCAACTTAAAATGCAAAGTATTTTATTTTCAAACTTCTCAAGCCTAAGTTAAATAATAAAGTTTTCCAAAGCTGAATGTACTCATTTGGTGCTCAAGCTTTTCTGCTTGAAATTAAAAAAAAAAAAAAAAGAAAAGAAAAAAGAAATAACTTCCTAAACTTCTAAGAGAGAACACTGATGTTCTAATGCCCTGTGATTGAATGAACTAATCAATCTCAGTTGGGAACATCTTTTTTTTTTTTTTTTCTTGGTAAGCATTTAAAAAATTCTAGAATAGATGCATCTTGCTAGTCTTACACCCACAATTTCATTCCAAATGTTTTCTAAGAGGCATATTCTATATGCAGGGATCTATCTTCATCCTTCTCATTTTTATACCCCTCAGAAATTGGTGTAGAAATGCTCGCCACGTTGTGTCCACTCACCAACAGGGAGAAGGTTTGATTAGCATCCAACCGTAAGCACCTTCTAATTACTTTGATCAGTTATCCATGTTGACATGCTCTGACACAGAAGACTGCTTTTATCCAGAACAGAACAGTGCTTCTCACCCATATCCCAGGGATTTTGCTAAGATGCTGCTTGGGGTGAGTTGGTTGTGTACTCTTTGTTCAAAGGCTCAGTGCTGCATGAAGGTCTTCTACCACATGGCCAGGGGCAGTGGTGGCAGTGGTTCTGACGTTTGTGTCTCCTAAGTTTTGCAACTGGGTCAACTATACAGTCCTTTTTATTATGTGACAATAACCATAAAGGTTAAAGAATTTCCACAGCTGGCCTAGGGGCAGGTTTGAGGGGGACAGGTGAGAAATAACAATGTTGCTCTCTGCTTTACCTGCCAACTCCCAACAGGTGTCTCAAGACTAAGAAGATTTGGAGATTGCCAGATGTCATGCAATATGGGTCTCTTTGTGTTTATCACTTATCATGTCAGGGTTAGGAGGAATTCCATGACCATTTACAGCAGGGCTTTAGAAATAGGCTGTGTTGGGGAAAAGGAGGAATTATTGAACTGAGTCATCCAGGGAAAGATAGCAGGAGGTCTCCATCCTCCATGCTCCCACAAGGGTGTCCCAGGGCAGGGCTCCCTACAGAATGTGCACTGTGAGTCTATATTCCATTGGAGGGATCAGTAGCCTTGATACCCTTCCTTTTTGTAGAGCAATGTGAGGAAGCAGCCTGTTGCAGGGAGATACACCCTGTGAAAGGCTGTTTGCAGAGCTTATCTGGGAATGCTGATTGTCCAGGTGGAAACGTCATGGGGTTATGGGGGGTGAGAGAGGGAAGGGCCCCTTGAACAGCTGGTGTGAGTAGGGCATCTTCTACTGTGAGAAGGAACCTTGCTCCAGCTGGCCTGTTGTCCTGGCAACCAAGAAAGAGCATCTGAAGTCACTTCAGGATCTCCTGACCATTTTATCACCATGTGGGGGAGAGAAAATAGGAGGAAGAAGGTGAATCCCCGCTTTTAGGTCTGCACAATTGAGTATCTAAAGGTGAAGGAGGGAGGGCTGTGTAGAAAGAACAGGGAGGATGGGGGAAGTTTGTGGAAAAACTTTTTATGTAAAGAAGTAGCTACCATCTCCTTAATTGCACAAACGAGAATGTGCTGAATACCAAACTAATAAGCCTGTCAGGTTCAAACTGCCTCATCAGCTATTTTCTAATAAAATAGAATAGAAGATGAAAACCTATTAATTTATTAAGGAAAAGAAAAAAAAAAGTGCTCTTTTGCCCTAATCCCAATTCCAGAATAGATGAAGAGGGAGCCTGCTGTTTCAGTACCGTCATAAATTTGTTTAATATAGTTGGCGGGGCATCTGTTTCTAGTCCGGACATAAGTTATTTGAGACCCAGTCCTCCCATCTGACCCTCCCTGTGTAGTGGTTTGCAATAGTTCCCACATGTCACTCATCCCACAGACACAAGACCAACACTTCCCACAGTTGCAGACCATGATAAACCCAATGGTCAACACAAGAGTCATGTGAATATGTCCCCTGTGCATGTGTTTTCTTCAAACCAGCCAATCTATGAGACCTCATAGAGGCCTGCAGAGTGGTATGTGGGGGCCTTGATTAGGCCGGCCTTGTGGCTCCTCTCTATCTCAATCCCCATCTCACCCCCCATCTGCTCTCTGCTGACTCCCTGTTGCTTCCTGATGTCCCATTAGCCTCCTGTTGGCACGCTGGATCTCTCTTTGGGATACAGAAGTGATGCGTCTCTCCTTTTTTTTCTTGTGTTTTTGTTTCACCTTCTCATTGTGACTCCCCTGACGGACACACCCAAAGTTAACTTTTTCTTGGCAGTACTAGAGAGTGGCAATCTTGGCTTATGTCTACTCTTAACAGGGCCCAAATTAGAAATAAAATGAACAATCACAACGCAGTACTCATAGTTTTAAGTTTGAGCCACTAAATTATAATATCCTAGGACTGAATCTTTAGCATGTCACTTTAGAGGGCTGGACTACGATAGAACTTGCATCTGGAAATGATGTGTTGACAAAGGTATTCATCACAGAATTTTGTTTTGAAATAATAGGATCAAAAATTAGTAAATGGTTATCAACAGGGTACTTATTACATAAATTGTTACACAATTAACTAGAATATACTGCTGTAAAAAAGAGGAAAATAACTTTTTATGTACTCTTACTTGATGATGCCCAAGTCATTCTTACATAGAAAGATAAGGTGCCAGTGTATCTTCTATGCTGTCATTAATGTATTAAAAGTTGATTGTGAGTCTGGGGTTGTGGCTCAGTGGTAGAGCGCTTATCCAGCATGTGTGAGGCACTGGGTTTGATTCTTAGCACCACATATAAATAAATAAAATAAAGGTCCGTTGATAACTAAAACAATGTTTTAAAAAAAGGTGATTGTGGAGGGTATATGTATATATAGTCTTATAGAGGCATAGAACATTTCTGGAAAGATGTGCCTTCAGGAAGAGGCACTAGGTGGCTGGGGGTACAGGTGAACGAGATTTCACTGAAATGCATTTTCTTTCCAACCATGTGAAATGTATCATCTACTCTGAAAAAAAAAAGATTTAAAAAGAGCATATAAAACCTCAGATTTAATACCTCTTATAGACAAAGCCTTTCTACTTTTGCTCATGGCCTTTTGTCAAAATCTGTTACATAATTTTTCTGAACTCATTTTTGCAAGGCAATGAAGCTTACTTTTAAGTGTTCAGAAGAGAGTGGCTTTGGAGTCAGACCTATGCTGAGCTGCCTCCCCCACCACCTGGCTGTGGGAACGCGCTGGCTACTCTACCTTTACGTAATGTGACAGGAAAACATTTCATAGGGCTTGTTGTGAAGTGTGTGTCAGATAACCTATATGAAATCCTTAGCAAACTTTCCATAAGACTAAGTGCCCCCAAAGGGTAGCTTTTACTGCTATTAAATGTTATTGCGTGGTGAGATCTTGCTCTGCCATGCTGAATATGAGCATACCAAGAGGGTCTGAGTTTAAATCAGACCTAAGGGTAATTTGGCCACTTTCACTTATCAGATCTCTTTGGTAAATATCAATAAAGCCTAAAGATGAGAACTGGGTGAAACTATAGGTAGTTACTTTAATTATCTATTGCTGCTTGATAAATGACTTCAAAATTTAGCAACACGAAGCAAACATTTACACTCTTGCATGGTTTCTGAAAATCAGGAAACTGATTTTCCAGCAGCTTAGCTAGATGGTTCCAGTCCAGGGTCTATCATGAAGTTGTAGTAAGGCCGTCAGCTGGACTGTAGTCTCTGAAGTCTTGACTGGGGCCAAAGGACTCACTTCTAAGATGGCTTGCTCCTGGGGCCATTGGCAGGTGTTCTGGGTTCCTTGCCATGTGGTGCTGTTTGGATGTCCTCATAATGTGAAAGCTGGCCTCTCCTAGACTGAGTGATCCAACAGAGAGCAAGGGTGACTTGCGTGACAGTTACTTCTGCCTTATTCTATTCCTTAGATGCCAGTCACTAAATTCAGTCTACGTTCAAAGTTTGCAAAATTTGCTTCCATCTCTTGAAGGGAGGAATGGCAAAGAACTCATGGTGATATTTTTTAAATGCCAGAAGAGGCTGGGCATGTAGTTCAGTGGTAGAGTGCTTGCCTAACATGCCTGAGGTCCTGAGTTCAATCCCAGCACCCACACACACAGCAAAAACCAAAACCACAACTTATCATTCCAACTTGGATGCTTTTAGGGGTGAAAGGTGGCATTATTAATAATGAACTGGACAATGAATGCAGCTGGAATCCTCCTGTGCAGACCAGAATATGTGGTCACTGAGGTATGTTTTCCCACAACCTCTCATGTAGATAAGTCTCAGACCAAGATACATGCACCCAAATCTATTAAAAGCAGCCTAACTCCAAGGCGAAAGGAAATTTCTTTTCTTATTGAAAGATCAACTAAGTTCATAATTGAACCAGAGAAGAAAACGCTCCATTAAGGAGAGGCGTGTAGGACAAGGTTGCAAATTTTAGGCGTCTTTTCCCAAGGTGTTTGACTGCTAGGCTTCTCAGCTTCTCACTTCTGTTCATCCAAGGATGAAAGGGACAGAACTCATTTCACCACAGAAAATGGTCTTCTCTCCCTTTACAATTCCTTAAGTGAAGATTCAGTAAACAGTTTTGGAAGCTTTTGCAGAAATTGTCACCCAGAATCTGGAACTTTCACATGCAACCCATCTTTCAAGTGTGAGGACTCTGGGTGTTAAACATCTCCCTGGTATGGATTAAAACCAATTTAAATACACCTACATGTCACACTATCTGTGCTGAAGTACTTCAAGTTTTAGAGATATGAAACAACTCAATAACTGTGTTCCTAAGCAACCTTTAGTTTTTAATAATTTTGGAGGCTAAAGAGATTAACTAGTACTAACAATTTTTTTCTTGCAGAATTTTCTATGTGTTGTCTTTAATATGTATATTATCTTTTTTCCTCATCTTACTGAGGTCTGATTAACAAGTAAACATGGTGTATATTTAAGGTGTACACTTTTAATATGTAAATACAATGTGAAATGGTTTTCCTAATCAAGTAACTCAGTCACTTTTTTTTAATGGTAAGGACACTTAAGATCTCAGCAAATTTCAAGTATATAATAAATATTGTCATCATTCTATACATTAGATTTCCAGGAGTTAGTCAAATTCTAACTGCAATTTTGTACCCTTTGACCAACACCCCACAATTACTGTCCTATCTGCCTCTATGAGCTCAACTTCTTTAGATACCTGTTTTTTAGGTTTCAACTTGTGAGACCATGCACTATTTGTCTTTCTATGCTTGGTTGATTTCACTTTGCATACTGTCGTTTAGGTCAATCTGTATTGTTGCAAATGTCAGAATTTCCTTCCTTTTAAAGGCAGAATAATATTCCTGTAGTGTATCAAAATTTTGTGATCCATTTATCTATCAAAGGATACTTAGATTATTTTCATTTTCATATCTTGGTGATGGTGAATAAAGCTGCAATGAATGTGGGGGTGCAGATAGCTCTTTGAGATACTGATTTCATTTCCTTTTGATAAATACTCAGAAGTAGGATTTTTTGATCATATGGTGGTTTCATTTTTAGGATGTATATGTGTGTGTGTGAGAGAGAGAGAGAGAGAGAGAGAGAGAGAGGAGAGAGAGAGAGAGAATTTCCATACTGTTTTCCATAGTGCTGTACTAATTTACATTCCCTTTAATAGTGTACAGGGTTCTCTTTTCTCTACATCCTTGCTAACGTTGATTTCTTGCCTTTTTAAAAATTTGTTCTTTTTAGATGTACATGACAGTAGAGTGAATTTCTTTACTCTTTGATAATAGCTATTCTAATGTATGAGATAATACCTTGTGGTTTTGATTTACATTTCCCTGAGGATTAGTGATATTGGACACTTTTTCATATCCCTGATGGCCATTTTTATGTTGTCCTTGAAAAAACGTTTATTCAGATCATTTGCCTATTTTTAATTTTTTTTTGGAGGGGAATATTGAGTTGTATGAGTTTTGCTTCATTCCATAAGTTTTTGCATGATAGTTTACATTTTTGTCTGTCTTATATATATGTGGATTTCTGCTTTGATTTCTTCTTTGATACACTGTTCAGGAATGTTCTGTTTACTTTCTACTTAGTAAATTGTTCCGTTTTCTTCCTTATGACGTTATCACTTTTACCATTTATTTGTATTACAAATAAAATCCTAAAGCACCCATTCAAACAGAGTAGCTTTTGTTGCAGCACTTTCTTTACCCCTTGGTTCTTGTTTCTGATTAGGAAGCATTATCACAAAAGTAAAGTACGCCCCACCTGTTTAAGGTGTCACAACCTCCTCACCTTTTTAAAATCCAATAATGAGGGAGAAGTGACTTTTAAACAATGTTATTCAAGCTAGGCGATAAATTTTTTTGTTTTGTTTTGTTTTTGTACCAGGGATTGAACCCAAGGGCAATTTACCACTGAGCCACAATCCCAAGCCTTTTTATTTTATATTTTGAGACAGGTTCTCAATAGGTTGCTTACAGCCTCGCCAAGTTGCTGAGGCTGGTTTCAAACCTGTGTCCTTCTGCCCCAGCCTCTCGGGTTGCTGGGATTACAGGTGTACACCACCATTCCTGGCAGGTAAGCAATACTCTGACACAGTGAAATCCTGTAGAAAAATAACATGAGCCACATACATAAAGTTTTCTAGTGGCCATATTGAAACCGAAATACAGATGGTTAATTTTTATAATCTATCTAATCTATGACATAACATTTCAACACGTTAATCAATTAAAAAAATGACATTTTACATTTTTTTAAATTAAGTATTCCAAATCTGATGTGCCTTTACATTTGTTGCACATTTCTACTTGGACTAACCATATTTTGAGTGCGGAGCATTCCAGTGGGCTGTGACTGACACTAACATAGAGGAGAGCACTGACCAGCCCTACCCTACCATGATCCCTTAGTTCCTATCAACCACATTATTCTTCTTCTCTGCTATAATTTTAATGTCTGGGTCCCCCTGAATTCACATGGTGAAATCCTAAACCCCAACGTGGTAACATTAGGAGATGGGGTATCTTTGGGTGGCAATGAGATTGTTAAGGATCATAATTGGGATTAGTGCCCTTATCAAAGAAACTGGAGAGAACTATCTACTTCCTTTCTCCATGTGGGGATACAGCAAGAAGCTTCCATCTATAAATCAGGAAATAGCCCTCATTAGACACCACATCTGCTAGCACCTGGATCTTGTTCTTGACAATATCTAGAACAGTGAGTAATCCATTTGTTATTTATAACTCAGCCAGTTTATAATGTTTTGTCATAGCAGCCTGAAATGACTAAGACATATTTCAAATTCATCTATCTCATATTTTGACAGTTTTTCCTTTTCTTAGAAACACCTTTCCTTATCTCAGTCTTTTAAATTTTTCTACCTTCCGGTGTCATCTCAAATGTAAGAGAAAACTCGTCCACTTGAATGAGATGTGCTCACTCATCCTAATTTGCAAAGATTATAATAATTTATGCACCATTCATGTATTGCTCCTTTTTATTGTCTTTAGAGAAAGTACTGAGACTTATTTTCATTTCTCAGATCTAAAAGATTGCCTTATACCCAGTAGGTATTCAATAAGCATGTGTTTTAAAGTGAATTGTGTTGAATTCATTGCAAAGGAAAGGAAAGCAAAGCATCTATATTGAAAAATCACACAACTGATAGTGAATAAAACATTTGCCAAACCAATGTGCTTTCCTCTGACAGGAAACCAGAGGGCTGCTGTCTTAGTCACTCTAGATCCAAAGCAAGTTAACTGGAAATTGCTTTTGTGGTAATTCATGGAAGTCCTCGTCATTAAGTTAATGATTATATTTTATTTAGCCTTTATCACTTTAGGGTTGCACAAATCACCCTTTCCTTTTTCAGTATATTGTCTATTGATTTGAATATTATGTTATTTCTTAGAAAACTGCCATTTAACCTGTCTAAACACTCAGTATTGTTAAAACACATGCGAAGTAATGGTACCTGCCTTGAATAAATACTTACAAAGTGGTCAAATCTTCCGGTGCCTGTTCTGAGAACTCTGGTGGCCCTAGACAGAGAGGAAGCACTAAGAGCACTAAACTTCCTCCTGAGTTCTGCATTCCTCTCTGCTAGTTTGCCTGCTGTAAGGCTGCAACCTTCTTGCCTCCTAGGGATCTCTGAGTTGAGGACTACTTACGGTTTGTATTACAACATTGCCTATTGCTACTATCTCAACGACATTGACTAGTTGACAAGAAAGGTTTGTTTTGACTTGGTTTAGAGGGCTGAAAGCCCCAAAACAGTGCTTTCTCTTTCAAGGGCTCCTCTTTACTGTATCACCTCATAGCAACTGGCAGGAGTGCATGTGGGAGGAAGAGATCAGATACCAAACAGGAAGCCAGAGAGCAATTCAGGGGTTGGGCTTGCTCTTATAACACCTCACACATATGACAGCTCGGGGACCTCAGGAGAGCGACCATAATCCCTTCTGAGAGCAGTGCCCCAGTGGCACAAGGACCTCCCACCCCCACCACTGAGGATCAACCTCCAACACATGAGACTTTGAGGAACAAATTACTTTGAAACCCTATCAATTTTCTTCCCCAAAGAATATGACAGATTACTTTATGCTGGAGAACTACTTACTAGTAGGATCTAAACTATTACTTAGGTTATTAGTACTGCATTTATTTTGATAATAGAAATGAAGCCCTTGTGAGCATCTGACCTACCCTAAGTCACACTCTTTAACTCTCTAGTTATATTATAAGGGAGGAAAAAGAAGCCTTTTCTTTACCCACTAGGTTCCAAACTGGGACCCTGGAAATTAAATTGACAAAGGACATATGAACAAGAGAGAAACATTATTAACACGTGCTGCACATGAACATGTGGGAGAAACTGCATCTCAAAGGGTGGTTAGAACTTGGGCTTATGCAGCATCTTAGCAAAAACTGTGAAGCAGTGACAGGGAAGGTTTAGGCTTCCAGGGGTGGCACACTGTGGGGAGGTAAGCTGCGAGAGAAGCGAATGAAAGATAACGCTGATGAGAAAAGCCGGTTCCTGAGATTCTTCTCTGTGCCATTTCTAGGCTGCTAAGAGTCCAGAGTTGTCAGCAGTGATGAAGAGTCTGAGCTTTCCTCCCCTTCCTGATACAGGAGAAGAAAGTACCTTTACAAATGGAGCTTTATGGCCTGGTTTTAGGCAAATGGTGGGAGGGAAAAGGACTGTTTTGTTCTTGCTATTTGTTTTCAACTCAGGATAATCCTTGTGAAAAAGTGGCATATTTTAGGCTAATATATTCTGATTCCCTATAATACAAAGATAGTTTTTTCATTCAACAGTAGTACTTAAAAGCAAATAAGCTTTCCATTGCTCTTGAAAGATACCCGAGATAAACAACCTTAAAGGAGGAAAGATTTATTTTGGCTTATGGCCTAGAGCTTTTAGTCTATGGTCACTTGACTCCATTATTTCTGTGCCTGTGGTGAAAGAAAACATGGCAGGGAGTGCATGGTGGAGCCAAGCTGCTCCCTCATGGTGGCTGGGCAGCAACATGAGAGAGGAAGAGGCCACAGACAAGAGGCACCCTTCCAGGGCATGCCCTCAGTGACCTGCCTCCTCCAACGAGACACCACTGCCCAATGTCCTGTTAACTTACAAATTCATCAAGGCATTCGAGATCTCCCTTGTAAAGAACTGGGCTCTGGAAAACCCCTGGGTTAAAATACTGGATTAATCATTCATTGTGAAGCAGTGAACAGGTTAATAAACTTTTCTGAGTTTTGTTTCTTTGTACATTAAATGTTATTTATATTTTATACTATTCATAAAATCATTGTGAGATTTAAATTATTATGTAAAGTGCCCAATATGAGGTAAATGGCCTTAAACTTAAGTTTCTTTTTTTTGATTTTTTGAGGGAGAAAAATATTTCCAAATCAGTTACATGTTTTTTAATGCCTTCTACAGTCCACACCCTGCACCAGGATTTTTATATTTGTCATCTCAGTTAATCCTCAACACAGCACAATAAGGCAGAACTTCTTTTCATGTCGCCACTCACACAGAAAATTATAATAGCTGCTCAGCGCACTGGGGTAGGCAGCTCAGAACCAGAGGTGAGCAGCCCAGGGGTTACTAACCAATATCTTGGTGTTCTTATAGCATGTTTGGGATATTGGAGTGCCTCAACACATCATTTGGAAGCTCTGCTAGAAAATATTGTCTCCCACTATACACAGGAGGTAAATTGAGGTATAGAAGAATTCAGGCCATGTAACTTACAAAAAGCTAATAAATAATGAGTGCTAGAGTCTCAATGTGTCCTCCTGAAACTTATATGTTGAAACTCAATTGTCAGCGAGATAGTAGTAAGAAGTGGGGTATTTTGGATAGGATTAGCAGCCTTATAAAAGGGCTGAAAGGAACTAGCTAGACACTCTTTCCTCTCTGCCCAGTGAGAACAGTTTTCATCTCCCTGAAGGACATAACAACAAAGTACCATCCTGAAAGGAGGGATGGGGCCTCACCAGACACAGTACTTGATACTTGATCTTGGATTTCCAGCCCCCAGTTCTGTAAAAAGTGCATTTCCATTGTTTATAAGTTATCCTGTCTCAGATCTTCTGTTATAGTAACAAGAACTGTCCAAGACACTAGAATTCAGTTTTTAATAATCCTGGAAATATTTGATCAAACCAACATATTTTTAGTATAATGTGTCAGTTATGTTTTTCATTAAACTTGATTTTGAGGTAATTATAGATTTGTGTATAGATGTAATAACTAGTAGCAAGCAAGAGATTCCAGTTTTCTACCAAGGATAACTCCTTGCAAAACAGTAGCACAATATCACAGTCAGGACACTCAAATTGATGCAGTCAGGATTCAAAACATTTCTTAATGCCATTTCATGACTGTGTCCACTTGCCTCCTGCCTTCATCCCTCCTTAACCCCTGGAAACTACTATCTTGTTACCTATAATTTTGTCATTTAAAGAATGTTATATAAATGGAAGTATATGACTTGCTTTCTTATGTGTTCTTTCTGTGAGCTATAATGTAAGATATATATGAAACTTGAAAGCTATGAAATTGGAGAGGTGGCAAGGGTCAGATCATATATTCCATCTAGAATAATTAGAACATAATTTTATAGGTCACAAAAAGCTGTTTAACAATTTTAAATAGGAAAGTAACAGTTTCATCCACGTGATTTTAAAATCTCATTCTGGTAGCCATGTATTGCATTAGTCTTAACTAGAAGTAGGGGGAAAAGTAGGACATAATCTCAGTGGTCCCTGGCAGAGATTATGTAGGGCCGACTATACAGTGGCAATGAGAGGAGGGGAAACCGCATAGAGAAGATATTTAAGGGAAGGCATGGAGGTGGAGGGCTGTAGCCTGGGACTCTGGCCTGGGTGACTGGTTAGGTAGCAGGGCATTTACCAAATGATGAACAAGATCAGAGTTAAGGTGAGCCCAGTTTTTAAATACTAATTTTGTGATACATGTGCAGCATCAATGGACAATGTCCAGGAGTGGTGGGGCTGGAACGCTAAAGAGAAGTCTAGGTTACAGATACTGATTTGTCAATCTACCCACACGGAAGAGGTTATGGCATACATGGTGGGGGAGGAGTCCAGCAGAGAGCACGGTACAGAGAGAAGATGCTGAGTAGCATCACATTTTGCTTGTGTTTTCTGATTTTCTAATTGGTTAGAATGGGAACGGTCAGGCCTACAACACATTCTCAGGGGAAGAAAATATACAGAAGGGATATAACTTCAAAGAATTTCGTGAATTCAAGGTATTACTATTGCAATAAAGATTATCTTAAAACATAGACGTATAATGAAATACCAGCAAATTTTTAGCCCATTTTCTTTTGAGGATGAAGCACATCTTCAACCTTTCCCAGTTATGTCATGCTCCTATTTTTGCAGAGCTCAGAGTGGCAGATGTGTAATTACAGTGATAATTCTGAGTAGTTTTTCAGGCATAAACAACAGCTTCAACAGCCTGAATCTTATAATTAGGGGCAAGTCCTCAACCACAATTCCCCAAAGTGTAGGATGGGATCAAGTAAAAGCACCAAAGGAACAGACTCTCTGGGAAAAAGAGGCATCCGCATGCGTCCTTTCTTCCACTGGTACATTTATTTCTGAATTCTCATATATTGTTCTGAATACTTTCTGTCAGCATAGCTGATGGAGTGGAGGAGACTGTCAGGGGAGAGAATCTTCATGCAAATCCAAATGGATCTTGTCATTCAGAAGGAACTCCCTCCTCTCTTGCCACCATCCCCAGTCTGACCATGGGGATAATTTATTCCTCCACTTTTTAAATCTGTCTATATTAATAAGATGCATGATTATTACATTAAAAACTGCAAGAGAAAAAGACGCCAAACTGGTAAATATAAGATGCACAGATGAACCTAACTGCATAAAGTCTGATGCTAAATCCTAACAGGCTCTGCATGTCAGAAATACCAGATTCCAAATATTCAAGAGAACTTGCATATCCTATCACACATACACCTCCACTGGCTTGTTTCTCTCTTGTTAAACTGAGAAAAATAGGTCTCATTTATCCAAATTCTTCATGTCACATTGATTAATGAATGCTTTTTCAGTGAGGATTGTGATGAAGTCACTGTGTTGAGCTCAGGATGAGGACTGGAGGTTGGAGAGAGAGAAAGTGCTCAAATAATTTATAATCTGGTAGATGCTAGTGATAATATCTCAATTATAATGTAGTCAAAATCTATCTGCATTTTAAAAGAATTCTGGAAACCAAAAGCATACGTACTGCAGATTCTCCTTACTTCCTAATTTTTCTTTTCTTTTCTGAATAAAACTGTCTATAGGGAGATATCTTTTTTTAATTGTCTAATTTCAAAAAGGTTTGGAAGTTGCTGCTCAGGATCATAGGTATAAGTTGAAAAAGAGAGACCTGCCCAAGTACAGTGAAGAATCCTAACTAACTAGACAATGTGTCAAGGCTACAATCTGCCCCTGGGGGAAAAAAGCAAAACAAAAACACAACAAAACTAAGTATTCCTGTAGGAAGTCACTCTGCCGTTCTAAAGCCTTACTGAATGGAGTTGTGCAGCAAACTGAGGCTTTAAATCAGGGCTGACTTACAGCTCAATAATAGATGAGCTTCAGGATGATGTAAAGTATCCTCCAGGAAGGCGCCATCCACCCCTCATCCGTATTTCACTCTCCTTTTTATCTAGGCCTTATCTGTACTGGGGAACATCACTCCCAGTTACCATCTCCCAGATGTCATGGTGGTGGTGAGAGAAGCTGGGCAAAGCTCTACTGTGTGGTTCAACAGAGATGGGGCAGGGAGTGAGTAATTACTCTGAAGTATTGTGCTGGAATTTGACATGCACTGAACAGATCCCTTGTAGATCAAGGGGAAAGAAAATAAGTGGTGTTGGGTATGGGAAAAGAGAAAGAAGGGAAGGAGCACAGAGGGATTTTCTGCTCTTACCCGAATGCATGGTTTCTAATTGTTTCCAAATCCAGAATGGATTTTTACAGGCAGGCTGGCTGTCTTTTCATCTGTCCAATAATGAAAGTGAGATGGAATACTAGCCAGTTTAATTAATCACTTCTTCAGCAAACATTTATTGTGCACCTGTTCGGTGCCAAGCTCTCCAGGAGCTGGGAGACAGGGGTGAACAAGACCAGATCATATTCTGCGCTGGGCTAAGATAGGCGGATGAACATTTCAAGAGCAGTCTCCTGGTCATCCCAGTACCCCCAAACACGTATGCAGCATACGTGTGACTGTGTATCCTTGGCCTGCCATACAGGCTCTGCCTACACTGGACATGACAAAAGGTCCTCATTCTCACTTAGTTTTAGCCATGCAATACTCTTGCAGTCTCACTTTCTGCCTCATTCACTCCTAAACTATAACAGAAACACAACAATGAGCAGTTTTTAGGATTTTAAAAAAGAACTCAGTTTCTATCTCATCCCATTTTTTCATTTTCATAGAGTTCCCCGATCAGCCATACCCTCTGCTCTGCCCAACCTTTGCTGCAAGCCCTCACTTTGGTATGTGCCCCTCCCAAGGTTGACTTCTACACACACTATTTTCTGTATCTGTTATCATGATCAATGGAGAGATGACTCCCTTACACTCACAATTCTGATGCCCACCACATGTACCAGTTCTGAGACATGACAATATCCATCTTCCTTCATCTGCACTGCAGGTTGTACTTTGCCTGTAAGCCCCAGTAGGAATGATGCCCATTCATCATGCTCCAAAACATCACCCAGTCTTACTGGAATTATTCTTAAATAGACAACTGCCCTCATCAAAAACTAGAATAATCACAGTCCTTTACACCCCAGGGAGGGTGAAGTAGTGGAAGTCCAAGTCCCCAAACCTGGCATAAACTACCTGGAACAAACATGAGTTTGTATCTGGGCTGGTACATTTCTGAGGTACTCCCCCGTAGCCTCCTTGTTATTGTCTGTGAGGATTTTTTTCTTTTAGGCATCATCTCTTATGAGAATCATTATAATTTGTGCATGAGATAATCTTACCCCAAAGTAAAAGTGGTTGGTGCTGGTTGGTGAGCAGCTCTGTGAGGTTCTCTGTAAAAGACAAGACCAGAGAGGAAAGCATCTTTTCCATCTTCAGGGATGGGTACTATTGGGCACTGTGACTTGAATTGGTTTTCATTTCTTCCCATTCCCTTCTTCTCTTTCCCACTCAATTTAGGACATTTGCCAGCCTGCAGGAGAGTTTGGGGTGGAAACACTGTTCTTAAGGACTATACACTAAGTCAAAGGTACAACCTCTGGAGAACTTCTCTGTGTCAAAGATAATCAGACCCTCCAGGAACTTCGATCTACTGGGGAAATTAGACATAAATCTATAAAGTAGAAAAAGGTGATATAACGAACATATGCAAATTAAAACTGTCCTAGTGTGATTATAAATTCTAGAGAGACCTGGAATAGAGATGTAATATAGAGATGACAGTGAAAGAAGGTTTTCTGGAAACACAATCTTCTCAGGATCGTAGTATGGTGCCTCTTGGCACTTTGTAGCATCACAGCCGCCAGAAAGGAGGAAAACCAGCCAGGGACGCGAGGGAAAAAATCCAATGTCTGTGACAAGCTGTCAGACAGTCATTAGCATTCCCCAGACCACAGAGGAGCTCAGATTTGAAGGTCTTGCCTGATCAAACACGCTTTCTCAGTAATGAACTATTGAGCCAACCCTTGGAATAAAAATCCTGTCAGTCTCCTTGGAACAACACTGCCATTTGAAATACATTCATCTCCTGTTTATGGGCATAGTCCCACTGGGTCCATTTTCCTTCTAACATTTCAACTATCAAAACAAGGAAATGATTTTCTTTAAGGTGGAACTGACAGCTGATCTGTTCTTTCAAACTGGGTAACAAAGGCATTGGTAGTGCTGATGTAATAAGTGGTACTTAAGTTGATGTCCAACAGGTAGTCTAAATAGGAATGATATTTTTTTCCTTCTGATAAATTTATTTTGCCCAATTTTGTATTTTGTGTATTCTTTAAATGCATTTGCATTTTAATTAACAGAAGCAGAACCTTTTTCTATTTGTTATCTAAATCTTAGCATATTTTTTCTACATATTAATAAAAATAAATATATACCCACATTTCCTAAAAGAAGTCACCTGGAAATGTGACCTGTGTCCATACTTGTATTATCACCAATAAATGCCAGTTTTATCTAAGATAGATCTGAATCTATGAAACAGCATGATTCAGGGATCAGAACAACTGGGTTGCCACCCATTCTTAGATTCTCAAGAGTCTGTAATAGATTCTTCACAATTCACCTTGGGCGTATATCATTGGGATTTGCTTAGACAACAAAATGTTAAGGAACCTGCAGGGTGAATAGCATTATTGGTATTAGTTCTTTATCCAGGCACTAAATTGATTTCTAGGTGGTTACCCAAACCCTAAAAGCTGCAAGGAGAGCAGAACTAATGCCTATAAGACTATGATTGCTGGGATGATTGTATCCCTGGGCTCAATGACCTCGAGGATTATGACATGGTATTGCTGGCTCAACTCGATTGAGGTTCCTAAACACACCTAAGGAAGTACCATTTAAGGTTGAAGAACTTAAAACCTTCTACAGAAAAAAATAGAAACTCTTTGCAGACTCAGGTTGTATAAAAACTTAGGAAGTCTCTTATGTTGCTAGGTTTTCTAAAATACAACAACAAAGACAGAACCCCAAATAGAAATGATAAATTTATTTTACTCATTTTACATAACAATGAGCAACTCAGAGTTAATTTTCATTTATCATCCCTCATTCACTGGAAATTTAACAGCAGTCCCTTACCATTTCAGCAAGAAGTATCTAATAGTTTTATTTTGTTAGATACATTTGCAGGAGTATCATTTTTCATCTGGGTGGGTCTCTTCCCAGATATGGCATATTCTGTCTGTTAGAAATGTGCTGTGTTTCAAATACCAAAAACTGCCATTGCACGGGCTTTTATCAGGAAGCCGGTTCCTTCCATCTTCCAGCACCTTCAGTCCTTGATCCTGTTGTTTTCCTCCTCATGGTGCAGCATAGCTGCCTGTTCTGCAAACATCAGGACCACTTACAGGGCAGGAAGAAGGGGAGAGTGTGGAGAGGTTGGGCAACATTATTCTCTTTCTCAGGTTTGTTCTTGGGGATGGAAGGAAAGCCTCTGGGGTATTCTAAATCTTACTGGTGTCATATTGCAAAGTTAGTGTTTTGAATTGATGACATTTCTGCCCTTTAAAAAAACATGAGAATTTTGTTTTTCCATAAGCAGGAGAAAATAGAATTTAACATCTAACTAGCCATATTAATGCAAATTTTTTTTCCTGAATTTATAACTCTGCAGCCGTCGACACGTCTCCTACCTCCCAGCTTCTCAACTCTTTGGTACCTCTCTGCACTCTCACTTCTGCAGGCTTTGATTATTAGGCCCTTCATTATCTCCAACCGTCTTCTTTTATCTTTCTAGTATATTCAGCTTTCTGTATCTGTGGGTTCTGCTTCTACAGATTCAACCAACCTCAGATCAAAAATAATCAAGAAAAAAATTGTATCCATACTGAACATGTACAGATTTTTCCTCATTTCTTAAATAATATAGCATAACAACTATTTATACAGATTTGCATTGCATTAGATAGTATAATTTGGAGATGATTTAAAGTATAAGAGGATGTGCAAAGGTTATAAGCAAATACTGTGACATTTTACACAGAGATTTGATCATCTGGGGATTTGGGTATCTTTGGACGAGGGGTTTGTCCTGGAACTAATGCCTTGCAGATATGGAGGGACAACTGTAATTAATTGAAAAAATCTTTATTCCTTTCCTGTCCCCTTTCTCTGACAGGAGTTGTTCCTGATCCAAAACGCTTGTTATCCAAAAAATACCCCAGTAATAAATGTATGTATCCTCCAAGTCTCATTAAATATTAGGAATTAGTCAAATATTTTATATCTATAAAGATTTATTTCCATAAAGTTGGTGTGAGTTGGCTCTGAGTTCCTCCAATGTGGATAGCACTCAAGTAAGTCTTTGGTTATGGATCGAAGGGCATGAGCTCAAGTGACCCAAGTTTATACTACTGGGCCAAAGAGAGAGTCCTAGTTGAAAACAGGATGTACGTGCAGTGTCTTGCACTGTAGAAGAGCAAGAGAGTGTGGAGATTGAAATAGGGCTGTATAAGGGATGTGTCTATGAAGCATTGTGGGACATCTTGCAGTATTTGTTGATTTATTGATGAAATTGTGAAGAGAGTATACACATCCAAACCTGAATCTACTCTGAGTGCTTGCTGGGAGTGGGGAAAGGGAAGTAGCCAATTTGCTGAAGAGTACAGCCAGGCTCGCCCAGACAGCTGAGAAATGATCACATCAAATTGGCAGAGAAGAGCATCACAGCCACCTGCAGCAGTTGCAGCAATCTGAGAGAACTCCAACTCCTCTGCTCCCCAGAAGTCCCAGGGGCCCCTTGGGACTTAGGGATGTGACTGTGAGACACACTTTCATCTTGGGAGAAGTGGATTTACTTGGCAGCAAAACTAAATTTGAATCAGACACTCTTTCTAATTTGCCCAACTCTAATAACCAATGTACTCTTCCATAAAATGCTACTCATATAAGGACTGACCATGCTACCTGTGTCCTTGAAAATGGATAAGACCTTGAAAATAGATCTGGTACTACATTAGAACTTGAAAATAATGTGATAAATAGAGGGATAATGAGGAGGAGGAGGAGAGAGGCCAAGATGTTGGGAGCAGGGACCAACATTAAAAAAAAAAAAAAAAAAAAAAGACTGGCAAGTCGATGAGGAGGAAGTGACCACTGGAAGAACACAGAAGGTGAGATGACACAAGCTGATACTCTGGACACAGACATGCTAAGTCTTTAAGATCCAGTGCAGCATAAGAAGAAGGCCTATTTGAAATAATTTTGTTCAGCCTGTGTGCCTATAATTTAGACTAAGTTACTACATTTGTTTTATATTATTCAGTGATTACAAAAGGCCTTAGCTTTTCAAGTCCTCCTTAACGCACATTATATTCTATCAAAACCTATAAGACATTTAAGGCAGGGTTTTGTGTTGAGTTGCTGCCGTAGGAACTTAAGTACCAGATCTTTGGAAAGCTGTACTTTGTTTAGATTTTGAACCCAGTCCTTAACCTTAGGGAAAATTGCATCTTTTTGTTCTCTAACTTGGCTTACATAGCATGTCTAGTTAGAGAAGTAGTTGAGGGGAGATCATGCTTTTTGAATACTCATAGAATGAAAATATGGTTTATTATAATCCTAAATTAATAAGATTCAATTATAGTGATGTTAAACTATATATCCTGTAGTTTTCATTCAAAGATATTCAAAAATAGAGAAATTTTATTTGGGTATAATTATATTCATGTCAACATCAATTTCTAGGCCTTATTTTGATGTATGAGTGAGAAAAATTTCAAATTACACAATCTCTACACTGTCTTTGCCATTTGTAGGTTATGCTAGTCAAGTTGACTAGAAACTCCAATAACTTTTTGCTAAAATTTTACTCAGAGTTGTAATTCAATAAAATAATATTTTATATAGAAGACTATTATTGATGGCATTGGGTCTTATTTTACCCCAGTAGCTCCAGTATCCTTGGTTTTTTATTTTTGTTTTATTCTACATGAAACCTGTAATGGAAAAATATCCCTGGTTTGAGTTCCTTGGTTGTTGCAAATGTGCTGTCTCATCAACTGTGATCTTCATTTTCTAAAATTGTTTCTTCAAAGAAAGGAAAGTTATTTTGGTGCACTTTATCCAACTAAAATGTCCTTATAAATGCAAATAATCTCTCCAGCCACACTATGTTTTTAATAGATAAATACTTCCATGAATTGTGGTTTACTTCTTATAATAATACAGATACTATATATGCTAGGTGAAAAGTAAATTTTCTTTTAACTTGTCAACTGCAGTATTACTTCAGTAGTTAATAAGTAGACTTGTATTTTTCATGACTGAAAAACAATGGAGGGCTAGAGATATAGCTCAGTTGGTAGAGTGTTTGCCTTGCTGGGTTCAATTCACACCACCATAAAATAAAAAAAGAAATTTTAAAAATGGAGTCCTACTTGGTCATAAAGAAGAATAAAATTATGTCATTTGCTGGTAAATAGATGGAATTGGAGAACTTCATGCTGAGTAAAATAAACCAGACTCAGAAAGTCAGGGTTGGAAAAAAAAGGGATAAAAAGGGGAAGCTCATGAAAATAGAAGGGAGAAACAGAGTAGATAAAAGAGCGGGGAGGAGGGGAGGCAAAGGGGAAGAACTGGAGAATATAGTTGGCCAAATTATGTTGTGCGCACATATGACTATATCACAATACACTCCCAATTTTATATGTAACTATACTGTACCAATTATAAATAAATACAAGGAAGACAAATAGAGTAGAGGAAGGGGATTGGGAAGACAGGAAGGAAGGGAATAGTATTAGGGATTGAAACAGAGAAAACTATGTTTATATACGTTTATAAATATGACAAAAAGAACCCCACTATTATTTATAACTACAGTGTACTAAAAGTAGCAGTTGCAAATTTAACTTACACTGTAAAGGAAATATGGTTATTTTTTTAATAATGTGGGGAAAAAAAATCACTAACTTTTAGCCCCATGCAGGTAAAAATCTCAATGTAAACTAATATAGGAAACAATTCCTTCAGAAAATGTTCAGCTTTGGGGCAAAAGACCAGAAAAATAAATAAATAAATAAAAGTCTTCCATATTTCTTATCTTTGATTTCTATGGATTCTTCTACAAGATGAGTTCTGTGGCTATGGGGACAAGATGTGGTTTTCAGGACTCCTGGGGTTAGGGGAAAGTCTTGGGCAAAGTGGCCTTTGAGGTGGTGGACATTGTCCTCCTGGTTGGTACTTTCCCAGCTGACACTGTGGCTCAGTTCCGTGGCTGCTGTATGACGTAGCGTGCCCACAGAGTCCCTGCATGATGAGTTCATGTGGTAGCTGCATGTTTTCCTCTATTCTCCATGCGAGTTTTAACTTTCTCCATATTTTTCTGGATCACTTCTTCCATTTTGACAGTTAGAAATACTAAAGGACTCCCTGAACGCTGCTCTTAGGTCTTTGTGTGGTTGGAGCATGGGCTTCTCAGAGGAACTTTGTGGTCACTCTGTCATCTGGTCTCTTATTGACTGCTCCAGCTCCATCCAATATGGTTCCTTAGGGGCTATAAAGACACGATTCCCAGGACTGGTGACCTTCTCTATAAACCTCTCTACTGGACACCCCACCACAACTACAGCAACCCCCAGCTTCCCAGGATGCTCTCCACCACAGACTCAGTGGTTGCAGGACCCTACACATACTACAAGGGGCCCGAGACCACTTGGGGGAAACCACAACCTCTTTTTGCTCTTCTGCACTTCCAAGTAATGTGGATTCTCTCCAGGTTGGTGCAGAACAACCTGTGAGGTGGATCCTTCCCAGAGCCCCAAGTGGAGAGCTGAAATGAGTCCCTGTGCCCCTATACTTGAGTTTTAAACTGGAGGCAGAGGTGGACAGTGCTTAGAACATGCGCCAGCTCTGTGTCTGGCTTTCCCAGTCCTCCTTTCCCCTCCTGCTTCCTTCTACCTGCCATCCCCTGGAGGGAAACGTGGGTGGGTTGTCCTTTATATTGTGATGTGTCATTCGCCATGTAGCAGCAGTTCTTGGGGTTTTGCTGTCATTGGTAGACCATAGGCAAGTCTTCCCTAGACCACAGGAGAACACATACACTGGATCTCCAGACTGTGGCTGCCTTATGTTAAAGAGGAGGTAGAAGAGTTACTTGGGAACCCTTTATTCAAGGCAATAGCCCGACTTAGAAGACTTTTTTTTGTTTTTTTTCTGCACAGTCTTATTTCTTGTGCTAGAATTTGAATAATATAAAATATGTTTTGTATTCTTTCTTACTACAAATCCCAAGTATACCTTCACCTTCAATTAAATGAGCACACAGACCACTTGGATGAGCAAAAAGTGAAGAGCATTTTACTGGTGCTCATAACTATTACCAAATATATTGCTGTGGAAAGTAACCTTATTTCTATGTGGAAATGGATGATGGGCCAGCTGCCAATTCCTTTTCAAAAATCATGGAAGAGCAAAGAATTTTTTTTCTCCTGGTGGAGTTTTTGTTACTATATAAAGATAGAATATTCTTCATTTTTATAGATGAACTTCTTGCAGCAAGTGCATTATATTGTATTATACAAATAGCAACTCATTTTTTAGAAAAGATATAGGCAGTAAAGTTTGACATTTTACTGGGCATAGCAGGGGGTACCATCAGCACAAATTGATTCACACATCCACATGTTAGCTTGTTTCTAAAAGAAATCTTGAATAAGAATGAACACATCAATTCCTTTCAAAGGTAACTGAAGCAGTTCACAGAGGAAGAATTCATCTACACTCTCTCCCTTAGATACTGCAAAAATAACAACAGCTCACTATAGCCATTATTACCACATGGCTCATTAAGCTGAATGCCTACTTTAAGAGGGATAGGTTTTGCTTTCTTTAGAATCTACTTCTAGATATCCTGGCTTTTTACATAAATTTTAAGACAGATTTCATCATTATAAAGGAACATGTTAGAACTTCTTTGGTACATCTCCTTTCAATACAATTTTAAAAACACATTTCCAGCACTCAGAAATTTATGCATTAAACAAGGCTTCTCTTCCTTAGCTTAAGATTTTGCCACTTGATAGGGCCTGATGTGATGTTTCTGTCCAGTGCTTTTTGAGTCACATTAACTCACAAGTTCTCAAGGTTTTGTTGTGATCAAGTTGCTTCCTGGTTTACGCATGATAACCAGTATATCTTCTTACATTAAGAAATTAATATCAGAGTTTTAGTGTTCAGTTCATATTGTAGTTGCTGAGTTTAATCTCTGATTTACAAGAAGTTGATTGAAAATTATGGTTCTGTTTTTCTTTACGACATGGCACAAAAAATAAGCTGTGGGATTTTGCTATGGAATAAACTAATCTATATATTAACAGTAAATGGCTAACAACCTAAGCAAACCTATCTGGGAGGCTGACATGTCATTATCTGTAACACACATCAGAAAGCAACCCACCAGGTGGCAAAACAGATGAAGCCCCAACAGAAGTACTCAGTGTGAGTCAGCTCACTACCACACACATTATGACTAGTATTTGTTTTGTATAAACTTTTAATAGTAGTGGGCTATGCTTAATTCAGTTGTATAAATTGGTGAACTGGGAACTAGCAAGATATGGGGTGTGTGAATCCCACTACAAAGACTAAATCTATGTTCTCCATGGTAAAATCAGGCATGTCTCCCTCTCCCAGAGAGGGAAGAGTGCCAATAAATTGCTTTCACTGTAGAGGATTGAAAATGAACACTCAAGATTAAGATGCAGTGCAAATTCTATGTGCGTCATCTCAGATGATATTTGGAAATATTTTATAAACTTACAACTATGAGTATCTGGATACCCTTTAAGTTTTATCTCCAAATATTTCTGTATCACTTATTTGTAGTTGAGGCTGGTAGTAGTACACAGGTTAGGCCTCTATCCGTTTAACCCCAAAAGTAAGGTAAAAAGTGCTCAGTTAACTGAACTACTACTTGGTAGTTTGGTGAACACTGGCATTACTCCATTACTCCTGGAGGCCTTAGCTCCCATCCTCAGGAGTCTGTCAAAGTATTCCCTACTTATGTAGTACTCCCCAAGAAAGTTCAGGTCAGTACTTTCCTGAATTTTTACAGAAATGTTCTGCTGCTTTTTCCAGATGTCCCATTGGTCTAATCTTTAATATGGTTTTGAAAACATCTAAACTCTAGAGAGGGTTTTACTTCCCACCTCTGAGTGGTCATGTGTTAATTGTATTCATTGATGGGGGAAAGTGGTGAACCACGTTATAGAGGTCACAAACTTTTATAACTAATATTTCATGGGACTATGGAGTGAAGAGAGGAACGTGAGACCCACAGAATCAGGCAATCAGAAATGGGAAATGGAAATAGAGTACCCTTTTTTCTTTTGGCATAAGTAGATGTCTTTATAACTTGATTACAATCATGTTAATAACATGATCATTCATATTGGCAAATGGAATTCTTGGGCTCTATTTTCCTTGCTAAGAAATAAAACCTCAGTCATGTAGAGTAAGGGCTGAGACAACCTGGAGTTAGACTTTGAGGCAAATGTAAGAAACTGGAGTCAGTCTCCTCCTAAATTGCTGTTTTGCAGCATAGATCTGATTGGTTCAAGTGTACAACTTAATAATAGTAGAAGAATTATGTTCTTTCATGTTCCAAACACTATGCCAAGTAACTTACTTAAATGCTCATATTGCTTATCTTTATTTTATAGATATTGAAAGTTAGGCTCAAAACTTTTAATAAATGTACTTAAGAGTCTCCAACTGGTAAGAAGATGCACAGATATTCACACTCAAGAAAATGAATGTTATCTTCATTAGTAAATTGGAATGATTAAGCTACCTTGCAGCTATTGAAAGGATTCACTATCAATATAGGGCAGGTACCTGGCATCTAGAGTACTAAGCATTGAGATGTACATTTTGTCTATTATTAACCTCTGTTTTTCCTAAACATCTTCTTTACAGACTGAGTTGTGACTTCTGATCATTTTATCTCTTATCCCAACTAATAATTAAAACTCACTTAATAGTCTATGTTCTCTTTTATTCTTGGGTTGTTATTCTGTGTATAATCTATAGTGCACCGTATCTCTCCCTATAACATTATGATTTAAAAATCAAAGCAAGTAATGTATTTCTTTCTGTTCATGATTTCTTACCATCTTCTCTGTTTGTTCAACTTTGTTTTCAAGGTTAAATATTTTGTCTTCAATATCTGAGGTTCTGTCTTCCAGGTGTTCTATCCTATTGGTTGTGCTTTCTATGGAGTTCTTAATTTTGTTTATTGTTTCCTTCATTTCAAGGATTTCTGTTTGGTTTTTTTTCAATATCTCTAACTCTTTATTGAAATGATCTTTTGCTTCCTGTATTTGCTCTTTTAACTGTCGATTGGTGCTATCATTCAATGCCTGCATTTGCTCTTTCATCTCATCATTCAATGCCTGCATTTGCTCTTTCATCTCATCATTTGCTTCCCTGATCATTTTAATTATGTACATTCTGAACTCCCTTTCTGTTATTTCTTCTGTCATGCTGTCGTTGGATTTTATTGATGTAACATCTAGATTTGTTTGGGACATTTTCTTCCCTTGTTTTCTCATATTGTTCAGGGATCAGTGGGTCATTAAGATATTGCAGATTTCCTCTATTGACTTATAATATCCCTGAAGATGCTAGTATATCCCCTCTTATCCTTCAGTAGCCTGCAGTCTTGGAGGAAGTTGATAATGCGGTGCTCCACAAGGAAGCTGCCTCTCTAGGGTTGGTGACCCTCAGGTGGGGTATATTCCCTGCTAGTGGGCAGAGGTGCCTCCACTTGTTGACCAATGGTCATCCAAAGGGGAACTAGGCTGCGGGCTGAGGCATGGCCTGTTTGTTCCTGTGTCTCTGGTTTTACCGACCTTGTGGGAAAACCTCACCTGGCAGGGAAGACTCACCCGGTGGGGAGGTCTCGCTGGTCAGTTCCCCTCCTAGACGTTCCCCTCAATCTACAACTACCACCTGGGCTGGGCTGTCTTCCTCTGCAATGTTCCCAGGGGCCTGGACCTACCTCCTGGGCCTGGGAGCCTCACCCTTCGCAGGCGAGTCTCCTTAGGCTGCCTCTCCTCAGAGAATCTGCCCGCAGTCCTGGAAACTTCGCTCCGCCCCTAGGCATGTCTCGGTGCAGCTCTTCCAGCAAGAAGCTGCCTAGGTCCTGGGACCTAATCGCCTGGCTATGCGGCCCCTCCTCTGAGTCGCCACCTGGAGCCCCATATAATAGCTCCGAGACCCAGAGACCCACCACGCACCTCTTCCTCCGGACAGCCGTCCGGTTTCTGACGCAGTCACTAGGAGTCCAAGCAACTCACTTCTCGTCTCCTCCTCCCGCCAACCGCCAGTAGCCCTAGGCAGTCACTCCGAGTCCAAGTGACCCACCCTGTTCCTCCTCCTCCTCGGGGTAGCCCCCCGGGTGTTCAGGAGCAGTCACTTGGAGACCAAGGGACCCACCGTGCTCCTCCTCCAGGCAGGCCACCAGTGTTCAGGAGTGGTCGCTTTGAGTCCAAACAACTCACCACTTGCCTCCTCCTCTGGCAACTGCCTGTGGCTCTGATGCAGTCACTCCTAGACCAAGTGACCCGCCACGCTCCTCCTCTTCCTCCGGGCAACCCCCCGGTGTTCAGAAGTGGTAGCTCTGAGTCTAAACAGCTCACCACGCTCCTCCTCCTCAGACAGCTGCCCAGGGCCCCAGTGGTTGCTCTGAGTCCAAGCACTGTGCTGAGCAGCCACCTCTACGATGTTCCCAGTTGTCCGTGTTTACCGCTCCAGCGCGGGGATAGGCGTCTCGCCGGGCAACTCTACTTCACAAAGTTCCCTGCATTCTGGGGTTACCGCCCCATCCGGGACGCCTCCCCAACGGGAGAGACTCACCCGGCGGCTTTGAGTTGGTCCCAAGTCTCTCACTATCTCCTCTTTTGAATCCTGCGTCCTGGAGCAACATGAAATGCAGCCGCCCTCTAGTCCGCCATCTTGAAAACCTCGCAAGTAATGTATTTCTTGATGCATTCTTTTTCTTTCAAATTTTGCACCATGAATATGCATTAACTCTTCAAAAACGTAGACTTTTAAAAAATTGTTTTCACTTGTATATAGGGGTAATAATGTCTGTCTCGTTCTACTGTCTTTCCCATCCCCACTGCCCCACACCTCCCCTCACTCCCCTCTGCATAATCCAAAGTTCCTTCATTCTTCCCTACCCACCCTCCCCCCACAAATATGGATCAGCATCCGCTTATCAGAGAAAATATTCGGCCTTTGGATTTTGGGGATTGGCTTATTTCACTTAGCATGATATTCTCTACTTTCATCCATTTACCTGTAAATGCCACGATTTCATTCTTCTTTAAGGGTAATATTCCGTTGCATATATGTACCACATTTGCTTTATCCATTCATCTGTTGAAGGGCATCTAGGTTGGTTCCATAGTTAAGCTATTGTGAATTGAGTTGCTATAAACTTTGATGTGGCTGTGTCACTGTAGTATGCTGATTTTACATCCTTTGGGTATAAATCAAGGAGTGGGAAAACTGGGTCAAATGGTTGTTCCATTCCAAATTTTCTGAGGAATCTCCATAATACTTTCCAAAAAGGATGGACCAATCTGTAGTTCCACCAACAATATATGAGTGTACCTTTTCCCCCACTTCCTTGCCAAAACTTATTATTGCTTGTATTCTTGATAATTGTCATTTTGACTGGAGTGAGATGGAATCTGAGAATAGTTTTGATTTGCATTTCTCTAATTGCAAGAGATGATGAACATTCTTTCATGTTTGTTGATCGGTTATATTTCTTCTGTGAAGTGTCTATTCAGTTCCTCAGTCCATTAATTGATTGGGTTGTTTGTTTTTTTTGGTGTTATTTGAGTTCTTTATATATTCTGGAGATTAGTGCTCTATCTGAGGTGTGTGTGGTAAAGATTTTCTCCCATTCTGTAGATTCTTTCTTTATGTTATTGTTTCCTTTGCTGAGAAGAAGCTTTTTAGTTTTAATACATCCCAATTATTGATTCTTAATTTTGCTTCCTGCACTTTAGGAATCTTGTTGAGGAAGTCAGATCCTAAGCTAACATGAAGGAGGTTTGGGCCTGCTTTTTCTTCTATTAGGTGCAGGATCTCTGGTCTAGTGCCTGGTCTTTGAGTTGATTTTTGTGCAGGGTGAGAGATAGGGATCTAATTTCATTTTGTTACACATAGATTTTCAGTTTTCCCATCGCCATTTGTTGAATAGGCTATCTTTTCTCCAATGAATATTGTTGGCACCTTTGTCTAGTATGAGATAATTGTATTTGTGTGGGTTTGTCTCTGTGTCTTCTATTTTGTACCATTGGTATACATGTCTATTTTGGTGCCAATACCATGCTGTTTTGTTACTTTTGTTCTGTAATATAGTTTAAGCTCTGGTATTGTGATGCCTTTTGCGTCACTCTTCTTGCTAAGGATTGCCTTGGCTATTCTGGGTCTGTTATTTTTCCAAATAAATTCATGATTGCTTTTTCTATTTCTATGAAGAATGTCACTGGGATTTTAATAGGAATTGCATTGAATTTGTATAACACTTTTGATAGTATGGCCATTTTGACACTATTAGTTCTGCCTATCCAAGAGCATGGGAGATCTTTCCATTTTCTAAGGTCTTCTTCAATTTCTTTCTGTAGTGTTCTATAGTTGCATTGTAGAGGTCTTTCACCTCTTGTTAGATTAATTCCCAAGTTTTTTTTTTGAGGCATTGTGAATGGGGTAGTTTTCCTAATTTCTCTTGCAGTGGATTGGCTACTTATTTATAGAAATGCATTCAATTTATGGGTATTGATTTTATATCCTGCTACTTTGCTGAATTCATTTATTAGTTCTAGAAGTTTTCTGGTGGAATTTTTTGGATCTTCTAAATATAGAATCATGTTGTAAGCAAACAGTGATAGTTTGAGTTCTTTTTTTCCTATTCATATCCCTTTAATTTCCTTCATGTGTCTGATTGTTCTGGATAGAGTGTCAAGGACGATGTTGAATAAAAGTGGTGAGAGGGCATTCCTGTCTTGTTCCAGTTTTAGAAGGAATACTTTTGATTTTTCTCCATTTAGAATGATGTTGGCCATGGGCTTAGCATAGATAGCTTTTACAATGTTGAAGTATGTTCTTACTATCCCTAGTTTTTATAGTGTTTAGAACATGAAGAGTTGCTGTATTTCGTCAAATGCTTTTTCTGCATCTATTGAGATAATCATATAATTCTTGTCTTTAATTCTACTGATGTGATTTATTACATTTATTGATTTCCAGATGTTGAAACAACCTTGCATTCCAGGGATGAACCCCACTTGATCTTGTGCACTACCTTTTTAATAGGTTTTTGTATACGGTTTGCCAGAATTTTTTTGAGAATTTTTGTGTCTAGGTTCATCAGGGATATTGGTCTGAAGTTTTCTTTCTTTGATGTGTCTTTGGTATAAGGATGATCTTAGCCTCATAGAATGAGCTTGGAAGGGTTCCCACCTTTTCTATTTCATGGAATACTTCAAGGAGTATTGGTGTTAATTATTCTTTTAAGGTCTTGTAGAACTCAGCTGAGAATCTGTCTGGTCCTGGGCTTTTCTTGGTTGGTAGACTTTTGATGGTGTCTTCAATTTCATTGCTTGAAATTGATCTGTTTAAATTGTGTATGTCCTCCTGCATCAGTTTAGGTATATCATATGTCTCTAAAAATTTGTCAATGTCTTCAAGTTTTTCTATTTTATTTGAGTATAAATTTTCAAAATCGTTTCTAATTATCTTCTGTATTTCAGTAGTATCCATCATAATATTTCCTTTTTCATCATGAATTTTAGTAATTTGAGTTTTCTCTCTTTCACTTTGTTAGTGTGGCTATGGGTTTATCAATTTTATTAATTTTTTCAAAGAACCAACTTTTTTTGTCAATTTTTTAATTGTTTCTATTTCATTGATTTCATCTATGATTTTAATTATTTCCTGTCTTCTGTTTTTGGTGTTAATTTGTTCTTTTTCTAGTTCTTTGAGATGTAATGGTAGGTCATTTATTTGTTGACTTTTTATTCTTTTAATGTATTAGCTCACTGCTATGAACTTTCCTCTTAGCACTGTGTTCATAATGTTCCAGAGATTTTGATATGTTGTATTGGTCTTCTCATTTACCTCTAAGTATTTTTTATTTCCTCCTTGATTTCTTCTTTTATCCATCCATCATTCAATATCATACCATTCAGTCTCCAGGTACTGGAGTAGCTTCTATTTCTTATTTTATGGTTGATTTCTAGTTTTATTCCATTCATCTGATAGAATGCAGGGTAGTATTTCTAATTTTTTTATATTTTTTTTGTGGCATATTATATGGTTTGTTTCAGAAAAGGATCCATGTGCTGCTGAGAAGAAATTATATTTGCTCAATGATGGTTGAAATACTCTATATATGTCCATTAAGTCTAAATCATTGATTGTGTTATTTAATTCTATGGTTTCTTTGTGTAGTTTTTGTTTGGAAGACATATCCAGTGGTGAGAGAGGTGTGTTAAAGTCACCTAGTATTATTGTGTTGTGGTTTACTTGATTCTTGAAATTGAGAAGGGTTTGTTTGGTGTATGTGAATACTCCATTGTTTGGGGTATATATATTTATGATTATGTCTCATTGGTGTATGATTCCCTTAAACAGTATACAATGTCCTTCTTTATCCCTTCTGACTAACTTTTGTTAGTCAGACATGAGTCTACTTTGTCTGACATGAGGATGGAAACCCCTGCTTGTTTACACAGTCCATGTGAGTGATGTTTTTTCCCAACTTTTCACCTTTAGTCTGTCAATATCTTTTCCTAGGAGATGAGTCTCTTGAAGATAGTATATTGTTGGGTCTTTCTTTTTTTTTAATTCAATTTGCCAGTCAATGTCTTTTGATTGAGTTTAGGCCATTAACATTCAGGATTATTATTGAGATATGATTTGTATTCCTGGTCATTTTGGCTTATTTCTGGTTTTTAACTTGACTTAGTTTCTCCTTTGATTGACCTTTCCTTTAGTGTAGCTCCTTCCTTTGCTGGTTTTCATTGTTTTTTCCATTTCCTTCTCATGGAATATTTTGCTGAGAATGTTCTGTAGTGCAGGCTTTATGGTTGTGAATTCTTTTAACTTTTGTTTATCATGGAAGGTTTTTATTTTATTTTCAAATCTGAAGCTTACTTTTACTGAACATAAAATTCTTGGTAGGCATCCATTTTCTTTCAGAACTTGATATATGTTATTTGAGGACCTCCTGGCATTGAGGGTCTGGGTTGAGAAATCAGCTGAGTTCCAAACTGGTTTCCCCTTATATGTAATTTTTTTTTCTCTCATAGTCTTTAAAATTCTATCTTTTTTTCTGTAGGTTAGTCATTCTCATTATAATGTGCTTTGGTGTGGGTCTGCTATAATTTTGTACATTTGGGCTCTTGTAAGTCTCTTGTGGTTGACTTTCCATTTCATTCTTTAGATTTGGGAAGTTTTTGATATTATGTCATTGAAAAGATTGTGCATTCCTTTGGTTTGTATCTCCATACCTTTGTCTATTCTGATAAATCTTCAATTTGGTCTTTTCATGTCATCCTATATTTCTTGGAAGTTCTGTTAATGGTTTCTAACCATCTTCTCTGTGAGGTCAACTTTATTTTCAAGAGTATATATTTTGTTTTCATTGTCTGAGGTTCTAGCTTCCAAGTGGTCTAGTCTATTGGTGATACCTTCCATTGAATTTTTAATTTGGTTTATTGTTTCCTTTATTTGAGGATTTCTGCTTGATTCCTTTTTATAATCTCTGCCTCTTTATTGAAGTGTTCTTCACTTCCTGTATTTTCTCTCCAATACCATCCTTTATTTCAAAGCTCAGTCTAACTCTGTTATTTTCTAAACTCCTTCTCTGACATTTCTTCTACTGTGTTGTCTATGGATTCTATTGTTGGAACATCCCGGTTTGTTTGAGGCACTTTTTTCCCTTGTTTTTTCATGTTGTTTGTTTGTCTTCTCATCTAGTGGTGTGAAGCTAAGACAGTACAGATTCTACCCTATAATCTTATGGTGTCCCTGAAGGCTTCCAGAACCTCACCTTTAAGGGGGAGACCAATATTAACAGCACCCAATACAAGTGATATACCACCTTAAAACAAATGACTCCTATTAAGGTGTTTACAGTTTTGTCACAATAGACAGAAATAAAGTGTTCAATTATTATCTACAACATAAACAGTCAGTTTGCTAAAAGGGTTTACCATTCCAAATGATGGACAATGAGGGAACAGAAGTAGTGTAAGTTGTGATGTTTATGAGGGAGAGGGAGAGAAGAGAGAGGTAAAAATATATAGTAAGAGTGAAGGAGGAATTAATAGAGGTTGGCTGTTAGTATGAGAAAAATGAGAAAGAGAATCCAGGGAGGCAGGTAGGTGAAAGAAAAAATTATGTACAGATTTTTTTAAAAAGTAAAAATATAAGAATACACACAAAACTGTCATATACCATTAAGACATCCCATTCCTCAATAAGTTGGTGCATAAAAAAATGTTTGGATTCAAAGATGGTAGAGGTATGAGAGAGGGCGAAAAAAGAAACAAAGGAGAAAAGTCTCAATGCAAAATTGAACGATTGCCTCCATTGGCTTTCAAAATTTTTCTCTGTTTCCCTTCTCTGTTGATAGGTGTGGTTTTCTGAAGTTTGATGTTAGCTCCTGTCCAGTGGGTGCTGGACTGGTTGTGTGGGTGAGTTGATAGCAAGATGCCCTCACACCCTCTTACTGTCTTTCCACCCATTGTAGCTGGCCCCTTTTGTCCCTGCAAACTTCTGGACTAACTGAGCTGGAGAGAGCCCAATTTTCTCTAGTTTCTTCAACCTCTCCTCTCCCCAAGGAACTGTCTCTAGTCTCTGGCTTTCCACAGGTTTGCCAGACCCAGACTGGCCCACACAAATCAGCTGCAATCTCATGGACCTGGGCTTCAACTTCCCCAGATCCTGTGTTGCTGCAGTCCCAAAATCTCAATGCCCTTTCAGCTTGCAGAGAGACCACTAGGGATGTGCTCACACAAAGGAGTGACCCTACAAAAGGCAGCCAAATGACAGTCACTACTACCAAGCAGAAAGATCTCAGATGCAACCAGACCTGCAGTTACCTCAATTTATCTGCAGGCCCTGGCCTGAGTCCCCAGACAGAGGTGGCCATGCCCCAGATGGCGGTGGCAGAGGTGGTAAACTTGCAGACCCTGACTGTTGTCCCAAACTGGTGGCAGCCGCGTGTAACCAAACCTGTGGATACTGTGACAATGGGCTTACAGTCAACAGCGGGCAGCAGGTGATCTGCTGGCGGTCTGGAGGTGGTCTGAAAGCTAATGGCAGAGGATCGGCAAGTAGATATTGGGTGATGGGTAGGTGAAAGGTGGGTGATGGGCAGGCAAGAGGTGGGCTCACAAGGAAATGGTGGATGGTAAGTGTCCATCAGTGAGAGATCTGCACTCAAAAGGCAGGTGATATACTGGCAGAGGGCAGGTAACCAGGTGACTGCAGTGGACGAATGGGGTAAACAGCAGAGGAACAGTGGGCCGTGATGGCTTCCTCACAGAGAAATAGTATTTCCTCTGCTTGAATCCTGAGTTATGGAGAGACAAGGAATGCAGCCTCCCTCTAGTCTACCATGTTGGATCTCCTCAGTGGAGGTTTATCAAACTCATTTAAGAAAAGCATGTTGGAATATACATGCCTACTATACTTTATCAAGAATTTTTTCTGTCACATTTATTACCAAAATGTCATCCTTGAATTATAATACAAGCATACCAGTTTCAGAATATTGCAAAGAAGCAGATATTGCCATGAAGCAAGTCTCACACATGTTTTGGTTTCTAGTGCATATGAAATTTGTTTATACTGTAGGTTGTATATAGTATGAACATTATGCAGTTTGTTTTAAAAAGTCTAATGTTAAGAATACTATATTGCTTAAAAATATTGTACTGATTTAAAAAGAAATACTAACAATCACCCAGGCCTTCGGTGTTTCATAAGTCTTTTTGCTGTGGAGGGTCTTGACTCCATGTGTTAGCTGCTCACTAAAGACAGTGGTGGTTACTGAAGGTTGAGGTGGTTGTGACAATTTGTGAAAATAAGATAAAAATGGAGATTGTTGCATCAGTGGACTCTTCCTTTCATGAAAGGGTTCTCTGTCACATGAACACTGCTGACAGTATTTTGTCCACAGTGGAATTTCCTTCACAATTGGACTCCTCTCAAGCCCTACCACTGCTTTATCAATTAAGCTTCTGTAATATTCTAAATCTTTTATTGTCTTTTCAACAATGCTCACAGCACTTTCACCAGGAATGGATTCCATCTCAAGAAAATCTTTGCTCATCCCTAAGAAGTGAAGCCCTCATTTGCTTAAGTTTTATCATAAAATTATAGCAACTCAATAACATCTTTCAGACCTCATTGCTAATTCTAGCTCTCAGGCTATTTCTACCACATCTGCAGTACTTCTTCACTGAAGTCTTGAGCCCCTCAAAGTCATTCTTGAGGTTTGGAATTAACTTCTCTCCTGTTAAAGTTCATATTTTGACTTCCCATGAATCACAAATGCTCTTAGTGGCATCCCAGACTGGTAAATCCTTTCTACAAGGTTTTCAATTTTTGTTGCACAGATCCATCAGAGGAATCACTATTTTTGACAGCTGTAGCCTTATGAAATGTATTTTTTAACTAGTAAGGCTTGAAAGTTGCAGAAGAGCTTTTGTGTTAGCAGGCATAAAGTAGCATTCATTTCATTGTGCATGTCCATCAGAGCTCTTGGGTGACTGGGTACATTATTAATGAGCAGCTATGTTTTAAAAGGAATCTTTCTTTCTGAGCAGTAGATCTCAATAGCACTTTTTTTTTTTTTTTTTTTTTTTAGTGGTGCTGGGGATTGAACCCAGGGCTTTGTGCATGTGAGGCAAGTACTCCACCAACTCAGCTATATCCCCAGCCCTCAATAGCTCATTTAAAACATTCAGTAAACCATCTTGTAAAGAGATGTGCTATCTTCTGGGCTTTGTTGTCCCATTTATAGAGCATGGGAAGAGAAGATTTAGTATAATTCTTAAGGGCCTTAGGACTTTTGGTATGACAAATAAGAACTGGTTTCAACTTAAAGTTACCTGCTGCGTTGCACTAACAAGAGAGCCCATCTTTTGAAGCTTTGAAGCCAGTTATTCTCTAGCTATGAAAATCCTGCATAATCTTCTGAGATAAGGCTGTTCATCTATATTAAAAGTCTGCTGCCTAATTTTATCACCTTCATCAGTGACCTTAGCTGAATCTTCTGAATAACTCGCTGTGGTTTCTTCATTACCATCTTCTGCTCCACTTTGCATTTCTATGTTGTGGAGATGGTTTCTTTTTTTAAACCTTAGGAACTGACCTTTGTTGGTCCCAGACTTTTCTTCTGCAGTTTCCTCAGTTGTCTCAACCTTCACAGAATTGAAAAGAATCAGTACCTTGCTCTGGATTAGGCTTTGGCTTAAGGGAATGTTGCAGCTGCTTTGATTTTTCTATCTAGACCACTAAAACTTTCCACATCAGACATAAGGTTATTTTACTTTCTTATCATTCATGTGTTCCCTGAAGTAGCACTTTCAATTTCCTTCCTTCCTTAATTTCTCTTTGTGTTCACAACTTGGCTGTTTGGTGCAGGAGTTCTAGATTTCAGCTTCTCATGCTTCAACATGGCTTCCTCACTTTACTCGGTTGTGTCTAGATTGATTGTAAGTGAGAGGTGCGTGGCTCTTCCTTTTACTTGAATACTTAAGAGACCATTATAGGGTTATCAGTTGGCCTAATTTTAGTGTTTTTGTGCTTCAGGGAAGCGGGAAGCCTGAGGGAAATGGGGAAATGACTGCTAGGCGCTGTCAGAACATATACAACATTTATGAATTAAGTTCACCATTTTATATAGGTGGGGCTCGTAGTACTCCAAAACAATAGTGACATCAGAGGTCACAGATCGCCATAACAAATATAATAATGAAAAAGTTTAAAGTAGTGAGGGAATCACAAAAATGTGACCAACACAAAATGAGCACAGAATTTGAAAAACTGCACCAGTAGACTTGTTTGACACAGGATTGTCACAAACTTTCAATTTACTTAAACACACACACACACACACACACACACACACACACAATATCTGCAAAGCTCAATAGATGGAAGCACAATAAAGTAAGATATACCTGTATAGGAATTTTAGGATTGGTAAATTCCTTAGAGGTTAGGCTTATGTTTTTAAACATATTTGGTACTTAAAAGAGCAGTATTTTCATTCAGAAAGTATTTGTGTAGTAGAATATTGCCAACACACAAATATCCTTGGAAATGCAAAAAAAAAAAAAAAAAAATGTGAAAAATCCTCAACAGTTGACACAACAGACCTGTGCAGACTAGCTGTTCGTTAGGGTGGCAAATTTCTCCTTTCCTTAAGATATAGTTGATTTAATATTTAGACAAATCTTTCACAGCTGTGTATCAAAGGCTAATACTATCACTTCAGGAACTCATTTGGGAAAACTACTGGTAACTGATTCAAATACCTGGTTTTCAAAGGACGAATGATATCGCTAATAAGTGGATGATGACACATAATGGAGGGTGGGAGGGGTTAGTATTAGGGTTAGAGTTAGGGTTAGGGAGGGGGGCAATAATGGAGGAAGGAAGGACTGTATAGAGGGAAAAAGAGGGGTGGGAGGGGTGGGGGGAAGGGGAAAAAATAACAGAATGAATCAAACAACATTACCCTATGTAAATTTATGATTACACAAATGGTATGCCTTTACGCCATGTACAGAGAGACAACATGTATCCCATTTGTTTACAATAAAAAAAAAAAAAAAAAAAAAACAAATACCTGGTTTTTCTCAGTCCTTGGCTATTAAAATCTCCAGCCATCCCTGTGGTCCTGATCTGTGTGTGCTCCAAGTCTTTCCTCCTGGCTAGACATCAGTGTTGACATCAGTGACTGGTGAGAGTTAGGATTGAAAGAATACCACGGGTAATGGAAGGATAATCTGATATGGAATCAGGTTTTAAATCACTGTTCTATTTATATCACCTTTTCTCCCAGATTTCCTAGAGAGCTACCCTGTAGCTTGACAGACAAATATATCACTCCATTTCACTTTCAGCACAACCCAAGGATTTTATATTGATATTTCTGCTTTACAGATGAGAAACTTAAGGCTCAAGAATTACTTGCTGTACTCCCCAGCTCAGACATCTGCTCTTCTATGTAGCCCCGACTGGTTCATTCTCTATATGTGCTGGTCCATAAATTCATTCGACGAATGACTTAATCTTATACTTTCATGTAGCTGGGAGCTTACTCATTGCAAGTAAAATGTAGAGCTCAAGAAATGGGTGAAACCCAACTTCAACATTCTCCACCATCTTTATCTCTTCTAAAGAGATGTTAGTAAGTGATAACAAGGCCTGGCTAGTTTGGGGCTGTTGGGGTATCAGCAGGTTTCTTAAGACTAGGCATGGATGACACCCAAAGATAGCTTTGTCTGCTCCATCACAGTTATGGTTCATTTTCTTTCTCCAGAGACCATGCAAGAAAGCTGTCCTGACCATCTCAAGTCAAATAGCTGGTCAGAGAATTGACAGTTATTGACTGCATCTCAGATTCAATCTCTTATCTTGGGTATTGTAAGACATACAAAACTAGCCCAACTTAGTCCCTGCCTTCTAAGAAATCCAATTTATGTATTAAAAGATAAAAGGTTTTATTAAGTGATTGTAGCACAAGTCCATGAGAGGCACAGAGAAGAGTGGTGGGAGTTTGCTGGAGGGGTCCTCCTGGAACCTGGGGAGAAGCAGCAGGACTTGGACAGTGAGATGGAGAAAGTGAAGGGAGTAAAACAGACCCCCAAGGGAGGTGTGATTTGAAACACCACAGTAGGCATGGGGGAATGGAGGCTGTCAGCTAGATCAGCCTGAAGCATGCGCTGGTTCCCTGCAAAAGGAACAAAGGAACCCACCTCCATGAGACTCAGTCTTCATGTACATAGCACAAGGAATGAAAACCACTAGGGTGGGGAAAGAGTAACAAGTGGTTATTTCCCTACAAATTCCCCCAAAAGTGACTTGGCAATTGTGATTTTATAGGAAAAATAAGTCAGTTTTAGTGTTGAGCAGAGGACAGCCAGATTCAAATAAAATCTTTGATTCATTACGCAAGATTTCTTTTCCTCCCAGGTGAACAATTAGCCCTTTTGATGTTGGAGCAGTTATAGAAAACTGAATTTAGAGTCCTTTGTTTGTTGTTTGCGTTTCAGTTTATAAAAAGCTTGCCCTAAGGTAAGAAACATCTGTTCAGAGAATCTGGGGAAAACAGATTTTATTTCTTCATATACTCAGTGAGCTGCTGACTTTTGCTGCAAAATATCAAACTGGGATATGAAGAGGGTGAGGTGAAAAAGAAAAGGTCAGAGAACTTGTGCTTTGGGCACTCCTGGTGAATGCATAATAAATCTATACATGTGTCATGCTGCATGTAATGTACAATAAAAGAGTTATATTCATCAGACGGACATTAGATTCTAATATTAAGAGAACTCTGAAGTCTAATATTATGAAAGGAACCCATTGTCCAATTTCTCCTTTTAAATGGTAGCGTGTTATTTGTTGAGGTTATTTCTCTGCTCTGTTTAATCTTCATACATAGCAGATGTGTTCAAGGTAGGTTTGAAGAAGAGTATATCTGGCATGTTGTGGAATGAACCTGGGAGAAAGTACCCAGAAGTAAACTTGGAAAGATCTGTTTCACCCTGTGACCTTTAGAAGTTGACTTTACTTTTCAATATTTTGGGTTCTGAGGGAATGAGATGGTGCTATATTCCAGGTGCCTCACAAAACACAAGTTTCCAATACGTTAGGGACCACCCACATCTTCTGGGATCCTTCAGTTGACCTTGTGAACATCCCCCTCTATGTTCATGCACTGTATTGCAGGCTGTGGATAGGAGAGTGGTGACTGGGATGTGACTCCTCAGGGAGCTCACACAAGGCTTTCCATGCATGGAAGCACTTCCAAAACTGGGAGTATCAGATGACTATAAGGTTAGGATGAAGACACTCTAAGTTAGAAGATATTCTAAGTGGGAAGTCAAAGTTTTTGGACAAAGATTATGTCTCCATACACATACACACGTGTGAGTGTAGGTCATGGTGTGTTCTGATATGCAGAATTATCATATTTATGAACACTTGTATAATTGAATATAGGTGAGTATTTCCAGAGACCCCAGGAGCTCCTATCCTGTCAGCAGGTCCTATGCAAACCATGTGAAAAGTGAATGCAATCTTGGTTGCTCTTTCTTGTCTACATGTTCAATATTTCCTGATTTCTTTGCAAATATGGGTTTTACAAACTGGCATGTATTCTCCAACAAAAAGTTTGTGGGCATGTTTTCTCTGGATTCATTCCTTATTATTTTATGGTATGTCTAATACCAACATTCCCATGGGGAATATGGTAACGCAGGAGCAATATAGACATCTTTCTATTTGTTGACAACACCAAAAAATGGAAAATACAGGGACCAGAGAGAAGCAGCTTTGTTTTCTGGATATGTGACCTTACAGTAGGAAGGTCTTTGTGTGCTTAGGACTTCAGCACACAAAGAACTAGGTGCTTGTTTAAAAACTAATAATCCAGTCCCATCAATAGAAATTCCCATTTGTATTCTAAATTAGTACTGCATATAGTTGGACATTCTTTCAGCTGTAAGTAACAAAATATCCAACAATAACTTATCTCACATAATTCTCCAAGGAATGCAGCTTGATGATGTCCAAAGAGTCACACTTTCTTTATCTTTCTGACCTATCTTCTGGCCATGTTAGCCTTCCATCTAGAGATGTCTCACTTGGTGGCTGCTGACTACTGCTACATCCTCCTGCTGCCTTGCCCAGGGAGTGGCACAGACAGCTCTCCTTGTGTGACTTCCTCTTTCTTTCAAAAACAAAAATTTTTCCCAGAATTTCCCTACTCCTGGCAGAGTTTCATTACACATTTTTGGGCAAAACTGACACTGGTTGCCTCTTGCTGCAAGGAGATATAAAGGGTTATCTAGAGTCAGAGTTTTCAAGAGAAACAGAACCAGTAAGATGGATTTATATAGAGATGGTTCAATTTATGATTTTTTGATTATATAATGGTATAACAATGAGATGCATTTGATGAAAACCATTCTTCAGATTTTGAATTTCGATCTTTGCCTGGGCTAGTGATGTGCTGTACAATACTCTTTTGACACTAGACAGCAGCAGCCACATGGTCATGAGGGTACATCCCAAACATGCTGCAGTGTACTGGAGCGTCCCCATCATTTAATTTTTAATTATTTTTTTAGTTATACATGACAGTAGAATGTATTTTGACATATTACACATACATGCAGTATAACTTTCCATTCTTGTGGTTGTCATAATGTGGAGTTTCACTGGTCACATTCTTATATGAACATAGGAAAGTTATATCTGATTCATTCTATCTACTGTCTTTCTTATTCCCATCTCTTCTCCCTTCTGTTCATTCCCCTTTGTCTAATACAAAGTACTTCTTTTCTTCTTTATCCACCGCACTCCCCCTTATTGTGTGTTAGTATTGGTATGTCAGAGAAAACATTCAGCCTTTGTTTTGGGGGGATTGACTTATTTCACTTAGCATGATAGTCTCCAGTTCCATCCATTTACAGGCAAATTCCATAATTTCATTCTTCATCATGGCTGAATAGTATTCCATTGTGTATATATACCACAGTTTCTTTATTCATTCAGCTGTTGAAGGGCACCTAGGTTGGTTCCATAGCTTAGCTATTGGGAATTGAGCTGCTATAAACATTGATGTGCCCATATCACTATAGTATGCTGATTTTAAGCCCTTTGGGTGTATGCCAAGGAGAGGGATAACTGGATCAAATGGTTATCCATTCCAAGTTTTCTGAGAATCTCCATACTGCTTTCCATAATGGTTGCACCAATTTGCATCCTACCAGCAAAGTATGAGTTTAATGAGCGTATCTTTTCCCCCACATTCTTGCCAACTTTTATCGTTGCTTGTATTCTTGATAATTGTCATTCTGATTGGAGTGATATGAAATCTTAGAGTAGTTTTGATTTGCATTTCTCTAATTGGTAGAGATGTTGAATGTTTTGTCATATGTTTGTTGACTGATTGTATTTCTTCTTCTGTGAAGTATCCAGTTCCTTTGGCAATGTATTGATTGGGTTATTTGTCTTTTTTTTTTTTTTTTGAGTTCTTTATATATCCTAGAGAATAATGCTATATTGAGGTGGAGGTGGCAAAGATTTTCACCCATTCTGTGGGCTTTCTCTTCACATTTTTGATTTCTTCCTTTTGCTGGGAAGTAGCTTTTTAATTTGATAGCATCCCATTTATTGATTCTTGATTACTTTTTGTGCTTTAGGAGTCTTATTGAGGATGTTGGTTCCTAAGCCAACATGATGGAGATTTGGGCCTACTTTTTCTTCTAGTAGGTGCTGGGTCTCTGGTGTAATGCTTAGGTCCTTGATCCACTTTGAGTTGAGTTTTGGGCAGGGTGAGAGATAGGGGTTAATTCCATTTTGCTACATTTGGATTTCCAGTTTTCCCAGCACCATTTGTTGAAGAGCCTATCTTTTCTTTAGTGAATGTTTCCGGCACCTTTGTGTAGTATGAGATAACCGTATTTATGTGGATTTGTCTTTGTGTCTTCTATTGTGTACCATTGGTCTTCATGTCTGTTTTTGTGTCAATGCCATGCCATTTTTGTTACTATTGCTCTGTAGTATAATTTAGGTCTAGTACTGCAATGCCTCCTGCTTCACTTTTCTTTCTGAGGATTGCTTTGGCTCTTCTGAACCTCTTATTTTTCTAAATGAATTTTATGATTTTTTTTCTAGTTCTATGAAGAATGTCATTGAGATTTTAATAGAAATTGCATTAAATATGTATAATACTTCTGGTAATAGGGTCATTTTGACAATATTTATTCTGCCTATTCAGGAGCATGGGAGATTTTTCCATCTTCTCAGGTCTTCTTCAATTTCTTTCTTTTGTGTTCTGTAGTTTTCATTCTAGAGTTCTTTCACTTCTTCTGTTAGATTGATTCCCCAATTTTTTTTTTTGAGGCTTTTGTGAATGGGATAGTTTTCCTAATTTCTCTTTCAGTTGATTTATTACTGATGTATAGGAGTGTTATGGGTGTTAATTTTATACCCTGCTACTTTCTGAATTGATTTATTAGTTCTAGAAATTTACTGGTGGAGTTTTTTTGGGACTTCCAAATATAGGATCATGTCACTGGCAAATTGGGATAGTTTGAATTCTTTTTTTCCCTATTCTCATTCCTTTAATTTTTTCTTCTAATTGCCTTCACTAGAATTTCAAGGACTATGTTGAATAGAAGTGGTAAAAGAGGGCATCCTTGTCTTCTAGCTTTTAGAGGGAATGAATTTTTCTCCATTTAAAATGTTGGCCTTGGGTTTGTTATATATAGCTTTTTTTTTTTTTTGGTTTTTAATTTTTTACAGACTGCATTTTGATTCATTGTACACAAATGGGGTACATAATTTCGTTTCTATGGTTGTACACAATGCAGATTCATACCATTTGTGTAATCATACATGTACATAGGGCAATGATGTTTGTCTCATTCCACCATTTTTCATAACCCCCTCCCTCTCATTTTCTTCTACATATTCTAAAGTTCCCCAATTATTCTCTCATTCCCCACCCCCAACCCCATTATATATCATCCTCCACTTATCAGGGAAAACATTCGGCCTTTGGTTTTTTGGGCTTGACTTATTTCACTTAGCATGATATTCTCCAATTCCATCCATTTATTTGCAAATGCCATAATATTATTCTTCTTTATGGCTGAATAGTATTTCATTGTGTATATATACCAGAGTTTCTTTATCCATTCATCTGTTGAAGGGCATCTAGGTTGGTTCCACAATCTAACTATTGTGAACTGAGCTGCTATAAACATTGATGTGGCTGTGTTACTGTAGTTTGCTGATTTTAGGTCCTTTGGGTATAAACCGAGGAGTGGGATAACTGGGTCAAAAGGTGGGTCCATTCCAAGTTTTCTTAGGATTCTCCATACTGCTTTCCAGAGTGCTGCACCAATTTGCAACTCCACCAGCAATGTAAAAGTGTGCCTTTTTCCCCATATCCACACCAATATCCATTATTGTTTGTGTTCTTGATAAAAGCCATTCTAATTGGAGTAAGATGAAATCTTAGAGTTGTTTTAATTTGCATTTCTCTAATTACTAGAGATGTTGAACACTTTTTCATATATTTATTCATTGCCTGTGTGTCTTCTTCTGTAGTGTCTGTCCAGGTCCTTGGCCCATTTATTGATTGGGTTCTTTGTATTTTTGTTGTAAAGTTTGTAAGTTCTTTATAAATTTTGGAGATATGTGCTCTATCTGAAGTGCATGTGGAAAAGATTTTCTCTCACTCTGTAGGCTCTCTCTTCACATTCTTGATTGTATCCTTTGCTGAGAAAAAGCCTTTTAGTTTGAGTCCATCCCATTTATTGATTCTTGCTTTGATTTCTTGTGCTTTGGGAGTCTTCCTCATTAAGGAAGTCTGATCCTAAACCAACATGTTGAAGGTTCAGGCCTACTTTGTCTTCTATTAGTTGCAGGGTCTCTGGTCTAATGCCTAGGTCTTTGATCAATGTTAACGTATGTTCCTACTATCCCTAATTTTTCTAGTGTTTTGGACATGAATGCATGCTATATTTTGTCTAATACTTTTTCTGCATCTATTGAGGTAACCACATGATTCTTATATTTAAGTATATGATATAATGAATTACATTTATTGATTTCTGTATGTTGAACCAATCCTGCATCCCTGGGGTGAACCCCGTTTGATGATGGAACACTATCTTTTTAATATGTTTTTGTTTGCAATTTGCCAGAATTCTATTAAGAATTTTGCATCTATATTCATTAGGCATATTGATCTGAAGTTTTCTTTTCTTGATGTGTCTTTGTCTGAGGTTTGGTGTCAGGGGGTTGCTAGCTACCTAGAATGAGTTTTGAAGGGTTTCCTCCGTTTTTATTTCATAAAATAATTTGAGGAGGATTGAAGTTAGTTCTTCATTGAAGATCTAGTATAACCAGACTGAGGATCTGTCTTGTCCTGGGCTTTTCTTTGTCAGTACGTTTTTGATGGTGTCTTCAATTCATTGCTTGAAATAGATGTGTTTAAATTTTCTATGTCCTCCTCACTCAATGTGGGTAGGTCATATGTCTCTAGAAATTTTTCAATGCCTTCAAAATTTTATATTTTATTAGAATATAAATTTTCAAAATAGTCTGATTACTGTTTATATTTCAGTAGTGTCCATCTGATATTTCCTTTTTCATCACAAATTTTAGTACTTTGTGTTTTCTTTTTCCTCTTCATTAACTTAGCTAGGGATTTATCAATTTATTTTTTCAAAGAACCAACTTTTTGTTTCATCTATTTTTTTTAATTGCTTTTCTGTTTTGTTCTAATTTCATTGATTTCAGATCTGATTTTAATTATTTCCTGTCTTCTATTGCTTTTGGTGTCCATCTGTTCTTTTTCTAAGACTTTGAGATATAATATTAGGGTATTTATTTGATGACTTTCTATCCTTTAAATGAATGAGCTCAATGCAATGAACTTTCCTCTTAGAACTGCCTTCACAGTGTCCCAGAGATTTTAATCTGTCATATTACTATTCTCATTTACCTCTAAGTGTTTTTTAATTTCATCCCTGATTTCTTCTGCAATCCATTGATCATTTGGTAGTGTATTATTTAGTCCCCAGTTATTAAGTAGCTTCTATTTTTTATTTTATCATTGATTTCTAATTTCATTCCATTGTGATCTGATAGAGTGCAAGACATTATCTTTATTTTTTGTTTGCTAAGAGATGCTTTGTGGTCTAAGATATGATCTATTTTTGAGAAGGATCCATGCGCTGCTGAGAAAAATGTATTCAGTCATTGATGGATGAAATATTCTATATATGTCTGCTCAGTCTAAATTATCAATTATATTTTTTAGTTCTATAGTTTCTTTATTTAGTTTTTGTTTGGAGGATCTATCCAGAGGTGAAACAGGTGTATTAAAGTTGCTCATTATTATTGTGTTGTGGTCTCTTTGATTCTTGAAATTTAGAAGGGTTTGTTTGATATACATAGATACTCCATTGTTTGGGACATAAATATTTACTGTTATGATTTTTCTTGTTGATGTATAGTTTCCCTAAGCAGTATGAAATGTCCTTCTTTGTCCTTGTTGATTAACTTTGGCTTGAAGTCCACTTTATCTGATATGAGCACAGAAGTCCCTGCTTGTTTGTGAGATCCATGTGAATGATCCTTTTACCTTCAGTCTGTGGATGTATTTGCCTGTGAGGTGAGTCTCTTAGAGACAGCATATTGCTCATTCTTGTTTTTTAATCCAATCTGCCAGTCTGTGCCCTTCGATTGATGAGTTTAGATCATTTATATTCATGTTATTATTGAGATACAATTTTTATTCCTTGTCATTTTGATTTTATTTCTTGTCATTTTGAATTAGTTTCTCCATTGATTCACTGTTCTTTTAGTGTATTTCCTCACTTTGCTGGTTTTCACTTTTATTTTTCATTTTTCTTCATGAAATATTGAGTATGTTTTGTAGTGCGTGATTTCTAGTTGTGAAATCTTTTAACTTTTGTTTATCATAGAAGGTTTTTATTGTTGATTCTGAAGCTTAATTGTGTTGGATATAATTTTTTGGCTGGCATCAATTTTCTTTCAGAGCTTGGTATGTGTTATTCAAGACCTCCTAGTTTTGAGTGTCTGGATTGAGAGATCAGATGAGATCTAGATTAGTTTTTCTGTAAATGTTATCTGTCATTTTTCTCTGGCAGCCTTTCAAATTCTATCCTTTTTCTGTATGTTAGGCATTTTCATAATGATGTGCCTAGGTTTGGGTCTTGGTTTTGAATTTTGTATATTTGTGGTCCTATAAGTCTCTTGTATGTGATTTTCCATTTCATTCTTCAGGTTTGGGAAATTTTCTGATATTATTTCATTGAAAAGTTTGTACTTTCCTTTGGTTTGTATCCCTGAGACTTCATCTATCCAATAAATCTTAAATTTGGTCTTTTCAGGTTGTTCCATATTTCTTGGAAGTTCTGTTCATGGTCAACTCTATTTTCAAGATTATAAAATTTTTCTTCTTTGACTGAAACTTTATCTTCCAAGTGATCTAGTCTGTTGGTGATACTTTCAGTTGAATTTATAATTTGGTTTATTGAGTCCTTCATTTTGAGAATTTCTGCTTTTTTTTCTCCCAGAATCTCTGTCTCTTTATTGAAGTGATTTTCACTTCCTGTATTTTCTCTGACTTCACTCCTTACATCATCATTTATCTCACAGATCAGTTTTATTATGTACATTCTAAACTCCTTCTCTGACATTTCTTAAACTGTGGTGTCAACAGATTCAGTTTTTGAAGTATCTTGGTTTGTTTGGGACAATTTGTTCCCTTGCTTTTTCATGTTGTTTGGGTGTCTACCCATCTAACAGTATGGATCTGAGGCAGTAGAGATTCTATCCTGTAGATTTATAGTGTCCCTGAACATTTCCAGTAGCTTTAGAGGGAGACAAATGATAACTACAAACAATGCAAACAATATACAGCATTAAACCAAATAGTTCCTGCTTTGATGTCTACAATGTTGTCACAATAAACAGAAATGATGTGATCAATTACTGCCACAATAAAAAACAGTAAGTTTGCAAAAGGGTTTGCAATTTCAAATGGTGGATGTGGAGAGAACAGAAGTGATGTAGGATGCGATGATTATAGGGGGAGAAGGAGAGAAGATGAAAGTGAAAAAATAAAAAGTAAAAGAGAACAATAGAGTTTGGCTGTTAGCAGAAGGAAAGAGAGAAAGAGAATTAAGGGAAAGAGATAAGTGAAAGAAAAAATATATAAAATAAAATTTAAAAAATTAAAAATGATAACATAAGTGAAAATATACTAATCAAACATCTTAGTTCTCAAAAAAAAAAAAAACTGATCCATGAAAAATTGCTGATTTCAAAAATGCTAGAAATGAGAAGGAAAAAAATGAATATGTATACATGTCCACCAACCATTAAGGTCACAATTTAGCAGAGAAAGGAAAAAAGGGAAAAAAACTTCTTAATAAATGCTAAAGAATTTTTTCCATTGGAGTTCAAAAGATTCTCAGCTTCCCTTCTCAGCAGTATTAGGTGAGGCTGTCTGGATTTTGATGACTGCTCCACACTCAGGGTGGGGTTGCTAGCATGAGAGACGTAATCCTATAGGTAGAACTCCTGTAGGTGGGGTTTAGGCTTAGGTAGGTGGTAGGTTAAGTTGTCAGTTTTTCTGGAGATTTTAAATTAGTGCATGTCCAGGGTGCAGCAATTGCTGGTCCACACTGGAAGATTGCACCCCAGGGATCACTTGTGTGGTAGAAGAGCCAATTCTTAGTTCACTGTGAACCCATTTCCTTGTCTTGAATTCAGTCTCCAAACTCAATCTCTCCCACCCCTGCCCTTTCAAATTCCCAGCCAGGCCTGTCTCTCCCAGCCAGTCTTGCAAGCAGCTGGATTGGAGGGGCAGCCAGATGGGTTTCCACGACCAGTTGTCTCCTGTGTAAACCTCTCTCATTTGACTTTCTCCTGATCACTTAGGCTCATTCTATGTTGTATACTGTGAATTTGCTAGACCTGTATTTTGGGCCAGACTTGGGTTTGCTGGGAGTTGGCTCCCTAAGCTGCCAAACCCCACAGCAAGGTTGCAAAATTGTTCCTTCCTCTGTCCTCTGCATGCCACTGGGAGAGATGCAGTTTCTTTCCCATACAAGGACATTGTGCAGCATACCTTTCAGTTTAGTCAGGCAGGGACTTTGATCTCTAGATTTTCTGTACACAGACACGGCTCAGTCCTCCTAAAACTGTGGGTTCCTTTAATTCCCTTATCTTTCTACTGTGCTTGCAGAGAAGTCACTCAGGCTGGTGATTCCAGCTGTGGCAGCAGTTGTAGTGCTGAGGATTTCTTCCTTATTTTATTATATCCAACCTCCTGAGTCCCCAACCTTCTTTGAGTGTCCAGTTTTAAATTCCAGTAAAGTACCCATCTGCCTTATTTTTTCTTTCACCCACCTTGGTGAGAAGCTGCCTGCCTGCCTTCTGTGGTTTATGCTATAGAGCAGTCAGGAAAATGACCTTCTCTATTCTACCATCTTAATACCCCAGCAGTCATTAATTTTAGCTCACTGCTTCAAAATTCTTTAGGTCCAGTGTGCTTTCAGCTGAGTATGCTAATGACAAGTATCCATACAGTCACTGTTTTCACTGTCAGTGCATTATTTTAAAAATTACATGACCTAACTAACACTTTATTATGACATAGACTTTGTATTAGATGATTTTTCCCAACTGCAGACTAATGTGAGTATTCTGAGCATGATTAAGTTGTGCTAGGCTAAGCTATGCTGTTTGCTAGGCAGATGTATTAATGCATTGTCTACTTATATTTTCAGTGAGGTTGGGTTTATTAAGACATAAGTTCATTGGTCAAGGAGTATCTGTATATTTATAAAAGATTTATTATGAGGAATTGATCACACTATTTTGGAGGCTAAAAAAAAAAAATCCCACAGTGTGCAGTCTGCAAGCTGGAGGTCCAGGAAAATTGGTGGTATAATTCAGTACTAGTCCAAGGTCTGAGAGCTAGGGGAGACGATTATGTAAATTCTAGTCCAGGGGTCAGAGACAATGAGATGACCCAGCTCAAGAGGCAAGGCAAGTTTAGGTGCAAATTCCTTCTTCCTGTACATTTTGTTCTCTTCAGGCCCTGGATGGAAGGGATAGTGCTCACTTCTATTGGTGAGGACAATCTACTAAATATGCTGATTCAAATGCCAATCTCATTTGGGTACTTTGTAGCCAGTCAAGTTGAAATAGCTATCATAGGCAGGTATTTGGTAAAGAGAAACAGAATAATATGACTAAAATTGAGACAATTTTGATTTATTTCTCAAGGTCAGGCACATCACTACTTGAATAGTCTGGAGTTTTGTTGTCAGTGAAAAAGCAGAGACAGAGGTTAGGGAGACAGCCATTGGTGTCTGCCCTAAGCCTGAGGGCTTCCTGTATAGGTACCCATGGACCAGCTTTAAACCGATAGCCTCAATATCTGGGTTATATCAGAGTCATTCAGAGGAGTTTTAAAAAGTGCCAGATGCTGGACCTCACTGATTTAATGGGTATGGGGTGAGGTTCAAGCATTAGGAATTTTTTTTTTTTTTTAAGCTCAGTAGGTGACTTTGGTGTATAGCTAAGATTGGGAACTCACTGGACCAATCATTTAATTTCTGTTAATGCCAGTAAGAAGCCTTTGAAGACATTATGAGGATAATAATAATATTTGTCACCAGAATTGGTGTTAGCACATTGAGATGCACACAGTTGAAGCTCAAGTCAGCAAGTAGTAGGTGTACAGTAAGTTTTGGATCTTCATCTACCCACTTCTTATGACAGATAGCTTCAGAAGCAGATGTTACTTCCTTTCAGAGATTGTTTTTCAAAACCGTGAGGAGTACACTTGTTTGTCTTGGCTGCTGTACTAGTTTTCTATTGCTGCAGTAACAAAATACCACAAATTTAGCAACTTAAAACACCACCATTCATTATCTCACAGTCCTGTGGATCATAAGTCTTGGTAGGATGGACTAGTTTCTATATTCAGACTCACAAGGCCCAAATCAAACTGTGGACTATGCTGGGCTCTCATCTCAAGGCTTGAGTAAATAACCCACTTTTGAGCTCATTCAGGTTGTTGGCTGATTTCAATCCCTTGTGGTTGTAGGACTGATGGATGCCAAGGTTCCCCTCTCTGCTCTTAGGGGCCAATCACTTTCCTTCTCACATGGCCCTTTGCATCTTCGAAGCAGTTAACAGTGTGTCAAGTCCTTCTCAAGCTGTAATTCTGATTTCCTCCTTTGTTCCCAGAAAAGCTATTTTTAAGTGTGTGGATATTCTAAGATAATCTCTTTAAGGTTAACTGTACTTTATAACAGCACACTCACAGAAGTAACTTGTCATCATAGCCACGGGTTCCAGTATTCTAGGGAGTAGAACAGGAGATGTTTGGAGGAATACTGTAAATTCTGCTGACTGTAGCTGCTCCTCTACTTCCTCACCTTTTTTCTCCAGTGGCTCCCACCTGTCCTCCAATCTGGTTATTGCTGGTATTTAGCAATCTTCCAATGAAGTGTAGCACCAATCATGTCTTTTAGTGCTGCTCTGAGTATAATTACATACCATATTAGGCGAACCCCAGGGCATGATGGGGAATAAATCCGACTTTGCCTGTGTGCTCTGGCTGTGGATATGGAGGAACCACAGGTTGGCCTGACCTGGAGGGGCTGGAGGCAATAGGTAATCAAATCTAGAGATTTCAGTTAGACACAAAATGATAAACAGTAAGGGGGTGCAGTTTAAACCAAGGCCAGGCAAGTGACATGGACAGGAAGGCACCACTGGGTTTCAGACATTGTGAATGAAAAGGATTTCAGGGTAGATGATCCTGGAGAATCTTTCTATGACCATTCCAATCACACTAGGGAACAAGCAGTCATTGACTCCCCTCTCTCCTAAACTCAGTGCTACTTTTCCCAGAAGCCTGACTTCATTTAGACATCTGAAGTTACTCTTTTAGAGCTAGCCCTACCTTGAAGTTATCCAGAGCACTTTTGAAAATTCTCAGGCCCACATTGTTTTAGTCTGATTTTTAATTTTCAAACTGGTGAAAATTTAAGTATTTAAAATCAAAGCATAAAGAGTTGTACTGATGGTGGGAGTGTCGAGAATAATCTTGAAAAGTCAAAAGAAAAAAAACTACATACAGATCTGAAGAGAGTTTTCATGGCCATTTTTTTACTGTGATTCTACAGCAGACCCTCTTCGAGTTTGAGGCTTTCATTCTTCAGCTGCTAGGAGTGCTGGGTTCTTAGCTGAGTGTCTCTCTGGAAGGTAAATTGACCTTTCTATGAGAGTTATCCTGTTCAAGGTCATGGCCCCTCCATGGGCAACCTTCATCCAATGACTGGTAAGTGTTAGGCTATAAAGGTCAGGTGGATTTACTTTAGGCAGAGTAAAAATGCAGGACTAGCAAGCTCTAGCCTTTCCCCAGGACAGTGACTCAGGCCTTTGTTAGAATTGCTTCTCAGTTCAACACCTCCCTCCGCCCAGTCTTGCTCCCTTGACCTCCATGTGGGTGTTAACCCCCGTGGTACTAACCACAGCCTTCCTTGTGCAGTCACCTCAGGCTGGCAACAGATCTGAAGTCCCATCAACCTGGAGGAGTGATAGTTTGCTAGAGGCCTTTACAGTAGTGCATCTCTGTGTCCAGATGCACATGTGTGTTTTGGAGTTGAATTTGAGAAAAGGCAAATGAATTGGCAGTTTAAAATATGATTGAAAAGTACAGTTTGGGATTTTAAAATGTCAATATGAGCTTCGATTTTCAAAAAAATATCTTTATTTCAACTCCCAAGAGAGTTCTAAAAGGGAAGGTTGGAAAGGTGAAAATTTCAAAGATTTATTATCTTCAGTGATGCACTAGATGTATCATGATTTGGGCAGAGTTGAGATGTAAACCATATGTAGATATCTAGGCTATGGCATTTATAAATTGATGGCACTGTTTCCAAGTTCAAATTGGTAATCTTTAAGAGTGTTCCACCACCTTTTGAAAAATAACTCAAGAAAATTATCATGCTCCTTGGGACATGTGTGCATACCTATTTCATGTCTTGAAGTATAGTTCTATAGACAAGTCCTAGTCTGATAGTCTGGTTTTCATAGAAATTGGGATAGTTTGAATAAAGTGCTTCTTAGCCCGACCTTAAGCAGGACTACTCTTAAATGTGGGAAATTAAAGTCAGTTGTAGGTAAGAGATGAGTGGAAGGTTTCCAGTGGTGCATCTTGGTTAAAAATTTGTCTTTAAGAGTCTTTAAGGGGCTGGGGAGATAGCTCAGTTGGTAGAGTGCTTGCCTTGTAAGCACAAGGCCCTGGGTTCAATCCCCAGCACCCCCCCCCCCAAAAGAGTCTTTAAAATGTGAAATACAGAGAAAAAGGAAATTATCATGGGTGAAAAAATTATTCTTTTAAGTCATAAATACTATATGAATGGTTACATTTTAAACAAACACTGGAAGCAGAGTATGTAAATAATTCAGTGCTTTTAAAGCAAGGCTTCGGACTATGTGTATTAGAATAATCTGGAATAATTTTTAAAATTCAGATTCCTCAGCTCCACTCCAGACATCTGCAACCCAGGATTCTATACTATAACTAGCATAGCCAATGATTCCTAGACACACTGGATTATAAGAAAATGGGCATAATAGGACGATTAGTTTTAGGGCTGGAGGAGACTTCTAAGGTAAATTTAGTTCAGAACCCTTGGATTGGATCTAAAGCACACATATATGTTACAATACACAATTTAAGTAATGGTCTGAGACCCTTTGAGTTGAACAAATATTTGTGGATGACCCATTCTCTGCAAACCTCTGGGGGAAATATAAAGAGGAATGAGATATAATTCTTGTCCTCTATGACTCTAAAGTGTCATCCAAACTGCAATTTAATAGGTAATTTAACGTTTTCCCAATTCTGTGGTTTTATTCTTCATGAAGATTGCCTCCTGGAAATCGTTTAGTATAATGCTCACAAAATTCCAACTAGCAATTTAATTTATTGCTCTGAATTAATTTCTCAAATCTAAGAGCAAGATCAGGGTGTTGAATGAATGAGTTAACAAAGTAAATTATAATATTCCTATTTGCTATTGTTGAGAGCAGGGTGGTATCTGTGCTGCTAACTGTCTCAAGGACAAACAGGACTGCTGGGCCCCTGTGCTTACCAAGGTTGTTAAGAGATATTTGTCCGAGGAATGTGCAGTTGCCTGGAGACCTTATCCGTCAAGGACGAGAGCAGGGCCTAGCCCCGACTCAGCTCCTGAATAGTTCACCTGTTCCCTCCCCCCTTCTTCCTCTAGGACCGTCCAGTTCTGGCCGGACCCAATGAAAATCAAATAGATTGACCGGACCCAACAAGGGGAGGTTTAGCTGTTCGAATGTTAGCCAATTAGAAGAACACTGTAAAACTGCTTGCTTTTCCTTATAAAAACCCTGCTGACGAGGGCTCGGGGCCTCTCTCCTAGCGTCGTTGATTAAGGACGCAGAGGACCGAGTTCGAACTCGCTAATAAATGACTCTTTGCTGCTTGCATTGATCGTGGTCTCTGGTGGTCCTTGTGGGGTCTCAAGCCTTTGGGCACAACATATGGGGGCTCGTCCGGGATCCCCAAGCCCACCCAGACACCTGATCATAGAGTCATAAGTGACATCTTCCACCGGTGAGTAAGGCATTGCCGTGTGTTTTCTGGTCTGAATTGCCTGCAGGCTCTGGTTCTGGGCTGGCACAGTCCTGGCGGACGCGCTATAGGACCCCAGCAGGGTCTCGGGAGACGTCCCCTCGACCCATCTGGTGACATTTGTCACATCTGAGCAGCTGGTGCTGCATTCTGGCGATTCGTCGCATCTGGTAACATTCTTGTCACATCTGAGCAGTTTGTGCTGCATTCTGAGCAGTTTGTGCTGCAATCTGGTGACATTTGTCACATCTGAGCAGCTGGTGCTGCATTCTGGCGATTCGTCGCATCTGGTGACATTCTTGTCACATCTGAGCAGTTTGTGCTGCATTCTGAGAAGTTTGTGCTGCAATCTGGTGACATTTGTCACATCTGAGCAGCTGGTGCTGCATTCTGGCGATTCGTTGCATCTGGTGACATTCTTGTCACATCTGAGCAGCTGGTGCTGCATTCTGAGCAGTTTGTGCTGCAATCTGGGTGAATTTGTCACTTCTGAGCAGCTTGTGCTGCATTCTGAGCAGTTTGTGCTGCAATCTGGGTGAATTTGTCACTTCTGAGCAGCTTGTGCTGCATTCTGAGCAGTTTGTGCTGCAATCTGGGTGAATTTGTCACTTCTGAGCAGCTTGTGCTGCATTCTGAGCAGTTTGTGCTGCAATCTGGGTGAATTTGTCACTTCTGAGCAGCTTGTGCTGCATTCTGAGCAGTTTGTGCTGCAATCTGGGTGAATTTGTCACTTCTGAGCAGCTTGTGCTGCATTCTGAGCAGTTTGTGCTGCAATCTGGGTGAATTTGTCACTTCTGAGCAGCTTGTGCTGCATTCTGAGCAGTTTGTGCTGCATTCTGGGTGAATTTGTCACCTCTGAGCAGCTTGTGCTGCATTCTGAGCAGTTTGTGCTGCAATCTGGGTGAATTTGTCACCTCTGAGCAGCTTGTGCTGCATTCTGAGCAGTTTGTGCTGCAATCTGGGTGAATTTGTCACTTCTGAGCAGCTTGTGCTGCATTCTGAGCAGTTTGTGCTGCATTCTGGGTGAATTTGTCACTTCTGAGCAGCTTGTGCTGCATTCTGAGCAGTTTGTGCTGCATTCTGGGTGAATTTGTCACTTCTGAGCAGCTTATGCTGCATTCTGAGCAGTTTGTGCTGCAATCTGGGTGAATTTGTCACTTCTGAGCAGCTTGTGCTGCATTCTGAGCAGTTTGTGCTGCAATCTGGGTGAATTTGTCACTTCTGAGCAGAGTCTGCGCTGCTTCTGAGCAGCTTCAGTATTGCATTCAGACGACTGGCCGCATCTGGTTAACTCTTTGTCCCATTTGGGCTTTGTGTGGCACCTGGGAAACTACAAAATACCAGCTAGCCAATTTTTGATTTAGCATGCTATGTGTCTGTCTGTTTGTGTATTGTACTATATGGTCTTTACTCTTGCCTTCTATTAAATTCTTCATTGTGTTAATCCAATCTTAGGCTTAGGGATACTCATTGCAGGGTACTTTGCAGTCCTTCTCCTTGTTCCTGAGAGATTTATTTACTCCAATCCCCCTAGGCAGAGAGCTCAGCAGCTCCATTCCTCAAAAGTAGTAAGAAATAATGTTTTGTGATTTTCTGCATTCAAACCTAACCTGATTTCTCAACCAGAAAAAAAAAAAAAAGGGGGTTAAAAAAAGTCCTGGGTGATCCTCCCTCCCCCCTGCCTGGCCTTGCTGAAGCCTGCATTGGAATGTAGACTGCAGCAGTCTCAGCGAGAAAGGGGGGGTAACCTGAAGATAAGAATAAGAAAACAAAAGGGTGTCTGTTTTAAACTTCTGGGTTGCTACACAGAACTAATTCATTTTCCAGGATTCTTGTTTTGTTTTGTTTTTCTTTACTGCTGCATTTTTGAGCTCATAATTTTGATCTTGCATACCTAGGTTAATGATTTTTTTCTTTTTGATCAGTTCTATTTTTTATTCAACTAAAGTTTTTGAACATCTGTTACATTGCAATGGAGATTCACCTATGAAGTTACCAGGCCTTTAATTTTGTGTTATTTGTATGTCGTGCTCTCTGGTGTCATGTCTTGTCTGCATCAAAAACTGAGCGCTCCTAAAATTAAAATTTAAAAATGGATCCAAATACTTTTATTCATGTGATTTAAAAAGGGTTCAATGTAAATTGAGTAAACTAATAAAAGTGAAATGTCTTTAAAAATAACTTGCAGGTCTCTAGGTGGTCACACTAATGAAATGTTAATGTTAAACAATGTCTAATATCAATTGTTTCTAGGACTTTTCCTCAACAGGAAAGAGACAGCAAATACTGTTCAGGACACTTGCCTGCTTTCTTGGTTTTTACAGAATAAGTAAATTAGAGTTAACATGTATGGGATTACTCAAATGTGTATGTTGGTGACATTTGATTAATTTGCAAAATTAAAATGCTCATTGTTAAATAACATCAGGTACTCTTAACTCCTCAAATTCCATGGGGTATCATACTTAAACATTATTGGTGTTTTCATAGGTTGGTAAATTAAAAAGAGTTTAAAATTGTTGTGTCATTACTAAAAACAAGGTTATTAAGAGTTATGTTCTAACAGATAAAACCTCAACTCGGAGAGTGAGTGTTCCATCTGCTCCCTTACCACTTCCCCCTGCTCCCCCTCCAGTTCTGCAAAGCTCCAAGGAGCTCTTAGACTTGGATTTAGAGCTACCATCTCCCCTTTCAGTGTGTTTCAGTTAGAGTTGTTTCAGAATGTGAACAGAAAGGGGTCAACAGGTAGGAAAGAGAGAATAAAAGGTTCTGGGTTTGGAAATATATTTAATAAAAAGGAAAAGAAAATGTTTCGGGGTAAGAAAGTGCCTGTGTGATGGAATACATGAGGGTCTAAGTAAGTGCTAAGAAAGTCTGTGTGTAAGTAAAGGGCAAGTTTCAACAAGTCTGTGTGTAACTAAGTTGGTTGTGTGTATGTGAGACAGCTAAAGCTATTTAAGATTTTTCCTAAGGTGAAATACTAATGTTCTGATATAAGCCAAAGTTTAAAATATATGGTAAAATAACAAGGATTTCTTAGAAACACTAATTTACTCTTAACTTTGTGTCTATTAAGTTTTATTTTTTAAAACAATTAGTCTTAAAAATTGGGGTTTATACAATTATGGTTAAACAACTGTTAAGAGTATTGTACTATGTTACAGAGTCTAAATTTTTCTTTAAAAACTGAATTTAGTAAGATTAATGTGTCAAGGTACTTGTGAAATGGTCACTCCTTGTATATTAAATGTATTCATATTTTCCAGATATACAAGTTTTTAAAGCAGGAAATTTGTCAAGCTGCTATTCTCCAGAATAAACTTGTCTGTACTGGTAATATTAAACTTAAAGAGTAAATTTTATTGGGGATTTATTTCTATCATTTAATGTTCTATTATGGGACATATTATCAGTAAGGTATATGTAAAATTGGTTACTTATTTCACTGAGATAAAAATTTAAATGTAAATGTATATCTAAGAGTTAGTGACAGCCTGATTTGTTTAAAGGTTCATATTGTAGAAGGTGAAAGCATTTTGCTACACAAAAGAAAAGTTAAAAGCTCTCTCAGCCTTTCTTTGATTGATTCCTGTTCTGGATATAATGTTAGACTGTGTTAACTAATATTCATAGGGACTCAGAAATCAATATATGTAAACTTCTTAAAATGACATTTAAGAAAGAGTATAATACACAATAGCAAAAATGGGACAACAATGACTGAGATTGGGGTCCCTGACTTCATGACTGTAGCATGCCTGGTGCCTGGGAGTGTTCCTGTGTAGGAGCACAAGATGCCTAACTGCTGTGGCAGTAACCTCCCTGGGGAGGCTCTGTACAGGAGTCCTATCAGCTCTTACATTGATATCAGGCACACAGTTCTTGGGCAGAAAGAAATTGTTTTGCTAGATAACCAGTGTTTCATCAGTTCCCTTCTCTAGTTCCTGCCCACCTTACAGTAACTTTGGACAGTGGACTTCTTTGAGAGCTACACAGAGTTCCTAACATTGCACTTTGCAGTTGTGGGAAAAAGTTATGTAGATGGTCTAGTCTCTGTAACTCTCCTGAAAACAAAGAATAATGCTTACATAGTCTTTAACTTAATAATAAGACATGTATAAATGTTGCTAACATAACTCTTTAGATCTGCATTTCCATCAGAGAACAGAGTTCCATCTGATCTCAGTTTAATCTTCAAAATCTGTGTTTATAAACCTTTATTTTCTAATACTCCTTTGACCCTCACTGAACTTGAAAATTTGGTCATGCTGGTCATGACAAAAGGGGCAAAAATTAGTTTTAGGATTAGAACATTTTACTTAAGACTTGTGAAGAGCCCTGCCTTACCTGAGATAAGGCTCTGCCTCACCCTGCTACATGTTAGAATGACTCCAAAGTAAGCCAGACTTTAACTCATTTAAAGTTGTGCTCAAAAGTTTGATGTTTGTTGTAAAGATTACTGTGATCTCAAACAGGGTATATAATGTAGAACTCAGCCAAAATTCAAGATAACTATTATACAAGCTAAATATGTTTTTACTCTTGCTAATTTCATTTTGTAAAACTGTTGCCTGTTACTATTTTGCAGAAGTAGCTGCTTCCAGAACATACAACCTAGGTAACTTGTGATAATAGGCCATCACCTTCAAAACAGATAGTATGTGGTAGTACTTTAATAAAAGTATAAATGACTGTAATGTTATGGACATTAAAGTTAAAGCCCAGTACTCTTACTGTATGACTGGTGAGACTGGCTTGCTGGATGATTAAGATCAAACTTAGAAATTGGAATTAAATACAGAGGCCAAGGAAAAAAAAAAAAAAAAAAAAAAAAAACAGTATCTTGCCCTCAAAGTCAGCCTGAACCCAGGGAATAAGAGAACTTCTCTAAGGAGCGCTGCTGCAACTCTGGGTCACACAACCTCCTGATCAAAGAGATTGTTGAGACTAGAGGATGAGAATCGCTCAGTGCATCTGCTGCAGAGGAGGGTCATGGAAAAAGGGAGACACCCCTAATGCTTTCAAGGAAAGCCACCTCATCGAGAAGACCCTGCCTAACCAATAGCTCTAATGGAGCTAAGAAGCTGCTCTTAAGTTCTCTATGAGTGGCCCCTGTGGAAACTCAGCTGACTCTTTAACAAGACAGGAACCAGGTCAATTTGACCAGCTTGGTCTTGGACACCCAGCAAAACAGTTAAAACCAAAATATAGCCATTCTTGGGCATTTAAAAGAAATAATAGTTAAAAGTAACTTAATATGTACACTTGTGTTAACCCACTAAAATTAAGAGTGGAAGCTACAAAAGAAAGATTCTTAGGCAAATGTGCCTGATAACTATCAAGGGAAACTGCCAGAGTCAGAAGTTTTTAGTCAGTTGAAGGCCTACAGACCTTCCTAAGCTATACAGGTAGACTTGATCTATGTTTGCTCGTATGATTACCTAGCCCTAAGTAACAGAAGTATAGAGATCTCTACTAAACACAGGTTATACCAATAAGGGATATTTTACAAAAATCAGATGACATTAAGTAGCTTAACTATATTTTCTGGGGACCTCAATGACATTAAGAGTTAAATATTGTGTTTACATTCCTGATAACTTGTACAATGTTAAAGCCCCCAAATAAAGGCCTTGTCCTCTCCAGCCTTTGCTAGGCCTAGTTATGGGAACAATTTCTCAGTTCTTCCACCTCCTGGTGAGAGATTGACTTCTGTCATTTTCATGATACTCAGTGGCAAGTTTCAGATGCTGCAACATTTACTTTGTACTAATCTCATTTCAGTACTCATGTCTTTTTGTTCTTCTATCATAGAAGCACCCACCCCCAGATGAGTTTACAGCCTGCTCTTCCCCAACCAGACTTCTACCTTGGACCCCTCAGTTGACCCGATTTTAAAAAGGGAACTCCAAACTGCTTGCCCCACGCTGCCCACTTCCAGCTCGAAGAAGTCAGATTGGTAATCGCCCATTTTCCCTACAGCAGTGAAGGAGTTCCTAGTATTAGAGGGGTAAATGAAGTCAGAATAAGGACAGGTAGTTAGTGTAGAAATAGGGAATCGGGTCAATTTGAGGAAATGAAGCCATGAAGCCATCTGCCTTTGGAAGTTGGAGACTGCTCCTGGAAGAATTAAATGTCAAGGATCTCCGGAGCTCATTAATTACCAAATTTACCTGACTTTAAAGACTGTAAGCAAGGAGGTCTATGTGCAGCTCTGGGAGAAAAATGTTGGTTTTATGCTAATCATTCTGGAGTAGTGAGGGAATCCATGGCAAAAGTCAGAGAAGGACTAACAAACAGAAAGAAAGAATGGGAAACTAGTCAGAACTGGTTTGAATCCTGGTTCAATTTTTCCCCTTGGTTAACTACTCTGGTGTCCACTACAGTGGGACCCCTAATATTGCTGTTACTAGCTTTAACTATAGGACCTTGTATAATCAATAAGTTAATTGCTTTTGTTAAAGATAAAATAAATACAGTACAGCTAATGGTGCTAAAGGCCCAATATCAGCCCATTAAGCAGCAAGAATTAGAACAGTAGAGACCCAAGATTGGCTCTCTAAATGTTCTTGGAAAGGGGGGATGTTGAGAGCAGGGTGGTATCTGTGCTGCTAACTGTCTCAAGGACAAACAGGACTGCTGGGCCCCTGTGCTTACCAAGGTTGTTAAGAGATATTTGTCCGAGGAATGTGCAGTTGCCTGGAGACCTTATCCGTCAAGGACGAGAGCAGGGCCTAGTCCCGACTCAGCTCCTGAATAGTTCACCTGTTCTCTCCCCCCTTCTTCCTCTAGGACCGTCCAGTTCTGGCCGGACCCAATGAAAATCAAATAGATTGACCGGACCCAACCAGGGGAGGTTTAGCTGTTCGAATGTTAGCCAATTAGAAGAACACTGTAAAACTGCTTGCTTTTCCTTATAAAAACCCTGCTGATGAGGGCTTGGGGCCTCTCTCCTAGCGTCGTTGATTAAGGACGCAGAGGACCGAGTTCGAACTCGCTAATAAATGACTCTTTGCTGCTTGCATTGATCGTGGTCTCTGGTGGTCCTTGTGGGGTCTCAAGCCTTTGGGCACAACACTATCAAACCTGAAATCATATCAGACACAGAACTTTAATATTCAAAATCAAAATTATACACTGACAATGTGCTTATGTCCTGCACGCTGTATGCCACACTCCTATTGATTTGTTAATATCAGGATGTCCCAGTATATTAATTGTTTCAGAGAATTCTTAGATGTATAAACTTAAGATTGAGCTCTAAGCCAGAAAAGCTCAAACTTGGGGTCTGTCTCTTTCTATAAATATATCTATGTACAGATACATCTATATATCTATGTACATCTACACATCTATAATCTAGTCCATATTTTAAGACTTTAGAGATTGGAATGATATCTATCCAGAAGCTACCTTAGGATTTTCTATCTGGGTAAAGACTTGAGGTTTCTCTGAAATGTAGCTTTTAATGAATTTTGATTAGTTAAGTAGGTATAGATAGCTTGCTTCTAAGACTCAACAGTACTGAAAGAATGCAAAAAAAATTTTCTCAGTACTTATAATTAAGTTACTTACTTCATTAAATATGAAGCCACACTGAAGTGGAATTGCTAATAGGTTAAGTTTATCCTTCCTTCTAAGATCACATAGGTTTGCTTATCCTTGATTGTCTAAATTGAAAGGATTTTATTGAGTTGACTACCACTTAATACACAGTGGGTGGTCTCCATATTGCAGGAGTCAAGGTGGGACTGTTTGGTTCTCTGAGAACAATTTTTTGTTGAACTCTGTAACTTTGCTAAGAAGTCAGTCACAAAAGGTTAGTGAGATTCTTGGTTTGTCAATTCTATAAATGCCATTGCTACTGGAGGACTTGGGTAGTACAGACTTCATGGTTTCTGTAATGTGAGGAGAAGGTTCATTCTTCCTATTCAAAAAGTAAATAAGAAGTATGAGGTACCTGTCAAAGATGGCATTCAACCCAAAGTAAGACAAGAAAACATAAATGAATAACAAAAGAAACAACAGTATATATAGAATGATAGGCAATCAAAATAATGTAGACATTACAATAATTAGGCTTAATATGTTGAAGAAAATGAAGATTGAGAATATTGCCAGAAACCTAGACATTATTTTAAAAATATGAATAGAGGAAAGGGAACAAGGGATGGAGGAGGGGAGAGAAAGGTGCATACAGGGGAATGATGTTGACCACATTATATTTCGTGCATGTACAAATATGTAACATAAATCACATGCAAAACTACAATGCATCAATAAAAATGAAAAAACAAACAAAAATTCTGGAATTAAACATTTGATAAATGAAGCACAAACTCAATAGATGGGCTTAATAGTGGATAGAAGCTACCAAGGAAATATTTTGTTACAGAAATTCCTGAAACTCTAATCTCATGAAAATCTTGGTTTCCAAAAGGCAACTTCATTTGCCCTGGACAGATCACCTGGCAGGGTGTTTTCCATAAGTGAATGGGCATTTCTCATCTTTGAGTTGCTCTTCACTTGTAAGCCTTGTACCTAAATGCTCATTTTGGTTTGACATGTTTGATGAGTGTCACGCCTCTTAACAGTTGACTAGGAGGAGTCTTCTCTAGACATTGAGCTCCTGGAGGTGGGACTATATCTTTTTCTCTTTGCAACCAAACACCAGCAAAGTATCTAGGGGCAAAAAACAGTAATTGATATAAATATAAGAACTGGACTTGAAGAGTAGAGGGAAACTTAGCAGAGGGTTAATGAGAAAGACTTGAAATAAATACACCTCAGGTGAAGGCTTGACTTCAGGACCCTTGAAAGTTGTTTCTCCTCTCAATGCAGTTTCTACTGACTGTGCTTCCTTTAGTTCCTCACCACCACCCTCAGTCTGGCCAGTCCTTCCTTTATATCATAGGTCTTCCTCTTGTTGTAGAAAGTATTATGTCTGTTCTCTGTGAGAATAATGAGTAAGAATGGGGGTGGGGGCGATCCTTGGGAATCAATCTAACAAAAGAAGTGAAAGACCTCTACAATGAAAACTACAGAACACTAAAGAAAGAAATTGAAGACTTTAGAAAAATAAGAGGTCCAGAAGAGCCAAAGCAATCCTCAGAAAGAAAAGTGAAGCAGGAGGCATTGCAGTACTTGACCTTAAATTATACTACAGAACAATAGTAACAAAAATGGCATGGCATTGACACAAAAACAGACATGAAGACCAATGGTACACAATAGAAGACACCAAGACAAATCCACATAAATACAGTTATCTCATACTAGACAAAGATGCTGAAAACATTCAATAAAGAAAAGATAGGTTCTTCAACAAATGGTGCTGGGAAAACTGGAAATCCAAATGTAGCAAAATGGAATTAACCCCTATCTCTCACCCTGCCCAAAACTCAACGGCAAAGTGGATCAAGGACCTAAGCATTACACCAGAGACCCAGCACCTACTAGAAGAAAAAGTAGGCCCAAATCTCCATCATGTTGGCTTAGGAACCAACTTCCTCAACAAGACTCCTAAAGCACAAAAAGTAATCAAGAATCAATAAATGGGATGCTATCAAATTAAAAAGCTACTTCCCAGCAAAAGGAAGAAATCAAAAATGTGAAGAGAAAGCCTACAGAATGGGAGAAAATCTTTGCCACTCAATAGAGCATTAATCTCCAGGACATATAAAGAACTAAAAAATTTTTAAAAATTAAAAAAAAAACAATCAATAAATGGGCAAAGGAACTGAACAGACACTTCACAGTAGAAAAAGTACAAATGACCAACAGATATATGAAAAAAATGTTCAACATCTCTAGCAATTAGAGAAATGCAAATTAAAACTACACTGAGATTCTGTCTCACTCTAGTCAGAATGGCAATTATCAAGAATACAAGTAACAATAAATGTTGGCAAGGATATGGGGAAAAAGGTACACTCATGTATTGTTGGTGGAACTGCAAATTGGTGCAACCATTATGAAAAGTGGTATGGAGATTCTCAGAATACTTGGAATGGAACCACAATTTGACTCAGCATATACCAAAGAACTTAAAATCAGCATACTATAGTGACAGCCACATCAGTGTTTATAGCAGCTAAGCTATGGAACCAACCTATGTGTCCTTTAACAGACAAATAGGTAAAGAAAACATGGTGTATATATACAGGATGATATATTACCTAGACATAAAGAAGTGTGAAATTATGTCATTTGCCAGTAAATGGATGGAACTGGAGACTATCATGCTAAGTGAAATAAGCCAGTCCCCAAAAAACCAAAGGTTGAATGTTCTATCTGATATGTGGATGCTAATACAATAAGGGGAGAGGGGTGGTAAAGAAAAGAAGTACTTTGGATTAGAAAAATGGGAATGAAGGGAAGAAGAGAGGGGAGATGGAAATACGAAAGAGAGTAGGATGAATCGAACATTACTTTCATATATTCAGATGTGAATAAATCACCAGTATAATTCTACATCTTGTACAACCACAAGAATGGCAAGTTATACTCCATGTATGTATAATACGTTAAAAATACATTCTACTGTCATGTATAATTAAAAAGAACAAATAAAAAATTAAAAACTACATAGGAAACTTCACCAAAGACTGGATTGCTGGTGATGGAGCAGGGAGTTGCTCTTTTTCCACTTCTGTAATGGTAACATTTTCTCCCATTTCACTCACATTTAGAGCAAGCTCAAATGGACACACAGGTATACTTCATCCAGTGGGAAGGAAATTGTAGGGATTACAATATATAGTTGAATTAAGTTACTCTTTGGTTACCTTGACTCAAGGTTAAAATACGAAAGTATAAATAAATAAATAGATAAGATAAATCTGTGTACCTTGTAGTGAGGTGGGAAATGAAGTCACTGTACCGTGTTCCTTCAAGATACAGACCCCTTCTCTAAACCTACATGAATAGTGACAAACTTGAGGAGGGAGTTTCCTCCTGTTTCATTAATGGGGAAAGCTAGTATTCCCAAGGGAGCTCTGAAATGCTGTCAGAAATGGTCGAGAGTTAGCAAGGATCATTCAAGGATCTAGAATCCAGCTTGTTACCCATCACATTGTTTCTGATGTTCCTGCCCATGCAAAAGAGGGCACTGACTGACTGGTTGTTGAGGAATTAGGGATTTGATGTCTGTATTACCACACCTCAGCCTCCTGGCTGGGGTTTTGACATATTAAAGCTAGCAAAATAAATCAACTGTTTGCTGACTTGTGTGTTTAGGATGGGTTGGGTTGTTGCATCTTGGGAAGAATTACTTGTTGCAGAAGTGAAAGAGGAAGTGACTATGACAATATCTGATTTTAACACACCATGCCTTAGGGTGAAACTAGTTTTTAACTCTTCAGAGAGAAAACAACTACCATCCTGTCATATAATTCAGAGTGTGGAAAAGCCCTACTTTCTTAATTTCTCTAAAAAATAAACACATTGATGCTAACAGGTGTGCTGTAGGGTAAAGTTACAGGTTCAAATTTTCAGATTCTTTCCTTTGTTTACTTCATTTTGAGTTTCAAACAATTCTAGGCAATGATGGTATAATCAGAGCAAATTTAGAAAATATTCTGTAAGTTTAGGATATTTTTGTAAAGACTACAAAATTAGAGGACAAATAAACAAATTTCTCCTGCTTACCAAATAGCATAAGTTATACATGAAACCACTCATTTATATTAGGAGGGTATCAGTCCTTTAATAAGGTCATTTATGAGCCTACCTTAAGATCTATGAGACACAGCAGATTTTTATCCCTACCCATTTTCTAAGTCTGTATCGTTTAAGTACAAAGAAGACTGAATCCTGATGTGTTTTGAAATTTCAAACTTGGGAGAAATTTCTCTGCTCCTTTCTCCATCACTCCTTCTTATTCTGAGTTGCTCAACATTTGGATGCCAGTTTTCCATTTGGCAAATTTTTTTGAGGATTTGTCCAAGTAGCCTGAACAGGTCTAAATATAATAGGACATGGAATAAAGGAGATAACCTGTTAAAGATTATGACTTTCAGATAGATAAAATAGTTTACTTTAGAAATAGCTGGTCAAGTATTTATATGCTCCTTTAGAAAATTCAGAAATCACTTATCTTCTCAACTCTTTGCCCCTTCCACTTCTAAAATTGATATTTTAAAGAGGTCGAAGACTAATTTTAAAATGGCTAATTTGAAACAGGAATGTCATATGAGTGAAGAAGTAAAGTACCATTCTGCTATGTTTCAAGGCTGATTAGTATAATCAGCTGACCATGGCAGGAGTGGAGCCTTAGATGTTTGAAACTCTTAATGCAGTGAGGTGAAGTAGGAACAGGATCTAGCCTGGCACAGCCTCCCCTGAATTTGGCTGTAGCTGCCACCACATGTATAAACAATGCAGGCTTTATGAAAGGTTCTTAATATCAAATTGTTGGGAGATTTATCTTACGGGGACCATAAATCCAAACTCCAGACCATACCTCTCTGAAGAGAGCAAATGTTTTCACCATCAGCCAGGGAAGAGGCCAGTTCTCCAGAAGGAACAGGGGTGTTGTTGAGAGTGTTAGACTAAGGTGAGGGGGAATCTTCATTTCTTTTAGTACAGATTCCACTGGGTTTAGATTCTAAATGTCCCCATATTGAGTAGTACCTGGAATGTTTCTAGTGGGGACGGTCAAGCTATTTCTGGCCGTGGGTATAGGAGGTGAAGAAGGCGGGGGCCAACATGGTGTGGTGTGAGGACCCTGCTGGGGCTTGGTGGCTCTCATAAATGATTCTCTGAATGCTTCCTTTCATTATTCTGGAACGGTCAGGGAAGTCTGATCTCTGCTGCGTAATAAGAGAGGAAGACAAGTCTTTTCCCCAATGCCAAACAAGATGGTAGGAGGGAAGTCACCAGTAGATGAGTGCCCACTGGAGCAGTTATGTCATGGGAGTGAATGCCCTGGAGGGAAAGCCTGGGAGTTGGGTACGAGGGACCCCAGACTGGGAAGACAATGACACTGCCTTAGGACCCTCTCAGGAACAACCAGGCAACATTTTAAGGATGGCTATTTATAGCAGCAATGCTGGAAAGGGTTCAAGGGATAATGCCATGGTATGTAGCAGATCATGTTTAAGTAAGTACCTCACCTAAAATCATTAAAACAATGTAGTACACAGAAAAAATAGGCAGATGAGCAGACCAGCAGAGTTCACACATACATTAATGTTTCATGAATGACATAGGTGACTTAAATTTTGAAAAATGTATTTTTAAAGTCTTTTGGGACAACTGGTATCTTTTGGGATAATCGATAGTTATATTCCTATGTCACTTCATATAAGAAACTCTGGAGGGAATCAAAATTGTACATATAAAAAAATGAAACTCTAAGAGTAATAGAGGAAAACATAATAATGTGTTTATAAATTTGTGAGAAAGACAAAATTCAATAGCTCTAAGAGCAGACTGATATTTTTGCTTGTATGAAAAAAATTTTAAAAATTCAGAAAAATAAAACATGTTCTCTCTATATATTTTTATTTATATGTAAAAAATACAAAATGGGCCAGTATTCAGAGTTTAAAAATAAAAAAATAGGGAAAAAAGACAAAGATATAATAAGCTAAAAATAAAGTGCAAATCTCCAATGTATAAAAATTACTCAAACTTCAAGAGTTTGAATCACATAAACCTCAGATATTAATACAGTAACATAATAAAAATTTCAAGTTTGATAATTTTGGTTTAAGAGTGGGAAAAACAGCTTGTGAAGTAGAAGACAATTTGGCAATACCTATGAATATTTAAATTCTTTGACCCAGAAATTCCCCTGCCAGAAAAATATCCTCTGGCTATACCCACATAGCCATTTCAAGGATGTTCAGTGTAGTAATGGTTGTAATAGAATTAGGCTCAACTGTCCCCAGAGGGGACAATTTTCCCCCCAGAGGATATACTTCTGTTTGTTCAGATGAAAGGATTGTTAGGCAGAGGCAGTGGGGGAATATTGCCTTTCATTTTATACCATTCATCTACTTAAGTAAGCAAATATAATATAATACCTTCATAGTAAATGAAAAAAATTTTTAAAATTTTGTAAGACAAAATTATTCCCAAACATTGTAATAACATCCTACTTGATTGTATTTGTTTAAAATGTAAAAAAGGTAATTTCAGGAATTCTGGATTTACTGAGAAGTCAACCTAAGACTATGCCAATGAAAGGAAATGACTTTGGGTCTAAGGAAAAATGACACATTGATTGCATTTGGAAAAGAAATTATTCTGCACCAGAAGAATGTTGTCAGTTCTTGTGTTTTTAAAATTGATGTTTAAGTGAATATATCTCCACTTTCGCATGAAATTGCAATTACAATTCATTCTTTAATATCTAGTTCAAATGCCACTATCTCTTTGAACCTTCCCAGATCCCTAGAACCTCCGTTCACGCACAGTCTTCCTGTAGCTATTTGTAATTACCTCTATCATATTGTAGTGAGGCTATTTGTTCACTCATACGTCAACGCCAACCAGAAAGTAAGGGTCCTCAGAAAAGCTTAGCCACAGACTTAGTCCTCTTTTTTTCTTCTGTTTGACAGACCATATGTGTCCAATAAAAGTTTGTTGTTGAATGGGTGAACTAATTAATCCATCACTGAATTAATGACTGGAGGAAACAAGATCTGTTGCTATTTTGGATTTTAGAAATTTCTTCTAATTGAATATGAAATTTTGTGACTTAAACATTTTCTGTATATACATTTCTCTCCTAACCAGTGTTCAATACCAACTTACCCAAACACTCTGCCTTGTGTTTTGCCAGCATAGCCTGCTTATTGCTTTAGTAACCAGAAGACTGAGATGTACCAAGAACAAGTGCTTTGGAATTGGAATGGTCACTATAGAGAAATGGAATTCCAGTTTTTCTAACACCAAAGGAACAAAATCATCTACTCACAAATAAAGTTTTGTTCTATCCTTTTTTGGTCTATATTCTCCTAAGATAAATGCAGGGCTTTTGCTTGATGGTAAAGTAGAAGCTCAAACCAACATTTTCTTGAACAAAAAGCCTGTTGAGGGGACACTGCATCCACAAGAATAGTGTTTTGTTTTGAGGTTTCTTTAAGTATGGAACAGAAGAAGGTGGGGAATATGGGTTAGCCTGAGACCTTTCTAGTTGAAGGGTGCTCATCATTTATTTCATTGTTCTAAAATATAAAATTCCTATTTTGACCCAGGCAAAGTAGGAAAAAAGACCCACATGATCCTTGTTTTCATAATGCATCACAGCCACCCTAGGCAATTTATAAAGCAACTGTGTTTAAAAAAAAAATGTGCCAAGTGCTGAAAAGAGCAGGAGAACCTAACTCAGAAGATGCTTCTGAAAAGGAAGTACAGCATTTAATCTACAATTGAAAGGACAGACACATATTAGCACAGTGAAATGGGATTTCCAGACTAAACAGAATCATCCACTGCATGTTCTTTATAGTTCCCAAGAACTCTGGTGTCAGACTCCCCAGGTTGAATCTCCTCATGGTCCCCTTAGCTCTGTCACAATAGCACTAAAACAATTTTTGGGGGCTGTTATAAAAAATAGAAATACCCCCCACACACACACACAAACCTGATGACTTAACATAACAGAAACTTATTCTTTTATAGTTTTGGAATCCAAAAAGTGAAATCAAGGTACTGGCAGGGTCACACTGTCCAAGGCTAGAGGGGAGAATTCTTCCAGCTTTTGGCACTCCTTGGCTTGTACTGGCTTATCCCCAATCTCTGTCTGTTTCTTCCCATAGTCTTTTCTGAGTTCTAATGTGTATTAAATCCCTTTTTCCTTTCCCTTATAAAAACAACCACCATTGAATTCACACTTAAATCCAGGACGATTTCATCATGAGATCCTTACCCAATTGATGTCAGTGAAGATCCTATTTTCAGATAAGGCTGCATTTTGAGTTCTGGGTGTACACTACATTTTGAGTTCAAACTGCTACAACCTCCTCGAACTTCCATTTCCTTATTAACAAAGTGAATCAATTAATATTTATATTATAATAACTTTGAAATGATTAGAGAAAATCTAAGTAGATAGCCTGATATAGTGCCTAGAAACCATTACCATACCTAAAACCTGTTTGCAAATGATAGAAAAATGCAGAGAATAAATACATTTGAGTTTTATCTGGCAGTAAAAAGCATATAGCTCAAGTTGTTTTGAAAAAAATAAAAACTCCAATTTAGTGCAAAGGCCACTGACCTGGGAGTCGGGAGAACTGAGTTATGTAGTGAGATCTGGCAATCACTGTGTCATCTTGGTAAGTTCATCTCTGAACTTATTTCTGGATCTTTAAAACAAGGGGTTTAAACACCCTTAAGCTCTAGAAAATGGTAGTTTATGTGGGAAAGAGCTCACTCATTATCCTCTATCTCCATGAAAGATAAAAGAAGACTTGTAATCCCAGTAGCTTGGGAGGCTGAGACAGGAGAGTTTTAAAGCCAGCCTCAGCAAAAGCGAGGTGCTAAGCAACTCAGTAAGACCTTGACCCTAAAAATACAAAATAGGGCTGGGGATGTGGCTCAGTGGTTGAGTGCCCCTGAGTTCAATCCCAAGGGGAAAACAAACAAACAAAAAAACCAACTTAAGCCTGAAAAGATGTGATTTATGAAAGATATGAAAATAATCACAGATGCTATGGCTTAAAGAATAACTATTGAGTATACTTTGTCGTAGTAGTGGAAGGAAGGATGCTAAAATAGGTCACGATGGGGCTGCTGGCCATTTGTATGGGTCAAACATTTCTCATGGTGAAATGTGTTCTTCATGGTAAACACAGTAATCTTTATACCCTCCCTCTATTGAAGAAAGTAATTCCTCATGGCAAGACAGAAAAAGAACCCATGTCAGCTCCAAGATCCTTCCTGTTCATGTGTACACCTGCTTACCTGAAATGCTGCTTAAGTGTATTTGTGGTCATTTTAGTACCTCTGGGTCAAGTAGCTTCTCTCTATCCCCTGCTTTAATTCTCTTAACACATAAACATGATTTTTAGAAGTTCAAAATGGAATACAATGAACAGTAAAACTTCTCCTAATTCTAGTACCACACATACACCAGAGGTAATCACTCTGGGTAATCATATTATAGTTTTAATTCTGTCTTCTCATGTTATACTATTTTAAATTCTCCCTTTTACCTTTTGCTATTTGGCATTTAATTTTGTTTCCATTTTAATAACTAGTAGTATTATAGTTTTTATTATTTTGGTGATTACAACTATTTGGAATATTGTCTCTCTTAGTGGATAAACCACAAAATTTCTATTTCTGAAACAAAATCAATGAGGTTATGTATATTAACTTTTAGCTTCCCTTCCATCTTCCACTTTTTAACTTAATCATATTTTGTATATCAAATATGACTTTGTATATCAAACTGAAATATTCTTCTACAGCCATACCATGTTGTTTATCCTTAATTGTATATTTAATCCAATAATCACCACCAGTCCTCTTCCCAATCATCTCCTGTTTTAGATGGGCTTCATTATCTAGATTTCTCAAGAAGTATCCACCAATATCATGTTACCTGACTCTTCTCACTTGCCTTTATATTTGAAATCCTGTTTAGCTGAGAATTTGGTAGATTTTGCTCCACTTTGCTTAAGCACTGAAAGTTGATATGGAGATTAAGTCCTCTGTTCTTCCTCCGTCTTCTACTCCCAGAGAATTGGTGACTTTGTTGTCGCTTAGATACCATTTCTCCCAATGTGGGTGAACCTGCAGATTCTAGCCAGGCTCAAGAACAACTATATTTCAACAATATGTATGATATTAAAAATAGCATTTACTACATGTTTAGTTTACTATTCTATTTGTATTTATGTACAGTTAGCTGTCTGGGATTAGTTTTGGGGATTGGGGCTTATTTTTTTTATTGTAATCTTTGTACTTTAATGAACAAATGTTTAAACTTAATGACATATCTTCTCACTTAATCAAAAAAGTTGGCAATATGTAAGACATAGACTAATTTTGGATGATTTTCTGACTTTTCTGTATGTTTTGAAGAAAAAGTAACACAAAGGGGCAATAGGAAATGATTTCTTAATCATCACCTCTTGATTCAGACAACTTGAATAGGTTAATGGGTTTATGTCAGAAAATTATTATTTCCTTCCCTGGCATTTGAGTTTGAGATGCTTCATAAACTTAAAAACAAGCCAGACATTTTCTTGTCGATATTACAGTATAAAAGGCACTGAATGATGTAGACGGAACTTTATAGAGTTATGTTTGGATATGAGAATGAGGTGCTTCAGAGGTGGCCCCTTTCAGTAAGATTCTGTTGGTTCAAACAAACTCTTTTTCTGCATAATACTTGTTTCAGCTCCCCTTTATTAGGCTTTAGATTAATCAAATATTCAGTTCTGATCTTAGTAACATGAGGTTCTTCTTTATCACCTCTAACTTAGGCATTCAATGGAGAAAGCTACTGCCACTTAAAGGAAACCTGTCTTGCAGAATGTATTCAAGATATTCAACTATTATCAAATTAGGAATTCAGAAGGTTCAATACCTAATGTACCAAGAAAACCTTATTTCTCATTTAAGTTATGGGTTATTTGTAATTATATTCCTACAAAAGAATTTTATTTTATATTCTGGGGTACTCTATAAAGGACATCATTTATTAATAGGCACTTCAGGATATGCAAATATATGGATAAAAGAAACCACTCCAGGAAAGGCTAAAATATGTGTAATACACAGTACACTCTAAGATAATTTGTAATGAGTAATTAAGATACAACTAAAACTTCACAGAACTGAGATTTTGAAAATATTTTTGTACACTAAGTAAAATAAATTTTTGAACATGTACCTTCAATATGTAAGCACTAATTTATCCATCTTTTATATGTATCAGAAACATATAAAGTACATAAGGAAAATGTATACATATACCAATGAAATCAAAGGAGATAAAAAGCTAGTAATCTTTTCATACACCATTGGAATTTGAACAGTGCTCTAGAATATAATAGAGAAGGAAGGAAGCTCTAGAATATAATAGAGAAGGAAGGAAGCACTTCTGACTTCGGGGAGCCAGAACTGTTTTATTGAAGAGGTATTTTTACTAAGCAAAATCCCGACAGGTAGCAGGACACAAAGTCATTGTGTAGAACTTAATTGGGGTTTAAAACACTGGCAAAAAGGGAAGACATGCTTTAGTGAAAGTTCTAATTTCCATTGTTGTTTAATTCTTAGAGGATTCATAGTAGTAATTAAGAACAGTCTGGTATCTTAACTACCTAATTCACTGACACATTGAAATACTGATTCTGCTACTTATTACCCAAATAGACTTAGCAAATTAACTTCCCCATCTACAAAATGGGATAGTAGTGCCTACCTACCCGGTCTGTAGTTAAAGATTAAAGATAATGCAATTCAAATCAATTACCACATTGCTGGAGTATACAAGTCTACTGTACATAACTATACTTTCCATATCATAGACGGTGAATTCCTTGAAATCAACAAAAATCATTTGCCACTTTATTCCTACTATCTACCTTAATACTTGACTTGTAGTAGGCACTCAAATATTGGGTAAATGTTGATTAGAAGCTAAATTTGTCTGTAGTTAAGCTTTTGCGTAATAAGTAGCAATAAACAAAAGAGGAATAACATCCTAGGGGGTCAGATTGTGGAAGGCCATGCCATCTGAAGAACAGGTACTTCATTCAAAAGGTAGTAATAAACATTTCTGAGAGGATCATTTTAATACTGAAACAAATCTTTTATCTACAATGATGTTTCTCTCTCCAAACTAAGGTATGGAGAGTATGTATAAATATATTTTATATTTTGTCCTAACAGATGTTTTATTCTATGAAATATATTTTCCATTCTTTTTCTGGTAATCATTTGTCAGTTCTGAAAATCATTAAGATAAGAAACCTAATTAACTCTATGTTAGAGGCCCAGTCATTTCAGTTTCTAGGTCACTGTTGACTTCATATTTAACAAGGTTTAGAATTTGCTATCTAGTTAAAAAGAATGGATGCAAACCAATAAATAAATACTTTATCTACTTAGGGTCACTAATCTGTAGGCTAAAATTAGGATGTTTTGAATCTATTTTTAAAAGATGCTTGAAGGCATCAACACTGGTTCCCTTCCCTTATGAACTAGCTCTATCTCATCCCATTGTTAACACAGCGTGTTGTGCAACTAGGACAGAAAAGCTTAGTGCCTCTCGTGTCTCCCCACATTCCGACCATTCCAATTTGAAGAAGCTGTGCTTTCTTTCAACTGGGCAACAACTGTTTCCACATTAGCAGGACTAGAAGTTCTGGATGACAAAGACTGCTGGCAGTTTCAAGAGATGCCACCTTTCTATGACAACTATCCCATGTTATAGAACTCTGATCTACGTAACACATTGTGGTTTAACCTCATCTCAAGCAAACCAGAGAATATTCGGCCTCATTGTTTCAAATACGTGGGAAAAAACTTGTAATTCTCTTCCTAAGCTCTGTAAGTGCCATTGAAAAATCTCAGGTACCACTTTTGCCAGAGATCATGTCAATTGGGGGTAATAAAAATTGGATCTGATTCTCAGTAGTTTTCAAGTAAGCACCCATATATTCACAGAGTATTTCCTTAGGGAAGAGGAACTTAAGGGATTATGTTAGCATGTATTCTCTGAGTTCCTTCTCTTTTCAGTGACTTCTAGAAAAGTTGCTTAAATTAGTAAGAGGAAACTTAAGTTCAAAAAATATATGCAGTTTCAAAAAGTTTTCAAAAACACATCTGCCAATAGAAAATGGGAATAATAAAAAGGTGTAAGAAACTAAAGAATTGTTGCCAAGGAAAAATGAGGTAGGGGAAGAAAAGACAAGGAGTAAGCAGGGGGAGGTTCAAAGAGTCAAAAATTCAAAGGCAAAAGGGAAGAGACTTTCAATTGGTCAAGTAGGTTTATAAAAATTTTATAAGTAAGAAATCATCTGAGGCTAATTATTTTAAGCACAGTTACCTTCAATAAAGTTGCTTATTATATAAGCCTAACAAGTGTGGAAAAGTTTTAGTATTTTAAAGTCTAAATATTAAAATATAACCATAATTTTTTTTGTCCCATGTTTTCCATCCCACTAAACAGTATAAAAACAAAAAAGATAGCCTTATATAGAACTCAAGTGAAAGTTGATCATTCCCTTAGAAAGAACTTTCAGGAATTCATCATTTCTTCACAACCTAAAAATGACAATGAATTTAGTGAAAAGTGATATTCAACCCAAATGCTACCAATTACGATTCTGTTACAGGAATAGGAAGAGGGGTGAAAAGGCAGTTTAGAGTGAGTTTTATGAAAATGAATTTGAAGCTTACAAAAGGGAAATTGCATTAGCTATTATGTATAAGACACTGCACCCAAATTAGTGGGTACATAATTTAGCAGTCCTATAAATGAGAAATACTTTTAATCTTCCACTAGGCATTCATTAGAAAACTCAAATATCTGACATTTTAGGACTGAATTTCATAAAGACAATGAGTATTTTACAAAGTAAGCAGCTGGATTCAACTGCACTACATGTAAGAGAAAGTATATAAATGCCCTTGAACAAATTTTCATTGCTAGAAAAAAATAATACAAGAAACACTAGCACAAACAACTGGTAGTTCTTTTGGCAAAAGAAATAATGCAAGATAGACATAGTTGCAAAACAAAAGTTTCACTCATGTTTTACTAATATTTCCAGATATGAAGAATACCAATGATGCAAGTTTAATCAATTTTAATGGTTAAATGTTTACTCAGTCTTAATGAACTATTCAGGAAATTTCTCTTGGACAATATTATCAGCATCATTAGATCTGATGAAAAATTTGAGGTAGGGCCCTTCCCTTTAATAAAGAGATAAATTCAACAATAATCCTCTTGCTTCCCCAGTCCTAAGGTTATATTTTTGGGAAAAAAAATAGGTAGTAAGATCTATGTATTTATGTAAATAAATCTACTTTCAAATGACATCAATTAGTAGCACAACTAAATACAGCTCATTGGAAAAGATAATGTATTATTTCATACAACTCTGTTACTGAAGTCACATGAAGTATTTATCTCCTTAGCTTTTCTAAAGTTGCCTAATCCAAAAAATATGGACCTTATGTGGGCTAAACATGAACATACTGGGTAGTAGGTTACTGAAAACTGAGGAACACAGGCAAGATTCAAGTGCATTATGGACACTATAACACTGTGCCTAGAAATAATAGTAAATTTTTATTCATACCCTGAAACTCCCAGACAGATATAATTATCAATAGATTTGAGCTCTGGATGAAATATGCCTGAAAATACCAAGTTTTGCTTTTTGTTTTACCTATAGATATTATTTCAGTGAGCTTTCATGATATGCCCAAAGCATGATAAGTAAACATTCTAAGAGCAAAGAATGTGATAGACAAGTAACTTTTGAAATATAAAAAATGTCCATCATTCAGGTTTCAGCTCAAATATTACTTTCTCAGAGGTCTTCCTTGAGGTCCCATCCTGAAAACTGCTCTATTATATCATTTTTATTTTCCTAATATTTTTTGATGTATCTTGTTCACTCTAAAGTCTGTAAGAACAGGGATCTTATATGTCTTGCCTATCGCTGAATTTCTAGCAGGTGCTTTTGGGCACAATCATCTGTTCAATGGACTTTTTAGTGTACATGATAAATGAAAACATACCAAGAAACAGAAAAGTATCTGTCTTCCATCTACTCTCTCTCTCTCTCTCTCTCACACACACACACACACACACACACACACACTCATTCTCTCTCCCTCTCCCTCCTTCTCTCTTTCACTCTCTCCCCCTTCCTTGGCCCTCTCTCTCACCTACGCTATAGAGAAAGTATTCTAAGTTTTTTAAAGTAAATTATTCAAGTTAGAGGTGGAATATTCTGTTGCCTTAAATAATTTATATTACAGAAAAATATATAAGTTTTTTCAAAGAGAAAAACTTGGACAGAAAAAAACCCCAAACTACCCATAAAAGACAGTATTAATCCCACAACTTTTATATCCGTTACAAATAATCAGATGAAACAATTTTGAACATGGTAATTTATTTTGTGCAGTTGTTCAAATCCATTGTTTAAAAATTTTCAAAAGGCACTTTAAAAAACATTTAAAAATACATTTTTCTGATTTAATGGTGATTACTTAAAATAAGCAAGTCACCAGACATTTTTAAACCATTCATAACACAATTACTTTAAATAATTTTAAAATTCCAAAACACAAACATTCACCACTATATAGTACAACACACTGCTTAGCAGTAAGATTAGTTTCCCTCTAATACACTTCATGTAGATTATTGATTCGTAGGGCCCTGCAGAGTTATTCAAAACTGAAAACTAGAGAGGTAAGGGAGTTGAAATGGAGCACAATTCAACTTTACAACTACTTTCTAGAGTTGGTTTCTCTAAAAGAATTGGTAAACGTTGTTCTTAATCTGTGTTAAATGTTCTATTTCAACTGATATACAAACATGTCATTTTTCTTTATCAGTAGAGGTTACATTTAGCATAAAATATACCACAGTTTCTCTCCCAGATTTAAGTATGATTCTGTCAAACCTACTGTAAAGAAGTAGAGAAAAAATGTAAATGAGTTTTTTCATTTTTAAGAAGAGGGTGAGTGGATAGGATTCAAGTAACCACCTCCTTTAATAAAGTGGAGGATTAATTTAAAATTGTAAATTTTAAAGTAGGGCAAGTATCCTGAGAGCCAGCAGGCATTATTTTTAGACATTTAATCCTAGGGAAACCTAAAGTTAGTAGGTATAAAATTATCAGCAAGTCATACAAATTCTAATCACCTGTAACAGCCAAATTAATCTTAATGAAGGCAGCATTAAGAGTAACTGAAAGTGGTACTTAAAAAGGAAAAAAGAACTTCAATAAATACAAAGGAGCAGAAATTATCAGCCAGAGTAATGATCTAATAAACTGAAAATTTAAATGATGAATAAAAGGCTAGCTATGATCTGATCACTCAAGTGAGGGAGTCTTTCAAGTACAATAGTGCCTCAATCTGGTAATACAGTTTGATAGTAGGCTCAAGGAAGTGAAAAATAAACAATTATGAAAATAATCAGCAAGTTTAATGCTCAAGTCTAATTACCATATTCAAAAATATTAAAAATTGGTCAGCATTTTTTAATCTTATTACAGTGACAAAAACTCTTCTGAAAATTAAGGTATTTGAAAACAAACACTGGAACAAAACCCTGCTTTAAACCTATAACCTTCTCACCTTTGTAAGCGTATTGTTATTAGAGTATGCTTGTAAGACAGCAAAAGCCTTATGCTTTGAGACCACATTAAAATAATTTATCCAAATGATAAATATCTTAAGCTAAAAATGGTGACTTATTATGAAATCTAGTTTTATGTGCTTTATCAAAAACAGAATTATTTTGCTTCTTAGCTCATATAAGATAGTCAAATTCTTGAAAGTGATGAAATTTAAATTGATGGTATGAATTAGCAGAAAAACACTTTGCATTTTATTCAACAGCATTTTGCTATTTCTATTTAGAAAGTTTTAATAACAGTTGTGGCTGACCTTATACTTGCAATCCTTCTGCCTCAGCCTCCCCAGTTCCTGGGATTATAGGCATTCTCTGCCTGGCTAGTTGTGGGTATTTCTTATGGCACTAATTATATGTATGCTTTAAATGAATTCTATGTACTTATTAGCTCTTAACCCTTCCTGTCCAATGAGAAATTATACTAAACTTGGGAGAACTGCACATTTTACTGTGGGCTTCAATATTAGTCAATATGGAGAAGCTAAAGTATTTTGTCAAAATCAGAGATCCATAGACCCTTTAAATTATCTTTAAAGCATTTTGCCTTTAACATAGTGTGATCTTGGACTACACTGATCCAAAACATTCTTGTGTCTAAGTCTGAAAAAATTTATCCATGGAGTAATAATCCTGAGTTTGAGACTATTTGCACCAGAATCATGTAGGCAGCTGGGCAGTGGTTCTCTACCTAAGATCAGTAAGACTTGCCTACATGGTTTTTTCAAACAGAACTGATATCTCCCATCCTGGAATTTCGTAGGTCTGGGCTGGGGCCCAAGAAGGGCTGCATTTCCAACAAGTTCCCAGGTGATGCCGACTCTGTTTCTTGAACTACACTTTGACAATCACTGCTCTAGATTATCTGGTAAGAATGGAACTCCTACAGCCCATGCTAAAATCAGAGTTTTTGGGCTCGGGGTTTTGAGACCATTTAGACAAGCTCCCAGGCAAGAGTGTGAGATAAGAATCACTATGAGAATTTGGTTGGTCAATATGACTATTACTGGCCAATGTATCAGAGGTCATACCATGTATGTGAAAATGAGAATAATGTTAAATGACTAACCCCAAGGCTGACATAATACAAGTGAGAGCACATAGGATTTGAGTATAAATCCAACCTCTGTTACTTACTCGTTTTGTGACAGTGGAAGAATTATTTTAATTTTCTGAACCTCAGTTTCTTCATCTGTAATGTGGGAATAACACCCAATTTGTGAGGATTAATACTCATGTATACAGAGTAAAGCACAGTACCTGGCACACAGTAGGCACTAGATAAATACTAGCTAATACTTATTATAAGATATATACAAAATATTCCCCTCAGTATGATCTGATCATTTCCCTCATTTAAATCAAATATTTACACTCTAAGGTCACAGAATAATAAAACCTTTTACTTATTGCTCCCTATTCTGGGTTAGACAGTGTTCTAAGAGCCTTACATATATTCACTTATTTAATCCTCAGAAAAAATCCTGTGAGGTAGGTAGTATTATCATCCCTAATTCACAGATGAGGAAACTGAGGCTCAAGATTACAAAAATAGTTAAGTGATGGAACAAGAATTTAAAATCCAGGCAGTCTGACTCCAGAGCCCAGGATTCATTGCAGCATTCATTTCCTATGACTAAATTTTAAGATTTTTGAATGTTCATGCTAAATTTCTAGTAAAGAACACACAATCTACAGATAAGTCTATGTTCGCATCATGGTAAAGAGTTATTCAAAGAACAGAATGAATGGCCTTGAAATTTTGGCAGATGGAACCATCATGAAATCAACAAAAACCAAACTTATTAGCTTAAAATTAGTGTCTGTTTTCACTATGTGACATGGTACTCCATAAATATTCACTGAAATGAACATCCTCTCAAATACACCACCCAGAGAAGTCATGATTTTGACGTGTTTTGGCACAATAAGTGAATATTATTTAGCCAAGCAACAGTCAATGAAGGGACGGTCATGTAAATTTAGCATAGTGATAAGAAATGTAAATCATATGCAATATTAAAAAATAATCTTATTTTTGGATGGCAATCTTGAATGGGTATTTTGCTTTGTTAGCATTATTCACTGGCAAGACAATTTTCCCAAAGTAATAAAGTCAGCATCAAACTTCAATTAAGTATTTGGTCTTTTAATATATGACATTTTAGTTTGTTTAAGCACTCTGCATTTTCTAATGTTTTAAAGTAACTCTGGTAAAAACCTGCATTCAAAATATTTTGCCAGTGTAATAGCCACCTCAGACTAAAAAATGAATTTTATAATGGCTTTAAACAAGTTATGAAAGGCACAAACAAGTTCTCATCTCTCAACAGGATGAGAATGAAAGGAACAATACTTATGTAGTTGAAATTTTAAATAATCAATTAAAAATGTCAGTAATACCTGAGAGTGGCACTGATACAAGAAAAGCATGCCCAAATAGTATTAAATTTACTATTTGTTACCCACAATTAACAGGGTAAATCTGGGAAATATTTTAAATGCATGTTTACAGAATGCTATTAATGCTTTGAGTAAATAAACATTAATAGTGGAGAAAGTATTTGAGAGTGGTTCAAGATATTTAGGGGGAAAAAAATAGGGACCCAGTAAAAGATTATTTAGAACCAAGTATATAATATAGTCAAGGCCCATGGTAACTTTCAAAATGTAGTTTTATTAATGCACTTTAGGATAAGTGCCATTCTTATTCTACCTTCTTTTTGAATAAATATTGCCAATTATAAATAATCACAGCAGAATTTTCATTATACAACTGTGTGGGGGGATTGCTTCATTGATATCACACACCAAATGAGTATAAACAACACTGAGCAACATTACTTTCTAAATTTTCTTTAAGGCAGATCTTTTAGCATTGTGTATGTAACATGGTGCAGTGCAGTTTTAGCAAATTTAACTGTTTTAGTTTTTTTCAGTGACAATAACACACATGGTCAGGGAGCAGGCAACAAAATCTCTTCTAGTTCTTCTACCTTGCCACTGTTTTAAGAAAACACAATTTTTCATATATATATACGTATTTATATATTACTGTATCAAAACACATTTTAACAGACTTCACAGCTCATTTAAAGCTTAAGTTTACAGTCTTTCATTTGAAAGATTTCTATATGGAATGTTCACTTAGAATGAATTTCTCAATGGGATTTCAGGATTCTATGTCAGAAATGCAGAAGTTCTTCACTGCAATGCTAGACATTTTACCTTGGTTCACTCACATTTTTCTTTCAAGGGTTTCCTAATTTTACTTTTGGATCTTCATTTTTGTTTGCTTGACTTATTTCATTTAATTTATTCTCAGGTAAGGCAGGTTGATATCTATATAAATAACCATAGGGACGAAGATGATAAACGAGGTATTCTAATTCATACATAGTTGTAGAATCAACATAGTGAAAAGAAACTGCCAGATCAGAACAGCAACCAGGACCCTAAAAAATTAGCAGAAACAGGCATTGTTAATCAACAGCACATACAAAATATTATAACACACTTATAGGATATACACTAATTTAAAAGAACCCAAGCATTAAACTAGCAAGGTAAAGCAGAGGCATCTAATTTTTAGATCTGTGGAAAAAATATAGTTTTTTGAGTTTCTAATAGTTTAAAACCAAACATGAAATTACCAAAGTATTTCTAATTGAAACAATATTTTTTCACACTCGTCAGTGCTTTAACAGATAAAATCATTCAAACTTCTTCAAATGAAAGCAGCAGGTGTACAAAGAATTAAGACTGGATTTTTTTCAAAATTTTTGCTTTTGCTTCGTAATTTTCTTACTGTAATTTTTCACTTGGCTTAGACTCAGATATCTCTGGAGCATTCAATGACTAAAAAGCCTTGTCCATTATGTGTCTCCAACCTAATACTTTATCTATCAACCCAAAGAGTATAGCATGTAAGAGGAAACTTTCAAGGTAGACCTTGGTTTAAATACAAATTTTGAGTATTAGTACTTTATCTCAGGCAACTTATGAAATCTCTGAAAGTATCAATTTCCTTATTTGCAAAAGGTGGTTATTAAAAGGATGTCTATTTGTAGAACCTTTTGTAAACTTTTCATAGAACCTTTTGTGACCCTCAGAGGTAAGTAGGTCAAATTTAAACTTTGTTCAATTACATAATTCTCATTAATTCCTAATAGGGTTGGTGAATAGGTTTAACACAAAACAAAAACTTAATTTCAGACCAGTGTCTCTCTCTCTCTCTCTTTGGTTTTCTATTTTAATAGTCACAATGTCAATGTGAATCTAGGGTAGGAATTAATATCTGAAGAATGTTTCATCCATGTGACTCCAAAAAAAAAAAAAAGACAATCTGATGTCTGTCAGTACAAGTTCCTAGAGAAGGTTCATGTTGATCTATTAAATTGAACATTTAACCCATTTTGTCTATTATCCCAGATGTAGAAGACTTATAAAAACTTATAATGTATAATACAATTATATAGTAATTCTAATACTAGTATCTATAAGCCCTAGACTATGATTTCAACCTATTTTAATGTATCTGTGTCAATTTCATTGAAGTATTTGCATATCTGCAAACTTGGAACTTCATAGAATTCATGCTTATAATTATGTACAGTAAAAATGGTCAAGAAACATCATTAAGAATTTTTTGTCCTTCCTGAACTTTCTTTTGAAACAAAACTGGGTAAGTGGAATTCTTGGACAACCATATAAACACTAGAGAATATCAGAACAAATATGAAAAGTAAGTAGGTAAGTTAATTTGTGGTTATTTAAACCAGCTCTAATACGTAAACAATTTTGAAAAATCAGGACCCTTGTACTAATGTTTTAGACAGACTAAAATAAATATGAAACAGTGGAATAATGAGCTTTTACCATTTACTGAGAAAAGACAAGTACCCATATAGAGGGAAAAATATACATATGGAAAATTACATATCTATGTTCAATCCTGCTTTAAGACTGCAAATTCTCTGGTGAAAACAATTTCTAATATACTTCTAAAGAAGTGAGAAGGTGGTATGGCAAAGGAACTGAATGAACAGTTATGAATAAGCTTTCTCTTTAAGGAATTTGAATATCTTACACTCTGACACTGGGTACAAATTTTCTATATTCTTAAGTGATTACTACAGAGAAAAAAGCATGATCAAGAAAGGCTTTGAAAATAGTAGCTCACATCAGAATAAAATTTATTAGATGACAGGTGAATACTAGAGTTTTGGTTTTCATACTGAGTTTTTGTAGAACCTCACAATAGAGAACACACAATTTTAGAAGACTGGGCCAATCTCAGTTTTATGAAGACAACAGATTTTGCCATCCATTTAACCACCATGACTTATTAAAAAATGCACTATAGAAGTATTTATTTTGTTCATGTAAATTTAGCAAATTGTTAGGTATGCCCTATTTGTAAGTAGGGCAATACTTTCAAAAAGGAAGACAGGATATTTTATGGTTATAAAATAATCCCAATTATGCTATCTTTTTGCTATTACGGCATATGTACCAATTATCAGATACTCAGTAAAATACACATTTTGTGTATTTGTTAGATGCTTTGTAAAGTTTTTAAATTCAAGAATATTTTTAATGGGAAGGGTGACACATAAAAGGAAGGTCGAATAATCTTGAAATGGTCAGAATATGTTAAGAAAAGTTTACAATTACAGATAATCTATTTTCCTTTTGCAAAACAGATACCAAAAAGCATACTGGGAATGCCTACTTTACAATCAAAGAACCTGTTGTAGTTAGAATAAGCAATGAAATGCTAGCATAAAATTTCAGTAGTCTCATTACATAGATGAACCTTAAATTCATTTATTAAAGTGGAATTTTACCCAAAAAAATGGAATATTTATTTTAACATATCCACCCTAATCCCCTTCTTTTGGCACATATCCCATTAATCACTGAGGAGCTTCTTAGCAGTACAATGGAAAAAATAACTTTTTAAAAAATAATGGTGGTTTGCAACATTGCCTAAACTATTACTAGGTTAGTCAAGTTACTTAATTTTCCTGAGCTTCAGTTTTGTCACCTATTAATTACAGAATCATTGTAAGGATTAGATGCCACATTTGTATAAATACCGAATACAAAGGTGGCTGACACTAGAAGCAGTAGAGATCTGCCTCAAAATTTCCTTTTAAAGATGGTTACCTTAAGCTTGGGCCAGATGTTTTAGAACAAAGATTCTTAACCTTGGCACTGACATTTTGTATCAGATAATTCTTTGTTGGGGGACAGAACTATTCCGTACATTATGGATGGTTAAAAATCTAGTGGGATTTCTACTCACTAGATGGGAGCAGTAACCTTCTAGTTTTCACAACAGAAAGTTTCCCAGCCTTACCAAACATCTCCTGAGGATCAAAACTGCTCCTGGTTGAGAGCCACTATTCTAGATGATAATTTGAAAGCACTGGCTTGTGAAGAAGAGAGTGGTACCATGAAGTGAATTGTTATTATGCTGGAGCTAGAGAAAAGAAGGCATAGGGAACTAACCATTAACAGAATCAAGTATAAAAGCTAGGTTTCATGATTCCTGGTACATTCACTTATCCACTGCAGAAGTGTTTAGAACAGTGAAAAACTAAAAAAAACCAACAAGAATATCCAATAGAAGAATGGATAAATTGCTGTATGTTCACAGATTATTACACAGCATTTAAGTTAATGAAGCAAATATATGTATTGATGTACCTCAATGTATGAAAAGGGCAATCTGTAGAAAATGCAGATGGTATAATTCCATTTAAAAAAAACAAAAAATTTATTTAAAAAAACAAAAACAATATTTAGGGATACATAAATATGTAGGAAAAACATAAAAACACACATGGTAATGTGTAATATTAAATTCATGATAGTGTTTGATTCTTTGGAAAGTGGGATGGGAACTAAGGAGGATAAATAGACCTCAAATGTAACACTTTTTTTTTTCCTTTGAAAGGATTTGATGCAAATGTAGTCAAAGAGTAATATTTAGTAAAGTCAGAGGATGAATACAAGGTATTATTATTCTGAAATGTTTCTAAATTTGAAGTATTTCACAAAACAATCTAGATAAAATTCTCAAGAATGTAATCTAAGGTATCAAATCAGAAGCAAGACTTATTAAGTACAACTGTGTGACACTGTGTACCATTTTAATTATTTCTGAGACAGGCTGATTATGTCCATTTTACAAATGAAGAAACTGAGGTTCAGACATTAGCCAAATTCTGTCCATTCAAGGTGATTTTACTTTTCAGTAGGACAGCAGGATTTGAACCTAGGTCTTTCTGAAACTCAGTCTTTTCACATGCTGTTTTTGAAGAATAGCAGGCTCTTTAACCAGTTCCTCTCACAGTCTGCTCCCTAGAATCATTCAGGTTTTTGTTCGAAATTCATATATTAGGTTGACTGTGGGAGTACATGTCTATAATTCCAGTGACTTGGGAGACTGAGGCCAGCATGAGTAATTTATCAAGACTAAGTCTCAAAATTTGAAAAAATGGAAAAAAGGGCTGGGGATGTAGCTTAGTGATAAGAGAGTTCCTAGGTTCAATTCTCAGTACTAACAAAAAAATCTCCCCTTAGGACTTCCTTAATCATCATCCAACAAAAAGTATACCATCCACTCTGGGTCATTCTTCAAGTCCTCAACTGGTTTTTTTTTTCAAGTACTTACCACTACCTAAAATCATGTCTTTACTGGTCTGCCTGTTCATTATATGCCTCTTCATCTAGAACATATCTAGAATCTATGGATACATTATATGTATATAAATATAACGTATTTGTTGAATGACTATGGTTGATGCTCTGTTCTCATCTGCTATGTTAAACTGCCACACAAGGGAGAGTTCTAGTTGTTGACACTAAAAAAAAAAAACTACACATATTAGCTAGTTTTTTTTTTTTTTTAAGTTAACAAAAGTCCATCAGTCTCAAATATTTATAAATAACAAAATTTCTAAACTTACCTCTACAGGAGGATAGTAGTTATAATTCCAGTACCAAAAGGTTCTGGGTAGATAACCTTTGATTAAGTGGTGTTCTGGTACAAAGGGATGAAAAGTTTCTTTTCCAGTGGTATCTCTGGAGTCTCCAGCTTCCACATTTATGATTTCCATGCATTTTCCCAGGGCTAAGTCTTCAATGGAGGAACTATGTGTACATTTGTCTGTTTTAAATGCATCAACGAATCTCTTCAAGGCTTCTTTGCTTAGTACGTATCCTGCTCCCCCACTCATGTAACCCTGCTTTACGTAGGGCTTAAATCTTCTCCCAAAGTAAATGGGTTTTTCAGGGTCATACTTTGAAAGCAGCCATCTCAAATTGTCAAGTATGACATATGTATCATCATCTGCTTTCATAAACCAATCAGCATCTTCTAAATAATGGTCATGAACATACTGAAAAGCTTTAATTGTTTTCCAGTAGAGTTGATCTCTGCCTTCTTTGGTTTTTAATCCCACAGTAGGAAAGTCTTTATTTTCTTCTGAACTCATAAACAACACTTTATTACAACGTTGAGCCCATGTAGCTTTGACATGTTTGGCCTTTTTCTCTAGATTCTGAGGGCCTGTCATAACCCAACAAAGAATTTTAACTTTCTGGAAGAGGTTTTCAGCGATGTCTGTGTTCTCATCTATTAAACAAACATTTTTAAAAGTTATACTTAGACAGATGTAAAATCTAAATTATGATGTAAACATTTCTTAATTTCAAAAAACTATCTATTAGTGATTTAGGTGAAAGAAAACAAAACTCAACCTAATGTGAGCTACATTCTGATTTATTGATTTCCTGTCAATTTCATCCAAGGAGTTCACTGAACTCCTTACGACCTTGCTACTAAAACTTGATTCACTGACCAAAAATATCAGCAACACCCGGAGTTTCCTAGAAATGCAGAATTTCAGGTTTCACATCAAACACGCTGAATCAGAATCTGAATTTTAACAAGTTCTGGTGATTCAGATGAACATTAAATACTACCTTACGTAGTCTATGCTTGGTACTTTATACTATAAAGAAAGCTTCAGCTGTTTTTTAGCACAACAAATTTCACATTGTTCTGAATGAGCTTCTGAAGGGCAGAAAAAACATGCTGAAGTGGCAGTTCTTTTTTGAAGTTCCACTGTTATCAACTGTCCACAGGAACCCTGAGGTGGCCCTAAAAGGTTTCATGATTACACCTGTTTAGAACAGAGGAGTTAATGCAGGAGGGCTGTGATTACTTCCGAATGTTCTATATATAACTCATTCCAAAATGCAAATCCACTATTCAAAAACAGAACAGAAGGAGTAGAGGTGGGATTTCCAAGACTGTCTACAGCAGTTTTTTAAACCACCACTTTGCAAAGAAATGAGGTACTTTTTTTTAATCAAGGAAGGCTTGATACCAAAAAGAAAGGAGGAAAAAAAGAAAAAAGGTTGTCTGCTTAACTAAGTAGTAGACTTAGGGACTTAAACTGATTTATATCTGGGTGCAAGCTTCTTATCTGGTTGTTAAGCCAGAACTACATCATGAGTAGCACTGGTCTACAGACCAATTATGAGATTCTAGACTAGCACTTCTCAAATGATCTATGGTGAAGGACCAATTTTTATTTCTAATCATTAGGGACTTTTACAAATAAAATTTAAAAACCATTAGAAAATATAAAGAAACATAAAACACAAGCAAGCCCTAAGTCTTTATTTTCAGATTCAGGCAAAATACTCTGTCAAAATTACCATAAAAGTTTGTCTACTCCCAATTTCAACACTTATTTAGTTGCAGACCAGCATGAGTCTGCAAACTACACTTTTGAGTAGAAATGTTTTAGGGTGGTTTAATTCTTTAGAAGCATACCTTTAAAGTTAAGGTTAAGTGTGTTACAAAACTTCAGTCCTGTGAAAAATTGATATGAGTATAATTTCCTAGTTAACTGAGAGGGAATAGAAGAAATGCCCCTCTGAAGATTAAGAATTCACAATCCAAAAAGACAAAAGCAGAAAAAAAAATCCCCCTATTTTCAGTAAAAAAGCATTCACTGCTCATATATCCAAGAAATTCAATCTCTTAGCTATACAGAGATCTCAGACACTGTATGGATACAGAGAATGGTATAGGTGAGAATCTGATCTGTCTTATTCAGGAAAAGACCGATTTCTCCCCACATTTAGATCTAGCAGATATTTTTATTCTTTCAATTATTTGTTAACTACTTTGTAACAGGCATGTACTGGCATAGGAGAGGAAAAAATGAGTAAGACATGTTTCCGGCCACCTAAAAATTCAGTTTAGCAGTGGAGATTGACATGTGAAGAAATAACTTACATACTAAGAGAATACATGAACAAAGTGTTCCATGTGCTGAGGAAAAAGAAAGTAGTGGCTGATAAATCCTACAGAGCAATGAAATAAGAACTTGCATAGGGAGAGAGAAAACTACACTAGAAAAAAAAGATAATGCAGAAAATACAATTTTAAATGAGTAGAGCTCATCAACAGAAAGGACAAAAGACATGGAAAAGTTAAGTGCAATTATGTGAATATAGGTAAAGGCCTGAATTAGGGGAAATGTACCATGAACTGAGCTGAAGAGATCTGAAAATACATTAGAATTTAGTGACAAATGGAATGGATTGGTATACAATGGAAAACAGGTACCATAAGTTCATTGTTTCTGGTTTAGGCAGATGGTAATATAGGAAAAACAAGTTTTAGGAGGGAAGAAAAAGAGAAGGAGTTAAGTTTTTAGCGTAATACACACTGTGTGGGTCACTGAGTGGAACAAAAGGTATAAAAAAAATGCACCTGCAGTGAGGCATAATACAGCCTTACAAGTACCAGGGAAGTCTGACTCCAATTAATCATCTGAGACAGATATGCTACAGGACAAGTACATAGTGACCAAACTGCTCTATAATAAGAACATAGAGGGCTACTCAGAGCTTAATCACTGTTACATAAACATTCATGTAACATGACAATTTGTTAGAGTATGCATGTGCTTGCTGGTTGATAAAACAATCAGGTTATGATACCTCCCCACTTCAATCCCTGCAAGAAGGGAAGGGAAAAAATAATTTATTATTGGAAAAACACAGAAACAACTCTTGAAGTGTCTGGAAGTGGGCAGAAGATAAACACTATAAAGAATAGGTGGAAATTAAAATTATGAAGGTTGATATTACACATACAAAGGAACTACTAAAAGATAGAAATGGGGGAAAAAAACAACATTAAGTACAACATGGAAGACTCAACTGAAAATATCTCGTTAGAAAAAAGAGACCAGGAGGAAAATGAAGACATTGTAATACATCCTTAGTACTTCTACTTCCCCAGTTTTTTTCTCAAAAGGATAAAATATTATATTAACTACTAGTTAACAGTAGTTATATTAACTACTGATACAAATTAAAAATTGAACTTTCGATAGTAAATACTATTCTATATTGACATTAAATATATATAAATTTATTTCATACTTATAGTATTATAAATATTTCTATTTTAAAACATAATCTTGAGTTTTTCTAGGAAAACAAGACTAAGCATAAACCATGAGCAAAACAAAACAACAGCAAAACCCACAGATGCAGATATGAACCATAACAATATTGAACCTAAAGAAAAACTTTTTCCAAATCGTGGTTTCTGAATCATTTTTACAAAAAAATAAATTTAACTTATTTCCTAAATAAATATGGGCTTTAGCAATTCCTTCTCATTAGGCAAATAAAAATTTGTTTTCATATCTGGAATAATCCAGTGATATAACAAAATTCATACAGATAACTTTCCCAACACTCAAAGCTTAGACTGAAATACTTCTTAATAATATAAACCATACCTTTATGTTGGCTAGAATCTGCATTGAAGTTCATTTGTCCTTCTAGATGATTCTGTCCATTATCATCTGAATGCCTAGCATGGGGATCATTATGAAGAATATTGGGCTGTGTGTCACCCTGTTCTCCCAACAAAATACTAAATAGCTGAGAGCACAAAAAAAACCCTATTGCTGATCCACAGAGGAAAGTTAAAAAATTCAACCAAGATTTAGAGGCCATTTCCCGAAAGTGTATTTCTGGAAAACAAAACAAACAAAACAAAACAAAGGTGTTATAAAAGTATAAAGCAGTATACATGTGAGTAAAAACTCTGATAATGTTTACAGCAATCATGGAAAGTCAATTCCTTTCATATAGAAGAACATTCTAATGGTTTTTAACCTGTAATCATCTCTGACTTTACCACTTTATTTGCTGCTACAACAGCACATTATGATAATTCAATAAAAGAGATGGGTAATATGTAGAATAACCATTGTTGGCATGGGTGAATGTCCCTTTGTTGTTAACTGAGTACTTAAAATCTACCTTTCTTTTATAGCAATCACCACCTACTCTATTCTCCAACTCATGGGTTAACAAACTTTTTCTATAAAGGAGTAGAAATAAAAGATTTCAGGCTTTGTGGGTCACATATTGTCCAGAGCATCTTGTTCTTTCTAAACAACTCTTAAAAATGTAAAAGTAATTTAGTTTGTGGAGGGGCTGGTCTCCCGCCTGCTTTTGTAAAGAAAGTTTTATTTGAACACACCCATACCCATTCATTTATGTGCTGGTTCTGACTGTTTTTGCACTCTTCCTCCAAATCAGAGCTTAGTAGATCCCATAAAGTCTTACCTGTCTCTTTACAGAAAAAGACTGCTGCTCCCTGCTCTAATTAATATCCCAGATTCATTATAGTACTGGATGTGACTACCCCATGTTCTTACCATCTCTCCCTGCTATTCCACTGGACTGCAAGACCCTGGATCACATCAATGTATCAGAGGAACATAGTGGCTGCTCAAAAAATGCTTACTTAACTGTCCCATAACATACAGGCCCCCTTTAAGGATTTATACATCGTGAAGTTATAAATTCCTCTAAATTGCTTATGAGAATGGTCCTAGATGTATAGTTTATAATTCTTCAAGGTAATTCAAAAAACAAGTTTGCTAAGCATTTACCATATGCCAGGTAATGTCCATACATAATTTCATTTTTTATTCTCACTATGCCTATTTCACAATGAGGTAACAAATTTTTATAAGTTAAATAACTAAGGTAGGTTGGCACAATCAAGAAGAGCCACAAATTGAACCCAGATCTCCCTGCTTAAGAAAAGCCAGTGCTCTTAAGATCCATTACATTTCTCGAACTCTTCACCCAGTTACCACTCACACCAAAGGACAAGGTGTCTTATAATAAAGACAAAAGTCCAAGGAATAAGCCCCCAAATTACCTTTACATATACAACCAAAATGCACAAACTAAAATTATTACTATAACAACCTATACCAAATAATTTCATATGATTATATTTCCAGAATGGCTGACGAGAATCTTTCAGACCACAATCAGAAAATCTATACAAAATGTAAAAGTTTGAAGACACATCAATGAGTGAGAACTACTGGGTCCAAGATTTGTAAGAAAGGAGAAGTCAAGTGAGGTGAACCAGATATTTGGCAGAGCTCTACTCCTCAAGACAATTATAATTGTTCCTCAGTATCCACAGACTTTGGTTCCAGAACTCCCTGGGGACATAAAAATTGATAGATGCTTAAGTTCCTTATTTAAAATGGCAAAGTATTTGCATATAATCTACACAAATTCCACCACATACCTTAAATTATCTCTAGATTATATGTAATACCTAATATAATATAAATGCTCTATAAATAACTGTTATACTGTAGAACTGTTAGGGAATTTATACTCAGGGAAAAATGACAAGGAAAGTCTGTATATGTTCAATACATATGCTAAATTTTTCTCCTAAATATTTTTAATTCACAAGTGGTTGAATCCATGGATGTGGAACCTGTGGATATGAAGGGTTGACTGTACTGATTCTGAGAGAAATGAATAGAGAGAAAATGAAGCTAAGAAAAAAAATCAAAGCCCAAAGTCTTCTAGGAGGTCCTGGAAAACACTGTTGGTTTTATATATAACTTGTTTTTAATTTAAAAATATTTTGTTGGGGCTGGGAATAGCTCACTCGTAGAGTCTGATCCCCAGCACCACACACACACACACACACACACACACACACAATATATATATATATATATATATATATATATATATATAGTGATGCCATTTGATGACTGCCATACTCTTAATTACTCTTCTGCTCTTCTGCCTCCTCAGCATATGCTGGCTTCTCCTTGTTGCTTTTACCCAACCCCTTCCAATTTCAAGGACACCTGCCTTAATGACTAAGTATCTGTAAGTTACTTTCTTTCCTGATCCTGTGTTAAAGCAGTCATCTCAGATAGACGGAATGCACCCTCAAAGCCCACTCAGATTTCTAGCAAAAATCATGTCTACCTCTTCAGATAACAGTACTGTAGCAGACCGGAGTAGAAGACGACATTGCTTAACCATGCTGCACATTATGGGGGCTTCTAATTTCAAATGAATTGGGTGGAGGGAAAATTATTTATGTCCAGTGCTCATCAGAATCACTTGAACATTTTAAAAATATAAATTTCTAGGTGTGGCAATTGAGATTTTAGATGCAAAAAAGTGCTAAGACAACTAATATGTGTTTAAAAAAAGAGCTTTATTTATCGTAAAGAAAAAAATTTCAATGAATAGAGAAATGCATGAAGGAAGAAATTACCCTAAATCTCACCACCCAGAAAAAACTATTAACATTTGAAGAATATCATTAGAGATCTTTCCCTCTATGAATAACAGGGATAGAAGAGGTAACTTAATTTGTGTGCTGTACTAAGAGCTTTACATGGATAAATCAGGTACCATTATTCCCATTTTACAGATGTAACTGAGAGATCAGAAACAATCCCATAGTTGCACTAACAATCTAAATCAAGAATTTCAAGTCTTAACCACTTTTAAATTATAATTTACAGAACTGGGATTAATCATGTAGTTTCAAGATTTAACATATAAACTGAAGCTATGTGAGTTTATAGGAAGACACTGAAATGAAAAGCACATTTAAAGCATGACCTTCTCTTCTCCAAATGATCCCTTTTAAGATTAGGAAAAGAAAATTATGAAAAATACAAAGCAGTTGGAGACCCTTTACTTAATTACATATTTTAATTTTAGGCAGTATCCCTTGGTTTCTTGAAGTGTGGAAATCAGTATGCAAACATAATTTTTGTGAATTATTTTTGTTTGGTAAAAATTTATGACCTGTAATTTCATGACTGCTTAATCTTGGATCCATTAAACTGGACTTCAGCTCACTAATAATACTTACACTGCAGCTCCTCTAAATTTGAATTCTTTGTTAATGTTATGTGTTTTGAGGGCTGGATTTCAACAAGTAGTTCTTTATCGGTGCTAAAATTCTTCACATTTAAGAATGTCTCCTATTACCTTCATATGTGAAGCACAACTTGACCATGTAAACTTGACCAGGTACTCTTAGATATTATTCCATGGTTGTCTTACACAGGCACCAGTTTTGTTTGTTTAACTCTTGTAGATACAGACATGTCTTGTTTTATCGTTCTTTGATTTACTGTGCCTCAGAAATAGTTTAACAGATGGAAGATTTGTGACAGTCCTATAACGAGCAAGTATTTCTCCAAATAGTTCCTGCTCCCTTTATGTGTCTGTCAAAATTTGGTAATTTCCCCAACATTTCAAACTTACTGTATCTTTCATGGTGATTTGTAATCTTTGTCACTATTGTTATTATTTGGGGGCATCATAAACTGCACCTATGTAAGACTACAGACTTAAGTTTTGTGTTTTAACTGCTCCACAACTGCCTATTTCCCATCTCTGTTCCGGTCTTGCACTGCCCTATTCCCTAGGACACAACAATATTGAAGTTTAGGTCAGTTCATAATCCTACAATGGTCTATGAATGTTCAAGTGAAAGACTGATTTAAACATTTCTTATATACGTGGTGAGGAAGGGATATGAAAAGCTGAGATAGGTCAAAAGCCCAAGACAGGCCTCTTGTACCAAACAGGTAGATACACAAAGTCAAGGAAAAGTTCTTGAAGGAAATTAAAGTACTCCAGTGTACACATGAGTGATAAGAAGATGAAAGAGTTTTATTGCTGATATGAAAAGTTTCAGGGTTCTCTAGGGTATATCCACTCGAATACTCCCACAGGCCAAAGCCTAAGCAAGAGTAGGGCCTAACTCTCTTCACCTGTATGAAGGCTGAGAGGTAAGAAAGCTGTAGAAGAAAGTCTGAAGCTAGAAGCTGATTCATGAGATTTAGGCAAAGAAAAGTGCAAAGTGAAGCACAAAGTGCTAATGTAGAAACCACTGTAAGTTACCCAAGAGCTAGTGAAGATCATCAGATGAAGGTGGTACACTAAACAATAGTTTCTCAATGTAGATGAAACAGCCTTATAATGGAAAAAGATGCCAACTAGGATGCTCATAGCTAAAGAGAAGTCAATAACCAGCTTCAAAAGACAGGTGCTCTTGTTAGGAGCAACTAGTGACCTTCAGTTGAAGTCAAAGCTTATTTATCATTCAGAAATTCCTAAGGCCCTTAAGAATTACACTAAAACTACTCTACCTTTGCTCTATAAATGGAACAACAAAGTCTGGAAAATAGCACATCTATTTACAACAAGGCTTACTGAATATTTTAAGTGCACTGCTCATATCTACTGCTTAAAAAAAAAAATTCTTTTAAAATAATACTGCTCACTGACAATGCATCCTGTCACCCAAGAGGCCTGTTGGTGGCCTCTTAATATTGTATCCATTATTAATGCTGTTTTCATGTCTGCTAACACAACAACCATCCTGCAGTCCATGGATCAAGGAGTAATTTCAAATCTTATTAAGAAATACATTTCATAAGGCTATAGCTGCCACAGTGATTCCTCTGATTTGGAAAAAGGCAAATGAAAATCTTCTAGAAAGGGTTCACCATTCTAGAATGCCACTAAACATTTGTGATTCATAGGAAGTCAAAATGTCAACATTAATAGGAATTTGGAAGCTAGCTGATTCCAATCCTCATGAATGACTGAGGGGTTCAAGGCTTGAGTGGAGGAAGTAGCTACAGATGTGGAGTTTAAGGATGTGACTGAATTGTGGCAATTTCATGATAAAAATAGAAATGAGAAATTGCTTCTTATAGATAAGCAGAGTGGTTTCTTGAGAGAGAAATGACAACAAATGAATAAACTTTGTTGATAAAGCAGTGGTAGGGTGTGAGAGGACTGATTTTTAAACTGTTATCCAGCAGCTGGTATACTACAGAAAAATCTTCATGAAAGCAAGAGTCCAATGATGTAGCAATCTTTATTGTTTTGTTTTTAGAAATTGTCAAGAGCCATCCCAATCTTTAGCAACCATCACCCTCATCAGTGAGCTCCCATTAACATGGGCAAGACCACTTGCAAAAACATTGATTCACTAAGGGCTCAGGTAATTGAGCAAAATTTTAAAGGTACATACATTTTGTGTTTTTAGACATAATGCTATTATACATTTATTGTGTACACATAATTTACATACATTGGGGAACCCAAATCTTTTTTCTAACTGGCTTTACTATGACTTTTGGTTTATCAAGTTGGTCTGGAACTGAACTCATGGTATCTTTAAGGTTGCCTATTGATTCTTCTCTTATGCTTGGTTTTCAGTCACTTGACGAGATCATCAATACTTTCTAAAGACTTTAATGCCCTTTACCATGAAAGCAGGTCTTGGAACAATTTTTGGCCTTTCAGAAAGTCAGAGCAATTCATAATAAAGTTCCTAAAATCCTCAATCATTTTTCCTTTAAATTTTTTATTTAGTGCTTTATTCCATATTTGCCAAGCCTGCAACCTAATATTTGTAATGTTGTTCTGGATTATGATTTTCATTTGTTGCACCTACATATTCAAAGTATACATCTCTCTTCAAACCACATTAAAATGAGCTATGATCTTTATTTCTCTCATACTTTCCTGGTAAAACTGGGATGAATCCTGTATAGTAATGCACATTTTAAAGGTTTATGAATACAGTACACTTGAGCACCATGTTAGAAACTTGACATTTTCTCTGATCCTCACAGCAACCTGAAAACTTGATAGCAGTATCCCTATATTACAAATGAAAAACTAAGTATCACAGGGCGGGGGTGGGGGTTGCAGGGAGAGGAATGAATGAGACACAGAGATTGAAAGCAAAAATAAAATTGTCCCTACTTGCAGAATACATGGGTATAAAGAAAAAAAAAAAAAAAAAAAAAAAAACAAGATGGATGAGGTGACACACACCTGCCGTAATCCCAGCAACTTGGGAGGCTGAAATGGGAGGAGGGCAAGTTTGAAGACAGCCTCAGCAAATCAGCAAAGCCCTAAGCAAGCAACTTAATGAGACCTTGTATCAAAAAGGCCTGGGGCTGTACAGTTCAGTGGTAAAGTACCACTGGGTTCAATCCCCAGTACCTTCCCGAAACTGTCTGGAGTAAGTGAATTCAACAAGGTCAGGAGATACAACACAAACACATCAAAATCAACTGGATTTCTGTATACTAATGAACATGTAGACATGAAAGACAAGTAATTCAAAACACTCCCTTTATAATTGCTCAAAAAATGTGTACAGCTAACAAAACATGTACAAGACTTCTATGATAAAAGTCAAATGATGCTGATGAAAAAAATAAGACCAAAATAAAAACATACCATGTTCGTGATTTTAAAAAAAACCAAAACCCTCAACAAAGATGTCAAATCTCCCCAAAATGATATGCAAGTTTAATGCAGTTTCTATGAACATCCCAACAAACTATTTTGTAGACATATGCAATGTTATTTTACAATTCTTACATAAAGGCAAATGAACCAGAATAGCTACAATTTTGAATCAGTCTACTTAAGTTCAAAGTATACAGCTAACATAACAAAAAAAAATGTGTAGTACTGGAAGGGGGCATGGATCAATGCAACAGAAAACCCAGAAACAGACCCACATAAAGATGCTCAACTAATTCTTGACAAAGGTACAAAAGTGAATGAACAGGCAAGATATTTTTTTCAATACTAAACAAAAACCAACCAAACAAAAAAACCCTGAAGTCTTACTTAAAAATTAACTGAAAATGTACTACAGATTTAAGTGCTAAAACATGCAAGTATAAAACATTTAGGGGGGAAAAATCCTTAAGATCTAGAACTTGGAAAGTTTTTAGACTTCATATCAAACATACATTCAGCCAAGTAGGGTAGTGCCTTTAATCCCAGTGACATGGGAGGCCTGAACAGGAGGATTCCAAATATGAGACTAGCCTCAGCAACTTAACAAGACCCTGTCTCAAAAAGGACTGGGGATGTGGCTCAGTGGTTAAGTGCCCCTGGGTTCAAGCCCTGGTAACCCCAACCCCCAACAACAACAATTCATAAAAGAAAAAAAACTGATGAAACCAAAACATTTAAAAAATGCAATTAGAAATGTGCAGAATACATTTGCCAAAGATGTAAAGATAACAAGATATTCAACTTGATTCACCATTAGGAAGATGAGAGCTAAAACTAAGATCTCTTTAATACCTCTATGAAAGACTGAAATTAAAAATACAGTAATACTACCAAACACTGGGGAGGATATAGATAAACTGGATCACTATACATTGCAAGTGGGATGTAAAATGGTGACAGGTCACTATGGATCAAAATGCATACAAAAAATTTGTACTAACACATTAAGCACAACTTATTGTCAAAGTAAACTATTCACCCAGACAAAATAGGGAAAATACAAAATTGAAATGATATGCCTCCAATCTAATGATGTTTCCCACTTCCAAATACCCTCTGACTTCCTGGAATCATTAGAAAAACACACAGCAGCTTCCCAAGGTCCCACACCTCATTTATTTACCCCTCTCAGGCACCAAATGTTGGAGAGAAACTATCAACCAGTAGTGGTACAAAAGAAAGATTCAAACGTACATTAAAAAAAAAATGTCCATGTGGCAGGTAGTAAAAAGTATTCTATCCAACACAATTTTTAAGCAATACCAGTAGAACTGATTCTATTTAAAATGAATAAATAGAAGTTATAGAACCTATCTATAAATCTTGCAGTGGAGGAAAAAGATGCAAAAAGCGTGAAAAGAACAATTCTAAATATTCATAAAAAGAAAAACTGTATAGGACTGCTTTGTGTTAGCTTAAAAATTGAAGAGATTAAAGCAATTATAGATGACAGACATGAAACTCAAGCAATGGAGAGCCAAAGAGAATAACATATCCTCCAAACAATAGAATACATAAAATAGGGTACCTATATACATGTTTAAAAAATATATAAGTACAGGAATACATAAAATAGGGAAAATATATATACTTTAAAACATATTTAAAAGTACTAAAGACCATAAATCTGAATAAAGGTCTCATATATGACCCAGAAAAACCTAGTATATATAGATCAGTACTTAAAAGATAACTTGAAATTCACTCAGAGTCTGATAAGTACCCAGGAATAAACAAGCAAGGCAAAGCAAAACATTAGGAAGATTAAAAAAAGAAAGGAAAAAAAAGCCTAGTATCATTAAATGACAAATGCTGAAAAACCTTAAGTTTCTCAGGAGTAAAAACATGTATGCTCATAGGCTTAAAACTGCAGCAAGTTGTCATTTAAGAATCAAGACAACAGGAAGGCATTTTCAAATATGCAAGGGCTCAGAACCCATATATATACCTTTGATACACCACCTAAAGATATAATTCAGCTGAGATAGAAATCTAAATATAAAAAAAAAACCTCACAAATGGAGAAATCATACCATCATTGGTAAGAGACATGTGATTCTTTCCAACACAAAACTATCAAGAAAGTGTGTGGTACTTATAACACAAGATAGAAATGTTATCCTGTAAAGAAAAGCTATGTAGGTTAAAAGAATAATAGTAATTAAACCAAGAGACCTAGGCAAAAAAGGCATATCTTCCTACAACAATGGAGCTGGGGATGAGGGGAGGAGGAGGAAAGATACTGTGCTTCTAAGAATTATGTGTTCTACTTTCATCATAATGTAATAATGTAAAAGAAATAATGTGAAAGAGTCAGACATCATGGGGTCACTCGAGTTGGTTTTTTCTTAAAGTTTAATAAAAGCTTTGAATGCACATTAAAGTTTAGCCTCCCCCCCAGAAAAAACATACTCCCATTACAGAATAATAACTTAAAAATGACACTTATTCTTTCTTTAGTTGATTACAGTATTTTACATCTCATCTCTAAATAATTTTATAGTTCTCTCTGAAAATATGCACATTTTCTTACTACCTAACATGCCATTATCAATACCTAACAAAACTAACAATACTTTTTTGGTTTCATGTAAACCACAGTTTGTAATAAATTTCTCCTACTGTCTTCTCTAATCACATTACCTCAATTAGCTCAGAAATGTCTTTTTGCAATTGTTTCCTCAAGTGAGAATTCAAACCATATTCAAAATCAGATTAAAAATACTTTAATATTAAACATAAAAGCCCAAATGAAACATATTTCTTTTTAGAAAGCTAATTATCAAAGCTCACTCCAGATACAAAACCTAAATAACCATAAAAGAAATAATGTAAAAGTCAGATAACAAGACGACTTTTCCTAGATGAAATATTTCAATCCCTTAAAAGTTTTTATTCTACATAGATCATTCTAGAAAATTCAAAATTTAACCAATTCTTTATGTAAAAGTTTGATACCAATATTTAACAGAGAATCTCAAATTAATATATAACACAGAAAACTAGAATCCAATCCATTCCTCCATATTATAGTATTAAGAAAAACAACACAATTAGTAATAGTTATCTTAAGTTGGGTCCTCTGGAAGCAAACTCTTAAGATAAGGCACTTATATGAAAGTGATCTATTGGAGAACAACGAAAAATCACGAAGATAAAGGCAGATTGAAGCCTCCCATAACAGTAGGGTAAGAGGACATGAGAGAGCAAACTTTAATCATGGCTACCTTCAAATAAACCTTGACCCTGGGAAACTGCTATATTCTGTGACTAAGTTCTGAGAGCTATAGTTTTCAGTAAAGCAAAAATCTTATAGCCATGAGAGTCATCTAACTCCCTTTCTTTCTCAAGAATTTATCTGTTCTTGTTCTTTCCCATCTCCTAATAACTGCTTTATGAATATTATTCAAATTTCCCAGTCCCTTTCTTAAATGACAGCTTGCTACTCAGACTGCATTAACCTAAATTCTTGACAAACAACTATTGTAAACCCCCTCCCAATTAGAAGTTTTTGCCTTTAAGATTTGTTAAGGGCTGGGGTAGAGTGGTACCTCAGTGGTAGAGTGCTTGCCTAGCACGTGTGAGGCACTGGGTTTGATTCTCAGCACCACATATAAATAAATAAAATAATGGTCTATCGACAACTAAAATATAAAAATACACACACACATATTAAAAAAAAGACTTGTGATCTCGGATCCCATTTCAGCCTGCTTGAAATTTGTGTCTCTTAATTTGCAGCTCAGATCAATTCAACTAAACTTTGTTTCTTAATTAACTTGTGCCTCAGTTTTTCTTAAAGGTCAACAGAAGTATTTCTTGGAAAATTTGTAGGGTAATAACACAGGTAAAGGAACAAAGCAAAAGGAAGATACCAAGTAAGTTCCCATGAAGGGAAATTTTATCTCACTCCCTCAAAGTAGCTCTGGAAACAATGTAGGTTACAACTCAGTTTACTCCTACCTTCAGTCACTGGTTAAGATCTGTCCTAAGAAACAAATTTCTCAGAGGCTTCTACAACACCTACACTAGTAAAGCAAGTTCTGTCATTGTGAAAACAGTTCTCCCACAAAAACCACAGGAGCTAGAATTGGGAATGCATACACATCAGGAGCCTACCATAAGAGAGGGAAGAAAATAACGGGTCCATCAACAGAGCACTGGCATCTTCTGCTATGATGACTTTTAGGACAGGGAAAATTAAAAACCATTTGGTCTGGAATCACACTATGGATTCCCCAAAAGGCTGAGCAATAAACCACTCCAAGTAGGATCATCCTACAGTTGAGAATCATTGGCCATTATTCCCAGAAATGTATAGAGATTAAAATAAAATTTTAATATCTACTCTAAATTATAAATAGCTCATTAAGAATACTAGACATTTTAAGGAAAGTCAATAAGACACCAAAACAGTCAAAGCTACTTGGAACAGATTATGCAATAGAAAAACAAACTGACGAATAAAGATATGTGTATCATGAGCTTCTGAACATCTGGATGTTTTAAAGAAGTGACAGATTCTGGTTAAATCAATATTTAGTGTACCATAATGAATCTATTTTAAAACACCGATACAGAGATCTTGACCACATTGTTGGGAGTAGCGGGTCTGGAGACTGAGAAAACATCAGCATTGGTCATACGTATATTTGAATTATGAAATAAAAAACAATACTCAAATCTGAAGTATAATCTAACAAAAATATACACAAATTATTCACTGAAAAGGATATTCAACATGCTTTAAATTAATGTACATCATCTTTCCACAACTGTATCCAAGCTAAAAGTTATGTCAATTCCTAATTTTAATAGCTGCTATTATAGAATACTGGAAATATTATTTTTAGTATATTTCCTTCTTTGCCTTCAAAATGTAGGTAACTTTGTACTTGGTGACTCAACTCTTAATAAGAAAATCTTAACAAAAAATAAAAAAGCAATGATGAACAGTACCCATGTATAATAAGCCTTAAAATATCTGCTAGATGAATGAAAGATTCATATTCAAAAATTAGACTAAAGGGAATGCATATTAAAATAAATTGTAGAATATTATACAATTGCTAAAAATATTTTAAAGATTACATTTCATTATGAAAACATGGTTAGAAAAAAGATGCAAAACTGTACTTAAAATGCAAATTTCTACCAAATTTCAGAGCTTAGCAACAACAACACTACTGAGTACTAGTTGTTTACTCTGATAATCATGAGCAGACTAGCTTGAAAAGGCAATAGAAAGAATGGTTTGCATCAAGTGCATTCTGCTTTCTCATTGTGGTAAGTTAAAAAAAATCATAAATTATATTACTAAGTAGGGAATCTTCTATATTATTCATAATGATAATAAACCCACTGCTAATACAAATATATTTTGTGGAAAATAACTGCATTTTCTGAGGAAAAAAAAAACATTTCTCCAAATTTTTGCAAATCAGTTTCTGGTTTAATAGAAAACAACTGGATCTGAAATTCTATATCTTCACAATTTATTAAAATATTACATATCATATACCTTCTAGAAAATCCGACTGCATACTTATGAGAGAATGAGTGAAAAAGCAAATATCAGTCTTAGTATAACAGTTTTGACTTTATGGCCCTCCTGAAATAGTCTAAAAGAACAGAGTTTTTCTGGATCACAGTTTGAGAATCACTGCATTACTTGGACTCAAACTGTTTTCCTCCCAAAATATTGAATGGTGGCTAGAAGCTTGCTGAATCATGAAATATACAGGATGGAGGCTTGGGAGTTCTCTGATTTCTGGGTTCTGATTAGAACTCAATGGAAACATGCTATATTCACCTCTGTTCTCCATAAAAAGAAGAGTAATGTTGAAAGCAGAGATGCAAGTCTTTTTCTTAGTTTAAGGCACCTACCATTTGGTTCAAGTTTAATTCTCTTTAAATTATCTGTAGGTGAAACCAGATTTGGAAATACTGGTCTGAGTGTTAGCTACTAAGGAGTACTCTCAAAAGGAATCTGATTCTCTCTTCCCTTCTCCCTTTCTTTTTTTTTGATATAATAAAGCAATACAAAATACCACTAACTTGGTATTACAGCAACCATTAAGGATACAAAAAATTTGCAGATTCAAAGGATAGCAACAAGCAGGAAAACTCACCTTTGGTTATTCTGAATGTGGGATTTCAAGAACATTCAGAGTTGAGATTATAAAATTGTTTTTAAACTTGATTGCAAAGTTTTATGTAGCCTTTGGAAGGTGTTACCAATTAAGCAGCTCTCCATGTGTCAAATACCCTCAAATGTGACATCTCCACACCTTTCCACTTTTGCCACTTTGTGACATTTTTTTCTCTCCATTCCTTGATAATTCTTTGGAGTCAGCAATTTCACAGAGCCTTCACATAACAGACTTGTTTAAAAATTATAATACATTAGCCCCTGGGTTAGCTTTGAAGCACGTGACCCAAAGGCCTGAAAAGAATGTAGAGGAGGAAAAGTTTATTTTGACACATGGTTTTAGAGGTTCAGAACCTGGTTGGCTGACTCCATAGCTCTGGGTCCAAGGTAAAGCAGAAAGCCATGCTGAAGGGTGTGGGAGAGAAAAGCAGTTATTCATGACAGAAAGGAGGTAGAGAGAGCATGCAAAAGCAAGGTGCCAGGGACAAAATATAAGCATGTCTCCGGTGACCTACTTTCTGCAGTCACACCCTACCTGTCTATAGTTACCACCCAGTTAATCCATTTAAGTGGATTATCCCACTGATTAAGTTACAACTCTCAGAATCTAATTTCACCTGTGAACATTCTTATATTGTCTCACATATGACCTTTTGGAGGATACTCATACTCAAACTCTTAACACCATCTCTTATCTGTGGGGATACACTCCAAGAACCCCAGTGGATGCCTGAAAGTAGATAATTATGAACCCTACATATACTGTCTTTTCCTGTACATACCTATGATAATTTATAATAAATTAGGTTAAACAATTAAAACAAACCATAATAGAATTTATTTAAATGTGATCTCTTTCTCTCTTGACATGTCAATGTAATACAGACCTTAGCAAGCGTAGAATATGATTCTTTCTTTACATTTTTTTTAGCATATCCAAAATGCCATAATCACAACTCTTGTGTTTTGGGACCACTTTTAAGTAAAATAAGGGTCACCTGAATACAACCACTGTAATACTGTGAAAGTAGAGCTGATAACCAAGACGGTCATTAAATGACTAATGGACCCATAGCATGTAGTGTGAATAGGCTGGATGGCAATTCAGGTCCCATGCAGGAAGAAATGAGGCGAGGATTACATGAGATTTTATCACCCTAATCAGAAGAGTATACAATTTGAATTTGAAATTTATGAAGTTTATTTCTGAAATTTTCTATTTAGTATTTTCAGACCACAGATGACCACCAGTAACTGAAACCATAAAAGGGGAAGGGGGCTACTGTACTTTTCTGTATCACAGATCAAGTTCAACTGCTTAATTTGGCATATAAGACCTAGCTCTAGTTACATTCCTGCTCTAATTTTGATAACACCTACCCCTAAAGGCATATGTATACTTAGCCATTCTCCAAGTTTACCATGGACTTTTATATGAATGATTTTTACCATTCTATTCTTTCTACCTGGAGTGTCCTGCCCAAATTGAACCTCTGGATTTATGTATATATATTTTAAGGTTACCTTAGTTTTGTACTCTCCATGAAACCTCTTCCTCCACCCTTGTAACCAAATTAAACCACTCTCCGTTCAAGTGTTTCTTTTTTCCTTCATTTGTACCTCTACTATATATTCATCATTCTACATCACAGTAGGGATATGTATCTCTCTCTACTGGTAGACTATAAGCTTCCCAAGAACAGACTTTTATTCTATACCTCTAGGTACTGAACTCAGTACCTAGTTTATGAAAGGTATCCAAGTTTTGGGGAGGGGTGGGGTAGAGTGGGATGGGAAGAAAACAGATGAAATGACTTTTCCAAACAAAATATTTGGAAAATATTTTGTACTGCCTGCCTATTTTAATAAATAAAATACTTCTATGTTTTAAATCATGTCTAAATCTCTGTATCAGTTGTTTCAAAGCTTTTTAACAAGGCTCTCACTATCTTATCAAACAAAAAGGAATTAAAAATGAAATGAGTTATCACTGAATAAACCGTATGTCCACATGATGATTAAGAATTTACCCACCATGAAATCATGTAAGTTGGGGCTTAAATGACATGAACTACACATCATTTTTTTATGTGTGTTTGACTCATGCGAACTATAATAAAAGTACATGTTAATTCAGAAAAAGATTTAAAAATTTTTTCTATCATTAATAGGAAAAATTAATGTAAACCCTTTTGCCTAATGATTCTGAAATACTTTATGATCATTAGTTATGCCACATTAGCTCTAGAAAGGACCTTGGAATTTAAAAATTTTGAAAACAATAAATTAAACTTCCAAAAATTATATGTACAAATCTCAAGTTGTAATATTTTTAAAAAATTCCCACAATTTCAAGTCCAGCAGATCAAAAAATTTTGTTTCTGTTCTATAATTTCATGAATATATTTTTGAATCCTCAATGGTTCCTACAATACACAAAGGTAGGACAAAGTAGAGAGTCTATTATACTGATAAATCTTCTAGGAACGTCTAATATTATTACTCCATGAATCCCCAATCTGCTCTATTTCCAACAGTAGGCTGAAACCATGTCTCTTACACAGTTGCCTAGGGCCACAAGACATAACTAGTAGTAGATTGTTGTTGAAATGTTTATCTTTGGTTTTTATTCACCATGATTCTTTTGTCCCTATTTCTGTCTTTATAAAAAGTGTTCATTGGTGTTGTTTCCCACAAACTGTTTATTACCTTTTGGGCCTAAGAAAATTACTGCCATATCCAGATCTTCCCTAGAATTTCTTCATTCACAAATATCTACTAATTGAGACACTAAAATTGCAGAACTAATACTATACTGATGCCTCAGTGCCCTGGAAGCTTCTTATTAAATTAAAAATGAGAGAGAAATGCAGGCCATCACTGCCATTATTAATACAACACTGGAAGCACTAGCCAATATCACGGCACAAGAAAAAACAGGTGTAAATATTTAAGAGGTATCAAAATCATCATTAAATATTGATAATCTAGCCATCTTCTGAAAAAGACTGAAATACTATTAAACAGAAAAATCAATTAAGGCAGCTATTTGTAAAATTAATCACTCATTTATAGTACATAATCAGCAACTATAATAGAAGATCACACTGCAACAGCAAAAATAGCTGTACCAAGTAACAATGAAGATAACTAGAAGTGTATAGGATCTACACAAAGCAAATGATATTTTCACTGAAGGATAATAAAATTTGAGGTAAATGGAAAGACACGTATGGGATATAACAAATTAATGATGTGAGAGGATTCTAGGAAATGGTGAAAGAGGAAGTACCAAGAATCTGTCTCCCCAACCAGTCAACAGTTACACTGGCAGAATCTATCTGATGTAACTATTTTGGAACTCTGAAGAACTATCAAGTTTTCTTATAACTTTCAGGGAAAGACTTGGAAAGTAAGGTAAATTGTAGCTGATTTCACTTAAATTTCAGCTCTTAGCTCTCCTTCCACTCTGTCCCCTTGGCAGGCAGCTGCGCCATGTTTGTGAAGTAGCTTAAACAAAGCCTTAGAAACTAGGGTTGTTCTGATGATGGCTGCTCCTGATCAGAGATAGGGACACAGAGACCAGTAGCCACTGGTGATGCACTTCCACTCACTGTTACAAGTCACTCCCTCCCTGGCTGAAGTGACTTCTAGGGAATTTAAATGACTATTACCTTCCCCCATCTCTTTGTTAAAGGGATATCCAGTCATTAAGAAGAAATTCAAAAGCAACTGCATATACAAGGGAAATTAAGTCATTAAGCATGGTCAGGTAAAGGTAAAATTCAGAAAATATGTGAAAATATCTTAAATTTATTTATTAAAAGTGAGAGAAATGTTTAAAACATTCTCACATAAACAAAAGCTGAAGGAATTCAACATACTAGACCTGAACTCAAGAAATGCAGAGTCCTGCAGGTTGAAACAAAAGGACACTAGATAATAAAGTATTGAAGAAATAAGAATCGCAATAAGTAAACATAAGGGCAATTATTAAAGCTGAACAACTTATCTTTACAACTTAACCAGAAAAAGAACTGAACTGAAAGTCAACATAAAGTAAATAAAGATTAGAGCAGAGATAAACAAACAAGAAAATAAAGAAAAAAACTAAAAGTTGGGTAGTCAAAAACATCAACAAAATGACAAATCTTCAGGTAGGTTAAGAAAAAGTAGACTCAAATTACTAAAATCAGAAATGAAAATGGGCTCAGTTACCCATTCTACAGGAAAAAAAAAAAAAAAAAAAGGATTACAGGAGAACACCATGAACAACTGATGCCAACAACTGTATAACTGATGAAAACTGCTAGAAACAAAGTTTAACAATTCTAAATCACAAGAAAAACAAACTCTGAAGATTGCTATTAATTGGAAGGGGACTGGATCAGTAATCAAAAAGTTGGATCAGTGATAAAAAAATATGCTCCCCAAAATCAAAGGACTTGGATCTGATGGCCTGAAAAGGTGAGTTTTACCAACCATTTAATTAACTAACGCCAAATCTTAACAAATGTTACGGTTTAGATATTAGGTGTTCCCCAAAGTTTAAGTATGAGACAATGCAAGAAAATTGAGAGATGACTGGGTAATGAGAGTTTTAATCTAATAAGTGCACTCACTAATCCTGACAGGGATGAACTGGGTGATAACTGCAGGCATGTAGGGTATGGCTGGAGGAGCTGGGTCAACAGGGGTGTGCCCTGGGGGTTTATATTTTGCCTTTGATGATGGGAACTCTCTCTCTTCCCTTCTGGGTGACCATGTCCAGACCTGCTTTCCTCCACCATACTCTTCCAACACGGTTTTCTGCCTCATCTTGGCCCCAGAAAAATGGAGTCAACCATCTATAGACTTAGACATCTGAAAACTGTGAGACCCCAAATAAGCTTTTCCTCCTCTATGTTGCTCGTGTCAGGTCTTTTGGTCACAGCTGTGAAAGCTGACTAAAACACCAGATTTTTCCAAAAAATAGAAGAGGGACACTTCTTAACTCATTCTGTGGGGCCAGACACTACAAAGACACTACGAGAAAACTACAGACCAATACCAATATGAACAACAATACAACAATTACTGACAAAATTATAGCAAGCTGAATTCGGCAACATATTAAAAATCTTACACCATGAGCAAATGGCATTTATTCTGATAATGCAAGCATAATTCAACATATGAAAATCATTCAAGATAATATACCACACTAACAAAATGAAATGCGGGGAAAAAACCCAGTCATTTCAATTGATGCAATAAAAAGTATTTAACAAATTTCAGTACCATTTCAGTACACTTCATAGACTCTCAACAAACTAACTACAGATGGATACTACCTCCACATAAATAAAAGTCATAAATGAGCAATCCACAGCAAACCTTATACACATGATAAAAGACTGCCAAGTATTTCCTATAAGATGAGAAACAAGGCAATTATGCCTGCCTTCAACACTCATATTCAACTTAGTAATGGAAGTTTCAGCCATAGTAATCAGGCAAGAAAAAAAGATATCCAAAATAGATAGAAGTAGTTAAAATTATCTCTGTCCTATACATAGTCTGATTGTATATACAGAAAATCCTAAATTAGATTGAAAAAAAAAAAAAAAAAAAAAAAAAACCTAAAAAGTAATACCCAGACAAACCTGTTAGGACTAATAAATGAATTCAATAAATTATCAGGATTCAAAGTCAATTTATAAAAATTAGTTGCATGTATATAAACCAACAATGAACAATTTAGATAGGAAGTTAACAATTCCACTCAATAACATTAAAAAGAAACCAAGGGATTAACTAACAAAGGAAGTGAAAGATTTGAGCACTAAGGACTACAAAACATCACCAAAATTAGACAGGAATAAGTGGAAAGATTCCATGTTCCAGGACTGCAAGACTTAATACTGGTAAGATGTAAATACCACCCAAAGTGATCTACAAATTCAATGCAATCCCTAGTACCAACAAAGTTCTCTATAGGAATAGAAAATCCATTCTAAAATGGAATCTTAAGAAAACTTGGGCAGTCAAAACAATCTTGGAAAAAAAGAACAAAGCTGCAAGACTCAGACCACCTAATTTCAAAACTTACCACAAAGCAACAGTAATCAAAACTGTGTGGTACTGGCATAAAGAAAGAAACGCAGACCAATGAAATAGAGTCCAGAAAATAAACCCACTTTTAGGGTCAAATCATGTTTGCAAAGGAACCAAGATCATTTAATCAGGGTAAAAGTCTTTTTAACAAATGAGGTAAGAAAACTGGATATCCACATGCAAAAGAATAAAGTTGGTCCTTACACAACACAATATACAAAAATTAATTCAGAAAAGATCATAGGCAAAAGTTTCATGACATTGGATTTGGCAATGATTTCTTAGATGACACCAAGGGCAGAGTCAACAACTCCAAATAAAATTAGCAGTAAACTGTACTTTAGTAAAAATTTTTAAATTAAAGCATTAAGATACACTATCAAGAGCCAGATCAAGGGAGGAGTTAGTTACTTTGGGTGGGCCTTTTGGCAGGCAGGGCATGAGAGGAGTTTTGGTGGAGGGGTTTATTTAGGGCAGGGCAGGAGGGCAGGTAGGGAAACTGGAAGGGAAGTTCCATCCCTGGGGCCTATTTCCATATCCTTCACTCTCCACTGGAGTTTATCGATCATCTGCGATCCAGGAGCCATCTTGGGAGTGTGGCGTGGTGGAGCATACAGAAACTGAAACCCAGATTTGCAAGGTACCAGAAACCTTCAGGGACACTATAAATCTACAGGGTAGAAACTGTACTACCTCAGATTCCCACAGCTAAATGGGAAGACACACAAACAAAATGAAAAAAAAAAAAAAAAAGGGAATAAAGCACTCCAATCAAACCAGGATGCTCCAATTATAGATTCCATTGACAAACCAGTAGAAGATATGTCAGAGAAGGAGTTCAGAATTTACTTAGTAAAACTGCTTCACGACTTTAAGGAGAATATAAAGAGTGAAATCAGAGCTATGTTTCAGGAGAGGGAAGATATCTTAAAGAAAGAGATAAAAACCCTGAGAAGAAATCTAGAAGAAATCTTTGAAATGAAGGAATCAATAAACCAAAATAAAAATTCAATGGAAAGTAGCACCAACAGAGGAGACCACTTGGAAGACAGAACTTCAGGCAATGAAGACAAATATATAATTTTGAAAATAAAGGTGACCACACAGAGAAGATGATAAATTGCGTGATGTTCCCTCACCCAGACACAATGCCTGAACAGCAGCTGCTGAAGCCAACAGAGTGAAGCTACTGTGACTACTTCTGGGCTGATAAGAAAGACCCCCCCACAAGGCAATGGCACCTTGGCAGGATTTGAATTGCTGCTTCAAAAGCAACTGCAGGGCAAACAAATGCAGAAAGAAATGTTTGAATTTATCTGAGAGAGGATAAAGATCGAAGAAGAATATGCAAAGAACTTGGTTAAGCTCTCACAGAACTCCTTGGCTGCACAGGAGGACGGCTCCCTGGGAGAAGCATGGACTCAGGTGAAGAAGAGCCTGGCAGATGAAGCAGAAGTTCATCTCACGTTCTCTGCCAAGCTTCACAGTGAGGTCAAGAAGCCCCTAATGAACTTTCGTGAGAACTTCAAGAAAAACATGAAAAAGTGTGACTACCATATCGCTGACCTCCGCAAGCAACTCGCCAGCCGGTATGCATCTGTGGAGAAGGCCTGGAAAAGCCCTCACAGAGTAGAAGAGAGACCTGGAGATGAAGACCCAGCAGCTGGAGATCAAGCTGAGCAACAAGATGGAAGAGGACATCAAGAAGGTACGGAGGAAGTCCACACAGACTGGTAATGACCTCATGCACTGTGTGGACCTCTACAACCAGGCCCAGTCCAAGTGGTTTGAAGAGATGGTGACCACCACTTTGGAGCTGGAGCAGGTGGAAATGGAGAGGGTGGAGATGACCCAGCAACATTTGTGCCAGTACACACAGCTGTGGCACGAGACGGACATGTTCAACCAAAGCACAGTTGAGCCTGTGGACCAACTGCTTCGAAAAGTGGACCCAGCCAAAGTCAGAGAGCACAAAATGGGCAACATTTGCTCGGTGGACATGGAGATCTAGACACACCTGTGTGGCTCCAGGGTCCTGCCCAGGAGAGAGGTTGGGTGTCCCACGGAGAAGAGATGGTGTTTCCTGCTGGGTGAAGCTGCCTCCCAACCACTCTCCTATCCACTGAGGAGAGAGGAGAGAGCTGGCAATTCCAGAAGGGTGATCTGGATGGCCCAGCTGGGGGATCCTAAATATTCCTAGGCCAAGACGACAGACCTGCAACCCTGCCCTTGTCTCCAAGACTGAAGCTCCCAAACCCCATGCCATGCTTGTTGCTCTGAGAATAAACTAAGGCTGGAACTTTGTGGTCTCTGCTGAGTTCCATAGGGGTGGCCGTCACACACTTGGGCCCTTGGGTGCCCGAAGGCCCATCCTCCAACTGGTCCCTTTATCTCAAGGGCTTCGGAAGATCAGGGGATGGCTGCCTCTGCCTCCAAGCCAATGTCAGGATCAGAATCATGAATAGAAGGCGCCATCAGCTCAGCCTGCACCTAGAATCCTTTATAGCCCTCTATTTTTCTCATTATATTCTGGGAGCCCAAATCTAGCTTTTCTTGGCCACTTTTCATCCCCATGAGTCTTGGGAAGGCCTGTTTTCTGTCTTCCCAGACCTACCCTGCCTAGAGAGGTCAGGATGGAACTACCTCATTCGGCAAATTAGCCCCAAGTTGGAGCATTGAATCATGGTTCCTATCAGACCAGGCATCGTCTCTGAAGTCTCTGGAAATCCCAATCCATCCATTCCTCAGCTGCTTTCTCAAGGCAGTCCTCACCCTGCCAACCCTGCCCAGTCTCACTAGAAGGAGCATTCCAAAGTTCTCAGCCAGCAAGACCTCCTTCAGCTCTGTGCATGCCCAAAGGCTTTGAGGGATGGAGACACCAGTTCACCTCAGAAACCAGATGGGGTCTGTCTACCATGGTATTCTGTCCAACACTGGGCTACCTTGACCTCCACTCTCCCAGGCTGCCCACCATGGGCTAATGGGGCTGGATCACTCCCACATGAGAGACAGGTTAGGGCAAGTCCCTTTGTCATTCCCCATATGGCTCCATCTGCTTATGCCTGATGGGGTTTGGACTGCTGTCCTTTGTATGGGCACTGAAGACTTTCATGACCATAGGAGTTCTTTGCTATCCAGGTGTGTCCTGCCACCTGGGCCTCCAGCTCCTCTGAACTTTCCAGAGCCCTATGCTAAGCCCTCCCTTTGTGCCAGCACCTCTTTTCCCTCTGTCCATCTTCCCTGGAGAAGCCTGGGCCAAGTGTTGTTCGGGAAGCTTTTCAACATTGCCACTGGGTTCAGTCTGTCACTTCATTTTCTCCACTACAGCAAACATGATCACCATGTTAACCTAGAGAATCAGCCTGAGGGGACTGGGAGGAAAATTGACATAGTGAGCAAGGAACAAATTCTAGCCAGAAACCCATGCTCTGAGGGTCCTTCTTTCTTCATCTTTCCATCAGTGGCTTTGGACTGACTCTTCCATCTCCCATGGGGGCAGAATTCTATGAGCATGATTCACTGATCTTTCCCTCAGTTTTACATGCTAATAGTGGATAACATTATTCTTGAATCTCTCGGCATCTCTTCCATTAAATTGGAATTGCTTTCTCATAGTTTATATTAGAAAGCTGTCCAATACACCAAAGCAAAAAAAAAAAAAAAAAAAAAAGAGAGAGAGAGATACTATCAATAGGAAAATGGCAAACCACAGAATTTGGGCAAATATTCACAAATCATATGATAAAGAATTAACATTACAAACATATAGAGAACTCCTAAAATTTAACAACAAAAAAACATATTTCAAAAGGGGACAAAGACTTGAACAGGTATCTCCAAAGATACACAAATGACAAATAAGCACATAAGAGATTACTAACATGGCTAATTATTAATGAAATACAAATCAAAACTACAGTGTGATGCCACTTCATACCCTTTAGGATGGCCACTATCAATAATCAGAAAATAACAACTGTTGACAAATATGTGGAGAAAACTGGAACCCCTGTGCATTTTTATAGTAATGTAAAATAATACAGCAGCTGTGGAAAACAGTATAGCAGTTTGTAAAAAACTAAGAAAAATTACTATATTATCCATCAATTCCACTTCTGGGTATATGCCCAAGTGATTTGAAAGCAGGGTCTTGAAGTATTCGTAAACCCAAGCTCACAGTACCAGAATTAAAATAACTAAATGTAGTGGAAAATGAAGTATTCACTAGCAGATGAACTAATTAGCAAAATGTGACATTTACATATGAAATAATAATAGTCATAAAAAGGAAAAGAATTCTGACACATCCTACCTATGAACCTCAAGGACATTAATAAGTCAAATAAGCCAATCACAAAAAGAATGTATGATTCCACTTAGATGAAATATTTATAAGTAAAAAAATCGGAATTTTGGTGGTCAGGGATTGTGAGAAGGGAGAACAGGAAATTATTCAAATGGGTACAATTTCAGTTTTACAGGATGAAGAGTTCTGGAGAAGGATGATGGTGGTAGTTGCATAACAATATAAAGGTACTTAATACCACTGAACTGTAAACTTAAAAATGACTGAAATGCTGATTTTTATATCATATTTTACCAAAGTAAAAATAATTAAAAAAAAAAAAATCAATGTTAAAGTTGTCAATTTTCTGCAGATCAACTTGGATATGTAACATGATCCCAGCTAAAACACAGGAAGATTTGTTAAAATAAATAACTTTGTAAAATTTTTCTAAAAGTTTGGGAAAATAAACATGTGAACATAAATGAGAAATTCTGGAAAAATGGATAAAGCATTACAGAGATACTTCTTCTAACCCTATCAGATTCCACCCTCCTCTTTTGGGGAGTGAGGATTGAACCCAGGAACCCTTAACCACTGAGCCGCATCCCCAGCTCTTTTTATTTTTTATTTTGAGACAGGGTATCCCTAAGTTGCTCAGGACCTCACTAACTTGCTGAGGCTGGCTTTGAATGTGTGATCATCCTGCCTCAGCCTCCTGAACCCCTGGCATTACAGGCATGCACCACCATGCCCAGTTATCTGATCTATTGTAAATACAAGATTTTTAAAAATTAAATAAGATGGTAAAACTTTTCTAAATGTTGTTTAAAAAAATAAATACGCGAGTTTAAGTAGGAAACTTTTAAAAGGGAAATGGGGTGAGAGTAGACCAAGCCTACCACATATTAAAATATACTATCTATGAAAAATAGAGTAATTAAAATAATCTGATATTCAGAATGCACAAAGTCAACAATTACTATATAAAAGTGCATTTTTAATTAACACTAAATATATAGTGCTAAGAATCTTTTCTCTACAATCAATACTGTCAGAAACAATTTTATTTGAAACTGTATCAATGAGAATGGACTACCCATTTTTGCATGGATGACAGATCATTAAAAAACAGAAATAGCTTCAATTTCCAACTCAGAACTTCAGATAAGGGGTTTCCAGACACAACATTCCACATTTACCTTAACTGTAGTCTACAAGGATACAAGTCCTTGAGTTTGCTTCTAGGCCTAGGTCTCATGTGTTAACTCCTTGACACATAGTTGTGCTGTGCTTTAAACTACGAACTACTACAGCATTCAAGTTTTGCCTCAACTTCACCGATCCCAAAATCGTACAACCCAATGAATGCTGGTATTTAATTTACTGCATGTCTCCCTTACAGGAGCAAGTTAGGCTAAGCAAGGAGGATTACAAGTTTGAGGCCAGCGTGGGTAACTTAGTGAGATCCTGTCACAAAATAAAAGATAAGAAGGGCTGGGGATGGATATAGCGCAATGATAGAGGGTCCTGGGTTCAAAATCTAAAAATAAAGTATTGAAATAATTGATCTTTTGTGAAACATATAAAGTAACCCGCAGGATCTTTTTTTGATAATTAATAATTCCAAATGTTTTAAAGATTTCATTATTTTTTAAAAATGAAGTTAAAACTAGGAGGAAATAACTAGAAATACCTTTCCATTTTATATGAATTGAGATGTTCCCCAAACTCAGATGCTATGACTACTAATAGATTAGTTTAGATTACTAGATAAATATAGTGGTAAAGCTGCTGCTTCAAAAGTATGTTTCTTGCTGAAAGGGCATTTGGAAATCTTGTGTTTTTAACTTGATATGCCTTGATCAACCATTTCATGATCAGAAATTTATCTTAAGGACAAATCAGAGAATCCTTCCTATGGTAGTCACGACAGCAATAAACACAAGATATCTGTTGATGAAATGTATATATGGAGGTATCATACCATATAATACTCTACAGTTGTCAAAATCAGTGATCCAAGGGTTCTGATAAGTGTGTGTACTTTTGGCTAAGATTATTAATTATTAATAAAGTGTTTTTAAAATCAGAGAATGAAAAGAATAAAGAAACCAAAAGCAAACTAGAGAGAAGAAACAATATACAAAAAAGTATTACATATACTTTACCATCTTTACCACTAGCTCTCCACAAGGGTAACTATTATCCGTTGTTTAAAACCTTGACAAAAAAAGAAAAAGTAATGCCTATGTCACCATATATGTATGTTCACCTTTTAATATGCATTTCACAGATCATGCTATATCCATTAGTCACTACTTTATCCTTTTCACTTATTGTTTTATACCACGACCTTATTCATTTGAACTGTGTAAAAGATTGTTTTTTAGACAAACTACTGAAGTCTGCATAGTAATCCCATTTTAAATGCTTATGTGTAAGTGCACATAATTATGTATATACAAAATTCTGTATATATAAAATACAAAAAAAATAAATGTGCCCATATATATATACTGTATATATCAATAAAAATTTAGAAAGATGACATAGGCAAGAAGGACAATTTTTTTCATGTCTTAATTTTAAATTAGTGTTTAATTTTAATGTTTTGATTTTTTTATCAGATATACACATTACTTTTCTGACAAAACATTAAAGGTAGGCTATTTTATTTAGGGAGTAAAAAAATCGAAGTGCATTAATTTTTCCACACTTGTTACACAAAAGGATCTCATGATCCTTTTTAGAATTCAAGTTTCAGAGTCACATACATAGATAAATGCTAAATATTTCCACCTAGACCATAGGCATCTCAAATTCAGTATGTCCAGAAGTGAGTCATTCCCTTCCTCCCTTAAAACTGCCTATCATATATTAATTATTATCGATTACCCAAATTACTCACCAATGGGTTCCCTTTTCAGTTACAGCTATCCTAATTACCTACAGGAGAAATTAGGGAGATCTTATTTTCTTCCAGGGGAGGGTTCTGGGGATCAAATCCAGAGCTGTGCACATGTCAGGCATGTGCTCTTCCACAGAGTTACATCCCCAGGCCTGGGAGACATTCTTAATGATTCCTTTTATCCTCACCCCAAATCCAATTATCAAGTATTGCCAATTTTATTTTCTAAACAGTTTTCTAATCCATCATCTCCTCTCCATTTTGACTGTGCCCTGTATCACACGTTCCTCTCTCTTCTAAGCTATTGCAGTATCTAACCTGTCTCCCTAATTTCAGTGCTCTCTCACTTCAACTCATCCTGTTATCATAATGAACTCTGAAATGAAGCTAACCATGTCATCCCATGAAGCTTTTCATGGAAACCCACTACCTACAACACAAAAACTAAGCATCTTTAATTAACATGACATAAAAGGCTCTCCTTGATTTAGACTCTCCAGGTGTCCAGTTTTATCTTTTGCAATTCTTCTATGCCTTACACTACAGCAATTCTGAACTATCAATAGTTCTCTAAGCATCCCAATGTATTTGGCTCCTCTATTCCTACTATACATCTAACTATAATGATCTCTTCTCTCCACTATCATGTCTACAAATCCCATGAAGTCAGGGTTTCTTAACCTTGGTGCTACTGAAATCATGAGTTGGATAATACTATTATTGGAGTTGTTCTCTTCACTGTAAGATTTTTAGAAATATCCACAGCCTCTACTTCCTAGATGCCTGGAGACATGGCCAAATGTCCCTGGGGGAGAAAATCAGCCCCAGTTAAAAACTACTCCTTTAACTTTTTGAAACTTAAGTTTCTAATACATACATGAAAGACCTCAAAAATATATATAAAGAATAGTTGTTTTTGAGGAAGGCAAACAGATGACTAAGGTAACTAGAGTAAAAGAAAAAAACAAGTTTACTTTTCACATTTACTTTAATCTGTTTTTAGTCTTGTACTTGTTCTAATTTTTCCAAAACTACAGCCCTGGTTTGAGGCACCTATTTCTCTTAACTTCAGCAAAAACCTTCTAATCAACTTTTCTTCCCTTCAACCTTTCCTTCATTCTATTTTTTAGAGTAGTCAGAGTGAGCCTTTTAAAACTGAAATCAGATCTTGTCACTCATCAGCTCAACACCCTCCCAATTTCCTAATCTCACTTAAAAAGCCCAAATCTTAAAATGACCTTCACATAATCTGCCATCTCATTCCACCCCTTTCTTTCTGATCTCTCCTCCTTGTTTTGGAGGTAAGCAACAAACAAACAATAATTTAACAAACAACAATTTCATAGGATTGATTTGAATACTGTTTTCCCATGTTTTACCCCTGAACTCACTGAAATTCCTCAAACCTGCCCACGGTTTTTATACTTGCTGTTATCACTCCCCAACTACTTCAGGTCTTTATTTCTCAGGAGTCTTCCCTGACCATTCTACTCTTACTCACAGCACTTATTAACATCTAACATTATTTTTTTTTAAATTCATCTTGTTATTGTCTTTCTTTTTCATCCTAAACAGTGATTCTCAAACTTGAGTCTGCATCAGAATCATATGAAAGTTAAGTTACAACAGTTTTCAAAACAAGATCTCAAGTGGACTCTGAAGATTTGCATTTCTAACATGTTCCCAGGTGATATGAGAATCCAGGGAACATATCTGTAGCATTAATGTTTCAGAGCTAAACAGGGAGAATGCCATGGAAGTGATACAGCTACAAGCCAAGGAATTGACACAGAAGCTAAGAGGCCTAGAACAGGTTCTCCCCTTAGAAACTTGACAACACAGTCCCAGCAACATCCTGATTTCAGACATCTAGCCACCAGAACTGGGACAATAAATTCTTGTTGTTTCAAATGGCTGTTCATGGTCCTTTATTATGGTAACCCTAGAAAATAACCAAGAATGCAAATGACTACACGAAGCTGTATATAATTCCAAATTCTGCCCATTATCCAACTTCTACCAGTTTAAATGTGCTTTAAATACACAGCTTTCATTTCAATCAGGTTTTCCATTTCAGAAACTCAGCAATATTGTGTCCCTTCAATGTGCAAGACAGATCATTCTACGGGTCTGGAAATGTATTTGAATTTCCTTTCTGGTTTTCCCCAGTTTCTTAACAGTTTCCTTAATTCACAAGAAGCATGTTCTTTATTTATATTTGTCCTCCAAATAAGACTTTGTAATTTCATACATTACAAATTGGGGCATGTATTCTCCCCTGGGATGTTTGAAGTAGGTGCAAAGTAAAATATTAATTTCACACTGGAGTTCCTTTATAACCAGATTTTAAAATAAAATGCTAACCTCACATTTTATGGAACAAGGCTTTTTTTCCCCCCTTCATTTAAAAGAATGACCTTAACCCCACTGAATTTTGGATAAAAATTATAACTTTATTTCACTCTTGCTCAATATTTCATAAACTAGTCTCTTTATACAAGCCTCATCAAATCTTTTAAAAGATTTCTATTGGGAAAATGAAACTTTTTAAAGTGTATCTGAATTAATGTAGCATCAAGCTGATAATTTTCTACTTAAAGGTTTATAAATGTACTGTCACAAAAATTACCATCAGTAATTTTACTACATGAAGACTCTAACATGGCCTACAAAGTTAAGCTGTATAACAATTTTTATTTCAGCCCAGAACAATGTACAAATACTAGAAAGCATATACTTAGTTAAGCACTTGTATTTCTATCATTAGGTAAACATTAGCTCATTGTCTATGCCTAATTAAATTTGCAAAAAATTCTAAGCCTTTCTGGATATTTAATCAAATATAGACCCATATAATCTAAAGACAGCATTACTGAAAAGAAACTTTAAATGGATAGTAACCACAAAATATCTTTAAATGGTGAATCCTAAGCAAAAAGATATTGAAAAAACACAAATTCCAAGCATATTTGAGAAAGACATTTAATAGTTCTTCACTAGTCCTCAAAAATCATTCTCTTTTCCTATAAAGAACTTTAAATGAGTCATACTTTCCTTACTAAATCACTGTTTTACTTAACATATGGTGAAAAGAGTTAACTGTTTGGTAACTTGAAGCTTTATATTCATTTAAACTATACATCAATGTATACTAAGGCTGGCAGAAAATAAAACAAATACAGTTTATTACATGTAAGAGTTAGAACACACGGTATCATGTGCATAAGCCTCATCTGACATTTCTCTGATAAGGGAGTGGAATGCTGTCATCTAAATACCTTCAAAAACGCGGATTCCCACCTCCCGAGATAACCAGAATTAAACTTGAAATTATGCACTTTTTTTCTTGGCACCCAGGCAGCGCTGTTCTACAGCCAACTTTTAGTAAATTAACATATTTCTGGTCCTTACACATTGCCTATTTACCGTGATGTAAAGTTCTAACTTTATAACTTTTTAATTCATAATGAAATCAATTCATACCATAGTTTTTAATCTTTAAAGCATTAAAAGGAAATAAGGAGATGCCCACAATGAATTTAGAAAACTGGAAACTTAGTAAGATTTTCCAGAATGTGTGGGTCTTGTGTTTTTGTTGGTGCTGTTGTTTTTAAAAATGGCAAGGGGGCGGGTGTTAAGGGCTAAAAATGAATAAATCCCCACCCCTAAACTGCGGTCTATTAAAAGTATGCAATTTACCTAAACTCAAAGCACTACCGACAACTTGCCAGCACCTACTAATCCCACCGCACTTTGCTGAGGGACAGGAAAAAAATTTTTCCCCTGTTCTTGGTAAAGCAAGTGCCCCAACACACACCTGGCTTGTTCACTGTCAGCGGCAGGGAAACTTTAAAAAAATAAATCAGCTGCAGACAAACCTGATGATCCAAGCAAGCCTCAGGCACTTCTGGACGGCGCCCGCTCGCTAGGCGCTCAGGCGGCGCGGCAGCAGGGCTGCTCTCGCGGAAGGTGCCCACACCTGAGCCCGCGTTGGCTACGCCGCCGCTCGGGACCCAGGCGGGGAGGACCCGGGGGCGGGGCAGGCAGGGCCGAGCCCCGCAAGACCGCTAAGTGATCCGGCCCGCACGCCCGGGCGCAGCCCGTGCCTCACGCGGACGCCCGACGCCAGGCAGCGCGCTCTCAGGAGGTGAGGAGCGCGGGAGGGCCAGAGGAAGGACCAGCCACGACGAGGGGGCTACATGTCGTCAAAATAACGGCCCGAGGGCACCCGGCCCCCGTGGCAGCTCGCGGAAGCATCAGGAGCTGGTAGCGCCCCTCGCTTCCCTCAGAAGCCCAAACGCCCCAAGCCCGACCCCGACCCCAAGACACCTGTTTGGCTGCGCCCGGCGCTCGTTCCACCCTCCACGCTTCCAGCTCACACACCCCGAGAGGGGGGAGGGCGAGGGGAGCCGAGACCTTGGTCCCGCAGCCTGAGGGCGCCTCCGCCGGCCGTACCTGACATCAGCAGCTGCTCCCTCTCGCCCCTCCTGGGGGGCGGAGAGGGGCAACACGGGCTGGCGACCTTTGCTCGTCTGGGCAGCCGCAGAAGTGGCTCGTGGCCGCTAGCCCGGGCCGCCCGCTACCACCCAGATCATTCTCCCGCGGCGGCGGCGGCGGCGGCAGCAGCCGAGGCGGGCCCGGCGCGCGCTCCCGCCCGCTCGCTCCGCCCCTCCCTGCAGCGAGTCCAGGCCGCGGCCCGCCTACGGCGCAGCCGCCACCCTGGGGTCTCCTAGCGCTGACGTCGCCGCCGCAGCACCAGCCCCAGGGAAGGGCGGAGCCGGAGGGAGCAGGGAGGGGCGGGGCTACGGCGACGTGCGGACGCGGGGATTGGGCGCTGAGCACGCGCTCCGCCCTTTTGCGAAGGGGTCTGGGAAGTCGGGCTTTCAGGAGCTATAGGTTTAACGTGCAGCCCTCTTGGGGATCGTCTGTACTGGTTTCTCATTTCTGATTCTGTTGTTGGATTCTGCACTAGCTTCGGTACTTGGGGACTGGGGAGGAGAGGGACGGGGAGAAAGGAAGGAAACAAGAACTGAGGCTGGTGGTGTCTGAGGGACACGCTCTAATTCTGCAGTAGTCTCTTGGCCTCTAATCTGCATGTAATCCATCCTTCTTTCTTTCTCTCTCTGCCCCCCCCCCCCTTTTTTTTTTTCTTGCCCTGTCCTCACACTTTCTTTATGCAGTTTCTCTCTGACCTTAATAAATAGAAATATGGCAAGATGAGGTATGCAGTAAGGTGCTGCATAACCTGATGTGTGAACCAGGAAGAACTGAAAACCCAGATGGTGATACCAGAAAGCCGCCTGCAAGAACATGTGCATAAACTTTGATTCTGTTAGTACTTCATTTCTGCCCTACAATAGCAGAAAGAAGTTCATCAGACCTGGCAAAAGTCATCTGCCCTTAGGGAATGGGTTGCCACCTGTAGCAGCAACCCCACCATAGTGTGAGGTGAGTGGAAAGTCTATACGTCTTTGGTATTGACCGTCTATAAGGCCAAGCTCCAGGATTGGAAAGCTACTGCCTGCTCCATTTAAATGCATGACTTGGACAGTTCTTTAATATCCTATAATGTAAGTGTTAAAAATGTACTCTGAAATCAGGCTGATTGGGCGGTGTCAGTTAATTTCCTGTTGCTAAACTATACCACAGCCTGGGTAAGTTATAAAGAAGAGCTTTATTTTGGCCATGGTTCTGTACAAAGGTCAAGGGACTGTATCTGATGATGGCCTTCTTGCTGGCCATTTCCCGAAGCGAAGCAGGATATCACATGGCAAGAAACAGTGAGCTTGCAAGAGACTTAGCTAAGCTCACTTTTATAGCAGACCTGCTGTCTGGACAGCCATTAACCCATCAATACATTAATCAGGTGAGTGGATTAAGCTATTCATGAGGGCAGAACCCTAATCAACTCCTAATGGTTCCACCTCTTAACATCTTATAATGGGGACAAGCCATACTTAAACCATAACAGGCTGGAACCTTGATTCCCTTCACCAATTTATTAGCTGTGTAATGTTAGCAAGTTACTTAGCATGCCTGAGAAAAATGAGTAGCATATTTTAGTTATTGTTATTTTTTTCTTTAATTTGCTTGGGTTCAACTTTAGTGTATAGTAGATCCAAAATAGTATTCCAAAAGAATTTTAAAACTTAAGACTCATCTAGTGATTCTAATTCAAATGTCGTTTTTCAGATGAGGAAACTGAGGCCAGAAAGATAAACTAATAGAACATGCCAGAAGAGAAATGCCAGTATCATGACATTCAGGTTAGTGCCCTTTCTTGTCACATGCCTTCAGACTTCCCTTTTTTCACTTATATCACTTCCAACTTCCTTTCCTTCCCAACTTTGGATAGTTGTTGCCCAGACTCATCCCCCTCCACAGTTTGGCTCCATGTATTCCCACAAGGAAACAAGAAAAGAATACTCCTCTAGAGGTCACAGTGTTCCAAATATAAAACAAAACACAACTTAGGATTCCTTATGTCATTTTTAATTTTATTGAAAGTTATAGTGAACAAAGGATAATTTTTTTTCAATGAACAAAGATAAACCTTCTGATGATAAGTTCAGCCATAGTCATATCCAGAAAAATTACAGGCAAAAAGAAATGTCAATAAAATCAATATTAACCCATCCTCTTCTGGTGTTTTGAAGATAGTTATTGCTTTATGAAAGCAATACATGCTTATTCAAACAAATTCAAAACTTCAAATAAAAATGCAAAGATAGTTATAATTTGTTAAAATTTCATAATCTAAAGATAATAATTTTAAAAATTGTTACATTCTTCTAGACATCTCTCAAAAAATAAAAAAATACATAAGAACATGGAAGTAAATATTTCATAAATTAGATCTTGTATGTATAGTTCTTTTCTCAGTGTCATAGATAGCATAGTTTTTAAAAAAGTTGCATAGTGGGCTGGGGATATAGCTCAGTTGGTAGAGAACTTGCCTCACAAGCACAAGGCCCTGGGTTCAATCCCCAGTACCACAAAAAAAAAAAAAAAAAAAAAAAAGTTGCATAGTATTTGTTAAATGAATGTATGATCTTAAATCTTGGCAGTATTCTATTGGTTGACATTTGTGGGTTTTTTCCCAAGTTTTTACTGTTATAAACAACTCTGATTGACTGTCTTATGCATGTACCTTTGCACAACTGTACAGTTACCACCTTAGACATGATCCTAGAAATGTTGACTTTACTAACTAGGGAAAAACAAAAGATATGATTACTTTGAAAAATATACTTTATGTAGGACTTAAAACAGACCAGATTTTCCCATCAGAAACACATTTGAAACACAGGTAAACCTTGGACAGTGTTTTATGGCTAGTGTCTATTGTTTTAATAACGTGTATCAAAGCTCCTTAGAGCAAGGAGGTAGACATTGCTAGTTTTCTAAACCAATATTCTTTCTTCCTACTAGCAGAACCATGATTTTTTTTTTCAGAGTAACAATGTGACCAGTTAAAAAAACATTCACGTCTTCAGACTCCTATAAGTCATGGCTGGACATGTAACCTGTCAATGAAATGAAAGTCGTCATTTCTAGGAGGGGCTTAAGGAAAGCTTTATGGAAGAAATGTTTCTTTAGCCATTTGACCTATGCCCATCCTTTTTCTTAGAACCAGGACACGATGCTGAAGGTAGAGCAACGAAACTTCAACCATGATGACAAAAACCACACCCTCAATATTAGTGGTGCAGAAAGCCAGAGGTGTCTGGGTTCATGAATGCTTTGGAGAGCCAGCTTACCAGCTGGGCTGTCCACTTCTGGATTGTTATTATGTGAGGAAAAATAAATTTCTTCTATGTAAGATTTTGTTATTTGAGTTTTCTATTATAAGTCTTAAATATGGTTCCTAATTGATATAATAAGGTAGATTATCATTTATGTAGCACTATGTTGACAATTTTTTTGATAGGGTAAGATGAAAATGGGACAGAACATGCAAACTAACAACAATGATAAAATATTCTCTAATAAACTTAGTTTTTTATTAAATACCCAAATATTAAATAAATCATTTTATAGTAATTAAGTTAAATTCTGTAAATTAACTTATATTCACTTATATAGTGGTTTTAAAATATGTTCACAAATTTTTTCATGCTTCTTTCAAGAGATGGAGCTTAATTCCCATAACTTTAAGTTTGGGCTGTATTTTCTAACTTCTCATGAATAGAATAAGATGAAAATGATGTAGTGGACCTCTGAGGGGAGTTTATAAAACATATGCTAGCTTTCTTCTTGTTCTCTTTCTGGAATTACTTGCTGGGAGAGTCACCAGAGAGGGGTCCAAAGATGACCCTCCAGGGGTCAGTGGAAGCCTCAATTGGCCCTGGCAGGTTCTTGATTTATGCCACATAAAAGCATTCCAGGATGTGTTGAAAGCAAGGCACAAGGAAAGATTTATTAATAGAGACAGCAAATCAAAGGTATATACACCCTAAAGGCAGGGTATACATACCCCTTGCCTCTCAGAGAAGGTAAGACAAGTGACTGAACTAGGGTTGATCTCTCTGACTATATGTATGATTCTCTAAGAGGAAAAGTACAGGTTCCTGGGCAGGCTTTTGTGAAAATCAGATCCCATGTCAATCACTTGATATTTAAGGTTCAGGATGTTCCATCTTGTTATGGGTATATTGTATAGCCACAAATCAGTTATGGGTGTTTTGTGTAGGTCTTTGAATCTGGTGACATTTAAATTGATTATGTTTTTGTTCTAGTTGATCTGATAGAAGCGTACATTGCATGCTTTGTTCCTCTAACTAAAGGGACAAGCATGACTGGTCATGCTTATAGATCTCAATCTCCATCTAGTAAGGGTCTTCTTTTCTCTCTCCCTGAGAGCCCACCTATCTCAGGGAGAGATCGTGACAAGTAGTTGTCATGTCATTGTCATAAGGTCACTCAGGCAACTTATGGAGAGGCTTGGTTGGTGAGTATTAAGTCTTCCAGCCAATGGCCATGCAAGTGACCTTGAAAGCAGATCCTCCAACCATAATCAAGCCTAGAAATGACGGCATGCATCCCTGGCCAACATCTTGACTGTCGCCTCAAGAGAGACCCTGGCCAGAACCACTCAAATAAGCTGCTTCCATATTTCTGGCCCCCAGAAAATGAGATAATACATGTTTAAATAATTGTTTTAAGCCTCTAAGTTTTAGGATACTTTGTTATATAACACTAGATAACTAACACAGTTGAGTATAATAGAGCCTAGCACAATGCCTGACACATAAGAAATAATTTTTTGTTATTTGAATGAATAACTATTCAAGTGGAGTTTATCTTTTGTACTTTAATGGATTATATATAATGTTGGTGTTATCTGTGATCCCTGACACCTATATTGTATAAGGGTTTTTTGATATGATAATAAAGAGATCAATTGTGAATCTTACTGAGATCTAAACATTGATGTCCTGGGTGTTACAAAGTGGAATAAACAGTAATATCCTGAAACTTGAATTCTGTCTCTAGTCTTATTACTGATTAACTCAGTGACCTATGAAAAGTTACCTAAACCTTCTAAATTTCCATTTCCCTATCCATTAATTGGGGACAATAGTCTCAACCTTTTTTCAAAACACAAGTAAATATGATTTTTTGTAACAGTGTATTAACATTCTTTCAATTTAAGTAGTCTGGGTTAGGTCTGCCTTTTTAAATTTTTAAGCAAGTAGGGATTACATATTTTAGATGTGAATACCATGGAGATTTTTCTTTCAAGAGATGGCATCTTATTTGCTGATTTTACTGTGTATCTTTGTAGGTATTAGCATCATTCATAGGTAAGCAGTTTGGACTTAAGTGTATGGCAGGATGGTAGCTTATTAAATGTCAGATCTCATTTTATTAGCCTGTTGAAAATTTATTATGTTTTTAAAAGAACACATAATTATAACTGAGTTCTTTTTCTTTCCATTAATTAATTTCTAACTGTGGCTAGGTATCTGTCTCTCTTTGTAGCTGCAGCGATTCTTAAACATTCTTAGTAATAAATATGTATTTAGCTCGTAATTTGGTCTGAGTCTTAAGTGTTCATCCTAGAGCAAAATTGTGCCCAACAGCAAGTATAAATGGTAGAATATATGTCTTTCTCCTCGGAGGACTTGTGCACACAGAGAAAGGCTTTATACAATGGAATGTCAGAAGTAGAGATTATGTAAGTATTAACAATGCACAGTTTGGCATGAGTAATCTAGATAAATATGTTAGGATGAATAAGATGCAGCCTTAGTATGGGATTCAAGTCCTGATTATGTAGTAGATGAATTATCCTAGCTTCCTGGTTTTTTGAATAGTGGTACCCCCTTGTCCACAGGGAATAAGTTTTAAGACCCTCATGGAAAGCTGAAACTGTACCTACTATCAAAACCTACAAATACTATGTTTTTTTCTATATGTACCTACCTATGATAAAGTTTAGTTTATAAATTAGGCACAGTAAGAGATAATAACAACTAATAATAAAAGTAGAATAATTTTGACTATATACTATAATAAAAGTTATATGAATGTGAATGTAGTCTCTTTCCCCAAATATTTCTTATACTGTACCTCTTAGCAATCTCAGCATATGCTTTTGTTTTCTTTCTTTATTAAGTCAAGAACTTTCACCTTTCATTTAAAGAAAGTACTTTATGACTTTTTTTTTTTTTCCATCCCCAAGTTGTTAACATTACTACTCTTACTGGGGCTGGTGCTCAGTGGTAGAGCGCTTGCCTAGCATGTGTGAAGCACTGGGTTCCATTCTCAGCACTGCATTAAAAAAAAAAAAAAAAGAAAAAAAAATGCTACTCTTGCACCCTGGAATCATTATTAAGTAAAACAAAGATTATTTCAGAACAAGCACTACAATACCATAATAGTTGACCTCATAATTGAAATGACTACTAAGTGAAAATGAGAAGGTAGTATGTACAGTATTGATAGGCTGGAAAAGGGATGATTCATATCCTGGGTAGGATGGAGTGGGATGGCATTAGATTTCATCACTATGCTCAGAATGACACACAATTTAAAACTTCTGAATTGATTATTTCTGGAAATTTTTATTTAGTACTTTTAGACTACAGCTGACCATGCATAAATGAAACCTCAGAAAGTGAAGCTGGACACAAGATGATTGCTATATTGTTTCTTGCTTTCTACTATTTAGCTGTGACCCCAAATCATATGAAATTACTAGCTTAACTAGACATTAGATTATATGTGGTTGTAGATGATCTCTAGTAGTAGCAAGAAAAATCTTAGGGAAAAAAAGTGGATGGAGTTTCATGTGCCTCATTTCCAATATTAAATTGGGAATGGACACCAGGAAACTGAGATGAGAGAAAACTTGTGACAGTGTGTTTTCAGCAAAACTTCTCATCTATTGAAAATTCCTGCCAGTTCAGAACAGAGGAGAAGATAAAGAAAAAAGGAAGTTTAGGAAATACTTTTAATCTTAAGGGAAGAGGACTTAGCCTGACTCACATCATATTAGTTTGAAAGCAAAGACTGCAATGGATGCACTGAGGAACTAGTGTTATCTCAAGAAATATTCTCAACTTGTGAGATTAGGCTTGCTGGTGTTACACTGGATTCCTTCAGTTCTCTGGAATAAAATTCATAATATTCCTTAGTTGTTTTCCTTGGTGGCTCACCTAAAGCAGAAAATATTTTTTGCAAATGGAATAGGCAAAGCTTTCTTTAGTTTGAAATTCCAGAGGAGTAAATTATTTATGAATGTGCATACTGCTTGTTATTGTAAGGAACTAACTTACACATTTTAGCAACATACCATGGCATAATTTTTTTCTTTCTTTTAAGTTGTATGTCAAAATCTAAAAATGAACCATTTAGTGTATACCATTTTGGATTTTTGTCACCTCTGCCAAGATGCACCCCATTCTTCAGCCTTTTACTGTAACTCCCATCCATAGGTTGGGTCCCTGTTGTGGTTTAGATATTATGTAACCCCCAAAAGCTCATGTGTGAAACAATGCAAGAAGTTTAAGATGTGAAATGATTGGGTTATGAAAGTCTTAACCAAATCAGTACATTAATTCCCGTATAGGGATTAACTGGATGGTAACTATAGGGTTTATCTAGAGGAGTTGGATCGCTGGGAGTGTACCTTTGGGGTTTATATTTTATCTTTGTTGAGTAGAGCTCTCTCTCTGCTTCCTGGTGCCATATTTTCCATTACTTTCCTTCACCACACACTTCTGCCATGATGTTCTGCCTCATCCCAGACCCTGAAGATTGGAGTTAGTCATCTATGGACTGAGACCTCTGAAACCGTAAGTCCCCAAATAAACTTTTCCTCTAAAATTGTTCTTGTCGAGTCTTTTGGTCACAGCAGAGAAAAAGCTGATTAAAGCTGTCCTTTAGGTATATTGATATGAGAGGATGTTCTCCCTATCTGACCATAGCTGATTGGATAGGTTTTTTCATTGATGAAATTTGGAATTGGGACATAAAGACTTTTGCTATACCCTGTTGAACACTAAAAATGTAACCAAATGTGGGTTTTAAACTAGGAATATAAACCCCAAATAAGAAGTCATTCTGTAGAGAGAAATGAAGCCAATTGTCTGATAAAATTAGTTGACCCTGAGCTATGAGCTCCTTGAAAAAGGGAAAGAGGAGAGAGGAGCTTTCTGGTCCCCCTCAGAGTTCCTCATGTTCACTACCCCACAAATAGCCCTACTGCCCAATTTCATGAGTCCTTACCCTGTGTCCTTATATTGAGTGACACTTTTTTTGTTAAATTAGTTAGAATGTATAACTTTTGCATTGTTTAAAATATATTTTATCACTTAAGAGAAACCTAAATACTTTATCTGCAAGAAGACATGTTTTGAAAACTTTGGTCTAAAGGAATAGCATAAGGCCTATGAAAAGCCTGCAAAAATTACAGTCTTTTGAATGAAGACAGCAAAATGACAGAGTAAGAAGCTCCAAGCTCTTGTCTTATTCTCCCATGGAGATATCAAAACACACACTTGCACACGTATACACACATACAAGTAGAAACCGTTAGAACCAATTCTGTGAGAGTTTGGAAAACAAAGGTAAACAGTACCCAACTAAGCACTGAATCAAGAAAAAGGTACTTGAAAACAGTAGGAATATTTCATGTCAATTTTGCTAGTCTTTACCCTACCTCCTTGGAGTGGCAGTGGTCTGGCAAAGCAGCAGCAGTTACAAAGCTGCCACAGTCCTAACGAGGCAACAGTCTGATGGCAGTACAGCCCAAAAGCATTAGCAGTCCCTTTCCCTAGTGTGGAGCTGTTTACCAGGTTTGCAAAGGAGCAAGAAAAACACACTTCACTTGCAAATTATTGTGTTCTAACCTAACTGGGGGTACTACGGTCTGAATTTGTGTTTCCCCACACATTCGTATGTTTTAACTCTAACCTCCAATGTGACTGTACTTAGATACAGGGCCTGTGAGGAAGTAATCAAGCTTAAATTAAGTCATAATAGTAGGGTCCAAACTGATAGGGCTGGTGCTTTTAAAAGAATAAGAAGAAACACCATAGTGTGTGCCTGTTTCTCTCTCTCCTTCCCCTTCCTCCCTCCCCTCTCTTCCCCCCCTTCACCTCTCCCTCTCTCCCTCTCTTCCTCTCCCTCTTTCTCCAATCTTCCTCCACTCTCCCTCCTTTTCCATCTGCCTCTCCCCATCATGTGAGGACACAAGAAAAGATCCAATCAGCTAAATATGGTGAAACTGAAGCCAGAATTGAGGACAGGCAGTTAGTGTAGAACAGGGAATCTGGTCAAATCCAGGAATGGAGGCCAGCTGAGTCTGGAAAGTTGGAGACTGCCCCTGGTAGATTGGAATGTCAGTGTCTCCAGAGCTTTTGTGATCACCAAGGTTACCTGTCCGTACTATCCCTCCCAAAAAGCTGCCGGCATGGAATTGCTAATTAATGCACCCTGGGCCCCTACCTCCATTTGGCCCTTCTCCACTGCCCATCTGCTTCTCACTTTTTTCCTCTCACTGGCATCTCCTGTGCCTAGTAAGGTAGGCAGGAAGGAAAGAGAAAAGCTGGAAAGAACAGAAGAACAAAGGAGACCCTAATCTATAAAAGATGCAGGGCTCACTCACTTCTTGGGATTCTAGAACATCAGCCATGACCCCCTTCACACTCCTGTGTTACTACCTTTAAATAAAACCCGCTTAATATGCTTGCCTTGGTGGACTTCTCTGATGTTCTATTTCAACATCTGAGGAAACAGAACTCATCGCCGATAAACAGCAGTATCATAACTATAAACCAAGTCAGCTAGAACCTTGATCTTGAACTTTGCAGCCTCTAGAACAATGAAAAATAAATTTCTGATGTTTAAAAGATGTTCAGCCTGTGGTATTTTGTTATAGCAGCCCGTGCGGACTAATAAAGAAGTACTGATTCAAGGTGCTATTCTTTAGTTCACCTAAGTCAGAAATTAGGCCAGAAAACTTGAAAACACTGCAGGCTGAATTAACAACCTGGGAGTGAGATTATAATTGAAACATACAATACTCAGGCAAAAGCTGGGTCAAATTTCTTTGGGAAATTAGGAAATTCAAAAGCAATCTTATCCACGTGGAAATTTAGAAAGCCACATACATATCCAGGGCAAGACATATGCTTAGAAAACATTTGAGAAAACCCTAATAAGCTTTCACTTTGGGCTGATCCCTTGGCATAGTGCAAGCCTCACTAATTAAAGGAGGACCCTGGCTCAAGGCCAATTTGTAAGACTGGGAGAGTATGTGGCATTTGAGAAAATCCCTGTCAGAACACAAGCTGAACACAAGCCAAGGAGGAGAAACGTCAGTGACCTCGTTGACAAGGAATACAGTCTGCAATAAAAGTTTAGGAAAGGCATTAAATAAACTGCCAATTGATTTGCAGTAGCAAGTCACACTTTTCCACTAAAAGGGAGGGCGCAGTAATTTCTGAGACAAGCTGAAGTTGTTAGAATTCCTTGATGGAAGAAGTTGACCTTTGCATTTTGTTGCTTCGTTTCCTGAAAACAACTTGGGAGATGCTCCTGATTTGTCCATCTACTGCTTGGATTCCTTGGATCCCACCCATTATTTCACTTTAAGAAAAAACAAGTAATTGTTGCAGAGGTCTCTGCATTTTACAACTGCCCTTTTTTAAGAAGCACTTTTCCCAGATAAAACAATAAATAAACAAACAAATTGCCATAGTCTTTAACATCCAGGAAACTGAAATCATAGAGAAAGAGAAGGGTCTCATTTCTAGTTAACATGATAGTCAAATGTTCAGTTTTCACTGAAAAAAAAATCACAAGTCATACAAAGAAGAAGGTATGGCTTAATCAAAAGAACAAAACAAATGGGCAGACACCATCCCTGAAAGAGTCTAGGCACTGGAATTATTAAACAAAACTTTAAAACAGCTGGATTAAATATGCTCAAAGAACTAAAGAAAAAGATGAACAAAGAACAACAACAAAAAAAAAAAAACTAGAAAAATGATGTCTGAACAAAATGAGAATATTGGTAAAGAGACAGAAATCATGAAAAGGAGCAAAAGAGAAATTCTGGAGCTGAAAAGTGCAATGATTAAATGAAAAAGTCTAGGAAAATTGAGTAAGCATATAAAAGATTCAGTGTGCTTGGAGAAGGACAATTGAAATTATTGACTTTAAGGTACAAAAAGGAAAAAAGAATGAGGAACCCCATTTATTGTTGGAATGCAAATGCTTTAGCATTTGAAGGAGAGTTCGGCAGTTTTCTTACAGAACTAAACAGTTTTGACACACAGTTCAGCAATTGTACTCCTTGGTATTTAACTAAATGAACTGAAAACTTATGTCCACACAACCAACTACATCTGAATATTTAAAACAGCTTTATTAACAATTGCCTGTACTCAGAAGCAAACAAAAGGCCTTCAGTACATGTGATATGAACTAAAAGTTTGTGTAGGGTCCAAAATTCATATGCTGAAACCTTAAACTACAGTGTGATTATTTTTGGAGATGAGATCTCTAAGGAAATAGTGAAGGTTTTATGAGGTCATAAGCATTGGTCCCTGCTCCATATCGATGTTCTTATAAGAAATGTCAGTACGTGTACACACACTCTCTCTTTCTCCCTCCCTCCCTCCACACACATCAGTAAAACTGTATGAGGACATAACACAGGGTACCATCTATAAGCCAGGAAGAGCCCTCACTAGAAACAATTTATCAGTACCTTGTTCATGATATTCTAGTCTCCAGAAACGTGAGTAAATTAATTTCTGTTAAGTCACCCAGCCAGTGGTATTTTTGTAATATAGTAGCCTGAATGTACTAATACAGGTAAATGGATAAATAAATTTTTGTACACTCAGACAAAGGAATACTATTCAACACTGAAAATAAGCACCCAAGATAAAAAAAGGTATGGTAGATCCTTAAGTACATATTACCAAGTAAACAATCTGAAAAGGCTATGTACTGCATGGTTCCAACCAGATTACATTCTGGAAAAGGCAACACTATGTAAAAAATCCAGGGTGGGCTCAGGGTTTTAGGGGAAGGAAGGATGAATAGGTGAAACAGGGATTTTTAGGGCAGGGAGACTCTTCTTTATGAAACTATAATGGTGGATAAATGTCACTATAAATTTGTCCAAGTAGAATGTATAACATCAAGGATTCACCCTAATATAACCATGTGGACTTTGATTGATAATGATGTGTCAATGTTGGTTTATTTCGATAGAAACTGTAGTGTGAGATATTGACAATGGAGAAGGCAGTACATATATGGAGTAAGGAACATGAGAAATCTCTGTACGTCTCACTCAATTTCACTGTGAATCTAAATGACTTTTAAAAAAAATAAAGCATGTTAATTTTTAAAAATTGAACAGAATCTAAGGTACATGTGGGACACTACCAAGTGAACCAACATATATGGTATGGAAATTCTAGGAGAAGAAGAGAATGAGAAAGAGGCAGAAAGAATATTTGAAGAAATTATGGACAAAATCTTCCCAAATTTGATTAAAGATATTAACCTACAAATCTGAGAAGTTCAGTGCATTCTAAGTTGGAGAAATTCAAAGATACCCACAATGAGATATTCTAACCAAAGGGTCAAGAGCCAAAGGTAAAAAGTCTGAAGGCATCAGTAAAGAAGTGACTCATCACACACAGGGATCCTTAAAGAGATTAAAGTTCTATTTCTCAACAAAAACCATAGAGGCTAGAAGACAGCAGGGAGAGATACTTAAAGTGATGAAAGAAAAAAATACTGTTAACAGAAGTCTATATTCAACAAAACCCTCTTTCAAAGAATCAGGAAGAATTAAGACATACTGAGATAGACAAAAGCTGAGAGATTTAATTACAATATAGACCCACCATACAAGAAATGCTAAAGGAGTCTGTAAGGTTGAAATGAAAAATACTAGATATTAGGTCCAAGGTTTTGCATCTATGCAGCCATTTTAAATTCTTACCGTAAGTTGCTTTCCTGCCCTAGAGGAGTACTTACAGAAAAAAGGAGTTAAAATGTAACCTCCTCTTCCCACCTCTCATTAACTACCCCACTGGAACATCCTCTTACTTGTCCTGTCAGTCCATCAGAAGTTCTTACACAAGTAACTCATAGGACCTTATGCAAGCCATCAAATTGCCCCATAAGATACCCTGGAGCTAAGTTTTCCCTGCCTCCCTCACTTTTTCTGAATGATGGCCTTTTTCAGACCTTGATTGGCAAATAAAACTTTCTATGTGTGGATCTCCTCACCTGGTTTCTGTGTTGCTCATCCACGTCACATTTTCCTTTCACTAGACAGATCTCAAAGTCGTATGAAGAAATAGTTCCATTAAACACGAATACATGGGAAAATATAAAAACAAAGTGCCTTTTTATTTTTGTTTGTAAGTCTCCTTTTATTTCTGACACGATTTAAAGACCTATAAAAATTTGTAAAATCTATTGAGCACATAATGTATAAAGTTATATTAAAGACATAAAGGGGGGAGTATAGTTTTTGTATGTTTTTGAAGTTGGTACCAATTCAAAATAGATCGCTAAGAATTTAGGGTGTGAAATGTACTTTATTAATGTATATTTTTTAAAAAGTCATTTAGATTCACCATGGTGACCACAAATAAAATGTCTATATGTATATATATACAGACACACAAAAGGAAATGAGAAGAGAGTCAAAATGGTTCACCTCAAAAATCATCCAAGTAAGGTAGGAAATGGGGGATCAGAAAGGTGTATGGCAGACAGGAAGCAAGTAGCAAAATAACAATTGTTCATTGCAAGTAATATTTTAAATATAAATGGGTTAAACTCTTCAATCAGAAGTCAGATATTGGCAGAATGGATAAATAAATATGATCCACTTACATGTTTTCTACAAGATATTTACTTTAGATCCAGAGACACAAATAAGTTGGAAAGGACAGTTTGCAATACTCATATCAGGTCAACAAGACTTCCAAGTGAAATTCTGTCTTTTTTTTTTTTGGGGGGGGTACAGGGGATTGAACTCAGAGGGGCTCGACCATTGAGCCACATTCCCATCCTATTTTGTATTTTATTTAGAGACAGAGTCTCACTGAGTTGCTGAGTACCTCACTTTTGCTGAGTCTGGCTTTGAACTTGAGATCCTCCTGCCTCTGCCTCCCAAGCCACTGGGATTACAGGCGTGTGCCTCCATGCATGACTCAACTGCTGTCTTAATGACAAAGGACACTATATATTGAAAAAAAGGTCAATTCATTAAGAAGGTATAACAACCATAAACACCTGTGTACCAATAAACAGACCCAAATATTTGAAGCAAATATTGACAAATGGAAACAAACTTCTACAATAATAGTCGAAGACTTCAAAACAGAATTTTTAAAACTAAGCAGAAGATAAGCGAAGAATTAGAGCACTTGAATAACACAATACACAAACCTCATTGAACAGGCATACAGAGAACATTCCATCCAATAACAGAGTAGTATACATTCTTCTCAAGGGTACGTGGAACATTCTCCAGGATACACCATGTGTTAAGCCACAAAGAAATCTTCATAAATTTAAAAACATTAAAATCATACCAGGTATCTTTTCTAATTATAGTATAATAAAACTATAAATCAAAAAAGAAGGAAAACTGGAATATCCACAAATAGTGAGAATTAACACACTACTAAACAATAAATGGGTCAAAGACAAAATTACAAGGAAGATTAGAAATATTTAATACCAATGAAAACAAAAGCATACACATATTAAAACTTACAGGATACAATGAAGACAATATTTAGAGGGACATTTATAACCATAAAAGCCTTCATTAGAAAAGAAGAAAAGTAATCAGTGATCTATCTTTATCCTTTGCGGAACTAGAAAAGGAAGAGAAAAACAATATGAAACTAGCAGAGAGAAGGAAATAATAAAGATGAGAGCATAGATAAATAGAGAATAGAAAAACAATACAGAGAATCAGCAAAACCAAAATTTGATTCTTTGAAAAGATTGTTGAAATTGACAAACCTTTAACAAAACTGGCAAGGAGAAAAAGAAAAAGACAAATGAAAATCAGAAATGAAAGTGGGAAAATTATTGCCAACTTTACAAAAATAGAAAGGAATTAGTAGGAATACTATGAATAATGGCATATCACAAAATCAGATAACCTAGGTGAAATGAGACAAATATTAGAAACAAATTATTTAACCCATTCAAAATGAAAGAGAAAAATCTCAACAGTACTACAACAAATAAAGCAATTAAATCAGTGATCCGAAGTCTCCCAAAGAGAAAAGTCTCCAATCCTTCTCAAATTCTTCCAGAAAATAGAAGAAAAGGGAACACTTTCTAACTCCCGTGTGACCGGTATTTCTCTGATAAAATTGCCAGAAAAGACATCACAAAAAAGAACAGGTCAATATCCCTTAAGAATATTGAAGCAAAAATCTTCAACAAAATACAAGTAAATGGAACCCAACAGCATATTAAAAGACAGACAACTGTACTAAAAAATGGGAAAAGAAGTCGAATAGACATTTCTCCAAAAAAAGATAAACAAATGACACATGAAAAGATGTTCAGCATCCTTAGTCATTAAAATAAAAAATGCAAACCAAAACAACAATGAGGAAAATTTTCACACTTACTATGACAGCTATAAGAAAAAAGAAAGTAGCAGGTTTTGACAGGATCCAGAGAAATTGGAACACCTGTTTATTGCTAGGGGAATATAAAATGATACAACCACTGTGGAAACCCGTGGGGCAGTTTTTTAAAAAGCTAAACAGAATTACCATACAATCCAGCAATTCTATTCTTTGGTATAAACCTCAAAAAGTCAGAAATCTTTGAAAAGATATTCATAGTGATATTATTTATAATAGCCAAAATGTGGAAAATCCAAATGTCCACCAATGAATGAGTGGCTGAACAAAATATGATATATACACATCATTGAAAATTATTCAGCCATAAACAAAATGAAGTTCTGATATAAGATACAACATGAATGAACTGTAAAGTCATTATACTAAGTGATTGAAGCCAGATACAAAAGGACAAATATTGTGTTATTCCACTCATGAACTGTCTAAAATAGACAAATTAATAGAGAGAGAAAATAGATTAAAAGTTACCAAGGTGTGGAGGAGAGGACAAGGGTGAGTTATTGCTTAATGGTTACAGAGTTTCTATATGGGGTAATGGAAAATCTTTAGAAAGAGGTAGTGATGATATTTGTACAATAGTATGAATGTAATTAATGCCATTAAATGTATCCTTAAATGGCATATTTTGTGCTATACATATTTTGTTACAATAAAAAGCAATACAGATTGCATATATTTTTAAAAATTACAATCTTTTGCTAAAGAAAAATGTAATATTGGCACAAAAGGCAGATGTATTTATTATTTTACTTCCTTTTTATGGGGACTTTAATTATTTGTAGGTAGACCATATAGGTAAAGTGAGCACAGTTGTCTTTTTAAAACTGCTGGACTTCAGTTTATAAGGATTTGAGTAAAATAGATGAATAATTATTTTACATCTACTTGATGAAACATTTTATAGCCATAAAATGATAACTATTATGAATTGCTATAGCAGCACAGACAGGAGTTTTGCTGGAAGAAATCTGGCTGTCTCAGTTGGAGCCTGGGGGCTTTTCTTTTACTTTTCCAATTAGTTCCCTTTTCCATTTCCCATAAAAGTTACTTGAACCAATATGCTTGCTCCTTTATCTACTTTACCTCGCTCTTTGTTCTAACCAGACATTTTTTATTTTTTATTTTTATTTTTATTTTGTTGAACCCAGAGGCGCTTAACCACTGAGTACTGTTTAATTGTATTTATTTTGAGACAGAGTCTTGCTAAGTCGCTTAGGGCCTCGCTAAGTTGCTGCTGAGGTTGGCTTTGAACTTCAGATGATATTTTTTTAAATAACTGCACTCAGCACTCTTTTCTACCTGCAGACTTCCTACAATAGTATCCTCATCCATTCCAGGTTGTCCTTTCAGCCCCATCCTGTTCTGGAGACCCTCTCCCTTCCTTTAGAACCTGATTTCATGGACTGATTTCCACCTTTTCTATTTTCCTAATTTCTCCTGCACCTCTGGTTTTTACATTCCTTCACCTTACTGCCCTCTACAACTACTACACATACCCTTCCTTCCTTTTTCCTCATCACCTGTATGTATTCACTGTCTTTATTCATGAATTTATTCATTTCCTCGTAAAAGTAGAGAACATTTTCTTTTTTTATAAATTGTACTAGAATTTCTCTGAGAGAAAAAAGTCTTTCTCTGAAAGGAAATCAAAACCCTTGATGAGTGCTGGAGTAGAACATAAGACTTTTAGGATTTTTATATTCCTGACATCAACCAAGTTTTCAGAGACAAGAACTAAGCTGCGTGATCTGGGGGTAAGGAACAGATTGCTTTTGCTGCTTCAGAGAAGGGAAAGGGTAAGGATGAAAAAAGAGAAAGACAGGACAGGCTTGAGGGAATATGAGTTTGAGTACTATGAGAAGAGGAGTGGGGCCCTTTGGCCAAGGAAAGACTGAAGTAACAGGGGATCCAAATTTGGGAGAATTGGAATGTTCAAGAAGAGACTTAAAGATGTCAATGTACAAAAAATAACCCTTGTTTTTGACTCATTTGTTGCCAGAGTCCTGGGCCAGAGGCCTGACTTTGAATCCAGCAAATCAGGTTGAGCCAGTCTCAAAAACCAAACACAAAAGGTGATGGTGAAAGCATGAAAGAAACTTTAATCAGTATAGCTACACCAGGAAGACAAGGGAACACATATCCTTAGCCCCATCTTTAAGGGACTGAGGATGACTGAGGTTTTATAGAAAGGGAAATGGGAAATAGTATGTGTACGTGTGTGTGTGGCAGGGGGTCTTCATGGCCCAGGGCTGCATGGTTGCCAAAGCAGGTGATATTGATCAGGTGTGATCTGTCCACCATTATATCAGGACCGGCCAGGCTGGGCCTTGTTCCTACCCCCATAAGAAAGTTGCTGTTAATTGGGGAGTGGGGTTACTTTCACTCATAAAAAGATGTTTATCCAATCAGACCTTGTTCCTGGAATCCAAGGTCTCTCAGAGTGAAGGAAACAGATGCAAAATGGAAGCGAAGATGCCAAGTCTTTAATCCTGCTTTTAGCCATCCATTAAATACTCGCAGGCAAAAAGTGAAAAGTCTTAAGTCCTTGTTATACTTCCAGTGATTTTCACTTGAAGAAAAAGAAGGGGAAATAAAACCTAATTCTATGAAATGGCATCTTTATTGGACATAATTTTAGAGATTCATTTATCTTTTTTTGTTCCAATTAGTTATACATGACAGCAGAATGCATTTCAACTCATTGTACACAAATGTAGAGCAACTTTTCATTTTTCTGGTTATGTACAAGTCACACCATTCATGTAATCTTACATGTACATAATAATGTAATGTAATGTAATAATGTCCATCTCATTCCACCATTTTTCCCATCCCCATACCGCCTCCCCTTTCCTCCCCTCACTCCCCCCTGCCCAATGTAAAGTTCCTCCATTTGCCTCTGCGCCCCCCCCCCACACACTATAATGGATCAGCATCTATATATCAAAGAAAATATTTGACCTTTGATTTTTTGGGATTGGCTTATTTTGCTTAGCATGATATTTTCCAGCTCCATCCATTTACCTGAAAATGTCATGATTTCATTCTTCTTAAGGTTGAGTAATATTCCATTTTGTATATATACCACAGTTTCTTTCTTTTTTTTTTTTAATGTCTTTGGTAGTTTCTATTTTGTTGGAATACAGATTTTCAAAGTAGCTTCTCATTATGTTCTGTATCTCAGTGGTGTCTGTCGTAATATTTCCTTTTGCATCATGTATTTTAGTAATTTGAGTCTTCTCTCTCCTCTTTGTTAGTGTGGCTAAGGGTTTGTCTATTTTCTTTACTTTCTCAAAGAACCAACTTTTTGTTTTGTCAATTTTTTGAATAGTTTCTTTTGTTTCAATTTCATTGATTTCAGCTCTGATTTTAATTATTTCCTGTCTTCTACTACTTTTGCTGTTATTCTGTTCTTCTTTTTCTAGGGCTTTCAGCTGTAATGTTAGGTTATTTAGTTGTTGACTTTTCATTCTTTTCTGGAATGCGCTCCATGCAATGAATTTTCCTCTTAGTACTGCTTTCATAGTATCCCAGAGATTTTGATATGATGTATCGTCGTTCTCATTGACCTCTAAGAATTTTTTAATCTCCTCCCTGATGTTTTTTGTTATCCATGTTTCATTCAATAGCATATTATTTAGTCTCCAGGTGTTGGAGTAATTTTGCTTTTTTATTTTGTCATTGATTTCTACTATCAGTCCATTATAATCTGATAGAACACAAGGCAGTATCTCTATTTTTTTTACATTTCCTAAGGGCTGCTTTGTGGCATAACATATGGTCTATTTTCGAGAAGGTTCCATGTGCTGCTGAGAAGAAAGTGAATCCGCTCGTTGATGGATGGAATATTCTATATATGTCTATGAAGTCTAGGTTATTGATTGTGTTATTGAGTTCTATGGTTTCTTTGGTTGGATTTTGTTTGGAAGATCTATCTAGTGGTGACAGCAGTGCGTTAAAGTCACCCAGAATTATTGTGTTGTGGTCTATGTGATTCCTGAAATTGAGAAGGATTTGTTTGATGTACAAGGATGCACCATTGTTTGGGGCATAAATATTTACTATCATTATGTCTTCCTGATTTATGGCTCCCTTAAGCAGTATGAAATGTCCTTCTTTATCTCTTCTGACTAACTTTGGCTTGAAGTCCACTTTATCTGATAATAAGGATGGAAACCCCCGCTTTTTTACTGAGTCCATGTGCGTGGTAGGTTTTTTCCCATCCTTTCACCTTTAGTCTATGGATATCTCTTTCTATGAGGTGAGTCTCTTGCAGGCAGCATATTGTTGGGGTCTTTCTTTTTAATCCATTCTGCCAGTCTATGTCTTTTGATTGATGAGTTTAGGCCATTAACGTTCAGGGTTATTATTGAGATATGATTTTTATTCCCGGTCATTTGGCTTATTTTTGGTTTTTAAGTTGGCTTGGTTTCTCCTTTGAGTGGTTTTTCTCTAAGGTAGTTCCTCCCTTTGCTGACCTACATTGTTGTTTTCCATTTCCTCCTCATGGAATATTTTGTTGAGAACATTCTGTAGTGCAGGCTTTCTATTTGTAAATTCTTTTAACTTTTGTTTATCATGGAAGGATTTTATTTCATCTTCAAATCTGAAGGTTAGTTTTGCTGGGTATAGGATTCTTGCTTGGCAACCATGTTCTTTCAGAGCTTGAAATATGTTGGTCCAGGCCCTTCTAGCTTTTAGAGTCTGGGTTGAGAAGTTGGCTGCTATCCGTATTGGTCTCCCCCTATATGTAATCTGATGTTTTCTCTCACGGCATTCAAAATCCTATCTTTATTTTGAATCTTAGGCATTTTCATTATAATGTGCCTTGGTGTGGATCTGTTGTGATTCTGTGCATTTGGTGTTCTGTAAGCCTCTTGTATTTGATTTTCCATTTCATTCTTCAGGTTTGGGAAATTTTCTGATATTATTTCATTGAATAGGTTGTTCATTCCTTTGGTTTGTATCTCTGTGCCTTCCTCAATCCCAATAATTCTCAAATTTGGTCTTTTCATGATGTCCCATAGTTCTTGGAGATTCTCTTCATGATTTCTTACCATCTTCTCTGTTTGGGCAACTTTATTTTCAAGATTAAATATTTTGTCCTCATTGTCTGAGGTTCTGTCTTCCAAGTGGTCTAGTCTTTTGGTGATGCTTTCCATTGAGTTTTTTATTTGGTTTATTGTCTCCTTCATTTCAAGGATTTCCATTTGGTTTTTTTTTTTTTTTTTTTTTTTTTTTTGAGAATCTCTATCTCTTTGTTGAAATGATCTTTTGCTTCCTGCAGGTGCTCTTTCAGCTTATTGGTATTATCATTCATTGCCTGCATTTGCTCTCTTATCTCATCCTTTGCTTCGCAAATCATCTTAATCATGTATAATCTGAAGTCCTTTTCTGACATTTCTTCTAACATACTGTCATTGGATTCTATTAATATAGAATCTAGATTTGTTTGAATCATTTTCTTCCCTTGTTTTTTCATGTTGTTCATGTATCTTCCCCTCTAGCAGTGCAGATCTGGGGTATTGCAGATTTCCCCCTATAGGCTTATAGTGGCCCTATAGGTTTCCAAAACCCTTTCTTTAAGGGGCGATCAATATTAGCAGTGCCCAAATCAGACACTATACAATTCTAGACCACATAGTCCCTATGGGGACAATAACAAAATTGTCATAGTAAACAGAATGAGTTCAAATATTATCTTCAGTAAAACAAACAGGTTTGCAATAAGGTCTGCAGTTTCTAATGGAGGACAAAGAGGATGCAGAGGGATGTAGAATGTGGCTGTTAATGGGATAAGAAAAGAATATACAGAAGTTCTAGAAAATAGAAAGGGTGAGAGTGTAATCAAAAGAAATTGGATGTTAGCATGCAAAAAAGGAAAAAGAGACTCTGAGGGAACAGGCAAACAAAAGGAAAAGAGAGGAAGAAAAATAAAGAAATAAAAACTTAAATTTTTTAAAAAGGAGAAAAAAGAAAATCTATTGTATAACAGTCATATACTAATGAAACCTCCCAGTGTTCAGTAGCCTGATGCATGAGAGATACCTGACAATGAGCTTCAAGCCTCCAGCAGGCGTCTCAGGATGGGATTTGCCCCACCCAAAGATCGGAGCTACGGCTTCCAGGATTATCCAGGATGGCCACTCTGGCTTTGAAATGTGTTGGCAAATGGGGAGCTGCATGCAGCTCAGGGTGTGGACGTGGTCAGCTGGAGGTCCTGGAGATGGGATGCAGTTGGTCCGGCAGGGGGCCTGGAGGTCCAGTGTGGTTGTGTGATCCTGGAGGCCGGGTGCAATCAGTCGGTCTGGGGTCTCGGTGATAGGACGCAGTCAGTTGGTCTGTGGGTCCTGGCGGCAGGGAGCAGTCAGTCCATGTGAGGGCCCAAGGCAGGGAGTGATCGGGCAGGCTGAGAGATCCTGGAGACAGGGCTCAGTCAGACCGGCCAGGGGTCCTACGGGGCCTGGCTGTTGTCTCAAAATGGCAGCAGCCATGTGTAATCAAACCTGCTGGTACTGTAACAGTGAACTTCCAGGCAACAGCAGGCAGCTGGTGCTCCATTGGTGGTCGGCGATGAGTTTGCTGACTGTTGTTGGACGATCGGGAGGTGAACCTCATGTGGTGGGTGATGGAGAGTTGTAAGGCAGGCGATGGACAGGTGAGAGGCAGGCAAATGGCGGATGATAGACGCCTGACAGTGAGCACTCAAAAAAGGCGACGATATGACCATAGTTTATTGATCTATTCATCCATTGAAGGGCATTTAGGTTGGTTCCACAGTTTAGCAATTGTGAATTGAGCTGCTATAAACATTGATGTGGCTGTGTCACTGTAATATACTGATTTTAAGTCCTTTGGGAATAGACTGAGGAGTGGAATAGCTGGGTCAAATGTTGGTTCCATTCCAAGTTTTCTAAGAAATTTTCATTCTGCTTTCCCAGTCTCCCAAATAGCTCTTAACCACCACCTGGTCCAGCGCTTATAGCTATATGGCGGATCCATGACTCTCAATGCCCAGTCCTGATCTACCAGAGATTCATTAATCTTAACAGTACTTTTTTAGGGAATAAAAAGGGAGGTTTTAAAAAAAATGTAACTTTTATAAATGTACATATCATTTAATATTAAATGTATGATATGCAATCTGCAACATAACATTCTCTTTTTTTTGATTTTTATTCATTTTATTCAGTGAACTAACAAAGTTTACACATATAGTGGTGCTTCGTTCACCACATGCACATTGAAATTGTCATTTTGAGCACAGTTTTTTTTTTTTATTGTAAACAAATGGGATACATGTTGGTTCTCTGTACGTGGTGTAAAGGCATACCATTTGTGTAATCATAAATTTACATAGGGTAATGTTGTTTGATTCATTCTGTTATTTTTTCCCTTCCCCCCCACCCCTCCCACCCCTCTTTTCCCTCTATACAGTCCTTCCTTCCCCCATTCTTGCCCCGCTCCCTAACCCTAACTCTAACCCTAACACTAACCCCTCCCACTCCCCATTATGTGTCATCATCCACTTATTAGCAATATCATTTGTCCTTTGGTTTTTTGAGATTGGCTTATCTCACTTAGCATGATATTCTCCAATTTCATTCATTTGCCTGCAAATGCCATAATTTTATCATTCTTTCTGGCTGAGTAATATTCCATTGTATATATATACCACAGTTTCTTTACCCATTCATCAATTGAAGGACATCTAGGTTGGTTCCACAATCTGGCTATTGTGAACTGAGCAGCTACAACATAACATTCTTAATAGACTATTTTAGTTCAGGAAATCAAGTTTTTCATAAATGGTAGGCCAATTAACCTCAATGAATGCTATTCTCCTCAATGTTAGATGTAGTTGGACTGCTAGCTAGGGCAAAGTCTTGAGAAACAGGACCTGTTGCTTTTTTAAGGAATTGCCTCGGTGCAGACACCAGCTTCAACTCAAGGGCATGCTCCCTCTCAGAGCATCTATCCAGTGATTGATCACTAAATGGGTATAGAAAGCTGGCTTCTGGCTCCCATACTATGATACTCCCTAGGACCATTCCAAATTTGGAATTCCCCATGAAGCTGGCCTAGGCTTTTGTTAAGACTACATTATAGTCCAACTTTGCACTCTGCCTATTCCTGCTTCTTTCTCTTTCCTTTCACAGATGTTGATCTCAAAAGCACTTTCCAATATGCTTTCTGTATGCTGAGCTCCATTTCATCTGTTTTCTGGGAATCAGCCCATAACAAAACCTAAAGCAGGAGGATAATTATTTCTCAACCCTCCTGAAATTCAAGCCCCTTTTTAAGTGTCTAAAATCAATGGGTGACATAGTTTTGACTTACTTATGCTTACATAGATTGAGTTCTGCATGCATGGTAGATCCATTAACATCAATGCTCCAGATGAGAAATGAAGAAAGATAGACCCTGTGAAACCTATTGGTGATGTTATCTGTCTGCAAATGAGCTCATAATCATTTGACCATGCTGATCAATGGTGATTTGGAAAATTACTGAAGTTTTTGAATGTTTCACATTTAACCAGAGAATTTTCAAATACTTCAGTATTCCAGCCCTCTTTATGACCTCTGTGGTCTCTTTGCCATGGGGCAAACCTCGATAGAATCTGCACATGTACACATATTTTAATTTTAAGGATACTTGAAACAACACTTACTATACAAAGTTGAGAAAATATTCGTGTTATATTTCTGATAACTTTTTAAAAATTCCACTGTGGTGCAACATCCTGGAGTACAAACTATTGAACAAAAAGTATTTTAATCCTGACTCTATTATTCACTAGCTGCTTTCTGAGCCATTTGATCCTCAATTGTGAAAGGAAGATGATGATGCCCATCTTTTAGAGTGGTTGTGTTGGTTACATAGGAGAATATTTGCAGAGGCCCTAACACATTCAAGTAATTAGTAAATTGTATTTATTTTTATCAATGGCTAAAATGATAATATGAAGATTGACCAAAAATTTTAAGTGGCAATATCTTTTCAACAGATATTTAAATTTATTGCCAAATTTTTTAATCCCTTAGCAGCAAATATTGACTAGGAAACATAAAGCTACTCACTATAAAGATGCTTTTACTGAAATGTGTGTAAGTGATTTTCACCCATGAGGCAATTATCTCTAAACTAAATGAGTTAGATTAAGTGATTTCTAAGATCTTTTTCAGATGTTAAAGCCTCAAGAGTCTAGGGATTAGAATGACTTTTCAAAAACCGAAGCAACTGTTTCTAAAAATTTGCTTTGAGTGTATCTTTGGTAAGGATGGACACATATCAGCTCAGTGGTAAAGCACCCCCTGGGTTCAATCCCTAGTACAGGTGGTAGCATTTCAAAAGGTGGTTAAATGCCAATATCAACAGAGCTATAATTCTAAGTCCTCTTTACTAGTGGTCTAATTGCAAACAATTTAGACTATTAATTTTATTACAATGTGTAAAATATATGTCAGTAGAGAGGTAGTAATAAATTATTACAAAAATCAAAGTTATTATTTTGTTCTAGACTTGCAGTTGTTTAAACTGTATTTAAATTGACTTTTATAGCTCATTATTTTTCTCTCAATACTAATTATTTCTGATGAGTAGTACTGTCCTTGTGTATGCAGGCAGTTCTGTCTAAACAGAAGGGACAGTTTTGCTTTCCCTCTGTCGTCTGTTAACCTTAGTCCTGGAACTGGTTTCCTGTGGTATAATTCCTACTACTACTTCACACCTTTGGACAGCTACTTGGACACACATCCTCTGTTTCATTTTTTGTGGCTAGGAATGGGTTATATGTATATATATCCATCCTTTGGAACCAATTTAAAGTAAAATTTTACCTCTACTTTGAGCTCAACTAGACTTCTCTTTTACTGAATAGATCCAAGGTAGCAGAGACAAAAACCAGCTTTATTTTCTTCCTCTTTCAAATATCTGTTTCTATATGTATCTTCCTACTTCTTACCTAAGTTTGAAGAAGAGGAGTTTGACCTCCTTTCTCATGAGAAACAGGGTAGCATCTATTGCCCTCTCTGCAGTACATCAACCATCTAATATTCATATTAGAGCATTGTCAATCAAGATACTACCCATTCTTTTATATGTCAGACTTTTGGCAAGGAATTACCTGACTGGAAAATGGCAGGGGCTAAGGGTTGAAGGTGGAAGGTGAAATTGAACAGGGAGATAACACACTCTAGTTGAAGATTGAGAGATCTAGGTGGAAGGTGAGATGGTATGCACAAGCAGAATAGAAAGAAACTTCTAGAGTTCAGAAGAACCAGCATTCCAGTTCTACGAAGAGGAACAGGAAAGAATTGAAAGAGAGACTAAGGATCGGGGAATTTAACTACTTTTGCTTCTTATGTACAAATGACCATTTATGGTATTGCTGCCTTTTATCTTTGAAGTGCAGACAATCCCGAATCTATACATATGGGTGAGTAAAAAGTTCCCTAGGGTGTGAGAAAGGAAATGAGAAGAAATGCTGTGTTCTAGTTTGCCAAGCTCTGAACTGCTAGCTGAGAAGCTAGTTCCCTTTTATTCCATTATATTTTAAGTGTGTTTTTATGAAAACTGTTCTATAGGGAAATGCATTCTTTGAATTGGTTCATCTTAAAAATGAATTTTTGGAACACTACCATATGGAGACAAGGCCCTTTTCTACTTTACTAACATTATCTAAAGGTTGCAGATTTGAAAAAAAATTAAAGTGAAAGAACAGTGACTTACTGAAGGCATTACAATCAAATTAAGCTGAAATTAGAATTTATACAAACCTTAGTTTGGTATATCAAGCTTCTTTTTCTATTGGACTTCAGGCAAGCCTTTGCCTTGAGAAGATTATTGGGGAGGAGAACAGGAAGTAAGGGAACAAACCATCACTACCCAACACCCTACCCACCGCTTTCTCTTCCCTTCTCTCTTCTACTTTATATTTCTGTTGCTCTTCCTATCTCCTCCTATCTCTTTCTCCTTCCCATTATTCTTCCTCTTTATTTTACTTCTTCTTTTCCTTTGTTTTCTGATTTTTTTTTATAGCGCTCAGTATTTGGCCTGCCTCCTTCTAATCTTCTCCTTTTTATATTTCAGTTCTAGTTTTTATAATTGTCCCTCCTAGTAGAGGAAAAAAATGTCATTATTATTATCATAAAAAACTAAGTTCTTTTAACTCTTTATGGTTCTGTGGACAAGCATTGTAAAAAGGAAATTATGTAGATAGTTTCTGACCTCCAAAAATAGACAAGCTATTGAGTTCCAGCTGTGATTTTATAACACCCGCATGATTCTTGATTTTTTTTTTCTGTTTCTCAGTCCCATTAAAAATCTGGTGATAAGAACAAATTACCTCTCTCCAAAAATGTAAAAGTTACAAGCTTACTCTATTTAAATACAATTTTGGAAGGTTCAAAATACACTATTACTCTATTTAAATACAAATTTGGAAGGTATCCCTGATCCCTTCAGGAGTTTAAACCTTTAAAATCCTGCTGGTTGTCTCAATAAATTTCACAGATGTCCCATAATTAGAGATAGGAAGAGTAACATAATCATTTCTCCTCTAAACCTTCTTGCATTGTCTCACACATGAACTTCTGGGGGACACTTCATATCCAAACCATAACATCCTGTCCCTGGCAAAATATATTTAGTCCATTTCCAAGAGACCCCATAGTCTCAACAGTTTGAGGATTGCCCAAAAGTTTAAGTTCAGTCTCCTTTGAGACTTAGGTCAAACTTGTATTATATTTCCTATAAAAATCAAAAAGCAATTTGTAAGTATCTAATATATAAAGGTACAGAGTAGACATTCCCATTCAGAAATATAAGGGCTTAGGAAGAAGAGATAGGACCAAAGCAAGATCAAAATCTAGCTGATCAAACAATTTCTGTGTCTAGCATATAGAGCCCATGGCACCATGATGTTCTCTCCAAAGGGCTTGTGTAGCTCTGTTCCTGTGTCTTTGCTGGTTACTGCCCGTATCTCCTCTATGGTGGAGTGTCTCTGCTCAATTCCTATAGCTTTCCTTGGCATACATTCCACGTTACTGGCATTTCTTAATCTTGTGTAGGGGGCGGGTTGGGGGGGGCTCCACTGTAGCTTTGGCTTCCCCTCTCAGGGGCTGCCTGCAGGGATTCCGACCCTGCAGCAATTTACCTGGCCTTCCAGGCCTCCCTTTGAAATCTTGGTGGAAGCCTCCATGACCCCCTAACTCCAGCATCCTGCATCATTCATGTGGTTGAGGTCAAGGTTGGCCACCATCTTGAGCAATAGTAAGGCCTCCATGGACCCTGGCTGCAGCAGCTTCTGAGTGCTAATAAAGTTTTCCAACTGGTTCCTACTGAAGCCAAAAATATGACTGCTTTTTAAATTTGACCATACAGTTAAGAAGAAGGCTTACAAGTGGATGGTAGCATGAACTTAAATGTGTGGTTAGCCTTAGTTGGTCTTAGAATAACATTTGTAAACTTGTAAAATAGCTATTCCTAGGGTCAATGAAGAAAGTCAATGAGCTATCCTACTTGCCTTAGTGTGAGAATAATTCCAATTTTATTAGGACTATTTGGGCTTATGTTATGAAGCTACATTGCATTTTGAAGTCAAAGGGCAATTTTAAGCAAATGGACTTTTTTGATAATGGTATATTGCCCTAGGTTCAAATTCATTGGTGTCTTTAGCAGACATGGCTAAAAAATTCCCTTCAACAGTTCACAATTGTCTTAATCTATTTTGTGTTGCTATAATAGAATACATGAGACTAGAAAATTTATAAAGAATAGAAATGTACTTCTTACAGTTCTGGAAGCTTGGAAGTTCAAGATCATTGAGAGCTGGCATCTGGTGAGAGTCTTCTTGCTGTGTCAACCAGTGGCACAAAGCAGAAGGAAAAAGTATACATAGAAGGTGAGAGAGAAAGAAGGGGCCTGGACTTGGGCTTATTTATTTATTTATTTTTAACTGGAGAACCCAGGGGTACTTTACCACTAAGCTGTGTTCCCAGCCCTTTATATTTTTTATTTTGAGGCAGGGTCTTGCTAAGTTGCTTAGGGCCTTGCAAAGTTGCTGAGACTGTCCTCCAACTTGCTGTCCTCCTGCCTTAGACTTCAGAGTTCTCAGGATTATAGGTGTGCACCACTGCACCCAACCCCAATGACTTTTTATATGTTTTTTGTTTGTTTATTGTCTGTTTCCCTCCACTGGAATGCAGGTCCCAAGACAGCATGAACTTTGTCCTGTTTATTGCTGTTTCCCTATCGTCTAGAACAGTGCCTGGCACATAGTATATACTTCCCAAATATTTGCTGAACAGATGACTAAATGAATCCCACTGTTTTAGTCAATGAAAGTCAAGTAACCTTGTACATTATTTTCTTTCCTTTAAAAAATGCTTTTATGCTTCTTATACCTAAAATAAATATTGCCATTTCTGCCTCTTTTCCAAAAGGTGCTTATAGTGCTGTATCGTTTAAGTCCATACAGCTGCATCATGAACTGTTAAAGTAAAAAAGGAATATTGTAAACCCTGTAGAGTTTTACAAGAACCTTGTACGACCAGTTCTTTTAAGAGAAATGTGTGTGGTTTCATAATCTTCTACTTTAATTTGTTTTTATAATTAGAAGACACACTGCATCCAGTTTCTACATGAAAAGTCATCCTTTGTTCATTGCTGTATGTGTTTGTCCTCAGACGTTTTCATCTGCCTCCTTCCCAGCTCCATGGCTGTCACTTAGATTCTTCTTTCTGCTCCTCTCCCACACCTAAGAAAGGGAAGAAGGGAAAGTTAGAGGAGAAGGGCAAGCCACAGTAGATTGAGGAAAGATTATGGAAATTTAATTGAAGATGCATCATTTTCTCTTTCTACAGAAGTTATTTGCTAATATTCTAGTAAAGACTTGGTCAATACGCCAAAAAAAGTAATTATTTAGTAACCCCAGTGACCATGCCTTCGACTTTACTTTCATCAGATATCAATGACAGACTCATTCAACTTATCTGGCATGAGTTCCTTTTAATAAAACCCGTTTCAGTAGGTTTCAAACCTTTCATCACTGGGAGCTTACATATTGATTTCTTTATAATGTTCTTGACCCTTAATTTGAAAACTAGCATTAGCTTTTAGCATGCTGGAGTTTTTTTCTTCTCTTAGAGAGTCTGATCATTTTTTGTGTTTTGCCCTTTGGATAGTCTTCCTAACTCCTAAGATTTATAATACTTTGCTATTTTCCCTAGAATTCCCCCCTTCCTATAGTATCCTTTTAAAAACTCTTAAAAATATAATCTTCCTCTTCCAAAAGTTTTACAGAGCATTCTTGATGAAGGAGAAAGTTGCCGAAGTGATATTTTTAATGCTCAAATTTCTCTTGACTCTTTAAGAGTCCTAATTGCTTTTCACTCAAAAATTTAGGTTTCTTTTTATTTAAAAATAGTAAACAAATAAATAAATACTTTTGGAGGAAATTTTATCATGTATAGTATTAACTACCTATGTTCAACCCCTGTTTTTTCTTTTAAGCGTTTTTGTGCAATTTCATCTCCCTACTCCTTATCTGTGAGATTAATGCTGAGTACTCATGGGGTGTTCATTATGTATGAAGAACTAAGATACACATTGTACTTGCCCATCTCAGTTGAGCCTTACCACAACCCCATGAGATAGGCACTATTCTTAAACTTATTTTTCAGATGAAAAAGCAGATGAGTCCCACCCACTGTAATATAGTAGTACTTGGCAGGGCTGAAATTCAAACTAATATTTGTGTGTCAAGAGTTGATACTCTTAACCAGTATAACATAATGCTTCTTTCTGACTCATACCTTAGATAATTACCACTGTTCATGTCTATTATTTCTTCAGTTTTCAGTTCTGTCTTCACTGTAGTTATTTTTACTTTTGCTAAGGCATCAATGCCTGGTGGTTCAGGGCACAGGCTCTGAGCCAGAGAAAGTGGACCCAAATCCAGAGCTTCCACACAAGATAAAAGTTTAGCTTTTTAAATCTCAAATTCCTAACCTGAAAGTGAGAATAACAGTACCTGCCTCACAGGTTGTAACACTTAAATCAATAAATGCAGAGTGCTTGGAATAGTCTCTGGTACAGGGGAAGTGCCAATAATAGCTAACATCATTATATGTTTGATTCAACACACACAATTACCAAATGCTTTACTCCATTACTAAGTGCCTGGTGTCATGCTAAATTCTGAATATAGAGAAGTGATTAAAGTAGAATCTCTCCCCTACAGTGTTCAAGTCTAGTGGTGGGTCGTAAAAATAGTGCACGTGAGGGGGGATGCCCATGCTTAGAATGAAGTCCAGATGTTTGATGGTTAATCTAAGATTGCTATATGTAGAGAGAAAATCTGTAATGAGTGGTGAAGGGAGCATCTGTAGGCAAGCTGTAGATTTCTCAATCTTTCCCACCTGGGTGGTTCATTTCTCAAGGCAGCCTCCATAATCCTTATCATCCCATTTGCCCTTTTACAATCAAGAGATGGCGTCTGTTTCCTGTACCTTTATTTTGGACTAGCCCTGTGACTCATTTGATAAATAGAATGTGTTGAAAATGATACAGTATGGCTTGAAGGTCTAAACTTTAAAGACCCCACAGAATGTTTTTCACTCATGGGTTCAACCTTCATGTAAAGAAGCTGTAGCTGAATTATTAGAAGATGAGAGGTGGGGTGGGGAAAGAGAAATGCAGATAGTTTCCTGGTTGTTTCAGTCTCCCTGGCTAGAGCTCCAGGTCAACCATTGAATGAAACCTTGCACCCTGAATCCTGTAGTTTTTGTCAAGCTTCCCTACTCAACACCAAGTGGAACAGAGGCAGATTGCCAATTCCAGTCCAAATTGCAGACCCATGAACAAATATGTCAAATACAGTCATGTGCCACATAACAACACTTTGGTGGAGTGTGTATATGAAAATGGTCACATGAGATTATAGCTGAAAATTTCCTTTTATGTAGTGATATTGTAGCCTTTGCAATGTCCTAGTGTAATGCATTACCCACATTTTTGTGTTAATACTGATATAAAATGATCTATTGTGCTTCCAGTCATCTAAAAGTATAGCATCTACAATTACGTACAGTACATAGTACTTGAAAATGATGGATTATATTATTGGTTTATGTACTTTGTGTAGTATATTTTTATAATTGCGTTAGAATGCACACCTTCTATTTATTTAAAAAAAAAAGTTTAACAAACTACACTGTTACCTCATCAGCAGTCTTGTATGTCTTGTGTTTACCTTGTTTTTTGATTGCATTAAGAGGCATGTTGAATGGTTAACCTATACCATATAAGTTTGTGTAAGTATAACCTATGATGTTCACACAATAATGAAATCAGCTAACAATGTATTTCTCAGAAAATTCCCTTACTGTTAAGTGATGCACAACTGTAAATGTTTGGGTTGTTTAGAATGGTTTGTTTCACAGCAAAAAATACCTGGAAAAAGTCTTGCAGCTTCCATTTTCACTGTCTTGAAAGTTAGCCACCTGTATAAAGAATTATATTACCAAATGATGAGATAGTGTGTAGACAGAGTGAAGCTCAAGCTTCTAGTCATCCTTACCAAAGCCCTGGAAATATGGGTGAAGCCACTCTTAGACTTTCTAGACCATCTAGCTAGCAGCTGAATGCAGGCACATGAGGGAGCTCCAGAAGATCAGCAGAAGAATCACCTGACAACCTACAGAGTCAAGATTGTAGTTTTAAGTCACTCTTTCTGGAACAATTTTTTATACAGTGTCACCTAACAGAAGCATCCACACTACACCAATGCTTCCCAGAAGTGAGGGTAGTGAGAAAACTAAGCTTCAGAGAAGTTAGGTAACTTACATAAGGCTTCACAGATGGCACGTCAAGGCAGAATGGTCAAGTGTAATGTTGATGTCTCATTTAAGGCTGCCTCCAACTTTCTTTGTGGCAATGGTCTTTAGTTCATTTTCACTACTTCCAGACTTGCAATTTTCCACCAGATCCAATCAGTTGCCAACAACTAAAGTCAGCATTATCAAATAAATGTCTGTGGGATCCTTTGCCTCACCTACCTAACACCCTTACAAAGACATCCATATGATCTTTGACTCATTCTTACAAATGCCATGCTGACTATAGGATAAAATCTGGGGCATCCAAGGTCTCTCTTTTTGCTCATCCAGTTCCATCCGCACCTCCTTTACTTACTTTTTTATCATGCATAATCACTTGCAGTTCCTTAAACCCTATCTGTGTCACCCCTCCATACCTCTGCAAAAAACCCTCAGTCAGGAATACTCTGCTCACCAACCCCCGACCTGAGTGTGATCTCCATTCATCTCTCAAGACTTAGCTCAAACTTTACTTTGATCACAAAGCCATGAAACCATATTACCTATCTTCCTGGGCACAGCTGACCATTCCATACTTGAGCCCCTACTTGAACTACACACTTTCCTAATAGTGTGTAAACTTGTTGTTTGAAGTCAGTTTTTATCAACCAGCCTGAGAACTCCTTAATCTTTAATTCATCTGTGTTGCTAACACCTGACCTGGGCTGGTCCTCAATGAGAGAAGTGCTGCAAAAAGGAGAGAAGTGATATTCAGTGTCAGTCACATTATCAAGGGCCTTGGATCCTATACTAGTATAATCTGCCACCTAAAGTCCCAAGTCCCCCATTAGTCTAGGACCAACCTTTCCTCTAACATCCACAAATTTAAAGTCTCCAGTTTTCATTCCCAATCTATGGAAAAACCATCACCTTCCTCTTCTTTGCTCTACCCACCCCGGTACGTGTTGAGGAATGGGGAGATGAGTTGGGGGCTCATCTCGATCTCCTCTTGCTCCCCCTTCCTGTGTATCCTGACATTGTCTTTCTTCCTGTGGCTACTGTCCTCTTTCTGTACTACTTTACTCTGGACAGACTCTGTCCTATTTTTTGTTGCTCTGCAAAAATAGTTTGAACACAAGACTGTGATGATCAGAAGACTTCTAATTTTTTATTGCTTTCAAATTTTTTGAATAGATAATATAGTTACATAATTCATAGTTTATAATATATGAAGGGTATATAGTAAGAATTCATGCTCCCCAGTTCTGCCCTCATTCACTTTTTTTCCTCCCTTCCCCTATACTTTGTAGTTTCTTGATTAGCTTTGATACCCCCTCTAGGCTTATTTATGCATCTGTAATACACTGAAAATACAGAAAAAAAAATTTCTGTTGAACATTGTTGGCAGAAACAATGAAATTATTCTGCCCGAACCTGCTTTCAAATCTGCTATTGTCTGCTCTCTACGGGGTCTTACATGCTACACAGAAAAATTCTTTATTTTCTGCTTTCCTGCAGAGATGATTTCCACAGTGACAGTATTTTTTGAATAAAAGGAGGAGCATGAACTCTGAAAACTAAAATTTATAAAATATGGGACAAGGTGGTGGATTTGTCTTGAAAAACATAGGGTCAGGATCTCTGTAGTTATTCCAACACTCCCTAACCCTAAAGGTCAGACCCTTTCTCTGGGCTAGCAGACTTTCAGTATTGTTTAGGTCCCAGATAGGACTACAGCTAAGGAAAGAGTTGATACTGACTACTGTTAGAGATCACTGTCCTGACACAAGAGATCTTGCTGTCCACCCTTCTGTCCAGGGCTCCTGCCTACTACCATCTGGCTCTTCAAAATCCTGGCGCACTGTCACTGCTGCCTCTCCTCTCCTAGGCTGCCCTAAAAAACTCCCTTGGACTGGGTTTGCAGCTCAGTGGTAGAGTGCTTGCCTGGTTTGTGTGGCGCACTGAGTTTGATTCTCGGCACCACATAAGTAAATAAAATAAAAGTAAATAAATAAGTAAATAAAATAAAAGTCCATCAACAACTAATAAATGTATTTTTTAAAAAACCCTAAGTTCTTTTTTTTAAATGCATGGTACAATTTAGTTTTTAGGGGTGACATGTGAGGTACTCTTTTGGGAATTCCCAGAAGAAATGGGGATCTCTTGAGCAGCATTTAATTTAAGCAACCATCTATACTATAATAATTCATATGTAGTTAGGAAAGCATCAGAGCATCCCCTTGTTAAGATTACTGATGATAGCTCCACTCTTTGAACTTATCATCTAACAAATACCCCACCTTTTGGGTTAATGTACTTTATACACTTATTTTCTATATTTGTTCATAGCAAAGACATTTAGCATCCCCCAGATATTCCCAATATTCTCCTACATTATCCAACCTCCCTTGCAGTTAGGTTGGAGACCATGTCACTTGTTCTAGCCAATGAATTATTAGCAGAAGTGACACTATCTCTTCTGGAATGAGGTAATTAGGAGTCAATGTGCTTTCATTCTCTTTCTTTCCTTTTAGTGGAGACCAAGCATTCTAGGCAGCATAGTAGTAAGCTGTGGGAAAGCCTGACCCACCCTGGACTATGATGTGAGTGGAAAACAAATATTTATTGTGGTGGGTTATTGAGAATTTTTTGAATATTTTCATTAATATTCAATCGCATAGCTGTGCCACTTAAGCCCATGTTTTTGGAAATAAATGGAACCTACATTCTCCAAAACAATATATATGTATATATATATACATATGTATATATATATACACACACACACACATATATATATATATGAATTTCATTAAAAGTTTTCCAGTATCTTGGAACTCCTATTCTCAAAGCTTGCAAGGACATTAACTTAAATATAAGCTTTTACTCTGTTGCCCTTTCATTTACTCCTAGTTCTGTATATTCAGATACAGGTACAGTATCTTGTGTGACCCACTTGTGAATTTATTTATACCTTCCCAGAAACAAATTATGCAAAATTCCAAATTGAGATTTGTTTTCTTAAACCTTTTCAAGGTAAACTTAGAAATCTCTCTCTATTGTAAAGGAAGTAGAATTGCTTTGGAAGCTTTCTACTTAGCCTGTTTTAAATTGCTAATGATCAACCCAATTTTCTGTCATCCAGCATGGACACATACCAGGCTCAACTCTGGCTGCTGTGTTACCTATTCTTCTCTGAGCAGCTCAGGTGCTTTCTCACACAGTGCATATTTGAATAGAAATTTCAGTCATATTGCCATGGCTGTCATTTAGTAGTTTTATTAGTTTTCTGGGACTCCTATAACAATACAAACTGAGTAGCTTATTATCTCATGGTCTGGAGGCTCAAAGTACAGGATAAGTTGTCAACAGGACCATTCTCCCTGAGAGGGCACTAGGGAGGTCTATGCCCTAGGTCTTTCTCCTGGCCACTGGTAGTTCCTTGGCTTGTGGAAGGATTAGCTCTAGTCTTCAGAGGGCATTCTTCCTGTGTGGGTGTATGTTTAAATTTCCCCCTTTTAAAAGGACATCAGTCACAATGGATTAGGGGTCCATCCTACTTCAGATGACTTCATCATGACTTAACTAATTACATCAGCAACAACCCTATTTTCAAGTCAGGTAATATTCTAAAGTACTAGATCTTCAAGAGATGGATTTTCGGGCATATAATTCAATCCATAACAGTTGTCGGTGTAACTATGTAACTATAATAGTTAATAACAAAGGCCTTAGAGTCAGACTTATTTGTATTGGAACCCCATTTTGACCATTTGAACCTCAGTTTATCTGTTTCTAAAATGAGGTCATTTATCACTACATGGTAGTGTTGCTGTGATACTTAAATACAAATAGGTTTTGATGTGGCATTAGAATGGGGCTCCTTCTGTCTTTTGGCCATAAACTCAAAAGCAAAGTAATTAATTGCAAAATAACTCTGCATTCTAAAGTGAGTGGCTAGACAACCCATGCAGGATATGCTTGGTGAGTCTAAAGTTATTTGGGCTGGTATACGCAATCATCCATCTCTACTGGAAAAGGAATCAAGGCTGATGAGGTCAAGGGAATTTCTTTTAGAGAAATTGTTCTTCCAGCTACCTCAAGGCACTGGTCAGAGCCCATGAAGGGAGTAAGAATTGATGTTCGATAATTATATGTGGATAATTATATGTGAAGGTGACCCCTGGCAGTTGCCTATCTAGTGGCTGCAGGGGCTTAGATGCTTTCCCACTGACAGCAGAATAGTGAAGAGGGAAATTTCCAGTGTGTCCAGTGGGCCTGTGGGGTGAAGTTATCCTGGAGTCATTTCAAAAGAAATGCCCAAGGGGGCTTCCTGCCAAGATGAACCTCAGGCAAAAGAAGCTGGAGTGTACTATCAAAGGTAGAAACTGAGGAGGATTCATCATTGACGAGCCTATAAAGGAGTCACAGTTGGAAGGCTGCAATGGGGGTTTCTCTGAGGACTATATCAGCACCCAAGCAAAGAAAGAATCAGCACTGGGGAATCTGCCATACCCAGAGGGCTCTGAAGCCTGAGTACACCCAGACTACTCTAAAGGCTTCTCCCATCCTCTCAGTTTTACTTCTCAGTTGCATTCCACACTTAGAGAATCTTGAGGCAATCTAGAGGGAGAGGGAGACACTGGAAGGAAGAAGGGAAGTGGGAGAAGGAGAAACTTCTTACAGAGTCACAGAACTACCACATGGCAGTAGCCCATGCCTCTAATCCTAGCTATTCCAAGGCAGAAGCAGGAGGATTGCAAGCTCAAGGCCCAACTGGACAACTTAGTGAGAGGCTGTCTTGAAATAAAAACATTTTAAAAAGGAATAGGGATGTAGGTCAGTGGTAGAGTGCTTGCTTAGTAAGTACAAAGTCCTGGGTTCAATCCCCGGCAACACCCCCTCTGCACACACAAACATGAATGAAGACAAGGAGCAGAAGCCCACAATGTACTCTTCATTGGCAGGCTTTCCAGTCCAAAGGGAGCTCAAGCAGGAGGTAAGTGTAAAATTTAAACTAAATGAGAATTTTAGATTATGTGATATTGATCCTGGATTGGACACTTTAATTACTAAAATTAGGTTATTTTAATGAATAAAATTAGGTCATTTTGGATAATAAGAATCAGAGGACTTTTTATGATCTGAGGATGACTGTAAAGGCCATGAGACCTGCCCCATTTCATTCATGGAGTAAGGGACAAATCTGCTCATAGATAGGAAAATGGAATAAAGTTGTCTTCTCCTTGCCTCTTGCTTCGATCACTCCAGCAGAAAGTTAGTACTCAGTAAAAGCTGCTATTAATCTGATGATGCTAATAATTATTTTGGTTACCATTTTGCCTGAAGAAACCCATACCATCTTGTGTGGTGATGTCAATCTAGGGTTTGGTGTTCTAACTGGAAGAGCAGTCTCTAAATGGAGCCTGCAGAAATAACTTCCCGGAGATAACCATCAAACCATTTGCCAGGGGAGCTATAACCCCATTATGGTCATAAATGTGTAAACTTAAGAGTCTTCCATGGAAACTTTTGAATCCTTGAACACACCGCCAGAGTTTTAGTCTAAGAGTGGTAAAGCTACTGCCATCATTGCAGCCACTAACTATGATACTTGTGAAGCTGGACACTGGATGTTGAAATGCTGTTACAGAAAAACCCAATGACTGCATGACTCTAATTGCCAGCAGCAACAAATATCACAGCAGGCAGGTGGCTCTGGCCTCATTGCTGCCTTTCAAATCCCTTTAAATCACAAAGTTCTAGCTATGAAGGAGTCAGAAAAATCTAATTTTGAGCTTTTTAGCCTCTGTAGTATAGGAAGATACCTTATAAGGTTGTTGAAATGGATGCTAAGGACCAGTGTTTCATATCTTCCCCGATGATGATTTCATGCATACAAAAGGACATATTATGTCAGTGACCCCAGTTTCTATCCAAAGGACAAAATACTGGATTCAGGTGGGCTTTTTAAAACAATCAACTTTTTCGAAGTACAATTTGCATATGATAAATGTATTTATAGATATTTTACAAATATTTTAAGTGTATAATGCATTTTACAGATAATGTAAATGTATCACTGCCATAATCAGGATATAAAATCACCAGGAACAGTGGTGTACATGTGTAATCCCAACCACTTGCAAAGTGGAGGCAGGAGGATCACTTGATTCCAGGAGTTTGAGGCCAGCCTGGGCAACACTGCAAGACCCCATCTGAAAACAAACATTCCAGAATGTCCTTTGTAACCCTTTGCAGGCAATCCGCTCATGTCAAAAAACCATATATGCTTTCAATCACTACAGACTACTTTTCCCTATTCTAGAATTTCAGTTGTTTTAATATATTGAAGTTTTTTTTCCTTGCTAAGAACGCAGTATGGCACAGTGGAATAAATTGGAAGGATCTTTGAAGTCAGACAAAGTCAGAGTTGAAGCCCAGCCATACTACCTACCAACTTTGACCTTGGACAAGTTGAATTGTGCTGAGCCTAGATTTCTTATCTCTATAGCAGTAGTTTAAAACAAAGCCAAAAACATCTATGGAGATCGTAACTAATGTTTGAAAGCATGAAATTGCACCCTATGAATGGTATCTATCTTTATTCTAGAGGATGGCCTATCATTTTTGGTTTATGCTAGCTTTCTGGTCAAATTCATTAATCTATTGTACTTCTCTGGAGAATTTTACTGCTGGTTCTTACATGTGACTACCTTAGCAGAGATTAGAAGCTATTCTCTGGAGTATAAATTGCTAAGGTTCACTTCTGGGTTTTACCACTAGCTACAGGAGCTCATGTAAATTTGGAATCTTTTGATGCCTGTTTTCCCTCCTGTGACATGGCAATAATAACAATGCCTAATATGGTTCTGAGAGTTAAATGAGATGACAAACATTAGCATGGCTAATGCTCCATTGAAGTTAGCTCTTCTTTTTTTTTATTTTTATTTTTTTAGTTGTGGATGGGCACAATACCCTTTTTTAAATTTATTTATGTGGTTCTGAGGATCGAACTTAAGGTCTCATGCATGCGAGGCAAGTGCTCTATCACCGAGCTACAACCCCAGCCCCAAAGTTAGTTATTCTTAATATCATTGTTATTTCATATTGACACTTCCCTATGATCTCTCAGAGTGAATTCTGTCTCTGTACCTTCATTCAAGCTCCATCCCCAACTTCTTTTATAGCTAACTGCATTTTCCCATTTTAGTTCCTAGGAACATCTCCCTTCAACAAAACACATTTGTACCCTCTCATTTGGAACTTATCTCACACTTCATTGAACCACAAAACATGTGAGATACAAAAATGATTCACTCAAACCCTTCATTTCACAGATGGTATAATAGAGATCCAGGAAGGATAAATTGCTTTTTCAAGGTCATATCTTTAGAACATAGACTGAGTCAGAACTGGGTCTACTAACTCTCAGTCCTACATCTATAATATGATTTAAAGTGCTTAGCAGAGTCCCTGCACATTACTGGTTTATTGTATGAATTCTTAAAGCATGTGGTGTTCACTTTATTTCTAGAGCTAAGTCTAAGAACTCTATTTACCATAATGCTAAGCTCTTCTCATTCTCCACAGTTAAGGAAATGACACTCGACCCTGTCAAATTATAATCACAAAACATACCAGAAAATAATCTGAAAATAAATCATGATGTTACACAACAGGACATGGATGTGCTGCATAGCAAAATATTCTGTACAGATTTTACATGGTGGGTATAAATTCCTGCTGACATTGTGGTATCTGTTCTTTTTAGTAACTAGCCATAAACTTAAGAAATCCTGCTTTGTAATTGCAAAGTAAACACTTTTCATCACCAAATAAGTCTTTGGGTAAATATAAAGAAATTTCAGTGCTACTTTTAACACAAGAAAATAAAATCCTTTATACTTACCCACATCAGGAAAGCTCAATTGGATAAAAAATAAAATGCAGGCAAACCTTAGTTATATTTGTTTGCAAGATAGGAATTTTACAGTTTCTGTAGGGCTGAGGATCTAAAAGTGTTCTTTCTGACAATTATATTTATTTCCACATACCATTTTGGACTTTGAATGGGAAAATGAATAGGGAAAATCAGATGAATGTCTTGGGAAGGATGAGGGAAAGAGGAGGACTGTGAGAAAGTTAAGGATACCTCCTATTATGAAAGTTGAAAAGCAATCTTCTCTAACAACTTTTAAAACCCTGTGGGTGTCAGGGGTTCCCAAGACTAACCACCAGGTCTGGTGATTTGATGGGAGAATTTGTAGAACCAGCATATATTTGAACCCATGACTAAGGTTTGCTATCTTTGCCAAGACGCAAAGCCAAATCAGAAAAGGGAATGGGAGCATGGGGAGGTGGGTAGCTAGGAGGAAACCAGGCACAAGCTTCCCAGTGTCCTCTCCCAGGGGAGAGCTTAATTTCCTCAACAATAGTTTGTGGCTCTACAGGCATAGTGTTATCTGTTGGAGTAACACGTTAGAGACTTGCTGTCCAAGGTTTTAAATCAGGGATTGGGCAAATAGGAATCCTCTGTCTATCACATACCAAAATTCCAGACTCCCAGAAGGAAAGGAAGTGTTCGGCATGAGCCATGTTGTTTACATAGTCTAGCCATAGTGAGGGACACTTTTATTCATTCAACATTTTATAACAGTGTAAGATACTTTTTGCCAGTCAAGTTCCAAGGTGCCAGTCAATAGCTGATCTTGCAAGCAGGCCTTGCTGAGGACAGCAGTCTCAGGTCAGGATACTAACACTTTTCTGCAATACTATTTTCTTTATTCCAGCGTGGAAAGAGACATAAGATGACAACTCTCATAATCCTGTCTGAGCTAACTAATTTACAGCATTGACATGTTGACTAACTTGTCTAAAGCTGTATCTAGTTAGTCAATTAGGATAGTTCAACTGGGCTGTAGATCTAGGGACTCAGTTCTGGCTGTTGCATTTCTTTGTTGCTCTCCACTTTGCTCTAGCTGGAGTTGGCATAATGCTGCCAGGGCAACTTCTTACATGTTTGGTGCCTGGTCTGAGATGGTTGAAATAATTAGGCCTAATCCTCTGCCTGTGCAGTTTCACCAGATGGATGTCTTGGACTTTCTTAGAGCCTGGTGGCCTCAGATACTTGCTACGTGATCACTGAAATTCCCCATAGCAAGCATTCTGAGACTCCACAGAATTCCTAGACCATCACTCTGTCACATTCTATCAGTTAAGCAAATCACTAAGACCAATCTAGATTCAAAGCAAGGGGAATTAGACTCAACAGCAGGAATAGATAACAAAGGATTTGCAACCATCCTTAATTTATGGTAATAAATAATTTATCTGAATTACATCCATTTATATTATAGTTATCTACTTTACATGTTTTATCTCTTCTTTTGGACTGCATGCTCCTTAAGGAAGGAATGCAATCTACCTCAGTTTCCAAGTCCCTGCTTATAACACACACTTAGAAGAGTGAGGCTTTTGTTTAGTTACTTTTCTTATTTTATTGAATAACTAGGGAAGGCAGTAGGGAGAGAGGGACAAAGAATGCTAATAGTTCTGAAAGACATTCCAACTGGCAAAACCATGTTGTGTAATCTTGAATATTATGCAATTATGAGGCCTTTGTAATCTTATAAAGCTGCTTTATAAAAAATTGTGAAATGAATACAGAGAACGAGATAAGGAAAATAACTAAAAATGGAAAGAAATGCCATATCATGTTATGTGGGCTTTGTATTATATTTAATCTCTAGTGAGTACTCATTTTTATTTATTTAAAAAAATTTTTTTAGTTGTTGATGAACCTTTTATTTTATTTATTTATATGCAGTGACGAGAATCAAACTCAGTGCCTCATGCATGCTAGGCAAGCATTCCTCCATTGAGCCACCCCAGCCCTCATTTTTATTTTTAAAGTTATAGGTGCTAAAGTATAACGTCTAAGAGTACAATGTTTGAATCTTAACATATCTCTCATTGGAAAACAATTAAAACTAGAGACTCTTTCCCACAAAGTAGTAAAGTGGGTGATTAAGTCCCTACAAACTCAAAAATGTTATAGAAAACCCTTCCTTGGGAAAGTAGATATTTCTGATTGGTATTTATTCAAAGGGAATACAGAGTATCTGGAAATACAGGGAGGAAGTGGTAGAAAAGAATACTCAATTACAGAAAAGAGGGGGTAGGGTAGATTAAATCATAAAAGCTATCCAGGGAAAGTTTTCTCTGGGATGGTAACCGGGGCATGCAGGATTATCAGATAGATTTTGCTGTAAGTAATGGAAAAGGTAAGGTGATAATATCTGATACAAGCTGAAATTTATTTCTTAATGACGTGAAAATACGTCTGAGGAGAGCATTTTGCAGGTCTATGGTGGCTTCATAGGCTTCAGAGATCTATCTTTCTATCCTGTTGCCTCTCTATGTGGACTGACCCAAGCTGTTTCATTCCACACAACTCTTGGAGTCTTTTTGGTAGAGAAGTATTAGTAGCCTCTCCAACCTTGCTACCAGGCTATATGGAATGCGAGTCCCAGAAGAAAGCCTGCTAAATTACAGACATTTATAACAAAAAAAAATTATTTATAGAAAGCAGAAAAAGAGTTATGATTCATTCTTTTAATTCAATGAAGTATCAGTTCTTACTCTTCCACTTACCAATCTCACCAGGCATGGAAAATTCAACTGAGGTAGGCATGACAGGATTCCAGAAGCAGTAAACTGTTATCTGTGTAGTTAGTATCAGGAAGCCCCTCAGTCCAAAGGCAGGACCTAGGATTATTTAGAGATTGAGTCACAGGCACTATTCCTGCAGGCACAGGCCATCAGCTTCTCAAATTCTCTCTATTCATGCAAGGGTGTGAAGTGTCTCTAAAATATTTTAGCCAACCTTGTATTTTAAATATCTTTATTTTAAACAATGAAACTTCCTATAGGATTCATTATTCTAGTTAGGAGACTGTTAATTTTATTCACCCTTAAAAACCCATTTCTGAAATTCACTGAGTAATAGCAGAATCCAGTATTGGACCAGATTTAAATGACAGGAACAGAGTAGTCACTTCTAAGATATAGGCTTTCTATTGGATCATTGATGTTACTTTTGGAGTGGAACTTTCAATTTACATTTTAGCTGATTACACTCAGATTGTAACTTAACCTAAGTAGGATGATGATGATGATGATAATGATGATGATGATTTTAGCTAACTGCACCTGGATTGTAATTTAACCTAACAAGGATGATGATGATGATGATGATGGTAATTTAACTGTCATTTTTAAAACATGACTTGTTCACATGCTTCTTCTTTGGTGCCATTACCTGAAACTTGGTAACATGACCGTATATACCCAGCTTCCACTGAGGCTAGGAAAAGTAGCCTATATTCTGGGAAGCTGTACCCAGATATGATAGGTTTACTATCAAGGAAAAAGAGATGAATGGATACTTTGTGATCTCCAGAAGTTTTCCTATGCAGAACAGGAACTCATCATAGTTGCTCAATACTTTCATTTGCGTTGTAATAAATAAGCCCTACTCCACCCTCATACTGGGAAACTTTCCAGGTATGAGAAATAGTCCCATGTCTTCCCAGAAATGGGTTAGGGTTGTGGTAACTGCTCAGTAGCTTAATGGTGGTAGACAAAATTTCTTCCCTCAATATTCCCATGTTCTATGTCTTTTTAGGTCTTCTAAAAACATGTCCACAGACAGGTACTTTCAGTGTAATCTGGGAGCTTGTTAAAATGCAAAGTCAGCATATTAACAAGATTGCCAAATGATCCCTGTGTGTAGTAGAGTTTGAGAAGCATTATTTTTAGATTCCTCTATCTCTTCCCTCAATACATACATACCTGAACGTTCTGTGATTGGGACAAAATCATTTCTCCCAGTGGAGTAATTGGACCTAGAGTACAAAAGTAAGTATGTGTGATGTGAGTTCATGAACAAATGGAACATTGTAGTATAGGTAATAAATTACTTAGCCTTCCATGTAGATTAGCTTTTTATCTTATACAGAAAACAATGTATTTTGGGGTCTATGATATGAAATAACTAGAAAAATACATTAAAAGTAGATCTTGGAGGATGGAATTCTGAATAACATTTTTTTCCTAAACAACATATTTTTCAAAATTTTCTTTTATGAATATAAACTTTTTTAAAAATGGGGAAAATCAATATGATAACAAATTTGTTTCAGCTTTAGAAATCATACAGCTGAATAAAAATTAAATCTTTAAATGGTCTGGGAAGGAACAGCAATGGCACAGGATAGTTATGAATCCACCCAAGACAAGCTTATGCATTGCCAAAGTAAACTGCTTATTCACAGGAAATGAGCTGTGCTTGTTTTGGAATTTACTCTTAATTGCTTACTTTTGCAATTCAAAAAATTTAATGTTATTTCAAAACTTTGCTTAAAAAGTATTTTCATATTGAAACTTGGCACAAAAGTTTAATAAAAATTTCTTCTGGTAATTGAAATGATTCAATCCAACCACAATTGTTGGATAGCTGAAGGTTACATAGCTCTGAATCTACTTTATTCACTTTGGAGGGAACAAAGGAATTAAAAGACATGATGCCTGTATTTGGGAACTCATTTTGGAGAACTGTAGTAAAAGTATTTTATAACTCTCTTTCAAAATTAAAGGTTAAATACTTTTATAGTTCAACACACTCTTTCTACAACCCATGATATAGCTGATTCATTTGATAAAGAAATAAGTAGAAACTGTAGCTTCAAAGGTCTTGATGCAAATAACAGACCTCATTTCACAACGGCAACATGGAAACACATTGAAGGCTTTGGGTCTTTCACCCACTGGACAAATGAAGGGAATGCAGGAAGCATCAGGTTTCCCTAATCAGTTGTTGGCAGGAACTCTTACAGGAGAGCTCGCAAAGGAAAACTTGTTCCTCATCCTTAACTCTTGCACCAAGTTTTCTATGGAAGAAATTTTAACTCTAGTAGCAGAATTAGACTCACTTAAAGCAGTTAAGGATTAGTGAGGAATATTTCACATCTTATCAGAGAACTTGTAAAAAATAACTTCAGCTAATTCTCTGATGATTTGCGTACTGATTAGCATAGATGTTAATATTTATGCATAGTTTTATTAATAAAGAATTCTTTCTCTTTTAAAAACTGGGAAATTAAAATAATAAAGTTAATGTATTTATGTATTTACTGCAAAAACTGGAAACCTTCCAATCTAGCTTAGTTAGAAAGATTTATGTCAATGTTACTGATATATCACAGAATTCTGTGCAATTGAGCCTCACACAAACTAGAAAGCTATTCAGAGCCAAGATAAATCCTCTCTCTCCTTTTCACTTAATCTTGGCTTTTTTCCCCACATATATACCATTTTAATCTCTCTAAGGATTAATTTTCATTTATTTACTTGTCATCTTACAAAGAACTTCCTCAACAATTAAACTACCTTCACTTTTCTATTCCAACTCTCATGCCTGACCAGTAACAATTTCTATATTTTATAGTTTGGATTAATTGTGGAGGAAATCTGATTGTTATAAATCATCTGTTCTAGTTAAACCACGCCAAAGAACATCTCTGATCAACCAATGTATTGGCTGCCCATTAGGGACAGATATCTGGCCTAATCAGTCATGCTGGGGAAAGGAGAGGGGGCATGTGAGGTACTGGGTGGCCTGTTGTTTTGGGCATATCCTTCCTTCAGATAAAATAAAAGAAATAAATAATCAAGGTTGGCTTTGACAACCCCAAATCCATAAGGTCAAGCTAAAGAAAACAACACATGAAAATAATAATATCACTTTATTAAGTGGTCATGTGAGTAGAATGACAAGAAATGCCAAGGGGTGAAAATCCAATACGATCTGTAGTGACCTGAGAAAGCATTTGAGAATATAGAATATTGAAAAACTGAAGATATTCAGATTGTCATATATGTTTAAAAAATGTTTGTGTTCCTTGAGTAATAAATTATACATTAAAATTAACTTTAAATTGTATAAATAATTTTGGTTCAAGATGGCTAATGAAGCACATGCTCAGGAAAAAATATATATAAAGAATAAAATTTAAAATAACATAATAAAAAAAGAATGAGAGGGATAATTCATAAGCAAGAGATTTTAATTATTTCTGGAGGCTTGTCAAAATTGATGGAGCAGGGCAGAGAAGATCATGGCTAAGGGGATGCCATGGAGCTGACTGAGAAGGTCAGCTCCAGGTAGAGAGGCTGTAGACTTTGTCCGTAGCTTGCACAGTATGAGATGGACCTCAGAAATTGTGTTTAGTCATCTTTCCATCCCTGTGACAAAATAACTGAGATAAACAAAAGGAAAAAAGTTTTATTCTGTCTCACAGTTTCAAGGGTGTCAATCTGTGGCTGCTTGGCCTTATAGTTTTGGGCCTGTGGGTTCATTGTAGTGGGAATACATGATGGAAGAGGCACCCAGGGAGCAGAGAGAGAGGAGGGGTCTGGGTCCTACTATCCCTTTCAAGGGCAGGCCTGGAAGGACTTAACTTCCTTCCACTAGGTTCCACCTCCTGAAGGTTCCACCACCTGTCAGTAGCATCACAGGCTAGAAACCAAGCCTTTAATACGCGGGGCCTTTGGGGTGTCCCAGATCCAAACCATAATAGTCATTTACTCCAGGAAAAATTGGAGGGTATAAATAATTTTTAAACACTGCCTAGGAAAAAAAAATAGGGCAGATGACAAGGGAGAATACTCTCAGCATAAATATCTCTTAATTCTAGCAGTTGAGGGTTTTCAGAGTCTGAACTGGCTCCTGCCTGCACACATTCTACTGAAGCCTGTCACTAACAAGCCCACTCAACTCCCAGAAAGTCTTTGTAAACTCTTTTTATTTTAGCATAATTTTAGATTTACAGGAAGGTTGTAAGAAATGTACCAAAATTTCCATGTACAGTAAACTTAGGTTCTTGAAATATTATCATTTTAACATAATGCTTATTTATTTCTATGCCCCATAAATACATGGGGATGGTGTTTTTCTTAGTATGCATCTCATCAGGAAACATGGCATTAATGTTTATTATTGTCTCATTCTTAATGTGAGCAACAACCAAGAATCTCTAATTGTCAGATGAAAATCTCCAACATGAAAAGGAAAACCCTTTTCAGATGAAAAAATTAGTGACATCAAAAGAAAGAAATAATTCAAAGAACAGAATTATTCTTCAAAATAGGTGAGACTTTCTAATTGGTGACTTTTTAGATTTGAAAAGTTTATTACATACATAAATAAGAAACCTTATGCTATAAAAAGAAATACTCTTGGAAAATAAAATAATTACAGAAATAAAAGATGAGATTTTAGAGATGAAATCAAGAAATTCACCTAAAATATAACAATTGTTGGGGAGGGAGAAATAGATAAAAGACATTTATCAGTATAGGATTCTGTTTTTGTCCTGGATTTGACTACCTGCCAAAGAAAAATCACAAAATGATCTAAGGTAGACAAGGTAAAAGTTTCTCACTCAATAAAATTAAAAGGAAGTTCCAAGGTATGTGATGACTTTCCATTTTTGCCATTTACTAAAAGGTTTCTACTTGCATAGCCACCTCATGGTCCCATATGGCTGCTGAAACTGAAGACATAGTATCTAAATTCAGGCCAGAAAAAGAAGTAAAGTCAGAAAGAGAAGTGGGGGGGGAGCCCTCTAAAGCTGAGGCAACTAGTTTTAAGCAACTTTCCAAAAATTTTGCTTACACCTCACTCACTGAGGAATGTAGTCCTTCATTCTACATGGCAATATGACGAGATGAAAAGTCAGATACTCTTACTAAGGCAGGGAATATTGCTATTGGGTTAGGCCAATAGCAGATTCTGCCACTTGGTTAATATGCAAAATAATTCCTTGAGCAGAAAGGAGATATAAATCATTAAATTAAAAATGTCTAACAAATACCTAGCGGGATACATTTTATACACAGTCATAACAATATGAAATTTTAGCAATTTAGTTATAAAAAATAGTACAATCCAAACAAAATAATATGTTTTACAAATATTATAAAAGATGCTCAAACTTGTTTTTAAAAAAACCAGGTAACTACCAATGAAAACAAAGATAAAATCTTTTTCAGGATTTTGGGAGGTTTTGAGAGTTTTTCTCATCAACTGATGGTATTAAGTATAAATAAATTCAGTTTTTTGGGTATGAAATTTTGGCAGCATTTATCAAAATATAAATATATTAATGTCTATTGATGCTGTAACAAATGATCACAAATTCAGCAGCTTTTAATGCAAATATTAAAATACACACAAATTAAGTTCTATAGGTCAGAAGTCTAATACTGGTCTCACTAGATTAAAATCAGAATGCTTTCAGGGCTGTGCATGCTCCATGATCTGTTTGTAGGATCTAAGATTTCTAGGCTATAGAGTCTGTTCCCAGCTTATCTAGTTGTTAGCAGAATTCAGTCCCTTGCAGATTGTAGTCCAAGCTTCTTATTGTCTTAGTGGCTAATGACTCAGGACTATCAGTTTCTGGGGTCAAGCTGCATGCTCTGGTTCATGTCCCCTTTGTCTTCAAAGCCAGTAGTGGTGGCTCAAGTTCCTCTCATGCTTCACTCTCCTGTTTCATTTCTGACCCAGTCAGCAAAGGTCCTCCTCTTTCGAGGGCTCATGTAATTACATGGGTACACCCAGATAATCTGAGATAATCTCCCTATCTCAAGGTCAACAACTCAATCCTAATCATCTCAGTCAAATGCCTTTTGTTATATAAAATAAAATTTCATTTATCCTTAGGATTAGGCCACAGACATGACATCTCTGAGGGAATAGGGTTCATTATTCTTCCTCCCACGGTAAGAAATACTTTCCTTTTTACCCAGCAGTAACACACATAAACACAACTCATATGAGAGAGAAGTCTACTAGCATCAAAGTTCTTATCTGCGTCATCATGAGCTGCTAAGAAAAATATGAAGCAAGGCTTTCAAAGTTCTGAAGAAAATAATTTAAAATCCAGACTGCTATGCTGAGCCAATCTTTTAATTGAGGGGAAAAGGCATTTCAAATACTTAAGGAGTAGAAATTTTATCTCTAATATACCCTTTCTTAAAAAGTTTCTTGAAGGTGGATTTCAGCAATTAGAGAGTAATCTAAGAAAGAGGACTGTTTCTATTGGCGCAGAGTTGACAAAGAAAACAGTCAGTGGAACCCAGGACAGCAAGGGGTCATAAAGCCCCCAAGTATGGGACAGCAGCCTGAAGCTGTAGAAATCAGCCTTTTTTATCCAGCCCACGTTGCAGCAAGACTAACGACTCCACATGGAAAATGTTCAGAAAAAAGACTGGGATGGACTGGACTGGTTTATCACTGAGGGCTTAAAACTTGAGGATGTAATAAGGGTACAAAATACATGGAAAGCCATGTCCTGTTTTTAAGCCATTGGTGACATACAAACAAAGAGACAACAACAGCAGGAAAAAAAAAAAAAAAAAAAAAAAAAAAAAAAACAAAACCTCACAAACCCACAGAGTTATTTTAACTTGTGCAAGGAATTGTCTCTGTTTTGTAAATCCACAGTCATGAAACTAAAGAAAAACGCCTCTCACAAATATGGTCAAAGCTGGACATGTTTGTATGTGATGATGTGACAATTTTACATGGGAAAAGATCTTGAAGAACCTGTACTATGATGTTAAGAGTCATTACAGTTGGAGAAGGAATTTTGAGTGATATATTTTTATCTGTATTTTCTAAGTTTTATAGAGTGATCATATACTCATTAATATGCAATCTAGAGAGTGCCATTGACTTTTTAAATAGTGTAATGAAAATTGTGACATTATTATGGGGGGGGTATGACCATGGGCTTTGGATGTGTAATCATTATTATCACTAGTTGAGCACTTGGTTCCAATACTAGCCTTTTATGTACATCATCTTATTTTTTTACACAAAAACCTAAAAAAAGAAGGGGAAACGCATTATAAGAATTTAAAAGACACAGTTAAGAACTAGTAGTTAGTCCACAAGAAAGAAACTGGTTTGGAAGTTCCTTAGGAATCCAGAATATCTCTATCTCCCTCTCCCTCTCCCCCTCTCTCTCGCCTATCTACACATTTAAACCTATGTCCATTTTACAGTTTTTCTTCTGTTTCAACTTTCTCTACCTATCTGCTCTTATGGCACCACATGGCTCTCAAGTACACAAATTATAACCATGCAGAAACACTGACTGACTACCCTTGTCTTAATTACAAATTCCTGGGGAAAAAAAACCAATTGGTTATCTTGGATCATTTTTTCCAATCAACTATATCCAGATGGGTAGGGAATTACAGACTACCATCATGATCCCTAGAAGCCCATGTGGTAGATTAGAAAGTCATTCTCAGAGAAGGAAATGACCCATGAGTTGAATAGAATCTCCAAAAAATTCTAACACAAAGTTCCCATTCAAGGCAATGCAGAGACCTCAAACAATGCATAATGTAAGTAATTTTCCCCCAACCACCTACTTCCTTGTGTTTTTTGCGTGTTTATTTTGTTTTAAACAAACTATTTGAGGAAATATAGTATTTTCCTAGAATCATGAAATAAGGGAGCATAGGGACATTTTCTAAGGTACTAGAAATATCTATATCCATTAAAAAAAAAAAGAAAGAAAAAAACAACAGCACAAAAAAAAAAAAAAAAAAAAAAAAAAAAAAAAAGTACTGTGCATGGAACCCAGGGCCTTGCATGTGCTAGGCAAGTGCTTTACCACCAAGTTACATCTCTAGCCTAAACCTTCTCTATCTCATTCATGGTGATTTTACATGGGTGTATATACACACAGTGGAAAAAAATTAAGGGGGAAGGAACAAATTGGGATTTCCTGACTCTGGTCCTATCCCAACAATTAAAAGAAACTTTATATGACTTCATTTTCAGGATAAACTCTTGGCAGATCAGTATATTGAATATAACCCAATTTGGAGGTTCTCAGAGAAGTACATTTATCACTTGCAATATGGAGCCTATTTTTCCGCCTTTATCATCACTCTTAACTTTACTTGATAGGAAAGAGGCCTTCTGAGGGGAGAGAAATCCGTGCAAATTCTTTCTAAAAGGAAGAAGATTCTCAGTAAGTGATATTGGTGAGCCCTCATTAATTTTCTTCAAGTACCATCTCATGCTATTTATTCCATTGCCATTTGTATTTGAGCATGTTGAAGCCTAGAATTTAGGAATGAAATAAAGACATAGATCTAGAAGTCTTAAAAATGACACCTGTGTGGGGCATGTTGACACACACCTGTAATGCCAGCAACATACCAACGATTCTGTATGCTTGGACAGGATTGTTAAGTTCAAGGCCAGACTGGGCAACACTAGACCTGATCTCAAAAAGTAAAAAGGGCTGGGGATGTAGCTCAGTGATAAAGGGCCCCTGGGTTCAATTCCTATAACAACTACAACAACAACAACAACAAAAAAGGCACTTGTAGTTATTGCTATTGTTTGTTTCAAAGCAATACTGCCACCTATTGGTAGAAAAGGAGAACTTGATCTCAATGTTTTATCTGCAAGTCCTAAGGATGAAGAATTCAGACAAGGAAAATAAAACTTATGTTAATTCAATATTCACATCCTGCCACCCCCAACAAACTTCCCCCACATATATGGCTCACAGGATTCTTAAAAATTATGCCATAAAATCAAATAGATGATGGGGCGTTTTGAGCCCCTCCAGTAAACTGGAATTTTTGCCTTCTACCTTTACTTGAGTGAAATTTCTAGAATCTAGAAGCTCCATGGGCTAGAAGTCTGAAGATCAGTGCAGCAAAAGACATACAAGAATCATGAAGTAATATTGTTCCCTGGTTTCTATACATAGGGAGTGAAATGTCTCAGGATTTAGAGTGGAAAGGAGTTTACTCAATGCTAGAAAGTGACCTGAACACAGTAGATGACAGCAGTGAAGAAGAGTGAAAGAAAGTATAGCTGGATGGCATGAACATTAGCAAGCAAGGGTAGAAGCAGGCTTGTAGATGCCTGCCTGTGAGTGCCACTGAGCTCATGGGCCTACGTTGCCTAGGAGACCCATTCCTCACTATCTCCATAGTAGGACAGGCTGAGGTCTGTTGTTCAGGAAGTTGAATAGCCTGCTGTTTATCTCCAATCCTCCCCTTAATCTATCCAAGCCCTGTTGTGTGCTTTCCTGCCACATAATCCTGTCAATAAAGGATACTTCATTCTTCACTGCCTGCCCATTGGCTACCTGTTTCTTCTTGCCAGTCTCTGACTCTGCTCAAGTTTGTAGCTCCAGTTAATAGTGGATTATCACATCAACTTTCTCTTCTACCAGCAAGGTGAATGCCTATACAAATGTGTCCATGGAGAAGAGCCAGATGTCTCTTAAATGACAGTAGCATACCCTGTGGGGACTATAACAAAGGGACTGTGTCAACATCTACTTGGAATCCCACATTAGGAGTGGTGTGAGTTGTGGACAGTTAAAGACCACCTTTCTCAGCTCTGCCCTGAGATGGGCCTGGTGAAGCCAGAACTGGGGACAGGCAGTTAGTGTAGAAACGGGATCCGGTTGAGGAAATGGAGGCCTTGAAAACCATCTGTCTCCGGAAGTTGAAGACTGCCCCTGGGAGAATGGAATGCCAAGGATCTCAGGAACCCATTGATTACCAAATTTACCTGCCCTTGTCAGGGACTACAGGCAAGGAGCTGCTGATTAATGCCCCCTGGGCCCTTACCTGGGTGAATCACTTTGGCCCTCCCCCTGCCCATCAGCTTCTCACTCTTGGTATCTCACCAGCAAAACCAGGCCTAGTCACATAGGCAGGAAGGAGAGATAAGCAGGGAGAGAACTGGTGAACAAAAGAGACCTTAACCTATAAAAGATGTACGGCGTGCTCACTTCTTGGGATTCTAGAACATCAGCCATGGCCCACTTCTCCCCCTCAGGAGAAGTCTGTTTTATTACTACTTTTAAATAAAACCTGCTTAATATGCTTGCCTTGGTGTGCTTCTCTAATGTTTAAACTTCAACATTTGAGGAAGCAGAACTTGTCACTGGTAAATGGTGGTATCACTGGGACCAGGGCTCTCCAAGTGGAGGATTAAGACAAGGGTCTGAAGAGAACCACAATAACCAATTTAATGAAAAAAGGCAAATGTATTATGTGCTGCTTACTTAAACAACATATAATTTTCAATAGTACTCTTGCTATTTTATTCAGTATAATATGCCCTCCTTTTCTTCCAGAAATGGAAACTTTGCTTCTGCCATCAAGAATGAGCTGACCCTTGTGGTCTGGTGAGAAAGGGACAAACAGTACACAGGAATTAAGATTGAAGATGCCAGCACCCAGGGATGTGCAATGCCCTTATTTCTTGAGTCTTAGAAACAAAAGCAGGGTCAGCTCTATTGCTTAGCTCTTGAATCTGGAAGGGGAGATTCCCCACGAACTGTTTAAAGTGGAACAGCCAAGGACGGAAGATCATTTCCCTGGGTTCCCTCTGCATATCTTAGGTATGAGTCAGATCCCAGGGCTGGTATTTAGAAGCTCAGATCCCACTACCTCTCCACAAGCATCTCTGAAAATAGCCAATGTTTGGGTAAAGGACTTGCAACTGGGAGAGGCCAGCCAGAGAATACCAGTACTTCTTGACTCTGCGGAGTACGGGGGTGGGGGGCAGTGGTCCATGTACAGGGCAGACAAATGTCCTCTTTCAGTCAAGATAGGAAGTAGGGGAAAACACACACTGGTTCTCACTCTAGAGATCAATTCTTATGGCCTAACGTTTTATATGCTTTGGGTGTAACAAGTTTCAACCTAGACATCAAACATAACATGTTAATTTGAAGGACGCATTTTTTTTTGAATGAAAGGGGAATAACCCATTTTCCTAAGTTGCAGATCCATTCATTTCTTAGGCATTCTATCTAAGAAGCATGGTTATTTCCTCTTTGATAAATTACATATCTGGGTCTGTCAGTCCAATAGTTTATATAGAGCAGGGAAGATTAAAGCATGTTTATTTCATGTTTATCATCAATAAATGTATCACTTTGGGGGAAAGTTTATATAAAATAGCTTGTGTCTTGATTGTTCCTTGCTTTCTGGCTCAGTGGTTGGGAAACAGCTATAAGTGGATCTGTAGAGTTCAGTATAGACATTCACTGTCTTCATCAAGGTTGGTAGAAATGTTCTCTTCATAAAGCAAGTATATGCTGATTATTTGTTGTTTGTTTTTATTTGGTCTTTTTAGTTATACATAACAGTAGAATGTATTTTGACATATATACATACAAGGAGTATACTTTTCCATTCTTGTGGTTGTACATGATATGCTAATTTTGAGTATGCAAATGAGTAGAGTTTTTCTGTTTTGTCCCTTGGCAATTTGATCCAAACCTATAGACATGGTGGTCAGAGAACAGTGAGTTCATGAAAACATCCCATAGATTTGAGGCTGAGGGACCATCTTTTGCTAGTATCTGTTTAATGAATAGGAGAAATTTGTTTTTTGAAAGAAACTAAAGAGTAGAGCAGATATACAGAGGTGAACTGAGAAGAGTCAGAAAAAGGGAAAACTACTAATGTGCTAGTATTTTAACTCACTGTGCTTTTTAAAATATATATATTTTTTAGTTGCAGATGGGCACAATACCTTTATTTAACTTGTTTATTTTTATGTGGTGCTGAGGATTGAACTTAGTGCCTCACATATGTGAGGCAAGTGCTCCACCACTGAGCTACAACCCCAGCCCCCTCACTTTGATTCTGTGGTTTTACTGCATTTTATCAATAAATTCTTTGTTATGTGTTTACACAAATGGGGTTTTATTGCATTTGATAAAATAAACCTAAGCCTGAAATTAGACCTGTTGTTTCATTGCCTCTGCTTCATTCTGATCTCCTATTATTCGCATCTTTCTCAGACACCATTCTCCTATGACCTTTTCATTTGATCACTTTCTTCTTTCCTTGGCCAAAAGTTGTTACTGTGTTTTTGACATGATAAAAGGGATGGAGGGCCTTCCATTCTACTCTGGAGGCATTTGATACTCCTAGATCATTTTGAAGTCATGCAGGACTGCTACAAGCCTATAAAGCACATTTGTGAGGACTTTTTAAAAGGTGCCTCTTCACAGAAATCAAAGATGGAGAATTAGAGGAAGGCTGCATTAGTTGCTTGGTGGCTTGGAATTCAAGCAGCAAGAGTACTGCTTCTTAGTGAGGTGGGTGGAAGATTTCACTAAAATTCAGTACTGGACAGTCAGAGTGTCTTAGAGATTCAGAAATTTGGGTGCACTGAACAAAGAAGAAAGCATACAGTGGAGCTGAGCTGGTAGCAGCAGGCAGTGGCAACAGTGCTGGTTCATACAGAGGGGAGGAATAACAGAGAGTAACACAACAGATTTGGTGCTCAAAAACCCAAGATCAGAAAAGCAGCCTGAACTTAGCTGATCTAAAGGCTGCACCACCAGCCAGTGTTTGAAAAGTGCTCTGTGTTTCTCAACTGGCCAATGGAGAACTGAGGTGATAACCTTCTTGATGTTGCCACACTGCACCTGCTGCTATGGGAGCTGGGAGGTTGTAGCAAACCTTGACATACTGTCCTGGTAAGCACCTTACCTTGCTAGGTTGTACCTAGCAGAATATGAGTGCAACAGGCACAGAGAATATTGTACACATGGGGAGTCAAGTCAGAAAAGGAAAAAGGGAGCACAACTCACTTTCTCTTTGAGTTGGGTGGCTCTTGTGACCTGCTGAAGCAGATCAGGAATCTGAACAGGAAGGAGAGAGTGAATACCCTCAGGGACTAAGCCTGAGAAGGTTCTAGTGGGCAATAGAGCATATGGAGGATTGGCTTTCCTGCTCTGTGAGGCCTCTGAGATCCAGACTCCTAACAGATCAGCAACTGTTGGGCCCTAGTGAGTGTGTTGATCTAATCTCTCCAGAGCAGATGCCACCCAACATAGCTCTGAAGGTCTGATTAGACCTAAGCCCCAGCAGCTGGAACTCCTCCCATAGAACTCTGCCACGGCCCCAATCTGGGAGTGCATTGATCTGGTCTGTGCGGAATAAACTCCAACTGAGTACTTTCCACTCCATCCTGCCTTATAGTGGTGAGAAGAGAAGGTGAGAGCTATTGCAATCAGCTTCAGTCTTAGGCCACTTCAACTGGCATAAAAAGAGGAAGGGGTTAAAAACCCCCATCCCTTGTGAGTGTGTGTGTGTGTGTGTGTCCCTGCCCTACATAGTCCAGGAAGAAATGGGAAAAAGAGCAGTTAGTCATAGGGAATATCCATTCTTGGCAAATATTTTGAATACCTCAGCGGAGACATTCTCTTCATTTTTCATTAAGACTCTTTTCTTTCTTTTTTTTTTTGTTGTTTTTGATGTTCTTGCTATGCTGAATTATTCATAGACATGTATACATATACATATTTGTTTCTTTTTTTCCCCATTTTTAGCATTTTTTTAACAAGTAATTATTTTTCCTTGCCTTATCTTTTGAGGTTTAGGGTTTTGGGTTTGCTTATTTCTGTTTTGTTTTCATTTATTGTTTCCATTTCTCTCTCTTTTTTCCTCCTGCTAACAGTCAAATTCTCTTGTTCTCTCTTTCTCTCTCCCTTTACTTCATTTTTTTCTATTTTTTCCTCTTGCCTTATAACCATCATTTGCTATGTCTCTTCTGTGTTCTCTCTGTTCAGTTTTATAGATTGTAGTCTCTTCTACCTTCTTATCACATTTTCTTTTCTCTTAATGAATTGTATTTTTTTACCATCTTTTGGTTTATATAACTCCTGCCTCTACCATTCATGATATTGAAAATATTACTGATGCAGATGCCATAGTTGACACCTGTTTTTTTTTTTTTAATGTCAGATCTAGTTCATGATTACTGCTGTTGGCAATTGCTGACCCCACCAATTTTTTTTTTTTGTGGTAATTAATGCTGTAGATGTTATAGTAGGAACCAGGTATGTATTTTACTGTTGTATATTATTTACACTGGTTGTTGCTATTGTTTGTTCCCCCCTTAGTTTGTGAGGTGCTGGGACCCTACCAGGACACTACAAATTTTCAGGGTAGAGGCTTTTCTGCTGAACTAAACTCAACCAAATACAGCACACCTTGCTCCACACATAAATTATCAATAGAGGCATTTAGAACCCCAAATAGAGAAAATTAAAAAGAACCTCGTCACAACACATTATTATTAAAATGACTAACATACAGAATAAGAATAGAATTTTTAAAAGCCTCAAGAGGAAAAAAATCAGGTCATATTTAGAGGTAAACCAATCCAGAATCATGTCCAGTTTCTTAACACAAGCTCTAAAAGCCAGGAAGGAATGGCACAATGTGTTACAAGTCCTAAAAGAAAATAACTGTCAACCAAGATTGCTGTATCCAGCAAAGTTATCCTTCAAAATCAAAGATAAAATAAAAACCTTCCAAGGTAAACAGAAACTAAAAGAATTCATGACTCTAAGCCAGCACTATAGAACTTACTTAAAGAACTACTTTGCACAGAAGAAATAAAAAAACAAAACTCAGAGTTCACAAAACAACAAATCTCACTTGGAGAGTAGCTAAGCAAAGGAGAAACAAGACCAAATTAAACATTATTAATTAATCAAAATGGCAGTAATTAATAAATACCTCTTTATACTAACAGCAAATGTAAATGTTCTCAACTCAGTTAAAAGACATAGACTGATAGAATAGATTAAAAAACAAAACCCAACTATATTTTGTTTGCAAGAGACTCACAGTCAAAGATAGCTACAGACTGAAAATGAAGGGATGGAAATTGATACACCACGTAAATGAAGGTCAAAAACTAGCAGGAGTAGATATTCTCATATATGACAAAGCAAACTTCAAACTAAAATTAATCATGTGACTGGAGATCAAAATCTAGCAGGAGTAGATATTCTCATATATGACAAAGCAGACTTCAAACCAAAATTAATCAGAAGAGACAAAGAAGGTCGCTTCATACTGGTAAAGAGAACAATACAATAAGAAGGTATAGCAATAATAAATATTTATGTCCCCAATGTGGATACAACTAATTACATAAAATAGATGCTACTCAAAATGAAGCCTGTGATAGACCCTAAAACAATAATATTGGGAGATTTCAACACACCTTTCTCACCATTAAATAGGCTATCCAGATATAAACTCAGTAAAGACTCTTTGGACCTGAAAAATATTATAAATCAAATGGATTTAACAGACATCTATATAAATGTTTTATCCAACAACACCTGAAGACACTTTATTCTCAGTGGTAATGGAACCTTTTCCAAAATAGGCCATATTTTAGGCCACAAAGCAACTCTTGGCAAAAAAAAAAAAAAAAAAAAAGATATAATTCCTTGCATCTTATCAGATCATGATGGTATGAAATCAGAAATCAACAAGACAAAACCCTGCAGAAACTTTATAAACACATTGACAATTGAACAATACACTTTTGAATGATGAATGGGGGTTAGAAGAAATTGGGGAGAAATTTAAAAATTCTTTAGAATCAAATGAGAATTGATACTGTATACAAGAACCTCTGGGACATTATGAAGGGAGTTCTAAGAGCAAAGATTTTAGCTATGAGTGCCTATATAAGAAAATGAGAAAGATCCCATATAAACAACATAATGGTGTATCTCAAGGCCCTTGAAAAAGAATAACAAACCAATTTCAAGATCAGTAGAAGAAAAGAAATAAGATCAGAGCTGAAATAATTGATCTTGAGAATAAAAAAAATACAAAGGATCAATGAAATAAAGAATTGGTTCTTTGAAAAGACAAACAAGATTGATAAGCCCTTAGTCAACTAACAAAAAGAAAAAGGAGACCCAAATTAATAAAATTAGGGGTGAAAAAGGAGAGATCACTACAGATATCTCAGAAATCCAGTGGATCATTTGGGACTATTTTGAAAACTTATATTCCAATAAAGTGGAAAACCTAGAAGAAATGAATACATTTCTAGACACATGTGATCTGCCAAAAATGAGTCAAGAAGACATAGAAAAAACCTAAAAAAGACCAATAACTTATAATGAGATAGAAGCAGTAATAAAAAGCTTTCCAACAAAGAAAAACCCATGATCGTATGGATTTTCAGCTGAATTCTAATGGACTGTTAGAATTAGAAGGAACTAATGCTACTACTCCTTAACTTATTCCATGATATAGAAAGGGATGGAACACTTCTAGGTTTCTTCTATGAAGTTAGTGTCACATTCACACCAAAATCAGATAAGGACAAATAAAGGAAAGAAAACTACAGACCAATATCTCTGACGAAGTTTGATGCAAAAATTCTTTGGTTTTGTTTGTTTGTTTGTTTGTTTTTTGGTACTGGGAATTAAACCCAGGAGTACTTAATCTCTGGGACACATCCCTAGACCATTTTTATATTTTAATTGGCCTCTCTGAGTTGCTTAGGGCCTTGCTAAAATGTTGATGCAGAAATTCTTAATAAACTATCAGGAAATCATGCTCAACAACATATTAAGAAGATTGTACATTACGAACAAGTTAGCTTTATTCCAGAGATGCAGAGATGTTTCAACATATGCAAATCAATAAGTGTAATTCACCACATAAAATAGTAAAGAAAAAAAATCATTTAGCATCTTAATAAATATAAAGACCTTGACAAAATTCAGCACCCATTCATTCTATGAATCAAGAAACTAGGGCTAGAAAGAACCTACCTTAACATCAAAAAGGCTATACATGAAAAACCCAAAGTCGACCTCACAGTGAATGGGAAAAAACTGAAAGCATTTCCTTTAAAATTGGAACAAGACAATGATGTCCACTCTCACCAATCCTATTTAATATAGTGCTAGAAATTAGGCACTGTATTAGAAAGAAATAAAAGGGGTAAAAGTAGGAAAGTTAGATTTCAAATTATCACTGTTTGCACGTGTGAGAAAGAAATCAAGTAAATAATTCCATTTACAATAATCTCAAAAAATTAAAATATCTAGGAATAAATCTAACCAAGGAGGTAAACAACCTTTATAATGAAAACTATAGAACATCGAAGAAAGAAATTGAAGAAGACCCCAAAGAAGTAAAGACCTTCCATATTCATGGATGGGCAGAATTAATATTGTTAAAATTGACATACTACCAAAAACAATATACAGATTCAGTGTAATCCTCATCAAAATACCAATGAGGGGGGCGATCCAAGATGGCGGACTACAGAGTGACTGCATCTCCAGTCGCTCTAGAACCCAGGATTCAAGAAGGGGAGGCATCGAGAGACTCGGACTAAAATAGAACCAGGGGTGAGTCTCCCCCACCGGGTAAAGCTCGGCCTGGGCGGCAGGCCCGGATAGAGGTGGCTTATCGGAGCAGGGCAGGGCAGCTAGAGTCTTCCCCAGGCAGCCCTGAGCACTCGGGCGGTGGGCCCCTCCCACAGGACCAGCTTCTCCAGCATCTCAGAGCAGGCCCCCCAGTGAGAGCCTTTCTGATCAGAACCAGCTCCAAGTCCTGGAGCCAACACGGCATGCTCTGGCCCGCAAGTGGCTTCAGGGACCACGACAGGGTAGCCTGGGACTTCCCCAAGCAGCCTGGCCCCTCTGGTGGGAGGCACCTTTCAAGGCTAGCTTCTCGGAGCAGACCGCCCAGTGAGAGCCTTTCTACACAGAGCCAGTCACAAGTCCCCGAGCCAATGGAGAGCTTTGACCCACAAGTAGCCTCTGGGATCAGGGCAGGGCAGCCAGAGACTTCTCCAGGAGGCCCTGCCCCCTCCGGCCGCAGGCTCTTTCCACAGGGTGATCCAAGATGGCGGCCTAGAGGGTGACTGCATCTCCAGTCGCTCCAGAACCCAGGAATCAAGAAGGGGAGGTTGAGAGACTTGGACTAAAATAGAGCCACGGGGTGAGTCTCCCCCACTGGGTGGAGCTCGGCCTGGGAAGCAGGCATGGATAGAGGAGACTTATCAGAGCTGGGCAGGGCAGTTAGAGTCTTCCCCAGGTAGCCTTGCACACTCTGGCAGTGGGCTCCTCCCACATGGCCAGCTGCATGGTTCAGGCCCCCCAGTGAGAGCCTTTCTGCACAGAGCCAGCTCCAAGCCCTGGAACTAGTAGGGGGCTAGGGGCAGCTTTCTTCGGAAGCACTGCATTATCAAGTTCCTCTAAGACTTCAGGGTACTGAAGGCTGGGAGGTGATAAACTGGAAACCTACAGGGACACTATAAGCCAATAGAGGAAATCTGCAGTATCTCAGAGTCCCACTGACATCTGACCAATATGAGAAAACAAGGGAAGAGGGCTGGGGAGAGTGCTTGTTCAGCTGGTAGAGTGCTTGCCTCGTAATCACAAGGTGCTGAGTTTGATCAGAAAGGGACTTCAGAATGTACATAATTAAAACAATCAGGGAAGCAAATGAGGAGATGAAAGAGCAAATTCAGGCATTAAATGATCGCACCAATCAACAGTTAAAAGACCAAATAAGGGAAGCAAGAGATCATTTCAATAAAGAGTTAGAGATACTGAAAAAAAACAAGCAGAAATCCTTGAAATGAAGGAAACAATAAACCAGGTTAAAAACTCCATAGAAAGCATAACCAATAGGATAGAACACCTGGAAGACAGAACCTCAGACATTGAAGCAAAATATTTAATCTTGAAAACAAAGTTGGCCAAACAGAGAAGATGGTTAGAAATCATGAACAGAATCTACAAGAATTATGGGATATCATGAAAAGGCCAAATTTAAGAATTATTGGGATTGAGGAAGGCTTAGAGAAACAAACCAAAGGAATGAACAATCTATTCAATGAAATATCAGAAAATTTCCCAAATCTGAAGAACGAAATGGAAAACCATTTCGCCAAGTACAAGAGGCTTATAGGACTCCAAATATATAAAATTACAACAGACCCACACCAAGGCACATTATTATGAAAATACCTAACATACAAAATAAAGACAGAATTTTAAAGGCCACGAGAGAAAAGAATCAAATTACATTCAGGGGGAAACCAATAAGAATATCAGCAGATTTTTCAATCCAGACCCTAAAAACTAGAAGGGCCTGGAACAACATTGACCAAGCCCTGAAAGAAAACGGATGCCAACCAAGAATCTTATACCCAGCAAAACTTACTTTCAGATTTGACAACGAAATAAGATCCTTCCATGATAAACAAAAGCTAAAGGAATTTACAAAAAGAAAGCTGGCATTACAGAACATTCTCAGGAAAATATTCCATGAGGAAGAGATGAAAAACAATGATGCAAATCAGCAACGGAAGGAACTAGTCTAAAGGAATAGCCAAATAAAGGAGAAACCAAATCATGTCAAAAAACAAACATGAGTCAAATGAGTGGGAATACAAATCATATCTCAATAATAACCCTGAATGTTAATGGCCTGAACTCATCAATCAAAAGACATAGACTGGCAGATTGGATTAAAAAGAAAAATCCTACAATATGCTGCCTGCAAGAGACTCATCTCATAGAAAGAGATACCCATAGACTAAAGGTGAAAGGATGGGAAAAAACATACCATGCACACGGACACAGCAAAAAAGCTGGAGTATCCACCCTCATTTCAGATAATGTGGACTTCAAACCAAAACTAGTCAGAAGGGATAAAGAAGGACATTACATGCTGCTTAAGGGAAGCATAAATCAGCAAGACATAACAATCATAAATATCTATGCCCCGAACATTGGCTCATCCACGTACGTCAAACAAATCCTTCTCAATTCCAGAAATCAAATAGACCACAACACAATAATACTAGGTGATTTTAACACACCTCTCTCACCACTGGATAGATCTTCCAAACAAAAATTGAATAAAGAAACCATAGATCTCAATAACACAATCAACAATTTAGACTTAACAGACATATATAGAATATACCATCCAACAAAGAACGAATACACTTTCTTCTCAGCAGCACATGGATCCTTCTCTAAAATAGACCATATTTTATGCCACAAAGCTACTGTTAGCAAATACAAAAAGATAGAGATACTACCTTGTACTCTATCAGATCATAATGGATTGAAATTAGAAATAAATGACAGAATGAAAAACAGAAACTTCTCCAATACCTGGAGATTAAATACTATTATATGATGAATGGATTACAGAAGACATCAGGAGGGAAATAAAAAAATTCTTAGAAGTAAACGAGAACAAAGACACATCATATCAAAATCTCTGGGACACTATGAACGCAGTACTTAGAGGAAGATTTATTTCATGGGGCACATTCAAAAAAAGAAGTAGAAATCAACAAATAAACGACTTAACACTACAGCTCAAAGCCCTAGAAAAAGAAGACTGACCAACACCAAAAGGAGTAGAAGACAGGAAATAGTTAAAATCAGAGCTGAAATCAACGAAATTGAAACAAAAGAAACAATCGGAAAAATTAACAAAATAAATAGTTCGTTCTTTGAAAAACTAAACAAAATTGATAAACCCTTAGCCACACTAACAAAGAGAAAGAGGGAGAAAATTCAAATTACTAAAATTCGGAATGAACAAGGAAATGTCACAACAGACACGAGTGAAATACAAAACATAATTAGAAGCTATTTTGAAAATCTATACTCCAACAAAACAGAAAACCTCAAAGACATCAACAAGTTTCTAGAGACACATGAATTACCTAAACTGAACGAGGAGGACATACACAACTTAAATAAACCAATTTCAAGCAATGAAATAGAAGAGGTCATCAAAAGCCTACCAACAAAGAAAAGTCCAGGACCTGATGGGTTCTCAGCCGAGTTCTACAAAACCTTTAAAGAAGAGCTCATTCCAATACTTCTCAAAGTATTCCATGAAATAGAAGAGGAGGGAACCCTCCCAAACTCATTCTGTGACGCCAATATCACCCTGATACCTAAACCAGACAGAGACACATCGAGGAAAGAAAATTTCAGACCAATATCCTTAATGAACATCGACACAAAAATTCTCAACAAAATTTTAGCAAATCGCATACAAAAATATATTAAAAAGATAGTACACCACGATCAAGCGGGTTTTATCCCAGGGATGCAAGGTTGGTTCAACATCCGGAAATCAATAAATGTCATTCACTATATCAACAGACTTAAAGTTAAGAATCACATGATTATTTCAATAGATGCAGAAAAAACATCTGATAAAATACAGCATCCCTTCATGCTCAAAACACTACAAAAAATAGAGATAGTGGGAACATTCCTTAACATTGTAAAGGCCATCTACGCTAAGCCTATGGCCAATATCATTCTAAACAGTGAAAAACTGAAAGCATTCCACCTAAAAACTGGAACAAGGCAGGGATGCCCTCTTTCACCACTTCTATTCAACATTTGCCTCCAAACTCTAGCCAGAGCAATTAGACAAACCAAAGAAATTAAAGGGATACAAATTGGAAAAGAAGAACTCAAACTATCCCTGTTCGCTGATGACATGATTATATTTTTAGAGGAACCTGGAAATTCCACCAGAAAACTTAGAACTCATAAGTGAATTCAGTAAAGTAGCAGGTTACAAGATCAATGCTCATAAATCCAATGCATTTTTATACATAAGTGATGAATCTTCAGAAAGAGAAATTAGGAAAACTACCCCATTCACAATAGCCTCAAAAAAAATAAAATACTTGGGAATCAATCTCACAAAAGAGGTGAAAGACCTCTACAATGAGAACTACAGAACACTAAAGAAAGAAATTAAAGAAAACCTTAGAAGATGGAAAGATCTCCCATGTTCTTGGATAGGCAGAATTAATAATGTCAAAATGACCATACTACCTAAAGTGCTATACAGATTCAATGCAATTCCAATTAAAATCCCAATGATGTACCTTACAGAAATAGAGCAAGCAATTATGAAATTCATCTGGAAGAATAAAAAACCCAGAATAGCTAAAGCAATCCTCAGTAGAAAGAGCAAAGCAGGGGGTATCGCAATACCAGATCTTCAACTCTATTACAAAGCAATAGTAACAAAAACGGCATGGTATTGGTACCAAAATAGACAGGTAGGTCAATGGTAAAGAATAGAGGACATGGACACAAACCCAAATAAATACAATTTTCTCATACTAGACAAAGGTTCCAAAAATATGCAATGGAGAAAAGATAGCCTCTTCAACAAATGGTGCTGGGAAAACTGGAAAACCATATGCAACAGAGTGAAATTAAACCCCTATCTCTCACCCTACACAAAACTCAACTCAAAATGGATCAAGGACCTCAGAATCAGACCAGAGACCTGCATCTTATAGAAGAAAAAGTAGGTCCAAACCTTCAACTTGTTGGCTTAGCATCAGACTTCCTTAACAGGACTCCCACAGCAGAAGAAATAAAAGCAAGAATCAACAACTGGGATAGATTCAAACTAAAAAGCTTTCTCTCAGCAAAGGAAACTCTCAGTAATGTGAAGAAAGAGCCTACAGAGTGGGAGAATATCTTTGCCACTCATACTTCAGATAAAGCGCTAATTTCCAGAATATATAAAGAACTCAAAAAACTCTACACCAAGAATATAAATAATCCAATCAACAAATGGGCTAAGGAAATGAACAGACACTTCACAGAAGAAGATGTACAAGCAATCAACAGATATATGAAAAAATGTTCAACATCTCTAGTAATAAGAGAAATGCAAATCAAAACTACCCTAAGATTCCATCTCACCCCAATTAGAATGGTGATTATCAAGAACACAAACAACAATAGGTGTTGGCGAGGATGTGGGGAAAAAGGTACACTCATCCATTGCTGGTGGGGTTGCAAATTAGTGCAGCCTCTCTGGAAAGCAGTATGAAGATTCCTCTGAAAGCTTGGAATGGAACCACCATTTGACCCAGCTAACCCACTCCTTGGCCTATACCCAAAGGACTTAAAATCAGCATACTACAGAGATACAGCCACATCAAAGTTCATTGCTGCTCAATTCACCATATCCAGATTGTGGAACCAAACTAGATGCCCTTCAGTTGATGAATGGATAAAGAAACTGTGGCATATATATACAATGGAATATTACTCTGCCATGAAGAAGGATAAAATTATGGCATTTGCAGGCAAATGGATGAAATTGGGGAATATCATGCTAAGTGAGATAAGCCAATCTCAAAAAACTAAAGGACGAATGATCTCGTTGATAAGCATATGATGACATATAATGGGGAGTGGGAGGGGTTAGCGTTAGGGTTAGGGTTAGGTTTAGGGTTAGGGATAAGGAGCGTGGTAAGAATGGAGGAAAGAAGGACTGTATAGAGGGAAAAGAGGGGTGGGAGGGGTGGGGGGGAAGGGAAGAAAAATAATGAATCAAACATCATTGCCCTATGTAAATTTATGATTACACAAATGGTATGCCTTGACTCCATGTACAAATAGAGAAACAACATGTATCCCATTTGTGTACAATAAAAAAAAAAAAAAAAACCAATGAGAAGCCAGATGCAGTAGCACATGCTTGTAATCCCAGCGACTCAAGAGGCTGAGGTAGGAGGATTGCAATTTGAAGCCAGCCTCAGCAATTTAGTGAATCCCTTCTCAACTTAATGAAACCGTGTCTTAAAATAAAAGATAAAAAGGAGTCAAGATAAGGTTCAGTGGTTAAGCACCCTTGGGTTTATTCCTGACTAAGAAAAGAAAAAAATATACCAATGACATTCTAGTTCATCAGAAAACTAGAAAAAACAGTCGTAAAATTCATTTGGAGAATAAAAGGCCCAGAATAGCCAAAGAAATCCTAAGCCAAAAAAAAGCAATGCTGCATCACAATACCTGATTTCAAATTATACTACAGAGCTATAATAACAAAAACTGCATGGTTCTGGCATAAAAACAGACACCTAGACCAATGATACAGAGTAGAAGACAAAGAAAGAAACCCACACATCTATAATCAACTGATCCTTGACAAAGTTGCCACAAAAGTACATTTGAGAAAAGATAGCATTTTTAACAAATGGTGCTGGAAAAACTAGTCTTCCCTATGTAGAAGAATCAAACTAAATCCTTATTTCTCATCTTGCACGAAAATTAATTCAAAATGGATTGAAGACCTAGAAATCAGACCAGAAACTATGCAACTCCTAGAAGAAAATATAGGGTCAACTCTCCAGCAACAACTTTCTCAGTAGGACCCCTGTAGCTCAGGAAATAAAGCCAAGAACTAATAAATGGGATGGCATCAAATTAAAAATTTCTACACAGCAAAGGAAACAATTAGGTTCTTTAATATGCTAATTATAATGACTGGAGATCCCATCTGCCAAACTAGTGGGATGCCCTCTTTTTCTTTTCTTATTGTTTTCTTAGCATTTCTTGTTTTAATTGCAATAATCTAAAAGTGTTAGAATTTTTTATTATGTATTTTTAAAATATTTTCATTTTGATACATTATAATCAAAAAGAATTAGAGAATAACATAAAGAATACTCATATACTCATTGTGCAATTTTATTGAAAATCACATGCAAAAATTTTTAAAATATAATTTAAATGCAAAATGCAGTGTCTTTTTAAATCCCAAACACCTATCAACACCTCTAAAACATGAATGCTCCTAGGTACACACTTTGGGGCTCATGTGCATAGGGCTATGTTGTTCCCAGCCTCTGAGACAGCTCCCACTTATTCCAGATTCCCAGCATTTACACCTTTGCATAACCTCATCACCTTCAGGACTGAATCCAATGACTCATTTCTAATGAATAGATTATCACAAAAGCAAAGGAATGTCATTTCTCAGATTAGATTTTACAATGAGTCAGTGCTTCTGTCTTGGGGATTCCCTCTTGCTCTCTTGCTCACCTGCTCTTATGGAGGCCAGATGTCATGTTGTGAGCCACTCCACAGAGAGGCCCATATGGTAAACAACTGAGAGAGGTCACTGGCCAATACTTAGAAAGGAACTGGATCCTGCCAGCCACCACATCGGTGAGCTGGAAAGCAGGTCCTTTCAGTTGAGCACTCAAAGGGAGACCAGAGCCATGGGAATCCTTAAAGCAGAGGCATTGGTAAAACTGTATCCAGAAATTGTGAGATAATAAATGCTTGTTGTGTTAGGGGTCGCTGGTTCAGTTGTGGCTCGCTGGTAGCTCCCAGAAAAATGCTCCGCAGACACGAGAACTCACGCAAAAGACTTTATTTTATGGGGATGGATAAGGTCCACTGGGGTGGAAAGAGAAAAAAGAAGAAGAACATGGCGCATGGCTTCTCCCAGATATTGGAATTTCGCGGGCTGGGAGGAACCAATCGTGGAGGAGAATTCTTGCAGACTGACTGATGGACCAATAACATGTTAGAACGTAAGGTGGGAGGCAGCCAGATGGTGGCAGTGTAAGCCGGAAATTCCTGTAACTTAAGAGGCGGATAGAATGCAGACTGACAGGTGGTAGGGAAGCCAGAAATTCCTATAGCAGGAGAGGCAGTAGGAGCGCAGATTGACAGGTGGTGGGGAGGCCAGATTCCTTACGTGTTATTCTAAGTCAAGAAGTTTGGGGGTGATTTTTAATACAAGATATTGTTCATGCAGTGGTTCTCAGCAACATGGCTTACACCAGGAAGGGTATAGCAATGTCCAGACAAGGAGACTCAATGGAAGCAATCCATTTTAGCAGGCTATAACTATTGTATTAAGAAGGACAAATAACTCCCTTGCTGTTATTAAAAGTGAAAAGTTCCATGAAGTGCTTGGCGCTTTGTTCAGCACATGGTGAACTCTCAAAAATGAGGTATCATGATATAGTGTTGTGAAAGTGTATTTAGGAAAAGTTAAATTATTAACAGATTTGAGGGTGTGAGTGGAAGATAAATAGTGTTTTGAAACACGATGTATGAAAGAAGTCAGGAGTGAGACATCTTAGTAGGGAAGGTCAGGTCGTTTGGGAATCTAAACACGGGAGCAGGGAATAGCTCATATGGAGCTGGTTATATCACTATACCAGAGAAAATTCTGTTTAAAAGTTAGTATGAGTTGAATTGATCCTACAAAAAGTTGCTTCTTTCCAAAAAAAAATTTTTTCACATTATCAGAGCTGCTGCCTATTTCTACCAGACTAGAATTAGGTAAAAATATGTTTTGCTAACATCTCCTGGTGATTATTTTTTAAACTTTTGTCACACTTGCCTATTTCTTGAATAGTGAACCTTAATATTTTCAGTTTCTTTAGTCTTTCCCCTCAGTTAATTTACATGTAGTCTCCATGTGAATTCTTTGGATTCTTCCCTTTTTCTCATTTCCTTGTCCACATCCTCATTACCTATTTCCTGGATTACTGCACAGCTTCTCAGCAGGGCTTCCCCAGCAGCTACCAGCAAGTTTTCAGAGCTGAACTGTAACAGCAATTTACACAAGAAATTATAGCTGTTACTTTTATAATCATCTAACAAAACTGCAACATAGAGATAAAACATGTCTGACCAGGCAGATGAGAAGGGAATTACCTGGGTGGAAGCAAGAAGCTACTAAAAAATAAAAGAATATAGATACTGAGAGTCAGTGTGACCAGTAATACAGTCTGGTTGGTCAGGATATTTACCAGGCTGATTAAAGGCTTAAAGAGGTAGCAGATTTGATGAGCAATTACACTAAAGCCAAACAGATCCAAAGAGCCAGAAGGCCAAATTAAAATTATCAAGCATAAGACACCAAGTAAGCTGAACTGTTTATACACACTCTTTGTATTTGTAATAAATAAAAACTGCAATATTTTTCCTCCCAGACTTCCACCCTAGGGGTAGAATCTGGATGAAATGAATGTGACAGTTTAAACATAAACATTCTGATTTATAAGACTCAAAAACAGATGTTGATTTATTTGTATGGTGCATCAACTGCCTGAGTGATCCTGATCGGGGTATAATTCCCCCACCTGGACCTAAGAGTCACTTGGGGCTTCCCAGTGGCCACCTCTCTTATAACCTTCTTGGTAGGAGCCTAGAAAACTGACATTACTTCAGTCACAGGCAGGATCTCAGCCCATAATTAAAGAGATGTAGACAACATGCAAGATCCTCCTAATTTAGTGCAAAATCCCTAGGTTGGGCCAGAAAATCAGTAACATAATTTAGTGGTGCTCCTGTCCTTCTCCTGGTCCCAGAAACTGCTTCAGATCACAGCACATAGACTTTCCTATAAACCTGCCCCTGTCCTCTTCTGGCTTTTTTTGTGTCTAGGCTAGAATTTGTGACTGATATCTGGCCTACAGAAGATCCCATTCTGTTTAGGAAGAGAAAATGGAGGACCTGAAAACATAGCCTGGCGTAACTTCTTCCTACAGATAGATAACCCTGCAGAAACTTGAAGAAATCTTTTTCCTTTTTTTTTTTTTTTTGCAAAGTATTTTCACACCTGTGAACATGTCACCAGACTGTGGGTGGGAATGATCAGAATGGAGAAACCAGAGGGAACAAATGCTCATCTGTCTTGCAGCTCTCCCTTATCTTGTTTACTCTTATAGCTTCCTCACACAATAGGTACTCTTAGGAGAATTTAAAAAATCAATGAAAAATTACACACACACACACACACACATAATATGTACATACATAAACAAAATGTTAATAAAACAAAGAGAAAACTTGCCCAGACACCTACTACCAATGAATCAACTGCTGTGATTTTCCATTTTCCTTTCTGACCTTGTCTATGTGCAATTTGTGATGAAAACTTGTAATCAGAGAACAGATATAATCAGTAAAATCTATGATTCTGAGGATTTCCGGCACTAATCCTCCATCCTAAATAGAACTGATGTCACCATCCATCACACTGGAAAAGATAAGACCTAAATCCTGGAAATTTGTAAAAACACTATTCATTTTCATTAAGTAACTGTGTCATTTTCATTATTTCTCACTTGTTTGGTTCACTAAGGAATACTGGGAGAACTTGGAGGTGGCAGAATATAAGGTAGGAGGTGAAGACAATGTTAAATCTCCCTCTCCAATCTTATCATAGGTCTTTGGGAGCTGTCCTGTTTCAATGTGTAGAGCCAGAAGGAGAGGAAAACACCAAAATATGAATTAATAGTCATAATTATTTCTGTAACTTGGTCATCCCCTACCATGATTACTCTGGTGTATATTTATGGCTTCCAGTGATTCTGGTCCCATCATTTTCCCTAGCCAATAATCTCTTTAACTGAGAAAAGAGATGCCATGAGAGATAAGCTCTTCTATCTCTCAGTGTCTCTTTTGGGGCTTACCCTCAGTATTACGCAAAGTTTGCCATTTTATCTAGTGCAGAGAGATGGGAGCCCCTTCTCTCCTTCTGGAGACAAAGCTCCTTCTCTCCTGCCATTCTCTGGGAAGTCTGCTTTGATTATCAGTCTCCATGTGAGAAGAGGATCTCTCTGTGGTCAGCATATTTCTCTCATTCCATAAATTTACTGTAGTCTCCTCCATCCTAAATAAAAAAACCTTCTGTCATCAAGACATTTCTGACAATAAACTCCTAAACCATTGTTCACACTTGTCACTGTAAGGAAATCCCACGGAACCACGCCGGACACCGGAAATCACATAAGGGAGTTTATTAAACAAACAGAGTGTCTCCCTGCAGGGTAAGAGAGAAAATGAGAGGAAAAGAGAAGGAAAGAGAAAGGGCACGCGCTAGAGAGAATGGAAAGCCAGGAGGATAGAGAAAAGTGAGGACAGACAGAAGGATGGGAAAAGATGGCGGGGAAGCTACAGTAAACAGTTGAATTCCGCAGGGCTAATAGGGGACCAATATCGGAGAAGGATACTTGCAAGCTGACTGATGAACCAATAGCTAGCTAGGATGTTCACAGATTGACAAGTGGTTGGGAGGAGGGGAAAATGGCTGCACCGGAAAGGTCAGGTGGAGCAGCTTTATACATTACAGTCACCATCACCTTCTTATTCCTTTTTTCTCTTGAACACATTGTGTTTGGCTTGTACCACTAATTGCCGTTTAGAAGATCATCAGGATAGTGGGATGTTGATAAGGGGATGCCAATTTTTCAGTCTTTCAGACACATCCTCATGGGATGATGCTTTATTGGGAGTCTTACAATAACCTAGGGTTTGATGCTCTGGATTTTTCTAGGGTTGATCAACTCTGGAAGACTTAACACTAATCAAACTTATAAGTGACTGATGTGTAAGATAAAATGCTAACCTACAAGTTACAATGATAAATATTATTGTCATGTAAATCAGAGTATTTATGTTCAGAAATATATGACTAATACATTCTTTTTCAGTGGAAAATAAATATAAGTGCTGTTGGAAAGTCAGGAATTCAAGCCAGAGAATTTAATTGTATGCTTGTGTGGCTAATGGCTTCAAGTTTTAGAAGCCAGATGCATCTATTTTTATAACACAACAGTCTGAAGGACCAGTCTTTGTTTGCTTATAGTTCAGAATATTTAGGATAATGCCAGATGCCTGTTGTCAATTTTTATGTTTTAGTCAGACTTTCATTAATTCATTATATTCTTTTTCCTTTGGACATGTTGCTATCTGTAGTTAATCCTCTCTTCTTCACATTAGCATAACAGCTAATATTTACCAAACAAATATTATATGCTGGGCATTGTTTCCATCATTTATCATCTGTAGTTCTTACTCTGATCCAAGATTTATTAGTATGTCTATTTTGTAGATGGGGCTTTGCAAGACTTACTATTTGCTCAAGATCACACAGCCAGTAAATAGCAGAGCTAGCATTTGAACTCGGATTCCAATGATTCAAAACTGATCCTCTTAAGCATTATACAGTCTTTGACCTAGTATATCTGTGGGTAGACCTCTGGCTTGAGTTCTCAGGTAATGATTTTCTTTCTCTGCTTCAAACAAGATTGACTCATGGAGATTGAAAAAATACATATATCTCTTTCCCCTTCAGGCTGGGATAAAGCAGAATTTCCAAGGGTGAGGCTTCCATCTGTGATTTCTTTTCTTTTAAAATTTCATTAGTATTTTCACTTACATCAAAGGGTGAAAACCTATGTTCTGAAGACTTGACATCCAATTTTCTATTGCATATCAATAGGATGTTTATCTGGCATGCTTGAATTTAACATGACAAAACTGAGTATTTCCTCTTCCTCCAAAATCTCCTGCTTTATCATTATGCTCAGCAATAAAAGTACACAGGAAGCAAATCTCAGATTTGCTTTGGAAAAGGTTTATTGTTGAGTAGTGAACAAGTCAGATGATCTTACTAAACAGTCTTAATGTTTCTAGCGCCACCTTCCACCCAGTTGAAGAATGGTAGAAACATCAGAATCACCCTGTAGCTCCCTCACGTAGCAGGCAGAAAGTCTGTACTGCTGCCTTCCCTCTTGCCTTGGTACTTAGTGTGTGCACCAGTCCCTCCCTCCACCCTGTACACGGTCACCAGTTATACTGCCAATAGACATTTCTGTCATGCCATCTCCTGCTTAAAAACCTGTTTAACCCCATTATCTCCAGAAGGAAGTGTGCTCTCAGCCTTGTCTCCTACAACTTCTAGAACATGACCCCAGTGCATCTGCACAGCCTTAACTTCCACCACTGGTCATTACCACCTGAGCTTTGATAGATGACCTGGTTCAGAACCTACCTAGACTTTTCCTGCTGCACTGTCACTGTCTATGTGTGAAATGTCCCTCCATTGGTCCCTCATGGAGTGACAGTGCAATGCTTCCCAAGCCTTGCTGATTGTGAAAATCATCTAGGGGTTGCTTCTACACACATATGCACATGTTTCTCTCTCTCTCTCTCTCTCTCTCTCTCTCTCTCTCTCTCTCTCTCTCTCTCTCTTTCCTTGGAGCATTGAATATTCTAAAAGTTTTTTTTTTTTAATCCCTCGGAAGGGTTTAAAAAAATTAAAAAAAAAAAATCTTTCCAAGGAAAATCTACAATCATTCAGTTTTTAGGAAGTACTATTTTATTGGAAGTCACATGGCATTAGAATTATTTGGTCCTAGATTCGAATCTCATCCCAGGTACTCGATTCAGTCATATATTAGCTATGGGTTGTCTGGTAAATAATTTCACCTTTCTGAGTCTCCACTTTTCAAGAGGTATATGAGGATAGAAAATGAGCATTTTATAATGTTGGTATAATTTCTAGAAACAAGATATATGTAAATTACCTGAAATACGTTAGCTGCTCCACAAACTATAGCTATCCTTAATATTATCATTGACAGTTTAGCTCAAATGTCACCTACCCCAAAAAGCTTTCCCTGACTCCCTCTCAGACATCTGGTTATTCTCTTTCCTAAAGCAAAATTTTGTTCTTTTATTATAGGATAGGTAATATATATGTATTTTAAAACTGTAATAGAAATACAGAGGTACATTGTTTTGTTCCTCTAAATCCAATTCAGTTTTTTCTGAACCCTAGCATGGATGGGGTGTTCAAGTTGCTTCCTTCCCTAGGCCTGGGGAGTCCACACAGCCCTGGAAGGAACCTTTCATCCTAAGGCCATGGTGGTCATTGTTATAGTCCACAAGATTCCTTTTAGGCAGATAGATTCATGGCTTCTGTGCCAATTTATACCCACAGACTGGAATAGTGTCCAAGCATCCAGAAAATTACTAAATGGGCTACTTCCATCTGAGGTCCTATTATTCTCTGAGGAGTTACATGGCAGCGAGAGTTTCTACTAACCCAGAACCCCATCCTCGCCCACCCTGAACCATCGGAGAAGTTCTAAAGTCCACCCCTCCCTTTCCTTCTCTCCTACCAGAGCTTGCCATCTTCTACTTTCTTGGAGATATTCTTCCTCCCTGGACAATTCAGAATTCTGGTTCCATCATGCACAGGAGTGACTTCTAGGTACCTGGAGAACTTAAACTTTTGACTGACAGAAACTTGTAACACATACCCTGTGGCAAATTAACTTTGATTACTTTTTGGAGAAGGTAAAAAAGTACTTACATTGATGAGAGTGATAAATAATTTAGTATTTCTGTCACTTTTCCTATCACTCTTGTGTTAATTACTTTGTTTTCCAAGTCTCCACCTCTTTTAACTGTAAAATAAATCCAATTAATTAGCATTAGCTTTTGGGTTTATGCATTTCATATATCCATACTAGCCTCATTCTCAATACCTGTGGAATATTAAATAAATGGTAGTTGAGCCAATGAATAAAACAATGAATAAGTAAGTCTCTATTGCATGAATTACTTGGTCCTACAAATTAACTTTTTAAAACCTTTTGAAAATGCATTGCCTTATCGCACTTTACTTAAGTAACACAGACTGCCATCAAGTCAAACAATATAGAGGTGTAGGAATTTAAAAGATAACATTTTATAATTTTTAATGGTGCTGTCCTTGTTTTATGTAGGAGGATTGTGAGGATGGGCTTCTAACTGATTTACAAGAAGTTTGTACTAAAATTTAACAGTATCTAAAATGCAAAACTTCTTCAAGTGTCCTTTTTGTAGTTAGCACACTTAGAGGAATTTATAAAGCATGAGAGAACCTGATGGTAAAAATCTGAAGTTCTGTACCTCCGTATTACTTTGCCTGGCCTGGGAGAAGGATTGGAAAATACCATGAATTCCAGAAAGAGAGCTGACAAATTGCTGATGACAAAGAGTTCACATTTTTAGAAATGATAATTAATTAGAGTTCTAATCAGGGGTCTTCAGCTCCAGTCCTGGAGCCAAAGTGTTTTTGTACATTAAGTCTTGGTAAAACACAGCCACTCCCACTCATTTACTTTTTGCCTACTACTACAATGTCATGGTTGAGTTGTTTGAACAGAGACATAGGTGACAATTAAGTCTAAGGTATTTACTTTTGACCCTTGGCAGAGAAAGTTTGCTGACCCTTCTAATTCATTGTTCCCATTTGCTTGCCACGGAGTTCCACGAACCCATGAATTTATTAAAAACACCTGAGTTTGCATATTTTACAAGTTTGACTATGGTGTGAATCTATCTGGCTCAAAGATGAATTGTCAAATGTATGTTGTAATAAAATACAAATTAATTTCCAGGTGTTAGTAAATTTATAGTAGTTTTTTATCTTTCTGTGTTCTTTAAATTAGGAGCTATCAAAAATACAATTTGTATGGTAGAGTTCTATGGATTTGTTTTTGTGTTAAGGATTTAATTTTTTTATTTTTTAATTTTATTTGTTCTAATTGTACATGACAGTAGAATGCATTTATACATTTTGATAGATCATTGAAAAATGACTGGGAAATATCAATCTATAAGCCAGGAAGACTGCCTTAAAGAAACATAAAAATCTTAATCAATTAAAAATGTGAGATTATTTATACCATATATGTGGTCACTAACGTCAAGGCCAAATTCTATTTTGTAATAAAAATGGTGGATGAAATATAATAGCTTGAGTCATAAGATGAAATAATAGTAACCATTTCCTGAGCTGTGCCAGATATCCTAAGTACTGTTCATGAACTGACTCCTTGAATCATCACATCGTATGGTATTGTCAAAATATGAACAAAGTCCCATGTTATGTTCAGGTTTAGAAACTGCCAATACCTTAATTTCCTTATTATTTTAAATATAATAATTTTGTGTTAAAATAAAAAATAATTTATTAACTTTTGCAGAAGGAAGCTCATTAATCTTTGTTATTATCTCTTATGCCACAAAGCAACTCTTGGTAAATACATAAAATGGAGATAATATCCTGCATTCTATCAGATCATAATGAAATGAAATTAGAAATCAATGATAAAATAAAAAATAAAAACTACTCTCACACGTGGGAGCTAAATAATACACTACTGAATGATGAATGGGTAGTAGAAGAAATCAAGGATGAAATAAAAAAATACTTAGAGTTTAAGTGAGAATACCCATACAACATATCAAAACCTCTAGGACACTATGAAAGCAGTGCTAAGAGGAAAGTTTATGGCATTGAGCTCATTTATTAAAAGAATAAAAAATCAACAAATAAATGACCTAACATTACATCTCAAACCCCTAGAAAAAGAACAAATCAACACCCAAAACAGCAGAAGATAGGAAATAATTAAAATCAGAGCTGAAATCAATGAAATTGAAACAAAAGAAATAATTGAAAAAATTGACAAAATGTTGGTTCTTTGAAAAATTAATAAAATTGAAAAACCCCTAGCCACACTAATGAAGAGAAAAAGAGAGAAAACCCAAATTACTAAAATGTGTGATGAAAAAGAAAATATCAAAATGGACATAACTGAAATACAGACGATAATTAGAAACTATTTTGAAAATTTATACTCCAATGAAATATGAAATATTGAAAATATTGACCAATTTCTAGAGACATATGACCTACCTAAACTGAATCAGGAGGCCACACACGATTTAAACAGAACAGTTTCAAGCAATGAAATAGAAGATGCCATCAAAAGCCTACCAATTAAGAAAAGCCCAGAACAAGATGGATTCTTGGCTGCATTCTATAACACCTTGGAAGAAGAATTAACACCAATACGCCTCAAAATATTTTATTAAATAGAAAAGGAGAGAACCCTTCCAAACTCCTTCTAGAAGGCTAATATCACTCTGATACCAAAACCAGACAAAGACACATCAAGGAAAGAAAACTTCAGACCAATATCCCTGATGAACAGAGATGCAAAAGTTCTCAATAAAATTCTGGCAAATCACATATAAAACCATATTAAAAAATAATGTACCACAATCAAGTGGAGTTCATCCCAGGGATGCAGGGTTGGTTTAACACACAGAAATCAATAAATATAATTCATCATCTCAATAGACTTAAAAACAAGAATCATATGCTATTATCCCTAAAATACAAAAGTTTTTCTCAATGATGTCTTTTGGAGAATGAAAAGAAAAGGAAAAGGAAAAGGAAAAGCCTTTATAAAACATCACACCTTAAAGTAAATAAAATAATTGCCATTTATTTTATGAGTTAGAAAAATTCAACAACGAGTTCACATTTCTTTATAGTAAAAGAAGGAAATCACAGAAGAGACCTGTTGTGAGTCACCACAGAGCAGTTAAAATTATTCTTGTTAGGGTTGCACTTTGAGGAGGTTTCTATTACTTAGTTAGATTTTAATTGAATTTCATTTCCATACCTTCTCAAAATAAGGCCTTTTACATCAACTGTGTATGTCAATAAAGTAGCTATAGTTTCCAAATCACTCATTTGTCTTCAAGAGTGGCAAGATTTAGCGTTCCTGGACTGATTAACTTGTAACCAATGATGGAGAATAAGAGAAATACCTTTCTTGGTTCCAATTTTTATTTTATGAAAGGAAGGTGTGTTTTACCGTTCTACAATAGCTACTGATAATATTTTGACTTTCAAGGAAGTGAGAAACTGAGGCAGAAGGAGAAACAAGTAACTTGTGCTGAATTATAGTCACCAAGTTTCAGGAATCAGACTAGACTCTTCACCACCACCCTCTGCTGCCTCATCAATCATAGGAGTATTTTATTCTGAACCCTTGATGATTCAGTTAAGAAATTTTAAAAAGTACCAGTACGGCTTCAGTATTGGAACAGGGTGAAGTCATGAAGATATATTTTATATCAAATGGTAGAGCTGAAATGAAGTTATAGTTGCATCCTTCTGTAAAAGTAGAGTACATGAATTATCATCCATACTCTTTGGGGCTACTTTTTCGTCAGTCATCCTTTTCGGGGCACTGTCCTGTACAGGTTAGGCTCCCTTTGTAAAAGCAAAGGGCTAGAGTGGGAAGAGTTGGGGCTCTGCACTCAGACAAAGGGGAACTGGGAGTCCTAATCCAGACCTAATACTTGTGCATCATTTATAAGTGACTCATTTGGGATCTGTTTTTTTATTTGCAATATGGGGAAATGCTTACTTTCGAAAGTTGTTCAATATTTAAAAAAGATTATGGTCCTGAATATAATAAAAACTTATTTCCATTCTTTTAATGCTGCCTTCCAAAGTAGCTCATCCTTGTTAAGTACTATACAAAGGGTGCACACTGTATTTTGTGTATATCATGGGCATGTTTTTTCTTCTTCTCAGACTATATGACTCTTTTGAGAACCACTGGCTTATTGCATAGAACTTGAGGGCTGCCAGTATTAGGCTGAATCATAGCAAAATAGCTTATTATTTACTGTTTTTGAACTACACAAATGTCATTTTCATCTGGCCCAACATCATACTTTAGGAAAACACTAAAGTGTAGCTACATGGTCAAAGGCCATACAGTTAGTCAATTATAAAACTGCATAGGTAACTTAGTGCCTTTGGTTTCTGATTAACATTTTTCCCTATTTCCTAGAGAAGATGAAACTGGTCAACAAATGCCAGTGAGATGTTGCACTGAATATTTGCAAGCCTGCTTAGTGCTTGATCACTGTGCTGGGTGTCAGTGGCTAAAGAGATGAAGAAGAAAGAGCTTGTGGCTGGGCTGGAGCCACAGCTCCAAGTATGGTCACCATATTCCAAGGATGGTACGTGCATCAGATCTCGTGGGTAATCCAAGTGTGATATGTGCAATTAAGAACAAGGGGTTGGTTTCCCTGGGAACACATGGGAAGGACTTTACATGTGATAGCATAAACCCCTCTCTCATCCAGCTCTGCCCTTTCATTATGAATCTCATTTAGCAGGCATTCTTAGAGCACTAACTCTCCATCAAACATTATGGAACATTTGTAGTAGGGTAGTAAAAATGAACACTTAGAGAATACTTAGGTTGTGACAGGTACTACCTATTGACCTCACAGGTATTACTTAATTTTATTTTTACAATAAACCTAAAGGGGTAGTATCATTATTGTCTTCATATCACTTTTACAGATGAGGAATTGGGATTAAACAGCTTGTCCAATATGTAAATCCAGGAAGTTTGATTCTGTAGCTCTTGTTACTATGTTTTGTAGTCTGTTACTTAAAGAGGTAAAAGACATGAATATTCTCAAAGTAAATACAGTTAAAGAGGAATTAAAGGGAAATAGTAACCATGCTGATTAGCCTTTCCATTAAAAGGTCAAAGTGAAGGAAACTGTTTGCCTAAAATATGAAGGAATTCCTCCAAAGCCTGAGCTGGGGCTGGATGTCTCCAGGAGACAGCCTGAGTAGTGAGTGAGCCAGGACCTTGTCCTTCAAGGGGACTTGCTACCTTTCTAACTGCAGGTCTTCTTGGAACACTCACTTGCTACTTCTAAGTGGGATCTGCCAGGAGGTTTAGGGTCTCCCTTCTTCTAGTACCCTAGAGCTAGAAGAGGGAAAGTCTTTGTCCCACAACTATCAGCAATCTACACTTCTCTAATGAATAGATTGAGGACAAGCATTGCCCAGAGAAGTTCACACCCTTCCTTCATCTCCAAGGAAGGATGCCTAGCTGATGTTAGAATAAGGAAGGATGTTCAAATGATTTCTTTGCTAAACCCTCTTGTGGTTTTCCTCCTTAGATCTTGGGATCCCACATCCCTTTGCACCCCTTCCCCCTTGTTTTACCTAGTCTCTACCTAAAACTATTAGGTATAAAACTGTTATTAATGAGAGTTCATGCAAGGTATAATTTACATTTTTAAAATGTATTGCATCTGTAAAGTATTTTGTGTACGAGTACATCATGGGCATGATATACTTTGGCTCACATCTCAGAGGTTATAAGGAATAAATGTGATAAGAACATCTGGACCATTTCTCCTATGCAAGAAAATTTGTACCACAGATCACACCACAAATCATTTTTCCCTTCCCTCCCCTCCTCTCCTCCCCTCCCCTCTCCTTCCCTTTCCTTTCCTACCCTTCTCTTTCCTTCTGGATCCTTGGTGATGCTCAATGAATCCTTTAAGCTGTAGCTGGTTAAATTCCTTTCCCTATTTCCTTACTGGGAATCATGAAATCACTTTATCTCCAGCATGCTCACACTCAACAGACAACCGTGCGTTTTATTTTTTAAACAGAAATCGTGAGATACAATCTTTAATGCATCTTTACTTCTTTAAGAAAACACCTGTGTGCACTTCCTGATTCTTTATTTCAAAAAAGTAGGAATTCTGCCTCTTCAAGCTCAAGTTTTTCACCCACACTAATGAGAAAAGTTCCCTGCCCTTCGGGAGGTAGTAGGCCAAAATGGGGTGTAGGCAATAAACAACCCATGAAGAATATTTTCAACTAGCCAGAGATGCTTTGAAGATAGCACAGGAAGACTTGACTTGGAATGATAAACAGAGGCCTTTCTAGGTGACATGAAGCTGAGATAAGCCAATCATGGTGAAGATCAATGAGCATCAAAGTCTATACACAGAGACCAATTTGTGGAAAAGTCCTAGGGGAAGAAGGAGCTAGAAATTGAGGAGCAGAAGGTCAGCCCATAATGCTGACCTGCAGTAAGCATGAGAGAGCACAGGGGATACCAGGAAAGAGCAAGCTGCCCAGTAGAACTTCTGCAATGATGATAATGTTCTATATTCATAAATGGTGCAAAATACTAACTACTGTGCAAGTGGCTATTTGCATTTAAGTTCATATAAATTAAGAAAAACCTAAAATTAAGCTATTCAATTGCACTAGCCACATTTCAGATGCTTAGCAGCCACATGTGCTGGTATTGGAAGGATGGGGTCACAGAGTGAGCAGGAACTACCTGAGTGGAGTCTTAGCTCACCAAGATAAGTAGTCCTCCTGGGATTATTGCTAAGTCTGATAAGAAGCCATTGAAGGGTTTGAAGCAGAGGACTACTATGGTTAATTTACATAATAAAGATCCTTGGGGCTGCTGAGAAGAAAGCAGGGGGTTGGAAAGCAATCAAGAGAGGAAATAGGGAGACAGCGGAAGCCACTGCAGTTGTTCAAAAGAAAGGTCAGGTTGCTTCGACCAGGGTGGTAGCAGGAAATTAAAGTAGATAGATTTTGGATTTATTTTTGTGATAGGCCCAATAGATGTTGTTAATGAATTACATGTGAGATGTGAAGGAACAAAAAGAACCATGAATAATTCTAAGACTTTTGATTTAAATAAAAATTATTCCATTATATGTATTGTTCTGGGGTGCAACTTAAGAACAGACTGATCACCATTGAGAAGTCCAAATTTGGGAGTCTTTGTTAGCCAGTCATCTGACGATCTCACAGAATGCCCCAAAAATGGTTATTGGGAGAACAACCCCAACCATAGGGTTGTAGGGGTTTTTATACTGTAAGTCAGTACACCAATTGTAAGTGTCTGTTGCTATGATTTAAAATTACAAATTAACATCATGAGATGTAAAATCATTAGCAGAAGGGAGAAGTGGGTCAAAATGACTTTAGGTACAAATTAAAGAATGCTTACTAACATCTAGACAATCACTGTTGACATCACTGTTGACACGGTATATTTTTTAGGAAAAATAGGAATCAAAAAGAGAACAATTTTTCATTATACAAGAATTGCCATTTTGTGTTGCCAAACATGTCATGTTCAGTAACTGATGATGGGTACAGAGGCACAGTGTTCCCACGGGAGAAGCATTTCCTACATAACATGGAGTCTCAGTGTAAAATGGAGTCTGTTTAGTCATTGCCCATATAGCCTGGCCTATAACATTTCCATGGAGTCAAATATGTCAACCCTCATAGTGTTAAGGTCGTTAATTAGGTTCCTCCTGTTTTTAATGTGGATTACATTCTCTTTCTTCTAATTATTGAAAAATTTCAATGATTAAATTAGAGCATTTCAGAATTGCCTGAGGTAGCTAGTAGGTTCTGCTAGTCCTTGAATACTTCCATTGACACTGCTGTTTTCCAGGCCACCAGAGACTTTCTCACAGTCACATAAAATGACTGTTTGTTCCCAACTTGCTTAAAGGCTGTACACGTTTGTTCACCTGTTGGTTCACTCCCTTCTCCTACCGACTTTTAGGCCCCTTACTCCAGACACTCTTGCTGCCTCTCACCTGTGCCTCTTGCTCCGCCTGGGCTGCTTCTTAGTGTTGTATCGTCTAGGCTCAGTCTTTTTATTTTTCTTATGAATCGATGTAATCCGATCTACTCTGTCATCTATATTATTCCCCTACATTTTGCAAGTTCACAAATTTGTGAAAAGAAAACAGCACCGGGCATTTCCATGAGCCAGGAACTTTGCTAATTGATTTACAAACATCATCTCATTCCCTCCTTCTGAAACACTGAGGAGTAGGTATGACTATTCTGATTGTCAGATTAGGAAGCTAAGGCTCAGTAATATGAAAGACTTTGCCCAAGTTCAAAGAATTAAAAATGGTGACGTTTGGATTTAAATCCACCCCACACAGCTCCTGGGCTGTTTTCCTGACCACTGTGGCTACTGCTGTGCAGTCCCAGCTAGGGCTTCCTGTTTCCACACTGAGGCTTTGAGCCTGGTGAACAACACATGCATAGAACTCAGGTATTTGAAAATAGACATAAAAAACATATAATGACACCCCCAGCAAATAAACAATAAACAATATAAAATGAAATTATAACCTTTTCTTTTATTCCTTATTGGTTTTATGGTATGATATTCAAGCTGGTCTCTAAAACTAGAAACATCATTTCTTGCTTCTCTGTCTTTCTACAGGTTTCCAAGTCTTGCAAGGTATACCTCAGAGGTGCCTTTACCTGTAAGAACTCAGAGTTTGGGAACCATTCTGGCCTGCATTAGAATCACCTGGAGGGCTTGATAACCCTCAGATTGTTGGGTCCCATACTCAGAGGTCTGGAGTGCGAGCAAAAATGTACATGTCTACATGTTTCTAGGTGATGCTTCTCCTCCAGGGACCACACTGAGAACCATGGCTTTTATCTCAATTCCACTAACCATGGAGCAGATGAACTGGAAGAGCACTTAGCAGCAGTGTCAAGTGCCGCAGAAGCAAAATGAAGGATGATTCATTTTGTTTGGGGATGCAAAGGGAGTCTCTGGGAAATCTGCTCTATCTTGATGAGAGTCTCCTACTGTTCTGTCTCTGCCAGTTTGCCCCATCATTAATTCAACACTTTCAATCTATGGAGTAGAAGTTCTAATATCAGACAGTGAGGATTTTGTATTTGAAGACAACTAATAGTTTAAAATTAAGGGAATAGGAGAAAATAAGATGCAGAAGGAAAAAATAATACTTATATTTATTTATACTCTTTTCTCTGGATGAGGTTAAGTATAATACCAAATGTCTGGGAATGGGGACTCTTGTCTCTGACAAACAGATCTCATTAGCTAAAACTTCCGTCATCCAGAGTCACATTTCTTTCCTGGCTTAAAAATACAGCACTAATTCCTCCTCCTCTCTCACATCTCCTTCCTGACACCTCAGCCTCTAAACTAAGCTAGAATCTTCATGGCAGCATCAGAGTCCATCCCCCTTTTCAATAAGTACGTGTTAAAAATGATGAAATGTCTGGTCTGCATTCAAATTGCCTTATGTGCAGTGCATAAGAGGGCAAAGAAAGCCCAGGGGACAGCTGCTGCTGGCGGCTTCTCCTGTATCCATCTCTCCTGTTCTTCAAGATCACACTCTGCTCTAGTAAGTCCCATAGACTTTGGACTCTGCCTTCCTGGGAAGAGTACAACACCACTGTGTCCCTGGGTCTAGTGAGAGGAGGATGCTTGATTATGGGTTGGAACTAATCCAACAGCACACGATGGAGAAAAGCCAGCATTGTGAGGGTCCTGTTTATTTTTCACGACTTAACTTGTTTTTTCAACTTGTGGAAATACTAAATATTTGGAAGATAAGTTCTGTTTCTTATGTGATAGAATATTTTTACATGTTTTTTCCAATGAGTTCTTATTATTAGTTAAGTCATGACTCAGTGTCCCAGGGTAGGGCTCACCATGTACCCTGAGAGAAGGATGCAGGACAGAGGAGAGTACAGTGGAGCCAGTGTAGATCTTCTCAGGCCCAGTGGTTGAGGCCTAGGATAAGGAACAGAGTGACTTGTAAGTGTGCTGGTACCGTTTGCATATAGAGAAGCCATTGCGTCTCATTGTGGTGGAAGTCCAGGTAGCTCTACCAGCAGTTTCTGGTCTGGTTCTAGTTGAGAAATTGGCTGTCAAACGGGGAAATCTTGTCATTCTTGGTTTTGGTCCTGTTATTTTCCGCATGGTGCTGTCTCCTGGTAGGGGTATTGGCCGTTCTGAGGGACCTAGAGATGCCCCCAAAGCAGTTCAACACTCAATAGATTTCTTATGTGAGAGAATCCTAAGATATCTTTGACTTCTTTTCCACATTTTTTAAATTGGTACATTATATTTTTGTATGAGGGTGATATTTCTTGTTACATATTTGTACATGCACACAATGTGACAATATAATTTGATCAATATCATTCCCCCAAATTTCCCCTTTCCCCCTCCTTCCTCCCTCTTCCTGGTGAGACCTTGTTAATAGGATCTAATATAGGAAGGGATTAATGTCAGGAAAAAGTAATAATTCTTTAGTGATAAGTCTGAACTGTGGTATGACATAACTTGATCTTCAGCTGCATCCTGGATTTTTTCAATGTAATTTTATTTTATATTTTTTATTTGTTCATTTTAGATATACATGACAGTAGAGTGTATTTTGACATATTATACATACATGGAGTACAACTTCCCATTTTTGAAGTTGTACATGATATGGGATTATATTGGTTATGTATGCATATATGAACAGAAGAAAGCTATGTCCATTTAATTCTACTATCTTTCCTGTTCCTATACCCCTTCCTTCCCTTCATTCCCCTTTGTCTAATCCAGTGAACTTCTATTCGTCCCTACCTGCCCCCTTATTGTGAGTTAGCATCTACATATCAGAGAGAACATTCAGCCTTTGACTTTTTGGGATTGGCTTATTTCACTTAGCATAATAATCTCCAGTTCCACCCATTTATCAGAAAATGCCATAATTGTGTTCTTCTTTATGGCTGAGTAATATTCCATTGCATATATATACCACATTTTTTATTGTATCCTGAAATTTAAAAAAGAGGCTGGAAATTATTTCTCCTCTCATTAAAGCCATCTATTCTCAGGTAGCAGCATTAGGGCAACCATCTCTTAGAGTTACTCTCTCACTGGAGAGGCCTCAAGTGAGAGCCAGGCTCCAGGGTAAGTCTTTAATTCTCTCATTGTCCCAAATCTCAAGACAGCTCCAGGAGGTGGTTCTTTTACTGCAACTTGACAGGTGAAGGAATTGAAGCTTAGGGATGTAAAGTCCTCTGTAGGAAGGTCACGCAACTTGTAGAAGATGGGTGTTTCTGATGCTTGCAATGGAGAACAAGCAACAGAGATTTATTTAGGGCTTTCTATTTGCTGGGCACTGGATTAGTCAAGTGAATTATAGAGCAATGGAGAACTGGGAGTTGGTGGAAGGGGAAATTATCATTTTGAGTAAAGAGGTTCTTTTTTTTGGAGGATGATAGCTGTGATGTCTTTAGAATATAAAACACAAGGGTGAGAGCTGATTTACTCTATTTGGTTGTGGTTGTACAATGAACAGAATAGCCTACCTAGCTTTGAATGGAACTCTTCAAACTCACTGGGGGTAGAGGTCATAGTCTAGGTGGTAGGTAGTCTGAGAAGGGTGGAGAATCTCTTTGATGAAGAACATAGTGGTAGCCGATACATGTTTTAGAAGGAAGGCATTTCAAGAGACAAGCTAGGGTCAATGGGGTAAGATTGGGTGTGATGCTTGAAACAGAGCTCTAGTCAGGTTTTCTAGGGGCATTTGAGATAAAGAGTGGTGTAGCAGATCTGGGCTGCCCAGGCTTATCCAGTAGGTAAGTGTCAAAGTTGTGTTGAGTTGAAGAGACTGGACCGTGGCTACAAAATATAGTCATAGCTTTGACCAAAGTCCATACATTTACTTGTGCTGGTGAACTTGTCATAGCTTCTATTCTACTCCAGTACTACTCCCAGGACTGCCTTAGGATTTCCTGATCTTCAGACTGATACTTAGAGGAAGTGTGTCTCTTTTTCTTGCTAGGGTTACAGACAACTAACTCCTGCTGGCTTGATGTAGGACATCAGAATGCTACTGGACCCAAGTGCAATTGATCTCATCTCAATTGAAGTATGAAGCAGTGGAGGGCAACCTCCAATTCATGGCCAGTTTCTGCCATTTTTTCAAACATGACCTTTCTAGACACTGTAATTTGCACCTTTTCAGGCACCTTATATACTTCTACACCTTCTAAGTTTGAAGTGTGAATATTTTAATTCCATTTAACAGTTGAGGCACTTAAGTTAAAAGAGGAAAAGATGCTCGCTTGAAGTACCACAATTTGTAAGGGGCTGAAGCTGGGTTTTAGCATGATTTTTGTGATTCTAAAGGCAGTGTCCTCTCTACAACTTAGCTTGGCAGTGTTAGGCTGGAGAAATGTGTTCGAGCATGTGGTCTAAACACCAGGATTGGAACTAGGTAGCTGGAACTAAATGGATCTCAATCATGCATTCTCATTGAGAGTGACATTGCCCACAAGGGGACACTTAAAAATTCTTAGGCTCTCCGAAGGGCAGAAACACACACACACACACACACACACACACACACACACACCTGCACCTTTAACAAAGTAACAGCCAATTACTTGTAAAGCCACACCATCACCTTGAATTAATGCCTGATACCAGAATCTCTCCTTGATATACCTGATTCAACTTATTCCAGTGGATCTCACAGGAAGTTCTGGAACATAAATTGTACCCAACTCTGTACTTCCTTGAAGAAAAGGAGCAGAGTTTTCCTGCTCCCTCTTTACTCATTCATTGCAAGAAATAGACTTCCAGTCACTTCCAGGACTTCCTGGATATGAAATGACTTCATTGTCCAAGGTCAGATCTCTGAAGATCACAAGTAAATCTGTTAGCAGCAAATCTTTCAGAAGCTGGAGGATTAGTGCACAGAAGCTGCCTGAAGGCATCCAAGGGGGATTTTAATGGGACGCTAACAGTTTCATATACTATATAAGTGATTATTATTGCTATTTCTAGGTATGCCTTAGTTGGTAGTGGTCTGAGGAAATCCATTAGGGAAGCCCATTATATAAAGTTTCTGCTTCAAGGACTTAAAAGCAATCTTTATTGCTAATAATACTTGCCAAATGTCAAGAACTGTGAAGTAACTGAGGTTTTCCCCCTACTTGAAAACTAACAAGTTAGCCTGACAGTTTTATGAATGTTGACAGATGATATGAGACCCTTGAGTCAGAGACAAAGGATTTTATTATAGTGATATATCAGTAGCTAGAGTATTTGCTTGCAATGATTTTGAGACTCTAATTCCCAAAGGGCAATGCAAAGAGGATCAGGTGACTTCTGCTTATGGAGTACAAAGAAGAACCTTGGCCTAACAGAACCTGAGTCTTTTATGATGAGCAGTAAACAAAACTTCCCTTTGCTCTAGAGGAAAACAAAACATTATCTTTATATTCCAAGACTATTCCCATACAACCCATTCTTGAAAAGATAGTTTGGTACAATCAGTGCCTCTGCTCACAAGACATGCACAAGCACCAAAGATCTATGGAGAATTATCTCCCAACAAGTAGATGAAGGAACAGGGAGTTCTTTGGTAACTAAACATGCCTTGGTGAGTATGATTTGAATAATGTTACTGAGGTCCTTGATTTTGAAGTATAAAGCTGAGTTGAGTCAGGCTTGGCCAGAATTGGGAAAGAGGAGAATAAGGTTTTTAGTTGGTGTAAGACTGCCATGAGACCTCCTCTTACCTACATATGGGGTTTTTTTTAATTACAATTATTAGGGTGGAGAAGTGAGAAATGGATTGGTCATCTCTAACAAACCTTGGGATTCATGCATCTCTGTGTCCTGGAGTTTTTCATTAGGAGGCTGTTGATCCTTTGCTAACCCATAATTTCCCAGAGAGTGACAGGCCAGAAGAATTCTCATCATTGATTCTTAATATTTAGTATTTTAAAAGGGTTTTAATTCATTGCTATTATTTTATTTTATGATTTTAAAATCTTAAGTACCTTCTTCTTCCAAATCTTTGTTTCATCTCTAATCTTTTACTGCCTTACCCACTACAACTTGCTCAACACATTGGCAAGTGTGGTCTAAAGAAGCAAGGTGGTCTAAAGAAGCTCAGAGGACACTTTCAGGCATAGTTTGAAGCCTTAAACATGTACGAGGAATTTGGGAGCATGACACATTTTAGCAATAGTAATAAGTAAAAAGAAAAAAATACATTAATCTCAAAAGAACAACTCAATTTCATTTGAAATTATTATAATGTTTTAGAATGTGTCCATTATTCAGGTTATGAAGAAACTGAGTCTCAGAGAAGTGACTTGTTCAGTGTCATACAGTTACCCAGAGTGTTCCTAGGATTTGAACCCAAATACTCTTCAATACCTTCCTTTCCCTCCAGTCACCACAAGATGCTGCCTAAAAAGTCAGTGGATTTACTAAACAGTGGGAAACTGTTTCTATATTTCCTTTTTGTGAGATAAAAGCCTAAGTCATATTCTGAATTTTACTGTATTACAATTGAGATATTACAAAGAAGAAACCTACCAAAGAACCCAGTTTTGTTTTAATTGTATAGGGGCTAGGGAGATAACTCAGTCTGTAGAGTGCTTGCCTTGTAAGCACAAGGCCCTGGGTTCAATCCCCAGCACCAAAAAAAGAATGAGTATAATATCTTCTTTATTTACCTAGGTTCTGGGCTAATTTCCTTTCCACCACTCACCCTCACTCACACTCTATACACATATTCTCACTCTAACATAAAACCAAACATTTTCCAGTCAGATATATCATTATTCTGTAAGTTCTATATGCTTGCAATGACATTGCCTTAAAAAGTTACTTAATATGATAATTAGTGAAGGTTAAAATAGGACTTTAAAAGAACTCTAAGTAAGGACATTATGCTAAGTGATATAAAGTAGTCACAGAAAACAAATATTACATGATTCCACTTATTGGAAGTATTTAAAATAGTTAAACCCATAGAAGCAAAGAACAGAATAATGGCTGCTAGTGGTTAGGGGTTAGAGAAAATGAGGAATTGCTAATTAATGGGTATCAAATTCCAGTAATATAAGATGCATAAGTTCTAGAGATTTGTTATACAACATTGTCCCTATAAACAACAATATTGTAGTGTAAACTTAAAATTTGTTAAAGGGCAGATCTCCTGTTAAATGTTCTTACTACAATTTTAAAAATGTTATTATACTATATACTATATAATTTGCTTCCAAGTTTTATAGTATGAGAATCCTCTTTTTCATATTCAGAAAGTTGCAATTTCACATGCTAATAGTAATGTTTTTTTGTATCCCACTGATAGAAAAATATTTGAATAAAATCAGTATGCATTCATTAAATCTTTCAAATGAGTTTATATTTTCTTTATTACACAACATCTTTATCTGTTTGAAAAATATTCACTCATATGTGTGAGAAATAACTCACTATAAGGGAGGCGGGACCAATTGTTATAGGCTTTGGGGGACATGCCAAGAAGACTGAAATTTATTTTATAGGAAAGATGAGGTCAGAAGAGGTTTTAAAGCAAAGTGACAGAATTTGATTGATTGCATTTTCTGAAAAATAATTTTGGCAGCAATGTGGAGAGCCAAATAGCATATGAAGAATCCTGTAGCAGAAGGTCATTTAGGAGGTAGATGATGTGAGGAGCCATAGTGATGAAGAGACACCTCTAATCCTAGCTAGATGGGGACATGGCAAGGATATCTCCATGTTTGAAGAATATGTTGAAAGACAGGTCTATGAGTAGAATAAGAAATATCAGAGGAAGCATTATTTTATTGATTGATTTGTTTTGGTGGGGAATAAAATTGGAATATAGGCAGATACAGATAATATTGAGTTAGATTTTATATATACATATTGTGTTAGACAGCATTTCATCACTATTACAAAAATACCTGCAGAGGGGAAAAAAGGAATAAAGATTTGTTTTAGTTCACAGTTTCAGAGGTTTCAATCCACGGTCACTTGTCTTTGTCGTTCCTGGACCTGTGTTGAGGCAGAATATCATGGTGGGGAAGCAGGGCAGAGAAAACTGCACACCCTGCGGTGACTGGAAAAGAGAGAGTGGGCAGGGGACATTCAGGGACAAGATATGCCCTTCAAGGACAGAACTTACTTCCTCCATCTAGGTCACACAATTTATAGTTCTCATCACCTCCCAGTAGTCCATTCACTTATGAACCTATTAATGGATCAATCCATTGATAAGATCAGAGTCCACATGATCCAATCACTTCCCAAAAGCCCTACCTCTAAACTTTGTTGCAAGTCTCCAACATATAAGCTTTTGGGGGGACATTTCATATCCAAAACACACACACACACACGTGTGTGTGTATATATATATATTTTATTTTTTCTTTTTAATTTTATTTTTGTTTTCATTTTATTTTGATTATGTACACTATGTAATATATCAAATAACTTTCTAGCAAGGGTAGATGACCATATTGAGTTTTTTTCCATCAATCAGGAAAATACTTCCTAATTAAAGTTCTCCAAACCCTTTGACTTATAATAATGATTAATTCCAGATATGCATCTCTTCCCATCAAACTCCACTGATGGGGAAAATGGGCAACACTTTTTTACTTTCCCCTGTTAGTGAACTTGTGGATGTAGGAGTGGCTACTCCCAGGATAACCAAGCACACGCCCATTATATGGAGGTCCTGGAAGAATTTCCAACCACATTTCGGCACAGTTATCTACACCAAATCCCTACCCCTTAGGCTCCTTAGAAGTGACCGGGTTCCATGTATTTTATATATACATATATTAATTGTGTATTGTTAGGGTTTGCAAATGAAGTGTCCTCTGAAAAGCTTATGTGTTGGAGATGTGATATCCAATGTAGCAATATTCAGAGGTGAAATGATTATAGATTATGAGAGCTCTCATATTATTAATCCATTTGATAGATTAATAATTTGAATAGATTACTGTGTGGACACTACAGGTAGGTAGGGTGTGACTGGAGGAAGTAGGTCGCTAGGGGCATGTCTTTGGGGATTTTATTTTGTCCTTGGCTCCTCATCCCCCTTCTCTTTCTCTCTCTGTCTCTCTGCTTCCCAGCTGCTACAAGCTGAACTGTTTTCCTCTACCAAGCCCTTCTGCCATGATGTTCTGCCTTACTTTAGACCCAAAGCAACGGAGTCAACCATGGACTAAACTCCTTAAACTATGAGCCCAAATAAACTTTTCCTCCCCTATGTTGTTCTTGTCAGGTATTTTGGTCACAACAACAAAAAGCTGACTAAGACACTTTATATATATACACATATATATAAAGATTGGAGCATGATCTACATTCAGATGATGGTCACTAAACTGCTATATGTGTGGGTCTAGAACTGATGCAGTATTTAATTTTAATCCAACTGCAAGAGTTTCTTCTTCATGTCTCTTGAGAGGGGAGCAAATTTATTTAGACTGTGTGCTCATCTTGACCCTTGCTGAAAAAGTTTAAATTTCTGGAAATTCTAAGTGTTGTTCCAAGCACATCTTCACTCCAGCTGATAAAACTTAAAGGTCTGTAAATGTGTGATTTTAGTTTTATGTTTTTGTTTGATTTCTCCTAGAAACAGAGACTGAAACAAGCATTCTTTGAAAATAGTTCATTTGGGAATTTCAGAAAATACTGATATGAATTGAAAAAGTAAAATAGGAAAGGAAAGGCAACTAATAAGAGGTAATATTAGAACAAACTACCACAGTGAAAGATAGAGCTTCATCCCATGAGGACCTTCTGGGAAAAGGTACAAAATTCCAAGGGGTTAGGCAGCTCAGGTATTTATAAGCCAATTCCCAAGAGTTGTTGGTTGAGGTTATTCCATGGGATGTCAATTCTGTACTTTTCACCTATCAGAAGGGTAGATAGAGAGACACATTGTACTTCTGGCAAAAATATCCCAGACAATAAGAGATAGATATTGGCAAGTGGAAATCACATCAAGTCCACTAAAAGGGTTGAAGGATGTGGAAGAAGACTGAGTCTACTCTCCTACTCCCAAGGGAAATGATTGTATGCATAGGTAGCAAGAAGATGCCCCTAGACCTCTAAGAGATTACCTATTAAAATCAACAGGAAACATGGAAAAATATAATATTAATTGAACAGGAAGGGAAAAAAATTACTATAAGCCCAAATGTTCAGGCTAATGTATTCAAAGGAAGCTGGAATAGTCATCAGGGAACAACAAACCTGGAAAAGATGTGTTGGAACTGCATGGCCCTAGACCCTGAGTGCTCTTACTAGCAAACTTCTTAGTTTTCCAGCACCTTCCATAATATCAGTGTGTTAGCAAGGTTTTCATCACTGTTACAAATACCTGAGATAATCAACTTTATTTAAAAGAGGAGAGGTTTATTTTGGCTTACAACTTTAGAGATTTCAGTCTATGGTGGGTTGGTCTTGTTACTCTTGTGCCTCTGATGGTAGGGGGCAGGCACATATGGCTTACCAAAGCTGTTCACCTTATGGCCAGGAAGTCAGAGAAAGGAAAAAGATCACAGTCCCATGACCCCTTTGAAAGCATGCCTCCAATGACCTGAAACCTCTCACTAGGCCCCATTTCTTAAAGTTTCCACCATCTCTCAATAGCACCAAACTGGGGACTATCAGCTTTGAACTTAAGACTTTTGTGTGGGTCATTCCAGATCCAAATTATAGCATTCTGTCCTGCCCCGCAAAGGCTTTTGTATATTTCATATTGCAAAATGAATTTTGTCCCACCCTAAGAATTCTGAAGTCTTAACTGATCCACCATTGCTCAAAAGTCCAAGTCTGAAGTATCCTCTAAGACTCAAGGAAAACAGTCCTTATGAAAAATCAAAAAGAAGCTACATACTACCAAGATATAAGGGATAGACATTCTCATTTCAAAAGAGAGGAATAAGAAAATATCATGCTAAGTGAAATAAGCCAAACCCAAAAAACAAAGGCCGAATTTTTTCTCTGATATGTGAGTGCTAATTCACCATAATTATGGATGGGGCAGGGGCTAGGAAAGAATAGAGGTACTTTAGATTAGGTGGAGGTGGGTGAAGGGAGGGGGAAAGGGCATCGGGGTAGGAAGGATAGTAGAGTGAAACAGACATTATTACCTCATGTACATAGAGGACTGCATGACTGATGTGATCCCACAATAAGTACAATCAGAAAAATGAGAAATTGCACTCCATTTATGTATGATCTATTGAAATGTATAAATGCATTCTACTGTCATGTACAAATAATTAGAACAAATTTTAAAAATTTTTAAAAATGTAAGTAACCCCCTCCAAAAGATAGTAAATAAGGTTAAAAGGCAAACCACACACACACACAAAAGGAAAGAAAGGAAGGAAGGAAGGAAGGAAGGAAGGAAGGAAGGAAGGAAGGAAGGAAGGAAGGAAGGAAGGGAGAAAAGAAGGAAGGAAGAAAGGAAGAAAGAAAGAAAATAGCAAGGAGGAATTGAATCAAAGTGAGACTGAAACCCAGCAGGGCAAATGTCAAATCCTAACTCACAGCGTCCGGCATTTGGGAAACACTGTGGCAGTAGGGTGGCTCTCAGTGGCTGAGGCAGCCCTACCCCAGACTTTGCTGGCTGCAGACCAGAGTGGCCTCTCTTGGGCATTTTCGGATGCTGCCTGCAGCTTCCCTTGGCAGGCATTGTGCTTTCCTGCTATCTCTATCATCCTGAGCTCTCCACTGCAGCTTTGCCTTCACTTTCACAGCTCCACCAATCACCCTGTTAGGGATGGTGGTAGAGACCGTAACCCTGCCACACTCTGTGTGGCCTCTTAGGCTTTCCTTTGAAATCTTGGTGAAAATTTTGTGACCACATAACTCTTGCAATCAGTATTTTAGATCAGTTGAAGGCAAACTTTTTGTAAATGGGCATATCATATTTTAGACTCTGTTGACCATGCGGTCTCTGCTATAACTATTCAACTATTCTACTGTCATATAAAATAGGTATGGCTTTGCCAATAAAACTTTATTTAAAAATGCTAAAATTTGAATTTCATAGTTTTATTTGTAATAAAATAATTTTCTTTTGTTATTTTTCATCCATTTAAAAATGTAAAATCTGTTCTTTGTAGGTCATTCAAAAAAAATAGGCAATAGTGAGATATGACTCAGTAAGCCACAATTTGCTGACCCCTGTTACAGAAATAAAAGCAGATGGATACCTCCATCTGTGACAACTTGTAGCCCTTGGTCATTTAAATACCCATATCATTCTATGAACTTATCAGAACTCAGCAAATGCTGTTCTTCAAATACTATGTCATTGACTCTCAGACACATTAATAAATGTGCTGATGGCACTTTATTAATCTTATCAGTAGATTTATCATCATCATTGTTATCATTTTCCATATAGGTTTTATGACTTTTTTGTTAAGTCCTCTTTTATTGTGATATATTCATACAAGTAACATTAACTCCTTTAATGTGTACAATTATGTAGTTTTTAGTATAAAAGCTGTACTATCATTACCATCTAATTCCAGGACAGTTTTCATCACCCCAAGAAGAAACTCTGTACCATTAGTAATCACTTCCCATTCTCCTCTTTCCCACCTTCTGGGAATCACTAACCTACTTTCTATTTCTACGGATTTACCTATTCTAAATAATTTATATAAGTATAATCACATGATACGTAGCCTTTTATGCCTGGTTTCTTTCACTGAGCATAATGTTTTCAAGGTTTGTCTATGCTACAGCATGAATCTGTACTTCATTCATTTTTTATGATGGAATAGTATTCTATTATATGTATACAACACATTTTGTTTTTCCATGTATTGATTGCTAAACATTTGGCTGTTTTCACTTTCTTTTTGGCTACTATGAATAATGCAGTTATAAACGTTTGTGTACAAGCTTTTGTGTAGGTATATTTTTAGTTCTCATGGATTTACATCTAGGACTGGAATTGCTGGATCAGATAGTATCTATGTTTAGATTTTAAGGAACTACCACAATAGGTTTTAAATCCACTATATTATGACTGCCACCTAGCTGACAATGATTATAAAACACAATTATGAGAAGCATTCTGATATTGAGGAGGTTAAAATTTAAAGGGAAAAAAGTGTGATTTAGTATTTATGTGATAGAATAGAAGGATCTGACTTTTGTTGTACATTTATAATTGAGGGAGAAATCAATAATAGCTCATATGGGCACAAGCATCCTATTCCACAGTATTTCTTATAAATTTAAATATTGGAATTCCAGTTTACATTTCAGAATGAGTCTGATAACCATGAATCTACTCTAGCTCCTGAAAAGATATAATTTTTTTGGATACAAAAGTAAAGATCCAAATGTTAGATTGTCATGTCTTCAAAAAATAACCGTGGCTGTGTTGGCTGAGGCTGTGTTGACTTGGCAACAGTCAGGCTGGCCTACACTTCACCTCTCTACGCATCTGTGCTCTTTAAAGTGTCTTTAAGTTTGAGAGGTAAAGGGTAACAAAGAAGAGGAGTCATAAGTAGATTGCTTTTTGTAAAATTTCGAAGGTGAAGGCAGATAGAGACATAAGTGGTTTTATCTCCAAATTGGGCTAGATGACAGCGAGCCTGGGAGAAAAGGGAACCTGGAAGATTGGTAGAGAATGGATTAGGTAGTCACCAGCATTAATTTAAGAATGATATGGATGAGTGTGCTAGTCTGTTCATGCTGCTATAACCAAGTGCCTGAGACTGAGTAATTTATAAAGAACAGAAATTTATTGCCCGTAGTTCTGAAGTTGGGAAGTCTAAGATCAAGGTGACAGGAGATTTGGTGCCTGGTGAGGAGATGGTGCCTTATTGTTGTGTCCTTATATGGAAGTAGAACACAAAAGCAAAAGGGAAGAATGCTGGATCCTTACATGTTGGCAGAAGAGATAGATGGACCAGGTAGCTCTCTAAAGCCTCTTTTATAAAGACATTAATCCCAGTCGCGGGCATGGAGTTAATCATCCTCCAAAGGTCCCACTCCTAAATGACATCACTGTGGGGTTTAAGTGCCAACATGTGAATTTTGGAGGGGCACATGCTTCGAACCACAAGAGTTGGGTGTTCAATGTTTTCCTCTCTAGAGTTAATGGAGTCAGAGTAGCTGAGCCAGTGACATTTGGTTTTTGAAAGACTAACCATAGAGAATCTGCAGATAAACCCTGTATAGAAAAGAGAGGATAGTAAAAGTTTAATTGTTTCCAAAACTGGAATAAACATTGAGGCTGAATATTGAAGACTAGGTGATTTGTTAAATCATAGGGATAGAAAATATCTTTGATGCTCACGGTTGTAGTACTTAGTTTCAGAAAAGACGGAGTTGGATAAATTCTGGGTTGAATGTGCCTAGGTGTTTCCTGACATAAAGTTCATTGGGTTCCAGGGATATTCATATTCAGTACAGTCAGTATCCGGCCAGTAGAATTCTGGTTGCCTGGGAATATTCTTATTTGGAATATAGGTACCCCAGATAATTACATTCTGAAAATATTTTCTTAAATGCAATGTAGCAGGGGCAATTTGGAAGCAGGAGTGTTGTTCCAATTATTATGGCCACATAACAAACCACTCTAAAACCTAGTTTTACATGTATTTTCCTCACATATAGTCAATGTGTGCAGTGTTTGTTTCAGCTCTGCCTGGTGTCAGCGGAGGGAATTTGAAGATTGGGGCCTGAAACTATGTGAAAGTTCTTTGTTCATCTGTCTGGCAGGGTGATCCTAGGAAGACTCAGACATCTGGAGTTAACATAATTGGGACTCCTTGGACAGGTCTTTTTGTTTTTATATGAAGTCTTTCCAGAATGGCAATTTCAGAGCAGTTGGGCTTCTCATATGTCAGCACTTAGGGCATATCCTAAGAAAGACAGCCAGCCAGATGGGACCCAATAACCTGGTTATGATTTAGCTTCAAAGTCCATGCATGTCACTACCTCAGGCTCTTAGTTGAGGCAGTGACAATGATCTAGAAGAATGTCAATGTCACAGTGTAAGAAGAGCAGTAGGACAGATATAACCATATTTGAAAAATATATTCTCATAGTCCAACCTTTGGCTTTAGCAATTATATCCATAACACATGCAAAATACTACTTCTTTCCCTCAAGACTTTCAGTTATCAGCTCTTCATGACATCAGATCAAAGTCCAGGATCTTGTCATGTAAATCTGGCCCTGGTTAAGAGGAGGATGCATATAGTTCCTTGTGTACAGCAACTTGAGTACAATTTCTTTTGATCTGAAAGGTCTGAGACTAGAAAGACAAGTTCTATGCTTCCCAAACATCCAACACACAATAATAGATTTAGGATCACTGCTAAAATGAAAGTGAAATGGGAAGAACACAAGATCATTGTTCAAAGCAATTTTGAAATCAGACCAGGTACATGCTATTTTACCAGTTTCTTGATTAGAATTTTACAGTCTATAATTAAATTTTCTTAGTTCCCTTTTCTAAGTTCTTTGTTTTACCACCAGAGTCATCATTGTTTTCATAATAGAGAATGTCTTCAGCAGCTAATTTTCTAAGCTTCCTTACTACCTTTAGTGGTTTGGGAATTGAAAACCCTCTTTTGATTTTGTGCTGTAGCCATCCCTTTTAATTTCAGCTGAATATTTCTCCCATACCATTCTCTTAAAAATTTTGTAGGTCTCCTCTGAATTTTGTTGAGTTTTATTCCTTTATTCAAAAACCACACTCACAAATCTCATTGGCATAAGACTTCTTTGCTCTGGGTTTGTGCTGGGAAGATTCAAAGAGCTGGGAACTGGCCCAGTTGGGCTTCCTGAGCACCTTTTTCTATCTATGAGGCTACACAATGTGGCCTCTCACTAAGGCATCTTCTGGGTAGTCATTCTTCTTATACATCAGCTTAAGGTTCCCAAAATACAACCCTAGGAGACAGAGACTGGAAGAATCCTTATGGCCTTCTATGATGTAGACTTGAAAGTTACATGGCATTACTTCTGCCACAAGCTATTGTTGATGCAGGTATAAAGGTCTGCCTGATCAATGGGATGGAACACAGATCCCACACCACAATCACATTATTAGAAGAACACGTGGGGGAGGCTTCCCGGATGGGGCAGTAGCCCCGGAACGCAGGGAACTTTGTGAAGTAGAGTTGCTCGGCGAGACGCCCCTCCCCCCGCTGGAGCGGTAAACATGGACAACTGGGATCATCGCAGAGGAGGCGGCTCAGCACAGCGCTTGGACTCAGAGCAACCACTGGGGCTCTGGGCGGCTGCCTGAGGAGGAGCTGCGTGGCGAGCTGTTTGAACTCAGAACGACCGCTTCTGAACACCAGGGGGTTGACCGGAGGAAGAGGAGAAACGCGGCGGGTCGCTTGGTCTAGGAGTGACTGCATCAGAGCCACAGGCGGTTGCCAGAGGAGGAGGCGAGTGGTGAGTTGTTTGGACTCAAAGCGACCACTCCTGAACACCCAGGGGGCTACCCCGAGGAGGAGGAGGAACAGGGCAGGTCACTTGGATTCAGAGTGACTGCCTAGGGCTACGAAGGTTGGCAGGAGGAGGAGACGCGAAGTGAGTTGCTTGGATTCTTAGTGACTACGACAGAAACTGGGCGGCTGTCCGGAGGAAGAGGTGTGTGGCAGGTCTCTGGGTCTCAGAGCTATTGTATGGGGCTCCAGGTGGCGGCTCAGAGGAGGGGCCGCATAGCCAGGCGATTAGGTGCAGAGCAGGGTCCCAGGACCGGCTTCTTGCTGGAAGAGCTGCACAGAGATACGCCTAGGGGCGGAGCAAAGGTTCTAGGACTGCGGGCAGATTCTCTGAGGAGAGGCAGCCTAAGGAGACTCGCCTGCGAAGGGTGAGGCTCCCAGGCCCAGGAGGTAGGTCCGGGCCTCTGGGAACGTTACAGAGGAAGACAGCCCAGCCCAGGCGGTAGTTGTAGATTGAGGGGAACCTCTAGGAGGGGAACTGACCAGCGAGACCTCCCCACCAGGTGAGTCTTCCCTGCCGGGTGAGGTTTTCTCACAAGGATGGTAAAACCAGAGACACAGGCTCAAACAGGCCTTGCCTCAGTCTGCAGCCTAGTTCCCCTTTGGATGACCATTGGTCAACAAGAGGAGGCACCTCTGCCCACTAGCAGGGAATATACCCCACCTGAGAGTCACCAACCCTAGAGAGGCAGCTTCCTTGTGGAGCACCGCATTATCAACTTCCTCCAAGACTGCAGGCTACTGAAGGATAAGAGGGGATATACTAGCAATCTTCAGGGACATTATAAGTCAATAGAGGAAATCTGCAATATCTTAATGACCCACTGATTCCTGAACAATATGAGAAAACAAGGGAAGAAAATGCTCCAAACAAATCTAGATGTTACATCAATAAAATCCAACGATAGCATGGCAGAAGAAATGACAGAAAGGGAGTTCAGAATGTACATAATTAAAATGATCAGGGAAGCAAATGATGAGATGAAAGAGCAAATGCAGGCATTGAATGATGAGATGAAAGAGCAAATGCAGGCACTGAATGATAGCACCAATTGACAGTTAAAAGAGCAAATACGGGAAGCAAAAGATCATTTCAATAAAGAGTTAGAGATATTGAAAAAAAAACAAACAGAAATCCTTGAAATGAAGGAAACAATAAACAAAATTAAGAACTCTATAGAAAGCATAACCAATAGGATAGAACACCTGGAAGACAGAACCTCAGATATTGAAGACAAAATATTTAACCTTGAAAACAAAGTTGAACAAACAGAGAAGATGGTAAGAACTCATGAACAGAATCTCCAAGAACTATGGGATATCATGAAAAGTCCAAATTTGAGAATTATTGGGATTGAGGAAGGCTTAGAGAAATAAACCAAAGGAATGAACAATCTATTCAATGAAATAATATCAGAAAATTTCCCAAATCTGAAGAATGAAATGGAAAATCAAGTTCAAGAGGCTTATAGGACTCCAAATACACATAATTACAACAGACCCACACCAAGGCACATTATTATGAAAATACCTAACATACAAAATAAAGACAGAATTTTAAAGGCTGTGAGAGAAAAGAATCAAATTACATTCAGGGGGAAACCAATACAGATATCAGCAGATTTTTCAATCCAGACCCTAAAAGCTAGAAGGGCCTGGAACAACATTTTTCAAGCTCTGAAAGAAAATGGATGCCAACCAAGAATCTTATACTCAGCAAAACTTACCTTCAAATTTGACGATGAAATAAAATCCTTCCATGATAAACAAAAGCTAAAAGAATTTACAAAAAGAAAGCCAGCATTACAGAATATTCTCAGCAAAATATTCCATGAGGAAGAGATAAAAAATAAAGAAGCAAATCAGCAAAGGGAGGAAATATCCTAAAGGAACTGTCAAATAAAGGAGGAACCAAGTTGTGTCAAAAAAATAAATAAATAAATAAATAAAATTTAAAAAACGAACCAAATGACCAGGAATACAAATCATATCTCAATAATAACCCTGAATGTTAATGGCCTGAATTCATCAATCAAAAGACATAGACTGGCGGATTGGATTAAAAAGAAAGATCCAACAATATGTTGCCTGCAAGAGACTCACCTCATAGAAAGAGATACCCATAGACTAAAGGTGAAAGGATGGGGAAAAACATACCATGCACATGGACTCAGCAAAAAAGCTGGAGTATCCATCCTCATTCAGATAATGTGGACTTCAAGCCAAAGTTAGTCAGAAGGGATAAAGAAGGACATTTCATACTGCTTAAGGGAAGCATAAATCAGCAAGATATAACAATCATAAACATCTATGCCCCAAACAGTGGCTCATCCATGTATGTCAAACAAATCCTTCTCAATTTTAGAAACCAAATAGATCATAACACAATAATACTAGGTGATTTTAACACGCCTCTCTCACCACTGGACAGATCTTCCAAACAAAAATTGAACAAAGAAACCATAGATCTCAATAACACAATCAATAATTTAGACTTAACAGACATTTATAGAATATACCATCCAACCAAGAGCGAATACACTTTCTTCTCAGCAGCACATGGATCCTTCTCTAAAATAGACCATATATTATGCCACAAAGCTAATGTTAGCAAATACAAGAAGATAGAGACACTACCTTGTATTCTATCAGATCATAATGGATTGAAGTTAGAAATAAATGAAAGAGTAAAAAACAGAAACTACTCCAATACCTGGAGATTAAACAATATGCTATTATATGATGAAAGGATAACAGAAGATATTAGGAAAGAAATTAAAAAGTTCTTAGAGGTAAATGAGAACAAAGAAACATCATATCAAAATCTCTGGGGCACTATGAAAGCAGTACTTAGAGGAAAATTTATTTCATGGAGCACATTTAATAAAAGAAGTAAAACTCAAAAAATAAACGACCTAACACTACAGCTCAAAGCCCTAGAAAAAGAAGAACAGACCAACACCAAAGTAGTAGAAGACAGGAAATAGTTAAACTCAGAGCTGAAATCAATGAAATTGAAACAAAAGAAACAATACAAAAAATTGACAAAATAAATAGTTGGTTCTTCGAAAAAATAAACAAAATTGATAGATCTTTAGCCACACTAACAAAGAGAAGATGAGGGAAAACCCAAATCACTAAAATTTGGAATGAACAAGGAAATATCACAACAGACATGACTGAAATACAAAACATAATTAGAAGCTATTTTGAAAATCTATACTCCAACAAAATAGAAAATTTTGAAGACATCAGCAGGTTTCTAGAGACATATGAATTGCCTAAACTGAACGAGGAGGACATACGCAATTTAAATAGACCAATTTCAAGTAATGAAATAGAAGCAGTCATCAAAAGCCTACCAACAAAGAAAAGTACGGGACCAGATGGGTTCTCAGCCGAGTTCTACAAAACCTTTAAAGAAGAGCTCATTCCGGATCGTAAAAGACACTCCTGTACAAATTTGAATGACCATCAGGAGTTACTAAGTATTTAGGGAAAACAGAGATAGCTTCATGTAAGACTCTTCAGATACAAGTGTTAACATCCAAAGAAGCAGATCATCAAGGAAACAGAAGAAAACTTTAGAAGAACTGTGATCAGTACCTTCAGAGAGATGCAAGAGGAGATTAGGAATATAAAAAAATGCCTTCCAGATATCTTGGAAACTAACATTTCAATAGATGATCTGAGTAGTAGAATGGACATACTGGAAGAAAGAATGAACAATCTAGATGATCAAACGGAAGAATTCTCTAAGGATACAATACAGATGGCCAAGCAGATAATTACTAAAGAAAGGCTAAGAGATAGAGAGGATAGATTCAGAAGTGCCAACATACGCTTGATAGGAATTCCAGAAAAAGATAGTAAAGAGAATGGAGCAGAGGACATAATTAAGGAAATAATTGAAGAAAACTTCCCAGAGCTACAAGATTCTAGTCTTGGGATAGTCAGTGGTCACCGAATACCCAGCATGATTGATGAAAACAGACTTACCCCTAGACACATCTTGGTGAAGTTTTTAAATTCCAGTGATAAGGAGAAAATCATAAAGGCTTCTAGAGAGAGAAAAGAAATAACTTACAGAGGAACAAGAATCAGATTGACAGCAGACTTATCACTGGGCACCCTAGATGCTAGAAGTCAATAGAGCAATATCATAAAAGTTCTTCAGGAGGAAGGCTTTCAACCTAGAATCCTGTATCCAGCCAAATTGGCATTTGATTTTCAGGGTAAAACAAAGGTATTTTTTGATATTGAAGAATTCAGAAAGTTTATTTCTTGTGTACCCTCTTTGAAAGAATTACTAGAAAATATACTTTAATGATATATAGGTGACTGCAAGCCACACTTTCCTCGCATCCATATATATCTAGAAAATTAACAAATATAACGTCGTATTTCCATCCAGAAGGGTGGGTAGCTAACTGCTTATTTGGGGATGAGGGGAAGGGAGTGCTATTACCCAAATGTTAGGAAGAGTAAAGGGTATAATTTAAAAATTTAGTGGTAGATTTCCTACCTTCTGTAGGGGTAAAGATTGTGTATTACTGAGCGAGAGGAAGGAATTTGTCCATGTGACAGATGGGAAGAGTAATAGAAAAGCACAGGGGAAAAGTGGCAAGGTAAATTAGAATAGAAAAATGCAAACGCTGGATGTATCAAGAAAAGAATATTTCATAATTTTTATCATTTATCAGTGTGAATCTATATTAAAGCTTTTTTCATTTGAATATGCTTCATTTGCTATTGGAAAAAATTGTTTTACATTTTCAAAAAAAAATAAAAAAAAGAAGAGCTCATTCCTATACTTCTCAAAGTATTCCATGAAATAGAAGAGGAGGGAACCCTCCCAAACTCATTCTATGAAGCCAATATTACCCTGATACCTAAACCAGACAGAGACACATTGAGGAAAGAAAATTTCAGACCAATATCCTTAATGAACATTGACGCAAAAATTCTCAACAAAATTTTTGCAAATTGCATACAAAAACATTTTTAAAAGATAGGGCACCATGATCAAGTGGGTTTCATCCCAGGGATGCAAGGTTGGTTCAACATCAGGAAATCAATAAATGTCATTCACCATATCAATAGACTTAAAGTCAAGAATCACATGATTATTTCAATAGATGCAGAAAAAGCATTTGATAAAATAGAGCACCCCTTCATGCTCAAAACACTAGAAAAAATAGGGATAGTGGGAACATTCCTTAACATTGTAAAGGCCATCTACGCTAAGCCCATGGCTAATATCATTCTAAATGGTGAAAAACTGAAAGCATTCCCCCTAAAAACTGGAACAAGGCAGGGATGCCCTCTTTCACCACTTCTTTTCAATATCGTCCTTGAAACTCTAGCCAGAACAATTAGACAGACCAAAGAAATTAAAGGGATATGAATAGGAAAAGAAGAACTCAAACTATCCCTTTTTGCTGATGATATGATTATATACTTAGAGGAACCAGGAAATTCCACCAGAAAACTTTTAGATCTCATAAGTGAATTCAGTAAAGTAGCGGGATATAAGATCAATGCACATAAATCTAAGGCATTTTTATACATAAGTGATGAATCTTCAGAAAGAGAAATTAGGAAAACTACCCCATTCACAATAGCATTGAAAAAAATAAAATACTTGGGAATCAATCTCACAAAAGAGGTGAAAGACCTCTACAATGAGAACTACAGAACACTAAAGAAAGAAATTAAAGAAAACCTTAGAGGATGGAAAGATCTCCCATGTTCCTGGATAGGCAGAATTAATATTGTCAAAATGGCCATACTACCTAAAGTGCTATACAGATTCAATGCAATTCCAATTAAAATCCCAATGATGTACCTTACAGAAATAGAGCAAGCAATTATGAAATGCATCTGGAAGAATAAAAAACCCAGAATAGCTAAAGCAATCCTTGGCAGAAAGAGTGAAGCAGGGGGTATCGCAATACCAGATCTTCAACTCTACTACAAAGCAATAATAACAAAAACGGCATGATATTGGTACCAAAATAGAAAGGTGGATCAATGGTACAGAATAGAGGACACGGACACAAACCCAAATAAATGCAATTTTCTCATACTAGACAAAGGGGCCAAAAATATGCAATGGAGAAAAGATAGCCTCTTCAACAAATGGTGCTGGGAGAATTGGAAATCCATATGCAACAGAATGAAACTAAACCCCTATCTCTCACCATGCATGAAACTAAACTCAAAATGGATTAAGGATCTCGGAATCAGACCAGAGACCTTGCATCTTATAGAAGAAAAAGTAGGTCCAGAGCTTCAACATGTCAGCTTAGGACCAGACTTCCTCAACAGGACTCCCATAGCACAAGAAATAAAAGCAAGAATCAATAACTGGGATAGATTCAAACTAAAAAGCTTTCTCTCAGCAAGGGAAACTATCAGCAATGCGAAGAAAGAGCCTACAGAGTGGGAGAAAATCTTTGCCAATCATACTTCAGATAGAGCGCTAATCTCCAGAATCTATAAAGAACTCAAAAAATTCTACACCAAGAATGCAAATAATCCAATTGACAAATGGGCTAAGGAAATGAATAGACACTTCACAGAAGAAGATCTACAAGCAATCAAGAAACATATGAGAAAATGTTCAACATCTCTAGTAATAAGAGAAATGCAAATCAAAACCACCCTAAGATTCCATCTCACCCCAATTAGAATGGCGATTATCAAGAATACAAGCAACAACAGGTGTTGGTGAGGATGTGGGGAGAAAGGTACACTCATACATTGCTGGTGGGGTTGCAAATTAGTGCAGCCACTCTGGAAAGCAGTGTGGAGGCTCCTTAGAAAACTTGGAATGGAACCACCATTTGACCCAGCTATCCCACTCCTTGGCCTATACCCAAAGGACTTAAAATCAGCATATTACAGAAATACAGCCACATCAATGTTCATAGCTGCTCAGTTCCCAATAGCCAGATTGTGGAACCAACCTAGATGTCCTTCAATTGATGAATGGATAAAGAAATTGTGGTATATATATACAATGGAATATTACTCAGCCATAAAGAATGATAAAATTATGGCATTTGCAGGCAAATGGATGAAATTGGAGAATATTTTGCTAAGTGAGATAAGCCAATCTCAAAAAACCAAAGGACAAATGGTATCGCTAATAAGTGGATGATGACACATAATGGGGGGGTGGGAGGGGTTAATGTTAGGGTTAGAGTTAGGGTTAGGGAGGGGGGCAAGAATGGAGGAAGGAAGGACTGTATAGAGGGAAAAGAGGGGTGGGAGAGGGAAGTATCTTACATCATAGTGATCAGGAAACAGAGAGAGAGACTCCACTCTCCAGATAGAAACATATATATGGGATATATATATATATATATATATTCCAAAGCCACGCTCCAATTCCCACCTCCTCCAGCCACACCTTACCTGCCTCCAGTTACCACTCAGTTAACCCCATCAGGGATTATTTCACTGATTAGGTTAAGACTCTCAAAACTTGATCATTTCTCCTCTGAACCTTCTTACATTGTCTCACACATGAGCTTTTGGGGGACACCTCACATCCAAACCATAACACTACCATTCTACTTAAAAACCTTTCTTAAGTCACTCAGGCTTCTTTACTATTATCCCATTTGTACCCATGCACATGATTATTTTTCAGAGAAATATAAGCATTATCATGAAGGAAATTAAAGTTTGTTTAAAGGTTTTTTTCTTAAATCATGGCTACATTTCATGATCTATCTCCTCAATCAATGACTTACTGAAAGTACAATTTATGATGCTTGAAATCTCCTGATGTTATTAACAAGATTTCTCATACTTGAAGATGCATATCAACCAATCAAATCTTTTTATGAAACCCTCCCTCTTTTGGTTTCAGAGTTTAGAAAATTTCCTTAGCCACCATTGCTCCATGGCTAAAGTGGTATATTCTTTTGTGTAATTTGGATTTAGGTGGAAATGTATGTGGGTGTGTGGTGGGGATGGAGGTCATGTTTGCTGGTGTCTTAGGAACTAATTGCATTCTTAATAGCTCAATTCAAATAATTTTTAAATGTTTCTAGTAACTTTTATGACAAGTTCTAAAACATGATGGGGAAGGAATCATGAAAGCACATTTAGTGATAATTTCATATTATTAATTCATTACAGTTTATTCTTCCATTATGTGGAAACAGATAAAACAGATGAAACAGATTTTTATCTCAGCAAAGCCACCTATGCCAGTCAGTCTTGCACTGCATGGACAATCCAGTGGGTTTGGAATTAGATAGTTTGAGGTCAAATGTTCCATAATCACTGTGACCTAAGACACTGTTGTTTCAAGAAAAAAAAGAAGAAAATACTTTAAAAACATATTCTCAGGTTTAAATAAATTTGATCTTTGAAGATTAGCAAACAGTATTTTCTATATTTAAGAGTGCCATGCTTCACCAACTTACATCTGTTTAGTGCTTAAAATTCTAGGGCTAAAAAGAATCTTAAAATATATTAAGTAACACAGTTGGGCAGGTTAAAACCTCAGGATGGAATGCAAGTTGTTTATGGTCACATCCTAAGTGACCATGTGACTAGGGCTTGAGCCCAGATCCTTACCTCTCATGCTAGCTCTACTTTATTATGTATGGGTGTGGATATTAGCCTGCAAGTACATACTGATGAAAAATCGACAATGCTTTGAATTGAATAACAATTTGAGAGTTTCCTTAGTGATGGTGAATGTGGTGGTATGTAAGCTAGCTTACTATCTAAAATTGCTACCAATCTAAGGACACCAAGACTTAACCAACCTTGCTGCAGATGGACTGGAATAGCAACTGAAATAGAAACTTGTTATCAAAGAGGGAGGAAGGTACTAGTTTTGCCTGTAGACAAATGAAGTTCTTTTCTAAATTTGCATAATGAAAATAGTCTACTATTCTAGCCAGTCTTTAGAAGTCATTCATTAGTTCAATGGGTGTTTAAGATGTTAAGTCTTTACCAGTAACTGTGTTTGAATTGGTCAGGGGAAAAGCAGGCAAATAATGTGCCAAATAGTTTACAACAAGGGGGAGGTATAAGACAAAGAGAGTAATTACCACTATAGGTAATAATTTCCTTATTAGCACTTTGCTCCAGTGGGTAAAGATTTTTGTGTTTTGTTTATTGCTATATTTCTGGGACTCAGAACAGTTCTTGGCACATGATAAGATCTGAGTAAGTATTTGTTGAATCAATGGACTTCTTCAAAAGTGATGTGAACAAACATAAAAGGTATTGGCATTTGTAGAACATTAAACTAGGCAATCACTAAGTACTCAAAAAAAAAAAAAAAAAAAAAGGCACCTCCTCTATAGTCTCCATGCAAATAAGAGACATTCATCCTCCATGGTTCAGAGTAGCATGTGTTTCTCTGACAGCCTGGCTCACAGATGTAGTCTTTTTTTTTTTTTTTTTTCCACTTTGCTCAATACTTATTTAGAATTTTTCTCTTGCTATAAAACTTACATAACGAGAAGAACAAGTGTACAAATTCACTGAGATTTGGCAAAATTATTCACTTGGATAATTTAAACTCCTACCAAAATATACAAATTTACATCACTTAAAAAAATTCCCTTTTGCTCCTTCTCAATTATCATATAAATTAGACCAGGATCTTCTCCATGCATTTGTCTTTGGATTATGTCTTCACTACAGACTCTGAACCATTACATCAAAAATTCATTAATGCCAAATCCAAATTTATACATACCCAATTATTTTTCAAAAGAGCCTAAGAAGATGATTTTTTTAAAAAAAAGAATAAAAAAACTTAACACCAAAAAAAAAAAAAAAAAAAAAAACCAATCAATAAATGAGCTAAGGAACTGATGAATGGTCAAATGATATATGAAAAGATGTTCAACCTCTCTAGCAATTAGAGAAATGCAAATTAAAACTACCCTGAGATTCATCTCACCCCAGACAGATGACAATTATCAAGAATACAAGCAACAATAAATGTTGGTGAGGATGTGAGGAAAAAGATACACTCATACATTGCTGGTGGGGCTGAAAATTGGTGCAACCACTCTGGAAAGCAGTATGGAGAGATTCCTTAGAAAACTTGTAATGGAACCACCACTTGCCCCTGTTATCTTATTCCTTGGCATATACCCAAAAGGACTTAAAATAAGCATATTACAGTGATGCAGTCACATCAATGTTTATAGCAGCTCCCTTCATGATAGCTAAACTATGGAACCAACCTAGGTGCCCTTCAACACATGAATGGATAAAGAAACTGTGGTATATACACACAATAGAATATTACTCAGCCTTAAGGAAGAATGAAATTATGGCATTTGCAGGTAAATGGATGGAATTGGAGAATATCATGCTAAGTGAAATAAGCCAAACCCAAGGAACCAAAGGCTGAATGTTTTCTCTGATATGTGGATGCTAACACACAACAAGGGAGGGAAAAAATAGAAGTTCATTGGACTAGACAAAGAGGAATAAAGGGAAGGGAGGGCAGATGATAATAGGAAAGTCAGTAAAATGAATCAGACATATCTTTCCTATCCTCATATGCAAAACATGACCAATGTAACTCCACATCATGTACAACCACAACATTGAAATCCTAACTGGAACAAGTTATACTAATTCTTTGTCTGTATATTTCCAAATATACTCTACTGTCATGTAAAAAAAAACTGTAGTTTTAATATGCCTGTTTCCATCTTTCCTTTCTCACAATGTCTAAAGATGGAATTTTTTTTTTTTTTTTGGCAACAGCAGATTTTCATACCCTTTTGTGACCCTAGTGGGGCTTCAAAGAGATGATATAATCTACAGTCTGAGCAGAAATGTCCAGGTATGGGAGACTGAGGGGACCTGAGGGCATTCTGTGTCCTCCAAGGTCTACAGAAAGTATGTATCCTGAGCATCAGCCCACAGTTGGACATGGAGAATACTTGACCTTGGATTACAGCTGGCAGAGTGGGTTGAGATGGAGTCTAGGGAGCACCATGTGGGTAATGCTGTTTGGCACCTTCTTATGGCCACCTCTTCCTCTTCCCTTGCCTTCTTCACAGACTTCCAAGTGGATGTTTCCTTCTAGAAGCGAATGACTCACAACCCACTGACACATGATATTCCTTTGCATATCTTACAAATAATATTATAATCCCAGTAATGAAATCCACCATCTTCACAAGTTGATTGCCATTTTTCCACAAGTTATCAATTCCTTCATTATATTTGTATCATTTTGAGATATTCGTATTCAGAACAGTAGTTAGCAGGTTTCTACCCTTGTTGATCATCAGAATAATCAGGGGGAGCTTAAAAGATGTGGCCACACGAAACCACATATGTATCATGTCTGGGTGAGGGTCAGGCATCTGTAGAGTATAGGTGACCCCTGACTTATGATTTTTAAATTCTACAATGGTATGAAGAGATATGTATTCAGTAGAAACTTCACTTTGAATTTTGAGTTTTGATCCTCTCGCTGGCTAGCAATATGTGATATGATATTCCCTCTGGATGCTGGGGGCAGTAGTGAGCCACAGCTCCCAGTCAGTCATGTGATGACAAGCAATACTTGCTCTACAGGGTCCCATATTGCTAATCTGTGATGTTCAGTAGGTACATTGAAAATGCATTTTGACGAATGATAGTTTCAACTTATGTTGGGTTTATTGGGACACAACCCTCCCCACCCCTGAAGGTCTAGAAACATCTGTATTTTTAAAAAGCTCCCCAAAGACTCTAATATGCAGAGAAACTTGAGAATTTTGAAAGTAGATTCAGTTTTATGCAGCATTTAGAATTAGAAGTTCATTTTCTTTGCTCACATAATAGCTTAGCTCTTCAGATAATCATTAGGTTAAATATTGGAAGTGGCTAAGAAACCCACCCCTCCCACACCTCCCGCCCCAAATACCAGGCATTTTTTCTTGGTTTTACACGCAGCACTGAGAGGTAGAGTTACGGGAAGCCCTAGTTTGTAGGTGGGAAGTATGCGATTTCTCTCCACAGGCCTGGGGAGGTGGATTGCACTCCTGGCAGGACCAGGAACAAGGCCTCTAATCTGCCACTGGGGTGTGAAGCTGAAGGGCAGGAACCACCTCAGGTCTCGCATTGGTAATCATAGATACCATTTTTTTCCCAGCAACCTTTTGTGCATGGCACTATGTTAAGCATCTATAATCTTCTATTTATCTCTAATTTTCTCAACTAGGGATAGAAAGTTGATTTGCTGTTTCCAACTGACAGCAGAAATAACCAAAGCTCAATGAAGTAAAGCAACTTGCACATCACATAGCTTGTAGGCTATTTACCCAGGATTCCAAGACTCATCTATTATCTGACTCTAAAGCTAGATTCTTTTGCAGACCCATAGCATGAGAACACATTCTAAGCTGCTCAAGACAGCACTGGTTTATTCTTCTTGTCTCATGATTTTTTTCTTTATACTGGCAATTGAACCCAGGGTTTTGGGCATGTCAGGCAAGTGCTCTACCACTGAACTACACTTCAAGTCCCTTTTATTTTCAATTTTGATACAGGGTCTTACTGAGTTTCCTAGACTGGCCTTGCACTTTTGGATCCTCCTGCCTCAGTCTCCTGCCTGAGTAGCTGAGATTACAGGTATGTACCACCATACCTGGTTTGTCTTGTGATTTTTAATAACATCTCCTTTCATTCTCATAAGCACTGCATCACACATTAAGTTATGTGATCATTTTTTTTACACATTTTAATGACAGTGCTACAAAAACCAGGCTTTAATACAAGTGCATAGTGTGTCCATGAGTCTAGAAGGAGCAAGGTGGAAGATGGGCAGGGTGTCCTTTTAGGTGGTCCAGAGATAATTGATAAGGCAACTGTAGGTTTGAGAAGAATGGAGACTGATTAATAGAAGAGCAAACGGTAAACTGGAGGAAAGAAGGTGTTTTTCAGGGGGAGCAGGGGCGGAAGGGGGTAGGTGGTGCTGTGATATATACACATCCAAGAAGCAGGGTGGGGAGGAGAGTATGGTATCTGTACCAGGAAAAACAGGACACCTGGTTGGTGTCTCCTTGAAATTCATGTCGAAACTAATTCTCATTGTGGTGGTATTAGCAGGTAGAGCCTTTTGGGTAGTGATTAAGTCATGCGGGCTCCATACTTATGAAGGGATTAGTGCCTTATAACAAGACTGAAGGAAACTGGCTTGGGGCCTTTTTTTCTCTTCCACCCTTTTGCCACATGAAGACACAACCTTCACCCTTTATTCCTCTCAACCTTCTGCCATGGAAGTATGCAGCAAGCCAACCTTCTCCAGATACAAAAGGCCAGTGCCTTCATCTTGGACTTCCCAGTCTCCAGAACTGTAAGAAATAAATTTCTGGGTTTTTAAATTTATTTTTAATTTTTACAGACTGCATTTTGATTCATTGTACACAAATGGGGTACAAATTTTTATTACTATGGTTGTGCACATTGTAGATTCATACTATTCATGTAATCATACATATACAGAGGGTAATGATGTCTGTCTCATTCACCATCTTTCATACCCCTGTCCCCTCCTCCCTCTCATTTCCCTCTACGTAATCTAAAGTTCCTAAATTCTTCTCCTACCTGCCACCTTCACTCATATTATGTATCATCATCCATTTATCAAGGAAAACATTCCACCTTAGGTTTTTTGGACTTGGCTTATTTCACTTAGCATGACATTCTTCAGTTCCATCCATTTATCTGCAAATGCCATAATATTATTTTTCTTTATGGCTGAATAGTATTTCATTGTGTACATATACCACAGTTTCTTTATCCATTCATCTGTTGAAGGGCATCTAGGTGGTTCCACAATATAGCTATTGTGAATTGAGCTGCTATAAACATTGATGTGGCTGTGTTACTAAATTACTCAGCCTTGGGTATTTTGTTATTGCAACACAAACAGATGAAGAAGGTGTTAAAATATGATTTTCAAAAAAAGTTAAAATTATGATTCCCATTACAGGGGACAAATAACATCATTTGAATTCAGAGATTACATTTATAACATATGAGCTTGTGGGGGACACATTCAAACCACAACAGAGTGTTAGAACTTGGGCTTATATAACACTTCAGCAGAAAATAATAAATTTATAGAAAAGTGACAGGACAAAGGAGAACTGCTTTGGGCTTCCAAGAGCGGCAGAGCATGGAAAGGGAGATAATTGGGGAAATGACAGAACTTAAGGGTTGTTGTAGTCTGGTTTGTCATATAAATTCCTCAGTGGCATCTTTTGCATTATCTTTGGTGATAAGTTCATATCCTTTTCCTGATCTAGGAAGAGGGGGCATCTGTTCAAGGGGGATATTATGATATGCTTTCAGGCAGATATGAGAGGGCAGAGGACTTTTCTTACATCTGCTTCTTCTCAGTTGCCTTCAGTTCAAGATAGTCTTTATGCCAAACTGTCATATTTTGGGGTGCCATATTTAGCTGCACTGTACCTGTGAATATGTCAACTTACATGGTAAAAGGAACTTTACAGATATAATTAAGTTTAGGATCTTGAAATAGGGAAATGATCATGGATTTTCTGAATGGGTCCAAGATATACAAGTCATATTATAAGAGGACTGCAGTTGACACAGAGTCAAAAAGGAGGATATGAAGATAGAAGCAGAGATGAGAGTAATGTGAGGAAGAGGCCATGAGCCCAGGAAGATAGGCAATTTCTAGAATCTGGAAAATGCAAGGAAATAGCTTCTCTCCTAGAGCCTCAGGGAAAATAAAACTCTGCTCACACTTGGATTCTAGACTTCTGACCTCATAAATAATATTTTGTTGTTTAAGCAACAAAGTTTTTGGTAATTTGTTATAGCAACAATAGGAATCTAATACAGATCCATCAACTCTTCAATTGAGGACATTAATAGAAGGCTTACAAGTAAGACTCTTTTAATCTCTTGCCTCAAAATCATTGCTTTGCTGTTTTCACCAATCCTAGACCGGCATCAGTATTCCTGCTTAATTCTAATCAACTCCTTCCTTCTTGCTTTGAAAAAAAAAAATCTACTTTAAATAAACTTCTAATTCTCAATAAATTCTGACCTTGCTATTCATTCTTCTCTGTTCCCTAAAACATTACCAAAACTCTGAGTAGAAGGTGGTTTCCCTTACCACAGTAAATAATAAGCTCAGCTTTGTCTAATCAACACATTGTGCTTGGTGCATGCCATGGTTTGGCATTGTTTAATTGTGGTTTATTGTTTAATGTGTCCCCCTTGTGTATTCCAGCAGGATGCTGTATTTGTCACCTGTACCACTGCCCCATCACCCATTGTGATTAAAGAGTTGGTGGCCAGGGTGGCATGATTGGGAGAAGGTATAACTTTTGGGAGGAAGGTCTTTAGGTCATTGGGGTTGTGCTCTTGTAAGACATTGTGCAACCTCAGTCTTCCTCTGTCTGACCTCCTCTTTGCAAGGTATGTGGAAGAACATACAGATATAAGAAAAGCCCTTTTCCCTGACATAACTGCATCGGGAGTTAGATGTTATGCCTTTTAACCTCTAAAACCATGAGCTAAATGAAACTTTCCTCTGTATAAAAAAATTTAAAAAAAAATTTCCTTGGGTATTTTGCTTTAGTCACACAAAGATGACTAATCCAGTACTGTTTTGGGAACTAACTTTTGACTGTCACCTGGGTAAAGCCATCATCTCTGACTAGTTTCTTAAGTTATTGCTTCCAGAGCCTCATAGCAGCTTTCGTGAACATCAATCCTTGCTTTCAGCTTCTTGGCCAATAGGTCCAATGGCACAGGTCACAAATACTGCATCCTGCTGGGATATGCAAGCCCCTATTGGGTGTGAAGTGTATGCTTCTGTCCTCTCATAGAGGGCCAGCATTTGGGTAGAGGTGAATAGAGGCATGGACTCCCATAGGGCTGTACCTAGTGGCTGGGCTCCAGCTTGGAGTGTAGATCACTATCAGACTAGTCAGGACAGATAAGTAAGGTTTGGTTGGTTCGCATTCAACAAACCTCAAGAATTACTGGACGGCAGCTTCCCAGGGTCTTTCAATACAAGGTTCATAACCAGACATTTGGAAACTGAATGTGCTGGCTCATAATTTCCTGGGGAAAGTGGCTTGAAATGCTGTCTCACCACACAGCAGTACCATTTGGGAAAATTTTTGATTGAGTCACTAAGACAAGAAGCTTGTGTTGACTCCATTTACTTCCCTTAGTGTTATAATCCCCACGACTCCATGGTCTTCCATTTTAGCCCCCTTTAATTGCCTTATCACACCCGGTATGGCTGATTTCTTCTGCTCCTCCATACTGTCCTATTCAGTCAACAGAATGGTTTCCAATGGCTCATGGTTTCACACCTGCCTTCTCAATATCAAACCTCGGTTATATCATATCAACGACTCTTTCAAAAAGCCTTGTTTTCTTGCCCTTTTGTACTTCCCCCTTTGTTCAGTCTGGAGCAAACTCATTCAGCTGTCTTCACTCCTGTCTGCTAGGGATCTGTCCCTTCCTGGACTGTGCCACTAGATGAGAGTGGTTTCTGGCCTCTGTGTGACCTCACTGACATTCATCCTCCCATTTACTTGCCTTTTCAGTTCCTTTTCTATTTGCCTTTCTAAGTATTACAGACTTTTGCCAGTCTCCTCAAGCCCCACCCCCTGAACTTGACACTCTTGTGGACATTTCTCAAAGAAAATGGATTCCCCAAAGTACAAATCCTTCTAACTTCTCTTCTACTTCTTTTATAGGCAGGTTCTACCCATTTCTACCCCTTCTCTCTTCTAGAAGTGGTCCCCTGAGGATCAGCCCCAGGCATGAATTATAGTCAGCACCTCCTTTCTTTTGTCATACTTCTTGAAGATTTTTCTTGTATTGATCCTACCACCTCAGAATGGGAAATTCTCAGTTTTCTTGAGGTCCTTTCCTCTCAGCCTCTTTGACCTTAACCTCAACATAAACTATCATTCTATGCACTGCCTTTCCTTGTCCTCAGTCTCAACCACAGTTTAACACATTATCACCTTTACCCATTTAAAGAGCAAAGAAAAATAGGCACAAGATTACAAGGCAGGCATATAAGCTGGCCATCAAACAATCTCATGGGACTGTGTAATTTTCTACAGTAATCAGGAAAGGCTTTGGACCTCAGCTCTTCTATTCACAAATGAAATTTTCAAGAGTCCCATAAGCAATCTAGGTAGATAGATTCATGGTGACCAAAATCAAAGTGGCCTGATATTAAACGAGAAACCAACATACCACCTTGAAAATCTATAAACAGACTATGCTGTGCACCAGAATTCTTTCTCAGTAATAAATGTACACAAGAAGCCCAATTATAGAATTATTTAGCAATAATCATGATGACTTAAGAATATGGTTCATGGTTTCAATTTATCATACAAGGAGGTAAGTATGTTTAGAACATTGACATTTGGAGGGCCTAGATGACTAAACTTGTAGGTCAGAGTCTTCAGAGGTCAAGACTGTGCTGTATAAACAAATTTTATTTCTTTGATTTTTAAAATGTATTGGTTCTTTTTAGTTATACATGACAGTAGAAATTCATTTTGATATAATTCTACAAGCATGAAATATATCTTATTCTAGTTAGGATCCCATTCTTGTGGATGTACGTGATGGTGGAATTCACTGTGTTGTTTTCATATATGTACATAGGAAAATTATGTCACATTCTTTCCACTGTCTTTCCTTTTCCCCCTCCCTTCCCTCCACTTCCCATTGTCTAATCTACTGAACTTCTATTCTTCCTCTCACCTCCCCTGCTTATTCTGAGTTAGTTTCCACATATCAGAGAAAACATTCAACCTTTGGTTTTTTAGGACTGGCTTGTTTCATTTAGCATGATAGTTTCCGGATCCACCCATTTGCTGGCAAATGTCATAAAGTCATTCTTCTTTATGGCTGAGTAATCTTCCATTGTGTATGTATGCCACATTTTCTTTATCCATTCATCTGTTGAAGAGCACCTTGGTTGGTGCCCAGCTTAGCTATTGTGAATTAACCTGCTATAAACATTGATATAACTGCATCACTGTAGTATGTTGATTTTAAACCCTTTGGATATATACCAAGGAGTGGGATAGCTGGACCAAATTGTGGTTCCATTCCAAGTTTTCTGAGGAATCTCCACACTGCTTTCTAGAGTAGCATGTGCACTATTACATCTTTCTTTAAACCTGTTAGGTTCATCAGCTGAACTTGATTGTAAAGTCTCTTCTTGCTTAGCCTTGGCTATATTGTGCATGTCAGAATTAAATATTGATTTTGCTAATCAGGCTTTCAGAGTTCTAAGTCATGATGCCACTTTAGATCACCAGTGACTTCTCTACTGCCAAACCCAGTAGCCAATTTTCATTCCCACTTTTCTTTCAGTATGTTAACCAGCCCCTTTCCTCACATTATCCCATTAGCTTCTTGCTCCTACTTTGTCCTGATTTTCTCCTTGTCTTTCTAAATCATTCTTCTTGATATTGAAGGGTATTGGGATATGCTACTCAGAAATATAACATTATGGCATAAAGATTATTTTGAAATCTGAAAGCAATTGAGAAACTTTAAAATGCAGGAAAAGATCTCTATCCTTCCCCTATCTGCATAAAAATGGGGCATATATTTCCCATCGTAAAGGGTCCTCCTCTTTCATACTAGGGAAGGCAGAACACATTTTTATCAGTGGAGATGAAGATAGCACTGAGATGGGTCTGCATTTAAAAAAACGACCTCACTGAATAACCCTCATGCTCAGTTAGTCTCCCTTGTCTATTTGCCTTCCCACACTCACCACCTCTTTTGTTAAAATGATATGAAAGTCGTTGGGTCTCACTGCTTTTTTGGGTCTTCACTTCTCTCTGAAGGTCTCCAGGTACACATAAAAATTAACTTTAACTTCAAGAAAAATTGTTTGCTTTTTTCCTGCTAGACTGTCTTCTGTGAGTTTTATTTGTAGATCTCATCTGGAGAATAGAAGAGGGGGGAAGAAAATATTTTTCCTCCCCTCTAATGTCTTTGCTATCTTCTGCCTACTTTAGCAGTATTGTCTCTTTTCAACAACTCCCCTTGTTATTGTTCTCACAGGGCACATGATTCTGTTTCCTAATTATGATGTTGCTTCTTAGATCTTTATCATTTATTCATCACCTAATATTTGAGAAGCACTTTCATTGCTCTTGGTCCCTAGGAACAATGACAATCAGAACCAATGCCTTCAAGTTTACTTTCTAGAGAAGTGAATTTTAAAATAAGACCATAAATTTATAATATATCAGATGTTGGTAGGGAAATGTAGAAAAATAAATCAGGCTCAGAAGATAAATATAATAATCACACTATTGATATTTAGCAAATATTATTCTTTAAATATTATGGTATGTTAAGAACTGTGCTCATCACTTGTCTTTGTCTAACTTAAACCTTACAGTAAATATTATTACTCACATTTTGCAGAAGAGGGTCATCATTGTTCAAAGTCACCACTAATAAAAAAGTAAAACTGGGACTTAAATGCAGATTAATCTAACTACAAAACTGTTTTCTTAATCCACATTCTGTAGTACCAAATAAAAACCAGCAATTGCACTCAAACCATCTGAGGAGATTAAAAAAAAAAAAAAAAGAAAGAAAGAAAAGTACAGATGTCTGTGCTCTGTCTAATGCAGTATACATTTCAATAAACATCTCTGTGGGTGAAGTTAGGACTTAGGGCATTTTTGAAAAAGTGCAAGATAATATTGTATGGGAGAGACAGAGAGAGATCCCCTCACCTCCTTAGATCTTATGTGAGCTCTTTGGACCTAGGAACCCAATTAATACAAGTTTCAATTAACAAGAGAAATGTATAAAATTTTACTAAATTTACACATGCAGAGGGGATCTTCACAAAAGAGAGAAGGCTGAAGATATCACCAAGGCATGATGCTTTTATCCTTTTTAGAAAAAAAAAAAAAAAAAAAACGTTGTGAAGGAATGACAGGAGAGATGGATATCTGGACTGGGGTTCTAACTTCTAGGAATGTTAATAAGAGATATAGCTGTACCAGCTAATGGAACATAATAGTTACTTTGGAGTTTGTGTATTCAGATTCAGTGCAGCTCCCATTATCAGTCTGTAGAGACCAAGGCTGTTTTCCAACATTGATCTGGGAAGAGCATCCCTCCCTGAAGAATGTTAATGGCTTGCTGCATGTAGGGAAAGACAGGTAAAATGGCTGTATCTGATTTCAGCTTGAAATAGTCAATATATGACTATGGCATATTTTGAGATGGCATGTCCTTAATTCTTTGGACATGAGACTTGTTCTTGACTCCTATATCCAGCTCCTAATAGTCTGTCAAGAATCTTAGTTTAGCTGGGTACAGTGGTGCATGTAATCCCAGTGACTCAGAAGGTTAAGGCAGGAGGATCACAAGTTCAAGGCCAGCCTCAGCAACTTAGGGAGGCCCTAGGTAACTTATTGAGATCCTCTCTCAAACTAGAAAATAAAAAGGGCTGGTGTTTTAGTCATTATTTTCACTGCTGTGACCAAAAGACCTGACAAGAACAAATAATTAGAGAGGAGGAAAAGTTGATTTGGGGGCTCATGGTTTCAGAGATCTCAGTCCATAGGCAGTGGGTTACTTTTGGGGGGCTCAAGGTGAGTCAAAACACCATTGTGGAAGAGAGCAGAGAGAGATGTCACTTGCCAGATATAAAACACATACTCCAAAGGCACACCCCAATGCCCACCACCTCCAGCCACACCCCACCTGCCTTCAGTTACCACACAGTGAATCCCCATCAAGGAATTAATTTATTTATTGGGTTAAGGCTCTTATAATCCAAACACTTGACCTCTGAATGTTCTTGCACTGTCTCACACATGAACTTTTGGGGGACACCTCACATAAACCATAATAGCTGGGGATGTGGCTCGGCAGTTAAGTGCCCCTAGATTCAATTCTTGGTACCAAAATAAATAAATAAAGAAATGAATAAAAAAATAAATAAATCTTAGTTTAACATGTACAAAACAGAGCAAATTGCTTTCCTTCCAGACCTCCTTTCCCTCTATTTTTCATATTTATTTATTGTAAGAACCCAGAAACCACTCTGGACATGGGAACTCATATAAGGGAGTTTATTAAGCAAACAGGCAGAGCATCTCCCTGCAGGGTAAGAGAGGAAATGAGAGGAAAAGAGAGAAAGAGAGAGAGCACACGCAAGAGAGAGTGAAATGGAGGAGAGAGCATGAAAGTGAGGAGGAGAGAGAGAGAATGGCAAGGGAGATATTCTTAAGCGGTGGAATTCTGCAGGCTAACAGGGGACCAATAATGGAGAAAGATACTTGCAAGCTGACTGATGAACCAATAGCTAGCTAGGACGTTCACAGACTGACAAGCTAGGGAAATGAAGCAACGTAAAGGGCAGGGGAGCAGCTTTATATTATATTATATTCCCCCATTTTTGTTTTTGTAAGATCTTTTGTTCTCCAATTCTCTCCCCCCTTATCTCTCCTTCCTGCCTACATGACTAGGCCTGGTTTTGCAGGTGAGATGTAAAAAGTAAGAAGTGGATGGGGTGGGGGAGAGCCAAAGTAATTCAGCCAGGCAGGGGCCCAGGGGGCATTAATTAGCAGCTCCTTGCTTGCAGTCCTTGATAAGGGCAGGGAAATTTGAAAATCAATGGGCTCCAAAGATCCTTCTCCCAGGGGCAGTCTCCAACTTCCAGAGGCAGATGGCTTTCATGGACTTAATTTCCACAATTTGATCAATCCTCTATTTCTACACTAACTGCCTGTCCCCAATTCTGGCTTCATTCCCCCCTCTAGTTTTAGGAACTCCTTACTGCTGTAGGGAAAGTGGGGCAGCAACCACTCTGGCTTCTTAGAGCTGGAAGGGGGCAGCATGGGGGAAGTAGTTTGGCATTCCCTTTTAGAAATCAGGTCAATAGAGGGGTCCATGGTAGCAGTCTGGTTGGGGAAGAGCAGTTTGTAAAGGCATATTGGGGGTGGGTGCTTCTATGAAAGAAGGACAAAAAGACATGAGTACTAAAATGAGGTTAGTACAAGATAAATGTTGCAGAATCTGGAATATATTAATGAATATCATGAAGATGACAGGAGTCAATAATCCCTCATCAGAAGGTGGAAGAGCTGAGAAATTGTTCCCATAACAAGACCTAACAAAGGTTGGAGAGGACAAGGCCTTCATTTGGGAACTTTAACATTGTCCAGGTTATCATGAATGTAAACACAACATTTAACTCTTAATGTCATTGATGTCCCCAGAAAATATAGTTAAACTACTTTATTGGTATAACCTGTGTTTAGTAGAGATCTGTATATTTCTGTTACTAGCAAACATAGATTAAGCCTACCTGTGTCTGTAGACCTTAAACTGACTAAAAACTTCTGACTCTGGCAGTTTCTCTTGATAGTTATCAGGCACATTTGCCTAAGAATCTCTCTTTTGTAGCTTCCATTCTTTTTTCCAGTGGGCTAGCACAAGTGTATATTTTAACTATTATTTCTTTTAAATGCCAAAGAATAGCTATATTTTGGTTTTAACTGTTTTCCTAGGTGTCTAAGATCAAGCTGGTCAAATTGACCTATTCCTGTCTTGTTAAAGAGCCAGCTGATTTCCCACAGGGGTCATTCATGGGGAACGTGAGAGCACCTTCTTAGCTCCTTAGCACCATTCGTTAGGCAGGGTCTCCTCGATGAGGTGGCTTCCCTTGGAAGCATCAGGGATGTCTCCTTTTTCCAATGACCCTCCTCTGCAGCAGGTGCACTAATTGACTTTTTATCCTTTAGTGGTCTCATCAACCTCCCTGATTGGGAGGTCATGTGACCCAGAGTTGCAAAGCTCCTTAGAGAAGTCCTTTTGTTCCCTGGGTTCAGGCTGACTTTGAGGACAAGATACTGGTTTTTGTTGGCCTCTGTATTTAATTTCAATCTCTAAGTTTGATCTTAACCATCCAGCAAGTCAGTCTCACTGGTCATAAAGTAAGAGTACTGGGCTTTAATTTCAATGTCTATAACTTTATAGTTATTTACCCTTTTATTTAACTGGAGTTTGTATAAGTACTGGAGGTTACCATTATATACTATCTGTTCTGTAGGTGATGGCTTATTATCACAAGTTACCTAGGTTCTGTGTTCTTGAAGCAGTACCTCTGTAAAACAGGTAACAGTTTTACAAAATGAAATTGGCAAGAGTAAAAGCATATTCAGCTTGTATAGTAGCTATCTTGAATTTTTCCCATTTGAGATCACAGTAGTTTTACAACAAGAACCACTCTTTTGAATATAACTTTAAAGAAGCTGGAGACTGACTTATTTTGGAGCCACTCTAACATGCAGTAAGGTGGGAGGGGAGGCAGAGCCTTATCTCAGGTAAGGCACGGCTCTTTACAAATCTTAAGTGAAGTGTTTTAATTCTGATGTTGATCTTTGCTTACTTCTTAAATATCATTTTAAGAAGTTTACATATATTGATTCCTGAGTCTATGTGAACATTAGTTAACACAATTTAACATTATATTTAAAACATGAACTAAAGAAAGGCTGAGAGAGCTTTTAACTTTCCTTTTGTGTGGCAAAATGCTTTCATGTTTCATGGTATTAACCTTTAAACAAATCAGGCTCTCATTTTTTTATCTCAGTGTAAAACGTAACAAATTTTACATATACCCTATTGATGATAGGTCCTATAGTAGAACATTAAATGATAGAAATAAATCCCCAATAACATTTCCTAATTTTTAAAAAATGAACTTAAAATTAATCACTTCTTAATTCTACTTTGACTAGGACAATGAAACTGTGGCTTAAATAAACTATTCAGCACCATTTGTTTGTACTCTTCTTATAAGTTTAAAATTACCATTACAGACAAGTTTAATTTGGAGAATAGCAGCTTGATAAATTTTCTGCTTTAAAGGCTTGTATACCTGGAAAATATGAACACATTAATATACAAAGAATGAACATTCCACAATTATTACCAAATTTAGTTTTTAAAGAAAAATTTAGACTCTGTAATGTAGTACAATACTTTAACAGCTGTTGTTTATCCATAATTGTATAAACGTCAATTTTTAAGACTAGTTGTTCTAAAGAATAGAACTTAACAGACATAATATTAAGAATAAATTTTACCAACCTATGAAAACACCAATAATGTTTAAGTATGTTACTCCATGGAATTTAAGGAATTGAGAGTATTCAATGCTATTTAATAATTAGCATTTTAACTTTGTAAATTAATCAGATGTCTCTAACATTTGAGTAATCCCATACATGTCAACTCTAATTCACTCATCTTATTGTAAAAAAAAAAAAAACCAAGATGTCAGACAAATGTACCAGCAGTATTTGCCATCTCTTTCCTGTTGAAGAAAAGTCCTAGAACAATCGATGTTAGACATTTTATAAACATCAACCACCTAGAGACTTGTGAGTTAATTTTAAAGACATTTTACTTTTATTAGTTTACCCAATTTAAATTGAACCTTTTTAAATCATGTGAATTAAAAGTATTTGGATCCATTTTTTAAAATTTTAATTTTATGTGCACATATTTAGTTGCACACAGACAGACAACACATAACACAAAAGCAAAGACCTTGTAATGTTTATCTCCATTGCAGTGTAACAGATGTTCAAAAATAACTCTAGAGTTGGATAAAAAGAACTGACCAAAAGTCATTAACCTAGGTATGTAGGATCAAAATTGTAAGCTCACAAAATATAGCATTTAAGAAAAACAAGAGTCCTAGAAGAAAAATGATAATGGCCATTAATTATAGCATGAGGGAGTGAGAAAGAGAAAGGCAGAGAGAAGAGGTGAGAGGGAGAGAGAGAGTGTTCTGTATTGCAGCCCAGGAGAAATTTTAAATGGACACTTTTTTTTTCCCCCTTGGGTTTGAGACTGGTCTCCCACTGCACCTTCTGGCCTCCTCCATTTACATTTCAGTGTAAGCTTGAGTGAGATCTGAAAGAAACTGAGATAACAGGTTCTAGCAGAAACTTGATGCCTAGGGCATTTGGATGCAGAAAATTGTGAAACATTATCTCCCACTACTTTTGAGGAATGGGGCTGCTATATCATACTCCTTACTGCGACATGCCACTGACTGTTGGGCTGGTTACTCCCTCCACACCGGCCATCTCCCATAGGGGGACTAGAATATGTGCGCGGAACCTCGTGGCAGGAGGACTGGGTGGGCTGGGCAGGAGAACCAAAGCAGAAACAGAACAGGGCAAAGGAGATGGAGAAGCAGTGGCTGGAGGGGCCTCTGCTGCAGCAGACCAGTATCAGGGTGGTTTGTTAGCTGAGTCGAAGTCGGAGGAGGAGGAGGGATTAAGAGGGGGAGAAGAAGCCAAAAGGAGGCATTCAAGTTTGCAGGGAGAGCAAAGAAGAACAAGAAAGAAAAGACTTGAAGATAAGGACTCCCTTTCCATCTGACCTCTTGCTCACAGAAGCTGTGTGCCATTATGTGGCCATTTTGGATTGATTATCTAGGCCAGGGGTCAGGTAAAGGGGTTTAAGGTTGTCTAGCAGACACCCCAGGGGTGAATCTGCTGGAATGGAGAACCCAGATCCCATGGGGGAGACTGATACAGCTGAGTTAGTGTCCAGGGTGTCCCAAGGTCAGAGTAGTCAGCTGGAGATGAGAAGGCAGCACAGAGAAGGGGTCATCACCCAAGCATCAGTCTGTGTGCCGGGCAAAAGTCAAGAGAGTTGAGGACCTGACATCAAGGTTTTTGAGATTGAGAGTGAGCATGAAGAGGGGCTTCAACCCTGAGAGAGAATCTCCACCGTAAGATCAGGAACCCACACGGCAGATAAGACCAACAAAGGGGGCCAGCCGTAACTGTAAAAGTCGTGGCTGGGGGTACCCCCACCCCTCAGCCACCTCGAGGGCCCCAGACACTCAATGGTTGCTTCTCAGGTCAGCAGAGGAGTGTTTAAGTTGGCCTAGGGGAACCTACCTAGGGAACTCACCAATCTGAAGTCTGGTGATGGATGCAGAGCAGAGTGTCTGGGCGAATGGAAGGTGAGGCTGTGTCCGGGGGGCACTGGGGCATCAGATGGGGTTCCACCTGCTTAAGAGACAGTGGAAGAGCCCATCTGAGTCACGGCACCAATGTAAGAAGCCAGAAACCACTCCGGACACGGGAACTCACATAAGGGAGTTTATTAAGCAAACAGGCAGAGTGTCTCCCTGCAGGGTAAGAGAGGAAATGAGAGGGAAAAAAGAGAGAGAGAGAGAGAGAGAGAGAGAGAGAGAGAGAGAGAGAGAGAAATGGAGGAGAGAGTAAAAAAGCAAGGAGGAGAGAGAATGGCAGGGGAGATAGCACTCTACCAGCTGAGCTATCTCCCCAGCCCCAGGGGAGATATTCTTAAGCAGTGGAATTCCTCAGGTTAACCGGGGACCAATAACGGAGAAGGATATTTGCAAGCTGACTGATGAACCAATAGCTAGCTAGGATGTTCACAGACTGACAAGCTAGGTTGTAAGTTGGGAGGTGGGGGAAATGACTGCAGCGTAAAGGGTAGGGGAACAGCTTTATAATATCATCATTCTTATGAATTATTAGTCTAGACCCAGTCAGGAGAGAAAGGTCCCAGTAACCAGAAAGTTTAATTTTAAAAAAATTGCTATAATAGAGGGTAAAAGTAAAAAAGAAATAGGCTAGAAGGAAGTGAAGTCTAGAGAATTTGGGAATGGCAGACGAAAGAAGGAGCCACCAACCCCATGGCTGAGAGACAATAAAGAACCACCCCACCCCTCCAAGACTGGGATCCAGGCCTTGTTGGAGAGGATGGCAGAGAAGTTGCTATGCCTGCAGAACTTACCAGAAATCAGTCTTCTAGGGTGCCAAGGAAAGCTGTTCACTGGAGCAGGCATTCCACTAAAAAACATCTGAGGGGGTCTCCTGAGGGGTGACTAAGAGCTGCCAGGAACTGGCAGAGCTTCCAGTGTTACAGGAGCAGGTGCTGGAAAAATATGCATGCATGAGCACACCAGAACTAGGAAGTGAAACCCTTTCCTCCTGTGCCCTCTACTGACAAAGCTTAACATTGTGCCAGCTGGCAGAGGAAACATTTTAAAAGTCCAGGTCCAATCTCACAGAGCAGACTTTGGGTGAATTTGGAGCTGAGCAGCTATAAATTGCTCACAGGCACATGGGGGATTATCTGAGGCTTCCTCCTTCCCTTGCCCTCTGGTCCAATTGGCACCACATCCTGCTGAGCTTCCCCTGGAAATGTCCAGGGATCCTCACGACTGCCTCATCATCTTCTGCCTCTTCATTGGTCATCTGCTGCTCAGCTCTCCCCATTTCTGTATTTTTCCCACTGCTTCCAGAGACACTTTTTCCTGAAGTCAAATGCATTTAGTGATGGACTGGGCAAATGCATCTTCTCTGAATTTATACAGGATACAAATGAAACCACAGATTCAACCTTTTCTATATCTTAATAAAGTCCAAGCTCTCTGTTCCTTTGGGTATTCTGATCGCTACTTTCCAGGAAGGGTTCATTCAAGACAAATGCAACAATAGTTTGGAAGTAGGATATTATAGCCCTTAGGCAAGACATCCATCAGTCAGAAATTGAAACCAATGACTGGTCACAGGACTGTTTATAGATCAAACTTAGATGTCACCCTTAAGAGTACAAGCTAGAGATAGAACAGTTTTATCCAAATTTGTTGTTCAGTTCAGTGATAGAATTCCTTTACTTCTTATATTGATGTGATAGTCCTACTCTATGACTATTAAAACACTTCCCTCCATTATTTCTGGTTTACAATTCCTTATGAATTTTTTTCACAATTTTTTCCTACACTTTCAAGATGTATTTGCTTAATCATTTTCTCTTTACTCCTATAATACTGGCATTTCTAAGGCCTGTTCTATAATTCCTACCCTTCTTGCTCTTTCAGGATGATTGTTTCCACTCTCAAATTATGTTAATGACTATCAAAATCTGTCACTTTTTTAGCAATTATTATATGCCAGGAACTATGTTTATTTCTTTGTATGTTTTATCTCATTTAATTCTTACAATAATCTTAAAAAGTTATTATTACCATCCCCATTTGGCATGAAACTCAAAAAAGTTGTGTAATTTGCTCAATTCCCAGCTTAGAAGAGCTAGGATTTGATCTGATCTGACTGCAAAACTGTTGTTTTAAACTTACTATATGTTACCAAACATCACCAACCCAGATTGTTATCTTGAACATGAGGCTGGGGCCTCATACCTGTGGGGACACTTTAGAGACAATTGGTAAAAAAAAAAATTTAAAGACTTGCTTTGTCTCTCCTGATTCTTATTGAAAAAAAATCTTTGTAGCTAGTTTTGACGTATGCTATTGACGCACAACAGGTAATGAGAGCTTGAAACTTATGCTCAGCTTTCTACAGGAACAATACCAGGATGTGTCTCAGGAACTTTGACATTAATGTGAACAAACCGACCTCACCTTTCTCTAGATCTCCCCTTATGTTTCTCATATCATTAATATATCACCATCCATGCAAAAGTAAGACATTTGGGAGTCATCCTAAAACCCTCCTGCTCCCTTACCCTCTTTATTGGCTTCAAATCCTAAAGAATTTACCCCAGAGATATCATTTCCACTGCTACCTCCATTTCCACTACCACCTTCTAACTGGTCTCCTCCCTTTTAATGTCTCCATACTATAAGTTCATCCTATATCTTGCTGCAAGGGTCATCTTAATTTTTCCAAGATTTGTCTTTTGGGGACTATGCAAATAGTTATTTTATTGTTTTGCACAAAGGAAAATGAGGCAGGGAAATGTTGAATATCTGGTTAAACTATCACAAAGCAAAAAGATCATGGCAATTTAATGGCATATTGGACATTCTTGAGTTTTACCTTTTGAACAGCAGTTAGCATGTGAACAGATGTAAGAAAAACCACAAGACAAACCTGAAGGACTAACCAGGAGGATTTTTGTTTTCCCCATTCTGAATTTCAATACTTGTAAATAGAATCTCTGCAAGTTATGTGTATAAATGAAAACAAGGAATCAAGTTTTCTAGGCTGTCAATTTATATACAGTTTACAGAGTAAACTCGACTTTGAACACACAAAGGTTTTGGGATGTGTGTGTGTAAGAAAACTATATATGTGTTAAATATGTACATATGCAAAATATGTATATTTGCATATGTAGATATTTTACACACACACACACATACACATATGTTTCTAGTTGTGTGCTTCCTCAACTGTTGGGGACTATATTGAAGAGAATTTAGGAATTATGTAAGAGGGAGTTGGTGAGTCCTAAACATTGTTGGCTCATCTATAGACTGATAGAAACGTAGTTGCCATCTATAAAAATGATTCACATGTATGTAATGTACAGTGAATAAAATGTATAGTAAATGAAACACAGCCTTAAAGTGTGACCAAAGTCATAGTAGGTTACTTCATGATAAGTTTTTCTGTCAATGGATACTAATTATAACTACCCTCATGCAAGTTTAATTCTTTGATGTTAGAAAAGGCCCCCACATACTCAGGAAACATTATTATGTATTTCAATACTTTATAGTTTTGAAAAAAAAAAGGATTTCAAATGGAAATGCTGAGTTGAAGATGGATGTAGTAGTATAGAATTTCTGGAAAGTCTGGGATTAAAATATAAATTGGAGTCATCAGCATGTAATATTATTTTAAAGTCATGAGACTGGATTTGATTGTTGACAATGTTGTTCACCACTCAGATAACAGATTAAAAAAGTAGAAGGGATTCAAGGAACCAAGCTGAAGATTTCTCCAGTATTAGGAGACCAAGATGTCATTCAGGAATAAGCAAAAGAGAATGACTGCTGAAAAAATAAAAAACAAAAAAAACAAACAAAAGAAAAAACAGGGAAATCAAGATAGTGTATTTCCTGAAATCCAAATGAATCAAGCATTTAAAGGGAAGAGAGGGTAGTTAATTGTGTAGAATGTTACTGAAAAACTTACTAAGGTGAGGACTGAGATTGGCCATTGGATTTTACATACTGAGGAATTTAGAATTTGGAATTAAAGGAATTTTGCTGTGAAGGTAAAGAAGACATAGAAAAATAGATGAAGGAAGAGTAGAGTTATAAAGTCAAGAAGGTGTGTGTGTATGTTGTTGTTGTAACAGTGGGAGAAATAATAGCATGATCACACACTGAAGGGAAAGCTCCTAGAGAGAGCTACTTCAGATCTGTTAATGCTAATTCATCTCTTCCTGGTTTTTTTTTTTTTGTTAGCTAGATTACATTCCCCCTCTCTCTCTCTCTCTCTCTCTCTCTCTCTCTCTCTCAGAATTATATCTATTTTTAATAATTAAGCTTTCAGACTTCCAGGAAAGCTAAATGTTATCTCCAAGTCCTGCCTCTACCCATCTTTCTTCAAACTACTATTCAGTGGAACAAAGAGATCCTCACTGGCAGAGCTAATGGTTAATTTTCTCCATTATCTCTGCTTAATGGGATGATTTCTGACCCACACTTTTACTTCTTGAAACTCTTTCAGTTGGTTTCCAGGCCATCACCCTATCCTGAGTCTCCTTTTCCTGAGCCTTCTCAGTCTGTTTTGCCTGCTCCTGCTCTGCCTGCCCCTTAGGTCTTGGCAATCCCTCGGCCCTGTCTTGGTTCCTCTCTGTGTACTTCAGGGTTATCAATCTCCAGTCCTGTGGCTGCAATTTCTATGCTATTCATGGCTCAATAACTTATGGGAAGATGATGACATCTGCATCGACACGCAGATGCCTACTGCATGCAAGACACTTTGCTACCTTTGTATCTGCCTTGTCTCACTCAATCCTTACTGCTCTTCTGAGTATTACTGTCTTCATTTTCAAATAAGGAAGTTTATGCTCAGTAAGTCTCCAAATCTCGCCCAATCCCACAAGTTAGTAAAAAGCGAACTTTGAATGAACCCATTGTCTATTTGACTCTAAAGCCATTGTTATAACTACTGTACTTTATTCTTCTCTAAGCCTCTCAGATCACCTTAGTTTCAGATGGGGACATTCAACTACCTAATGTATGTAGCTTAGCATTTGTGCCTTAGTGGATGTTAAATAACACTCATATTGCTTTCCCCTTACTCCAATCCCCTTCCCTACCAGCCAAATGTCCCTATATCAATACCTCCTCCTCTGATATTCCTTATTTATTATCATGGTGTCTCTTTCAGTCCATTTCTTAAGTCCAGAACATTCTGGATTTTTCTTCTCCCTCACCCTTGAATTTGTTGGTTTCCAAGTCACCAGAGAGGTGCCTCTGCATGGCAGTGCAGGTGACATTTTCCTCTGCTTCCTAACTGACCTCTTGCCACCTGACTCCTCACCACAGTTGATTTGCCTCACAGTTATCAGGATTAGCTTTTGAGAAAGTCAATCTGATCATTCCTCTTCACTTAAAAATCTCTCATGGCCCTTGGTACCAACAGAAGCATTTCCATTCTCCTTAGGATATTAATCTAAAAATGGCTTTGCCCTCCTTTTCTATCAGAGACATCACGAACACATGCAAAAGCTTATATTTTCAATACTACATAAATACCTCTTTTGCTAAGGAAACAAAATTAATTTCAAAATCTTTACTAAAGTTTAAATAAATTTAGCAATTAAAAATAAATTACCACTTACTTTTCTCAATGGGTAACTAAATGCCCAACTACTGTCATGTGAGTCTGCTCAACTTTTATGTCAAAAAGACACTTTTATCCAAAATTACATACCAATAATAATTTCATGTAAAAACTCTCATTTTAAATAATATTCTCAAGTAGGTTTGTTCTCTGACTGTGGATCTTAAAACTAGGACTTACTAATTTTGCATAAAAATCTTTGGGAACATATAAGTGATAAAGTGGGAATGTTGAAGGTGGGGATACTGACACAAGCAATATGAATTTTTTTTTAATGTGCTTATTCACCTGAGAAATATTTACTCTAATTTGGATATATGCACAAATTTAAAAGATACAATTTTAACTTGATAATTAACGAAATATTGATTGTAGGATATTTCAAAATTCTTTTTTCATTAATATTCTTTTTTGGCTTTTATTGGTACATTATAGTTGTACATAATAGTTGGGTTCATTTTAACATAATCATACATTCATAGAATTTAATTTACTCCACTTTAAATTCATTCTTAATAACCTAATTAAGTTCCCCCTAAAAACTGGAACAAGACAGGGATGCCCTCTTCCACCACTTCTATTCAACATCGTCCTTGAGACTCTAGTCAGAGCAATTAGACAAACCAAAGAAATTAAAGGGATACGAATTGGAAAAGAAGAACTCAAACTATCCCTGTTCGCTGATGACATGATTATATATTTAGAGGAACTTGGAAATTCCACCAGAAAACTTTTAGATCTCATAAGTGAATTCAGTAAAGTAGCAGGTTACAAGATCAATGCTCATAAATCCAATGCATTTTTATACATAAGTGATGAATCTTCAGAAAGAGAAATTAGGAAAACTACCCCATTCACAATAGCATTGAAAAAAATAAAATACTTGGGAATCAATCTCACAAAAGAGGTGAAAGACCTCTACAATGAGAACTACAGAACACTAAAGAAAGAAATTCAAGAAAACCTTAGAAGATGGAAAGATCTCCCATGTTCTTGGATAGGAAGAATTAATATTGTCAAAATGGCCATACTACCTAAAGTGCTATACAGATTCAATGCAATTCCAATTAAAATCCCAATGATGTACCTTACAGAAATAGAGCAAGCAATTATGAAATTCATCTGGAAGAATAAAAAACCTAGAATAGCTAAAGCACTCCTCAGTAGCAAGAGCGAAGCAGGGGGTATTGCAATACCAGATCTTCAACTGTACTACAAAGCAATAGTAACAAAAATGGCATGGTATTGGTACCAAAATAGACTGGTAGATCAATGGTAAAGAATAGAGGACATGGACACAAACCCAAATAAATACAATTTTCTCATACTAGACAAAGGTTCCAAAAATATGCAATGGAGAAAAGATAGCCTCTTCAACAAATGGTGCTGGGAAAACTGGAAAACCACATGCAACAGAATGAAATTAAACCCCTATCTCTCACCCTACACAAAACTCAACTCAAAATGGATCAAGGACCTCGGAATCAGACCAGAGACCCTGCATCTTATAGAAGAAAAAGTAGGTCCAAATCTTCACCTTGTTGGCTTAGGATCAGACTTCCTTAACAGGACTCCCATAGTACAAGAAACAAAAGCAAGAATCAAGAACTGGGATAGATTCAAACTAAAAAGCTTTCTCTCAGCAAAGGAAACTATCAGCAATGTGAAGAGAGAGAGCCTACAGAGTGGGAGAATATCTTTGCCAACCATACTTCAGATAGAGCGCTAATTTCCAGAATCTATAAAGAACTCAAAAAACTCTACACCAAGAATATAAATAATCCAATCAACAAATGGGCTGAGGAAATGAACAGACACTTCACAGAAGAAGATGTACAAGCAATCAACAGATATATGAAAAAATGTTCAACATCCCTAGTAATAAGAGAAATGCAAATCAAAACTACCCTAAGATTTCGCCCAATTAGAATGGCGATTATCAAGAACACAAGCAACAATAGGTGTTGGCGAGGATGTGGTGAAAAAGGAACACTCATACATTGCTGGTGGGATTGCAAATTAGTGCAGCCACTCTGGAAAGCAGTATGGAGATTCCTCAGAAAGCTTGGAATGGAAACACCATTTGACCCAGCTATCCCACTCCTCAGCTATACCCAAAGGACTTAAAATCAGCATACTACAGAGATACAGCCACATCAATGTTCATTGCTGCTCAATTCACCATAGCCAGATTGTGGAACCAACCTAGATGTCCTTCAGTTGATGAATGGATAAAGAAACTGTGGCATATATATACAATGGAATATTACTCCTCCATGAAGAATGATAAAATTATGGCATTTGCAGGCAAATGGATGAAATTGGAGAATATCATGCTAAGTGAGATAAGGCAATCTCAAAAAACTAAAGGACGAATGATCTCGCTGATAAGCAGATGAGGACATATAATGGGGGGTAGGAGGGGTTAGCATTAGGTTTAGGGTTAGGTTTAGGGTTAGGGATAAGGAGTGTTTTAAGAATGAAGGAAAGAAGGACTGTATAGAGGGAAAAGAGGGGTGGGAGGGGTTGGGGGGAAGGGAAATAAAATAATGAATCAAACATCATTGCCCTATGTAAACGCATGATTACACAAATGGTATGCCTTGACTCCATGTACAAATAGAGAAACAACATGTATTCCATTTGTATACAATAATAATAATAAAAAAATAACCTAATTAAACTAACAAAGAATTCTTTATGGTCTTTTGTTAGGTCCCAAGAAAGGGATTCAGATAAAGCCTGAAAATAAAAGATTGTATCTGGTAACATACTAAACATATCTGGGACCAGACTTCAATATTCTAGTTTGCTGACCTAACATTACTAATGTGTTTTGATGAGGCTAGTAGGAGTTTAAAGTCTGATAGAAAATTTTTGTCTCAACTTAATTTCCAGTCATATAAGGCTGGGACATCAGCTGTATGAAGTGGGAGCCGGAGAAAGGAAAAATTCATTTTCTTAGGGACCACAAGAAAGCTTTGTCAAATCTGCTACAGTGAAAGGAAAACCTTCCATTCATTCTATTCTGTGTTAGTCAACTTTTCATTGCCATGACTAAAATACCTGACAAGAACAACTTGAGGAAAAGCTTATTTTGGTCAACTCCATTGCTCTGAGCCAAAGGTGAGAAAGAATATCATGGCAGAAGAGTGTGGCAGAGGTAAACATCTCAGCTTACGGCAGCCAGGAAGTAAAAGAGCATGAGCAGCCAGGGACAAGATATATAATAGCCAAATCATGCCCCAAGTGATCTTCCTTCAGCCACGTTCTACCTGCCTTACAGTTACCACCCAGAAATCCATTCAAACTATTAATAACCAAATGGATTAATCCACTGACGAGGTTACAGTTCTCATAATCTAATCATTTCACCTCTGAACACTCCTGCATTGTCTCACACATGAGCTTTTAGGGGATACCTTGTATCCAAACCATAGCATACTCCAACTCACTTATCCTGCTCCAACTCAATAGTTGGTAATTCAACAAGTTTTTATGCACAATAATCCTGCTAGGTAGTGTTAAAATTAATCTGAAAAGTTAAAGAATGTACAAATAAATGATGGTTGGGGTATAAAATATAGAAGAGAATAGTAATAACAAATAGTCAAGTACTATCCAAATGATGGAGTCACATCCCTAAAAAAAGTGCAAACAAAAGAAGCACATCTGTTACACAGCAGCATACCAGGCATCCTCCAAATAGCTAGGAATGAAGTTCTTTCCCTGACCCTGTGGAAAAAATTGAGTCCTGCTATAGTTGGGATCTGAATGTCCATGTGTTGACGACTTTTTCACTAGAGGTGCTATTAAGGAGGTGGTGGAGCCTTTACAATGTGGGGCCTAGTGAAAGGAAGTTAGGTCATGGGGGTATGCCCTTAATAGAAATATAAGGGCACTGGTCCCTTCCTGTGTCTCTCTGCTTCCTAGCCACCTTGAGGTGAATAGGTTTCCTCTGCCATGCCCTTCTTTCACAATGTACTGCCTTCCCATAGGCCCAAAAGCAACAAGGTCAAGTAACCATGGACTGAAAGGTCTCAAACCATGAGCCAAAATAAACCTTTTCTCCTTTTAAGCTGTTTATCTCAGGTATTTTGTCACAGTGATGGAGAGCTGACTAACGTAAACTTCATCAGTCTATAGTCTTTTGTCTAAGGCAAAATCTTCCTGGCAGCAGCAAATTATTTCAGAAATGAGGTCCTATACAGTCTGCATTCACATTCCAGACAAGCAGATAGAGAGAGAGAGAGAGAGAGAGAAAAGAAGAAGGAGGAGTAGGAGGAGGAGGAGAAGGAGAGAGCTAGATGAGGAAGGCTGATTGAGGAGAGATTAGAGGGAAAGGTGAGGACAGTCGTGGACAGCCAGCCCAGCATGGCCTGCAGGACCCTGGCTGCACCTCTGTACCCATTACTCCTCTAGACCTCATAGCACTCTGGTAAACTGAAGAAGCTCAATCACCTCAGAAATCACGTCTCTCCCATCCACCTCCCACAGGACATGTTTGACTGCTGGACTATACTTGATATTTTTTTGATAGATCCAGATGAAATCTAAAGGGTTTTATGGGGATCATGTTTTGAGTTTTTTTTTTTTTTTTTTTTTGCCTCTATCCTTGCTTCCTCCAAGATCACTAAGCAGACACTTCTTCCTAAAAATGAAATGAATGAAATCTCACAGAATTATGTGATCACATATTTAAGTGTATTATTCAAACTTTATTGTAACCCCAATATTAGAAAAAATAAAGAGATAAGAATGCCCTCAGAATCTCACCATCTGAGTCTGTTAACTGCCTTGTTTTTAAAGTGCATTTTCTAGTCTATTCATATTCATTGCCCAATTTTGAGGTATGTTTAAGTCATGAATTAACAGTTCTCACCTCTGGGTCATCTGAATCATGAGGGGAATTTTCAAAACTTGAGGATAACGTTGCTATACTATGACCTATAGAATCAGAATATTAGAAATCCGTGTTTATGAAATGATCCCGGGTCAACATTCCAATGCTGAATACAATAGCAGTTTCTGCATTAAAATAATACATAGGGCCAGGCATGATGGTGCACATCTGTCATCCCAGCTACCTGGGGATCTGAGGCAGGAGGATCACAGGTCAAGACCGGCCTGGGTAGCTGAGTGAGATCCTGTCTCAAAATAAAAAATGTAAGGGGCTGGTGAGGTAGTTTAGTGGTATTGCACCTCTGAGTTCAATTCCCATATTTCAGTCAGTAATTTTTAACCCTTATTTTATTAATTTATTTTATTTTGTGAAGTGCTGTGAACCCAGTGCCTCACATGTGCTAGGCAAGTGCTCTACCACTGAGCTATACCCTCAGCCCTTTAGTCAGCTTTTTGTCACTGGGACCAATGACCCAAAAGAACTAGGGGAGGAAAAGCTTATTTTGGTATATGGTTTCAGTTTCTAGTTCATGGTGGTCCTACTCCATAGTCTGGGCCTGAGATGATGCAGAACATCATGGTAGAGGGCACGTTAGAGGAAAGTCACTCAGTTCATGACAGTCATGAAGCAGAGAGAGAGAGGGAGAAAGAGAGAGAGAGAGAGATCTGTTCATCAGAAACAAAATATAAACCGCCAAAGCACACCTCCAGTGACCTACTTCTAGTCACATCCTACTTGCCTACAGTTACTGCCCAGTTAATCTTATGGATTAACTAATAACCTAACTTATTAGGTTATGACTCTCATAATCTAAACATTTCACCTCTGAAAATTCAGGCATTATCAGATACATAAGCTTTGGGGGTACACCTCATATCTAAACCATAGCAGGGGTACACTATTATTCTTTCACCTTCCATCTTCCCTCACTTGACTAGTTCCAGGTACTTCTGACCTACAGCTCAGAATATTCTCACTAACCTTTCCCAGTATGCTTTCATTCAGCCACACCGCCCATTTACTCCCTATCAGTGGATTAATCTACCAATTAGGTTATAGCTCTCATAACACAATCATTTCACCTCTGAATATTCTTGCATTGTCTCACACATGAACTTTTAGAGAGAGAAAGAGGAGAACTCATACAAGACGAAATTCTCCATTTTAATTATTTTCTAGCATACGATTCAGTGATATTTAGTATATTCACAGTGTTATGCTACTGATGTATTTTTGTAAAGCATATTGAATTATATTTGTTGATGCTGTGGAAAACTAGAAAGTTACATTTGCAAGAGACAAAATTAAAAGTCAAGAAAGTTATTTTTAAGTAGTAAATATTTTCGTATGGGCTGGGGTTGTGGCTCAGTGGTAGAGAGCTTGCCTAGCATGTGTGAGGCACTGAGTTCAATTCTCAGCACCACATAAAAATAAATGAATGAAATAAAGGTTCATCAACATCTAAAAAAATTATAAAAAATATTTTCTTATGGTTTTCATTATTTTTACCCCCAGTCCAGTGAGATAAAAATGTAGGAACATCTGGAAATAATTTAGAATATCCTGTTCACCTCTCCAGGTCTGAAAGGATGAGGAAACCTACCTAGGGTTCTGTAAGAACTCCATTCTGCAGAATGTGACATGAATCTGTGGGCCAAATATCAAGGTAGTTCAATAATGAGAATAGCTGACACATTGTGTTCCATCTACTCTGTTAATTTGCTAATCCTATCCTTATTTCTAAACCTCCCAAGAAATCTTCCAAGAAGGAACCAAGAATCTGAGGGTACTTGCTCAAGGTCACACATCTTGAAGATCATATAGCTGGGATACTACATTTGATCTGTGCCTAGTCTGGATTCTCTTTCCCTGAACTGCTTTTACTCACAACCTCAAATGTCTGGGGGTTTCCTCACATCAACCAGGTCTCCAACTGTTGGCCATCACCTGGTATCCTACAGCTCAATTCAATTCTGACACTTCTACCAGAGTTAGCATCAGACTCACAGCTCAAGGGCTCATTCCCACAAGACTACCCCCACTTCGGATGCCAATCATAAGTCCAGGATACCTGTTCCTCTGGCTGGCTGGGTATAAAGTAGGGGTCTCAGGACTCAGTCCTCATTTTTGTTCATTTCCTATTCTGCCCAAAGAATATTGGAATGCACTTTACTTATGGTTACCAATTTATTAAAAAGGATACAACTCAAGAATAGCTAATGAAATGAAGCCTGGGGCAAGGTATGAGGGAATAAGGAGCTTCCATTCCCTCTCTAGGAGTGCCATCCTATCAGAACCTTGGTGTGCTCACAAACATGGAAAAGAGTTCTGAATGCCATTGTCTGCGGGTTTTATGGTGGCTTCATTACAGAAGCATGATTGATTAAATCATTGGCCATTGCCAATTAACTAAATCTTTAGTCCCTCTTCTTCCCAGGAGTTCAGGGATAAGGGTGAGGTGGAATAGAAAGTTCCAATTCTCTAATCAGAAGGTTGGTTCCTTTGGCAACCATCTCCCGTCCTGTAGGAGTCACTCATTAGCATAATCTTGGATATAACTGCAAGGTACTTATCATAAAGAACTTAAAAATGCTTCTCTCATCCCTATCAGGAAATTCCAAGAGGTTTAGAAGCTCTGTATCAGGCACTGGAGACAAAGACCAAGTGTATATTGCTTTTTATCACACTCCTAAAACACTACATGAGAATTTGCGGGGGTAATGTTAGATGGAGAAGCTGGACCAAACCTTAAATAAAAACCAAAGGTTCCGAGTGTCTGAACCCAAGATAGGAAATTAGGAAGAAGAGGCAGGAGGCAGAATGCTGGCTAGAAGATAAGGGCTAAGCTTGAAGTTTTGCTTGTGCACTTCATAGAATTCTCTCCCCTGGGCAGGAAAGATTTGCTAGAAGTACTAATGTGCTCCTGTGCATCCACTGGGGAGGGTCAGGACAGGCTTCTGCAGTCATTAGGTGACAGGCATGGAGGTTAGGGCTGAGCTGAGGTTTATCAGGTCAAGTTTATCAGGAGGTCAGTAGCAGCAGAACCAGTGGGGAAATGTTTAGAGCACTCTTCGCCGCATCAGTGGATTTCTAGAACTCCTCCAAAGTGTTCCTCGGTTGACTGGCCTACATGTGGCCTCTCTCATGTAATTTTCATTCTTGGTCCTGGGTTGGTGGAGTTGCTCCAATCTGGAATGTTGGCAGAAGGAAAGGAAGAGGTGGTGAACCACTCAAGGGCTGCTCATAAGTAAAACCTGTCACTTCCCTCACATGCCATTGGCAAATCACATGGCTATACCAGGCCAGAAACAGGATACTTCTTCCCCAGGGAGGAGCACTGAATGTTTTGAGCAATTATAAAGTTTACTAAAAACTCTCCTGAGGTAAGCTTGCTGCACATTTGCTACAGAACCCTCTTATCTGCAGCCATACATGCTCTGCCAAACCAGAGCCTGGCTCTTTTTCTTCTGTCTTCTTGACTCCAGCGGTTAGATTGCCCCATGTGCCCCTCACATTCATGCTTGTGTTCTTCTCCTTTGCTGCACCACCATGCTGTCCAACCTCTTTTCCTTTTTCCCCATCAACTCTCTTTGACTTTTTTCTGCTGTTTCAAATTTCACCCTCACAATATCCCCATCCTTTTAGTACCTGCAGATGATGTACCTCCTGTTTTTCTTTTTTTTTTTTTTCAGCAGGAAATGGGCGTAATAAGTACAAATTCTTCTAAACATCCCTCTCCTCCATCCCTTTTCTGCCTTTTTTTTTTTTTTGCAGTGCTGGGAATTGAACCCAGGACCTTGTGCTTGTAAGGCAAGCACTCTACCAACTAAGCTACAGCCCCCTTTTCTCTCTGTGTAGTTTTTTGTTGTTGTTGTTTTTGTTTTTAACTATAGCACATAATCATTGGTAAAGTTAATACATTATATCTCCTGTTTATTTTCTCTCTGCTTCTCTTTACTTTTCTTTAGGTTAACCTATGCCCAAAACATTCCTTCCTCCCTCTTCTGTCTTAAAAAGTAGATGTTTTTTCCTCCAAATGCGTTCTTCCCATTTCCTCTAGTTTCCCCTCAGCCAAGCTCCATTTATTCTTCTTGCACTCTTAAAAGGGAATCTCTTCCTGGGCCCTTCCCACTTGCTCTGTGTACTGGCTCCAGCTGTCCTCAGGGATAGGTCAAGACCTTTTATGTCTCACTGACCTTTCTTGGAAGGGTTCTTTACCTGCTAAACCTGTCGTGCAGTTTCCTGGTGAGACATTACATTTGGGAGTCACTACTTGAGGTTTGAAACACTTGGCTCAGTTATTTAGTAGTTGTTTGGCATTGGTATTTTAATAAATATTCTTGAACAACTTATCACATCCTTAATTGTTAAAAGAGAAGAGTAATTATTATTTTCCATGCTTGATGTAACATAGAGATAACTTATACAAAATGTACTGCAGTCAGGAGGCCCTGGATAAATGGCTGTTAATGTTATTAATGTTATTATAACGGTCACTGCTCCAATATCATCAGTTCTGTGAGCTCTGCTCTGAACCATACATAATTGTTCTCTGTGTTCTTGGTGCTCTGGTCTTAAGTCCTCTAAAGCAATAATTACTCTGATTCTAATTAATGGTTCTTACTGGTAAATTTTCGATCTTTCAGAACAGACTATTTTTTCTGTTCCCCTCTTGCCCTCATCCAGCTCTATCAGCATTTTCTTATCTATGCCTCACTTCAGGCTCAGTCACCAGTCTTCTTTTATTTGGGACTAAATAGATATTTCGTTGAGAGAGTAAGTAGTTCCTAGTTCCATGAAATCTAGAGTTCCACAAAATGAATATGTACACCATCTATGTTAATAGTTCAACTTTTGTTCTACCAAGGCCAAACATCTGACTCTGGAGTGACAAAGCAAGTAGCATCATGATAATCTTTCTGGAATTCAAGGCTTCCTGAATTTTCCATATGATTGTTTAACCTGCTGATATGAACATAGGCATCAGGGAGAATTTCTATGAAAATTGGAAGAGAAGTATGGGATAGAGAAGGAAATATCAGAAGTTCAATTTCAAACCACACTTCAGTGTCAGATAAAAAGGATCATAAGTATTAGACCAAACAGGGGAGAAACAGAATCAAAGGCTGCTGAGGCATGTACCTAACATTCACAAGATGGGACAAGAATTCAAGTGGAGGCTCCAGATGCATTTCCATCTATCTCACTCTGGCTCCATCCTATATTGACAGCTCACCTATACAGGGAGTATTCGAATTCCTCTGAGTATATGCATGATCAGAGGAAAGCTCCACTGTGGATTCCAGGACAAGGGCTCTGGTTAGTGAGATCCAAAGAGATGATACAATTACTGATTTATAATCTAAGTGCTAGCCATGTGCTTGACTCTGAAAGCATTTTCTATTTGGGGAGAGGGGTAGAGTGGTGTGAGTAGACTTATAAACTAGTTAGAACTAATTTTGTGTTGTCTACTATGTGGATCATGGGCTGCAGAATGGCTTTGGTGTTATTGTAAGAACTTGAAAAATCTGAATACTTTTATAGCATTTCCTATAGGTTTAACAAATAAACTTATTCATCAACAAATACTAACTTTATAAAGGTAGATTGGGTAGAATAAAATGCACCTTTATTTTTATTTTAAGGTACTAATCTCAACAAAGCTTTTTATTATTTTGTGTATGTTTTTTAGTTAAAGGATACCAAAGGATAGCTATCACTAGGTGATTATTAATATTTTACTTTTTGAAAACAGATTCAACTGTAAAAGAACTATTGAGAAGAATTGATTTAATTGATATTTAAAAGAACTCTAAAGACTTTATTTTAATGAAAATGCTCAGGGCCAAACGAGTATCATTTTGCACTGTTGATTTCTTATAGAAGACAAACTCTCCTATGTTACTTTCATATTTTAAAGATTTATGTTGACTAGGATATAGAAAAGTCTGTTGGATGTTGAGAATTTTTAGGTGAGGAGGAACCTTAGAACTTAGTCATCTATCATCTTTGATCCTACCTGTCAAATTCTAAGTGTCTGTACATGTTCTGTGCTTAGGCATTTTATACTATTGGGAATTTTTCAACCAGTTGAGAATGCATTGTAAGGGGATATCAAACCTGTATGCTAAGTATTGACTGTGTCTGATCATAATAGGTTTTACACATGCAATTTTACAACTTCTTAATTTATTTTGGTACTAATGTGATTAGTAAAAAACAGATTTATTTAAGAGTATTACAAAATCATAAAATAATATCAAAGGGATATTAGAAGCACACTATCATCTTGTTAGAGGCATGATGACTAAACCTCTTTTGAGATCCTGACAGGAATTTTTGTACTTAAAATGTTTAAGGACCACTGATCTATCTTAACTTCATGTATGAACTTGATTTAGATTTTATAAAGAAATTTTAGGATTTACACATCATTTTCTTAGGGCAAGAGTTTCCCTTTACTGCATGATGAACTATAAGGCAGTGCTGATACTAGTTTTTTGAAAATGAAGAGTTCCCCTTTCAAATTCTCAGTGCAGATTATAAATCGAAAAACCATTTGATTTTAGGGTAATACTCCAATATGGGAATTGGAATAAAATATATTTAATCATAAATGGAAAATATTCATGTTTAGTAAAAATAACAGAAGTTATGCCAGTCCCTACTCCTTTATCAACATCTCTAGGACAACTTAGTTATTCTGATCATTTTTTTTCCATAGGCACAATGAGATGAAAATAGAAGGACCTGTGAATCCAGATATACCTGATTTCACATCCTGGGTCTTCAAGTGCCAGGTATGTGTATTTGGATAATTTACTTCTAACTGGCCCTAATGCAAAAAATATCCATATTGCAATGTTATTTTTACTTTTAAAGACTAGACTGATATTGTAGAGTAACAATGAATTAGTCTCCCTTCCTCAGTACCAGGGCTATAAAGAGCTCTCATTACTTCACGATTTAGAATTTCAGGGCTTGAAGGACCGCCTTCGGATTTTAATTTCCTTATTTTAAAAATGGAGAGCTAGGTTAGTATGCATAAGGTTCTGTGTTCAAGCCCTAGCATGGGGGGAGGGGGGGCAATTCTACAGAGTGGAAAAAAAGATAGAAACCTAAAGAGCTTGTAGAATATACTCATAGTCACCCAAGTAGTTGTTTGGAAGCTACTTAGCGGTATTTGCCGAGCTCCAAGGTACAGAGCTCAAAAGGTGAAGACCAACCCAACCAGGAAGGTCACAAGCTGGTTGTACTAGAATGCAACCACGCAATTTTTGTTGTTGTTGTTTTTTGCGACCCATCACAAAATCCAAATATAGTGAGTTGCATTATATTGAGAGGAAGGCAATTTTAACGCTGCCTGGAGGTAGACAGAACACAATTATCACCCTTTTAGCTATATCCTTCTCCACATTGTAATTTATTATTTTAGCAAATGATACGTATGCATATATGTATCAGCTTTCTCTTGGAAAGGGAGAACTGAAGACTTTAAAATTAAAGGTATGAGGAGATCTCCTGCAGAGGGGACACTGTAACCAAAATCGGTGATGATTTCCCTAGGAACAAACGAAGTCCAGAACGTCCTCTAATTGCCAGATGGTCGGGTAGCCCTAGGCACCTGGCCAGATCTCTGAAGCTATCCTTTCACAGGTACCCAACACCTCAAGGAAAAGGAAGCAGAATAGCTCCTCCTTCCTCCCTACCGCTCCGCCTCCTCCGCCCCGCCTCGCCCCGCCCCGCCTTCGGCCCCGCCCTCCGCGTCTGCGGGCCCGCACCGGAGGCCACGCCCCTGCGCGCGCTGGTTGGTCCTCGCGGGTATGATGAAACTTCCCGCACGCGTTACCAGAGCTAGGTGGCTCTGAGTCCGGAGAAGGCCAGCGGTCCCTCCAGCGTTCCACAGCTGTGGTCTCCTACCTGCCCGACCCACTCACAACTAGGTAAGCTGGGGCTGCTCAGGGCAGCGCCCTTCGTGTGCCCGAGAGGGCGAGGTTGATGTGTGGCAGCCTGGCACCCGGCACATGCGGTTCCCTGGCGCCCGGCTGATGCTGCAGCGCTGGCAGAGGACCGACCGAGGGCGGGGCTGATGCCCCGGCGCGATTATTGCGCACCTGGGAGCAAGTTGAGGAGGGAGGATCTCTGTCCGGGCCTTGAGAATTTGACTGAATCGCGACCTGGGGGACCGGGCCGCGTGAGAGAGAAGACAGCGGCAGCCGAAGTTTGGCCCCAGTAAATGTTATTATTTTTAACGGCGTTGAAGCCTGTGAAATGTTAGCAGTTCGAGGGTCCTGCTGCGAACCGGCTGGAACGTGCACGTGGCCGGTGCGCAGTCGGGTGTGGAGGGGCGATGCAGTGCCTAGGTCCTGGTTTAGGAGAGAAGGTCTTTGGCTTGGCAGTGATCGCCCAGATGCCTGTACGTGCCTGCTCACTTTTCTCCAACCCACCTTGCCTCCCCTTCCCCTTTCCCACCCCATGTTCCACCTAGACCGTAGAATGCAACACTCAACAAGTGACCTGCTGAGCAAACCCTGCCGAGAAGATATCTGTTTAGGGAAACAGACGGCTAAGTAACTGAAAAAGGCAAAAGAACTAGCATGCCTTTTCTTAATGGACAGCTGTTTTTCAGGCCTGGCTTCAGATTAATGTTACTTTTTTAAACAAAGGGCGTTTTCTTAGCCCGTGTCCTTGAGTGCTTGCTTAATAATTTGGAAGCCCTGAAAAACTATTTTTTCTTTGATCACATTACTTTAATTTAGAAGTTAGGTAGGTCTTGCACCTGCCTTCTAGTTGGTTACTGAGATCATAAGTAAAAACTAAGCGATCTGAGGAAGTTTAAGTAATTGGTAAGCATAGAAATTAAATTCACTGAAGTGGCTAATTTGGTAGCCGCTGTGTTATCTCATATTTTGAACATTTGAACTGCTGGCTAATTGAAATGTGCTGTACATATGAAATACACCAGATTTTGACGAATTGGGTAGGAAAAACAATGTAAAATATGTCATTAATTTTTTTTGATATTGATTGCATGTTGAATTCAATTACATGTTGATACTATTTTGAGTGTATTGTGTTAAATGTTTTAAATTTCACCTTTTTTATTTTTACTTTTTTAATGGAGCCACGTACGTGGCTTATATTGCTATTGCATAGCACAGCTATGTAAGTTTAGAAGGAAATATGGAAAATGACTGGAAACAGGCAACAGAAGTAAGGAAAAAGTATAGCAAATAGGACAACTTTGCTGTCTTTTATAAGGCTGATTCCAATAACAATAATGTTATGGTTTTAATTTGCTTTTTTCTTCTGGAGAAATAAGTGTTCTTCACAAACTTGTTCCTCTTCTTTCCACTTTAAGTTAGTGGTCAGGGTGTGTTTCCCCGTTATAGGCCTAATACTGGGATTCATTAGTTAGCATTAAGAAGTTTTAAGTAAATGATTCTGAAGATTATATTTGATTTTCAAAGCACTTTCCCACCCCATTTTTAACTTTTATAGATTGCTTATTAGTATTATTTCAAATCCTAGTGAATCTTCCACTAAATTATTAAGTCTTTCATTTTAGGCTATTTGACCAAGTACATGCAAGGTATGCAAGGACTTGTGGTACTTCATTTTCAAATTGCTTAAGTCAGTACCATTTCCCATTATTATTCTTATTTTTTTTAAATCAATGTTTTATTTTAATTTAGCAAAATGTTTTAGACTTTACTGTTTACTGTTTTAAAATTTTTTATTTTTTACAGACTGCATTTTGATTCATTGTACACAAATGGGGTTTTTAGACTTTACTGTTTTAAAATTATTTAATTTTTATTTTTTACAGACTGCATTTTGATTCATTGTACACAAATGGGGTACATCATTTCGTTTCTATGGTTGTGCACGATGTAGATTCATACCATTCATGTAATCATACATGTACATTTTCCATTATTTTTATCTGGTCTTCAAGGACAACCAAAACTTTGTTTCATTTAGATACAAATGAAATGTTCTCAGAGGATTGCTCAAAGTAAATGTTGTAATTTGAATATGTTTTTTCTTTAGTGTGCTTGTCCCAAGTTATCTGGACATTTGCTTCAGATTTGCATTTTTAAAAAATATAGTAGTTGTTTTCCAAGTTACAGATATTTGATTAAAATAACTTTTTTTTTTTAATTAAAATAATTGTTTTGAGCTGGTTATCCAAATGAAAAAGCCTTTTATTTCACAGTTGATAATTTGAAACTGGAAATTGAATTAACATTTGTAGGAATTATTTACTTCCTGGCCTACAAGGATGTGCCGTGTGTGTTTATTTGTTTGTTTGTTTTGCAGTGCTGGGGATTTGAACCCAGGGCCTTGTGTTTGTGAGGCAAGCACTCTACCAACTGAGCTATATCCCCAGCCCCTGTTTTTGTTTTGAGGGATGTTGCTTTCTTACTGATCAGTGCAGCTTTGAGACCAAAATATTTGAGAGCATTTTTGTTATTGAGGACATTATGATAGTGAAGATTTTGTATCTTGTGTCAGTGTTGAATGTTTCGTTAGAATAGTTGATTCAGATTATATTGCTTTCTCTTTCTCATTCTTCAATCACATTTGAATAAAGCACTTAGAGGTAAACTAGAAGATACGAAAAGCTTGCAAGAACTGTGTCTTAATATTATACTTAGTATATACCTTCTGCTATTATACCCTCCATATTCCACCTGCAGTTAGTGCAAATAAAGGGTATTTAATTGTCTAGGAGACCCAGGAGGAAAGTTTCCTGGATTGTTGAGGGCTTTTTTGATTCTGCAATGGAGAAAGTTGGGCTAGACTGGAACCAGCCTGTATGCTTATTTGTATCTTGGGAGGAAACCTAGGCTGCAAAGACTGAATGTAACCTGAATGCTGCTAGCTCTAGTTGACCACCACTTCATGAGGTGGGAAGAGATGCAGACTTTGCCTGGATGCCAAGCTGCTGTAGCTGATTAGGTGCAAAGGTCATTCATCCTTTTTGCATACTTTTAAGTAAATCAAATCTACTTCTGTGTGTTTGCCAACCTAATGGAAATTTGCTGTAGATAAGATCGTTTATGTTTCACCCTTTGAAGTGGTTAATGCAAGTTTCTAGAATGGAGGATTAATCAGACTTGGATTAGATGTTGAATATTTGATTGTTCTGCTTTTATCTTTGTAGAAAGTTGGTAGCCTCGTTGCACCATGTGTGGCATCTGGGCCCTCTTTGGCAGTGATGACTGCCTTTCTGTTCAGTGTCTGAGTGCTATGAAGATTGCGCACAGAGGTCCAGATGCATTTCGTTTTGAGAATGTCAATGGATATACCAACTGCTGCTTTGGATTTCACCGGTTGGCGGTGGTTGACCCACTGTTTGGAATGCAGCCAATTCGACTGAAGAAATACCCTTATTTGTGGCTCTGTTACAATGGTGAAATCTACAACCACAAGGCGGTAAGCGAAAACCTCAGAACTAGTTGGATGTTTTAACATATTTTGTATAATGCTTTTTACTTTTTTACTTTTCACATTTACTCTAGTCATATAGGTACACAAGACTCTGATGCACAAAGAGGTAAATTGACTTGGTCACAAAAACAACAACAACAATAACCAAAAAAACTTAAACTTCCCTGACTCTAACAATTTTTTTCTATTAACATTTTTAATATTAATTGTGCCTGTGCTAGTTTTTGTGTTAGAAACTGGAGTTACAGTGGTAAAGAAGAGAGTTAAGTCTGCCCTTAATGGAACTTATTAGGAAATATATAGAGGAAAAGTGTCATAATATCTGCAACACACTCTCAAATAATTCAGTTGAATAATGAATATGTGCATTCGTGTAAGAGATATTAAGCAAATATGGGCAAATATTAACAGTTATTCAATCTGGGTGCTCATTGCTTTAGTCTGTATATTTGAAATTTTTTTCAAAATTAAAAGTTAGGGAAGGAGTTAAGCAAAAATAACTTGCAAATGATATATGAATTTTATAGGAAACTCTAGCCAAATAATCCTAGATTAGAAGGGTCATATCAAATTCAGTATTTGGTCCTCTTTGACATTGATGACTGCCTTTCTGTTCAGTGTTTTGAGAGCTCTGAAGATTGTGCACAGGGGTCTATATACATTTCGTTTTGAGAATGTCAGTGGACATACCAGCTGCTGTTTTGGGTTTTACCAGTTGGTGATGGTTGACCAGCTGTTTGTAATTCAGCCATTTCGACTGAAGAAATATTAGGGAACAGAAAAAAATTGTTCATATAATAGTTTTTCTCAAAGAACACATACAGAGGTGATAAATATGGGACATCCACTTCCAGAAAGGGTAGTCAGAAAAGGGCTCTTAAAGCAGTACTTGAACTGAGACCCGATGGACAAGCAAGGCTGGGAAGATCACTTCCTTTACAGGGGAGTAGCATGTGGAGTAGAATTGTGGTGGGAAGCAGCCGTGGGACTGTAGTGAGTGAATGAGGGACAGGTAGGGAAGGTGGGGTTGGGAAGGTGGGCAGGTCCATGGAGCTGCACTTAATAGCCATGGTAAGAAGTAGGAATATCATTCAAAGGGCATCAGCAATTGAGGTTTTTAAGGAAGGTGTAGAATTTACTAGTTTGGAGATGATCGTACTTACGGTGTTTACATAATACTGCCACTGAGTCTTGTATGCGGTTGCATACTTAATCAGAATCAAAGGGCAGAAGGTGGCTGAATGCAGTCAAGTGCATTAAGACTTTTAGCAGCACTAAAATTGGAACAACTTTCTAATCCAGTGAAGCTTATTCTCAGGATAAGAGTGGGTGAGGGGATGGAAGTTTGGATCCTAGGAAGCTGAATTTGATAAGAATCTTCTAATACAAGATTATTTAGCTAATGTTTCATGAGTAATTTACATATGATTTACAAGTTGTTTTTCATCAACTCCCTCCCCAACTTTTGATCTTGAAAAAATTACAAACATAAAAAAAAGAACAACAAGCATCTTGATTTTAATATTTGTTTGCTTTATCTCTTAATCACATGTATATGTTCATTATTTGGCTGAATAATTTGAGAGTATGTTGCAGATAATAAGAAACTTACCATCTCTATGTATAAGCATTTACCACTTAAGGATGTGCACATTCTTCTACTTAACATCAATACAATTATTAAACCTAAGAATTCATAATGCTATCTAACATCCAGTTCATATTTAAACATCCCCAAGTGTCCCTAAGAGTATCTTTAGAACTGTTTGGGTTTTTTTTTTGTTGTTTTGTTTTGTTTTGTTTTGTATTGAGGCAGATTTTAGATAAGGTTTGAGCATTTAGTTGTGATTTTCCATGGTCTTTTTTGAGACTTCTTCATATATGCCATCATTCATTGGTAGGGTTTTATATTCTAGCCACCCTTTGGCTACCTTCATCTCTGAACAACAGCTTTTGCCTTGTTGTTTGCTTATAGGAATGTTCTTAATAATAGGCTTTCCATTTGCAAATTTTTTAATATTCAGCAAATTCCTTTCACAGATTTATTAAGGGCCCATATACATGGTCATCATTTTTCTAGGTACTTGGAGATGAAATGGTGAAGAGGAAAGGTAAGAATGGAGTTTCATACTAGTGGAAGGGAAAAGAGGGAAGCAGTTCAAACACCTTTGGAAGTCAAATCAGTATCTTATACATGAGAATACTACATGGTACTATGGGAATATTGGCCAGGTTTCTTCCTTAAATAAGGTAGGAAATACCTTGTTTTGCTTGAACAACTTGGCTACTTGTTAATTTTGTTAAAAAGTTGTAAGTGAAATATTGTGAAAATATTTCTTTTCTAAATTGGTTAAATATATTGTATTTGCAGAGTTCAGTTGTTTCTATCAAGTATCTGAGTCTGGGTTGCTAGAAACCTACCTAAAGAGTAAAATAAATGTTTTAGGCTTATATGGAGTATTCTATAACATAAGCTCCTTTTTTTTTCCAGGGTGAGGAGTGAAAATAAAGTATATTGATACTATAAAAATACAGATGGGGTGCTGGGATTGGAGGGAGACTGAATGAAGAAGTCTGAGGTCCACAACCAGCAAGTCAAATACCAGTATCATTTCAGCTTTATGGCCATATATGAGGCTTTTATTTAAGGAGAAACATTGACGTGTGTTTTCAGGAGGGTGGCAAATGGTACTTAACCCTTGAATTGTTAACCAAGGGACCCCTCTACTCTTTGAATAAACTGAGATTTAACTAACTAGAGGAAGTTGGAGATGGGGGAGATAGATTTGGAAAACTCTTACTTGCTATTATCACCAAATGCATTAGGATTGTTTGTCTTCAGGTATTTCATCCCAGAAGGGGCAGCAGGAGACTTTTCAGATCCCATCTGCTAATAATAGGACCATCCTGGTAGTCTCTCAGAGCAGGGAGGAGTGACTTGGCCATAGCTTTGTAGAAGTAGCCAGAACTCTTTTTTGGGCAGATTGTGAGTGCTTTTAGACAAAAGGTTCACGTGGAAGGAAATGAGCTAGACTATAAAGCATATTTATAGGTCATGTGTTAATACATATAGATTTACTTTTTGAAATTTGGAAACATGTTCTGAATGTTTAAGCTTATTCAAGCTTTTCACCTGATTTTTATTTCTGTTAACTTCTCTTGTCAGCCAAAAATGTGAGTATAAGTACAAAGCACACAACACTGAGGACTTTACACCCTTAGAAGTTTGTCAGTTGTAGTGGAATCACTGAATTAGGCACAATTTAATCAAGCATTCTGCATGTGGTGGCGGTGACCATCTCTTCTGTTCCTTTGGGGTGTGGGTCTGATAAAGCCCCACGTCATTTTCTCTATCAGTGAGAAGTAGTTTTAATGCTACTGCAGTGGTGGAAGGACTGGATGTTGTAGTTCACCCCTGGGGATAAGTAGCTTTGTTTTGGATCATGTGTTTGTCATTATGATGGAGTCATTTATTTGTCACAAAGTGGTGTCTTTTCTTTATATTTTCACAAGTAGGTCTTTGAGGCTGATCAGGAAGAACCTTAGCCAATACTTTATCCCCAGACCAAAAGTTCATAGTTGCTCAAAACACATTTTTAGTTTCATAGTGTCTTGGCAACTGAGTGAATGGTTTTCTTAACTTAGATGTTATATAGCCAGCCCTCCATATTCATGAATTCTGTATCCACAGATTCAGCTAACTATGGGTGAAAATATTGGTGGGGTGGGAATTGTCTCTGTACTGAGCATGTACAGTTTTTTTCTTATTGCTCCCTAAACAATACAGTCTAACAACCATTTACATAGCATGCATTTATATTGTATTAGATATTATAAATAATTAGAGGTGATTTAAACTATACCAAAGGATATTTCTAGGTTATATGTAAACATTACACAATATTTTATTTAAGGAATTTGTACATCTGCAGATGTTATCTGGGTGGGATCCTGGAACCAGTCCCCCACAGATACTGAGGGATGACTGTATACGTAAATTTGTATGTATTACATATATAGTATGTGTATAATATGCATTCTCAGTCCTCCATGCCTTAACTGTTCTGGTACAGTGCCACTGTACATCCAGTTTATAAGACAGCAACTAAAATTATTGAAGGATTCAACCTTATGTTATAAAGAACTAGCAGAATCGTGAATTGAAGTAAACTGTATTTTGATAATGCCACAATTCTTCTAGACCACTAAAGTGCTTGAAATTATTATAGAGCACAGAAATATTGAATCAACTTTGCAATAAAAAGTTGTTAGTGAACACAGATGCTGACATTTTTGTTTTGCTCTGTTTCTTAAGCTGCAACAGCGTTTTGAATTTGAATACCAGACAAAAGTGGATGGTGAGATAATCCTTCATCTGTATGACAAAGGAGGAATTGAACAGACCATTTGTCTGTTGGATGGGGTGTTTGCTTTTATTTTACTGGACACCGCCAATAAGAAACTGTTCCTGGGCAGAGATACCTATGGAGTCAGACCTTTGTTTAAAGCCATGACAGAAGATGGATTTCTGGCCGTATGTTCAGAAGCTAAAGGTAATGTGGGAATTTTTCTGTGAAGTTTTGTTCATGCCCTGGTTTTGTGTTTTCGTGTAGATCATATTTGATAAACCCCTGGGAGGAGCAATGAATATTTTACCAGTGACTAAGTCATGGATCCTTTGAGGTTTTTCTTCTTTATAAACAGAGGAGTGGGCCACCCCTTGTCAGTACTTAAATTCTGTAATACTTGAGGGATGAGTCTGTAGTACATTTATTTTTGTTATGCCAGTATACCCTGCATCTAGTTTGTTCCCTTAGGTGTGTGCAAGTTTTCCTGTGTCATATTGTAATCACAGGCTTGGCTCTGCAATTATTGCACTGTGGAACCTTACCATACAGTCACAGATATCTGTAACCAGCACTCCAGTCAATTTTAGAATATTTTTTATCACCTCAAAAAGAAACCCTGTACCCTTTATCTGTCATCTGCAACCTCCTTACCCCATTCCCCAGCCCCTGGCAACCACCAGTCTGCTTTCTATCTCTCTGTATTTCCCTATTCTAGACATTCCGTATAAATAAATTTGTATCATTACGTGGGATTTTGTGGATTTTTTTACTTGGTAGAAAATTTGAAGATTTGTCTGTGTTGTAAGTACTTCCTGTTTATTGCCAAATAATACTTCATCACATACCACATTTGTTTATCCGTTTATTAATCCATTTATTAACAATACTGCTATAAATATTTGTGTACAAGATTTTGTAGACTTATGTTTTTATTTCTGTTAGGTGTATATTTAAGAGGGGAATTGCTAGGTCATGTAGTCACCGTGTTTCATTGTTTGTGGAACTGCAGACTGTTTTCCAAAGTGGCTGTATCATTTTATGTTCTCCACAATGTGTGAAGGTTTCAGTTCTCCACCTCCTTACAGTGACTTACACCTGAGTCTTTTGAGTCTAGCCATCCTAGTGTGTGTGACTTGGTATCTTGCTGTGGTTTTAGTTTTATATTTTTCTGCTGACAATGGCATTAAGAATCTTTTCCTATACGTATAGGCTATTTGTATATCATTTTTGGAGAAATGTCTATTCAGAGTCTTTCCCATTTCTTTTTTCTTCCTTCTAAGGATTATTTCATTAAAAAAATTAATAGACTTTTTTAAAAGAGAAATTTATGGTCTCAAAAGAAGTGGTAAGTACAGAGTGCCCACATGTTCCCTCTCTCCCAGTTTCCTCCACTCTTACAAGTCATGAGCTACAATTGTTAGGATTGATGAATCGGTATTGATATATTTTATTAGCTGAAGTCCATTGTTTATATTAAGGTTCACTCTTTGTGTTTTACAGTTCTTCGTATTTGTTAAATGCATAATGCCATATATCTACCTTAAAGTACAATGCAGAATATTTTCATTGTCCTAAAAATCTGATATCTGTGATCAGCCATTCATCTTTCCTATTCCTCTGACTCCTGAATGCCTAGCAAAAACGATCTTTTTACTGTCTATAATTTTTTTTTTCAGAGAGTCTTAAAGTTATGCTCATACAATAGGTTGCCCCATCAGACTGGCTTCTTTCACTTAGCATGTGCATTTAAAGTTTGTAAATGTCATTTATTTGTTGGCTGTTTTTTTTTTTTTAATCACCAAATAATCCACTGTTTAACTGCAGCAGAATTTGTTTATTCATTTCTGAATTATCTATTTTTAATTGAGTCATCTGTCTTCTTATTTAGTTGTAATAGTTCCTTGTGTAGTATAGATACAAATTCCAGGAAGATGTTTTGCAGGTTTGCAGTATAAGATGCACTGAACACTATACACTTGCAATGAACATTCTGAAAATGAAAACAAGAAAAAACTTCATTTACAATGGCATCAAAAAATAAAATGCTTAGGAATAAATTTAACCAAAGTGGTGCTAAACTTGTACTTTGAAAATTATAAAACATGATTAAAAGAAATTAAGGAAATATAAATAAATGGAAAAGTATCCCATAATCATGGATCAAAGACTTGTTAAGATGACAGTACTCCTCAAATCGATTAACAGATTCAGTTCAATCTGTTAGAAACCCAGGTGACCTTTTTTTTTTTTTTTTTTTATCTTACTAATGGTATTTTATTGGTCAAGGAATCAAATGGTGAGGAGAAAAGCAAGAAAAATTCTTTATCACAGATCTGGACACATCCATCAATCTCAGCATAAACACAGCTATTGAGGATTCATGTGGATCCCTCTTGCTTCATTCCTTCCTCACACCCTCCAGAAGGCATCACCTCACTTTACTGAGTAGAGAATGAATTTTTTTTCTTCATTCCTGATCTGCCATATTGCATCAGGTTTCCTGTACCTTAAAAATCATATGTAGACTGAGTCAGGAATATCACAAGTTCTAATCCAGCCTTAACAACTTATTGAGAGACCCAAGCAACTTACTGAATCCCTGTCTCAAATTAAAATATAAAAAGGGCTGGAAATGTGACTCAGAGGATAAGCATACCTAGGTTTACTCCTTGGTACAAACAATTTATCATATGTCTTAATAATGTTTTCCCATTTTTACCTCATCTTGCAGTTTTCAGAGGCTGTATCTTATTTGATTTTCATTTTTGTCATCTTGTGAATGGTCAGATACATATTCAATGCTCTAAAATTTTTGGTAAATTCAAATGGGAGGATTGCATAACAGTAAAAAATTCCAAACTTCCTATAATGGTTAATTTGAATTGATAACTAGATTAGATTAAAAGATGCAGATGATTAAGAGGATTTGGGTGTGTCCATGAGGGCATATCTAAGAATGATTGGAATGTGGGATAGTTAACTGAAGTGGAGATGCTCCCATAGCATGAGAAGACCACCCACTAGGATGGTAGTTTGGATGGAATAAAAGTTGGAAGAACAAGGAAGCAGATAAAGATGCAAGTTTGACTCTTCCTGAGTCGTTGTGGAGTGGGTTGTGGAGGCGGGGCACAGTCTGTCCCTCCGAGGTTTTTGGTGAAGAGGTGCAGTTCCTGATTGCTGCTTCAGTTGTCTGAGGATATTGGACACTTGCTTCTTCACTTTTCCAAAGTGGACTCTGCCAGTGATTCTCCAGGTAGTTTCCAAAAGCCTTGGTCTCAGACTAGGGTAGCATTGTTGCTCCCTCATGTTCTGGGACTTCCACTTCTTGGACTGCACAGCTACAGGTTCTTCCAGCTCTCCAACCTGACAATGAGGTTCCAGTGTCCAGCAGGGAGTCTCAGGCTGGGATTTTCCCCCACCTAAAGATGGGAGCTACTGCTTCCAGGATGATCCAAGATGGCCATTCTGGCTTCCAAATCTGTTGCCAAATGGGGAGCTGTAGCACAGGGTGTGGGCATGGTCGACTGGAGGTTCCTGGAGGTGAGGTGTTTTTTGTTGGACAGAGGTCCTGAAGGCCGGGTGTGCTCCGTCTGGTGGAGGGGTTGTGGAGGCGGGGCACAGTCTGTCCCTCCGGGGTTTTTGGTGAAGAGGTGCAGTCTGTCTGTCTGGATGTCCCAGAAAGACCAGGTTTCTGTAGTTCTCCAACATCACATCTCTGTATAATTTCTGCTGAGCCAGGTCTAGGCTTCCCATTCCTCTTGAGAGAAATCAATGACCACATTCTGGAATGTCAGTGGTTCCATTTCCTGCTCTTCACTCTGTCCCGCATTCTCCCTCGGAGTCTTTCCTTCCCTGTGTTGCACAGAAACCTGGGACTCCTGAGCACAGGAGGAAAAGCCACAAGTCAGATGACCTTTTTATAGAAATTGACAGGGTGACTCTAAAATTCATATTGACTTATAAGGGACCCAGAATAGCCAAAACAATCATGTAGAAGAAGAAAGTAGGAAAACTTACTTTTTCTGATTTTAAAAGTTACTTGAAAAAAAGAAAAAAGAAAAAAAAAGATTCCTACTTTTACTGGGTTTCCTTTGAACTTAATGGTCACTTGATATGGAACTATAGTCTTATGTCCAATTTGTCCTCTGAAATTTCTTGATTTTTCTTGTCTGTATCCTTAACTCTGCCCTTTTACATACCCATTTGGATCTTGATACACTCTACTTAAAACCTTTCCATTATCCCCCAGCCCCTGCGGGCTAGTGAGAACATCTGGGTCTTTTGGTCTTTGTATTCAGTACTGCAGAGATTACTAGGTTAATAAGCTCAGATAGTAAATCATGCTGTGTATTCTATAGAGATAGGCAGTTACTAGTCACAGTAAAACATTGACTTTCTTGTCAAAGGTGATAGTGATGTCTGGTTAGTTACTGCCTATAGGAAATTACTGAAGAAATTTAAATTACCTGCCTCTATTCACACATGGTATATAAAGACGATTGTGGGATGGATGTCTGACTTCTAAATATATCTGACTTTGATATACCTGACAGTGAAGCATTTTGCTTGTTAAAGGATTGGGAACCATGGCTCTTTTTTTTTTTTTTTTTTTTAATAGTTTTATTTTTTCCTTCTTTTTAAGTTTTTATTTTTATAGACTGCATTTTGATACATTGTATACAAAAGGGGTACAACTTTTCATTTCTGTGGTTGTACACAAAGATTCACACCATTCATGTAATCATACATGTACATAGGGTAATAATATCTCAGTTCACTATCTTTTCTTCCCCCACCCCTTCCCGCCCCATTTCCCTCTACACAATACAAACTTCCTCTATTCTTCTGTTGCCCCTGTCCCCGCCACCCTCCCCTCATTATATATCACCATCCATTTATCAGAGAAAACATTTGGCCTTTGGTTTTTTGGGCTTGGCTTATTTCACTTAACATGATATTCTCCAACTCCATCCATTTAACCAGCAAATGTCATAATTTTATTCTTTATGGCTGAGTAATATTCTACTGTGTATATATACCACAGTTTCTTTATCCATTCATCAACTGAAAGGCATCTAGGTTGGTTCCACAATCTAGCTGTCGTGAATTGAGCAGCTATGAACATTGATGTGGCTGACTGCTTTACTGTAGTATGCTGATTTTAAGTCCTTTGGGTATAAACTGAGGAGCTGGGCCAAATGGTGGATCCATTCCAAGTTTTCTGAGGAATTTTCATACTGCTTTCCAGAGTGGCTGCACCAATGGCAACTCTACCAGCAATGTATAAGTGTGCCTTTGTCCCCATATCCACGCCAACACTTATTATTGCTTGTGTTCTTGATAATAGTCATTCTAATTGGAGTTAGATGAAATTTTAGGGTGGTTTTAATTTGCATTTCTCTAATTACTTTTTCGTATATTTCATATATTTGTTGATCACCTGTATATCTCTTTTGTGACGTGTCTGCCCAGTTCCTTAGCCCATTTATTGATTGGGTTCTTTGTATTTTTGGTGTAAAGTTTTTTGAGTTCTTTATAAACTTTGGAGATTAGTGCTCGGTCTGAAGTGTGTGTGTAGAAAAGATTTTCTCCCACTCTGTGATAGCAGTATGTAAATCACACTCTCTTTTCACATTATTGATTGTTTTCTGTGCTGAGAAAAAACTTTTTAGTTTGAATCTATCCCATGTATTGATTCCTGCTTTTATTTCTTGTGCTATGGGGGTCTTGGTAAGGAAGTCTGGTCCTAAGCCAATGTGATGGAGATTCAGGCCTACTTTTTCTTCTATTTGGTGCAAGTTCTCTAGTCTAATTCCTAGGTCTTTGATTCATTTTGAGTTGAGTTCTGTACAGGGTGAGAGATAGGATTTTAATTTCATTTTACTGCATGTGGAATTCCAGTTTTGCCAGCACCATTTGTCGAAGAGGCTGTCTTTTCTCCATTGTATGTTTTTGGCCCCTTTGTCTAGTATGAGATAACTGTACTTATGTGGGTTTGTCTCTGATGACAAAGAAATGACTGCCATTATATTGTAAAATTAACAATTAAATTTCTCTCTTTTTTTCTTTACTTGTATCTTTTCATTTTGTATTTGTTTGCTTTATTGTAGAAAATAACATTTTCTTTTTTTTTTTTTTTTTTTTTTTGCGGTGCTGGGGATTGAACCTAGGGCCTTGTGCATGCGAGGCAAGCACTCTACCAACTGAGCTATGTCCCCAGCCCAATAAAATTTTCTTGATCAGAAATTCCAGCTAGGGAGAGGGAATTGAATGCTGGAGGTTCTTCCGTTGTTTTGAATTACTACAAATTAGTGTAATTTTGCTGTTTATTACTGTGCCACTTTTATCTCCCTAGTGAGTAGATGGTAGAACTTTGGGTGATTAACACCCCGCACCCCGTTTTGCTTATATAATGGACATGGGTGTATATTAAAAAGGAAAAATAAACAGGAAATTCCTAGGATGTTAACTGTTGTGGAAGTTATGATGAGGTGTTCCCTTATTTGAAGATTATCTTTTTGAATCTGTAGGTCTTGTTACCTTGAAACATTCCACAGCTCCTTTTTTAAAAGTGGAGCCTTTTCTTCCGGGACACTATGAAGTTTTGGATTTAAAACCAAATGGCAAAGTTGCATCGGTGGAAATGGTTAAATATCATCACTGCAGGGACGAGCCACTGCATGTCCTCTATGACAGTGTGGAGAAACTCTTCCCAGGTAACAAAAACCCATCTATCCCTCCACCACCTCCTCCCTCCTAAAGGAAAATGGTCACATTCTCACATTATTGCTATACCTAATTCACTTGGAGGTGACACATTGGGATTTGGCAGGCTCCCCTTTTGAGAGATTGCCATGGTGGTGGAACTGGGTGATTGTGAACTTCACTTCAATAACTAACTCAGCCCCAGCCTTTCTGGAGCTGTTTCATTTACTTTGTGTGTTTATAGGTTTTGAGATAGAAACTGTGAAGAACAACCTCCGCATCCTTTTCGATAATGCTGTCAAGAAACGTTTGATGACAGACAGGCGTATTGGCTGCCTTTTATCAGGTGAAGTTAGTTAAAAAAAAAAATAGCTAAGAATATTTAGCGTGTGTTTGTTTAAGTGAAATGATTTGTACCCATCCCCGAGGTTTCCACTATAACATATTTGCTATAAGATTTCATCTTTCCTTTATTATAGGACATAAAATTTTTTTGTAAGCTATATTTAATATTCATATTAATACTGTGATTTAGTTATGCCATAGCTGTATTATTAGTGTAAAAGCTAGTTAATACATATTCCTGAGAATCCTGTGTAGTGATTTTAACCAATTCACATAGTTACCATTGTGATAGTATCCAGTAAAAACCATGTTGTATTTTTCTCTTGTCAAGGTTCGTTTCAGTTTATAAAACTTGGGGATCGTAAATGGTAAAACCATAATCCCGATGTTCAGCAGTATGTAAATCACACTGTCCCGTCTACTGCTAAGCACGTAACCAGCGTACTTGTTCTTTTGCTTGCAGGCGGTTTGGACTCCAGCCTGGTTGCTGCCACCCTGCTGAAGCAGCTAAAAGAGGCCCAAGTGCAATATGCTCTCCAGACATTTGCAATTGGCATGGAGGACAGCCCTGATTTACTGGCTGCTAGAAAGGTAAGATGCTGTCTCTGCCCATTATGTAGTTTTAGCAGACTTGTTATTAGAATGAAAATCAAGACAATCATTTATGATTCTATTTGTGCCACTCTTTTGACTCTAGTAATTGCTTTAAATTAAATATGTTAAAATAGATTGAAATGCCAATTGAATATCAACTGTGTCGTATACTGACCTCTGGGTATAAAAGTGTGATGGGATAATTTTGAAGTAAAAATATATAATTCATTTGAAATATGTGGGCTAGAACCTAGCATATGTAGTAAGGACTTCGTGAATATTAACTGTTTCTGTTTTTCGTTTTTTTTTTTTTTTTTATAAGGCATAATGCTTAGATCTGTGGGTAGAGGGAGCTTATAAATATTCAGTTGTAGGACATCTGGTTCTTGATCTGGAGGAACTTAGAATAGATAAGAAAGAACTAGAGTTCAATCTCAATGAGAGTTGATTGCTATTGGGGGAAGGCAAAACAGCCTAAGAAAGTAGAAGGAGCCAGGGGCCATTCTATGTAGGAATAACACCCAGGGTCTAAAATTAGGCATTTCAGGAGTACAAAAAGTTCAGAGTGGAAGCACTTAGAACTAGAGAAAGATAACAGATTAGATAAAATAGGTGGGGAGGGAGTGGTACTATTTGGGAGCTTCTTGTCTCTTAGGTTGCCGTCTTGGAATGGGAGGGGCTCATGGGAGATTTACATTTTGTGGTTGAAAGGAGGCCAGAAATGAATATGGTGGCCTGGGGAATTATTTCTTATTTTCCCTTGTTTATTTTTTACTACTAATTCATAATTTTTTGTGAGGTACTATTGTTTCATTTTCAAGGGTAGTTATTTTCTTTGAATAATGAGAATTTGAGTATTTCTTTAATCAGGTGGCAAATCATATTGGAAGTGAACATCACGAAGTCCTTTTTAACTCTGAGGAAGGCATTCAGGCCCTGGATGAAGTCATATTTTCTTTGGAAACTTATGACATTACAACAATTCGAGCATCAGTAGGTAAGATATTTTATGTTATTAAAAGGATTTCTTTTTAAATACTGAAGACAAATATGAGGTTTTAAAAATATTAAGCGGTTAGCTTTCCACCGCTGTGACAAAATACATGAAAAAATTAAGAGGACAAAAGGTTTATTTAGGCTCATGGTTTCAGAGGTTTCAGTCATAGTCAGTTTGCTCTATTATTTTTGAGGTGAGGCAAAACACTGCAATTGAGAGCACATGGTGGGGTAAAGCTATTCACCTTATGGTGATGGAGAAGCAAAAAGAGGGGAGGAGCTATAGTCCCAGTAACTCTTTCAAGGCACACCCCTCAATCATCTACTTCCTTCCTCTAGGTCCCACTTCCTAAAGGTCCCGCTGTCTCCCAGTAGCTCCTGTCTGGGAGCCAGGCCTTCAACACATGGGCCTTAAGTTTAAGAAATGTTATTTAAGAATGAATGAACTAGGTGTATATGTTGTAATTCATTTTCCTTAAGGAGTACTTACTTTAGATTAAGTATTTTGGTAAATATTCCATCACACAACTTGTCAATCACTAGCTGTTCTTTAGCTATACAAACAATTCTAGTTTTATCTGATGGACACATATTGATATAGGAAGTATACCCCAAATCAGAAAAAGCCAATGTTAAGCCTGTAAAATACCAGTAGCTTAGATATTCCTCTTTATTGAAACATTTGACTTGCACTGGGGTTGTGGCTCAGTAGTAGAGCACTTGCCTAGCATGTGTGAGGCACTGGGTTTAATCCTCAGCACCACATAAAAATAAATAAATAAAAATAAATATATTGCATTCATCTAAAACTAAAAATATTTTTAAAAAATGTGACTTGGAGGACAAAAAAATCCCTTAGGTAATACAATGGCTCATTGCCCTCTAAAGCATTACAGTGAGTAAATAGATACACAGTTTATTTGTGTTACTGAATTTAATGGGGTCGGTGGTGGATTTGCCAGGGAGAGTTTAAAAGTCTCCCCTGAGGAGAGGGATAATTTAAAAAAGGTTAAGAAGAGACACAGATTGAAAGGGATGTGGAGCAGGTACAAAGCAGACATGATTCAATTACTTATGCAGCTGCCTCAACTATCTGTGAAATTTGATAAATGGGGAGTGTTGGGAAGTCAGTCCAACAAAATTAAAACTAAACTACCTAGGTTAGTCTGTTTTATGTTGCTGGAACGAAATATCTAAGATCAGTTAACTTAAAAGGTGTTAACTTAAGTTTGGAGGCTGAAAGTTCAGCGTGGCAGCCTGGCAAAGCCCTCCTGGCTGAGCCACCTCATGGTGGCATCAGGTGGGAACACGCACCAGAGGGAGAGAAACAAGGAGAGACAGGAAACCAGCACTTAGGAACAGGCTCTTTTATAACAACTAGCTCCACCAAGAACTAAGAGTCTCATGAGAACTACCTTAATCCCTTCCCTTACAAGGGGATGTCTCCAGTGACCCACCCAACTCTCAGTATGCCCACCTTTTAAAGGTCCTACCACCTGTCACATGGCCACACTGCAGACCAAGCCTCCAACACATGAACTCTTGGGGGACACATTACAGCTAAGCCCTAGCACTCCCCAAACCCTTATTTTTGTGTATTAATACCAGCATGCAAGGCATGATTTTTAGGTATTTGAGTCATTGTTCAGTTTAGCCAAATTTTAAGGTAGATATTCTTGGTCTAAAAACATTAGAATTTTTTTAAACCTGTTTATGAAATTATAGAATGGTTTCTGGGCTATTTTATTGCAGTGGTACAACTTTTGAATTAAGTCCATATGAATGGCTTATTAGTGTAAGGTCATTATTTTAAAACTCTTATCTATTCATACAAAGTCCAGTGTGGTAGTAAAGCCTGCAGTTGTCTCTGAAAGTCAAATAAAAGGCATTTTTGGTGGAGGGTTATGTTGACATTAACATTAATTTCTCTTTTATTTAAGGTATGTATTTAATTTCCAAGTATATTCGGAAGAACACAGACAGTGTGGTGATCTTTTCTGGAGAGGGATCTGATGAACTTACACAGGGTTACATTTATTTCCACAAGGTGAGCACTCTGAAGCAGGGGACATTTGTGCTAGTAGGAAACATTTGACTGTTTTCTATCGTCTGTCATTTTTAATGTTAACAATGACTTTTCTGAGTACCTTCTGAGTTTATACATATGAGGAAATCAATAGTGTCTTATTTATTTCTTTGGGGGAGAAAGAAGTCTTAATATCAGATGATTTTCACTCTTTAAAATGAACAAAGCTAGAATTCCCTTTCTATTTCATCGTCCACTATATTTGTTGTCATGTTAGCAGTTGTGGTAAGTGACAGTGTGTTTTATAAGGCACTACCTGCCTCTGTCCAGGCCATTTACTTCTGTCCCTCCCCTTGTTTAGTGCTCTGTCTTGCCCACCTCCAGTGTTGGAATATGTGTAAAAGGGAGAAGTAAAAGCAGTTCTGTATGCCACAAGCAAAGCTATTGTTTGGCTCTTTCTTTGTAAAATAGGCTCCTTCTCCTGAAAAGGCTGAGGAGGAGAGTGAGAGGCTACTGAAGGAACTCTATTTGTTTGATGTTCTCCGTGCAGACCGGACTACTGCTGCCCATGGGTAACTTGATTTAAGAAATGATTTAAAACAAAACAAAACAACTCTCAAAAAATGAAAAGATCAGTGGCTGATTTTGTTTTTTTCTTTTCACTTGGCTATATGTTCTAAAGTGTGACTTTTATAGAGCAAATGAAGCTGATTTCTTTACTTAGCCCCGAAAGAATTGGGCTGAAGTCAAAGTGCTATTGTGGTAATGGGGAGAGGTCTTCTTTGAGTTGCTTCAGACAGTTTCCATCTTTAAAGTTTAATAACATTCTACATCTGACCCCCAAGGGAAGGCAGCTGCAGCTATTTTGAGGTCTTTTAAAAAGAAGCTAAGGTTATAAACTCCACATGACAAGTATTGAGCACCCACAATACCTCTTTGATGCTGTAGTGACTCTAAGGGGCACAAGATAAGGGAGGTTTGATTAGATTATAAACCAGGGTTCTTTGGTGTCATTCTCCCTTGGCTTAAGTTTTCATGTTTAATTGGTCATGTTGTAGAGTTGAAAAGACTCTTACTTGCTACATGTGATACACAACTGACGTTAAATGTTTTAGTTTCTTCTACTGAATCACACTTAGTTTAGGAAATAATTAAATGGGCGAAAGGGAATGGGCTTGACCCATGGTTAATATCCTATCTGCTTGCCCTAACCGGAATCATTAGGATTCATGGCATAGATGATGTGGCATTTGATGAAATATTGTGAAACATTGGTTTATTTTGCATACTGTATGTGAAATATTAATCAGGTTGTGTTAAAATACTGAACTGTCATTGCAGTTGTTAATAAGAGAAGAGATGATCTCACCTAGAAAAAACTTGGGAGTCAGAAAGGTCCAGGCCAGATACATTCTTAACAATCAGCTACTTATAATTCTTAACTTACTTTGCTTTTTGGGTTGTACATTTAACTTTTCATATAAGGAAAAGTAAAAGTAATACTCTCAAGCTGATAGTTACACTCAATAGATGAAATAATGTCTTTTATTTTAAATGAAGATGTCTGTATTCTTCCATTAGTGTAGAACAGTCAGTAGGAGGTTGTGAGATGGCTCTGTGATCCCAACATTACTCAATCTGGTTCCATTGCTAGGCAACTCTGAGCCTGAACCTAAATTGACAGGTACTAAATACCCATTTTGATTTAGATTTTTCAATTTTCTCCTTTAAGCCTTGAACTGAGAGTCCCATTTCTGGATCATCGTTTTTCTTCCTATTACTTGTCTCTGCCACCAGAAATGAGAATTCCAAAAGTAGGTAAAATCAGCTCAAGGTAAACACTACCATTGCTCTCAGGTTACATTTGTGAGTTTTGCTGATACTCCTTTTGTTTTCATGTCAGAATGGGATAGAGAAACATCTCCTGAGAGAGGCATTTGAGGACTCCAACCTGATACCTAACGAGATTCTCTGGCGACCCAAAGAGGCCTTCAGTGATGGGATAACCTCAGTTAAGAATTCCTGGTTTAAGATTTTACAGGAATATGTTGAACATCAGGTATGAGGTCTTTAAAAATGTTTTCTGCAATAGGATAATTTAGATGCAGAGCTGGAATCTCTGTTCTTTTTGTATTTAGTTTGAATGTTTGGTGTATATAGGAGAAGAGAGTCTTTATAAACAGCATCTCTTTTTAAATAAGAATGATATAAATTAAGGATCATGAAGGTTTATAAAGTTGTATTTAGAACTGAAAGGGGGAGAGGGGAGGCTTACTAATCATCACTGACCATTTAACCCATTTTGGGGTACTTTCAGACATTAGACACTAGCAAATAAAATAATCACTAAGTATTAGAAATAGCATGTGAATATTTTTTGAAAGTTAACTATAGCCGTGCACATTATGGATATCGTAGTATTTTCCAAGTGATGGGTGATCAAAGGGTTTTGTACAATTTATAGTCAAGCCTTCTCTTAACTTTATTTTCATTTTGTGGTAACAAATCAAATACAAGTATTTCCATGCCATTTGAAAAGCTGTTCTGCTCTTACACCCTTATTCTTATAGGTTGATGATGCGATGATGGCAACTGCAGCCCAAAAATTCCCTTTCAACACTCCTCAAACTAAAGAAGGCTATTATTACCGTCAAATCTTTGAACGCCACTATCCAGGCCGAGCTGACTGGCTGACCCATTACTGGATGCCCAAGTGGATCAATGCCACTGACCCTTCTGCCCGCACTCTGAGCCATTACAAGTCAGATGCCAAAGCATAGGCACTCTCCAAGTTATGGAGTGAAAGTAAATGTTTCTTCTAGGGGTGTAGGGGCATTGGGGATAGATAGGGGAGTAGTGAAAATCATCCACTCATGCCTACTTGGGCCTGAAAGAAATAAAAGTCATACCTAAAACTTTCTCCTTGTTTGTATTCATACAGTTCTGTGATTAGAGGTAACTGGAAATGGAATGGCTTTTGCCATATCATAGTAAGGAGGATATAGTGAGGAAGGGGCAGTGGTCAGATATCTGCAAGAACTGCTTTGAAAGATGTTTGGGCCTCATGCACATGTGGACTCCCAGTCCTTGTCTCATCCTAGTGTGGTCCTCTTGTGACTTCCCTCTTAGTTCTTTCCACATTCCTTACAGTTGGTTAGGCAGACCCTGTATATGTGAGTCCTCTGTAAGAGTTTGGGACCATTCTATTGTGTAAAATAGTGATTCATTGTTTTCTTTTTTATGTTGAGCTAGTGAACCTCCTGGAGACTATTTTTCCAGAACTGAGGTCAAACTTTTGAAAGGTTTTTAAAGGAATCTTTGGTGCAACTGTTCAGCTCTGCTGTTGTGCAAAAGCGGTTACATAAACCATAAGTAAACTAATGGGCATGACTGCATTCTATTAAAACTTTTTAAAAACAGACCTTGCAAGTTGAGCATTTCCAATTACAGGAAAAAGCATCCTATGCCTAGGTGGTTAAATAGGAAATACAGAAATACTTAATGAAAAGTAGATTTTTGTTTGAAATGCTCATTGGTTATTTCAAGGCAACATAATTGAACTACATAAGAAAGGTGAATTTAGCTATTAAAAAACTTTTGGAAAGGGAATGGTTGGTACACAGGTAAATAGGAGAATGTCTGATGGGAAAAGTGGGTAGACCAGAAATTTAGTAAGTTGGAAGATGGGGGATTGATGCTAGCTGTAGGCCTTCACCTATAATTTAGAAATGTCTCCAGGAAACTAAAGAAATGTCACTAGTACTGGATGACTTTTAGTGATAGTCTTGTATTTGTAGGTGCATGAATTGTTTAAATACAGTGTGATTTGGCTCTAGGTATATATTGCTGGTAAAGCCTCACCCAGTCATGCTAAGTGGTGTTAAGAATATTCTGGAAAGTTGGTTGATAATAATTACACAGTGTACATTTTAAGATTAAGTGTGACATAAACCATGAGCAGCCAGTTTTTAAGGGTGTGGGGTTTGACTTCAGATTTTTAACTTTAGTGACCATGAGATCTGGAATAATCGGAACCATCCAGAAATTTGATATTTAAGATACTTAGTTAAGCCAATTTCATATGATCAGACTGATAGCAACTTGCTAGATTATAAGCTATACTTAAGACCCATGTAAGTTTCTTTTTTATCGGGTAGGGAGTACTGGGGATTGAACTTAGTGGCATCCCAAGCCTATTTTGAATTTTATGTAGAGAACAGGATCTTACTAAGTTGCTTAGCACCTCGCTTTTGCTGAGGCTGACTTTGAACTTGTAGTCCTTCTGCCTCAGCCTCCTGAGCTGCTGGGATTACAGGCATGTGCCACCGCGTCCGGCCCATGTAAGGTTCTTGGCACACATAAAGTAGCTCTTTCCCTTGTGTGACTAGAAGTGGCAGCCTCTGGGGTATGTATTTGTGACTCAGCAGCTTATAGATTGGCCAAGTCTGTTTTCCTGGACCATTCTGGTATTGGTGATTCAGTGACAAGGAGGCACATGGCATCTAATCCACACAGCACCACCACCAACAGACAGTTCAGTCCTTTGAGACTCAATTGAGTCCCGAAAGAAGACCAGCTAATGTGATCCTGTCATTTCTGCCTCATGAGCACTTAATGGATAGCCTGCTGCTAGAACTTCATCTCACTTTGATCTAATATCTGCTTTAAAACAGGTGCCATATAGTTTGACAGTGCTTTTATACTTTTATCTTTTTGAAAAGTGAACATAGGCTGGGTGTGTAGCTCGGTGGAACACATGCTGAGCATGCCCAAGACCCTGCGTTCGACCCCCAGCACCAAGAAGAAACCCACAGAAAATCATACCACTGCTTTTAAAGAGTTTTAACATGTTCTTGCAGTTCTCTTACTAAAAAGACACTATCGTACATGTTATCTTGGCGAACCTAAAACTTGAAAGCTTCTTAAGTCTTTCAAAAGGAAAATATAAAAAGGAGCCAACCCTAGTCAACCCCGAGCCTATGAGAGTCCAGACTCAGAAGGATTATGCCCTCTTTGTGGGAAATTTCCTTGTGTCAGACTGTTGCATGAATAGGTCTTGTTGAAGCCACAGGGTCCAACCATACTCCTTAATTCCTCCTGTTTGGGGGTTGCATTAGTTTGTCTGTAGTCTGTGGTAAGAGGTCCTTGGAGCAGATCCTCATGGATGATAAAGCTGGCTGTGAGGAAGCAGAGTGAAAGCTGACAGGGAGGTGGTTACATAAAGTTCTAGCCTTGTGTAGTGGATGAAGCACTACCTCCCAGCACATACCCGCCCACTGTCCTAAGCAAATTATTGTTAATCTACTCATCTGTAAGTGTGGCAGCTTTGATTTTCTAAAAGTGGCCACTGCAGTATTCCTGGTCCCACATACTCTTCCCAGCCTCACTATACCTCTGAATAAGCAGTCTACTTCCCCTCTCTATGAGCCTGGCAGGATTTATGATTGCTTTGAGTAGCAGATTATGGTGGAAGTGATGCCCTGTGACAAAGTGATTTGGGGCAGGTGTAATGGCTCATGCCTGTAATACCAGCAACTCAGGAGGCTGAGACAGGAGAATCACAAGTTCAAAACCAGCCTCAGCAACTTAGCCAGGCCCTGTCTCCAAAAAAAAAAGAGCAGGGTCGGGGGTTGCTGGGTATGTGGCTCAGTGGTTAAATGCCCCCGGGTTCAATTCCTGATACAAGAAAAAAAAAAAAAAAAACAAACAAAAATGAACAACAACAACAAAAAACCCAAAAGTGACTTGGCTTCTGCTTTCTCTTGTGCATGTTGCAAGGAAACCCTGGCTTCATGGAGAGGCCAGGTACAAGAGTTTGGGCTGACAGCTCCAGCAAAGGTCAACTGTTAACAACCACCAGATGTGTGATAGAACCTCCAGAAGGTTCCAGCTTCTGGACTTTGACCTCCCATGTGAGCTCCCAACCATGGGAAGCAGAGAGAATCCATTCTTGTTTTCTTTCCAAGTTCCTCATACACAGATCTATGCACATAATAAGTGGTCATTGGAAGTGTTAAGTTTTGGGGTAGTTTCTTATATAGGTACAATAACTGGGACAGGTAAACACCATTATCTTTGTTTTACACAGGTTACATAAACTGCCAGACCCAAGACAGCTAATTACTAAGTGGTGTAGCCCCAAGTCAACCAGACAGATTGACTTCAGACACTTCATGTTGTTCCTGCATTGTCACCATGGAACTCCAGCCTGGATTTTTGCTGTGAATTGGAATACTAAAGGAAAAGGTTTCCTTTGGGCTTTTTAGTGATCAAGAACGGAGAGCAGGGTGCTGTTCAGGGAATCCACTGTGTGGCCATCATTTTCTGTGATAGCATAGGTTCAGTGATGCTGAGAAAACCCCAATATTTAGGTGCATTAGTATAACAAAAATTCGTTTTTGTTCAAACTATATGTCTGTGCTCATTGTTGAGCGGTCTGTACTCACTCTGGAGACCCAGACCATTGCAGGAAAAATCTTGACTTACACTTCCACCATCAGCAAGTGAGGGATGGAGGAAGTGGTGAATCATGTGCCAAAAAAGGCCTCTGCTCTGAAGGGACACATCCATTTTTGTTCAGATCCCATACTAGTCATGTGACCACACCTAACTCTTGGAGAGAAGCACCAATGACGCCTCAGATCCATTCTTTGGACAGCAAATAATCTGTTCACCCTCCTGTGTATGAAACATACCCCCTTTTCAAGAGCGGTAACCTGAGAATTCCTTTCTGCCATGGTTTCGGGTCCAGACTTCAGGCTCTGTGAGTCATGTACTGACGGAGGGGTCTGAGTTTCAGGACTGAGAAGGTGGCATTTCTTCATGAACTAAGAAACTGCGCTCCACCTGCCTGCTATGTAATAATGTTGCAGCGAACAAAACACCTATTCAAAAAGGAGAGAAACAGCAATTTTGATGTGCTGCTAGTTCACTGTTTGAAGGCTCCCATTTCCAGCAAAAAGTTGCCCTTCATTAGTAGCCAAGATGTCAGTTTGTTGACAGTAAGAAGCAGGAGTGAAAGGACTGGGGGAATTAGTACCTTTCACAGGTGGGAAATGGGAACACTTTGAAGAAGGAGGGCTGATTTCTAGCAAGATTATCAATATCAATTGCTGATTTCTAGCCGTACAGCTAATTTGGCTCATGCACCCTAATTTTGGCTACCCAGAAAAAGAGGTGTATCAGTTATTGATCATCTGTCCCGATTGCTGAGGATCACGAAGAGCTATCATCAATCATCACAGCAGCCTGTGTACTATGGAGCTCATCCCCATTTTATAGATAAGGGAAGCCATGTACAGAGGGATTATGTTGGTTGCTTAAGGTCACAAGGCTAAATATTAGGAATAGGATATTTGATGTCAGGTTCCTTTCAAAGGAACAGAAATATAAAGTGTAATTAAGGAAAAAGTAAAACTTTGTATTTTCTTCTAATTCTTTATTTTAAATATCGATTTAAATTTTATTTTATATCTCATGTTATTTAGCAAATCTAATTTAAGCTTAATTTTCTATTTCCATTTTAGTGGATAGTGAACATACATGTACTTTTGATTTAGATTTTTTATGGGTTCTTTTCTTGGTTTCGAGACCTACCTAACCAGTAAATGGGTGCCAAGAAATTAATTCATAGTTCTCTTTGCAACCTGGAGAATTTTTAATAATGCTCGGAAGGGAAAAGCCACAGTAAAAAATTGTCAGTATATTTTAAAAATTGCTGCAGTATTAAAATATATGATTGCTGAGAACTAATATATATAAAACCACAGGGTGGCAGTCATGGTATGTTTTTCTCTTCTGGCAATTTTGTGCATTTCTCAAAGATACTGGTGTGGAGAATCTATTTTATGCTAAATTGAAGAGAGGACATGTTCATTTCATTGGACAAATCCAAGTACAGATTCTCCATAAGTAATTATTGATCAGTTTTAACTCAATAGCAATATGGCTGTTGTACAGGTCGGTATGAACTTATATATGTTTTTTTTTTTTTTTCTGAAACTTTTTATTCCCCTGTCTTTGATTCCCTTGTCCTAAACATACCTGCAGAGAATGTGTCCTTATAAAAGTGAAATCCCTTATAATCTGGAAGGTAAGAAAGGATGTGGACAACCCCAGGTCTCTTTTTATTTGCTTTTTGAATGTGATAAAAATCTGCATCTGTCCTTTTCATAATCACCCATTCTACCTAGCCCTGACCATCACAGTTTATTTAAATACAGCCACTTTGCACATAATATCATCTAACAGGTACTGTGTGCCTAACACTGGCCTAAGCCTTTACTCAGTGTGAAACACCCTGGGAGGCACCTACTATTGTTGCCACCATAAAGAAACAATGCACAGTAGACTAAACACTGAAAAAGGTGGTTAACTTGCGGTCAGTGGAATTGCTGTTGATTATATTGGATAGCACAGAAAAGGGTACTATCCTGGCAAGGCAGTTTTCATATGTGGTTGGATGACTCAGAGAAACGTGGTGAGCCCAAGTTACAATGGCCATCCTCCTGTGCCATCTTTAGTTCTTACCAATAAAGCAGCAACTCCTCTCCATTAACCTTATACTTTATGGGTTTGAGTTCATGAGCTGTGGTTTTAGTGGGAATGCTAGAAGTTAAGGAGCAGGAGGTTTGAAAGTGAAGAGACAGGGAAGAACCCTGGATGTGTGTTGGTCTATTTCAAGGGTGAAATGAATGATTGATTAGCCAGTCAAGTAGCAGGTTTCTGGGGCCATGCATTAATTGATAAGAACTCAGATCAAATTCTCTAAATGACTAGCTTGGAATCTTTGCTAGAACACACTGAATGAAGCATTATATTAATCCTATTACATTTTCCTCTGACCATGCCACATTATATTGTATTTGGCATCAGGATTATCGAGGGTGTGTGGTTCTCGAATGACCACAAGGTGGGGCAAGATGATACTCAACTAAATATATTCCATAAGCTTTTGGGGAATTTTTTTTCCTGTCAGTTTTAACATATGAAGCTGTCTGTGTGTGTGCACATTTGCACTTTTTTATGGTCATAGGTTAAAACCATAACATCAGTAATAAGCTTGTAGCTGATGAAGCCCACTCAGGCTCCTCCCTCAGGGCTTGTGAATGGCTTCACAATGTTATGGAGTCTTTACACCCAACACTTTGAGGAAGGTGAAGCCTTATAGGAACTTTAATATGGGGCAACTTTGGAGAAGGCTGCAGCTGTGAGTTATTGGGGGCTAGCATTCACAGTAGCTGGGGGATTTGGTGTGCCAATCTGGTAAAGTGCTTGGGTTGGACAAAGGACCAACATCGTCCCTACATTTTGCCATTTTAATATCTACAAATGTGTAATGATCCTTACAGAATCGATAATTGGGTATGCAAATTGCTAGTGTTTTCTCCATCTGCACACTAATTTTAAGCTTATAACTTTTACAGTCTTTCACTCTAAACACCAGTTATTTTCGGTGAAGTAAACCTTCTAAAATATTTTTCTCCTAAATATTTTAGTCTCTAATTCTTTCTTTGCACCTAGAGGGTTTATTTTTTTTTTTGCTTGAAGTGCCACCTTAGATGCCAATTTCTCAATGCCTCCCCCAGTCTTTCTAAAACTGGATTGTTTTCTTGTTACCAAGTCCTCAAAACCTGCTGTATTCCTGTCATCATTATTAGCAATGCTGTAGAATGATCTGAGTCCCAGTTTTTCCAGGAAAACAGAAGGTACTTCATGTTTTGGGGGGCATAAAGGGTTTGCTATGAGAATTTAGAAACTTTCTAGATTCTGGGAAGATTTTGGGGTTGGGGGCATGCAACAAAGGCCAGGAAACCAAGGGGAGGGAGATGTTGCTGAATATCTCTGCCTGCAGTAATAGCACAGGTGGTTCTCTGAAGTTTACCAGGAAGTTGCTGCAAGTCTTAATCTCTGGGAGTCTCCTGCTGTTGCAGGGTGCAGCCGTGACCAGGAAGCCACTCTGAATCTCATTTGCTAAAGAGTCTGGCCGAATTTACTTATAGGAGGTCTAGCTTCTCTCTCTCTTCCCTCTTCCAAGTCCTCTATGGGCATCTCCACAGTTCAGGAAGAGGATGGTGGGAGATCCTAAAGGGGATGTTGGTTTTGCTCAGTTGATAACAGGCAATCTGTCACATGCTTCATGATAGATGTCAAAAGAAAAAAATGTTCAAAAATTTAGTTAAATAACCTAATTGGTTTTATTTGCCATTCGTGAATGAGGAAACATCTCATTTAAAAACAGAGAGGATCTCCCTCTGGCATGGAAGAAGAGTTGTAGGGTAGCTTGAACAGGAACAAGAAAGCAACATAATACGAAGAGCAGATTGGTTAACATCAGGTTACTTTAGGTTACATTCCCTATAAAGATTAAAGACTGGATTTCCTTAGCATGTTGGCTACAAAGGACCTGTGTGGGGTTTTGGGTTTTCTCTCTCACATTTCCCTGATTTCTCTGAAGTTCTGATAAACAACTTAGTTTCAGTTGGGTGATGTGGAACTTCAGCACAAGTGATTCCATTTTGGTTTGGTCTGTTGGAACTTAGTGCAGAAGTTCATTTCAAATAGGTGGTTTTCTATAAATTTTATTTAATATGGATTATGAGCTTCTCACCAGCTGGAGAATATAGCTTACCCATTGTTATGTTCTCAGGGCCTAAAACAGTTTCTGGAAAAGAGAGATACTCAATAAATATTATGCAGTGACTGAATAAGTGAATGAGAATAGGGCAATAACTCCTGGACACAAGATGATTTGAGTTGAATTGTAAGCAATGCTATGAGACATCAATTTCGTTCTCCAGAAGACCCTTATATTTGCTGATTTATGGCAGAAATAATGGTAATTCAGGATGATATCTGTTCCGGGCTGATCAGAACTGTCACATTTCCGAAATCTAAAATCCTCAGTAGGAGGGAAGCTTTGAGTCAGGACACTGAGGCTGGTGAGACACCTGGGGCTCCAGAGTGAATCTTTAATATCACCTCTTCAACTTTTTCTTGAGCTCCTTATGGAGCCCAGGAATCATTTACATATTAAGTGAGATGCCACTAGGTGGTGCTCTTGCTTGTTTGTGTAGCTGGCCACTGACAAATAAGCAGATTAACTAAAGGGAGTCACAAATGTTAAAATTCTTTTAAAGCAACTGAACTGTCCCTCAAATGAGAACTATAATATTGAATTAGTTGATATAAGATACTCACAATGGGGCTGGGGAGATAGCTCAGTCGATAGAGTGCTTTTGCCTTGTAAGCAGAAGGCCCTGGGTTCGATCCCCAGCACAGAAAAAAAAAAAAAAAAAAAAAAAGACTCACGATGTTTCAAGTAAGAATTAAAGCAGACCTAAAGATAAAAGAGCAAATTAGAGCATAACATTATTGTCTATAATGCTTTCACAATCTGAGAGTTACAGTACAACTGGCACTAGAATCTTGTTCTCTTAAGTGTCCCCAGGGGCTCTTATCCCCAATTACCCTGTCCCTTCTTCCCATGTGTGGGGGATGATTCAGAAGCTCACTGTCTTACTTTTGAAATCTGTGGCGGATTCACCCCACCCTCAGTCAGTGAGTAGGTTCTTAAATTAGCTCAAATTATGGTTAAGAGCTGAGCATGACAAATAGAGGTAAAATTGCTATAGCATGACTAAAATTCTTCCCTTTGAGGTCCATAAATTTCTTTTAAACCAAAGTAAAGCTTTCCCCGTGATATCTTACACTTCTTTTTAAAAAAATCACAAAGTCATATATACTCATTTCATAAAACCCAGATAATAAAGATAAATACAGAGAAAAAGAAAAAAATCATTACTATCAGCTTCAATAACCAATAAACATTTTAGTGAGTGTTTTTATTATTCTTTAGTGTTAAATTATTTATGCATCTGATTGACCTGGTACATTCTTGGTATATACTCTGTGTTCCAGGTACCATGCTAGGTTTGGGTTTACAAAGAGCAAGATAGGTAATCTTTCCCTATAGGATGGATAATCTCTCTCATATGGATGCATGTATACATATGTATATATATGTTTTATGAAAAAGTATAATATTTTACACACCATTTTGTATTCTTGCTTTTCCCCCCCTGAATGATTTGCTAAGAGCATTTTCCATGTCATTAAAGTCTTCAAAGACATCATTTTAAATTCATAATATTTTATTTTCTAGATCCACCATATTTTATTCATTTAATTTTCATATTCTTGAAAATGTAAGTTATCTCTGAAGGGTTATAGAAAATAATATTCCTACAAGACAGCTCCCCAAGAAAAATGGAGGGACAGTGTGGTTCCGGAGGAGGGAGGGGGAAATTGGCCAAACAGTAAACCTCTCCCTGTGCACCCTTTCCTAATAACAATGGGTCCTAAAGGAAAGGAGCAAATACTAAAAGCTGGACCCTACTCTTTGACCTTCCCCCATATAAAATTAGTCCTAAATGGAGGCACAGCAAATATTGAAACTCTGGGAAACAATGGATTCCAGAGAAAGAAAAGCAAAAGGTAAGATTTGAGTACTCATCCCTCAGGATCTGGACTCTTCTTTCCCCAGATAACCTTTTTACAACTACCTTCCCTAAGTTAGTTTTAACCTGTACAACTAGTCCCTGACTGTCCAAACTGCACGTCAGCAGTCTCCAATAAAACTATAAAACCCAGACTCCTTCTGTAACCTGGGGGGCTAGCTCCATACCCAGAAAATGGGTCCTCCCGTGCCTGATCGGTGGACCTCACTGCAGAATAAAGGAAAGCTTGCTGATTGGAGGTTTGCTTTCTGTCTCCATCATTTGTGAGCCATGAGCTTACAATCTCTAATTTTTTAATATAAAAGTAATAACTCAATGAACAACATTGAGGCCAAGTCTTTGCTTACAACTGCAATTATATTCCTAGTCTAAATTCCCGGGTTTTTGGACTAAGTAACTTATGAAAAGTTAAGGGTTTGATATCTCTGGCTAAATATCCTTCATAAGGGCTGCATCAATTTTTGTCTATTCTCTCACTTCTTTAAATTCTCACCATCACTATTTTCATTTAAGCATAGTTAATTTATATTTGAAAGTATTATTTCATTGCTTAAATTAATGTCACTTAAATTCTTTTCATTATTAATGACGTTGAATTTTTATTAACTATTTCTCATTTTTTAATTGCTCATTGATGTCCCTGGTCATTAGGCATTAGTTATTTTTTCTTATTGATATGTAAGGATTCTTTATATATTTTGGTTATTAACCTCTGCAAGATGTTTCTAGTTTGTTGTCTTCTATTTTTATTGTGTGTGTATATGTACATGTGTGTGTATATATATATATATATATATATTTTTTTTTTTTTTTAGTTATGTAGAATTTAACCTTTATTCAATTAAACCCTGTTTTCCTTTGAGGTTTCTAACTTTGGATCCTCCATTTGATATCATTTAACTAGAAGCAGAGGCAAGGATGAGCATTTTTATGGATCATTACAATTTGCATTCTAGAATCAGCTTTCTTTTCTACCTTTGGTTTAGAATTTCCCTAAAGAATCCTTGACCATACAATAAGGAAATTACTTATTTAATCCTTCCACTCCTAGGGGGAAAATTTTCCAAAGGTTCTCAATTGGGTGGGAGGGCAGCACTATTTCCCTAGGGGCAATTTTGAAGTCTATGGGAGCATACTTGATTGTCATAATTGAGAGAATCTACTGGCACTTAGTAGGTGGGGTACAGGAATGCTAAACATCTTGTAATATACAGAACAATGAGGAACTGTTCCCCCTGAATGCCAATAGCATTTCTGATTGAGAAACACTGAAGCAAACTATCTTCCACAGACATCTTTTAAAAATATCAGATCTTGCAACCTTATACCAATAACATTTCCAGTTAATTTATGTTTTCCACCAGTGTATGTATTTATATATGCAAACGTAATGGATTGGAACACACACACCTTTGTTTTAATAGCAGATTACATAGGCTTGCGTTTTGTATGGGCACTGGACAGCCTATGGTTGGTTATCAATTTCACTTATCAAGTACATTAAACTATGGATTTCCTCAGAAAGTGTTGCAGAGGGTGTTAAAAATAAATAAATTGAATCTGTCAGCTGAGAACAGTTAGTCTTAGTGATTCTCCAAAAATACAAAACAAAACTGTGTTCTGTTGGGGATGCATCCATTTCCCACCCTTATCATGCTTTCCATTTCATATTTTCTATTAAAGACTGCAACCTCAGTGTTGTCAGTGCAACTGCTTTTGCTCAATATTATTCTTCTGATTGCTGTGGGTGCTGTTTGTTCCAATGCAAATGTATGGAGGGCAGGAAATAACCAAGTCTGTTTTTATCTGTGAGTACATTGTTCCTGGAAATATAATTATTTTGTCCACTTGAAATTGCCTTTGATTGAACAACAAATCGTTATAAGCCAGAGGTGTTTTCTTGCCTGCAGATGGCAGTAGTTATTACTACTATTGTCATTCTAAATACAAGGTATTGGTTTTACCCAGTGATTCTAAGGTGCTATATTTAAGGCAGGGTTTATCGTGTTCTAATAGAAATTAATAAAATTCACACACTATCTTTGAAGGAGATACTGATTTTATATTCTTAACATGATGTCATTTAAAATATTAAGTAACCAGACATGAAACACAAAAACACTAAATTAACATTCTTCACCTGATTATGCAAAATATTGAGTAGTAACAAAAGAGATTAAGAACAGATTTGATTAGTGTGACTGAACCCAAGTAATGCACCTTGGAAAATAAGATTCCCAAATACACTTAAACTGTTATAAATTTTGTGCTCTTAAGTTTTAGGATTTAGCTGTAATGCTGATTGTTCTTTGAAGACATCAGCAAAACATTCTGGAATGCAGACAACAACAATGCCATCCAAATGGAAGGAGTTGTCTGAAAGGTAGTGCAAATCAAATCACAAACACCATCTTCCTCTTATATAAGCTCTTGGATAATGTGTGCAGTTCTAATGTTATGAGGAAGATATAGCAAAACTGTGGAAGCCTGGAAAGAGTCGTCTAAAATGTCAAGGGAAATGAATAAGAATTGTGTGAGGGTGAACTCAGGAGATGAGCCTTCCTCATAACAATGGAGAGTGGTAAGAAACCCCTGGACGCCATGGCCATTGGGCATTATTTTACCTTTAAATGGATTTAACACAGGGCCTATAAATAGGTTTCGTTTTTCAATACATAAGTTCTTGGAGTCTGCATATTGAGAAGGTATAGAAAATAAAAATGCAAGAATGTTAAGTAAAGTCCCCAAATATGGAATTTCCTAATAAGTTTCAAAAGGGAAAAAATACAAGTTTGTTGCCGCCTGCAGCAACAATCCTGCGGAAATTTATCAGAGGTGGACATGAACTACTTCTATTATCTTTATCTGAGATACTTCCTTGCTTGTTTGCTTGCTCACTAGTTTATAGAGGAAGAGAGGCTTTGCTTACTTTTAGGTTTAGAGGAAGAGAGGCTTTGCTTAGAGGAAGAGAGACTTTGCTTAGAGGAAGATAGACTTTGCTTAGAGGAAGAGAGACTGCTTAATTTTAGAGGTGCTACTTCTTAAGAGTTCTGCTGCTGCTTCTTAGAGGTCTGCTGCTTCTTCTTAGAGGTGTGTCCTGTATCCTGCATCCTAAAGGTGCCTGCTAGAGGTGCATGCTATCAGACGTGCTTTCTATCAGAGGTGCTTCTTAGTTAGTGGTGCGTCCTGTGACCTACAACTCGCAATCTAGAGGTGTGTTCTTAGTTCTGCAATTTTCATTCAGCAACCCACGACCTAGAGTTGTCTGCTCAGTCCTCTGTCCTTCGAACTGTGATCTGCGATCTGCAACCTAGAGGTGTGTGCTTAGTCCCGCATTCTGCGATCTCCTCCCAGGCAAAGAGAATGTCATATATACCCTAAGGTAGCCAATCAGCTTAGGATTAAGTAGCATGATTGGAGCATGTGCCATGGTACCAATTAAGAATGAGGAACATCTGTTGACCACTAGTGCAGAGGAGACATTAACTAATCAGGCAAAAGTAGATCACGCCGTGTTAACACTAATTATGCGCCACCTCTTGGCTCAATGCCAGCCGCCATCCTAGGGCTACCCAAACATGTCTCTGCAGAAGTTTTAAGGATGTATGCCTGGTCTTTTGAGGCTGAAATAACTGAGTGAAGATAGTTCTGCCTGTCTACAATCTACTCTGGGTTATGGAGACAGACTGCTTGAGCTGGAAGGACGTCAAGTTGAACTCCATGCCAATGCTTATATTCCTATTATCATCAGAAATACAAATCAATTTTGAAAGGTAAATATAAATTACTGTACCATTATGAATGTAGACAATTCACAGACTATCAGATAGCCTTATTAGAGGTGTTCAGTGGGACTGGACAACATCTTGTTTGAGATGCCAGAGGAGATTTATACATTAGATGTGGCCAGATTAGATTTGTGATCCTGTGTCTACTTTTGTGAAATGGCTGTTAAGAGAGGAAAAAGAGGATCAAGTGTATGAACAGGATGAACACGAATATACAACATTTTGATTTAGCAGTAGACAGAAGCTGCCAGCTTTCTTCATTTCCTTTATTTCCCTCTCTCCAAGTTGAAATTTCTTTATTTATTTATTCAGTAGATTTTTATGAAGCTCCTCCTCTGAACTGGCATTAGAGGCCAACATTACTCTCTCAAAACATGTTTATTTGGTGGGTAAATTATGAAAACTAGTAGTGTGTTAGTCATCTTTCCATCACTGTGACTAAATAACTGAGAAGAGGAATGATTGATTTTTGAATCACAGTATAAGAAGTTTCAGTCCATAGTCATCCAGCTCCAGTGCTCTGGGCCTGAGGAGAGGCAGAACATCATGACAGAAGGGTGTGGCAGAGCGAAGTTGCTCACTTAATGGCAACTGGGAAGGAGAGAGAGAGATCGAGATAAAGGATCCAGGGACAAGGTATGTCTTTATATCCTTCCTGGGTATGCCCCCCAGTGACCTACTTCCTCCCACGAGGTCCCACCTCCTGCAGGTTCCACTACCTCCCAATAATGCCATCACACTATGAGTCAATCAATGAATTAATCCATTGATGCTGTCAGGGTCCTCATGCTCTAATCACTTCCCCCAAACCCCACATCTGAACCTTGCTATATTGGGAACCAAACCTTCAACACGTGAGGCTTCCAGATCCAAACCATAACAAATAGCAAGACAAAGATCAGACAGGTTTCCCTCCTCATGTAGGTAAAAAGAAAGTCATGAGAAATAGAGGAACAGAACTGAAAAGAAGGGATGTAGATCTATTGAAGAAATAACCATAATGCAATGTGCTATAAGTTTCTCTTGTACTACTTTAGAACCATCATAAATTTTGAAATGCTGTGATTTCATTTTTGCCTGTTCAAAATTTCCTTCCTTCCTCCCTCCCTCCCTCCCTCCCTCCCTCCCTCCCTTCCTTCCTTCCTTCCTTCCTTCCTTCCTTCCTTCCTTCCTTCCTTCCTTCCTTTCTTTCCTTTCCTTTCTCTTGCCTGTGGATTTGTTAGGAGAGTATTATTTAGTGTTTTAGTATTTGGTGATTTTCAGCTTTCTTCCTGTTGTTCACTTCCTAATTTAATTATACTGTGGCAAGAAAGCATACTTTGTGTTATTTGAATCCTTTTACATTTCTTGAGTTTTTTTTTAATGACTGTATAGAATGCAACTCATTGGAATTAATAGTATATCATCAGCTTAAGTAAAACTACTTGCTGTAACAAACAACTCACAACTGCCAGTAGCTTACCTTAATAAATGTTACATTTCTCATAGCCCAAAGAGCATTTGGTGGGCAAATTTTCCGTGATAATTCAGTACACAGGTTTCTTCACTGAGTGACTCCATCATCCTCTAAATTCTCTTCAAATTTCTACACTGGAATCTCTGTATTTAACTGCCTGAAAGTACATGAAAGAGTACATAAGAAATTTTATAAATTGACTCTGAATATGCTTTAAATCATTTCTCACTTTCCATTAGTAGAAACCTGAGTGTGCATGCTAGGGGTGGAGGGTGCAGAAAGTAATGTTTAGGGGTATAAAGGTAAGTCCAGAATTATCTGAAACAGTCTGCCTTCAATGAAGGCTTGTGTTCCTTGATTTTTTTAAACTTTCTGAAATTACTGGTTACTTTCTTGTCTAAGGAAACCATCTCAAGCTTTCTTCCTGTAAAACTGCAGAGAATTGCAATGAAGCCATTGTAGGATTGTTTCTTGTCACCCATCATCAAATAGCTGTTCCTGGCTTTTGATATTTTCTCTCCACTACTGCAGTTTGTCCCAATCTACTATAAATATGCATGCTGATCCCTTTCTTAATTCTCGAAGACCACACTTCATTCTCTAACGAAGATGATGAATAGTAGTGATTATTAGCAAAGCTTTATTAAAGACCTAGATGGACAATCAAGGGTGAATTTCAACATGGAAAGCAAAGATACTTGACATTGCTGTTTCAAAACTCCAACAACCAAATACCACGACAGAAGGCTCCACATGGTCATTTCTCTCCAGATCTTAGGATTTGGCATGCTGGCATGAAACAAGGTCATTTTAGGGCCATCCCCACATTTCCCAGTTTCTTTATCCTCTCCCAAAGCCCTTCTCTAAACAAACAAGCCAGATAAACAAATGCACCAGCACCTGTTTCCCAGCTAGCAGAAGAAATCAGCAAAGCACTCACTTAAGAAAACCAAATCTGCCCCATTTGTGTACAATGAATCAAAATGCAGTCTGTATAAATAAAAAATTAAATTAAAAAAAAAAAACAAAAAACCCCAAACCTGTTGGATAACCTATCAACAAAACAACAACAAAAACCCAATAGGAAATAGTTTCTCTGCTAAAGGGAAAGATGTTTTACCTAATTATCCTGATTATTTCAACTCCTTCAAGACTCACCATTTCTTATATTAAGTAGTCTTTTTGCCCTTGCTTTGTCCAGCTAAAAAGCCTTTAAGTAATTTCCCTTTAAAATAATTCTTTTTCTATAAAGTGTTCTCTCAGTTCCTAGAAAAATTACTCTTTGCTCTTTGCTTGGTTTCTTTGTTTGATTCCCTCTGGCATTATTTCCTTTTACACCAGTGATCTATTTGAATAATGTTTTCATAACTTTACAAATTTGTTTAAAAAGTGAGAGGAAATCTGAGCTTTCTAACAATACTTAGGAAAATAGTGTAGACATTTTCTACCTTGTCTGCATATTAGGATTTTCTGGGGAGCTTTGAAAACTCTTGATCCTCAGACCACGTTCCAGATCATTAAATTAGAAGGGGGTCAGATGGGAGCTGGATATGGTATGCTTTTGCATGTTCTTCATGTGGTTCTAATGTGCACATAAGATTGAAAGATTCTGGATTAGAAAGAGAACCATCCTCAATTTCAAGAAGTTAACTTTTTGGATGATGGCTAAATTGCAACAAGATTTATGTGTTTTCAAAAGTAAAGAGCTAGGTGTACATTTTGAACCATTTTTCTGGGGAAATAGCCTACAATTCTCTTGGATTGTCACTGTTTGAAGATACTGACACTGGGATATGATATATTGGCTTCCAGATGGGATTAGATTGCTGAGTTTTCTGCAAGCAATAGCATCAACCATAGTAATAACTTGGCTGTCATATTTGTACATTTCAAATCTGGGAATGATTCCCATTACCAGTTGAATTTTATCTAAGGGTAATTAAAACATCTCACCATAATTATAATTTAAAGCAGAGGAAATTTTATTTAACCTCCCATTGCTAAGATTATTAAACAGCTGGCAAAGCTTTTAGAATCAGAGATATGAAGGAAATGCAAGAGTGATTAAATAACTTCACAGGTATCCTATATTCTCAGCCCACCCAGTGTATAATTCTGTGATATTAATAATTTCAACATTAACTTTCTGAGCTCAGAGTTATCTGCTCAAAATAGTGAAAATTGTCTGAATTATATCCCTTCTACAATTCAATAAATGTTCACAGAAGAATTTTGTACGTTTACATGTTAAGTGCAGGACATTGACTTCAAAATGTCTTTCTTACCATGAAAGTACTTCCAACTCCACTAATTAGGGAGTGATTGGGGAGCTCTCTTCCTTCTATTGTGGTCCCTATTTATATCTTTCCTCATCTTTTTGGGATATCAATTCATTGTAGTCTTCCAAATCAAAAACTTTCAAGTCATCTTTGACTTTTTATTCTGTTCCACCCCTAAACTGCAAGGCCATCATAATCAGTTATTTCTCACTTTGGGATATCTGTCAGATGTTCTGCATCCCTACAACTGCCGGTTTTTGTAGATCAGGTCTTTATTACTGAATTTCTTAGCTTGTGTCAGATTTTAACAGTCTCTCTGTCTTTTTAATTAATTCTGCTCTTCCGTGAATTTAACCTTCTTGATCACTACTTTAAGACACAGATTATAAACTCCTTAACCTTCTTCTTTAGACTCTCCAGAAGCAGAATCTTCCCTGATTCTCCATTCTACTGTTCCAACATCCGTCTGTGCTGGCAATGTAGCTTTCCCACAGGATTAAAAGATATGAACAAAACAGAAGGGAGATATTATTTAAAGGCAATTATAAGGTATCTTGAAAATTGCTTTCAATGCAACACAATTCCCAAAAGAGGCAGTCTGGTCAATTTTACAAAAATACAATTCATTTATTTCCCCTAGTACCAATTGCTTTGTGATTTGGGCAAAAATCACTTTGCTGCTTACCTGGCTATAAAAGGATCATAGCAACTTCTGATCCCCATTCATTTCTTGTAACAATAGGCAGTCAAAAAGATAGTAGGCAAATAGATGCAGGGCTCATGCCAAGTTCAAAAGGTACTGTTTTTGAAATACATGCAAAGCTGATTCATTAAAAAGCCAGTCTCTTCCACCTCAGAAAGCTGGAGATGCTTATTAGCCTGTCTGCTCCCTCAGCTGCTTCCACTCTATGCAAGTACTCAGTCTTCAGCACCCATGAAGGGACAGGTTCAGGTGGTCAGGATTTTCACTTTATTACTCAGTCTTCCTAGCTCTTTGGACCCACTAAGTTCTGTTGAGGCTGGTTTAACAAATTACTGAAGAATGGGTGACTTGTGAACAGAAACAGTTCTGGGGGCTAGAAATCCAAGAGCAAGTTACTCAACAACTTGGTGTCTGGTAAGGACCTGCTTTCTTATTCATAGAACCTTAAGCTGTGTCCTCATGGTGGACTGTGTGTGTGTGGAGGGGGTCGGGTGATTCTGATTTCTTCATCATCTCAGAAGGGCATTAATTCTAGACAGTCAGAGAAGACCTTACTTCTGAAAGGCCTTAAGAAGTAGGTCAAGAAGTTCAGAATTTGCCTCTTTGCTGAAAGTGATGATCAAGAAGGTAAAATTCACAGAAGAGCAGAGTCAACTCTAAGAGGTTCAATAATAAAGGTCTGATCTACAAAAAGTGGCAGCTGAAATGTAGGGATGCAAAACATCTGAAAGGTATTCCAAAGTGAGACATAACCTATTCTGATGGCCTTGGAGTTTGGGGGTGGAGCACAATAAAAATCAAAGATGACTTGAAAGTCATCTCTGGCCCTTCAGGGGCCATGGTGAAAGCAGGAAGTTCCTAGAGGCACTGAGTGTCCCAGAGGTGCCAGATTCCAAATTCAGGCACAATCCACCTGTATCCTTCAAAAATATTTCTTGAGATAACTTAAGGGTATTTCTGTTTCTCAGAACCAAGAGACTAAATAGAATAGTTACAGAGTTCAACTATATTGAAAAGTTTCTGTCATTAGTATTCTTAAAAAACATTTCTAGTTGTAAATGGACACAATACCTTTATTTTATTTATTTATTTTTATGTGGTGCTGAGAATTGAACCTAGTGTCTCACACTTGGCTACGCAAATGTTCTACCACTGATCTACAACCCTGGCTATCATTACTATTTTTATAAATTTCATCCATTCTCTAATATTTTATTATGAAATTTTTCAGATAGAAGAGTTGAAAGAATAGTGTAATAAACATCTCTATATTCATCACCAAAATTCCCCAGTTGTTAATATTTTTTATATATACATTTTTCTTCAGACTATTCCAAACTGAGTTCCAGATATGATACTTCTGTCTCCAAATACTTCAATATGTATTTTCTAAGATTAAGAACACATTCTCTTAAATAACCACAGTATTATCTTCAGAACTAAGAAAATTAGCAATAGTTTTCTAGTATTATCTAATATCTCATCCATATTCAAATTCCCCCATTATTTCTAGAATTTTATAGGTCATTTGATTGTTCAAGGCATATTCAACTAGGATACATGCACCAATTCATGCTAAAGAAGTATGTTTTATAGTTTATTAAGTTTTAGTAGAAAAGAATTTTAAATTTTCACTGAATGCATATTAGCATATATGGAGAAGAACAAATGATTTTCTTTCTCTTTCTTCTTAATGTAATAAATTTTATATTAATGGATTTTCTGATATTAATTCTTTTAATTAGAAAAAACTCACTTGATCATAATAGTCTTAGAAGCTTGCTGGTTGATTTTGTTTGCTCATATTCTATCTCAGGCATTGTATTGCTCAAAGTGTGCATGGTCCATGGCTTTCTTCTGTGTGCACATACATGCCCATTGTGCAGTGTTTACTAGGCTTTGCTATCAATGTGATGTTTACTTCAAACTCTTACAGTTTTCTTCTTTATCTTTATCTGTGCTTTAGAACATTTAAAATAGATTGGTGTCATCCAGTCTTTGAAATTTGATACTTTTCCTTAAGGTTGGTTTGTAGGACTGGCTTCCATGGGTATAGGGGCAGTTCTTTGACTATTTTTATTATTTTTTCTTAAAAGATTTTGAAAATCTTTTTCTGGGATTAGTTTTGATATATTAAATTTTCCTAGAAAAGTACCCATTTGATTGAGGTTTTTGATATGTTTGTTAATTTTTTGCCATTCATAAAAGTAATTTCCTATGACTTTTAATTGTCCTTTTTTGATGGCTACTTCTTTGTTGCAGTTTCTTATCTTCGATATGTGTGCTTGGAGTTCTATTTTATCCTGATGAAGTTAGCTAATGGATTTTCTACTTAAAAAAACTTTTCAAATAATTTTTTACATTTATAATTATTTTTATTAATATTAAATTATTCTTTTATGAATTTATTCCTTCTATTTTCCTAAGATGGTTCTTATTCTTTTTCTAATTTTAAAGTTAGATTTTAGTTTGTTTCATTATTTTATTTTATTTATGTTTATTATATTAAATTTCCAGCGAAGAGAATCTTTAAACTTTTATTATGAATGTATGGTTATTGCATTGTGATTAGATAGTATTTTGATTATATTTATTGGATGAGATGTATGAAGGTTTTCTTTGTGAGTTATATATGTTCATTTTTTATTTGTGTCCCATGATTGCCTGGAAAACAAGTGATAACATCTAAGTTTTTGTCTGTTCTTGCTTCTCCTGTACCTTATGAAGGTGGTTGTGTTACTTGGATGCATATGATATATTATGACATTTTGTAAATTGTGGCCTTTATCATTGAACCTTGTCCTTCTTTGTCTTGTTTAATACTTTTTGGGTTGAATTCTTCATTGCCAGATATTCAGATTTTCAGTTTTTGTTTTCATTTTTTTTTCTAATATGCCTTTGCTTATTCTTTTATCTTCACTCTTTTTTGAATCACTTTAAACATGTCTCATATTTTGCAATCATGATTTGCTTTTTACGTGAGTCAGTCTGAACATCTTATAGTCTTTTTCTGAACATAAAAGCAATATGTGCTTACAGTAAAACAATAGGAAATTACAAAGGTATAAAAAAAAAGCCCAAGCATTTCTAATCCTCTACTCCAAGGACAACAGCTATTTACATTGTGCTGCATTTGATCTGGTATTTTTCTACTTCTTATAAAATATTTGTTATGAAATATTTCTACTTGATATATTGCCTGCTTTTAAAAAAGCATTACTCTTCAGGACATGAATTGAACTTTCCACTTGTCAGAACTATCAAGTGCAATATATTCACTTTTTCTGTGTTCCCACATTCAATTATTCAGAATGCCCACTCATGTATTAATACTGAAATTCACATGTGGTTTAAAAAAACACTGCCATTAAGTTAAAAATTTGAATCTTACAAATTTTCTTAAGTGGAATATACTCTGTTCTGGTTTGACTAACCTCTTTAAATGGGCAGAATGTTAAAATAAAGGTTTTTGTACAGGGAAAAAAGGATATGTAGATGATCATGTAATTTGGTCTTCAAATTAAGACTTCTCTGAAGTGAAAGGGAGTGTATTAATATTTAGCTTAGGATAACAGGCATGAACCAAGGTGTCCAGGACAACCGAGGCTCCATAAGTACCACATAGATAAGGAACTCCACCTTGGGAAGACCTGCAGCCATTTCTGGAAAACTGTCTACCTTCTTGTATAACTGAGGAAGATGGATTTTCAGACCTTTTTTTGTCATTTTTTTTTGATACAAAAATTATCCCTTCTAGAAGTCTGATTGTTGTCTAACCAGTTGACATTTTCACTGTACTTGTCAAGAAGTTTTTATTTGTCATCATTATCTGATCCTGCCTTGATGCTTTTCACCTTCCATTTTGGTCTTTGTGATGAATACATAGGGTTTGGGTATTTGTGTGAATTCTTAAAATCAACTTGCTTCTCTCCTTCTCATCTTTAGGGTTGTATTTTTCTACTTCCTGAGACGATATACTCAATATCTTCCTTGCTTAATGGTATTTGTCATAATCTGGTTCTCTTTTTCTGTACTCGCTCATTCAGCAGGCATACTGAGAGTACTTGGAGGTATCAATGCAAGGTGTTTTCTAATTTGAGAAATACATGTGAGCCCAAACTTGCCAGACATTAGTACTCTTGGTTAGTGTGAATCCAACTTCATAGATCTGAAGGAGCATACTAGACTGGTTTTTTTTAAGAAGACAATGATGGTTTGTCCCTACTTGGCATAATAGTATAATACCAAGGGCTAGCAAGAGCTACAAAGAGCAGTGAAATCCTAGATGTGGCCAGAGTTTTCTCACCTAAGATGGTTGCTTTGGTATCTGTGCCATAAGCAGTAGCTTTAGCAATGCTGTAGTTTAATATCTTACCATTGAGGAAGTCCTGAGGGAGCTTCTGAATCTTGAGAAGACAAGGCAGAGCAACCAACCAGGATGATCAGGGACCTAAGATTTGTTTTTATTGAAATCATGAGGAGCTTTCTCCACTTGGCAGCATACCAACAAATATGTCATCATTCAGTTATTGAAATGGATGTGGGCAAGAGGGAAATTAATCTAAACTTTGTCCTGGATTCTGAGTGTGTGTGTGTGTGTGTGTGTGTGTGTTTAGCATCTCCAAATGCATCATAGAAGTGTCAGATAGACTTTTTAGTTCTCACTAATGTCCTTATTATCTTGATTGAACTTTGACTTCTGATTAAGTAAATTTTCTTCAATCAAGCAGATGTCCCTAACTGAAGAGTAGATATTAAGGATTTCACCCTCAAAAGTAAGAATGGATGCATGAAAGTGTTAACTCCTGTATCAGAGATCAACATGTTTCATTTGATAGCAGCCATCCTGTCCAAGGCATGAGTAGCAGCAGTGGCATTTGGTTTAGTGACAATATAGAGACATAAAATATTTCTAGCATTGTTTGTGCCCAGGCACTGGAATTCACTGAAGCTCTGGTACTGTGGCAACATTCTAGTTTGCAAAGTTAGCTTCTGTAATGTTCATCTTCTTCAAACCAAACCTGAGGTGGAAGTTGTTAATCTCCTCCTTGCACTCCTCCTAGAAATTTGGCTTGCCTATTTCATTGGAGAACTGAAGCATCAAATATATGTGCAATCATATATTTGGCACCAATATTTGGGGGATCAATTGGTAACATGATTATTTGCAGTATAAGTTATCGTTTTATTCTGTAAAGGTGATGTAGCAGGAGTGATCCCTTTTGCCTGAACTTTGGAAGTGATAGCCATTAATTCTGGAAGAAGCCCTCTAAGGAATGCCTAGTATAGGATCAATGTCAACTTCAAGTCTCTTCACAGTGGCTAAAGGGGAAGATGAATCTGGTTCCTTGGAAACAGACATATGTACCAGAACTGCTGCTGTATTCAATAAATTTATATTTCAATATACAAAAATAAGAAAACATACAAAGAGCTGTGTGATAAGCCTGACTTTGGAATTTAGTATTTTCTTCTTATATATTTCTTTGTACTTTACACTAAATCACTTTAAATGTTTTTAAAGTGTATGCATGCTTATATTACTTTTTGTCTTCTTTGATCTGTGTTCTCACTCAGTGTTTTGTTTGTGTCATTGATCTATGCTGATATGTGTCGCTCTAATTCCTTCACTATTGCATAGCATTCTATTGTTAGAATATGTCCCAACTTTATTTATTCACTTTTTCACTTTCCTGGTGATATATTTATTTGGTGTTTTGATTTTTATTATTAAAATGATGCTACTGATTATGAAAGAAAAGATCAATGGATTCAATTGTATTATAATATGCAGTATATCCAAAACATCTTAAGGAAGTGAAAAAGACAATCTGCTAAATATATTTTCAGTTCTTATAACTATCAAGGGCTTAGTATTCAGGATGCAGGAAGGATGTCTACAAATCAATAGGAAGACTACAAAAACTTCCCTGATAGCTAGAGATGTTGAACATTTTTTCATATATTTGTTAGTCAATTATATTTTTTCTTTTGAGATATCTGTTTAGTTCTTTTGCTCATTTATTAATTGAGCTATTTGTTTTTTTTTGTGTGTGTGTCAAGTTTTTTGAATTCTTTATATATTCTACATATTAATGCCCTATCTGAGGAGTAGGTGGCAAATACTTTCTCCCATTTCGTAGCCTCTCTCTTCACATTCTTAATCATTTTCTTTGCTGTGTACAAGTTTTCGAATTTGACGCTATCCCACTTATTGACTTTTTGTTTTATTTCACAGATAAAAGGATAAGGAAATGTGGTGTAGATACACTATGGAGTAGTACTCAGCCATGAAAAATAATGAAATTATGTCTTTTTCTGGTAATTGAATGAAAGTGGAGACTATCATGCTAAGTGAAGAGTCAGACTCAGAAAGTCAAAGGTTGAATGTTTACTCTGATATGTGGAATCTAGTCCAAAATATAGAAGGAAAAAAGGAAGAGTGAGAAAGAGAAAAGCAGGGGGGATTCCATCAAAAAAGAAAAAAGACCAGGGGTCTAGATGAAGGGGACTGAGGTGGAGGGAGAAGAGACAGTATGGGGAAGAACTGAGGAATGAATATTACCTAACTTTCCTTATGTACATACATGAATACACCCCAGTGAATCTCACTATAATACATATCCAGAAGTCAATAACCAAAGAGAAAAGAAAATCTAAAAGTAAATAGTAGAAAGATCAGTAGAGTAGAAGGAAGGAAATACGGAGAAGGAGGAGGGAAGGAAAAGAGGAAATGGGAACTGAATTTGAGTAATTTATATTCTATGCTCTTTTAATTATGTCAAAATGAATCCTATTGTTATAAGTAACCAAAAACAAACAATAAATAACTTTTAAAAAGAATATGAAAAAAATATGAAAACTTCAATAAAATAGGAAAAAGCTACGAGACAATTTACAGAAGAGCAAAAGAGAAACCCAAGTGACCAATAAAATATTAAACATATTTCTCACTATAACTAGAGAAAAATGACAAGAAAACCAATTACTGTACTACCATATGGTACAAATAAAAAACTGATGAGACCCAAAAGATGTGGATTGATGAAAGCCATCTTACCTGGCTTGAGGAATTTTAAATTGGTACAACCACAATTTTAGAGAGCAACTTGATAATATTCAGTAAAGTTAAAGATAGTTGAAGAATACCCTCTGGACTCATCCCTCTGCTGCTGTGAATATACTCTAGAGAAACTCTCACCTAGGTATCCAAGGAGATGTAGGCAAATGTTTTTTAGTCTTTTCCAATGAACATTTTTCTGCAAGAAAATAGATCGTGCAGGTCATACTAATTTTTAAATTAGAATGCTTTAGTTATTTGCATCTGTCACTCATCAGTGTGGGTTAATAAAAAGATAGTCCGCATGTGTTAATATAAAATAAATTTTGGTGTCCAGTAAAAATACCTAAGGGTTCCCATTGACTCATTTATCTTCTTTTTTATTTATTGTGTGCCTAGTACATGCTACGTACAGAGTGAGCCAGGTGCTGGGGCAAAGGAGATGTAGTAGCTATGGCTATTTGAAGTTTTAAAAAACTACTCACATATCCCCATCTGGGTCCTTATAAACTTCTCCATCTCAGAAGGCAGGTTACAGCTCTGCAGCAGTGCTACATTATCTGGATTAACCTACCCTTGTTTCCTGTCATCCATCTCTTGTCTTGACTGCAGAGGATGCTCAGTAATCATTGGCTGATGGTGATCAGAGATAAAGTTCTTGTCTTTCTATCTCCTGGGCTCTCATCTGGAAAGAGACATTAAAGACATCCATTTAGTCACTAGCAGGAAATGAATAAACATACAGAATGGCTTGTGAAATTACAAGGCATAGGCAAGAGTAATTCCCTGAAGTTCCATCTTTTAGAGCTGTTTCATTCTCAGCTTCTAAGATGCAGAGGAAATAAGAAAACAGATAAAGAAAGAAGAGCAGAGAAGGCATTTCTGCAATACTTTTAATGTACTATCTAAGCTTTGCTCTTAGAGCACTTCAAAGTGAAAATGAAATGCAATTTTTTCCCTTAAATCAGAGAATGTAGAAATCATTTGTTCCCTCTGTATCAAACACAAAATCCTATGTATTTCAGAAAAACTAATTTTTCTATTACACATACTCACCAAATGGATACACGTTTCTCAGTTAGCAAATTGGATTTCGTTCTGATGAGTTTGACTTCAGTCTTCAGTGTTCACCTCACCAAATCTGCCAATGGAATGAAAATGTGGCAGGCAAGCAATGTCACTTCTTTTATTTATATTCCACTATGATATGATTTATAAATAATTGTGTGAATTTTTACTTAAGATAACATCAGACTGTAGGTGACATGAAAAGTTTCTGCTGTGATAAAATGCTCCCCACCTGTAGCAACAATGCATCTTTGGATAGATTTGACCTGCCGTATGCAGGGGCAAAGAGGAACAGAGATACATTTTGCTTTTCCTTGACTTTCCTCCAAGCAAACTCTCCAGACTCAGGTGATAGTCTTCAGCATCTGGAGCAAAGCTTTGTTAATTTCATAGTAATTGTGCATGACAGAGTGGGTGTGCCACTTTACAAGCCACACCCTCGCAAGTCTTCCTAGCACACTTTGGGAGAATGTCTGCTATCCACTGTGACCTCTCTTGCTCTTCACATCTAAAGGGATCTACTCTTTGAGATCCTAGAGGGTATATTCTATTCCTGTAAACTATGTCATCACCCTTCTGCAGAAACACAATGGGTTCCTACCCAACATTCAATTCAGATGTCAAGATTACTGATGCTATACACATGTAGGAGGCATGGAATGTTTTATTACTTATATAATGAGTCTTTCTGGGAAGAGCAGGAGCGAGCCTCGCGAGGGGTTTTTATAGTGTTTAGTGGATGGGCTAGGGTAGAGGTTTCTGCACATAAGCAGAGGGTGTGTAGTTTGATTTCCCCCATGAGTCAAAGGATGGAGCACCCATAATCTTGTATCAGTAAAAATACTAGCCATGAGGCAGAAAGTAGGGCATAAATGTTGTCATCAACAAATTGAGTGAGACTCTACCACCCTGCGGGTGTCCTCTGTTTCTGTCAAGCAAATCTCCCACATCTTAGATAAGGAGGAAAATATGGGGAAATCGCTGTTTTTTTTCCTAAGACACTGATACTTAAAAATTACATTCACACTTACCAGCACATTGAATCATTATATCTTAAACTTGGACTATTTTTCTATTCTTACTTGTAACATCACACATTGAATTAAGCTTTCTTTAAATCCACCATTTACTTACATTTTAAAAATGTATTTATTTATTTATTATTATTATTTTTTATTTTTACAGACTGCATTTTGATTCATTGTACACAAATAGGGTATGTCTTTTTGTTTCTTTGGTTGTGCAAGATGTAGATTCATACCATTTGTGTAATCATATTTTTGATGGTTTAAACTTGTTAGTATTTAGTGTGTTCAAGTAAAATTAAAATAAAAGACAAATTTATAAATTCAATCTGAATATACTCTTAATTTTAGGCTAAACAATGACTCTGGTTCCAAGCAATACTATCCACAGAATCCTTGAGGAAACAGAGGGTGTACTCACAGGAAGAAAGCAGAGGGGTCACAGGGTTTTATTATCCTCTGTAGCTTTGTAAGGAAACTGAAATATGAAAAAAAAAATTCCATGACAAAGGACTCCTCCTCTTGTTAGAGGATGAGCATTTCTAGACAAGATGGAAGAAATCACTAAAAGAAGAAAACCAAAGAGATAAGGATTCCTGGGGTTTGTGGCAACTGTGGAGGAGAAGTCAGTGTACGGCAGAGTCAGGAATTCATGTCCAGACCCACTCTAGGAAAGGCTCTGCCCTGAAGCTGGACCACACCCTAGGAGATGCTCTTCTTTCTGGGAAAAGCATGGAGCAGTCCCAACACTAGGGTTGGAGAATAAGAGGCTTTTCTGGATCATGGCTTCAATACAAAGGTGAAAAGCTGGCAAGGGCTTTTATAAATTTTATGAGATTCAGGAAGAATTTGATAGATAACTCACAAATAAGTGTGTCACCTAGAAATGCAAGAGGAGAGGTATGAAATCAATACTTTGGAGTCATGTTTGATATCAGCTACCAGTAGATGTATGAAAGTGAAGAAGATGCCTGGTAATTCTTAGGAAAAAAATAGCACAATAAGTTGGAAACAAAGTTCCATATCGTATTCATCTGTGTTCAACTTTTTAACAATTCAACAAATCTTTATCAAGTGCTCATTAGGTGTCAGGATCTATTTTTAGGTATAAGGAACAAAAAGGTGGAGAAGATGGAGAATCTACCTTAAAGAAGTTTGTGGTCTAGTTCTGTGCTTAGAAAGATGGATGGATGAGGTCTTGACTAGTGGCAAATCCCAGGAAATACAGGAGACAGGATAAGGTCAAGAATATCCCCAAATCTACCTAGGCTTTTGAAAAAAAGGAGAATTTTTAAAAAATTGATAATGGAGCTGAGTATATATTCTTTTAGAAATAAAATATACTTAAAAAATATAGAAATGTAATATACATGTCAGCTGGTGACTTCCTTACCCCTCAAGACCTAGATGACATTAATGTAGAACCTCATTGTGAGTGTGTGTCTGTGTGTGTGTGTTCAGAGGTAGGAGTGAGGGTGGGGCTAACAATAGAGTGAAGCTCAGTTTATCTCTGGGCCTGTGGGCTGTCACCATGCCAACCTTCACATGAACCTCTGCCTTTGCTTTAGTTTCCATTCCTGTACACCAAGCCTTCTTCACACCAGGTCTGAGTCTCTGACTTAATCACTGGCAAGGAGAAATGATTGCCACCATTGGCTTAGAGTGGGGTTTCCCAACCTCGCTCTATGGACATTTTGACTGAACAATTCTCTGTTGTGGGCGATTGTCCTGTGCATTTTCAGGTGCTTAGTAACGCCTCTGGCCTCTACCCATGATGCGACCTTAGAAACCTTCCTTCATCTTGAGTTTTGTCAGCTAAGGCTGCCTTGGCATTGAAATTGCCGTGTTGAGAACCACTGGCTGAAATCAGTCATGTTTCGCTGTGTAGTGATGTTTTGTCAATGGTGGGGGATAGAGGTAGTTGTGCAATGGATGTCGAGGAGTAGGGCGAGTGCTGCTATTTGAGGTCCACCCTCTCACACAGCTCCAGAGGGCACCTTTCCATTGTGGTGGGTTTTTTAAATTACTTTTCTGCCTTTTATCTCTTCTTCTTTTTAGATAAACATGACAGTAGTGTATATTCTGACTTATTTATACAAGCATGGAGTGCATCTTATTCTAATTAGGATCCCAGTCTTGGGGTTGTACATGATGTTGAGATTCACTTTGGTGTATTCCTATATGAACAGAAGAAAGTTAAGTCAAACTCATTCCACTATCTTTCCCATTCCTGTCCCTCTTCCTTCCCTTCATTCCCCTTTGTCTAGTCCAACGAACTTCTATTTTCTCCACCCACTTGTTGTGCGTTAGCATCCACTTGTCAAAGAAAACCTTCAACCTTTGGTTTTGGGGGACTAACTTATTTTGCTGAGAGTAATAGTCTCCAGATCTATCCATTTACTGGAAAATGTCATAGTTATGTTTTTATGGCAGAGTGATATTCCATTGTGTATATATACCAAATTTTCTTTATCTGTTCACCTGTTGAAGGGCACCTAGGTTGGTTCCATAGTTTGACTATTGTGAGTTGAGCTGCTATAAACATTAATGTGGCTGTGTCACTGTAGGGTGCTGATGTTAAGTTCTTTGGGTATAAACCAAGGAGTGGGATAACTGGGTCAAATGGTGATTCCATTCCAAGTTTTCTGAGGAAACTCCACACTGCTTTCCAGAGTGGTTGCACCAATTTGCAGTCCCACCACCAATGTATGAGTGTATCCTCCCCCCCCACATCCTTGCCAACATTCATTGTTACTTGTATTCTTGATTGTTGCCATTCTGACTGGAATGGGATGAAATCTCAGTGTAGTTTTAACTTGCATTTCTCTAATTGCTCCATTATGTTTTATTTAATGGTGCTCCTAGCACATTTCCCCTATAACTCATGCTCCTAGAATTATTTAAGGCAGAAGTACTATGATCATGGCCTAACTAACATTCAGTCTCCCTTTTCACCCCGTAACAAACCCATGTCCTGACCTGTCAGGAAGGTCATTCTGACACAGCTGCAAATTAGACAAAATTCATCTTTAATGCTTCCAACCCTCTCTGTCTACTGGTCTTTGCTTTCTCCAACTTTTCCCATCCCCTTCCACTCTGAGGTTTCCTTGCACTTCCTGGTCTCCTGATAAGAACAAAGTCCTCTGTAAATTGGAGTGATGGGTCTGAGGAGCAGCTGATAAAGACCTAAATCTCTAATGGTGGAAGCACAGGTCCTCTAAAATCTGGTAATAGTAATTACGGCAGCATTAGACCATATATATTGACCCTTACCACATGCCGAAACTTTGCTAGGCGCAGAATTTTGTGTTTCATTTAATCTGAACTACCATGCCATGAGGTCAATGTAAATGTCTTTTCCACAAAGCAAGTCTTGGAGAGGTTGAGGAAGTTTCCCAGTGTTAAATGGCTAGTAGGTGAGGCATGTGGCTATTGAACCAGGAGAACCGCTGCAAGGTTTGGGCTCTGTCCTTTTCTGTATAATGGCCTCTCCAATTAGACCACACACGTGGCCACTGTGCACTCAACTGCTTTCTGAACCCCTGTGTGGGGCTGGCCTTGCCTGTCAGACCACTGAACAGAGACAGGAACTGAAGTTGGAGCTGTGCTCTGTCGGGCAGGGACTTGGAAAACCAGTGGACGTGCAGCCAGACAGGCTGAAACTAGAGCACTCTCAAGGCCAGACTGCAGTCATGTGGGCTGGGTGCCTGGGTAGCTAGAATTGTAGGAAGGTGGAAAGGATAGCAGAGCAGAGGTGCTCAAGTCTCAGATAGGAAGCCACACAAGTTCAGAGCGAGTGGACTGCAAAGAGGCACAGAAAGTAAAGTGCAAGGTGGCCTAATATGAGGACTCAGACTCCAGGACCTGGAGTGCTTGCAGCTGGCTGTCCTGGGAATCTGGGTCCCATGAGCAAAAGGCGGAGGACTGCACCCACTCTACCTGCTTGTTCCATTCTGCCCCATGGGAATGTGGAGCAAGCCAGTTATTATTATTATTATTATTATTATTATTTTAAATTTTTATCCCAGGGATTGAACCCAGGGTGTTCAACAATGAGTCACATCCCCAGCCCTTTTATATAGAGAGGGACTCACTAAGTTTCTTAGGGCCGCTCTAATTTGCTGAGGCTAGCTTTGAACCTGTGATCCTCCTCCTGCCTCAGCCTCCCAAGCCACTGGGGTTAAGGCATATACCACTGCACCTGGAAAGCCAGTTATTCTTGATGAGGAAATCACAAAAAATAAACAGAGAGATAGGGCTCTGTCTGCTCCTGTAAGGCCAACCTACCATACAGCTTCAGGGGATGATGGAGTTTTTAATTAGGGTGTGACTTAGGGAGACCAAAAGCACTACTAGCCTACAAAATGCCTTCGTTGCCTTTAATGGCTATGGCACGTAACATTTCACCATCAAGGATTCATTTGTTTGGATTAAAGCTCATGCAAATGTCTGTGGCAGGTATGATGGCAAGTCGTCATTTTTCATGCCTTAAAGAGAGGAAGAGTTTCCATCATAAAAGCTGAATGAGCCCTTGTTGAAAAGACATGGAGCAGGTGGTGAGTTTTGATGGTGACATAGAAGGAAAGGACAGATTCTGGGTATTAAAGAAATACTCAGTAACTGCCTGGCAAGTGGGCACAGCCATGGTAAATCAGTCCAGTAGAATGCAGAATGTCATCACAGGAACACATTGAGATGAAAGTTACTGAAAACGAGAAAAAGAAAAAGAAAAGGGAGGAGAGTGTGTGGTTGGAGTGGGATGGTTGGTGACACATTAGAATTTGAATTGTTACCTCAAAATTTCAGGTTCCCAACTCCATGATTTGTTGGGAAACTTTCTTTCTAAACTATGGTTCTCCTCTCTACATTTTTTTTTAGTATGTTAAATTCTTCTTTGTTATTTTAGGTTAACCTGTTTCTTTCTCTGTGCATTGGGTGTGGCAACATCAGTTTGAATAATTAGACCTAAAAATTTCTCTGTAAAATGTCCTTGCCAATATTCAGAGAATTCAACTTTTTCAAAGTCAACACATCTTTCAGTGGTAATGGAGGAGTATTATGCAGCAAAAAAACTTCTCAAAAATGATATAGCATCATTCCACCAAATGCTAGTTTAGCTTTGGGTATTGTGCACAAAGCAAATGAGGAAATAGTTCCAATGGTGACAATAAAAACTTGGAGAATTTTACACTTAACTATTAAACATAGAGTATTAAACATAAAGTTATAGATATTTAGGCAGAATACCAAATGGGAAAGCTAGCTGTGTACATGAACAAGTATTATGCAAGAAAACAAGTCACTCTGCAGACCTCATCTGAGGTTCATTCAGTTAATGAGAACATTCTGTAAATACTCATGCTGGGAGAGATGTTTTATTAATACCATGTCATTGGTAGTTTCCGAAATGCCTGAAAAATGTCTCCTGAAACATTTCATGAAATTGAATTGTACCAGTGAAAAGTGGAAATAGCTAACACAGGTCACATGAGGTCTCTTTTGTCAGGGACCTGGCTGAACAAGAAGATACTGTGGAGTGGGCAAGGCTGAGTAGGGGCCAGAGGGTATGGCACACTGGAAGGGGTCTTACTTGAAGGCAAATGAGGAAGAAGAAGCAGGACTCTAGGTCAAAGGAATAAACACTGCAATGGAAGGCCGGTGCATGGTCACACCAAAAGTGGTCTATACCCCAGGTGTGGAATATGCACTGTGAAAAGAGTAGAGACTTGCCCAGGTCTTCCAAGAGTAGTCTGTTTATTAAACAGACTGCCTTGATCATAGCTCTCTCTCTATTTTTGGCACTCTTTAAAAAAAATAGATTTTAAACTTTAAATTAAATATGAACTTTTTCAGGTATACAAATAGTGATTAAGAGACTAATAAACACCCATATCAACCTTTCTCAGCTTAAAAAGTAATAAAACAAATTTCAGGAGGTAGGTACAAGAATATCTCGAGAGTTAAGTACCATTCTGAATTTCTTCTTTTTTTTTAAGATTGATTTGGTGATTTATTGCAATCTCACCCTAACACTATAAGTAGGAGGACACAAAAGGAACACCCAAAAGTAGCAACTTGTCTTTGCTGTCCTCCTGGGACTCCCACAACCCAGGTGTCATAAATCAGCTCTTTCAAACAAAATCTTTAACATAAATGACTCTGGCCTTGCACAGACTTCTCAGACCTTGCTTAATAGAAGGAGAATTCTTACTAGCTGGGCTCACTAATGACACAGACACATGGAGCAGAGGAATACATCCTGCTGTAGGCCATCTTTTTATCATGGGCACTGCATTTGGAAATCTTAAAAAATTATTTATTTATTTATTTATTTTTACAGACTGCATTTTGATTCATTGTACACAAATGGGGTATAACTTTTCATTTCTATGGTTGTGCATGATGTAGATTCACAGCATTCGTGTAATTGTACATGTACATAGGGTAACTACTGTCTCAGTCCACTATCTTTCCATCCTCCTGCCCCCTCCCCACCCCTTATTTCCCTCTACTCAATCCAAAGTTCCTCCATTCTTCTCTTACCCCCTCCCGCCCCATTATGTATCATCATCCACCTATCAGAGAAAACATTCAGTCTTTGGGTTTTCTGGGATTGGCTTATTTCACCTAGCATGATATTCTCCAATTCCATCCATTTACCTGCAAATGCCCTAATTTTATTCTTCCATATTTATTGTTGCTACTTGTGTTATTTTGTTATATGCCTAGCAGTTGGTGGGTTTTCTTATTTAATGATGTCACTCAATAAACATTGCTTAAGGTCATTGAATTTATTTCTCTTTGCATTTAGATTGGACTTTTTGTACTTCAGAGTCACAGAGATATTCTTCCAAAGTTTCTTCTTAGGTTGTAAAGTTTTGATTTTCAAAGTTTAATTGAGTCCTCATCTGTTTAGAATTTATTTTTTTATATAAAGTGAAGTACCAATTAGCATTTTTTTTGTATGAATGACCAATTTTCCCAGCACAGTTGTTGGAATCCATTCTTCCCCCACTGATCTATGAAGGCAGGTTATTTCTGTACATCAGTAGGTTTGCTACCAGCATCTGGTTTCTGCACTGCTTACTTGCCTATAATGCCAATATTATGTTACTTACCATAGCTTTATAACAATATTGAAACAAGGATATTTTTATTTATTTATTTTTTGGGAATCAAACTCAGGCCCTTGTGCATACTAGGCAGGAGTTTTCCCTCTGAGCTCCACCCTCAGCCCCATATCAGCATATTTTTGAAATGAGGTTAAATTAAATTAAGCTGGACTGGAGAGTATTTTAACAAAAGTAAAGAAAGCATTAAATTATGTATAGGAATTTTCCTCCAAGAGCCTATTCTTTCATCACAAAATTATCTTGATTATTGTTATTGGCCCTTTGCTTTCCCATATAAATTTTATGAGCAGGTTTTAAAATTTCTTCATGAACCTTCTAGTCAAAAGTTTGGCAAAGGTTGTAGTTGGAGAATCCAATTATTTCTGAAACAAAAATGTTGCTGGGCTTAAAACAACAATGAGATACCATTTTATTAGAGTGGATAAAATCTAAGAAAAACACAACACCGAATACTGGTGAGGATGTGGAGCAACAGGAACTCTTGTTAATTGCTGGTGGGAATGCAAAAAGGGAGAGCCCCTTTAGAACAGTTTGCAGTTTCTTACAAAAATACTCTTACCACACAATTCAGAAACTGTGTACCTTGGAATTTATCCAAGTAAGTTGAAAAATTATGTCCATAGGAAAACTGTACATAGATATTCATAGCAACTTTGTTAATAACTGTCAAAATTTGGAAGCAACCAAGATGTCCTTTAGTGTGTGAATGGATATATAAATGGTACATTCAGACAGTAGAATATTATTCATCCATAAAAAGAAATGAGTCACCAAGTCACAAAAACACATGGAAGAAACTTACAAATATTGCTAAGTGAAAATAAAAATCTATAAAAGTTACGTGCTGTATGATTTTAACTACTGTGTATGCCTGGAAAAGAAAAAAATGTGACAGTATAAAAGGTCAGTGGTAGCTATAAAGCAGGGGAATGTTTAGAGGAATGAATAAAAATAAAAAGGTGTTACTGGAGAAGAAACTTTCAAAATAAGGCCATGAGATTGAACTAAATTGAATTGAATTTCCATGCATATTAATTTTTCATTACTATAACAAAATAATTGACATAGGCTACTTATGGAGAAATAGAGGTTTATTTAGCTTAGTTTGGGAGACTCAAGAGCATGGTTCCTGTATCAGCTCAGTTCTGATGAAGGTCCCCTGGTGGATGGTGGATGCCAATGGCAGGAGCCTGTGGTCACATGTTCAGCCAGGAAAGGGAAGGAGGCAGGATCTAGACTTGCTCCTTTTATAGCAACCCTTTCAGGAGATCTACCCAGTAGTCAGCAGTTGGAGCAGTTCCAGAACTACTTCCTGTCCCCAGGGGTCTAAAGACATCCCACAAGGCCCTACCTCTTAAAGTTTCTACCACCTTTCAAAAGTGCCATCCTGGAAACCAAGTCTCCAATCACATAAACCTTTGGAGGCATGCAATTAGACCATATCCAAAGCATAGCATCCCCCTATCAAGTGCTTCCATAACACTTGATAGGGTGATCCTTTTATCACCTTTATCACAATTTTATGCTGCCCTTCATCAAGGTGTGAGCTTCCTAAAGAGGACCGCCCAATTCTGCTTATTATTTTGTTACCAGTGTGATACGTGACTGGTGTTCACAGCTTATGTGAATTAGGGTATGACTCTAATCATGCAACTTAGAATTTATAAAGGAGTTAGGGGAAAGGCTAAAGACACAAAAAAGAAAATCCTTAATTCTTATTCGTTCATAAAACAATAAAAATGAAACAGTAAAACCCTAAATCACAGTGTTTTTGCCACCATCACATTTTATGTTTGGACATAAGATTTCTACTCTCATGGGGTCTACCTGCTCCCATAAAAATAAATCAGTTAGAGGATGCTACGATGTTTGTGAAACTAACTTCCCAAAAGTATCTGGGGTGGGTGGAGACAAACATGCTTTTATTCCTTAAAAAAAAAAAAAAAAAAAAAAAAAAACTACCTCTAATACAACTAACTTGAAAAAAAAATGTTAACAGGCTCTACTTTCAGAGGAAAGTAATGTGGATCAGGAGTTTGGAAGAAAACTCCAAGGTATGGTTTGGTGTCACCTTCACCTGGCTTATTCTAACCTTGTATCAGAAATTGATTCTATTCTCTACTATGACTACTTTTTCTCTCTCACCCCACACAAAGCTTTTGGGTATTACTTGCAAATTCTGTTTTCCCTCTGCCCAGCCAACAAATGTTATCTTACTTAAAGACATGAAGGGGATGAGACAAGCCAATAACTGAGGAAAAAAAAATACTTTCAGAACTCTGGTTAATAAGAAGCTAGTATCCACAGCAGAGAAAAAGCCCTTATGAGTAAATCAGAAAAAGGAAGCCAATCCAACAGAGAAAATGGGCAAAAGAAATAACGAAAATATTATTTAGTACTGTAGAATAATTCTATGAAATTGCCAGAAGTCAGAAAGACTGATAACGCCAAGAGCTGCCAAAATTACAGAGCTGAGAGAACTCTTACTCCCCAAAGGTGGGAATGTGAACTGGTATGATCACTGTTGAAATCTGTTTGGGTTCCTGGTATAGTAGAATGTGACCGAACTTTACCCAGTCATTCTCTACTGAGGGGATATTCTTGGGAAACTTCAGTGCCTGTGTACAGGAGGTAGCCACCAGAATGTTAACAGCAGCATAGGAAAAAGGCTTGGGAATCCAAAGTATGATGCATAAATAAGTATGGAAGAGTTACACAGAAAAATACTACACAGCTGGGAAAAGGAATCAACTTCAGAGCATACATCAGAATGGTGGATCTCAAAGGAACAAACTGAAAGAAGCAAATTATTGAAGAAGCTACAATATCATCGTATTGCCAAATGTCCAAACAGAGGAACTCATGGGTCTTAAAGACTAAACAAAAACAGAAACAAAGTCAGACAATGATTACAGACGATTTCAGGGTAGTGCTGACCTCTAAGGAAAGTTAGCTGGAGTGAGCGTCAGAGTGGCTTCTGGCTATGAGCATGTTCTGTCTCTTGGCCTGGTGTGGGCTGTTGGTGTTTCTTTTGCCACTTATCTCTGAACTGTACAAATGCTTTTTCAAGTTAAAAGTGATATTTTACACTTAGAAGTTGTATTTTACAATTCTAACAGCAGCACCTGTCGATGGAGAAGTAACCTCCCCAGATTGAAGTTAACTTGAAGTTAACTTGATCTTGATGCTTTTAATTTGCTTTGATTTCAGGTTCTCCCTTCCCACCCGGAAGGCTCCTGCTACTTTATGCCTTTCCAGTTTCCACCAGTCGCTTGTCTTCCTGATTCCTTTATACTCTGCACACATGCCAGAAACCTGTGCACTCATCCCAGTAGTATCTGTCATTGGTCCAGGACAGGAGTAAAATGCAGCATTCCATGAGAAAAGAAACACTAGGCAAGAACAGAATTATGTAACTTAATGAGTTAACTAATTACCTAAGCTCACTTTTATGAGAGACCTTTTGTGTGCCAACCTATCGGCTTAAGTATTGGGATTCATGACTTATTCCTGAGCAGGGACCCACACACTCCATTACAATTTGGCAGGCTAGTTTTCCCTGGCTTGCCAATGCTGACCAATTGGTAGTAGCTGCTACTGGCTAGACCATTTTAAGAAGAATTTCTCTCTCTGACAAAGAGCAAGAGGTAATATTGATGTAATAGATTAACTATCCTTGGTCATAAAAGTCCAAGCACATAAAAAAAAGAAGAGGACAAGGGTTACTTCTGTAAATGCTTTTCAAATGCATTACCATACTTACATACGTTGAAATAACAGGCGCTCTAACACCACATAGAGGAAAACAAAGTCTGCTTAGTAAACCTTTGCTGTGAAGTCTTTCTCTAGTGAACTTCCATGGTACTGTTTGTATTTCTTATTTACTTGGCATTAGTCAGGATCCCTTTTGTCTTTAATGTGTCTGTTTTGTCAGTTTAACTCTAGCATTAGCTTTGTAAGGGATGAAGAACTTGCATTTATATCCATATGCAATGGCAGATGTCCTCAAGCATTGTTAGTAAGTTTCCTGAAGGAGCTGGGATTTGAGAACATGTTGTTGATAGACTTTGGATGGGCTTGGAGAACAGGAAGGAGTCTTTCTCAGGGGAAAAAAAGTCATTAGCAAGGGTGTGGAGGAAAACATAAAGATAACAAAAAGATAATGGTGGCTAGAATTGAGAGTATAGTTAGACAGACAGGTTGGGTAGGGCCAACTGTGGAACATCTTTAAAGTCTGGGTAAAAACAATGACTTGTTTCATTAGCTTAAGAATGGATCAATAAAACTTCCTCCTCCTCGCTTTCCACTCGTGTGCCCTTTCTCTTTCCTTTCTCTTTTCCTCTCATTTTCTTCTTACCCTGCAGGGAGACACTCTGTTTGCTTAATAAACTCCCTTATGTGAAAAAAATAAAATAAAATAAAACTTCCTGAGGAGGTAGATGATAAGTCAGGCATATATTGCTGATGGGTCTTTATAATTATCATTATCCAGAGAACTTGAGACACTGATCACTTACTACCTAAATATTCACAATACTACTAGTGTCCAAGTGACTTTTTCTCAGTGCCTATTCAAACAGCTGTGGTCCTGCTTATAAACTTGGTATTTAGAAATGTTTGTCAACTCTTTCAGCTCATTGGGTAAATTACTTGTTCTTCCTTATATGTGTTCTTATCTGTATCTCCATATATTTTATTTGCTGCTGCACCTCAGTGACAAGGATGTTAATTCTTCTCCCTGAATGCTAACTTACTACCAAAGAGGTGACTTAGCATGTGGCTATATGATTAGATATCTTTCCAGTGGGCCAACTAATAAAGTCTTTTATGTGAATTCTCTCAACCTCAATAAGAATGAGTCAGTGTTCCATTAGGTTTACATATCAAAAGATGAGAATGGAAAACCCATCCCTTCATTCCACAAGTAAATACACAGAGAATGCATTAAGTGGAAGGTACGGGGAGATACCTACACTCCTAGATCCCTGTTCTCAATGCACTTTCAGTCTAGCATATCCACAGTACAATGAAGAATAGATAGTGAGTTAAAAGTGGAATAAAGTGGCCTTGAAGATAGAGGAGAGGTTCAGTACTTCTCAGAGGCTGGAAGTTGCTGGGCTGCGAAGAACAGATGGGATTTTCACAAACTCAGATTACACTTAGGAGCAGAGCAACAGGAATTAAATTTGCTGAGTGTGTGCAGAGTGGCTTGAAGAGGAAAAATGGAGTTTGGGACATAGTGAGGGGCTAATGCAGGTTCTAGAAGTAAGAGAATATCTGAAGTAGAGCTGTAACCATAGAAATGGTCAGAAGGGACAACTGCCAGCAGCATCCGGCATATTTTAGTCTGTGTAATAAATGTGTCTTTTCCCGAGTTAGATCAAAAAAGAAGCTAAAGATGACTGTAGCTGGAGAATTGTCTTTACAATTTGCAAAGCCATTTTTTGCCATTCCTTTTATCTTTATGATGAAGGGAGAAACAGAACACAGTTCTTTTATAGGAAGAAAATAATTTCAAACTGTTGATATATATATATATGTAAAATTGCAAACCAGAAATTATGATGTGTTCATGTTTTCTTCAATAATCTTATGTTATTTAGTTTTGATATTTCTCCCTTACATAAAGTTTTGTAACTCTAAAATTTTTGTTTAAAATTTGGTGAGTAAGCAGGAACTTTTGTGGGCATTAAACTCCATACCCATAATCTTCATTGCACTGCCCTCAGAAATGTGCTTTCTGGTGTGCTTTAGGATCAATAGAGCTCACAGCTGGGCCAGAGTCAGACAGGCTTCTGAACTGCCTGGATTCTGTGTCAGGAAAATTCTAAGATCATCTGCAGCCCTCTGGAGTGGAAGGAACCTGTAAATACAATGTGTTATCACTCTCATGATTAGGCTATATGATATGGCACATTTGACTTTTAAAGAGGGGGATTACTCTAGAGGGACCTGACTTAATCAGGTGAACCCTTACAAGTGACTGTACTATTCCTGAAAAGAGATTCAAAGTCTGAGGAATTTGAAGAAGAGAATTGGGACTGTGGAAGTTTCTCCACTGTTGACTTTGAGCATTAGAAGACTACTGTGGGGAGGAAGGACAGCCTCTAGAAGCTAAGAACATCCCTCAGGTGACAGCCAGCAAGGAACTGGAGACCACAGTCCTACCCCCACGAGAATGGCAATTCTGCCACAACTTCGTGAGCTTGGAAGAAACCCTGAGTATTAAGGAGAATGCAGTTTGGGCAATTTTGATATTAACCCAGTCAGAAACAGAGTCAAGAATTCTTCTATATTATGCTGGGGATTCTGACCTACAAGACTGCTAACTAATAAGTGAGAGTTGTTTGAACCACTTAGTGGTGACTGATTATACCACTATAGAAAATAACTCAGAGGCTAAACACGAAATTTATCTAGGTTTCAGAAAAGTCAGTAAATGATGTTTCCCTAGCTATAGCCAAATATTTACATTGGAGACTAAAAAAAGAAGTAGGTCTTGCCCTGGATACCCAGTGTCACTGAGGAACCGTGTGTCTCTTCGCTGGATGTCATCTTCCTCACTCATAAAAGAAGTGGTTAGCTAAGATGCTATATGGTTTCTAGAGCCCCAGTAGTCTATAATTCTCTGGTGGCCACTTCTGCCTATAACTGACAAAATGAAAGCTACTGCTCTTGGAGTAATTCCATGCTCTGCTTGCAGCATGGAGAGGGAGAAGGAAGTGCAATTGCTGGAAATGATGCAGTAGTGCTCGGCGAAGTTATGGTATCATTTTTCTATTCCTACTGCCTGGCTCCATCACATGTGCTGCATCCCAGAGACGCATGTGGAAACCTACGCACACAGTATTCTGAGCAGACATTAAGACTTGTACAGATAGCTTAACATTTTGAGAGATTGATGAATACAAATTGAATTTGAAAGTTAAAAGTGTCATGTTACAGGTCTGCCATCTCAAGCACTCCTATCCTTATAATTTTATTCAAAACAAAACAAAGAAAGTCACACTGCATAAAATAAGGAAATAAAAACATTTCAGCTAATCCAATCAGGAATCTTGTCTCTACTTCATGACAGGATAAATATGCAATTTATTTTCAGTTTAAGACTCTTTCCCCATCACTATGAGTAAAAAAAATCTGCATACCAACTGAGTGCCAAGAGAGAATAACGATGCCATGATTGTTGGACTGCCTCAGAAGCCAGGCTTCCTGACTGTCAATAAACTGGTTTTGCTGCAACTTAATGGATATTAATAATTAATGGCACATAATGATTCCAGTTTTCCTATAAAGCTTGAATGAAATTCTAAATTGTAATATATCTCTACCCACCTCACAGTGATTTGGGACTCCTATTAACACAACAATTTTAAGAAGACTCTTAGGATTTGGTTTGTTTTTTCCTCTTGCTATTTTTAAAGGTAAAGAAGGATTTTTTCTCTCTTAAATTATAGAATTTATTCAGGTGCATTATAGATATATTAATAATGCAGATAAGCACACAAAAAAATTCCATAGTCCTAATCAGAGGAAAGTCATTGTTAAATTCTTGATGTGCCTCCTGCACTTTTAAAATACACACATTTAGGACTGGGGACATATCTAAGTTGGTAGAGTGCTTATGCTGCAAGCATAAGGCCCTGAGTTCGATCCCCAGCACCACAAAAAAAAAAAAAAATACACACATTTATAGAAATGTGATAGGATTGTGCCATTCAGGGCCTGTCAGTGCTAAGGTACTTGTTTTAGTCAGATTTTCATTGCTGTGATCAAAATACCTGACAAGAACAATTTAGAGAAGAAAAATTTTGTTTTGGTTCATGGTTTCAGAGGTCTCAGTTCATGGTCCACTGGCTCTGTAGCTCTAAGACCCAGATGAGGTCTTAGAACAAGGGCATTAGGGAGGAAAGTAGCTCAGGCCATGACAGACAGGGAGCCAAGAGAGAGTTCTGCTCACCAGGGACAAAATATAACCCCCCAAAATACTCCCTCAGTGACGTACTTCCTCTAGTTACACACTACCTGCCTATAGTTATTGCCTAGTTAATCCATCGGTGGATTAATCCACTATTAGGTTACACCTCTCATAATCTAATAGTTTCACCTCTAGAAATTCATGCATTATCTCAAACATGAACTTTTGGGGACACCTCATATCTAAAAATAGCAGTACTGCTACTTTCCACTTTTCATCTTCCCTCACTTGACTAACTCCAGGTACTTCTGACCCAGAGCTCAGAAGCTTCTCACTAACCTTTCCCCCTATGTTTTTATTCAGCCACTCCTCTCTTGCCCTTAAAAATTTACTTTAGAGAATTACTTTTTGCTGGAGCTATTAACCTACAACCAGTTTTCTTCAATTCACTGTATAGAGGATATTGATTCATGTCTATGAAAACTGACCTACATCATTAATTTTAATGATTGCATATTATTTCTTTGGATGCCTGTAACATAATTTGTTTAGCCAACTCTAAGTTAAATAGTTTTTAGTTTTTCACTGTAACCAAAACCATTGTGATAAATATCTATTTACAAGTATTTGCACCTTTGTCCAATTATCTTGGAGTAAGGTACTAGGCAAGAGATATTTCAGAGAAAATTACTATAATGAATATTTGTTCACTTATGATCATCCAATATTCACTCACTGCCTGAAAATAAAACAGAACACTCTTCATTCCTTCCAGGGTGCCACTCTCTGTGTATAGTCTTGGTGGGACTGTCCCACAAATTGTACTACATCCTGAGTCAGGATTCCATTTTTTTTTTTTTTTTTTATTTTGGCAGCAGAAGTTTAACTTTTATTGCGAATAATGCAGTATTTGGTATTTCCATCCTCAACATGCTATGCTGCAGAAACAGCAATTGCATTAAATCTTTTTTTAAATTTATTTTTATTGTAAACAAATGGGATACATGTTGTTTCTGTTTGTACATGGAATAACAGCATACCATTTGCGTAATCATACATTTACATAGGGTAATGATGTTTGATTCATTCCATTATTTTTTCCTTCCCCCCACCCCTCCCACCTCTCTTTTCCCTCTATACAGTCCCTCCTTCCTCCATAGGATTCCATTCTTGAATGGAATGACGTGAAGGCTTAAAAATGTTAGAGGTTCTTTCATTTGGTCATTCATTTATTCTAGTGGGGATGATATAATGACTGTGCAGTTCCAGTTTTTTTCTGGACTTAGTTCTCCACCTTTCTCTTTAATTCTGCAAACTAGTCAACGTCCTCTGACAACTTTTTAAATCTAATGTAGCCAGAGACAGTATCTGTTAATTGTAACCCCAATAGAAAAAAAGAAAACTAAAATTTCATGATTTTAAAAGCAAATGATCAAACTGACTTTCAGAATGTGTCTGTTTATTTTTCTGTCAACAGTGTCTTAAACTGTCCTTAATCTCATACTTTGTTCAGAACAGAATATTATGAAACATTTTAATCTTTGTTGACCTGATGAACATTCTTTGACTTTGCTGTCAAGCTTTTACTTTATGAATTTATTTCTAGCTTACCTTTAAAAGGCTTGCTTTACTTCAGAATTACAAAAGTATTTTCTCTAATTTTTATAATCAGTGATTAAAAAAAAACTGTTTAGATCTTGAAACTATTTAGGTATTGAATTTACTGGGAACATTTTGAACTTTGGTGTCCGGTGTAAAACAGGGCTCTTATTCTTTTGGAGATAGTGTTGCCTATGGTTAACCAATACTGATTTAAAATGCCTATTTACCACCAGCATTTAAATAGGAAGTTATTTTTCTTTTTCAGCAAGTTGAGACCTAAAGCATCTGTTGTTTCATCTGACTTTCTGTTACTCAGATTTTTTTTTTATTGTAAACAAATGGGATACATGTTGTTTCTCTGTTTGTACATGGCATAAAGGCATACCATTTGTGTGATCATAAATTTACATAGGGTAATTTTGTTTGATTCGTTCTGTTATTTTTTCCCTTCCCTCCCACCCTTCCCACCCCTCTTTTCCCTCTATACAGTCCTTCCTTCCTCCATTCTTGCCCCCCTCCCTAACCCTATCTCTAACCCTAACACTAACCCCTCCTACCCCCCATTATGAGTCATCATCCACTTATTAGCGATATCATTCGTTCTTTGGTTTTTTGAGATTGGCTTATCTCACTTAGCATGATATTCTCCAATTTCATCCATTTGTCTGCAAATGCCATAATTTTATCATTCTTTATGGCTGTGTTACTGATTTTTTATACCACCTTTTCCTTACTAAATCTTCCCTACTAAATTTATAAAAGATTTAGGAAGGTATGTTAACATTTTAAACCACTATTATATTTTTGTTGATTTCATCTTTATCTTCTAGATAACCTCTTCAAGATACCTTCTTTCACTATGCATATTTCAGTGTCATGTGGTTTGTAAAATAAAAATTCATGGAAGTCATGTCCATTGTGAAGTGTATACTCTTTGTCCTGTCTAGATGCTGGATTATTACTGCTATGAGTATTGATATTAATTTTTTAATACCAGGCTTCTCCTTTGTTTTATTTTCATTTTTAAACTAATGAGATTTTATACATTGTTATTTAATATTATGGATTTCTTTGTTTTAGATAAATCTCCATATGCAACATAAAGCTTTAGTGTCTTTATTTTTATGGATGAATTTATCCTGCTTACATTTATTGTTATATGTTTTTGGTTTTGTGTATGCTATTGTTGCTTATGCTTCCTATTTAATCATTTCTTAGTATATAAATATTTTTCTCCTTTGATATGTGGTCTCTTATTTTCTTCTCTTCCTCTTCCCTCTTTCCTCCCTTTTTTGCTTGGTAGGGAAAAACATCTGTTTTTTAATCTCCTAGTAATTTTGACTGTATCTTTCAAATAAATTTATGTGCCTAGCTTTCCAATTTTGGAAATAAATCCATATTTCTTACCGGTATCCTAAGCAAATAGTAAATAAGCACTTTTTATATTGTCACTCCTACCTTTTACCTCATTGCTTTGGCCTTTCTGGAATTTCTCACCAAGTCTGTAAGGCTCATCATGTAGTTTTTAAGTAAGGACAATAGTAACTGTATTTTGCCTTATAACTTGCTAACACAGTTAGGCTGAACTGAGTATCATCAGAAGTCTTTTCATATCATGTCTTCTTCAACTGTGAATTTTTTACTTTATCTTTCAATTGTCTGGGTAATGTTTTAAAGTAGATTTTCAAGACAAGTTAATGAGTATTATAATTCTTGATTCCTTACTCAGGTTGTCTTTCTTTACCTTGGCAAACGAATGGCCTTCCAGGAATACCAAGTTCTAGGTAAAAATTTTTCCCCTTAACACCTATTGGACATCATTCTGATGAGCAGTTACTTGCTCAAGTGTAATTAATTCATCTTTCCAGCCACTGCCCCCTCTGCTTGGATGTTGTCCTTATTTGTTTGCTTTTCCCCTTGAAAGCTTATGGAATTGCTTTTTATCCTTTAATGTCTGTAACTTCTTGTTCTTTATGGTTTGATACCAATTTTTCATAGGACTCTCCCTCTTATCCATTTCTTGTCATTATGGACAGTGTTTATCATGCTTCTGGATTTGTATGAAATTTTCTAGAATTACTGGTTTACATAGTATATACATCCTGTCCTTTTTTTTTTTTAACATCCTGTCCTTTATAAGATAATGCCAAATTATTTCTCAGAGACTTTTTTAACCAACTTTCATGTTACATCAGCTGCATTATGCCAAGTTGTTTTCCAGTATTTAACCAATTTCCATATAAAGCTAGTTCATAAGATTTCCTATTGATGGGCCAAAATTTATGGCAGAAACAAGTATGACACACGTATGCGACTATGCTTGGTCAACTCTATTTTCCTTCTTGTTTTTTTTTTTTTTTTCTTTTTTTTTTCCATCCGTGGGAAAGGGCTTCCCTTTCTTCTATTTTTAATTTCCTAATCTTTGTTATATTTAGTATTGCTTCAGTTTCTCTCCCTGTTCTGCAGAGGCAGCCCCACAGTTAGTCCAAACAACCACTTTTTACCCTCCACAATGTGTAAAATATCCAGGATAAATTTTTTTAATGGAAAAATTTAATTTATGGTTTTAAAAATTAATTTAGTGGCACATAACCAGAATTAAAAATGATATAAAACAGAATTAGAGAAAATAAAAATATCAGAATCTATCATCTAGAATCATATAGTAACAGTATTTTTTTCTTAAAATATTATCAATTTTATAGATATATGCATGTATATGTGTACATATGTTAGTTTTGTATTATAGGAGAAATTTGTTGTAACAAATTGCAACAAATTAAGTGTGTTAAAACCACATCCATTTGTTATATCTCACAGTTTAGTAGATCAGAATTTTCAATTCCATAAATACTGCCTGTTAAAAAGCCTTCCTGTGGGTGAGAACAGTGTGACTCAGTGGGGTCCTCCCTTTAGAGTCCAAAAGTTACTGAAATAAAGCATCAGCTGGGCTGTATTCCTTCCAGGAGTCTCTGGGGATGACTTTACCTCCAAGATCGTTCCCTTGGCTGGCAGAATTTAGCTCCTTATGGTTGTTCCACTGAGGTCCCCATTTCCTTTCTGGCAATCAACTCAGAATATTTGTAGCTTTTAGAGGCCAATCACAAGCCTTGCCCACCCTTCCCTGCTTTGTTCAAAGGCAGCAGTGGTCAGTCTAGTCCTCATGCTTTAAGTTTCTCTGGGCTCCCCTCTGTCTCATGTTCAGCTTAAGAAAGTTCTGTCTTAAGGATGCATGTGATTATTTTGGGTCTCCCTGGATAATCTAGGATAATCTTGATATTTTAGATCATTACCATAATCACATCTGCAAAGTCCCTTTTGCCATGGAAAGTAACATATTCACAAGTTCAGCTATTAGCGCATGGGCACCCTTGTGGAGTCATTCCACCTGGCCCTGTACATATGGACACATGCGTGTGGGTACATGTGTGGGTACATTCTTATAAGATGAAATTCACAGAGGGTAAAAAATCATGATTTATACAGATATAAATATGTTAAAGATTTTATTTAAGTCATAATCAATAAGGGAAACATTATATCCAGTACAAAAGGGAATTCAAAGAAGAAATACATTCATTGATTAGAAATTTTGAACTGAATGTGCAAATGGAGGCAGATTTTGCTTTTCCACTGTAGGGAAAGAATTTTTAACTAAACTTTTACTCTATGACACAGAATTTGTACATCTACTGATAAAAGTTATTTTGCATTGCTATCAATTATCTATACCTTTGAAAGATATCAATTGGCTCAAAGACAATGACTGGTTAAAACCAGATATCAGGAAATCACTTACATAGATAATGTGTGGTTTTCCCACTGAAGCAAAGATTTTTCCCTGTAGTGTGTGGTGCTGGGACTAGGATGAGATGAATGAATTAATTAGGGAGCAAGATTAGTGGAGGCGCTCACTCACTTAAGTACAGATGCAGGACTCTAATAGTGAGTCCCTCCTTGAATTTGATATTCCGGGAACCTCATTACCTCACTTACTTCTGGCCCCACGCAGAGTGTTTGCACTGTGCCATAAAGAAAATTTTCTGCAAGCTAAAAAATGTTTGGAAGGCATTACTCTAGTCTCATGTCCTCAAATTTTAATGTGTTTAAGTCAACTGGGGATCTTGTTAGTAGATTCTGATTTAGTAGGTCTGGGATGGGGCCTGAGATTCAATTTCAGTTTTAATTTCTAACGATCCTACTGAATCTGACTACACAGTGAGGAAATTAACAGGCTTTCTATAGGATTCTAACACATGCTATAATTTCAGAACCACTGTATTATTCTTAAAACACTGATTACTGGTTTCAAATCCCAGAACACTGATTTAGTAGGTTTGGTAAGGGGTTTAGAAATATACATCTCTAACAAGTTCCTAGATGATGATGATGCTACTGGTCCAAAACCAGTACTGGTGAGAACTACCGCATTGCTTTGGGTCCTGGAATACCAAACTCATCTTCCCAGGCTGGAGTTCCTGCTTTGCTACTAGCCCTGCATGGTTTATCCCTATAGTGGATAAATCCTATATAATTTCTTATAACATTCTTCATGGATTCAGAAGCATACTTTCAATATTTTCCCCTCCAAATAGTTTTAGGTGGTTTTAGGCTAGATGGCTTTGTACTCTCTGGTATCCCATATTGCCTGAAATGAACAAAACATACATTTATTTTTTCCTTGATAGTTCTTAGTGTTCAGCCCCATTCAATTTTATTGAGGAGCTCTACGGTTCATTCATCTTTTTGGTTTAGGAAGCTGCTCATCTATTTTAGTTGTGTATAGAATGCCCCCTCTCCCTTGAATTTCAGTAGCAGGAAGTGGCATAATATGCTGGCAAATAGTTATTCTTACCAAAATGTCATGTACAACCTGAAATTTTTCTGTTCAGTTTCTTTATGAAATAGTGATCAGTAAATGCACACTAAGTAAAAGAGGGAAGGTGTTGAGTTACTTTGAAAAATGAAATGATCCTTTAAGGAAGATTTTACGAGTTGTTAGTCATAGAAATCTCATATGAAACAGCAGTTCGGCATTCACAGGCATTCAATATATTGGTCAGTAAAGATGAAACTGAGTTCATGGGCTCCCCATTTTTCTCCATTGTGTCCCAGTCTGTCACAGAGCCTGACACCTCAAAGACATTCAGAGAATACATGGCAAATGAACAGAGTGTGAATGAACAGACCAAGGAACCACACAACATGGCAGTGTTGGCAGCTAGAATAAAATATTGGTGTTTATGAATCAGACTCAAATAGATTACAACAAATGTGTTAAGAAGAATGGTTAAACTTCTATGGTCATGAAATTAAAAAGAGCAGGAGAAATGTTAAGGCAATAAATAGCAACACTTTTTTTCACTTATACTTGCATATATTTTCTCGAGCCTGTCTTTTGAGGGTAGCACTGCTGGGAATGGATCATAATTTTCATAATATCTCCCTTGTTCTGCAACCCTTTGTCTATCCTGGGATAGTGTCATACAAGATTTGTGATTATATGTATCAGTATCATGGTCCCATGATGAGTCATTATTGAGACCACTGAAATATATCATTCCATATACCACAAGGACTTTTTGATATTCTTTATTATTAAGAATTAATAGATCTTTCTTTTTAAAAAAAGAAGTTTTCTTTTTTAAAACAGCTGCCAGGATTTGAAGGGATTTATAAGTTGTTTTTTTCCACAGATGAGCTATAAGGACAGAGTATATTAGAATATCATTGATAATGGAAGGAATACTAAGTTAACAAAAAAGATGGTGGGCATAAAATTAGTCTATGCTGGCCATGACATAAAGACACTGACTGGTATGTCTTTAGCATGTAAGACTTTGATGCTATCAATTAACCATTTAGGAACAAAGATGAGAGAGACCCTTTTATGAGCCATGCCATGCTTTTAAGATAGAATTTTCATTACTTTAGGTCTGCAACACCTCAGGGTCTTATGTTTGAAATGCTCATCCATTGTTTGAAGTTTTGCAAGGCCATTTTTTATTTTTCTGTAGTTCAGAAGTACCTCTCTGTTTTTCATTAATTTAAATAATTCTAGTTCTATGATCCTGTTGGTGAATGAAATAACTCTTTACCATGATAATCTAAACCAGGCATGGTGACCCTTGCCTGTAATCCCAGCTACTTGACAGGATGAGAAAGAAGGATTGCGTGAATCTAGAAGCTCGAGACCAGCCTGGGCAACACAGTGAGACTCCATCTCATTTTTTTTTTTGTTAAAGAGAATCTAGGACTTTCAAGCTGTTAGTTTTACCTTTCAAGAAGCTTTGAGTTGCTGGTAACTCAGAAACTCCAGTACATGATTAGTTAGTACTTCCGTTCCATTGAGCTTTTAAAAAATATACCATTGCATTATAGTGCATAGTTGAAGATTTATTTAAATAAAATGGTAACACAAACCATATAAACCAGTCTTCCTTCCACTTTATATATTTGCCATCATGTAGAGAAAATGCTCTGAGGTTATAATGAGAATATCTAAGATATTCAGCAAATATTGTGCAACCGATTTAATTGTATGTTGAAGCAGAGGAAATATCTCAAATATCAAAGCCATTTTTAATGGGAAAAGATGTGATCATCATAGATGTTTAAAAGTAACTGATGCAGATTCTAAAGGCAATTTCCAGAGTTCAGAGTGCATATTAAATAATATTAGTATCATGGACTATGTTCATAACACCCCAACATGACTCCTTGGAGAGGACCAACACTCATTTTATGGTTGAATTATAGTTCAACAAGTTTCCTTTAGTTCCTGGGAGTACATTTGCCTTTATGTTCATTGATGATTTTTTAGGTGGTTGTGAAAGGACAGTGTGAAGAGGGAATCATGCTAGGGTACTTACTTACTCCTGAAAAGAACTGAATTAGAGCAATCAAAATGACTTAGCAGAATTATCTTGATTCTTGAAACTGTTATCTATCTTCTGATGACCAGATTCTTCCATCATCTAAGCCCAGGTCACAGGTTACCTGCTTTTACATTCTTTCACCCCCCCAACCCCAATCAAAGAGCAAGAGTACTTTAATAGTCCTGCACCACCCAGGTGCAAAGGATTACTAGAGAGCAAGAGTGAAATGGTCTCTGCTGTCACAGAGGTAATCATGTTTTTTTTTTGTATTTGTTACAAATATTAATGCACTTATTTGGTATATCTTGTCCTTTCATTCTTTCATTATTCAGTAAGTGTTTTGATGTTAGCTCTATTGTCTAATTCAGGGGTATTTACCCAACTGCTCTTACCACAATATCTTACAACTGTAAGACAATTGAACTGTGATGAATGAATGAATGAGTGAATGGATAGATGAGTGAATGAATCAGTCTTTCTGGTCTGTTATGCCTGAGTAACGCAATATAAGCTTTACCCTTCTGAAATGGTAAAAAACAACTCACCCTTGATTATTATGGATTAGAATCATAAATACTTGAGCACCAAGGAAGCCATTATAGTAAAAAATTTTTAAAAACCATCCAAAATATTTCTGTGGAATTATAGAATACATTTTTACAGTCTAATATAATTGAATCAAAATTGAAAAAAAGGCTGTAAGTGCAGAATGATATATTTATCTAATAGACTTAATATCTGTTTAGAAGAGGCCATTAATGTGTATTAGGAAAGAATAACGTTTTATGAAATTGCAGTAGGGGAAGTTTTTTAAACTTTCTTAAATATTTCTTTATATCTAATAATGAGCAAAAATTAGAAATTATCTCTATACTTTCAGAAGAAAGTTTTCTTTTGTGTGGGCAAACTAGCTTGGAATAAACAGATTATATGGTAAATACTTTATATAACTGAGGTTAAGTTACATGCTTAAGCTTAGGGAAAAAAGGAAAGGAAATATTTGCTGAAATTGTCTTCTACTGAGGCTCTCTCCCTCCTTTCTGTGGAGATTCCAACTTGGGTTTGATTTAGTTCTCTCTTTTATTTAGTTTTTAATTTCTTCTTATACCTCTTGCCCCAGTACTATCTTTTTATTTGCCATTTCTAACAAACCTAAATTATTTTGGTATAAACTATTTGGTCCATGAGATGATTCACTTACAAGATTTTTTTTAATATGAGACAATTCATTTTACTCTTTTAAAGTGTTTTTCAGTTTCAAGGGCATTGGGACAAAGGAAGGAGACTTTAGTTTTATGTATTCATCCTTGAGTTGGTGGTCAGAGTCAGTTAGTAATATTAAAATGCATCTCTGGCTCCTTGTATAACAAGTTTGCTTCATGCTTCCTTTCAAGAGGCAGGTTGGTTATTGTTAAAGGAAGGTCAGTACTTCCTGGTCAGCATCACTCTGCTGTCAACCTGCAACACTGGTGTATGGAGGACAAATTTCAGGTGATGGGGCTATGGGAGGGGTTTGTCTGAGTACCATAACTTTTAATTGTGTGTGTTTGTGTCTATTTATAGCATATGTACTAAAAACTACATAGTACATATACATAAGGCTTAAGGAATATTTGTGATTATAAAATGAACAGACAGGTTAAGAAATCAAATATATCCTGTAATTTTAAATGCTCTGTGTACTTTTTGCTCCCAAAGGAAACCACTCTTCTATTTTTTGTATTGATCATTTCTTAGTTTTTTAAAATAGTTTTGCCTTCTGTTTATATATTCTCAACACAAGATATTTATTTTTAATTGAATAAAAGTGAAAACTTAGCTGTGTAAGGGAAAGGTACTATTGTAAATATTACATGAAAGTTCCAAGAGAAGAGAATTTCTAGGTTATGAGCTGCCTTTAGTTTTCTTTGGAGTATACAATTATCCTTTTCTGTGAACCAGTGGACGAAGTCAAGAATTAGTTCTGGTACACAAGAAATTTGAAAGAAAGGTGGGATAGACCTGGAAGTAGATACCAAGAAAAATGTGATAAGTGAAACGGACTGCTTTCTGTTTTCTGTTTGTAGCTCACAAGGTCTGACCCCAGGTCTCAGGAATATATTAAAGCAATACTTTTCCATGGATAAAGTGAGAGTCCTGGGCTAATCCAGGCTTGGAAGGAAGAGCCAGAATGTTATCAGCCTGGGTCAGTTCTCCTGAACCTTGTGCCCTTGAGTTTCAAAGATGATCGAATAGTAACAGGAATCCTAGTGATGACAATCCTATCCTATGCTGCTTGCTAACACTTCTCCTGCCTAAGCTAGAAGTTCTCCTTTTCTAGGGCCTATTATTCTGAGATTTACCTTTACAATTTTCTGGGGGGAATTTATTTAATCTCTTTCTTGTGTCTAGGCTTGTTTCCCATATTTCTTACTCTTTCCTGGTCCACTCTTTTTGTGTGCACATTCACAATCAAGATTTGAGAAACAGACGGGCACAGTGGTGCACACCTGTCATCCCTGTGGCTTGGGAGGCTGAGGCAGGAAGATCTCAAGTTCAAAGCCAGCCTCAAATTTGTGGAGATCCTAAGCAACTTAGCAAGACCCTGTCTCAAAAAATAAAAAAATCAAAAAGACTGGGATGTAGCACAGTGATTCAGCACTCCTGGGTTCAATTCCCGGCACTCTCCCCCACCCCACACCTTGTCCCAAAAGACTTGAGAAAGAGTACATGTAAGGTAAATTTTGTTTGTTTGTTTGTTTTATTTGGATTGCCTGAAAATTTCTTTAATCTACCTTCCTACAATGGTTTGGTCGATGTTTTAGACTGGTTTCTCCTAGATGCAGAAGTAGGAAATAGTGTAGAGCTACCACACCCTTGCTCTAGTGGGTGAAAACACCCTAGAGGATAATCAGACTGAACTCTAATGTGTACAAAACTTTGCTGAAATCTTAGCTATAATAGACATCCAGAACTGGCTGCTCTTAGGTTCCCAAGATCCTAGATGTCAAGTCCTTTCCTACTCATAGCAAAGGCAAATTGACCTCTACTAAGGAGAATTTCCTGAGGAGCTTTTTCCTTTCTACTGCATCAAGAAGAATATTCCCTCTTCCTTTCTCCATAGTCTGTTCTCCTTCATTGTCTCAGAAAAACTGTCATCATAACACCCATTCCTTTGAGAGAAATTTATGGGAAGAAGGTGAGGGAGAACTCCCACTCCAAACCACAGATTTCAAGGCTCAGGCAAAGCATTTTATGTTCTAAGCCCTGCTCGTTACCATATGTGGGAGCACAGCAGTGCAGTCTACCCTACACCAAATCGAGGCATGTTCTTGTCCACACTCTTGTTTGTCACAGTGAAGAAACAAACATGAAGAACTTTCTGGTCTCACAAACAAATTTTTTGAACAAATTTTTGAAGGAAAAGATGTATATTGTTTTTCAAGAATAAATAAATAATACTTTTCAGGCACAGGGCAGCCAAGACTCTGTAAAATTTCTAGGGAAAAATGCTAACTCTGAAAGGGAATGGTACTGCTATGGTGCATTTAATTAGCATCATAAGAACAGAGCTCAGCCTAGAACGTCTGGCTACAGGTTAACCATGACTGTCTGTGGAATGTATATACATATACCCCTCTTAAAGAAACAGAGAGACAGGGAATAGCAGAGGAAGGAAAAAGAGGTGACGAAGGAAAGTAAACAATTTGTTATTGGTAAAAATCTTAGCAGCTGTATTCAAAGGTGAAGAAAATCCTCAAGATTGTATGTCCCCCCCTCCTTCCCTTAACCAAACTTCTGTTCTCATACCCCTGATTTATTGAGAAAATGATGAAGCACAACCCTGTTGTTATAGTTTGGATCTGAAATGTTCCTCAAATGCTCATATATTGAAGGCTTGGTCCCCAGTTGGTGGCACTGTTGGAAGATGATGGAAACCTTAGGAGGTTTCCTCCCATTGGAGGAAGTAGGTCATTGGGATGTGTCCTCAAGACTCTCTTCTCTCTCTCTCTCTCTGTTTGCTTCCTGGCTGCCATATGGTGAACAATTTTATTCCAACACACACTCCCCTCCATGATCTGCCTCACCACAAGCCCACAGTGACACAGTGATGGGGACAAGGACTATGGACTGAAATCTCTGAGACCATGAGCCAAAATAAATCTTTCCTGCTTTAAGTTGATTTTCTCAGCTGTTTTGTCACAGCAATAGAAAACTAACATACCTGTTGTACTATATCCATGTTATAGTTAGCAGTCACTTTATTATTTCAAATGTTTTGACATGTTTGGATAGATTATATAAACTATTGAAACAGTGATTATTGTGAAAATAGTGACTTGAGTACTGCAAATGTAAATGATCTTGGATGGGTTTGCCAAGCTTATCTTCAAAATACGTTACATTCAAAGTCCATCAAAACCTCAATTTCTACAGTGTTAAAAGAGAGCCAAATGCTTTATAGGAGAACTTTTCTTAATACAATCATTCCTGGAATTTTCTTTATAAAGCTCAAACAGTGTGAAATATGTCTTGTTTGGTAACAACGCTGTTCTTTCACATGACTTTGTCCAAGTACAATACTTCTTTGATTTATTTTTCTGATGAAGTCTTCCTTTTGCTGTTGTTATGGTTTGGATCTGGAATGTTTCCCAAAGTCTTATTTGTTTAGAGGTGGAGCTTTGAGGATGTGATTGGATCCTGAGCAGGGGATCTGACCTCATCACTGAATTATTCTAATGATACTGACTGGACTACTGGGAGGTGGGAGGTGGGACAAAGTTGGAGAAAGTAGGTCAATGGGAGTGTTCCCTGAACAGGTTTTTATTTTTTCTGGCTGCTTCGTGCCTCTCTCTCTCTCTCTCCTTCTCTCTCTTTCTCCTGGCTGTCATGAGCTGAACAGCTCTCTTCTGCTATGCCCTTCCACCAAGATGTTCTGATGTAACCCAGACCCAGGCAATGGAACAAAACGCCCATGGACTGAAACCTCTGAAATCATGAGCCAAAATAAAACTTTCTTACAACAAGTTACTTATGTCATGTATTTTGGTCACAGCAATGAAAAGTTAACGACACAGGTGTTAGGCACAAAATGAAAACAAAAAATTGTTGCCAAAGTACATTGAAGTCTTTGCCTCTAGAAAGAGAAATTGGCTTATAATTCTCTAGTGACATTTCTCCATTTCTGAAAATAATTTAAAAATAAAACCAGGTACTCCATTGTTCCTAATGTGGAATCAAGAGAGATCCTGTATGATCTCATGCAAGCCTGTTTTTCCAACCTCATCTCTCACCACCTTCTCTGTGCTGACCACCATGCTCAAATATTTGCACTCCTGGAACACATTCTGTTTTTTTCCTACCTTTTTGTCTTTGTTCATATTGCTTGCTTATTTTGGAGCTTCCTTCCTTCTTGATTCCCTGGCAAACTTGTCATCCTTCAGGATTCATCTTTCTCTTAAATAGGAACCATCCCTCCAGCCTCCTAAGTGGTCCCCTCTGCATTCCACTTACTACTGGGATAGCCTCATTAAGTTGCACTTTAGTCATGTTTTTTATCCTGTGTACTTCCCCCATTTATTGCAAGTTTCTTGAGGTAAAGGACTGTGACTCACATATTGTTTAATCATCACTGAATATCTTTATCATATCTAAACATTAACAAGACTTCCTGCTTGTCATCAAATATCCAGTGATCAAACCTTTCTGATTGTCCCATAATTTTAAACAATTTGTTCATGTAGGATTCAAAGAGTGTCTATAGATTGTAATTTTTTATATGTTTCTTAAGTTTCTTTTCATCTCTAAGTTACTGTTCCATTTCCTTTACCTTAATCTTAAAGTGTATTTGTTGAGGATCTCAGTGCTTTTCTTTAGACCTCACAGTCTGGCTATTCGTGATTGTTTTCATATGAAGTCATTTATTGTGTTTCTGTGACCTTTATATTTCCTCTAAATTGTTCGTTGGGTCTAGAAACTTGCTCAACTTAGTTTTTTTTTTTGGCAAGATTTCACATATGATGTTGTGCAATTTTATCAAGAGGCACATCTTACCTGCTTATTTCTCTTTTGTGATGTTAGCAGCCAGAGGTGACCACTGCCTAGATGTATTTGTTCTTTGGGTGCTGTGAAATAGTGTTATTCTAACACTTGAACATTGAGAAACTTCCTAACAGATTCTATAGTAAATGTAGGATAAATATTTTATTTCTTTCCTTTATTAACCACTTTTGAAAATAATGAGTTGGTTCCCTGGCAAAAGACTAAGAGGTATCTCACCTCTACCTACTTAATGCTTAGTACAATGGTTATTACAAAAATGAATGTCACAGTAGTGTTTCATATAAGTAAATAGTCAATAAATTAATAAGTGAATTAATAAGAGAATGATTGAATTCCATCAGTTGTACACAACCCTGTACATACAATATGTAGTAACACTGTAAATAGCTGCTTCTTATGCAAGAATGATCTGAGCAGGCTCTGAAGAACAGCCCTTCCAGACTGCTGTCACCCCACTGTGTGTTCTATAGTCCCAGATAGGACAGACAGCAGGCTTCTCATGCCCTGCCACAAGGCTGTTCAGGACCAGTTTGTGGCTTAATTGGCTCTACATTGCACTTTTGGCCATATTCTGCCTTGTGCTCCTCTGTAATAGGATGTGTCCTAGGCATGCCTGGACATGACATTATACAGTGAATGGTTTTTTAATATAGTTGCAGAGTACTATACCACCACCACAAGTAATGTCAGAACATGGTTATTATCTCAGAAAGAAACTCTCTACTCTTAACAGTTATCCCCCTACATCCCCAACCCTTCTACTCCTTGGCAACCACTAATCTACCTTCTGTCTCTGTGGATTTGCCTCTTCTGTGATTTTTGTGAATGGCTTACCTAGCAAAACATTTTCAAAGTTGATCCTTGTTAAGCCTTTTTTATATTTTATTTTATTACTGGATAAGATTCCATTTTACAGATATATTGTGTTTAATTTATTCATTCATCAGTGGATACACATTTGAGTTATTTTCATTTTTTGTCTCTGAACAATACTGCTATGAACATTTAGGTACAAGTTTCTGTGTAAACGTGTACACGCACTTCTCTTGGGAATGGTAACTTTTATAATTAACATTTTGAGGAACTACCAACTGTTTTACAAAGAGATTGCAGAATTTTGTGTTCTAAAAAGCAATGTATGAAGGTCCCAATTTCTCCACCATTTTTTCAGTTAGCACAAAATGACCAGGCAGGACACAAACCTCATGAATCATCTCAGCTATTTATTCAGGAAAGGGATGCAGGGATGAAATGATGCTGGTGAACCCACTTTCCTGGTGGAAAATGAGCCACTGAACAAAGAAAGGGACTGGGTTTATATAGGTTATTTTTGGGGAATGGTCTAGTAAGCACATAAGTTTGGGCACTCAGAAAACAGGTTTGTGCGAATTTAAACATTTGTTTTTACCGGGCAATATTTTTACTTGGAGAAGAAAGAAGGGTCTGGGGTCAGTGTTCAGTGTTTATCTCTTTCCCTTCAAGATCCCATTGGAATGTCACTGGGAAAGGATTTATTTGGGGAAGAATCAATGCTTTGGCTTCCTTTCTAGGGACAGTTCTTTCATTGGGAGAGAATGTACTGAGAAAGCTATCAATGTATGGCTCGCCTTTTCACTCCCTTTTCTAAGGCCTTATGGTGTTGGGGTTTTTTTTCATTTTCCATATCTAATACTAACACTTATTATTACTGTAAGGGATCCCACAAAAACCATGCCGGACATGGGAAATCACATAAGGGAGTTTATTAAGCAAACAGAGTGTCTCCCTGAAGGGTAAGAGAGAAAATGAGAGGAAAAGAAAGAGAATGAGAAAGGGCCCATACTAGAGAGAGTGTGAAAGCCAGGAGGATAGAGAAAGTGAGGAGGAGAGACAGAAGAATGAGAAAATATGGTGGGGTAGCTACAGTAAACAGTTGAATTCTGCTAGGCTAACAGGGGACCAATATCGGAGAAGGATACTTGTAAGCTGACTGATGAACCAATAGCTAGCTAGGATGTTCACAGATTGACAAGTGGTTGGGAGGCGGGGAAAATGGCTGCAACAGAAAGGGTGGGGGAGCAGCTTTATACATTACAATTACCTGTCTTTAATTATAGCCACCTGTTGTGAGTGGCATGATTTGTTTTGCTTTGGCTATGTGGATCTTTACTATTTTACCTTGCTTTGTTATATTTCACTGTATGGAACTTTACTATAGGGAATATTATATGAAAATTGCAGTGTTATGTGTGACTATGCAAAAACCCAGTGATGTAACCCTAAAAAAGGTGTAACCAGTGAGAGATCCCAAAAATGGGGTGTGGCCAATCAGAAGTAGCTTGGAGCAACCACACCCAACACCCCAAGTGCCATCCATTTTATTGAGCCTGGACAGACACAAGAAGAGCTATAAGAAGACAGGCTGGAGAGCAAGAGACAGAAGGGCAGAGAACTGAGAACAGGTTGAACTGGACGTCAGAGGACACCAGATGTCACCAGATGTCACCAGAGAACTAAGACCCTGGCAAGCTGAGTCAAGGAGATGCTGCCAACCTCCACTCACCCCTGTGGTGAATTCTCCACACGCCTGCCCTCTGGGTCGGTTGGAATCCCAGTCAGCCTTGGCACTGGGATGTCTGGTGGGAGACTAGAGTTAGGTTAGGACTAGAGTTAGAACAAGTAAAGTGTGTAATTTGAGAAACTACTTAACTCCCATGTCTCATACTTTAACCACTCATGACACCACCCTAGTAGGGGCAAAGGGGTACCTCAGTATGAGTTTGATTTACTGTTCCCCAGTGACTAATGGCATTGAATAGCTTTTCATATCTTGTTGGCCCTTCACATATCTTCTTTGGAAATATATCAATTCAGATCTTCGGCCATTTTATAATTGTATTTTTATTATCAAGTTCTAAGAACTCTAAATATACATTCTGCATACAAGTCCCTTAGTAGATATTTTCAAATGCTTTCTCACATTCCATTGGTGGTGATTTCATGTTTTCTATACTATCATTTGATGCAGAAACATTTTTAATTTTGTTAAGGTTTAGGAAAGTTTGTCTATTTTTTCTATTGTCAATTTTGCCTTTGGTGGCATGTCTATGAAGGTTTTGCCTAAATTGGGCCACAAAGATTTATTTCTATGGTTTCTTCCAAGAATTTCATGGTATTAGCTCTTACATTTAGGTCTGTGATCCACTGGGAGTTAATTTTTGCATGTGGTGTAGGGAAGGAGTTCAACTTCATTCTTTTGCACATGGATATCCACATGACAAGACTATTCTTTCCTCCACTGAATTCTTTGAGCTCACTTGCTGAAAATTAATTGGCCATAAATTTGCAATTTTATTCTAAATTCTCTATTCCACTAACCAATATGATTGGCCACATGCTAGGGCAGAAATGTCTAGATTACAGTGGTTTTATAGTAAGTTTTGATGTTGAAAAGTATGAATTCAATTTTTTTCAAGATCATTTTGACTATTTGAGGTCACTTACATTTTCATATACCTTTTAGGATCAGATTGTCAATATCTCCAGAAAGCCAGTTGGGGAAGAGCAAGAATAGGTAGAAAAAAATGTGAGATGAGATTTTGTGTTTAATGCTATTGAGGTAAATTATATGGATAAGCTTCTTAATGTTGTATCTCTCCAAAAACTTATGTAACTGTTTTATGTAAGTATATGTGTTGTGTATTTGTCTATCTATCTATCTATATATGTATATATGGTTTTTATAGTATATACAATATATAAATATGTAATATGCACACATACATATTTATATAATCATATGCTGCATACCATTTACATAGCATTTATAGCAGCATGTAAAAGATTATATATATATATATATATATATATATATATATATATATATATTATTTGCTTATGTACCATAAATGTATATGACCTATGATTTTCTAGAATTGTTTTTGGTTTTGTATCAGGTTAGACTGATCTTATTAATGAGTTAGATGTTTTTCTTCAGGGTTAGACTGACCTTGTTAATTGTGTTGGTTGATTAACTTACCCCATTTTCCTATTTTATTTAAAAAAAAAATGCTTTGTTAAAAAAAAAAAAGGAAAATGTTCATCCCTTCATTCCTGAAGTTTTAATCAGCATTCTCTATTCAATGGCCTTGGGACACTGCCTTTTGGGTGTTCCTGTTGGGGAGGAGTGTGGTTAATGAGTATAGTTATAAATTCATGGTTATTGGTCTATTTTAATTATCAAACTTTAATATTTATAGTATCTAATATTAAAAAACTATAGGCTCACTGATATTTTTACATAAATTGGTATAGGATTTTATGTAATATCATCTTAAAATTTAAAAAAATCCTTTGTATCTATAGCTAGATTCCTGTCAATGTCAAGTTTTGCCTTGAAGTCAAGTTTTACCTTGTCTTTTTTTTCTTTATCATAACTTTCCAAAGCTTGTAATTTCAAAGAACTAGGTCTATTATTTGGTGTCTTTTCTTATAGAGTGTTGTTTTGTTACTATCTGGCTTTTATATTAATTCTTTTAATCTGCTTTCATTGGACTATTTTGTTCTTTTTAGTGTCATTTAGTGAAATCTTATTCATTAAATTTCAACCCTTTTTATCTGCAAGAAATTCACTTGTGGCTCTGCATTCCTCCTGAGCACTGCACTGGTTTCACATCCAGGTTTTGATACAAGTCTTACACAGTGTACAGAAATAAGTTAACAAGGCAACCCTGAGATTACGCTCCTTAAAAAAGATCTGCAAACTTGGAGTTGGCCAGCATCTGGAAACTTAACTGGTTAACTCACTTCTTCACTGATACAAAGTTTCTTTGTAGGATGAGGGTGGCTGAGTGTGCCTAAATTATATAAACAAGGTGCTTTGTGCTAAACAACTGCTTTCCTTCTGGGAGTCTGGAGTTTAGGTATATGCTAGCCAGAGGATACCTAAGTGATAACCCTCCACCCCAACCCTAGAAAAAAATGTCCCTTGGGTACTAAGTCTCTAATAGGCTTCCTTAGGCAGAAACATTGTACACTGTGCTGCTGTGAACTTACTGTTGGGAGAGGAGCGCTCTGAGTGCCCCCTCATGGGAGGGAACAGGCAAGAGGAAGCCTGCACATGAGTCTTTTCCCCCCTTAGGGGATCTGGATGTCTATCTTTATCACAATATTGTAATACAATTTAGACATGGGTACAATTATATGCCGAATCTCATGATTCCTTTAGCAAATCTCCAAACATTGGGAAGGCCTTGAGAACCTGTGACACACATGATTATTCAGCTCAAAGTATTTTGTAATTATCTCTTTGAGTTTCTCTTTATTTCAAGACTTATCTGAGATTCTGTTCTAAACTCTTATGATACATAAATATTCTGGCAACCTTTTTATTTTTATTCTTTTATGTCATAAATGATTATTAATATTTTAACATTTTAAAGAGTTCATCTGTGCTCTGTTGCTCAATTCGCTAAACATGCCACATATATTTTTAAAAATGTATGTCTATTTCATGAAGATAATTCCCTCCATCTTTTTTTTTTCAAAATAACAATTTATTAGATGATAATAAGGTTACAGAAATTTCAGTGGATTTGGCCAAATGAAGCTAAGAAGTGCATTGTAGAAATACTGAAGGCAAGCTAAATTAATCTCTATAAATGCTCATATCTTAAACCTATTACCTTAGGACATTGTGGAAAACGCAAGAATGCCCATTCTGTCATTACATTAGGTGGCCTCTGAAAAATTCAACTGTACATTCATGAGAGAATGAGAGTAAAAAGTCAAATAACATCTTGGTAGTATTATGAAAATAATTTTAAAGTCATAACTCCCCTGATAGGGTCTTTGGACTCTAGTGTTCTGTGGACCACAGTTTGAGAACCATTAGTTAGAGCAAACTTCCCTTCTTTGTCCGAAGCCTTATCAGATCCGCTCAGTCTTCAGTCATTTCTTACCGAGATTTATAAGGTATTGCATTTTAAACAATTAGATGACACTTATTGTATCTAGCATGACTCTTGGGTGAAAGGTAGATTAAGCTGTAATAGTTCACTTTTTTGAGAGATGCTCAGGATTATGCACATATTTATAAAATTTCCCTCTGAATAATTTGTAAAAGTTCTTATTTTCAAAATCAACTGTATAGGTAACATTATGTACCTTTCTAAAAATTCGTAAGTTTTGTTTGATTAACATATAACAATTGTACATATTAATTCCCCCTGAGCTTTCTTATTACTGACAAATAAAAATCATATGTATTTATGGCATGCAAGGTGATATTATCATATATTTAACTTTGTGAAATCATTAAGATAATTAACATTCATTATTTCAGAAAATTTTTTTGGTGATTAGAATATTTAAGATCTGCTAGTCTGCACAATAGAGCTTCAGAAATCATTTATTCTGTCGAATTGAAACTTTGTACCCTTTGACCAACATATCCACGTTCTGCTCTGGAGTTGTGAGTTCCTTATGTATTTTGGATACTAACCCCTTTTGATGGTTTATAACTATTTTCTCCCATTCTGTGGGCTGAACCTTCACTTTGTTAAAGGTTTCCTTTGCTGTATGGAAGCTTTTTAGCTTGAGATAATCTCATCTGTTTTTTTTTTTTTTTTTTTTTTTTTTTTTTGTTACCTGTGCTTTATGGGTTATATTCAAAGTCACTTCCCAGATCAACATCAAGAAAACTTTTCTTCTAATAGTTTTTCAGTTTCAAGCCTCACATTAAATTCTAATCCATTTTGAGTTTATTTTTTTTTTGCATATAATGTGGAATAAGGGTCCAAATTCATTCTTTTGCATGTGGATTTCCAATTTTCCTGACATCATTTATTGAATACACTGTCCTTTTCCTATTGTATGTTCCTGGAACTTTTGTTGAAGATAGATTGACTGTATATGTGTGGATTTATTCTAGGCTCTCTATTCTCTTCCAATATTTTATGTTTTTGTTTTATGCTAGTACTATGCTATTGTGATTATTTAGCTTTGTAGTACATTTTGAAATCAAAGAGTATGATGCCTCCAGTTATGCTCTTTTTGTTCGAGATTGCTTTGGGCACTTGGGATATTTTGTGATCCCATACAAATTTTAGGAATTAAACAAAAATTCTATCAAAGCATCATTGGAATTTTGATAGAGTTGCATTGGGTTTGCTTTGGCTAGTACAGATATTTTTATGATGAATTTCCTCTCAATCCATAAACACAGGATTAATCTATTTGTTTCTTTTTCAATTTATTTTACCATTTTTGGGTAATTTTCCATGCACAGATCTTTCACCTCCTTTGTTAAATTTATTCCCAAATATTTTATTCATTTTTATGACATTATTATAAAGGGTATTGTTTTCTTGATTTCTTTTTTTGGATAGCTCATTGTTAGTGTACAGAAATGCCATCACTTATGCACATTGCTTTTGTATCCTGAAACTTCACAAGTTAATTTTTTGATTTCAACACTGTTTTGATAGAGTCTTTAGGATTTTTTTAAATATATAAGATCATGTCATTTGCAGTGACAATTTTACTTCTTCCTTGGAATCTGGATGCTCTTTCTTTTTCTTGCGTAATTGTTTTGTCTACGACTGCTGGTACTAAACTGAATGTAAGCAGTGAGAGTGAGCATCCTTGTGTTGTTACTGATCTTAGGAAAGCTGAAAGCTTTTTACTGTTGCATCTGAGTTGGCTGTTAACTTATCATACGTGGCCTTTAATATGTTGAGTTGTATTCCTCTTAATGCCTGATTTGTTGAGAGATTTTAATTTTTAAATTCAGGAAAGGATGTTGAATTTTGTCAAATGATTTTTCTGCAACTATTGAAATGATTATAAATTTTGTTCTTCATTCTGTTGGTATGGTGAATCACATTTATTGATTTGTTTATGTTGCACATCTTGCATCTTAGAGATGAACCCCATTTAATCATGCTATATGACCATTAATGTGCTGTGGAATTTGGTTTGATAGTATTTTTTATGCTTTTTTTCATGTATGTTCATCAGGCATGGAGATTTTTAATTATGTATGTCTGTTGTAATTCTCTTTATTTTATGAAGATTCTTAATTATATTTTCTAGATCTTATTCCTACTTACTTTTTGACTAATCTGAAAAAGTATTTCTTTCACAATTATCGATTTGTATATTTTAATAATTATAAGCATTTCTACTTACCTTTTCATTTTATATGTTTTAAACACACCTTATATTCATAAAAATTCATTACTATTATATCTTCCTTGTAGCTTGTTCTTTTTATCATTATCAAATATCCTTTTTGATTTCCCAGAATTTTTACCTTGAATTCTCCTTTGTCTGCTAGTCATATTGTTAGAGAATCATCATATTAGTACTTGACAGGTACATGTTTTTTACATTCCTTTATTGTCAACAATTCTCTATTATATTTTTTCATGTTTGTCCCTGGTAAATAATAGATAGCTAGGTTTTATTTTTAACCAACATGACATATCTTTCTTACTAGGTCTGATAAAACTGCTCACATTTAATGTAAATAGAGGTAGGTTTCCATTAGTTTTACTGTTTTTTTTAACCAAGATATTTTTAAGCTTTCTTGTTTTCTGTAGATTAGATTGTATTTTGCATTGTGTTCTTCCTGCTTTGATAGTAATATATTTTTATCTATTCTTTAGTTTTGGGCTATGTACATTTTAATTCATACACATAAACTCATACTTCCTTTTTAAAATATTAAGAACATCTATATGCTATCTTCCACAAGACAAAGAACTTAGTATGCATTTATTCCCTTATACACTGTTCCTTGCTTGCCCTCACCCCAACTGCTATATTGAATTTTATTTCCAAATTGTTTATTTAATATAGCTACATATGCACAACTAATTTCAATTTAGCAATAGTTTTTAAATGATTCCTTTGTTCGCCATGTTTGTTGTTAATTAATCTTCCCAGATTTTTTTTGTGCTGAAATCATCCACTAATAATTATTCCTTTTTTTGCATTTTTATTGGTTCTTTTCAGTTATACATTACAAAAGGATTTATTTTGACATAAAAAAGCATGGAATATAACATCCTCTAATAATTCTTACAAAGAAGGTAGGTATAAACTTTGTTTGAGAATGACCTTAATTTTGGCGAGAAATAAATATCTGGTTTATTCCGTGGATGCTGGAAAGATCTGGCCCCACCTCTGCCTCCTCGGTCTTTCTGCTAATCTCAAATTGACTACCAGCAGTTGAAACTTTAGCTCCTGACTTGCAGTCCCAAAATCCTGTCCCATGACTAAGGCAGCTTGGGTTCCCCATTCCTTCTGTCAGTTGGACAGTGAACAGTTCTCAGAATACAGTGGAATACTGACTGACCTTCATCAGTGTAACATGTCAGTTCTTCAGCTCTCTGCTCTCAGCACAACAGCTGAACTCTTGTGGTGGTGGTTTTAATAAAGGCTCAAGCTAATGGCTTCTAGTTGGTTTCTTCATCCACAAATTCATCCTCATTGTTAAAAAATAGTTTGATTAAATATTATTTTCCTTAATTTTAAAAATGTCTTCAGATTAGTAGTTATACCTAATTGTGAGGTTCATTTTGACATATTCATAAGGCATGGAATATAATTTGCTCCATTTTGATCCTCAGTGCTTCCTCTTTCCCTTCCCTTTTTCCTCCCCCTATTCCCCTTCTTTTACTCTCCTGGTTTTCCATTTATTTATTTATTTATTTATTTATTTATTTATTTATTTATTTATTTTTGGTACTGGGGTTTGAACCCAGGAACACTCAATCACTGAACCACATTCCCATCCCTTTTTTGTATTTTTATTTAGAGACAGAGTCTCACTGACTGCTGAGTGCCTTGCTAAGTTGCTAAGGCTGGCTTTGAACTGGCAATCCTCCTGCCTCAGTCTCCCAAGCCACCATGTCCAGCTATTTATTACTTTTTTTTTATTGGTGCCTTTTAGATATACATAAAGGTGGAATTACCATGGTATGTTCATATATGTACATAGCATAATTTGTTCAATATCATTCTGCATTTCCTCCCTCTTCCCATTCCTCCTCTCTCCCCCTCAATCCCCTTCCTCTACTTCACTGATGTCCCTTCTATTTCATGGGACCCCCCCCCCCCTTTCTTTTCTCTTATTTTGCTCTAGCATCCACATAGGAAAGAAAATATTTGACCTTTGACTTTCTGGGTCTGGCTTATTTCACTTAGCATGATATTCTCCAGTTCCATCCATTTACCAGCAAATGACATAATTTCATTCTTCCTTATAGATGACTAAAACACCATTGCATGTATATGCCACATTTTATTTTTTGTTCTCTTATCTCATGGCATATGACCTTGCTACTGAGAAGTCTGTTTTTAGCAGTGATCAATTCCATATTCTGGGACTGGCACCTTTCCCTGCTTCTGCAATTTCCCGCTAGGACTGTGACTTACTGCGTGGCTGCCCGTGTACTTTTCTTTTTAGGGATCCATACAATTTCAGGTCCACCAAAAGTCTTTTCTCTGTTTTGCATAAATTCCAATATGCTTAATTTTCCTTAAAATATAGCTTTACAAATCACTCATAATTATTTTGTGTTAAAAGGGGAGATTTCAGAATACATACAAATTGAAGAGATATTTCTTATTTTTGTTTGTTTGTTTGGATGGGTCCAAATGAAACTAGCCCCCTGGGGTATCCAGAGGAGAACTTTTGGTTTTACTCCAGATATTTCTTTATTTGATTAGTAATATTTTTTTATTAAAAACAATGAAGCACACAATGTATTGGTTTTCTTCCTTTCTTCCCTTCTTAGGTTCCTGCCAGCTTTCTTTACGGGAACAGGTGCCCTGAATGTGCTTCTTACCTGTATGGGCAGCATCACAGGCTCCTGGTCCTGTTTTCCAGTCGAGTTTGTCCAGTGGGAGGCGTGGATAGGGGATCAGACAGTGGGAGGAGAGTAAGGTTGGGGTATTTATTCCCGGGCCTCCCTTTCTGCAGCACCCTCTCTGGATTCCTAATCACCTTGCGTTGGCCCCATCCCCCTGCAGAAAACAAGGGTAGTTGGGCAGCCCTTTGCACACAGTGATCCTTCCTCCCTCACCTGGTCCTCTGGCCTAGGGGTAGCAGTGACCCCCACTGTGTGGGAGAACTGCCTTCACTGGCTGGCTTCTCTGTACCTTGCTCACACTTGGTAATTAGTTCCTTTATTAAACCTTCCTCAAATGACTCAGCTTGCATATCACTTACTTTTGCCCTGGACAATGACCAATATACAAACAAACAGAAAAAAAAAAAAAAAAAAAAAGAAAAAAAGTATACAGGTAACTTAATTATATAGCTTGGTCTTTTGGGTGTTTCATAACAGAATAAAATATTTAAGAAAAAATGTAGGTGAAGAAAACTTATTTTAGTTCAAGGAAATATGCCACAGAGGGAAAGTAGTAGTAAATGTTTTATGAGTACAAACTTGAAGTTTCTCTCCGTTTCCCTATTCAGGCTGTTGCTGGTTTTCTGGGCCTAGAGGGAAGGCAGGCGTGAGTGTGTTCTCACTGATGCACGTCTTTATACAGCATGTGGGATTATGCTGTGGAGATTTATAGAATCTTAGCGCCAGAAGGGGCCAAGGGGACTAGCTAGTGTAGCCATGAACAGCATGAAGCACTGCATAATTTGCAATACAGCCCCAGGTTTGATTCGTGAGGCAAATATTTAAAAGCTACCCTCACATGGCTGCTTCTTCAGCGTGCATATGAAAATATTAATAGCTAAAATATAGTACTAATTTTCTCACTGGTATTTCAGAGAGTAGCTAACAACAACAACAGGTAACACGCTCTGAACACGTCTGTGTATGAGAGATTGCATTCAAACTTCCCACCGTTCAAGGCTTTGTGGGTACCGTTTTATGGTGTCAGGGATTGAACCCAGGGGCATTTAACCACTGAGCCGTATCTCCAGCCCTTTTTATTTTTTAATTTTGAGACAGGGTTTCCTTAATTTGCTTAGGGCCTCACTAACTTGCTGAGGCTGGCTTTGAACTTACAAATCTCCTGCCTTGGCCTCCCAAACTGCTGGCATTACAGGAGAGCACCACTATATCTGGCTCGTATGTCATTTAAATTAGTGCATTATATTCTGTTGTATCAATGAATATTTGTTTTCTCAATTTCATTGTCAAATATGAATTTTCTCTATTTCCTCTTCAATGATTCCCAATCTTGACTCTTCTCAATATTATAATTTCTGATCCCAACTTTTCCTTAACTTTCATGTTCTCATCTGTAAAATTGTGATTATAATACTTCTGCCATTGAATGATTAAATATGTAATATATAACTTAGTTATTATTTATCATAATTACTCTTCAATAGACTGTTATTTATTAGAATCATTATTATTCAATAGAATGTTGCTCTTTGGATTCTAAAATACAATTGTTTTCTGTATCATCTCATGCCAAATGACTTAGCAAAAAAAATGTGTGGGGGACACGTGTACGTTGGTTATGTGTGCACCTATGTGCATGTGTGAGAGAGAAAGGGAGCTTGCATTTTAATCAAAACAACTTTGAACATATTTCCACTACTAAAACAGAGGTTGCTGATTGGACATAGTGTTAATGAAAGAATATTACAAAATACTTATTTTTTTCTTTTATTTAAAATGTAGTTGTCACAACACATCATACAATGAATGAAGACCTTAGAATCACATTAAAAATTTTTAAAACATCTCTATATATTCACAAAACATGAAACATGCTGCAGGGACACAAATGCCGTTTGATACCAAAGTCTCAGTACATTTTCACCATGAAGACAGACAGGGAAGCACAGACTGTACAGGGGTTTTCTCCCTTTCAGCAGGAGCTGACATGTCTGTTCCAGGTAGTTCTTTCCTTGGAGAATGTATCACTGACAGAGTTTTACAATTTCATTGAATACTGTGCTTTGTTGAGAAGTTACCACTGATTTCTACTTCTGAAGGAGTCATCATGTTAGAACCACAACACAAGTTTGCAACACATATTGGCACAATATGAAAAATAAACACTTTTTTGAGTTTTCAACTCATAACAACAATTGTTATTAAATAAATAATTATTCCTTATAGTGCATATTTCATTTTACCGTTCATTGCCCATTGACACGAATGATGCTGAATAAATAATACAGTAGGTACTTTATTTACGTCTTCTTTCGTAATTCTGCATTGCATTCCTTTCATAAGCCACTGAGAACAGAGGGGAAATAAAGTGTATTTTAAGAAGATTTGCTGAGGGAGTTTATAATAAATACTCAATGCATACAGTAAATTAGTATAAAGTTGTAATAACTTTTTCCTCCACTGACGTATTGCTAGAAGTTTTATTTATACATCCTTTAATTCTGCCTCACTCTCTATCATGATTCTAAGTGATCTAACCATAGAACACTTGGACTCTTTGGTCATATGTTACATATTTGGTGTCCCAAAACAATACATTGTATTTCCATGATATATCGCAATATTAATATTCAGCAACTTTCTTTATGTATCATGACAGATGTAGAGACATAGAGACATAGAGACAAGGTGAGTTATAGAAAGGATCATGCTGAAGTAACCAGGAATACTAGTAGGATGAAAGTGAAGCATGAGACTTTTATTCTAGGACAAAGGTCAATAAACTGCTGGTCATGAGGCAAATCTAGCTCACCCTTTGCTGTTGTAAGTAAAGTTTTATTGGAATACAGAAACTCAGTTTATTTATGTATCATCTATGGCTGCTATGTTTTTTTTTTTTTTTTTTTTTTTTTTGGGTGCTGGGGATCGAACCCAGGGCCTTGTGCTTACAAGGCAAGCACTCTACCGACTGAGCTATCTCCCCAGCCCCTGCTTTGGTTTTAAAGTGGCAGATTTTAATAGTTGCTACCAAGTTGGCATGGCCCAAAAAGTCAGAAATATTTACGATCTGGTTCTTTTCAGAAAAAGTTTGCTAATTTCTGTCCTAGAAGCACATGATGATGTGAAGGTCTCTTCCTCTCTTGTGGATACCTTTCAATGATGGATTGTTCTTGAGGTGACAGGCAGTCTTATTTTCTGTAGGTAAGTCAATTGGGCCCTCTAAATACAGCACAATTTAACTTACCTCCTAGCATCCTAATGAAATATGAATTACTGCTTCCAAAGATACTTAACACATAGCTAGTAAGTAATGTAAGTACTTTGACTCTCTGGACAAAAAATGCAAACATTTTATTATATTTTATCATGTATAATTTCAAAGGGATCTATAACCACAAATGGGTAAGGATCAGGCTCTGGTAATAATATATCTAAGAATATTTTTCATCAACTTAGCCAATACTTTATACACTTAGATTTACATTATAGTAAAACTACTATGCTTTTTAAAATTCAGTATGCCCTGCATAAAATATTGAATTTAAATAGAAACAGCAGAAGGAAGATCTGTAGGAATCATAGAAGGTACTGCAGTTTCCTTGGTGTGAAAGGTTTATTGAGAAAAAAGGTAAGAGGAGAACTAGATTTAGCACTTCCCCTTTCTATCACTGACCTCTAATGTTCACCTACCCTTAAGTGAGGTGAAAAATAAATTGAATGTTTCGCACCAATTTCGTCTGCAATTCTGAGGTGGGCCAGACTAAGCTCCAAGCTGAACAGTAATAAAGGAAGGAAAAGTTCCTTTCTCCACCTGGCTGGCTTTTATCAGAAGGTGGGTGGTCAGCACAAGCTCAGGCCCTGACAAGCTGGGGTAACTACCTTTGTTTTTAAAGTTCCATCAGTGAAGTGAAATGAATCCTAATTAAACTAAGTACAGACAGATTAGCAATTTAGCTGGGGCAAATGTCTTCTTCCATGGAAACAGTTTCTTACCTGTTCCTTAAACCCTCTGAAGATGGATGCCAACTTTTGTGTGCCTGAGTTGGTGCGGGTTTCTCTGGAAAAGGGTTTTTAGATCGCCTGTGACTGTGAAAGGGTAAGGATCGGTTGGCTGTGGAATGTGACTATGATAACCCTGTCCCACTGACCATATGAAAAGGTTCCTGATGGACAATGAATTACTTTTTTTTCCCCTTTTATATATTTAAACAAATGGAAGAACAAAGATTTACTTAGAAGTCAATTCTGATTTATTGCAGTGGTTCTATGTATTATTACCTATAATTATTACTCTAGGTACATGTAATCTGCTATAAACTGTACAGCATCTCTATTATTTGTCAAACATGTTCTGACAGCTATATAAAATCTGGAAATGGAGAGTGGATGATTAATACAATTGTTAAGAAAATCACAGTTAAGTAAGGCTAGTATGTATGGATACAAATAAATGTCACTGTGGTTTAAATTTCTATCCCATTTCCAAAAGCTGGAAGACAATACATAAATAAAACGATTAAAAGTTCTCAAGAAGTACAGTAGTAGCTGTACTTAAAACATACAATTTTATAACACAAAATAAAATAGCCCTAAAATGACTGGTGATAAAATACAAAGGTAGTTTCTAAATTTAGAAAGAGAAGAACCAATAAAAATACTAGGATAATTATTTTTTCATGAATCTAGATAATTAAGAATTAAGTCAGCACAACTTATAGATTTTCTAGAAACTAGATATATACTAAATGGATAGGACAGGTGATGAATACTTTTTACCTAATTAGATGACTAGTATTTTAATTTATTTTAATTCAAAGTAAAATAAAAAGAATTTGAATAGGTTTTACAAAAAGCCACAGCTAAGGACTAACCAGGTTTGAATATGCTTGACAAAAAGTCAGTTTCCATGAATATGATAAAGTGGTTATTTAACCTTGAAAATAGTGTGATGAAAGAGTTAGGAAATAAGGGTTTTCAGATATATGTATGTAGTATTTACATAGGCAATGAAAACTCAAGTGAAAAAAGGAAATATGCATCGGAAGTGTGACATCCCTTCTCTCTAAGGGTTCCACAGCCAGAACTGGTTTATAACATTCAAGGATGATTTGATTGTGTTCCTTTTAAGAGGTGTTGAAATGAATCACATCACTTTCTTCCTTTCCAACATCCATCAGGACACTGAGATTTGAACTTCTATAACTTTATAATGAGCAAGTGATTTGCATAACATTTTTCTTTATCATTTATTTATATTTTTGTTGGAAGACTGCCAGATGTAACATCTTATAAAAGTTTTAAATTCCCTTGGTCATAAATAAAAATCTCTCATCTGTCCCTGTGTATGCCCTTCCTGCCTTAAAAGACTGAGTACAGCTTAGTGAGCAGATCTAAGAGACCAGCCCAAAGATTCAGGGTGGGTAATGATTTAATGGGGCAGACTCTGGTAAAGCTCATAGATTGAGAGAAATCAACTGATGCTATGGTGATATTAGCTTAATTAGCTATAAATCCACTCTTGGCTTAGGTGCTACAACTGAATTTTTTCACCATAATTACTCATTTTAAGTCTGTTATTCCTTTTGAATATTTTGAAAATTATCCCTTATAAAAACAATAGAAGCAGATTTGAGATATTATCTATTTTTAGTCATAATTTCATACATACCAGAATTTAAAGCTCTTTTGCCCATTAGTCCAACAAAGGAATCTGTTTTATGCCCTGGAAAAATACATTTAGGGGTGTTTTAATATGTATGTTTTTGAGGAAATAAAATCTTATAACTAGTACAAAAAAGCAAACTTTTGAATATATGCCTATATAATAAATATGTATCTATTTCAAGTTTTGGCAAGGTTGAAGAAATGAAGATTCCTTATAAGTCATATAAATTACACTAAAACAATACAATGAGAGCACTAGTCTCAATTCTTTAAATAGTATCAAGTACCTTTTATTCATATTATGTTTTATCTATCATATAAAGTTATAAATGTTGTTATTTGAGCCAGTGTTGAATTTTTTGCAAGTCAATTCTACATTTGTGTGAGAGAAATATACAAGCTTATTTCTTAACATTATTGAATATTTTCCATGTCTTAACAAGTGAACTTTAGTTGATTCCTATCCTTGATGATTATAATCTTCTAAAAGGTCACTATTTCATTGAATTAAAAAAAACCCTTTGAGGAAGTATATTAGTTTTTATGTTAGTAGAGTACATTTATTTTTATTATATAGAATTTTGCTATATATAGACTTCCCTTGAAAGTCAAATCCTTAGAAAGAAAATATGAACAAAATTTATTTTCAGAAATGAAGCCTTTGGAAAAGGTTATTATTTTGATGCTAGTGTGAGAATTTCTCTTGGTTTTTAGTGTATTAGTTGAGACTAGGGCTGCTACCTTATTGGGGCCTACTCCGCCACCCAGGGAATCAAATCCAAGACAGGGCACTAAGTGGACAATGTGATTAGGATGGGTCCTTGGGATTCCAGTTGACTTGGTTTCATTAGCTAGAAACTAGGATCTACTGACCCTCCAGAGCACTGTTATACCATCTTCACTGTCCTAAGAAATGCTTCACTGTCCTTTGATAGAAAGACCTTCTATTTTCAATTATGGGATCAAAAAATTCTATCTCTACCCATCTTTATTTTTAGTGTGAATTCTCTCTCAGATATTCACTCACCCACTTTAGTCGGCTGCTACCTGATGCTGTGGGATTCAGCTCATTAAAATGAAATTTATCTATACATGCTTGAGATTTTTTGCTGTGTAAGTGGGGGGGGGATGGAGATGAATGTGTGTGATGGATTTCTAAACCTCAGGTTGAAATTCTAAAACTAACAGTTTACAGTTGTTAGAGGACATTTTCTTTTTTAATATAATATACCTTTTCATAAGTACAATATGTCTAAACAACAAAGTTTATTCAAATTAATTATTCATTTAGCCATGTTCTGAATGAGTCTCCTGCATTCTTACATTGTATTACATAATGTAGAATTCAATACAATTAAAATTAGCATTTGATAAATGTCAAAATAATTTAGAACTTACTTTTGTGAGAGATCTGGCCATGTCCTAGAAGAAAGAAAGATAAAATTAGCAAACACATATAGTTTTCTTTTAAAGAAGCTACATGATATCTTTTAGAGAGAATTATAAAATAAGTTGACTTTCAAAATATGTAAATTTTCCAGTTATGTACTATCCTGAAGATTATAATAGAACCAGAAATGCTAATCAAGTTATTAATAATAAAACTAAATATTTTAACAAACAAGAGGAATATTTATTAAACGACATCCATGAGCCACCAATTCAAATCCAGAACTATGGGACTCTTAAGGATTGTTATTAACTATAAATCTGTGCCATCTACTATATTCAAGAATGGTCAGCCATTTCTCTCTCTCTCTCTCTCTCTCTCTCTCTCTCTCTCTCACAAACACACACACACACACACACACACACACACACATCACGTGGGGGGTATGCAAATCTACCTCTTAAACAGGAATAATTAGGATATTGAATTTCAGTACATAAATATTTCTTCACTTTCCTCCTACATGTGCATTCATAATAGTAAGTAAAGATTTATAGGAATGTTTACCATAAAGAGCCTTTAACAGGGCCACTTGTTTTTCAATTGAGGAATCTGACAAGAGACGAATGGACATTAACTATTCACAAGTTCCACTGATGGTGGGATGAAATCAAGGAAACTGAATATTTCTATCATGCAACAAGGGACAGCCATGTCTAATCTAACCCCAGAGAATGTTCTGAAGTCAGTTTCCCAAATGCACTTGAACCATTCAGAGTGCTACCCCTTGGAGACGTCATGCCTTCCCCTTCTTTGCAGCGGGATCTTTAGTCAGGCTTAGCTAAGGTTGTTCCTGTTTGGGGGCTCTTGAATACCGTGAAGTAGGTGAAACAGATCTCGCCTTTATGGGGGCAAATGCATGTGTTAGGTACGGGTCCGAATCTCGTCCTAGGAATTACAACTCTTTTAGGGTGGCAATCACTACCAAAGAGCAAGAGACATCTGGATGCTCCAGAAACAAACTAGTGGATAAGGTGGGTTGCCGGGAGAGACCTAGGGACCTTTGGTTATCTCACCGGCATCCCGTTTGCCCATTAATCCAAAGAACTGCTGAGGTTTGGGTCTCCGGGCGATTCTCTGCAGAAGATGCTCAAAAGGCTCCGGCAGCTCCTCCTGGGGAACAAATCAGCGTGTAGGTAACTAGAATAAGGCGCCCAGTAACCCCAGTCATTACCACCACCGTGCGCTCTAGTCCCTCACCAGCTTGGGCTGCTGGGTGATGTGCTCAGCCCGAAAGTCAGCTTCGCCCAAAGAGAAGCGGCGGGCTCTCCCACGCTGAGGCTGAGTGGAGTCTGTCCTGGACTCTAGTTCTTTGCCTCTACCTGCCCCGCGCTGCCTCCTTCCATAAGCCTACCCTGGCTACTTGGCAGCAGTGCGGCATCTTCCAGGAGCGCTTTCCGCTCCTTCCTCCCATCCCAAAGAACTTCACTTCAAACACCGCGCTGCCACCTTCTGGCCTCTGGTGCCCGCTTTGGAGACCCCTCGCTGCCCCAAAGATATACTAGTGTGCGGGCGGCGGGGTTGGGGTGGAGAAGGGTGACAATGCTTTCAAGCGACCTGCACCGACCACTTACACTGTTAGCCCAAAGCTCTCAGCCTCGCGCCAAAGTAAGGGAATCGCCATCTAAAGGGAATCTTGTAGCTACGTTTTCAGATCCTCAAAGTAAGGATCAAGGCAGGAAGTTAGTTTCCCACCCACCTTGGCCCTTCCAAGTCCTCCGAAGCTCCCCGTTACCCTCGCTTCTGCCCGCGACCGACGCGCCCTCTTCTGTCCCAGCCTAACATTCCCAAAGCCCCGGCAGTGAAGCTGGACGGAAGCCCCTTAAATCCCTGTTACTAGGGATTGAAACCTTGTGAGGTTTCTAGGCTTGTGGGGACAGGGGCTCATCAGTGAGGCGATCACTCCTTCAGGGAGTTCCTGAGCCAGATTGTGCAGGAAACTTAGTGGGCGCAAAATCCCGAGGGGAATCTGGGGGTGGCGCCCCTTTACACCCCTCTGAGCGCTTCCACTGTCTCTTGACTGGGTGCCCGCCAAGCTAACTCGGGTGCTATCCTGGGGGAATGGTAACGGCACCGAAGCCCAGGAACAGCGCGGGACATGCCCGGACAGTCTCACCTTGATCTGATCACTGTCGGACCAGTCGGACCAATAATTTAGATCATCGTTGGCACCGATTTCTTCAGCAAACAGTTGTGTGGAGACGAGAAAAAAGACTGCCAAGGCCACGAGGATTTTCATGGTGGATTTCTGGTAAGAGTGCGGGAGAAGACATTAAAGAGAGGGAAGAAAAAATGACAAGTATATAAATTTCCAAGAGTTAGAGCGGAAGAAAATTTGGCCCCACAATGGAACGCGGGTCCAGTTAACGAAGATTAAAAAGCATAAGGGTTAAATCTCTCGCCTGGACTCTTTAGGAAAGAGAATCACTCCCCAAGGATTCTCAAAGCCCTTTCTCCCCTAGTCTTAGCTCCCCAGACCCCTAAACCACGAACCCATACCCTCGAGTCTGGAGGCTCTGCAGGTGGAAGACAAAGAGGGGCGTTGGCACTTGAGAAACAAGTCTCCCCACACACCCTAGCAGCAGCTGCGCACCGAAGACCGCGTGTGGCCACCTTGGACAGATGCGCGACTGGGAAAGCCCAGCAGTGGCAGCTGGCAGTACGCGGGTACTTACTGCGGCGGACAGACCCGCAGGGATCCTGTGGCGTCTGAGCGCAAGCCTAGCGCTCGGCACTCTGGGTTGCAGCTGCCGTGGAGGAGGAGGTCCGAGCGCGCTCTTTTGCCTGCTCGGTGCTTCGCGGTATTTATCCCAGGCGTGACGAGCCTGGAGACACACGTGACACTCTCCCCACGCGACTTTCTGCTCAATATTTAATTAACCGCCTCCTCTCCCTTCGCTTGCGTGATTGAGAGTTTCCGAGACAGTAACCCGTCGGTTCCTATAACATCTGGACCCAATTGGGTTCTATATGACGCAATATTAGGAAAATCCAGGTCTCGCCATCCAATCCACAGCAGCAGCCTGTCTTCTTCCATCCGCAAATCTGACGCCCCCCCCCCCCCCCCCTATCCTTCCGAACGGAGCTCAGGGACACCTGAGATTACTCATCAAAACTGAGCAAAATGACTCATTCCTCGGACTTCCACAACTTTTTTCCATCTGGACACGTCAGGATAAGTTGCACTTTTGAGGGCGGCCAAAGAACTTCAGTCTTTGAGATTCTGTCTTAGGAAATCAGGCCGTGAAAGAAGCATCTCGGTGGGGGGTGGGGGTGGATTTTTTTTTTTTTCTCTTCCATTTCTACCTTCCTAGAGTTTTTAGTGTTTTTGAGTTATAGCATCTTCCTCTGACCGCAACATTCCTCTCCTAAATCAACCAGAATACTGTCATTTCTTCAGCATTACAAAAGGATTTTCAGAAGATGGAAGCAGGTTTATTTTACCCCTGGGAGATAGGGGAATTGAAACGTGGCACTGCCTGTAGAACTTACTCTTGCATCAGTGCCGTCGTAGGATACCTTCTGCTTCAAAAAGTCCTATTCCTTTCCCCCACCCAGGAGCCGGGGTGGAAGGAGTAAATTTCCCACCTGTTCTTGCTGAAAATCCCAAACCAGCAAGACCATATGCAGGATGCATATACCGTGTCACTAAAGAGCTTACAGATGAATCACAGATTTCTCTGCATCTAAAAGTAAGTGACTGGGTGGTCACTGGCAAATAAAATTATGAGACAAATAACGTCTGTCACACAAATTACATTTCTTTCACCCCTAAAGGAACTAAATGTTGTCACATCTTGGTTTGAGTAGTTCTCTCTTGGTATTATTTTTTTCAACTAATTATATTAGTGTAGTGTGTGAAGGGAATAGATTTTTTGCAACTCAATTAAACCAATCACATTTCCCCTCTAACAATTGTTCTTTCTCAACCCTGAAATTTGAAATTCCCATGTGTCTCATTTGTTTAAATGTAGCTTCACAATGTATTTTGTTTTTGTTCTTAAAACACTGTATATGGAATATTATAAACATACACAACAGTAGAAAGACTCATCTGGTTGAAACAATTTTCAAGTTTTATATACAACCCTTCCTAATCCCTCCCACCAGAATATTTTAAAGCAAATTCCAGATATCTCATCATTCGCAACTATAAATGTTTCAGTCGCTCAATTTAAAAGATAAGATTTTTTTCCTGATAAAAACATATCCATGCTATTATTCCATCTAAAATAGCATAAAGTAATTCCTTTTGCCATTAAATAACCATCACCATTCAAATGGTCTCCTCTCATAAGTTCTCCCTAACCTCATATAATCTACTGGCTGAAATCAGAATTTTAATGAAGTCCATATAACACATGTCTTGTCTTAATCAGACCAGGCAGCTATAATGAAATATCTTGAGCTGGGTGACTTATAAACAACAGAAGGTTTTTTTGTTTTTGTTTTTTTTTTGTGTGTGTGTTTTTTCTCCCCCTTCACAGTTCTGAAGTCTGGCAGTCAGAGATAAAGGTGTCAGCATGACCTGATTCTGGTGAGGGCTCTCTTCTGGGTTACAGGCTGTCATCTTATCTCTTTTTTGTATCTTTTCATGGCAGAAAAAGGGCAAAAGACCTCTCCTGGATTTCTTTTGTAAGGACACTAATCCCATTCTTCAGGGCTTCACCCTCATGACCTAATTACCTTTCAAAGGCCCCATTTCCTAATACCATTGCCTTGGGAAGTTAGAATTTCAACAAATGAAGTTTACTGGGGACATGAACATTCAATTCATTGCTTGTCTCTTAAATCTCTCCAACCCAGGTTCTTTCTTCTCTCCCCATCTCTTGATAATAATTTGTTGATAAATTAGGTCACTAGAGTGTATTACATTCTGGAATCTGTTGATTGCTCTTAAACTTGTTCCTTTGTACTATTTCCTGTTAATTGGTAGTTATAGTATCTAAAAACTTGATTTTTTGTTTTTATTTTATTTTTTAGACAGGGCTACTTTACATGTGTTCTGCAGTTCTGTTAGGATGCACCTGATATGTGGTTTTTCCTCTTTCCGAGTTGTCAAAAGCTATTGATAATCATTTTCTAAATCCTCAATTCCTTAGTAGTTTCAAAATAGTGCTAATCCTATGTTATCATTTATCAGCTAGTCTATTTCTTCCATATAAAGAGAAAACTTTTTGTCAATAGCTATTTGATTTTTCTAAGACAATTAATAAGTGCTTGATTATGTCCTTCTACCAGTTTAAAAAAATGAGTTGTCAAATTAAAACACTCAAACATGACCTATTTTTTAAAAATTAGGACTATTATGACCTCATAGATTTAGACACATTTGAAACATTTTAATCCATGATAGAGTCTTCCAATTGGTGCTCCAGTTATACCATTCTTGGCCAGCAGGTGACTCTTCAAATTGACTCCTGAGATGTTTTCTATGCCTTAAATAGGATTTGATAGTGTTATGGTTCAGATAGGAGCTGTCCCCCAAAATCTCATGTGTGAGACAATGCAAGAAAGTTTAGAGGTGAAATGATTGGGTTATGAGAGTCTTATCCTAATGAGAGCATTAGTCCACTGATAGGAATAACTGGGTGGTAGATAGGCAGGGAGAGTACAGCTAGCTAGAGGAGGTGGGTCCCTGGGGGATGTGCCCTTAGGATTTATATTTTGTCCACTGGTGAGGGGAGCTGTCTGTCTTTGCTTCCTGACTGTCCTGTCCTGAGCTACTTTCTTCTGCCAGACCCTTCCTCCATGATGTTCTGCCTCACTCGGGTCCAGAGTTTTGGAGTCAGTTATCTAGGGACGGAGACCTCTAAAACCATGTGTGCCAAATAACCTTTTCCTCCTCTAAAATTGTTCTTATCAGGTCTTTTGGTCACCGTGGCAAAAAGCTGACCAAAACAGATAGTTTTCTTGGTTTTGGTGCAACAAAATGTTTCGGGTTTAGGATGTTTGTTTCCTGCCTTAGAACTGGAATTTCTGCTGAGAAGCCCTCCTTTCCTCTGAATTGGAAATGATAATGAAAGTCATAATCAGGGCATTAAGACTGCACATTACCATCACATTCTTTAGTACTTCAAGACCTTTTCAATGATGGAGCTGAGAAATGTGTATGTGTGCACATAAAATCATGAGTGTATACTGATGCTATTCAAATCAGGATTTAAATTCATCATTTTTGCGTCTTTTTTTTTCCTATTCCAAAAATCTCAGTTCCCAGTGACATCAACATGATTCTTCATTTGCTGTGTCCCAGTACACAAAGTTGACATGATCAACAATATCATTATTGGAAACAGATTTTTTGTTTGCAGTGGAATTTTTTTTTTAATCTTTAAGGAGGTATATTACACTAGGTATCTTCTATCAGATTTCTGCTTTTTAAAATCATTTGAAAAATTCTATATATGGTTATGTTGCCAACTCATCAGTTAGGTTAATTTGCTCTTGAATTTTAGTTGCTCTTTAAACTTAAATTCAGAACTGTGTAAAATACATGACTCCAAAATACATGGTTTTTGATACTTGTATGCTAAAAAATAGCATTCAAAGAAGTGTAGCTTCAATCCTTGTCTCTCTTCTCTTCTAGTCGCTACCTCTTTATTGGGGGCTTGATTTATCCTGTGCTACAGTTTCTATGTGGATTGTCTTCAAAAGGTTCACATGCCGGCTTGGTCCTCAGTGTGGCTGTGTTGAAAGGAGGGGAATCCTTTAAAAGAGGGAGACCCAGTGGAAGGTCCTTAGTTATTGAAGATGCCACTCTTGGAAGAGATTAACATGGTTCTTATGGGACGTCAGGTTAGTTCCTAGTAGAGAGTTGTTATAAAAAAGCAGGGCTGGTCTCATCTGTTTCTGATATGATCTTTTCCTTTCACATACATTTCTATGGTTGTAATACCATCTGCTATGAGGTCCTTGCCAGAGCCCTATTGATAATAGCACTATGCTTTGACCCTACAGAACTGAGAACAGAATAAACCTCTTTCCTGTATAAAGTTACCTAACCTCAGTTATTTGTTATAGCAATGAAAAACAGACTCATAATCTTTCTATTGTTATTGTTGTTATTTTAACATAAGAAAATATGTCTTCTTATACCCCTCCACCTTGTAAAATTCCATATGAAAGTATAACATTTAGACTAACTTTTTGTTTCTTGGTGATGCAGTTTATGAGGGAGCAATAAAAACAGTTATTTCATAACTTCTTCCCTGTTAGCTCAAAGTAAGTATCCTGTCCATATTATCTAACTAGCAAGTGTTTGTGAAATTGTTACTTATATGTATACCACGTTGATGAATCAGTTCTTCATTGCTTTCTTGCCCCAGATTCAGAACTCAAAAACCATTGCTGTGAATATTACATTGGAAGAACAGGTTGTATGCAACCACATTTCCTTCTCTCCTTCCTGATACATTGCCTTTGTTCTTAAAATTTTCCTGGGAAATCTTGCTGTTATAATTTACTTTTTTTTCTTGATACTCATGGGAATTCTGAATTGCCTTATTGTTTTTTCCATTTTCAAATTTTTTATTGTGGTAAAATATGCATGGCATAAAATTGGCCTTCTTAACCATTTTAAGAGTACAATTCAGTGGTATTTAGTACCTTATTATTTTGCAAATATCATCACCATCCATCTCTAGAAATTTTTCAGGTTGAAAAACTGAAACTCTGTCCCATTAAACACTGCATTAACCCCACCATCTTTCTTTCTGTGTTTGAACAACTCTGAGTGTCTCCTATAAGTAGAATCATATGATATTTGTCTTTTCGTGACTGGCATTATTTCATTTAGCATAATGTCCTCAAGATTCATCTGTATCAGAATTTCCTTCCTTCTGAAGGCAAATGATATCCCCATGTGTGTGCATGTACATGTATATTCTATAGTTTATCCATTCAACTGTTGATGAATTCTTGGATTGCTTCCAGGTTTAAGCTATTGTGAAAAATGCTGCTGTGAACATGAGTGCTCAAATGTCTTTCCAAGATCCTGCTTTAGATTCTTTTGAGCATATACCCAGAGGTGGAATTGTTAGATAATATGGTGTTATGGTTTGAATATGAGATGTCCCCTAAAAGTTTCTGTGTTAATGCAGTCATGTCATTTAGATTATGAGAGCTATAATCTCATCTGGAGATTGATCCATTTGCTAAATTAATAATTTGAATGGACTAACTGGGTGGTAACTATAGGCAGTTGAAGTATGTATAGAGAAACTAGATCAATGAAGGCATGTCTTTGGGGTTTATATTTTGTCCCCGCTGCCTCACTTTCCTCTCTGCTTCCCATCTCATGGATTGAGCAGCTTTCCTTCACCACAGCCTTCCACCATGATGTTTTGCCTTGCCTCTGACCCAGAGCAATGAAGTCAGCTGATCATGGACTGAGACCTCTAAAACTATGAGCTAAGACAAACTTTTCCTCCTCTAAGTTGTTCTTGTCAAGTATATATGTCACAGGGATGAAAAGGGGACTAACGCATATGGTAACTATTTTTAGAGAAATTACTATCTTGTTTTCTGAGGTAGTTGTGTCATTTACCTTCTCACTAACAGTGTACAGTGGTTCCAGTTTCTTTACATCCTTACCAACGCTTGCTGTTTTCTATTTTTTTAAAAATTATAACCATCCTAATATTTGTGAGATGGTATCTCAATATAGTTCTGATTGACATTTCCTAATAATCAAGGAAAATGAGCATCTTTCATGTGCCATTTGATCATTTGTTTACCTTCTTTGAAGGAATGTCTATTCAAGTCCTTTGCCCATTTTTCAGTTGAGTTGTATATTTTTTGCTGTTGAGTTTTAGGAGTTGCTTCTCTGTATTCTGAATATGAATCCCTTATCAGACATATAATGTGTAAAGATTCTCTCCCATTTTATGATTTACCTTTTTACTCTATGCACAGTGTCCTCCATGGTTCAATTTAAACATTTTTCAATCTGTCTATTTTATGTCTATAAAGTTCAATCTATTTTTTTCTTTCATTGCCTCTGCTTTTGGTGGCATAGCCAAGAAATCATTGAAAAATCTAGTGTCATGAAGCTTTTGTCCAATGCTTTCTTTTGAGATTTTATAATTTTAGTTCTTGTGTTTAGGCCTTCGATCTATTTTAATATTAGCATATAGCACAGGTAAATGTTCAACTTCATTTGCTCATGTGGGAATATCCAGTTTTCCAAAACCATTTGTTTCTTTTAAAATGCTTGGTAGAATTCACAAATAAAGATATCAGGTACAGGACTTTTTTGGGGGTGGGGGGGTTGGGGGAGGAATTTCTTATGATTGATTCAACCTCCTTGTTAGTTTTAAGTATATTCAGATTTTGTATTTTTTTTGTGATTCAGTCTTAATACATTGTGCATTTCTAGGAATCACCCATTTCATCTGTTATTCAATTAATCTTATAATTTTTCATAATACTTTCTTATAATCCCTTTTATTTCTATAGAATCAGTAGTAATATTCCCAATTCCATTTCTGGGTTTAGTAATTTCAGTCTTCACTCTGTTTTTCCTAGTCTTGTTAAAGGTTAGTCAATTTTGTTGAGCTTTTTGAAGTACCAACTTTTAGTTCTATTGATCGTATCAATTGTTTTTCTATTCTCTACTTACTTCATCCCTATTGTAACCTTTATTATTTCCTTCTTTTCTGCTAGCTTTTTGTTTCATTTGTTCTTTTTTTTCCCTAGTTCTATAAATATGTTGTGTTGTTGATTTGGGACCTTTCTTAATTTTTTAATGTTAGCATTTGTAGCTATAAATTTCATTCTTAGCACAGCTTCTACTGGCCCATAAATGTTGGTATGTTGTAGGTTTTTTTAAAAAAATTTCCCAGGTACTTTCTAATTGCCTTTGTGATTGCTTCTTTAAAACACTAATTGATTTAAGGTATGCTGTTTTATTTGCAATTTTTTCCAGTTTCTTCATCACTGATTTCCATCTAGCTTTATTCCATTGTCCTTGGAGAAGTTACTTAGATGATAACTATCATTTTTTTAAAATGTGATTTCCACACTTTATTATCCTTTTTTTAGTCTTACATACATTTTAGTTTTTTTTTCTAATTAGTTATACATGACAGTAGAATGCATTTTGAGACATCATACATAAATGGAGTATAACGTCTCATTCTTCTGGTTGTACACATTATAGAGTTACACCAATTGTGTAATCATGCACGTAGGGTAACAATGTCTGATTCATTCTGCTATTCTTCCTATGATGATATCTTTTTAAAAATATCAAGACTTAATTTGTGCTCAGAGCATATGGATTTATCCTGGAAAATGTGTTTTCTGTTGTTTTTAGATAGAATGTTCTGACTATGTCTCTTAGTATATCTCACTGGTACATTGTGTTATTCAAGTCCTCTCTTCCCTGATTTATCTTCAGTATGATTGGTCTCTCCATTATAGTTAGCTGGATGTTGAATTCTCCAACTATTATTGTAAACTATTTATCCTTTTATTTGTCAATTTTTGTTTCATATGTTTTAATGGTCTATTATTAGGTACATAAATATTTGCAATTGTTTTAACTTCTTATTGTATTGAATCTTTTATTAATATATAGTGCCTTTCTTTGTCTCTCTTAAGCATTTCTTAAATTTAGTCTATTTCGTCTGATATGAATACAGACAACCCTACTTTCTTTTGGTTACAATTTTCTTGGGATACATTTTTCCTTTTTTTCTTTCCTTAGTTTTTGGAGCCTTTACTTGTGCATAATGGTGGGATTCATTGTTACATATTTGTATATGTGTCCAGCATATCTTTTTCTATCCTTTTATTTCCTTCTTATTTGTGCCTTTGGAGCTAAAGTGAGTCTCTTATAGACAGCATGCATTACATGGGATCATACTTTTTGTCTATTTGGCCTGTTTTTGTCTCTGATTAAAGAATTTAATCCATTTAAATTAAGGAATTATTGCTAAAAGGTACTTACTTCTATCATTTTCCTCTTTGTTCTTATATGCCGTATAGCTTTTTCTAATTCCTCATTTCCTGCATTACTGTGTTCTTTTGTTGAGTTAATTCTTTTGTAGTGAAATGTTTTAATTTCTTTCTAATATCCTTTTGTGCATATTCTTCAGTCATGTATTTTTATTTCACTACACTTGGGTCAGTCATTTTAAAAATCCTTACATTTCCTATTGTTTCCAGGCTCTAAACTATTTGATATATTTTCTATGATATAAGAGACATAAAGGCAAAAGCAGAGTTACAAGATTTTGCACCACACCACCTGAAGGAAGTTAGATTTTAAGCAAAATTACCCAGAACCAGGTGATATGGTCAGTATTTCATAAGGGAATCCTAATTTCCTGTGCCCGAATCTAATTACTAATCTAACATTTTTTCATGACACTGCTTCTTCAAGAGTTTAACCTTTGTGTTTCTCTTTGTCTACAGGACCATTTCTTCTGGTCCTGTTTTTTATTCCTAGTATAATTAAGTCAGAAATGGCCATGATACTGGAAAAAGTGGGCAATATTCCAACCCTTTAGCCCTCTGCATGTGTGATAAGGAGAATTTATTTAATAAAACTTTATTTAATGTACGCTATTTGCCAAACATATATGGTGCTGGGAGTACAGAGATGAATGAGTCATAGTCCAAGGTTCAAGAAAACCAAGGACACAAGAAACATTGAAAGCTGTAACAGAGGAGTGAGCATTGCATTATGACAACAGAGTAGACTTTCTCTAGTTGGGAGGGGGTGGGTTAGAAATCATTCCAGGGAGAGGGAAGAGCTTAAGCAAAGGCAGAGAGATAAGAATATGCACTGGATATTCCTTAAAGAAGCTAGAACCAAGGTGGGAAATGTTGGAGGGATAAAACGAGATGAAGTCAACAGACATCAATTCTTTGTTTAGAAGAAACATCAGCAAATTCTATTATTTAGAAGAAATAACTTGCTCTGGAGGAAAAGTAAAGCTCATAGCTGAGTTTGTTTTTTAACACTATAAACTCCTAGTTATATCAAATGTTTAGGAGTTTGGTTGTTTTTTGAACTACATACACATAGTCAAGAATAGTTGTCTTTAAAAAGTCTTTAACAAATGTGTTATTCTTCCATTGCTTTCTGGGTACAATTAAAAAATACACATTGTATATACTGGTCAGGAGACAATATAATCTCCCTTTTCAACATGACTCTGCAATCTTAATAAGCCAGACTAATTAGTCTACTGAAAATACTCCTAATCAGATATTAATTTGGCTAAACTGGATCCTTGAAGGTCAAAAATTCAATTAAAATTAAATATAGCCAACCCAATTATCTTTGCAAATGGCAAGTTTATAATGCATCAGGAATACTAGTTAAGAAATCTGGAAATAAATCATATTGAACTGTATTAGTAATGGGAATGGTCACATTTAGATAAATTGGATACTCTAATAAAACAGAAGCAACTGAAAAACCCTATTGTGGGTATAATAAAGTATGAGTCTTATCTTATTGCCTTATTTCTATAGGCATTAGTTTAATAGTTAATGCAATTGACAAATTAACTCTCTGCCAGTTGAAGTATTCACTACACTATAACCTTTCCTTCCTGATTATCACAGTTCTTTTGTAATGTCTGGCTATGTAGGGTCCATAGCCACTCTGCTTTCCAGCAAATGGTTAGCATCCTGACTGGTTCCAGAGTCCACACCACTTTTACCCACTTTGTGGTCTGTACAGAGTTGATATCACTAATGTTCTTGGTGTGTGGGGATGGGAGGATATGCCAGGGAACCACTAACTGTTCTTATTTTCTAAACTTTATTTCTGAATCAAGCCAAGTAATTATAAAACTCATTATCTAAACAATTATTCTTGCCTTCTGGAAAAATAGCATCTGAGTTCTATGGTGCAATGTCTTCAACTTTCATTGGGTATTTGGCATATAAGACATGAGAATTTTCAGTTTAATAAACTACTTATCAGGAGTATCTACATTTTAAGCAAATAGTTATTATGACATAGTTTATTATGATCTTTAATGTTCCCTTAATAAAAGACTATGAGATTTATTTGTTTCATCATTCAATGTTTCTCCACTGGAAAAGAGTTATATTTCCTTATATCAGATGGGAGTTATTTGATCCCTTTTCACTTCCTCCCCCTTGGTTTTATCTTGTTATTTTACTTTATTTTTCTTCTCTGTCAGAGAACTAATTCAGAGCTAGTTTTAGGGCTCAGTTGTACTAACTTGCCAATCTAATTACCCACATCTCCTTTTAAAACTATGCTTTTATTCCTCTTGTGTTTTATCTTCTAAAATTTTTTTCATTCATTTATAGTAAATAGCTTCAACCAAAATTACTGAATAAGTTTCATACAATTTCTAGTTAAAATTGTTTCATACATTTTCTGAATCATGTTCATGATCTCTATTTTATGATGTTAATAATTCCTTAACTTCCTATGATTCCCAACATTCCTCTCTAATCTACCCAACCTAAAATAGTTTATTGCACACTTCTGGTTATATTATTCTCCTCTTCAAAATCTTTCAGTAATTTTCTCTTTTTCACTAAAACAAATACAATTAACTTAAGATATTCCCTAAAGTATATTTAGCTTAACTTTTTAGGCTTTTGTCTCTTTAGTCTTCCTCTTTGGAACTTATAATTTAACCCCACTTATTTACCTATAAGCAGTAAAATTGATCCAGCCAGAACTTAAGCATCAAAGTTATTTTTTTGCTTCTCTTCCTTGTTACCTCCTCTATATTCACTCCACCAGTTAGAACCCTCATCAGTAAATGTGTCCCAAATATGTCCTCTTGTACCCATGTTCATTGCCACCATGGAATCCAGGTCATGATTACATATCCAGCACTGTCTCAGTCGTCTTCCAGTCTGTTCTCTGCACAGGAATCAAAATGAGTCCTCATACATAAAGAGTATCATGTTACTACTCTACTTAAAATTTTAAGTGACTTAAATAAAATCTAGTAAAATCCAATATTCTTACTATGAGCTATAAAGCAGTGCATGATCTGGTTCCTGCTATCTCTTCAAGCTTGTTGCATGCCCTCCATTCCCACTTAACCTTAGCCATACCAGCCTTCTGTCAGTTCTTCAACATAGCAATCCCTATCCTGTGTCACAACATTTTCCCAGGTTATACATCCAGCTAGAGCTATTAGCTTGTAGGTCAAATCTGGCCCACAGACTTATTTTTTTCGATAAAGCTTTTTTTAGAACACAGCCATGGCCGTTGGTTTATGTATCGTCAGTGACCACATTCATACTCTGATGCCAGAATGGATTAGTTGCAGCAGGAAGCAAATGGCCTGTAAAACATAAAAATATTTACTCTTCGTCACATTACGGAGTGTTTGTGATCTCTGTATTAGTGAGAGCCTTTACCCTCCCTGTTCTTTGCAAGACTGGTCTTTTTTCATTCTGCAGTTCTCAAGTAGAAGGTCTGCCCCAAAAAGCAGAAAGATCATGATAACTAAAGAGGCTACCTTCTAAATTTTCTGTCATCTTACCAAGTTTGTGATTCCTTTACAATCACCAAAAGTTGTATTTGAATATTATCGTTTTGAAATTGTGACTATATCTTTTATTGAACTATATATTTCTTGTTCTCTATATTTTTTAATTTATTCCAATTAGTCATACATGACTTTAGAATGCATTTTGACACATCATACATAAGTAGAATATAACTTCTCATTTGTCTGGTTGTACATGATGTAGAGTTACACAGGACATGTAATCATATATACACATAGGGTAATACTGTCTGATTAATTCTATCATTCCTATTCCCATGCCCCCTCCCCTCCCTTTTCTCCCCTCTGTCTAGTCCAAATTACCTCTATTTCTCTCACTCATTGTGAATTAGCATCCACAGATCAGAGAAAACACTCAGCCTTTGGTTCTTTGGGTTGGGCTTATTTCACTTAGAATGATATTCTCCAGGTCCACCCATTTACCTGCAAGTGCCATAATTTCTTTCTTCTTTAAGGCTGAGTAATATTCCACTGTGTATATATACTACATTTTATTTATCCATTCATCTGTTAAAGGGCACCTAGATTGGTTCCATAGTTTAGCTATTTGTGAATTGAGCTGCTATAAATATTGTTGTGGCTATGTCACTGTAGTATGCTGATTTGAAGTCCATGGATATAAACCTAGGAGTGGGATGACTGGGTCAAATGATGGTTCCATTCCAAGTTTTCTGAGGAATCTCCTTGCTGCTTTTTCATAGTGGTTGCACCAATTTGCAATAGCACCAGCAATGTATGAGTGTACCTTTTCCCCCACATCCTCATCAACATTTATTATTGCTTATATTATTGCTAATTGCCATTCTGACTAGAATGAGATAAAATCCCAGTGTAGTTTTGATTTGCATTTCTCTAATTGCTAGACATGTTGAACATTTTTTCAAATATTTGTTGATTGATTGTATGTCTTTTTCCATAAAATGTCTGTTCAGTGCCTTTGCCCATTTATTGTTTGGGTTATTTGTTTTTTTTTTTTTTTTTTTTTTTTTTTTTTTTTTTGAGTTCTTTATATATCCTGGAGGTTAATGCTCTATCTGAGGTGCTTGTGGTGAAGATTTTTTCCCATTAAATAGGCTCTTTCTTTACATTATTGAGTGTTTCCTTTTCTGTGAAGAAGCTTTTTGGTTTGATTCCATTCCGTTTATTGATTCTTGATTTTACTTTTTGCACATTAGGAGTCTTGTTAAGGAAATCAGTTCCTACGCTCACATTGTGGAGATTTGGGCCTACTATTTCTTCTGTTAGGTAGAGGGTCTCTGTTCTAGTGCCTAAGTCTTTGATCCACTTTGAGTTGATTTTTGTGCAGGGTGATAGATAGGAGTTGAATTTCATTTTGCTACCTATGGATTTTCAGTTTTCCGATCACCATTTATCAAAGAGGCTATCTTTTCTCCAACGTATGTTTTTGGTGCCTTTGTCTTGGACTATATATTTCTTAAGGGCAGGGAATATGTCAGTTTTGTTCTTTGTTTTAGTTCCTAAAACAATACTTGCTCATAATAAATAATGGGAGGTAATAAGTATTGACTGAACAAAAGAACAAAACTATCCTGTTTTTCCAGTTTCATTAAAAAAAAAATTTCCTTTGCTTGGTGAGTACTTTGAGGTCTTTCAATTGTTCCCCTTACAATTTCATGTGCACTGAGTAAAGTCTTCCTGAGCACTGTCTTTGTGGGGCTCACATTGTGTCTTAATCTAGTTCATGTTGACCACACAGTAGTCTTTATGTCTTTATTCCACCTTGGATTGATGTGACACTGCATTTGCCTGATGAGCAAAATGTGGAAGTTCCAAGAAACATTTCTCCTATTGAATAGTTAACTCAATTAAAATAGAGTAACTCTCATAGGCAAAAAGAAAACTACAACTCCTAACATTCCTCTCTAATCTACACAACCTAAAACAGCTTATTGCACGACTATCCCCCTGAAGCCATTCCACAAGATCAAACCACATTTGCTTAGAAATAATTCTCATATTAAAAATTACAGAAACATCTAATCTTTAAAACAGTAAGACATATGTCTCTAGAAATTTGTTGATGTCTTCGAGGTTTTCTGTTTTGTTGGAGTATAGATTTTCGAAATAGCTTCTAATTATGTTTTGTATTTCACTCGTGCCTGTTGTGATGTTTCCTTGTTCATTCCGAATTTTAGTAATTTGAGTTTTCTCCCTCTTTCTCTTTGTTAGTGTGGCTAAGGGTTTATCAATTTTATTTATTTTTTCAAAGAACCAACTATTTATTTTGTTAATTTTTCCGATTGTTTCTTTTGTTTCGATTTCGTTGATTTCGGCTCTGATTTTAACTCTTTCCTGTCTTCTACTACACTTGGTATTGGTCTGCTCTTCTTTTTCTAGCGCTTTGAGCTGTAGTGTTAACTCGTTTATTTGTTGATTTCTACTTCTTTTTTTGAATGCACCCCATGAAATAAATCTTCCTCTAAGTACTGCTTTCATAGTGTCCCAGAGATTTTGATATGATGTGTCTTTTTTCTCGTTTACTTCTAAGAATTTTTTTATTTCCCTCCTGATGTCTTCTGTTATCCATTCATCATATAATAGTGTATTATTTAGTCTCCAGGTATTGGAGAAGTTTCTGTTTTTTATTCTGTCATTTATTTCTAATTTCAATCCATTATGATCTGATAGAGTACAAGGTAGTATCTCTATCTTCTTGTATTTGCTAACAGTAGCTTTGTGGCATAAAATATGGTCTATTTTAGAGAAGGATCCATGTGCTGCTGAGAAGAAAGTGTATTCGTTCTTTGTTGGATGGTATATTCTATATATGTCCGTTAAGTCTAACGAGGAGGACATACACAACTTAAATAAACCAATTTCAAGCAATGAAATAGAAGAGGTCATCAAAAGCCTACCAACAAAGAAAAGTCCAGGACCAGATGGGTTCTCAGCCGAGTTCTACAAAACCTTTAAAGAAGAGCTCATTCCAATACTCCTCAAACTATTCCATGAAATAGAAGAGGAGGGAACCCTCCCAAACTCGTTCTATGAAGCCAATATCACCCTGATACCTAAACCAGACAGAGACACATCGAGGAAAGAAAATTTCAGACCAATATCCTTAATGAACATCGATGCAAAAATTCTCAACAAAATTTTAGCAAATCGCATACAAATATATATTTAAAAGATAGTGCACCACGATCAAGTGGGTTTTATCCCAGGGATGCAAGGTTGGTTCAACATTCGGAAATCAATAAATGTCATTCACCACATCAACAGACTTAAAGTCAAGAATCACATGATTATTTCAATAGATGCAGAAAAAGCATTCGATAAAATACAGCATCCCTTCATGCTCAAAACACTAGAAAAAATTGGGGTAGTGGGAACATTCCTAAACATTGTAAAGGCCATCTACGCTAAGCCCATGGCTAATATCATTCTAAATGGTGAAAAACTGAAAGCGTTCCCCCTAAAAACTGGAACAAGGCAGGGATGCCCTCTTTCACCGCTTCTATTCAACATCGTCCTTGAGACTCTAGCCAGAGCAATCAGACAAACCAAAGAAATTAAAGGGATACGAATAGGAAAAGAAGAACTCAAACTATCCCTGTTCGCTGATGACATGATTATATACTTAGAGGAACCTGGAAATTCCACCAGAAAACTTTTAGAACTCATAAGTGAATTCAGTAAAGTAGCAGGTTACAAGATCAATGCTCATAAATCCAATGCATTTTTATACATAAGTGATGAATCTTCAGAAAGAGAAATTAGGAAAACTACCCCATTCACAATAGCATCGAAAAAAATAAAATACTTGGGAATCAATCTCACAAAAGAGGTGAAAGACCTCTACAATGAGAACTACAGAACACTAAAGAAAGAAATTCAAGAAAACCTTAGAAGATGGAAAGATCTCCCATGTTCCTGGATAGGCAGAATTAATATCGTCAAAATGGCTATACTACCTAAAGTGCTATACAGATTCAATGCAATTCCAATTAAAATCCCAATGATGTACCTTGCAGAAATAGAGCAAGCAATTATGAAATTCATCTGGAAGAATAAAAAACCTAGAATAGCTAAAGCAATCCTCAGTAGCAAGAGCGAAGCAGGGGGTATTGCAATACCAGATCTTCAACTCTACTACAAAGCAATAGTAACAAAAACGGCATGGTATTGGTACCAAAATAGACAGGTAGATCAATGGTACAGAATAGAGGACATGGACACAAACCCAAATAAATACAATTTTCTCATACTAGACAAAGGTGCCAAAAATATGCAATGGAGAAAAGATAGCCTCTTCAACAAATGGTGCTGGGAAAACTGGAAAACTATATGCAATAGAATGAAATTAAACCCCTATCTCTCACCCTACACAAAACTCAACTCAAAATGGATCAAGGACCTCGGAATCAGATCAGAGACCCTGCATCTTATAGAAGAAAAAGTAGGTCCAAATCTTCAACTTGTTGGCTTAGGATCAGACTTCCTTAACAGGACTCCCATAGCACAAGAAATAAAAGAAAGAATCAACAACTGGGATAGATTCAAACTAAAAAGCTTTCTCTCAGCAAAGGAAACCATCAGAAATGTGAAGAGAGAGCCTACAGAGTGGGAGAATATCTTTGCCAACCATACCTCAGATAGAGCGCTAATTTCCAGAATCTATAAAGAACTCAAAAAACTCTACACGAAGAATACAAATAATCCAATAAACAAATGGGCTAAGGAAATGAACAGACACTTCACAGAAGAAGATGTACAAGTAATCACCAGATATATGAAAAAATGTTCAACATCCCTAGTAATAAGGGAAATGCAAATCAAAACTACCCTAAGATTTCATCTCACCCCAATTAGAATGGCGATTATCAAGAATACAAGCAACAATAGGTGTTGGCGAGGATGTGGGGAAAAAGGAACACTCATACATTGCTGGTGGGGTTGCAAATTAGTGCAGCCACTCTGGAAAGCAGTGTGGAGATTCCTCAGAAAGCTTGGAATGGAAACACCATTTGACCCAGCTATCCCACTCCTTGGCCTATACCCAAAGGACTTAAAATCAGCATACTACAGAGATACAGCCACATCAATGTTCATTGCTGCTCAATTCACCATAGCCAGATTGTGGAACCAACCTAGATGCCCTTCAGTTGATGAATGGATAAAGAAACTGTGGCATATTTAAACAATGGAATATTACTCCGCAATGAAGAATGATAAAATTATGGCATTTGTAGGCAAATGGTCGAAATTGGAGAATATCATGCTAAGTGAGATAAGGCAATCTCAAAAAACTAAAGGACGAATGATCTCGCTGATAAGCGGATGAGGACATATAATGGGGGGTGGGAGGGGCTAGCATTAGGTTTAGGGTTAGGTTTAGAGTTAGGCTAAGGAGAGCGGTAAGAATGAAGGAAAGAAGGGCTGTGTAGAGGAAAAAGAGGGGTGGGAGGGGTGGGGGGAGGGGAAAAATAAAATAAACATCATTACCCTATGTAAACGTAAAAAAAAAAATAAAAAAAAAACAGTAAGACATATATAGATGAATTTCCTAATATACTTTGTCCTTAGTAATGAAATTAATTAAAAATTCCCTGGAGTATCTTCTTTGATCATAGCATTAATAAAAATGAGTACCATAAACTTTACCTTCAGTCCATAGAGTTTTTGTTAGAACAATTTCATAGGTAGAATCCAGGGATGTTTAATTGTTCTGCAGATACGTGCTTTTAACTAAAAATCTGATGGTTTTGATGTGTTAAGTTTTGATGTGTTTGATGTATAAAGCTAATTAATTGAAATCTTATTTAAAGAGTCATACTTCATGATATTTTGAGTAGGTTTGTTTGAAAGGAATGATGAACAAGGAGTAAAGAAAGTATAACTGACTTAAAGACTCTTGTTAAAAGCACTGACTCTTCACTTGGATCTGCAGGTACCTGATGGGTAACTAAAAACAGGACAAAAGCTTGACATCTCTGCCTTCATATTGCATCTCTCTCCTTTTGCTACCTTAAACTTCTGACCAGATTCTTGTTCAAATTTGCACATAGAGACGTTAATCATTGAAGAAGTGTCCTCTAAATGGGTAATCCTTCATCTTCAAGTTGGAAGACATCAAGATAAGAAAGAGTAACTAAGATACATTCAAGATTTGTAAGGACATCACAATCATCAGATTGTCACCTCTCAGATTTTATAATGTCCTGTTCCAGACCACTGAAGTAGCACCTTGAAGTCTCCCAAACATGTCCCTAAGCCTGAAAGGAGGATCCATCATTGACAGAACTAACTCCATCTTTCCTTTCTAGCTTGTTCTTTCTCTGAGTCATTCTCTTCTGTAGTCACTTTGAATTTCAGAAACAACAGGTCTAAATAACAAATATCTTGTGAAAAAGTTGAAACCATCCCCCAAGCAGTACAGATTTCCTTGATCTGACAAGGCTACATGACCAGTCTTAAGATAGTGATCAACCAAATGATGACCTGCCTGAGCAAGATTGCTGGCTGTGCAAACCCCCTCAATTCTTGCGTTTGCTCTTTCCATATTTTACTCCAAAGCTATTGTTGATACCCTGAAGCACTTTAGATCTGTCTTTCTAGTGTAACCACACTGAGAATAAATTCCTTTCCTACTTTACTATCACTTTTCCCATATGATCTTTGGGACAAGTGGCTGGATCTAGTCTGTTGGGACCCACCCTGCCCAAAGTCAGGTCTCTGATAACAAAAGGACAATATTCCAAGGTATCTTATTAAAGTAACAGGTGAAAAAATAAGTAAAAAGGAGAATTGATAAACCTAGGGTGATCTGGTTAAAATTATTAGGGGGTCGGGTTTTTTTCCCCCAAGACCTTGGACATGAAGACATCTAGTTCAGAAGCAGAAAGAGAAAGAGTGAGTTCCTGGGAAATGTCATTGAACTTTAATAATGAAAAATGATAGTGTGTAACATAAAATTTAAAAGAAATAGTAAACTTTTGTTTGGGGAAATATCCAGCACTATATAGTTCAAAGCATAAGGAAACCTGAAGCCATTACTGTACTAACCATGGAGAAATCAGATTCTTTGGTCTAGATGCTTATTCTATAAATAGAAAGTAAAAAGGCCTGCAGACTTCTTACATAGATCATGAATCATTGTTGGTGATACATAAAAATCAGTCATAAAGCTATCCCTATAATAGAGTTATTCTGGAAGCAATTGCCTGGGTTAATAATTTTATATGAAATAGTAATTTATTATTCTATATTTATGTTAGCCATAAGAAGAATCAATGACATTATGGGTAAATGGATTTTTATTTTAAAGGAAGTAATTTTAGTAGAGGTCCAATGATTTCTCTTCCTGTCTTCTGGCTATTTGGAATTCAATGGATTTGGGATTGATACTTCCAAAATTATCAAATAACATTTAACAGCAACTAGGAATTCAGAGGATCCTTTCAAAGTTAATTTACCAGTCTCTTTTCCACTGGCTTCAGTTTGAATTCTCCCATCATCCTTACAGTGTAAGTTATCAGTCAGAAGACTTCACAGAGGAGGGGAAAGCCTAGTCACTTCTCATTTTTAAAAGTTGTTTTAGTGGTAGTTTCTTTTCAAATTTGTTCTACCAACATTTCTTAAGTTTGAGCTAGGCGTACAAAAGAAAAAAAAATTATTTCAGCTACTCCTTTGGTTGAATGGGATATTGATACATTAAACAATGCAATGTATATGTCTTAAAACTTTTGTGACTAATAGGTGATTAGTACACACATACTTAAAATTAATTAACAAGTGATAGTGGAATGAAAAACAGATGTTGTAGGAAGATGGACTCAGTTTATAATCTGGTTCCTTTCATTTACTAGCTATTTGACCTTGAATATATAACTAACATCTGATTCTCAGTCTGTACATTTGTGTGTGTATGTGTGTTTAATATACCTACATTATAAAGTTCTGGTAATAATGTGAAATCACATTGCAAAACACATTGTATGGTGCCTAGAAAAAAACAGGTATTTGGTAAATTGTAGTCATGATTCTATCATTATTATTCCCCTTAAGTATTCAGGTTTTGGCTGGGGACACATTCAGATTTCACTGAGAGACAATCTCAGTATGGAGAATATTTCTACAGAGGAGTTAGCTCTGTATATGTAAATGGAATCAGGTTACTTGACACTCAATTTTGGTAAATGAAACCATACCCAATGTATCTTTACTTTTCTTTATTACGTGTCTAAGCCTGTGCCACTGACCTGTATTGTGTAGATACAGGATTCCTGAGTTTAGATAGCATAATTAAGGCATAGCTAACTTTAAACAAATGGATTTTAAAGATACCTTGAAAATGAGATGAAAGATTTGCTTTAATATTAGCTTCTTGTATTTGCAGAAAGATCATGATGCAATTTTTGAGTTAGAAGGCATTTTAGGAATAATTTAGCCAATATTTCTTCCAAATGAAAAACCTAATAAATAAAAGGATATTCCAGATATTCCTGAGGTCATATAGCCAGTTACCAACAGAACCAGACTTCTTGACTTCTAACTAGCTCTTATGCCTGGCTCTGCTTAGTTTGGAACAATTTTACAGGAGAGGTAGCATTTGAATTGGTTCTGGATTGCAAATTTTTTCAAATGTTTAAGATATTATCCTATTTAAAAATCTGATTCTTGCTACTGACATTTTGAGGAAAATATTGACATTAGTGGTGATAAAATATAGTGAGGCAGGATGAGCCCACTCCCTCATCCCTGCATATGTTGATGATTAATACTGCTTGAAGTTCAGGTAATTGCTGGGCTCTTGTGCCACCACAGGGGAGCAGACGTAGGGTATATTAGCTGTAGGCAAGAGATGCATTTCCTGGGAAAATAGAGAAGCTCTTCCACGCAGTGTGAGAGAGGAAGCTTTTCCCTGTCACAACACAAAATCTTTAGTAAAGTACTAATTTCTCATTATTGCTTTTGCTCCTATTATTTAGAGGTCTGTTGTGGTGGTTGAGAGGTCTGCTATATGTTGAAGCGTTGATCATTAATATGAGCACAAGGCAACACCTGCAATTGCACAAAGAGGGTAAGGAACATGGAGAATACTGATAGTTGTTTTTATTGAGTGCTTACCAAGGGCCAGGCTGTGCTATGTGCTTTACATGCCTTCCTTCATCATGAAGGATCATCGTAGTTACCTTAAAATGAGAATCCAGCTATTATCCATGATTTATTGGCAAGGCAGCCAAGGCTTTGAGAGATCAACTTAAAGTTCACAAAGGTGAACTTTGAGATATACAGATAGATCATCCATCTCAGATAAATTTATGCTTTATAATATATTATCTTCCCTGACTCCAGAACTACAGCAAAACCTCATTATATTAATAAAGATATGTCTTTGCATCAATACCAATTCTTGTATTTGAGGAGGGTTGAGGCATTACATGATAATATCTGTATGTGGAACCAGGTCAATGCATTCTAACAATTAAGATAATTTGAACAACAACAACAACAAAAATGGCATTTGTATTAAGCTACATTATATATACTTCAAGAAGATACCATGGACCAGCTTAGTTTGGACTCTAGTTCACTGTCATCCCACCCAACTTCTTCCTTCACCAATGTGTAAGTACTTTTCCTCCCCTGCCAGCCAGACAGGCAGATGGGGGAGGCAGACAGAGGAGGTCTCCATTGTCAGTTGTTCTCAGTCCTTTCCTGCAAAAAGGAGGCAGCACAGTCATTTAAACCTGATCCAACCGCTTTGCATCTTACAACATTAAATAACTAAAAGAAGTAAAATAAGAAGGCGATGATTGAGGAATGTACAATGCATTTTGGCATGCATGCCTTGCTGTGATTCATCGGTTTGCTTCTCTAGTTCAATTGTTTCCTTTGAAGGCAGTGGATTCTTCTTTTGTATCTCCACCCTCTTCAAATGCTGCTTATTGAATCTCTCAATCTCAGCCACGTCAGCTTTGTCAGACATGGTTGCAGAGAAAGTGGAGCAAGGCGAGGAAGCCTGTGGGATTGGGTCTGTGCTGTGGCTGCTGCCAAGCCTCCTTTGATTTTTAAGCTCTTGCTACTCAGCCAGAAAATTGGAAAGAATAGGTATAAATAATCTTAGGCAGTTTAAGACAATGAGCTGTATTTACTGCCTTCCTTATTAGTAAGTACCTACTCTGTACTTGGTAAAGCACAAATATCTACTTATATAATGACTTCTATCTTTTTTTCCTCAATGAGTTCTCTCTCTTCACCTTCAACTTCATACTTGGGGTTTTAACCCAACTGATGCTTCTCAACCACTAAGTCAAGGGCATGTGCTCTTGTTTTCATCTTGGAACATGACAAATGGCAACACAGCTAATGGGTCTTATGGTCAAGCCTCAGAGTCCACTTGATTTGTTCCTGGTTGTACAGGCAGAAGCAATAAAGGAAAGGTTACAAAGGTAGTATTGAGTTCTAACTTCCCAGAATTTGGTGATTATTAAAAACTCACCTTCTTTACCATCTTTGTAGTCCCTTATAAAGGACTATACTTAAATTTTAAGAAACGTTCAGTGTAGAAGTAGCATCACCATCTGCAGAGGAAGCCTGTTTTTATGGAGTTTGGTAAAATTGCCTCAAACCTTCCTGAATGGTGGTGTTGCTCTTGGCACTACCAAGAGGGGTTTAATATTTTCCTGGTTATAGTTTAGTAGTCCATACTTCAAATTCATTTTTTTCTGCCAGATGTCAACACAAATGAATACTCATTCAAGTTCTATTTATGCTTCTTTGACTTCCATGAAAAGATAGAAAAAACCCACATTGTCAAAGGTACTTGTGTGGAGACAGATTATTTACATCTCAGCAATAAAACTGAATATTTGAAATTCTTGTCTTTCAAAGTTCTATGGCTTCCCTCCTGCATTATTTGACCTTCCTGCATCTTCTTTGAATCTTCATTCTCTATTGCTTAGGATTGAATTCTATTCCATTGTATTCCTCTCCCTTCATTATACAGAATAAGTTGACTTTCCAGCCATTTCTCATCTTGACTTTCTGTCAACAAAAAAATTTTCTTAATATGTTTTGCGAAATAATTGCTAGTTTCTTCTGTTTAATGGCTAAAAGGACCTACTAAAGGATTTTACATATTCATTTTCCTTTCTTCCAGTGGAAGTTTACCCATACAAATTTTGAAGACAGTCAGGAAGTGTGGTGGGAAAGGCCACAGGCTAGAGTATGTTGAGGATTGATTGAACTGATAAGAAGCTAGTTGACTTTGCAGCTCTGAACCACAGAGAAATTGGAAACTTGGAAAAGTCAGGTATGACTAACAGTGAGCATAAAGTGTGGGTTGAATATGAAGAATTAAATGAAAAAAATATAAAATATGGTCAATGTCCCTCATACTGCCATGCTAAATATTCAACATCAGTACTGATGGTCCAAGCAAAACATATAAAGATCCTTCTTCAGGAAGTTAAAAGACACCTCCACCCCCCCCCCCCCAAAAAAAAAGAAATACAAAACTTTCACTTTTCATGCTCCTATAGCAGTGGCTCTGAAACTCTCTGCAGATTAGAAATTTTTGGAAAACTACTTTATAGAATTGATAGAAAATTTACAGAAAACTAATACCTGGTCCTGCATCAAACCACTTAAACTAGAGTTCCTGGGAGCAGGACCAGCATTCTGTATTTTTAAAAGCTCTCCAACTGATTCTAAATTGTAGCAAGAGGCCATAATCCACTACTCCAATAAGTAGATTACCATGTGACAAAGCCCATCTATATCAGAATTGGAAATTAGCATTTAGAAACTAGCATTAAAATATGAATAGACAACCAGGAACCATCAGAATTTTGAGAAAAGCCTTCAACAGGAAAGAATAAAAACTAAGACAAACATGAACAAAACAAATCAATGGTTGATAGTAACCAGAGAGAGATTCAAAAAGTTACTGCATTCAAAACAGAGAACATCATGTAAGAAAAATGCATAATTAGTTAGAATGTAGCTCTTAAAAATTAACAGGACAACTTGCAAAAATTAAAAACATTCAATAAAAGATGAAAGATAATGTGGAAAATATGTTCTAGAAGTAGAAATGAAATGGTAACTAATGGAAAATAAAAAGAAAATATAGGTAGAATAAAGAAACAGGAACATGGTTCTAACATTGGACTAAGAGAACTTACAGAAAAAAAAATAGAATGCAGAGGGGAAAGACTATCAAACAGAAAATCCAAACAAAACAAAACAAGCAAACAGATCAAAACTGAAACCATAAAACTTCTCAGAACTGAAAGACACAAGTATCCAGGTTCAGAGAGTCCTTGAGTCTTTAGACCAATGGGAATAAGAATATCCTAAAGATCTGTGATACGAATACCATAATCTTTAAAATAAAGGGAAGATAATTTTGAATTATTCAGAAATGAAAAACAAATGAGCATGAGAACAATTATATGCACAAAAACAAAATTAAAAAGTACAAACTAGAAGAGCATTAGATTTTTTATCAGAAGCACTGAATATTAAAAATAGTATATTGAAATCTGATGGGAAAATGCCTTTCACTGAAATATCAATGAACAGTAAGGCCAGAATACTACTTTGTAAATATATACATGTAAATACATTTAAGTAAAATAGAAAATTTATTTTCCATATATCATTTCTTAGGAAGTCGCTTGAGGATATAATTCAGAAAAATGAAGTAAACCAAGAGGGAAGATGTGAGAATCAAGAAAAAAAAGTACCAATCAAGTAAATTAGCAAAAGGAAATCCCAGGATGGCATCAATTGTATTAATGTAGGGAATGAAAATGTAGATTGCAATGCAAGGATGAAGGGCTTTAGGAAGTATGCTTCTGAGGGTGTGGGAGTTTTGATTAGATAGAGATAGTGGAAAACTTTGAAAGTCAGTAAGTAAACTTAGAAACTTTGATCACATAGAGACACAAAACAATGAAGTATACCCAGAATTCACCTGGATACATCCATAAGAGTTCTCTTTAGTTCTATAGTATGGTGTGCATAAAAAGAATGTAGACTTTCATTAAGTTTAAAGTCTTTTCACTCACACAAGACATTTCTATACTGTACAAGACAAAGAAATGCAATACCCAAATGAATAATCAATTTGAAAATGAGGTAGGTTTATATGCGCCAACTGAGGAATTAGTTAGTATATTTAACTCTGATTACAGATATATGAGCTACCTGCTTTCTCTGATGGTACAAACATGGTTCACTGCTTCATATTTATGTTCCCAATCAGAATCAGTGACATCTCAACCATTTAATAAGCATTTAATAAGACAAGTCACAAAGTCCATTGAGATGACATGATAGTTTTTTAGAGACATGACAGTTTTTAAGTGAGTAGGAAGAATATTTATGGTGGATGTCTGTGTATTGTTTCTCATGCCCAGTTAAAATGTTTGGTTCAAAGTAGCCTCAGTTAATCAAGAAATTGTTCCTTAGAAAGTGAATATTGTTTAACCATGGGAACAAAAATAATTAGGTAGAAAACAACTTAAAGGTAGTCTTAACTGAAAAGATAATTGTTCTCTTTTGTGGAAAAGTATAAGAAAAGAATCAAACCCCAGAGCACCTCCCCCTGCATTAAGGAACTTATGCAAACTTAGAATTCTGCTTGTTAGAGTGATAGTCTTGTGACACTAAGTTGAAAGTTATAATTGAGTAATTGAATTAGACTATTTTTTTCTTAAAATTATATATAATTAAAATTAATATACCATTCCTTGGGTAGTTGAGATTTTGTTTTAGGCTAGATAACTGATATTAAATATTAAATTTATAAATGCAGTTCAAATATTTAAAGTTCTAATTAACTAAATTTATAAATGGAACAACCATCTTTCAAAAGTGATTTTAAAACTAATTGCTCAAATATGCTACATTTGTAAATAGAATTATGATTTATAAGATTTACTTTAAAAAGCCCAAGGTAGAAATAAAGTTTGTAGATTTTAACTTTACTACTGTGTATCAACTATACACTATCTTTTAAAACTAACCAACCAAACAAACAAAAACCCCTAAACCCTCTGTCTTTTCTGTGAAAGAAAAAAAAAGAAAAGAAAAACCTTTAATGGCATAAAAAATCTAACTTTACAAATGAAGATATTTTTCTTAAAAAAAAAAAAAACAATAAGACAATCAAACTGTAGAATAAACCAAAAAGCAAAGTACAAGAAAGAGAAATGTTATATTGATTGTTTTTCTGCATTGGGAAGTATGTCTATGGTCATAATAATGCAAACTTGTTCTAATTTTTAACTTCTAGAACAAATTATTGGCAAAATACAGAGGATTTGCTTATGACTCAGAATAGTCCACATTACTCATCTTGCCAGTACAACATTAGGAGTAAGGATGGCAGTAATTGGAAGGTGAAGGTGGTAGAAGAGAACCAGAGAGGAGAGCAATAGTTGGAGATGACCACGTGACGCTTCCAGGCAGTGTGCACAGGTAGCTAATAAAAAAAGAGGAAAGTCATAGAAATTGAGAAATGAAGAAGCGGCACATGAGGAGCAACATAACACTCCACCAACATAGCAGAAAGTTCATGGAAAATATGAAGAATTAAGGATTAATAAAACAAAGAATTGATTAAAAAAAAAGGAGCTCATGAAAAATATATGCTTGATAAAATATGCATACTAACAAAACATTAATGTATATGATATAAATATTAACTATAACCATAAATAATGCATGTAACCTGAATTATGAATATAATATAAAAGGTTATCAATATGTATTAATAAAACATGAATATTAATAAAATTTTAATAAATAAATATTGATAAATATGCTATAAGTAGAGGTAGCAGAAACACTGGAACAAAGAGGTGGGAAGTGATTGAGTCTGTTGAAAGAGAGGGACAGGGCTGGGGAATGTAACTTGGCATGTATATTTCTTACTTTGATAAACAGGTAGTAAAAATTGGTATTGAAAAAGAAATGTCATAGAAAAATATTGTTTAGTTATTCTCTTTAAGCCTCCCTTGCCTTCCTCATTTAATCTTTTGGTATAAGGAAGTATGGGATTGCTAAGCGATTTGCAGATTTATATGAGTTTGGAAAGATTAATGCATATCTAAGTAGTCTAAAGAAGAGTTGTCATTTTATTATCATACAAGAATGACCACAAAAATGTCGGTCTGACTATGTCAGGCAGCAGGGGCAGGCCACAATATGAAGTCTACCAGGTCTAGAGGCGCAGGGATGAGGGATAGCACCAGCTGAGAGCAGGGTGCTCAGCATGTGGGGTGGGCATTGTGACAAGGAGCAAGGTGCAGACCAGTGAGGTGGACCTCAGGCAATGCCAGGGATGGTGACAACTTCAGGAAACCCTCCCCGACTTCCCCCAGAGATGTAAAACAAGGAAGAAACAAGGAAGCAGTGTTTTTTTTCCCTGATAGAGGAGAGAAACCTGAATTGATTGAAAACAACAACAAAAACTTGGAATCAATTAAATAAATTTTCTTTCATCAGATAGAATAGGGGATTAAAATAGATTGAGTTACAGTCTATTAACTTTCTCCTGATGGTGATATATGTGACAGCAGTTAATTGCAGGAGGTGGGGCCGGGGTTAGTAAGGTGACTGCAGAAAACTACTCATTACCAGCACTGCACTCCAGTATTAGATCCCAGCTGGGTCACCTGAAGGATCCTCACTATGGGTGGCAGAAGAGATAGTACCAGAAAGCAGACCAAGAGAAGTACTTGGGCCTTTTAAGAAAGGTATGAATTACCTAGACCTGGGAGATGGGAAAAGATCTACCCAGAAGAGGAATTGAGCTTGGTCTTGAAGAATGGCAGGACTTAACCCTATTTAGGTTTTATTATATATAAGTAATATGAAACTGGAAGCTTATCTATCCCATGACAGGGATGATGAGAGAAAAATTAAAATTTTAAACACATTTTTTTAATTTTTAATTTTTTTATTGTTTGTTCTATTTAGTTATACGTGACAGCAGAATGCATTTTGATTCATTGTACACAAATGGAGTACAACTTCATTTCTCTGGTTGTACAGGATGTAAGTCACACCACTCGTGTAAACTTACAGGTACATAGGGTAATGATGTCTATCTCATTCCACCATCTTTCCTTCCCCTGCCCCTTCCCCCTCCCCCTTTTCCCTCTACACAATACCAAAGTTCCTCCATTATTCCTTACTTCCCTGCCCCCCTGTTATGTATCAGCATCCGTTATCAGAAGAAACATTTGGTCTTTGTTTTTTTCAATAAATGTTTTATTTTTTAATTATCCTTTAAATTTTACAAATTTGGTTGGGGTACTGTGTAACCATTTGAGATATATATATATCTCAAATATATATATTATATATTTGGTATATATATATATATATATATACCAAATTAATGATTAAGTCAGGGTACTTAACACTTTCATTCCCTGAATTTTTTTGATTAACAACATAATGATTGTATATATTTATGGGATACAATATGGTATTTCAGTGTGTGTGTATGTGTGTGTGTGTGTGTGAGTGTGTGTGCTCACAATATGTACTGGTCCAATCAGGGTAATTAACATCTCCATCTCTTCATCATTACTTTGCATTTGGATGCTTTGAGCTCTTCTCTTCAATATTTCATAGAACATGTACTAAGTTATTGTGAACTCTGGTCCCTCACTGTGCTGTAGAACACTAGACTCATTACTTTAGCTACTGGTGTTTGGTACCTTTTGTCCACCCTTCCACTAAACCCTTACCCCCAATGCTTCCCAGTCTCTAATAATCACTCTTCTACATTTGGATCAGTCAATCAGTAAAATTTAAGTACATGTAAGAATTCATAGTAATATTACTAGATAATACATGCTACTTCCAAAGAAATTACTAAGATATTAAAAAATATTTAAAATCAGACAATTGGAAATATTTATATGCTATATATATATCAGGAGCTTTATCACTGGTAGCAAATAGCACAACACATGAATAAATCCTTTAAGCTTTTATAGTAAAACAACACATTGAAAAAATTGACTTTAAATAATTCTTAAGATAAAATTCCTATCCTCTGTTTCTGTTTTCATCTTTAATCAAAATTTGTACTTGTCAAAACAGTCTGTTGTTTAAAAAGAAGAAAATTACTGTTCCTGTTTTTTCTTTGAGGAGGGTTGCTTTTATTCGAGTAAAGATAAAAGTGCTAGTTCTCTGTTTCATCTGGTGCACTATCTTCTGATTCACAGAAGAGGGACATGGGAAAGTTAATGAATGATGGCGAGTACAAGTTTTTCTCTGCTGACTTCCACGCTGGTTCTTCTTGAAGTTCCTGGGTAATTTTCACTAATCTAGCAAAATTGCCTTGGCTTTTCTAATGTCATCTCTCAGTCTTAGTGTGTAGTTTTAAGTGTATTTAAAGTAACATCTTATTTGAGGGGGAAGAGACACTGGATTTATCTGAGGTCAAAATTGTCAGGTGAAAAAAGTGGTAATTCTAACCAAAGAAGGATGTCCTGTTATTTTTCTAGCCTCATTCATAATTCAGATACATTTAAGTCTTTGAAGATTTGTGCAAACAGGTTTGGGTAGGTAAGTGCAGCCATGACCCTGCATGGTTGATAATTTCTCTTCCAGTATTTCTTTCCACTTAAGAACCATTTTGAGCCCCCTAGTGTGCTGGGCACTAGGGATATTACAAATGGACAAATATTGCCTTTATCTTGATTGGATTATATTTTAGTGAGGAGATAGAATACCAACAACAAGAAAAGAGACATACACGAATAAAACAAATGATTATAGACTGTGATAAGAACTTCTAGGAAATTAAAGGTGTTGTGTTGGTTCAGTGGTTAAGAAGGTTTCCTTTGAGTATATTTTGGTTGGTATGTGAAAAATCGAAAGCAGACTGACATGTAAGAGTTAGATTATGGGCATTCTAGACAAAGAAGACAGCAGGTACAAAGGCCCTGTGGCCCATGAGCCACTAATTTACTGTGAAATCCTAGTACAAGATGGCTGGAGGGGGTCAGCAAGAGCTAGGTTATGTGGAGTCTTAGGCCACAACATGGAATTGGGGCATGATTATTGGTATGATAAGAGACATGAAAGTACCACTGTAGCAGATAGGTTAGTGTCTCTCTCTTCTCTCACCTTCTGCACCCTCCTACTCTGTGATGTGTTTTCCCTTGTGGCGCCCAGCTTCTAAGCCCTAATTGCTCTCAGGTTACTGGAACAACTTTGCCCTTCAGCATAGAGAGACAGAAGCAAGTGCCTCAGTGAGTGCCATCCCCCAGCCCTTGACCCTTGACCTTTGACCTCCAAATGAGGGGCCATGACAACTCAGCTCCCTTGCTTTCAGTCTAACTAGGACTGCTCTGAGTTGAGGTGTAACTTATACTCAGGAGAGACCCTGTGGGTTGGGGCAGAAGCCACACTCTTGGGGACTTGCCTAAGATCTCACCCCAGCTTGACTTCCTCCCTCTTCGCTTGCTTCCCCCACCACCTCCAGGGTTCTCCTGGGAGCTTTTCCCTAACAAACCCCCTGTATGTGAATCCTGGCAGCAGGTCGGCTACAGGGCTCCTCTGCGCTTTAAAGCACGAATTGTGCAGAGATGGTTTAAGTCAACCTTTTCTTGTCTGGGTGTCCGTGGACACGTGTCCTGCCTGCCTTGTACCACAGTTTCTTTCGCATCGTTCAACCTGATCTTTCAGTGACTGTTTGTTGAAGGCCTGCCTTGTGTCGGGCATTGTTCTAACACTGGAGGTTCAAGTGAACAAACCACAGAGCCCGTAGTACTAGCAGAGCTCAGGTTCCAGAGGGGGAGGCAAAATAATAACCAAAAGAAGCTAAACAAGTTCATCAACAAACAAATAACATCGTTTTCAAGAAAATGATAACTTAGGGAACAATAGAACAGAGCGAAGGGAACAGGGGTCAGGTGGGGGCAGGAATGAGCATCACGGTTTTCAAAAGGGTGATCTCTTTGGGAAGGTGTCAATGGAGCCAGTACAAAGGTCCTGGGGCTCAAAGCCGTGCAAGTTGGCACAGAGGGCAGCAAACAGGCCAGGGTGGTTGAGGCCAAGTGGGGAAGGGAAGTGTAGTAGCAGGTGGGGTCGGAGATGGAACAGAGGGCCAGAGCCTGGAGCACCTCTTAGGCCATTGTAAGGACTTTGGCTTTGACTCTCAAGGAGATTGGGAACCACCAGGGCTCTTTGCACAGAACTGTGACTACTCTGAGTTAGGATTTTAAAACGTCTTTCCAGCTGCTGTGTTATGAATAGTGTGGCTGTGTGGAGCAAGGGGTATAGGAGTTAAAAGTAGGCTCTGCATTACAAAGTTAAGAGGTTTAATGAGTTTGCATAAGTGAGTATTGACATCATTTTGCCTATTATTGCTTTTTTATACTGTCTACAGTAGCAAATAGGGTGATTTTATTAAAAAGTCCTTTGCTTAGTGTCACTTTGATACTCTGCTAGAGGTATGAACATTTATTTACTTTTCTAGAAGAGACGACTAGTTAAATTAGGGCCCCAGAAGGGAAGAGAATGTCCCTGATCACTGACTTAAAATGAGTGGATGTTATGGTTTGGGTGTCAGGTGTCCTCCGAAAGCTTACCTGTGAGACAACGCAAGAAGGTTCAGAGGTGAAAAGATTCGGTTATGAGAGCCTTAACCCAATCAGTGAAGTAATCCCTGATGGGATTAGCTGAGTGGTAAAGGAAGGCAGGTGCGTGTGGCCGGAGAAGGTGGGTCATGGGGGCGTGGCTTTGGGGTCTATATTTCTAGAACTGGGCTGTCTCCCTCTATGCTTCCTGGTGCTGGTTCCACAACACACTTCTCCCCCATGTTCCCCTTGCCTCACGTCCCAAGAAATGGAGCCAACCGTGGCCTGGGACCTCTGAAACCATGAGCTCCCAAATAAACCTTTCCTTCTCTAAAACTGTTCTTATCAGGTCTTTTAGTCACAACAGTGAAAATGTGGATTAAAACAGGGAATTCACCAGATCTCTACAGCAGGCATTTGTTCTGCTTTGACAACACATGGGAGAAAATGTGATTTTGAGTTGAGGTGAAATGGGAAATATGAGGTGCATTTTGGGGCACACTGCTTATTTCATTATTTCCTAGAGCAGATGCAGTTTGAACAACTCAATGATTGAATTAGGTTTTACTTGGAAATTCCAAATTACTTGGAAGCACCTCTACCTTGGAAGGTAAAGAATTTCCCCTTGGTTTCTGAAGTCAGAATTTCAATAGTGAAGAGGTAGAGACACTTCAGGCATGTACTCTAAGTAAGAAAGCATGAAAATGCTTTACTTAGGTTCTGAAACCAAGGCCTGGGCTGGCTTCTCAGCTTCTGTTCTATGACGTTTTACTTTGTGATTGGAAGAGTCCCTCTGCCAAGGCAAGAAGCTGCACACCAACCATCGGGGGTGAGCACAAGCATCAAAGTATAGCTACAAATGCTCTAGGTGTTCGTGGGTGACTGAGGGATTGCTATTAGCCTGTTCAGTCCCCAGACCTTGGGACCTGGGGTATTGAGACCTCAAAGGAAGAAGAGGTTGTGAAATCAAATAAATGTGTGGAGAAGTGAGGATAAGTCACTCTAGATGATGGGAAGAGCACAGGAAAAGAAGGAAAGGTGGGAATGGAGGATTCTACATAAGAAGGATAAGACACATTGTTAGGTTTATGGAAAGTGTTGTTGGAGAGAAAATGAGAAACCAATTAAAACAAGGAGGTGGGGGTCTCTGCAGATAACACACTTATTTTCAGTGCTGGGATTCCAGCACCAAGGAGCACTTTCTGGTCTGAGATTTTAAGCTTCATTTAGTAGACACCGTCTAAGGGATAAGCCCACTGAAATTGATGGCAGTCTATTCTCACTAAAATTAAAAGGAGGAGATGAGACAGTCTGAGAAGTTGAAAGCAGTGTATGCAGGGTACTATGACGGCCTCATGCTTTGTTTGTAAAGCACATTCTTGTTTTTACTTATTTATGATTTTTAAACAAGTTTTTCAGGTTTCTACCTATTCTGAAACTCCACATTTAAAATGTAAAATCCCTAGAGACAGACAACAAAGATCAATAATTCTTTGTTATTATCAAGAGTCATGTGAATGATCTGCTTGAAACTGAATAGGAAACGAATCCTCTTTAGGTATCTTTCAGTTTAAAAAATATTGTTGTCTAAAATTTGGTTTTCTTTTTTTTTCTTTTTGCCTTTTTAGCTAAAGAATGGTTTCTGAAATATTTATGAGGGAACCCAGTTATAATTAATGGCAGTATACTCTGCTACAGCATCAATTTGTTACCGTCCTGGTGACACCAAGTCCAATTAATATCCCTGAGGGATTCATCAAGTGTCTGCTGTTCTGTCATCTAACTGAAGACCAAAATATATGATTTTTTTGTGATCTCTCTGGGAACAAAAATAAAACCCTACTATTTGATGAAAAATATATTCTCTGCAACTGAGTTTGCTTTATTCAGCTCTGTAGAGTACTTTCAACAAATAGTGGTTCAATGAGTGAGTGATGGGTACATGGATTAATGGATGAATAGATAAAAGCAAGGATGAGTAAATTTCCCATGAATTGGCTTTACTCCCACTTCCATCTGACTGGATAAATGGTTTATTCAGAACCATTGTATTCATTGTCTTTCCACCACAGACCTTTCCTGACTTCTTTCCTTTGTTTACATCTTTTACTTCCAACTTTTCTGGAATGCTTCACACCTAGAAGTCAAATAGGCGAACTACTTGTTGTGGTTTAGATAAGAGGTTGCATGTGTGAGACAATGCAAGAAATGAAATGAAGTGATTGGGTTATGAGAACCTTAACCTGATCAGTGCATTACTCCACTTGAATGGATTAACCAGGTGGTAACTGTAGGTTTGTAGGGTATTGCTGGAGGAGGTGGATCACTAGGGTATGACTTTGCTTTTGTATTTTGTCCCTGGTGAGTGGAACTCTCTTTATTCTTGGTGCCATGTTCCTCCATCCTACCTTTCTGCCATGATGTTCTGCATCATCTTGGGTCCAGAACAATGGAACTGGCCATCTATGGATGGAGACCTTTAAAACTGTGAGTGCCAAGTAAACTTTTCCTCCTCTAAAATTGTTCTTGTCAGGTATTTTGATTATAGTAACAAAAAGATGACTAAAATGCCACATTTCCAGCATTTTCAAAGCAGGAGGTTTGTCTTCTCCACAGGTGTGGATATAAAATAAAAGCATATAGTATTTGTTAGGAAGAATTAAATCAGCTCAAAATATTTATTAGTATGTCAGATGTGTCTAAAACAAGAATTCTTGTCAGAAATATTTTAAATGCTTCAACATACTCTAGGGTCTTTCTCCTCCCCATCCTCTTTTCCCTTTTTCTTTTCTTCTTCCTTCCCCTCAACCTCACCTTTCTTATCAAGTTAGATTGCTTTGTTTTTTGAATGTGAATACATTTGTATAAATGGACAGAAACAACTCTTAATAATGTGAGTTTCTCAAATTGAATAGTATTCCATACCAGTCCCTTCTGCATATTAAACGATATGATATATCATGCTACTAGAGTCCTGTGCATTCTCTTTTCCCGAGTTAAGTAACTGACCAACTCTTGGGGAGAAATTTCTTATCACATCACTTTTCACACTCAGGAAACCATGATGCAATAGTCTCTTGGACATGGTTTTTGCTAAGAGCATAAGAGTGGCGAGGAATAATTTAGTAATTTTTATAACATGTTTTCCACATTATTTTTATGTGGAAATTATGTCATTGCAATAGTTTCCTACTGGTAGTAAAGTTGTAGGATAGATTCTGTCTTCACTCTCTTCTTTTCCATGAAATATTTTCTTGTAGGGCCTTTCTAAAACCTTACATATTATTACTACACATCTCCTTTCCTTCTCCCAAGTCACCCCAACACGGAACAGCCTATCTGTTGGGTGGAGAGTTAAAGTTTCACATCTGTGGAGAGAAGCATAGCTTGTGGAGGAAAGAAGGCAGCAAGGGAATTCAACTCCTTCTTTCTAGAGTGGCTGTTATCCTTCAATATTTATTAGTTACTTAACTTTCTAGAAAAGTTAGAATAGGAGGCATGCTCTGTAGTGTGGCTTCGGTGCTCTGAAAAGCCTGCATCACCCAGATGTGGCTTCCTCCATCAGACTTCATACACAGGGTTGACACAACTCCCTGGAGTTACTGCTGGGTGTTTCAGGAATATGAGATGGGTGTGGCTGTCCTCTTGTATTTTATGCTCTAAAAGTGGAGACTGGCATGCTCATACATTGTATAAGGCACAAAAATATTATATTTGAGTGCTTCTGACAGCAGCAACAGATGAAGAGAGTTCACCAAGGTAAATGAGGAAGAACACAGGGGCTTCAGGCATTTCTCATTGGGATGCAACTATCCTAGAAGTAATTTATTAGAGCAGTATTTACTGTTTACAAACTATCCTTCAATATTTATTAGTTAACTTTCTAGAAGAGCTGAGTTGGTGCCTAAGGGAGTGGTTCTAAGGACAGAAAAGTGTAGATGGAGAGGGTGGAGAAGGAGAGGATGCTGCTGGAGGAATACCAGGGAGGAAGCAGATCTGGATTTAGGATGGTGCTATGCAGGAAGGATCTGGGAGGCCACAGGAATCATGTGGGATGGAGTTGTGGAGGAGGGAAAAGGGCAGGAGAGAAGCAGGTGATAAGGAGCAGGCTGTGCTACGAATCAGGGAATACCATTCTATTGAGGTACCTTTCTTCATAGGCTCCGTGACTCAGTGTTACATAACTCCCACAGAACTGCTTCCTCTGGGAGAAGAACAAATGGACACAGCTTTTGACCCTTTATCTAACCTCTTGAAACAACTGGATTCCCTCCTTTATCCATTCTATAGGAAGCAGACCACCCTAAATGATGCTTGATGCACTTTCAATTACTGAGTAATATGGTGCTATCCATGACTGTTGGAGTCATGCTTAAAATATCTCTGCTTTTGATTTTTGAATGATAGTTGAACAGATGTGTAAACATTTTTCTACAGATAATATTCTACCTGGTTTTAAAATTGAAAATCTGTAAAATTCAAATGGATCTGGCAAATTTATCATGACATGGACAACTCTTTTGCTCCTGTTGACAGTATCTCAAGTTGGTTGAACTTTTGGTCCAACAGAGTAGGATTGAGTAGTGTGTTTCCTGATGCCTTCAATAATGGGAAAATGTGTTTTCCCATTTTCATATTTTCAGTCTCTCTCTTTCTCTGATTACTGTACATATATTTACACATAATCAGACATTTTAGTTCTGTTATTTCTGATGGAATATGATTTTTTTCATTGCTATTTGATGTTTTTATTTCATTGCTATTTGATTTTTTTCATTGTAATAGCAAATATATGTTAAAACTTAGATAATTCTATCTTCTATGTCTGATAACTCATTTGGAACCATTTTCCATTAATGTGGATTTGAGGAGACCATGACATGTGATAATACCTTGGAATGTAATAAATTACACCCTGAGAAATCATTTAAACCTATATTTAGATCAACATTTTGAAAAGTGTGGAGGAGAGGAAATCACCATGCGGAGGAGAGAATCTTTTTCAGAAGCAAGTGGGTTGATGTATTTTTATCTTTTTAAAAGTCTGTGACAGTGTAGGCTTGGTGAATGGTAATGAAAGAAACAATACATCACATATTCCTATGTGTTAGTGAAAACTATTGACTGACGATTCATTTTATAAAGTTAAGGATGTAAATAAATATGGATGATATGAACTCATTACTGTAGGACCTAGAAATTATATAAGAAAACATATTCACCATTGAATATAATATTGGCAATAGTTGTCACTGCTAATATTTCATGTCTATCACAACATATGTACAAAGTAGTATTATGTACTTCTTTCAGGGCATTCATTATTTTGAGTATCTTTCTTATATTTGGTAAATTCCAACTCAAATGAGCCTCTTCCTCTCATTATAGAGATACAGATCTTTCCCCAACCTTCCATTTCATCATAGTGCAGGAATTTGACCATTTAGTTTAAGCTATCAGTTTGATGCTAATGGTGAATGAAGTAGGTGCCATGCAAAATCCATCTTGGCTTGCATGAAAGCAGATGTTGCTTCCACTATTTCTGGGTTGGTGGTAGCAGAGGTTTTAGTGGTAATAACCAATGCACAATATTGGTGTCTGTCCTTGATGGGAATAGAAATGGTAACTTGCTATTAAAGAAGCAGTGTGATGTGGTCGTTAAAGTTTCTGAACTTTGGAGCCAAAAGTCTGCCTGGAATTGAATCTCAGATCAACCACATACTATGTTGATCTTGGTCAGTGACTTATCTTCTCTATGCCTTAGTTTTATCATTTATAAATTGGGAATGATAATACCTACTATCTTGGGTTATGAACAATAAATTAGTTAATATTTATAACATGATTAGGATGGTGTCTGGATCATAGTAAACACTTTCAACAGGAGACTATGTCTCCAAGAAAGTAAATTTTAAGGAATCAGTGAGAAAGAGTAAGATTTATTTGAACTTACCCCCAAGACACTAGTCTATTCTATGTATTATTTATAGCTGAAGTTCCTAAACTATAAGCCAAGGTGTCCTAAGCCACAGGACCATGGAAGGATATTTTATATTTGGGTGGGGGGACATGATCCTTGACATCTGTCAAACATGAGAATTCCTAACTCAGAGCAGTTGGAGCTTCATTGGTTTGTGCTATATTTTTTGATAACGTTAGAGCTTTTAGAAAAAAAAGTTTTTTTTCAAAAAAACTTTTTGGCAGATTTACTGTGATCAAATACAAGTACTCTGTAAAAAGTAGTGTGGAATAGGAAGTGAAGTGGAATTTTTAAATTTGATTTCAAGATGTGAGAAGTTGTACAGTGCTCATAGATGCACGCATCTTATTAATAAACAGCTTTGTTTACTCGAGAATAAAATGCAAAGATGCTTTCCTTTCAATAAAGTATATTACTTTTTCAAACAGCTACTAACTTGTTACCACAAATATACTTAACTTGCTTAAACTTAGCTAGTTAATCAAACAAACTGTTGGGTATTTCTTTTGGTCTGAGAGCACTGAAGAAAAATTACTGTGACTTCAGGGACATTGTACAACAAGAAAATTTGAGAACTTCTGAGTTGCACACATTTTCAGCAACAAGCAGAATCCTCAGACCAGCATCTATAAAATAAGGAGAAAATAGTGACAAATGGAAATCATTAGAGTTCCCCCTTGTTGCAACAACAGAAAATCAAAAGCAATATCACTCTCTAGGGAGAATTGCAGAAGTTGTCTCTGTCAAAAAAACATGACAAATGAGGACCCCTGATGCCTATAATATCTCATTTTATCTTTCTTGTTTGTCCAGTAAGGGTGGCCGGTGGGTCATGAAGATGACAACGTGAGTTCAGAGAGCATTTGAGACCACCTCTATGGATTTCTGTGAACATTTCCACTTCAGAACCACATTAAATCAAATGCTCAACGAGAAGATTTTGAGCCAACATGAGTATCATTATTAAAAGGCTGTGAGACAAAGGTGTTACAGCTGGATCATTTGCACTGGCTGTCACAGACGTTGCAATTTAAACAGAGCTCTGCACAAATCACAGGTGAGGGGGACGCCAGAGACATCTCTCCAGGCAGGTCTTAACATCCCAGTGATTGTGAACGCCACAGATCTCCGCATGAATTCTCACTTAGCCCTTGCTTTTTAGTGTCTTGATCCATGAAACTTCTTAGACTTCTCCATCATCTCTGGCTTTTTCTTCAATGTCAGTACTCCATGCTGAAGTGGTTGGTAACTATTTCTTTCATTTAAATCCCTCTTGGCATTTTTCGAGCCTCTCTCATAAGCCATGATTCTTATTTTAAAATTATTATTTTAGCAATACTAATACTGGTTCTGCTTCATTCACCAACAGAATTTCATGGAAATAAGGAATTTGTTCTCTGATCCTAGTAGATGTAAAAACAATAGTGACCCTATTTTCAGAGACAAATGGAGTTCTGGTAGTCTGGACACACAGTAGCAGGCACATAAATGGTCACTATGGTTATCTAGCGTCAAATGTTGATCAGAGACTAGGCTGACAAGTTAGTTGCAATAGGGGATGATAATAGGAATAAAGTGTATAGGATTTGTGGGTGATCCAGTTACTTCTAAGCACATTAGATTATTTAGACAAAGATAATGATGAGATCAGGGCTATGTATTTACAGCTCAGTGTTTAAGTTAAATTTGGAAAACTCTCATTGCCTTGAAAAAAAATCTTTAATGTGCCATAGGGTCTAGATCATGCAAATGGCTAAATTATGACCTCCAGCAACTCCATTATCTCACAAGGTATTTTAAAGTTCAGAAAGAGTGGTATCCTGAAGAGTGAGATGGGAACATTTATGCATATTTCAGATTTTTCTGAGACTCCTTACCAATAGAAACAACCTTCTTTCCCCTGTCTGAGGCAGTTAGCTTTCCCTTAACTGAAGAATTTGTAATAAATTCTCCTGAGGTTTTGTAGGGAAATGCTGACCCTTTGCTACTCTTCTCCCCTAGTCTCCTTCCCTCTCTCTCCTAGTTTCCACACCTGTAAAAGGACTCAAATACAAACAAGTTCCAAGGAGTCAAGATTCAAAAGATGATCTGAGAGAAGCACATTAACACCCAAAATGGTAGTTTATATAAACATAAATGTGGGTGTGTATGTATATATGTATGGAAATGAATCATGCACTAGACTCAGGAGGAAAGAATATTATGTTGGATCAGAGTGATAACAATGTGAGTGTACCAATCAGACATCTGGTTTCAGTATGTTAGCTTAAGCACTTGAGAGTGGTTATGACAATTTGCATGGTTATGTGACTACAATTTGGACCCAACAATTTCATATATTAAATGAAGATGAGATGCCAGAATGTTCTTATGTTCTTTAGAGAAAAGTAGGAAAAAGTTTAGGGAAATAATAATCTGACTGAATTTAATATAGAGTCTGCCTAGCTAGTCCCTATGTCTTCTAGTTAGACCCAGGAGGATCTAAAGAGCGGTATGGGAGTGGTCTCCCACTCCTAGTCATCCTGCCGGCAGCTTCTGCTGCTCTGCAGAGCTGCCTGAACCAAATTTATTCAAGCAAGGTGTCACATACTCAAGTCCTTCAGAAATAAAGTTTTGTGATACCCCATCAGGTGAAGACATCAATCAACTGTGTTGCCAACTTAAAGACAAAAAAATACACAATATGAAGTGTGAAAGAAAAACCATACATATCAACTATAGCTTTATGCTTGAAGTTGTGACAAATAATATGTACATAAACACATGTTTTGACTTAGTTTTCTTTTTTAACCATTTCCTGTATCCTATACTTTTCAAATATAGTTTGCTGATGGTAATTTTAAAATCCATGTATTATAAGTAAGTTATAATGGGATCAATAAGTGAAGGAGGAATAAACAGAGCCCAAGGATCTTGGACTTGGAGCTGTACACAATAATGAATATAGTTGCTTGGAGGTTTATTAATGGAAGAAGGATATGTGAGGAGGTTGAGATGCCAAAGGAATGGACTGCAAAGGATATTTTTCATTCTTTTTGGCTTCTCTTTGGTTTAGCCTTTTTAAACTTGGGGAAATTGCTGTCTAATGAATAGGACTCTCTCACTATGAACTCACTTCTCCGGTTTCATTTTACATAAATACAGATTTGTGATCCAGACTTCCCCAGTTGGACATGCCCATGCCAGTCTTTATAGGGGACTATATGTAAGAAACAAGGGCCATGCAAAATCCATTCTGGTGGGATTGACAGAAGATTAACAGATCCAGTTTCTAGAGGCAACAACGGTTGGAGTTCTAAAGGCCACATCCTGTTCCCAGGGACGAGGGCAATGCAAACTGCTGTGTCCAGGCTGTGTGGGAATAGCTGTCTTCCAAGTGCTTCTCCAGCACTTCTGTGGTCTGAGTTAGACTACATAGTCTTTAAGTGTGTTGCTCTGGTCTTCCTGTAGCTCATGTCATTGCTTAAAAATATTTAATAAATTGTATTTCTGCTTATACTAGCTAGAGTTGGATAATGGTTTCTTATAAGTAAGAATCTCATGAGTAGGTGATTTTCATGTATCTCTTTACTCTTTCTAATTATTGTGTAGGGTACACTTTATCATCCCTATTTCTGTGATAAAACAAATCTCTTATAACAGATCATATGACTTTTAAGAAGACTAAGGAGTTGAACTCGTGTATGAAGTTTATAGTTTGTATTTGCTAATGTTCACTTATAATTGTCTGTGGGAATGTTACATAGATATATATTACTGTTCAATTATAAACAGTAGTGAAAATGCCAATAACTTAATTGCATTTATGTCTAGTTTTAGTTTTCTAGTTATTTTTACTTATATAGCTTCTGCATAGTTGTGAGTCATAAAAGATAATTATTTTGGTCCTGTTACATTTAATATATTTTATTCTCTGGGGCTTGAAATACCCTCAAATTTCTCAGTAGTATCCTTATGCAAATATTTAATTAAGCAGTCTCTTTGTACCATTCCATTTTTTTTTTAACCAGGATTCCTTTTCTCAATGTTTTATTTACCTCTATATTTTTTCCTTAGATAGATTTTTTTTCCTTAGACATGAAGCATAGCTTTGAAAATGAATACATTTGGGGATACAGCTGCCTTTGTATATAACAGAAGGCAATAAGGAAGTGTAAAAAAATATGCTAAGTCCAAATGGAGTGACAAAACAAACCCACAGCTGTGCTCATACTAAATCAGAAGCTGGTAACTTCACTCACAGCCAGTTGGTTACAATATGAACATATTTTTATAATTTTAAATTCTATTTTGCAGTTTTAGTTGTTGGGGGCTATGCCATGCGGACTACGCCAAGATGGCACCTGGCATCCAGCCAGAAGTTGTTTTGGTCACATCTGTGGTGAGGAGGTTAATTAACATAAGCACACTCATTGGCCGTATTCAATTAAGTCCACGCATACAATGCATGCACATGTGTTCTCGAGTGCTCCTGATCGTGCCTGCTCGTTTTGACCTTTACCATGATTGGGCAGCTGGCTCCTCATTTGATCTTCGCATCATTGGCGTCAGCCCTACCCTTCACCTCCTGGAGGGGATATAAGCCGGCTCTCCTCGAGCGCCGGGGTTCCAGGTTCGAGGTTCTGGTTCCCGGGTTTCCTGAATCTACAATAAACTGTTCCAAATTCAAGAGCCTCGCTATTCGTTTGTCTCCCACGCCAAATTGACTCCGCTGGACGGCGTCATTTAGTAATAATGGGAGCCATTTATGTGGGCATAAAGAAGGTAATGAATATACTTTGTAAAGGAACATATCATGTAATCAAAAATATTTTCTATATTGCTTCATTAATATTTATGCTTACATATGCAATATTGTGATATTTCCAATGCCTAAATACATATTGTGCATACACAATTTATGATGAGAGTTTAAGAGAATTAGAGTATTCTCTTTAAAGCCCAGCAGAGCAGACCTGTTATTATTCACTTTAACAACCTTTCTTATGATTATGTCAAGCTACCAAGTGGTAAGGAAAAAAGACTATGTTTGGTATAAAAGTTCTCTAACACATTGTATTACTCTCTTTTGCCTTATCTAGGTGAAAATTGCATTTGAGAAAAAATTGTGACAATATCTTGATTCATCATTAAATTTACCATTTAGATGCACTATTAAAATTTAGTAGATGACTGCAGAGACTAGCAAAATTCTTCACATTCATCATTCATTTAGCCCCTTAGGTGTGTAAGGCACTGTGTCAACCATCTCCTGAATAAATTGGGCAGAACGACTCACTGCAGCACTGAGGGCAGAAATTTAGACCTCAAGGCAGTGTTAGCACAGGTAGACCTAACAGCTTCCCCTGCAGACTAAACTAACAAGCTCAAAGAGCCCAGAGGCCACGCAAGTGCTCCCTCTCAGTCAGAAGTCAGTTGAATATTCACTCAGATTTGATTTTCATTTCCGACAGATTCTGGTTGAAGATTCTTCACAACATGTTATGATCCCTTCAAAGGCAGTGGTCAGTCAGAAGTATTTTATCTTCTTTGATAGAATTGCACTGACCTGAACTGTGAACCCCCAGCCTGGTGCACCTTCAGCTCTGTGAGCCAATACACCTGGTGTTCACCTTTTACTGAAAATGTTCATATTTGCAAATGATACATTCTCCCTGAATTTCAGAGATCCTCCCCAGGTAGATGACCCCTAGATTTATATTTCTATCTTTGGTCTCTTCCCTGAGCTTCTTACCCAGCCAACAAATACAGTAGAAATTCCTTTGTCAAACTGCATCTTAACCTTCAGGAGAGTAAAATAATAACTGCAGGCAGCATAGGTTCAAAAGCTGGCCACATGATGGATGGCAACCAGAGGGAAGCTTTATTCCTCATGTTTTTGTAATGACTAACCCCATCTCTTCTTCTCTTTCTCTCTCTCTCTGGCACTGGAGATTGAACTGAAGGGTGCTTAACCCCTGAGTCACATCTCCAGTACTTTTAATTTTTTTATTTTGAGACAGGATCTAGCTACATTGCTTAGGGCCTTGCTAAGTTGCTGAGGCTGGCCTCCAACTTGCGATCCTCCTGCCTCAGCCTCCAGAGTTGGGATTACAGGTATGCTCCACTGCACCAGGCTCTTCATTTCTTCTTTACACTCAGTAGGAGGTTACATATTCAAAGAGTATAAAACGCTTTCATGAAAAATATGGAACAAAGGTATGCCTTCATTAAAACCAAGTTTGTGAATTAGAGATGTCACTGCTATGGTTGTGCTTTGAGGGGCTATAACCTCCATCTTGCTGAGGTTGTGATAGAGGATGGAAAGTTTCAAAAAGCTGTGATGGGACAGGGTGTTACTGCAGATATTACAAGACACAGGTGGCCAGATATGAGATGAAACCAAACTGAATGGAGAAGAGGAAGAGGGGCAACCATAAGATATTTGATTACCTTACAACTTCAGCTAAATCACCTCCTGCTCATGCCATATCCAAGAGATAAAGGACTTCCACATGTTGAAGTCTTTTTGCTTTGGTTTATATAAAAGCTTAGGTGTGTGACTTCTGTACATTCCTACAGCCCATTCCCTTCCCTTCTGCTGTCATTTTTTCTTCCACCACCATCACATTTCTGTTTCTGCTTTTTTTCGTCTCATGATTTTTGTCCAAGTGCCAAATGCCAAATGAAGACAGGCATTGTGTTAGGCACCATGGGAGAGGGCGCCAGAAAAGGAGATAGAAGGGATGTCACTTCTTCAATTACATAACCTTCATTTTAGGTGCCCATTCATGCACTCATTCTCCTCCCTGTGCTCACCCAAGAAGCCTCTTGTCCAAAGTAAAGAAGAGCAGCATCGCATTGGCAGACCTGGTATTCCTCCTCCAGAGAAGAAACTTAGGTCCATCTGTGGCATTTCTCTTCTTTGAAACCCTTTTATACTTTGCTACTCGTCATAGTGTGGCAGTGGTGGTGAGAAATTCCTTTGATCCTTCTCATGGGGAAGGTGTGAACAATTTGTTCTGGAAGCAGAATTTTGGAAAGAGGGTAAAGAGTATCCATGGGGCACCAATGGAAAGAATAGATAAAGTCAATTTTAGAAGTAAAGTGCTTAGATATGAAAACATTTAAAATAAACCATCATCTGTAGAAATAACTGATAATTACAATTTTGTAGTAAGAACTTAGGATTAGAAAAATGTTGAAAAAACAGTTGAGGAAACTGAGACTGAAAGAGGTTAGGTAAGTTATTCAAGGTCAATCACAGAGGTTGTGAGTGGTGGAGGGGGGAGTCAAACCTTGGATTGACCACACAACTCCCGTACTTATCCACTGAACATAACTGCTTTGCTTTTTGAACATATAAACTATTAGGCAGATATTATAAAGGGCTGTCAGCAATTGGAGGAGATTAGACATGTCAGATGTGTTCTGTTTTCTCAGATTTTTGTCAGGTGCTCTGTGATGACGTGTTTGCACTGAGTGAATGTTTCATGGAGTAGCATGGTACCACCAGCCTACAGAGGGGAGAACACCCTGGTCCTCACCACAGTGGTTTTCCTCTCATGAGTATAGTCCCAACTTGAGCTTAATGGATACTATCCTCTCAGTAGAAGGACTTAGACCTGTACAGGAATGGGGACACTCACCAAAATCTCGAGATATTTAGCAGTGTGACCAGAATGACAATAAATTATACCCACACTGAATGTTTTAAGTCTGACATCTTTAAAAACAGATTTATTAACTGTGAAAATATTTTATTGTATGACTACAGCATGCTCTGCTATTTTAAGAAAGTACCCACATGTAAGTGTTTGCAGATGGTTGTCTCAAGAAAACTACTAAAAGTTCATTTCACAGCAACTGAGTTTCTCTGGTACCATAGATTAATTTGCAGGAAGTGGAAGCATAAAGTACATTTTAGAACAGGAGTCATACATGTCAGATGGTCTGAAAATTGAGAGAGTTAGTATAAATTGCTTTGTTTTCTATATACTCTATATGAAAATATCTTATATAGTGCATTCTATAGCTAGAGAGCTCTATTTTCTCCCAACAATTTAAAATAAAGGACTTAAAAACATAAAATTACCCAGAGGGCAAAAGGAATGTTACTTTATTGCTGCTGAATTCATGAATCTATTAGGGAAACTCATTTTAATCTTTAGGTTTAATATGTCCTCTTTACTGAGAATGAGACTTTTCTTTGTGTCTACAATAGAAAAATGACACCAATTTAGTTCTGTACTTTGCCAATCCCCACTTGTCATATTTCTTGAATTATCTCAGTTGTCCATCAATTTTGCCAAGGAAGAACAGGAAATTGAGCTGTGGGTTGGGTCCTGTTAAGGATGTATACAGATTCCTGTAAAACATTCATAAGAGTATAGCTCTTATTCTTTTCTGTAGGATGGTGGTTCTATTCTGTGTGTGTGTGTGTGTGTGTGTGTGTGTGTGTCTTTAACTTTTGGAACAATATAAGCAGTTTTATAGTCACGAAGACCCCTTAGAACATTCTTACCTTTATAGCCTTGATGCTCTTGAAATTTAGTTTGTAGTTCTTGAGCTGAGCTAATTGTCTGAGGTTATAGCACTTTATTGATAGTTTTGCATCTACAAGTGGATATTCTGAATTCTGCCCAAAGTAATGGATTGACATTGGCAGTTAATTCAAGGCTTAAAAAATTAATACAATCCGCAATTTTAATGGTACAAGGAAATTTAAAGGTCTCTTAGTTCAACAAATTTATTTTGCAGATGAGAAAACAAAGATCCAGAGAGCTGTTAGGTTTTTTTGAGGGTCACATGGCTGGTTAATGGCAGAACGAGTATCAGAACAGAGCAGATCATTTGTCTCAAAATTCAAAGTGTTTCTTTTTAAGTCATAAAATGTTAGGGCATAGTTAAAAGTCCAGAGAATAATATGACTAGCTCTCATGTATCTACCACACACTTTTGTCACATCTTACATATAATAACTTCTTTTATTTTTTAAATAAATGAAACAGATCAATAAGCACCTTTGTGTAATTTTTTTCAGATAATATTATCTGCCTTCCAAATTTACTATGTTATGTGAAGATGCAAACCAGTGTATATTTGTATAATATGTATAATTGTTTTAATGATTTACAATTGCATAGAAGTAGAACCACACCATATGCATTCTAGGGAAACTTGCTTTTCTTGCTTGCTTGTATTGCTTGCTGTTGCTTTCAAGATTTTTTAAAATGTTGGAATGTATAGTATGATTCATTCATTTTTGCTGCTTTCCATATTGTAAATATCTTACAATCTGTTGATACATTTGCCTGTAGATGGATATACAGATTTTTTAAAACTTTCTGTATTACAAACCACGCTGTAATAAATATTCCTTATACGTATCTCCTTGTGCACAAGTGTGAGAATTTATTGGCTAGATACTTAAAAGTTAAAATACTTCAACATCACACATTATTGCCGAATTACCCCACAAAGTGTTACACAACAGTGTTAAGCAATGTTAGTCCGACGGATAGAAAATGATTCATTATCACAGTTCTATCATTATTTAATTTTTAATGAATAATGTTGAATATCTTTTCATATGTCTATCAATTAGCCACTGCTCCAATAATATTGGGTAACCAACCACCCAAAATTCTAGAGGCAGTGATTTACTTTTATGGGTCTGCAGCCAACTTGCATGGCTTTACTTTGGGTTACTGGTCTATGAGTCCAGGTCTGTTCCTCGTGTCTCTTACCCTTGATCCGAGACAATGGTTTTCTTGTAGCAAAGGCAAGAACCACAGAGCACAAGCCCCATTACTCAAGGACATTTCAGGTTCCTATTTGTGACCCGTCTGCTTATGACCCACTGCACAAAGCTAGGCACTTAGTTGAATCCACTTCCATAAAGTGGGGAAATAATCCACCGGCTGAGACTAAGCAATGCATGAGAGCATGTAACCACCACAAGGAGGAAGAAGTGTCACCATGGGTTTGATCTACCAACACTCATAACTGGCCTCTGGTTTCGTCTTCTTTATGACTTGCTGCTTTATAGTCTTTTCTCATTTTCTCTTGGGTTGCTTGTCTTTTACTCAGTATGTTGCAAATATTCTTTGTATAATGCAGATTCCGATTTTTAGCAATTACAAGTTTAAGAAACTCTGGCTTGATTTCAGTTTATGATATTTTGTCTTGTACAGAAGTTTAAAGTGTTAACTGCAATCTAAATACTTATCAGTTCTTTGCACAAATTACAAATTTGTGTTTGTTTTTATTGATTTAGAGAATTATCTCTATCCTAAGGTCATTAATGTATTTTTCACTATTTTCTTCTAAAAGAAAGTTTAATTTTTATACTTATGCATGTGATTTTCTTGGGACTTTTATAAATGAATGATGTAGAAATATTATGTTTTTCTATACTCAATACAGTGTATTGGATGGTCTGTCATTTCCTCATTTTGTAATGCATTGTCTGTTATATACCATTTTTGCATAGAAAGGCAGAGAGACAGACAGACAGATACTTTGCATTACTTTTCTTCTCATTGGAGTATTTGTGAAACCCAGTATTAATACCACTTCTCTTACTCATTTTACTGTTATAAGAGCTCTTGATATTTCATATGGTATGGTATTTATTCTTCAAAATTGTGGATAGTCTTGGCTCTTTACACTCTATGCATATTGATTTGAAAATATCTACAAAAAATCACTCTTGATTTTGATTAAAAATGTATTTTACATAGATATTTATTAGTATGGGATTACTATATTTATAATATCATATTTATAATATCATTTCTTTGCATCCTTAATCAAATAATTATATATTCTCCATAAGAGTCTTGAATCTCTTTTGTAGTATTTATTCTTAGGTAACATATTAGCTCTCCATTGTTGTATAATAATTATCACAAACTGAGAAACTTAAAGAAATATCCTTTTATTGGCTCAGTTTGGGTCAGGAGTCAGGGTATAGTTGAGCAGGATTTTCTGCTTAAGAGGTCACAAGACTTCAGTCAAGGTGTCCGTCAGACTGTGTTCTTTTCTGTGGAATTGACTGAGGAGAATTGATTTCTGTTGTCACTCAGGAATTCATCTTCTTGAGGACTTTTCTAGATGATTATTGGCTGGAATTTACCCACACTCCCTAGAGGACATCCCAAGATCCTTGCATGGGTTTTCATAGAATGTTTGCTTCCTTCATCCAGTCAACAAGGAGGTATCTAGACAAACACTGCTGCCAGACAGTCTTAAACGATAAAAGCAATTGCCATTGTCATATTCCTTTGATTAAAACAAGTCAGATGTCCTGTTCACATTCAAGAGAGGAGGATTAGATAAAGACATAAGTATGAAGAGATCAGAAGCACCCATTTAGGGTCTGTCCTCTACTTCATTTTTGCTGGCACTATAGATGGAATCCATGACTTGACTCACTCAACAACTATTCCTGTAGCATGCAATGATTCAATAGCTGAAAATTTCCTTTTCCCAGAGACTGTTGTAAATAGAATTCTAGATGTGATTTATAGTCAGTTCTCATGAATATTACATTAACCAATACCAAACCGCTGCCCTTGGGGGAGACATAGGGTCAGATTCCTAAGAACTTCTTCTAGTCACAGTATTTTTTTGTCAACTGATCAATATATAACTTTGTTTTATGTGTGTTCACTTTAAAGACACCCTATTTAATATATATCATTAATTCATTAATATTGAATGCATGACCAATAGCACTATAACTCATTGCTGATCAAAGTTCCTCTGACACACTTTTTTTCCCCCTAAGGCACATGATAGTCTTTTTTTCTCACTTAGGAACTCTGGACGGTACTTCAGCACCATGCTGGGGAGTCATGGGTCCAAGAGAGTGTGTTTTAAATTTTAAAAATCACTAATGAAAATGCAAAAACCATGACAGTAAATACATAATGAAAAAGACACTTGTCAACGGTATGAAAGTTGAAATAGAAAGGACTATCCCTTTTTCAGTCAAAGCTAGAAATGTGTGCATCTGGTGATTCTTCTTCTTCTTCTTCTTTTTTTCATGTTTACTTATCTGTTCATATCTTTAAATGACTGCAAAAGTGCCCTGAGTGTTGATTTCATGTTCACAAATAAATGTTAGCAAGTAGATAAATTCACAACTATGGAATCATGAATAATGAGGATCAAATGTAATCCACTGTCAATCAGATGAAGTCATGCAAAGGTTGATGCCAAACACAGTCCTACTAGCCTCATCATATACAACACATAGTTCAATATAGGTCTACAAGGGCCCCTCTGGAAAAAAAAATCATTGCAACTCCTTTATGTTCCTCTTTTTCTTTTATCCAACCTGATAAAACTTGTATCCATGCCAAAATCTGAACAGCTAAGTCAGCTGTTTGAGAAGACATACAGCTGTGCAAATTGGAACTTTCAAGGGTCACGGTCTCTGGGTAGTGTCCATTTGCTACTTGATGTCCATCTTCCATCTCTATCCAGTCTGTTCCCTGGAAGTCTGACCTTTATGAAATCCACCAATAGGCCTCTTTGCCCTCTGACTTTCACAAGAGTTCTGCTAATGGAAAGCACCAACAGGAAATCAGAGGGCAGGAGAAAGTTCAGGGTTTGTTTTGGCAATTTCTTCCCTCTCTCTTTGGTCATAGGTTGACAGGAGCTACATTTTTCCACTAAATGTGGCACCTCCTGTCAGGGACCCCTCGTCCTTCAACCTCCTCCAACTAGAGCCATGCAGCTCTCTGAGTTTGGGTGATAGCTGCCTCTCCTTACCCCTGCAGACTGAGGATGGTAATGTCTCTACTGCTGTTAGCCCTGGGAGCTTCTCATTTATCATTCATGTTGGTTTCCTTTAACCTTTTACCTGGATCTTTATAAAAAATTGTATTAGGATTTTCCAGAGATACAGAACCCATAGAAATATATGACTTATTATGGGAAATTGGCTCATACAACTCTGAAGCCTGGTGAGATCCAAAGATCTGCACAGTGAGTCAGCAAAGTGGTAACACAAGAGAGTTGATGGTTTAGTTCTAGTCTGTTATGGTTTGGATGTGAGGTGTCCCCCAAAAGCTCACATGTGAGACAATGCAAGAAGGTTCAGAGGAGAATGATTGGGTCATGAGAGCCTTAACCCAATTGGTGAATTATACCCTGATAAGGATTAACTGAGTGGTAACTGAAGTGGTAGGGTGTGACTGGAGGAGGTGGGAATTAGGGTGTGGCTTTGGGTTACATTGTATCTAACAAGTGGAGTCTCCCTCTGCTTTCTGATGGTCTTGTGAACTGTTTCCCTCTGCCACACTCTGTGATGGGCTGACAGATCTGACTCCATGATAATGTTATAGGCCAGACTCTAAGGGAAATGACTAAACAGACTCCATTTTGCTCTGAGACTCCATGTTTTATAGGAAATAAACTTCTCCCATGGGAACACCCCACCTCTGTACCCATCATCAGTTACTTAGTGTGACATGTTTAATAATATACAATGGCAACTCCTATGTAGTAAAGAATTGCTCTCTTTTGATTCTTATTGCTCCTAAACAATGTACTATGTGAACAGTGATTGTGTGGATGTTAGTAACCATTCTTTAGTTTGTACCTAGGTAAGAGTCATTTTGACCCACTTCCCCCTCTGTTGATGATCTCATGATGTTAGTTTGTAATTTGGAATCATAGCAACAGACACTTATGCTTGATGTGATTTTTGGTATAAGAACCCCCACAACTCTGTGGTTGGGGCTCTCAATAGCCATTTTTTAGGGCATTGTATGAGACAGTCAACAGCTGGCTTAAGAAAGACTCTCAAATTTGGACTTCTCAGTGGTGATTGGTCTGTTCTTAAGTTGCACCCCATAACAACTCTTCCGCCATGATTTTCTGCCTCACCTCAAGCCCGGAGGAATGGAGCCAGGATTCTATGGACTAAGACCTCTGAAACTGTTAGCCCTCAAATAAACTTTTCCTTTTGTACAATTTTTCTGTACAGAATTTTTTTCCTTCTGAACAATTGTTCTGATGGGGTCCTTTGAGTCACAACAGCAAAAAATATGATTAAGACATAGTCTAAGTCTGCAGGTCTGATGGAATATGATGGTGTAGTTCCAGTCCAAAGGCTAGCAGGCTCAATACTCAAAAAGAGCTGTTTCATTTCAAGTAGGCAGCCAAAAGTTGATATCCCCATTTGCAAAAGCAGTCAGGCAGGAAAATTTTTCTTACTCAAGGAAGGATGGCTCTTTTTGTAGAACAAAAAGAGGTCTTCAATCCATTGGATGAGGCCCAACCCAGTAAGGGATGACAGTCTACTGATTTAAACATTAATCTCCGAACACAAATACCCTCACAGAAACATTCATGTTTAATCAAATAACTGAGTATTTAGCCCAGTCAATATGATAGGAAATTAGCCATTACAGAAGTCTTTTATAAAAACATCAATCCAACAATAACTCTGAATCTACTCTTTTCTGCAAAGATTATGACTAATAATGGCTTCTGACTTCGGGTGGGCTCTCAAGGTTGAAGATTTGGTCTCTTGCTTTGTCGCCTAGTAATGTTTCTCTCTCTCTCTCTCTCTCTCTCTCTCTCTCTCTCTCTCTCTCTCTCATTACTTCTTGTTTTTCTACCTAGCATATCTTCCTTTACCTGTTCCATAACTTCTAGTCTTTCCTGGAGTGTCTTCTACCACCCACCATTCTTCCCATTCTACATGTTCTCTCTGGGTGAGTTCATCAATTCTAATGAACCTGTTTTTACTCTATAGATTGATAACTCCAAAATCTGCATTTCTCTTCTGTTCTGGACTCTGCTCTAATAATCCTTTCCCATTTACTTATTCCAGAATCCTGAAAGTCATTTATAGACTTCCTTCTGTGACCCCATCACTTCAAATCAGTAAAGGCTGTTGATTTTCTCCTAAATATTTTATGTGTCTCAATGCTCCTAGCCCATCCTGCTTCCATACCATGCTCTCTTTGCAATGACTGAGTGACTGGAGTTTTGCTACCAGTGTTCTAACTGCTGATACCCATGTGCCACCTTGGAATGATATCCAGGGCCCAGCACTGCTTAGCAAATACTGCATACTGTTGACATATCTGATGATAAAAGAAAAATCTTCCACACAGCTGTGAGAATGGTTTTTCTAAATAAATGTCTGACCATTTTGTTCTCCTCCTTTAAAAAGATAAAAATACAGCTTTAAATTAAAAAAAAAATTATAACATATAAGACCCTTTGTCACCTGCTTCTTTGGTCTCTTCTACCACTCCCCAACTCTTAGACTATGATTATTTATAGAAAACCAAGCATCATGGAAGCATCTCACACTGCTCCACAGTAGAGGCACCAAAATCTACTAGAAGGGTTTTGTTGTCAAGTGGACTCCATTTCAAAAACTTTGGCTGAATGACCATGGATTAATCCCTTAGCCTCTCTGAACTTTGATAGGTGTAGATAGTTCCTACCTTGCAGGATGGTTGAAAGGATTAGAAAATAAGTATCTACACAAATTGATGAGAACATCCTGTCTGTTCTTTACAGCTTGTGTTCCTTTGTATCTTTCTTTCTCATCTTATTTTTAAAATGCTGTTGCTCTGTATCTTGGTCCGTATTGTGCTGCTCTGACACGATACCTGAGATTGGGTGATTTATAATGGAACCAATCCCACTCATGAGAGCGCAACCCTCACAGCCTAATCACCTCAATATTTTCCAACAGCAACTCAATTTCAACATAAATTTCAAACCATAGCATCGAGGTTAGCAGCATTGGTTCCTACTGTTCAGAATGGCCTTTGAAACTTTCTTTTCTTGGTTGGTTCTACTTTTCCTTCAAGATGAAAGTTGATATTTATCTAAGACAAAAAGCCTTCTCTAAATACCAGATGGGGCCAAATGTCTCTTCTCTATTCCTTTAATTCCTTCAAGACACTTGGACAACTTCCTCACAGCTTGAGCAAACATTCACAGGAAATTCTGTGAATATATTAAAACCACAGAGTTATATGACTGCTTCTCTCATTTGCTTGTGAGCTTTTACAGGCTAATTTGTCTTTAACCTAGCACTAACAGCACATCTCACATATCATCCATACTCAGGACATTTACAGGACTAAATGCAAAACTAGGAAACAAATGAAAAATGAACAATTTCATTAAAATTTTAAGATATGATATTTTAACACATAGGGGAAAAAAGGCAGACACATGACTACATCCAGTTTTCAGTTTGCAAATAACTACTTACAAATTATTTTAAAAGCTTTTGGTTTGAGATGACATGATGACATGGAAGATTAATTTAATAGTCTGCACTTCTTTGTCTTGGGTTGACTTCAGAACACTAAAAGTCCTGCTCTCTGGGGACTGGATGACTGAATAGAGCCATGGATGTGTGGGGATCTATGTTTTTAAGAAACAATAGCTGTGTTAGGAGCTTAACAGAATTTAAAACCATTTTTGGTTACTTTTTCTTTTTCTTTATTTGAACAGACTGATTCTTTTTGAGTTATATTTTGAGTAGGACCTTCTTTTGTCTGTATTTCTGATATTATTCTCACACACAAATAAGAAAATGTTCAAAAGCCATGAATTATCTGTTTTATATAGAAGACTATAGTGCAATTTTATTTTTGTATGTTTATTTATTAACTATAAAGAATGCTGACTTGCAAATGAAAAATGTAGGTCTTCCTTCTGTTTTTAATGCAGACTCCTTTATGACTCAAGCTGTCTTTGGCATGTGTCACATTGAGCTCAGATACATGCGTGGAGCTTAATGATTACTGAGTCATTAGAATAGGTCAGGTTTATTAGATTAGAAAATTACATATAATCTTCAAAAGAACAACTGGACTATTTATTTTTTGGTTTTCTAGTTTGTAACTTCTCCTCTTCCATGTCCTCCTCCTCCTCCCTCTTCCTCCTTCTCCTTCTTCTTCCTCCTCTTATCTTCCTCTTCCTCTTCCTCCTCCTCCTCTTCTTCTTCTTCTTCTTCTTATTATTATTATTATTTTGGTAGCAGCGATTAAATCCAGGTGTGCTTACCCACTGAGCCACATCAACAGCTGTTTTTTACTTTTTATTTTGAGATGGGTTCTTGCTAAGTTGCTTAGGGCCTCATTAAGGCTAAATTGCCTGAGACTGTCTTTGAACTTGTGGTCCTTATGCCTCAGCCTCCTGAGTCACTGGGATTATAGATATGTGCCACCATGCCAGGCCCAATTATTTTAACTAAACTAGTATTTGACTGCTATTTTTTTAAATTAAAGGGAGATATAATGATGGATTTAGGGTCCCACACTGAGGGGCCACAATTCTATCTATGTTTCAGCCATGGAGATTATGTACCACGATCAGATGACACCATAATCATGTTGATCTATAAAATGTATTGAGGACTTCCCTTGCAATTTCTTCTAAGTATTCTTGTCAAATGTCAAGAGTACAGTTCAAGTTAGGCATGATGGTGCACACCTGTAATCCCAGCAGCTTGGGAGGCTGTGTCAGGAGAATCTGAGTTCAAAGCCAGCCTCAGCAATAGCGAGGCGCTAAGCAACTCATTGAGACCCTGTCTCTAAAGAAAATACAAAATAGGGCTGGGGATGTGGCTCAGTGGTTGAGTGCTCCTGAGTTCAATCCCCAGTACCAAAAAAGTAAATAAAAAGAGTACTGGTTCATCCAAAGTAGCCAATTAATATACCTCATGGGCAGTGTAATGTAATCTAAGTATATACCTTAGAAAGAGTGGATAGCCTCAAAATGACTTTCCTTAAGCAAATAATTTTAGTCAGTAGCCAAATATCTAAGATTATGGAATAGATGAGAGTCTAAGTCTTGTGACCTATTTATACTTCAGAAGGACCTATTTTTTTGGTAACATATTATCTCTATGTATAATATATACAGCCAAAGGATCAGTGGATAGTCCATTTAGGAAGTTAATAAACCTGCCAATGTTTTCATCATGTAAAATACAAACATACATCCAGAAATTTGTTGCAAAAGACCTGTCAGATAAAGACAGGAAACATCTCTCGGTGTGCTTTTTAACATTTTGTCAGCAGTCTGATACATTTTGTGGAGTTCTATACTCTGTAACTGAAGACTTGGGGTCTTGAAAACTTCCCAGGTGTGACTCCAACAGGGAAAGAAATGCCTTGCCAGTTTGTCTGTGTGTGCCATCTTATTCTGAACCACACAACACACTGGTGCCCCAAGTCATCTGCAAAACAGCATCCCTGGCAGCCAAGCGTGATAAGCTGCCTTTAATGTCCCTTGTCACTGAGTGTGGAAAATGTCTTCCTAAATCAGGACTATTAAATATATTCTAAGATGCTATTATTGTTAAGCTTTTCTGAAGTTGGTAGATTCAAAATATATTTTGGAAAATAAATAAATAAGAAAAACTTGAAATTGTCATTGTATCATAATTTGTTTGATATATTGTCAGTAGAATTTGAAGACAAGATATAATTCAAATAATCCATAGTATTTTAATTGAGAGTTGATATGAAGAATACAGATTTTCTTTGAAAAGCATAGAATAGCTAATAAAATGAGTTTCTTTAAGGAGGAAACTCCTTTCTTTTTTTTAATTAATTTTTTGTTTTTTAATTTGTTCTAATTAGTTACATATGAGAGTAGAATGCATTTATTCACATTGTACACAAATGGAGCACAACTTATCCTTCCTCTGGCTGAACATGGTGTAGAGACACACCAGTAGTGTAATCATACATGTTATAATAATGTCCATTTCATTCCACTGTCTTTCCTTCCCCACAACCCCTCCTCTTACTCCCCTCTGCACAATATAGTCCCTTCATTCCCCCTTCCCACCCCATTATGGATCAGCATCCACTTATTAGAGAAAACATTTGGCCTTTGTTTTTTTGGATTTGGCTTGTTTCACTTAGCATGATATTCTTCAGTTCCATCCATTTACTAGCAATTGCCACAATTTCATTCTTCTTTAAAGCTGAGTAATATTCTATTGTGTATATGTACCACATTTTCTTTATCCATTCATCTGTTGAAGGCATCTAGGTTGGTTCTATAGTTTAGCTATTGTGAAATGAGCTGCTATAAACATTGATGTGTCTGTGTGACCATAGTATGCTGATTTTAAGTCTCTCTTGATCACTGAAATGCTTGTTATAAAATTAAGTCTAGATATCTTAAATTTTATAACAACATTTATATGTTTGATTGCTGATCTAACACCCATACTGAGTTCTGATTTCTCTGTATTAGAATCCCCAAACTCTAATGTAATCGAGATACTTGAAATTACAGATGATAAATTAGATAAAATGAACAAGTGTAATGAAAGAACTAATGTATTTATCTAGAGTTTGACATGATACAAAATATCTAATGAATTTACCCAAAATGAAAACACAGTTTGAGTTACTTCCAGCAAGATATATTGAGAAAAAGAGATTAAGAAATAAGAAATAAGAAGGAATGAGAACTATTATATTGTATCATATAGTATCATTTTATGTTACATTTAATGCATTTGAACTCTTTTAAACATACAGACTGGTAAAGAATAAACACTTTTGTACATCATCCCTCTTTAACAAATTCTAACATCTTGTCCCATCTGGAACAGATGTGTGTGAATATGTGTGTTTGCCCTGCAATTTGGGTTGAAGCTCCCCTGTGTCTCTGTTTTCTTTTCCCAATCCATCTCCCATCCTTGCTGGCTCAGCTCTGATTTGTAGAAAGTTTCAGCACTCTGCCTCCTAATCAGAAGCTTAAGGAAGTCTCAGTCTCAAGTGTGTGAATTTCCTACCCCCACCCTTTGCCAGCAGTGAGGATTGAACCCAGGGTATGTGCCTGGAACACCTCTAGGCAGCCAGAAGTCAAGGAAGTGAAATCAGAAGGAAATGTAGGAGTCATCAGTACTTCCCTCTTAGGTGTGGGAGACAGTTGACCCTGGATAAACCAGGTATTTTAGAAGACCAAGGTAGTAGGGAACCCCATAAGAGCAATACTGTGCTTCTTGTTCTTTTGACAATAGGAATTTGATCTAGTTTCAGTTTAGTACAGAGGAGAAAATATGGCTACCTTAGATCCTGAGTATTTATAGAACAACTCATTCTCAGTTACAATGAAGGATTTGGTTTTCTCCTTTGTTCAATTATTTTCTGTTATATAACAAAGTATTTCAAAATTTGGTGGCATAAAATACCCATTTATTAGGTTCATGGGTCTGTGGGGCAGGGGACAACAGGGAGTGTCTGTCTCTGCTCAGTAGTGTCTGTGGCCTCAGCTAAAAGACTCCAAGGCTGAGGGCAGCTCATCAACCCAGGCTGGGATCATATGAAGGCTTGTTTACATTCACAAATCTGGGGGTCGATGCTGGCTGTTGGCTGGAATCTTAACTAGTACACCTTTATGTGGCATCTCTTTGTAACCTGGGCTGCCTCGCAGCATGATGGCTAATTTCCAGGGGTGAGAATCCCAGGATAGAAAGCCAGGCGGAAGCTGTATCACCTTCTCTAATCTAGCCTTAAATGTCATACATGCCATTTCCACAACAGTTCTATTTTCTGGGTAAATCACAAAAGCCATTCAGTTGCAAGGTGATGAGAAAGAGGCTCTGCCTCTTGGTGAGGAGGTAGGTAGCAAGTTGGGATAACAGCACATGGAACCAGAAATATTGCTGCAGCTATTTTCAGAAAATACAACCTGTCACATCCTTTCCCAGCCCTACCTTAAATCAGTCATTTTAACTAAAAATGAACTTCTTTGAATGATCTGTAGTTAAGTAAATGAAATACTGAAAAGTATTAATAACATAAAATGTAATTTGACATATATTGCTGTTCTATTCAATGGCTGTACCACCTAATTTTGGAAATAATTTCTGGATAGAATATTTGGCAATACACAACAATAGATAATAGAAAAATCAATGCAACAGTTATTGTTCTTGAATGCATAAATACTTAACATAAATATCACTAAGTCAGTCATTTTCCACAGTAGGTGAAAAGCAAGGATGCAGCAGAATAAAAATTTCAACTCTTGATGCAGAGTAAATTTTTTTTTTTCATTTTGACAAGGAGAAAGTTGATTTTCTTCCTTCACTTTGATATCAATTCCCTATTCTGTATCAGTGGAAATTTAAAAGTCAAGTCTCTTCTGTGTAGAGTAGTAATACTTAGATGTACTAACTTTTAAATTCAGGCAGTATGTTTTTCCTCTAGTTATAAATTGCCATGTATTTGTTAGTGATGAACAAAGCCCAACAAGATGACTTGAGCTTTCTAGAAAGGGTGACAGTATAAGTGCTGCCCTAACCTGAATCAAAAGAGAGAAAGCACATCAGGGAGAGGACATTGGTGCTGAAGCAGAAGGAAAGTCCAAGTGTGTTTGCAAAGGCTGTCAGCATGCATCAATCAGGTATAGTCTAGTGCCAGTAAATGAGGACACACAGGACTCAGCATCTAAACACGGTGTGGGTAGGGGGAACGGAAACATCACTGTAGCTCCAAGTCCTACTTGCAGGGGCTATGGGGTTTTATTTTTAAAATATTTCTTAACTTTTTTTCTCTGATGGAATCTCTGGGGACACCAATATAATTTGATTCTGCCAACTCAGTCTGTAAGATATTAGATATTAGATAATAGCGGTAGTGTAATTAACTTGCCCTCCTTCCTCACACTCTTATTTTCCCTAAAATTGGTACATAAAAGTAGACTTGGTCTAGATTGAATTTGTATCTAGTGACAATATTCCCTCTGTTTTTCATAAGTAGAGCACATACAGGTTTTCTTTCTGTTACAGTAAAACCTTGATTTACCTGAATCAAAATAAAAGGAAACAACTTTTTAGTTTGAGTCCATCCCATTTATTGATTCTTGCTTTGATTTCTTGTGCTTTGGGAATCTTGTTGAGGAAGTCTAATCCTAAGCCAGCATGATGAAGATTTGGGCCTACTTTGTCTTCTATTAGGTGCAGGGTCTGTGGTCTAATTCCTATGTCTTTGATCCATTTTGAGTGGAGTTTTGGGCAGGGTGAGAGATAGAAGTTCAATTTCATTTTACTGCATATGGATTTCCAGTTTTGCCAGCACCATTTGTTGAACAGGCTATCTTTTCCTCATTGTATGTTTTTGGTTCCTTTGTCTAGTATGAGGTGACTGGACTCAAACTAAAAAGCTTTTTCTCAGCAAAGGATACAATCAAGAATGTGAAGAGAGAGCCTACAGAGCGGGAGAAAATCTTTTCCACATGCACTTCAGATAGAACACTTATCTCCAAAATTTATAAAGAACTTACAAAACTTTACACCAAAAATACAAAGAACCCAATCAATAAATGGGCCAAGACACTTTACAGAACTGGACAGACACTTTACAGAAGAAGACATAGGCAATGAATAAATATATGAAAAAGTGTTCAACATCTCTAATAATTAAAGAAATGCAAATTAAAACAACTCTAAGATTTCATCTTACTCCAATTAGAATGGCTATTATCAAGAACACAAACAATAATAGATGTTGCATGGATGTGGGGAAAAAGGCACATTTTTACATTGCTGGTGGAGTTGCAAATTGGTGCAGTCACTCTGGAAAGTAGTATGGAGGATCCTAAGAAAACTTGGAATGGACCCACCTTTTGATCCGGTTATCCCACTCAGTTTATACCTAAAGGACCTAAAATCAGTAAACTACAGTAACAAAGCCACATCAATGTTTATAGAAGCTCAGTTCACAATACTTAGATTGTGGAACCAACCTAGATGCCCTTCAACAGATGAATGGATAAAGAAACTCTGGTGTATATATACACAATGGAATATTATTCAGCTATAAAGAATAATATTATGACATTTGCAAATAAATGGATGGAATTGGAGAATACCATGCTAAATGAAATAAGCCAATCCCAAAAAACCAAAGGCTGAATGTTTTCCCTGATAAGTGGAGAATGATATATAATGGGGGTGGGGAGGTGTGGGGAGTGAGAGAAGAATGGAGGAATTTTAGATTATGTAGGAGGAAATGAGGGGGGTATGAAAAATGATGGAATGAGACAGATATCATTACCCTATGTACATGTATGTATCTTTTTTTTGGGGGGGGGGGTGCTGGGGATTGAACCCAGGGCCTTGTGCTTGCATGGCAAGCACTCTACCAACTGAACTATCTCCCTAGCCCCATATGTACATGTATGATTACATGAATGGTATGAATCTACATCGTGTACAACCATAGAAACGAAATGATGTACCCCATTTGTGTACAATGAATCAAAATGCAGTCTGTAAAAAATTAAAAGCAAAATAAAAAATAATAAAAATAATAGGAAACAAAAGCAGAGTAAGCAAATTCTTCTAATGTAAAAGATAGAATCAATAAATCAACTGTGAGAAGGATCTTATTTTAATATTTCCTTACATGCTTCAGGAGATGTGATACCAAATCACATCCAACCTCACCTCCTCATTCTCTTCTATCTATGGCAACTGCCCTACGTCATGAAAGCAGATGTTCCCAATAATACATCTTTGGTCATCAAAGGTCATTATCCACAGTCTGCTCTATTTATTATGATAAGAAAATGCCTAGTATATTACATAAATTAAAGTAAATGAACTGGAACAAGCCTTCATAAGTATTGTGTTTAGCAACTTCCTCTTTGCTCATTGGGATATAATCATTCTGAAATGCAAATAACTTTCATGCTCAAATGCACAAGTGTGCATGCACGCATGCACACACACACACACACGCACACACACACACACACACAAACACACCCATCACCTACCCCCAACACATCCCCAAAGTATTTCAGTCAGTTTAAAATAGGTGGCAGATCTCATATCTTAAGATATAGTAAAATGACAAAGGTCGTATTGATGAATGATAGTAGCACTAGCTCATTTTTAAAAATCTCCTATGTAACAATTTATAATACTCAGGAAAAAAAGAAAATGAAGAAATAAGTCCTTACGGGCCTTTTGGGAGACCACAAAGTTCTAATACCCCAAAATTTTATACTCCTAAGTGCATTCTGCTTATTTTCATATGAGTTCATCAATTTCAATAACTCTTTTATTTATACAGAATTCTAACCAATTTCATTATGAGACTTTTCCACCAAGCACATATTAGAAGCTACTAGATATGTGGGGTGGAAAAAGAGTGCATTTTTAAAAGCAAGAACTTGGAGAGGAACAAGATGGAAGGACAGATAGTTTGCCAGCAGGATAGGAGACAGGGACACTTTGAAAAATCAGCACAAGGCTGCAAAATACTCACTTCCGCAGGCCCTCAGGGCTATTACTGAATTAGAGCTCAGTATTGATTTGAAATGCAGAAAGTAAAGTTTTGTGCTTGAGGATAAATGCCAATATTTGTGAAATTAATTCCACAGCACTGTTGGATAAACCAATATTACTGTTCTGTATTTGGCCAGACTCTGCCTGTGAATATTTCAAAATAACTTTCTTTACTCTTCTGCTATTTTATTATGTGCCTTTGAAAGTCAATGATTTGGTTGCAATGGGAAGTAAAACAAGTGAATTTTAATTTAAATTTCTTAGTCAAACCTCTTTTAATTATAAAAAACAGATCTATACTGAAATTATCCTAAGTCAAAAGGGTTTTGCTGTTGTTGTGTCTGAGTGAACTGAAAACCTGTGCACTCTCCAACCCGGCTTCCCTACCAATGCAAGGGTAGAAACCTACTGATTAGTGAAGTTCTTTGGCAGCATGAATTGAAGGGAAGAAATGTGTGAAGCTGTGTTACATAATCCAAGGCAGGAAAGACAAATACTTGCAGTGCCCTAAGAGCAAGGTTTCACTTTGCATGAACTAGTCAACTACGTTAACAGGAAGAAGGTACATTTCTCATGTGCACAATCTAGGAATGTGGGAAAGATGGTTCAGTCTCATGGTGATAAAAATTCTGTGGTTTTTATAGGATTGTTTTTTAACCCTCCTTTAGCATAAAACAAGCCACAGTCTAGAGTGGAGCAGCCCTCTCTCCACATCACCACATGTACGAGGCCAGTGTTCCCTTCCTTACCTCCTTAGGAGATTCGGGAGAAGTTGGGAAAGAACAGTTGTGACCCGGCGGTGGAGAAAAGCCAATGATGAGGGGCGGGTGCCGCCCAGGGTGTGAAAATTTCAATCCTTAAGATGATTGTGAAGCAGAGATTATTCAATAGGAAGGTAGAGTACCAGACGACACAAAGTAGGTCAGGATGTAAGAAAGGGAAAGGACTGAGAAACGGTGTTGGGAAATAAGGGACAAAGAGTCAAGAAATAAGGGAGAAAAGTCATTAATCCTACAAGCTTTACTCGCTTCGCACCCGCTCTTCCAATCCCATATATCCAGGATGATTTTAGAACAGTTACCTAATTGTCGGTAAAGGCAGATGAGGTGATGCTGTCCAAGGCAGGTAAGATTGGCCTGCCCTCACGTGACAATGGACACTGGCTGCACCTCACTGGCGGCAGGACGGCCCACTCACAGATAATGCTCCAGGTAGAAAATCAGGTGAGTCCTCTCTGCACCTACTCGTCTCTCCTTGGAGGATAGAACTACCTTAGAGGGGAGTTCTCTCCGCAGCTGAAAAAGAACAAAAAACTTCCTGGAGAGCATATAAAAATCTATCAGCAATCAGATTGTTGAAAGCCACTGTGAGATGTGTGGAATCTGTGAACCCTCTGCTCTTCTTTCTCTCACCTCTCATCAGAGTTAGGAGTTAGGAGGATAACTGAACATGGGATTTATTTGTTTATTTATTTATTTGCAGTGGGGATTTTCAGTTAGCAGTTTGAGGCTAATTTGACATACCCGGGTTAACTATTGAATCTGAATGTTACAAGTAAGTTATGAAGTCCAGGCAAATAAGAAAATTCAAGTGTTTTATTTGTTAAAAACAAATAAAAAAGAAATTCTAGAGATCTGGCTTTCCTAATGAGCTGCAAGTGAATGCGTTAATTGCTCAAAGCTAACCTCACTTCCCTCTTCTCTCTTTTTCCCTCTCTTCTCCTCTCCTCCCTCTCCTACACCTCTCCCGTATGATTTACAGCAAACGTTATAATCCTTCAGTTCTTCTCTGTCACCATGAAGAACATTCTCAGGTAGGTCTCTCTGAAAGGGAACTCTGTCTAGCAGCATAGAACACTCTGAAGCACACAGTAGGCTATAAGGCTGTGATGTGCAATATGGTGGCCACTAGCCCCCTGTGACTCTTGAGCACTTGAAACGTTAGTACTTTGAATGTAGATGTTCTATAAGCACAAAAGTACAGACTGGATTTCAAGAACTTGTGAAAAAGAGTGTGAAATATCTCATTAACAATTTTTGTGTTGATTACATGTTGAAATGATAACATTTGGATATATCAAGTTAAATACAATTTAATGTTAAAGTTAATTTCACCAGTCTCTATTTTTAGTTTCTAATATGACTACTAGAAAAATTTCATTTACATATTTAGTTTGCATTACTTGTTTTTTTTTTTTTTTTTTTTTTATACTGGGGATTGAACTCAGGGGCACTAAACCACTGAGCCACATCCCCAGCTCTATTTTGTATTTTATTTAGAGACAAGGTCTCACTGAGTTGCTTAGTGCCTCGCTTTTGCTGAGGTTGGCTTTGAACTCCAGATCCTCCTGCCTCAGCCTCAAGAGCTGTTGGGATTACAGGCATGTGCCACCATGCCCAGCATAATTTGCATTATATTTCTGTGGAATAGCATTGGTCTAGTAACTACTAAGTTTTTTTTTTCATCAAACCCAAAACAATGAGAAAAAATCACATTCTGACATTAAATTCCAACTATCAATTAACATAATTTGGTTGTGCTTTCTATGGAAGATGTAGTTCCTCTTTGAGAAGAAACTCTTAGTGAGACTGCTTGGGCTTATGCTTATTGAAGGATCTAAACCTTGAGTGAAGTGCACCTTCCGCGTCACAAAATACTGTCCCCCAACCCCCCCCCCCAAAAAGTTTATAAAAAAAAAAAAGATTTTGTAAATATTTTTGCATTCTAGGACAAATAGGTCATTCCCATTCCTAAATTTTCAAGGGCTCACCATTCTCTAGTGTAGTATTCAAACCGCCAAAGGCATTTTGTGATTTCCCTCCAGACTTTTGGTCAGCCTGTTCTCCTGTTCTCCCACCTCCCCTCTCCCAGCCATTTCCCTGGAAGAGCACTCTGAGAGTTACTTCATATGCTCAACTTCAGATGAGGGCACAGCGATGCCAGGGTACTGAATAATCCCACAGAAGAGAATAGAAGACTCAACTCTAACCTGGTTAACCTTGCCAACATAGGCAAAGAAAGAACTCGACTGGAAAGGGTTTGTGGTCAGCCCTAGAAGCACCCAAAACGGGGAGCAGGAGGGCAGAATTTGACAATGCACATTCTGCTCCACTCTGGAGGAGAAGGCGTCCTGCGAGAGCGGTCATTTTCCAAGCATGTCCTTTTTGTGGAATTGGACATATCAAGTCATCAAAATGATAACTTTTAGAAGTTAATAACTTTGTGCTAACCCGACCTTGTTCTGACTTCTTGTATTCCAAGCACTCTTCTCGTGATAGGCTTTCCCTTTAGCTTATATCCCGGAGCGTGCTCTTCAGGCAATGTGAACGTCACTCCTTCCAACAGTTGTGATTCTTCCTATAAATTTTTAAATGCCTCATTTTGATTTATGGACGTTAGACTTGGAGTTTGGTATGAGTCATCGTCTCTGAATCTGATCAACTTTGGGTCATTGATAAAATCAAATTCTGAAACTGTGAGAGTGAGGGGCTGAGCCTAGATGGTTGTCAATTAATCATAGTAAATGCAGTTTACCAAGGGACCCTCAGTCCACTTCTGGACTTAACTTCCTAGTGTGCTGATAGCACTTCTGTTTGACATTTCATGTTGTCTTGTATTTGAATCAATAGTTTATATGTCTATCTCCCTTGCTACAAATTGTAAATTCCCAGAAGGCAGGAAATGCAGATGCATCTTTGTATTTATAACAGTGCAATCAATGTCTGTTACTCAGAAGGTGTGCCATACACCAGTGTTTGCTGTGTGTGGTAGATGATGCCAGGTTATTTTTAGGGATTTATTTTTGAAATGAAGCATATTTTTTCCCTTTTAATCTTAAGAATATTATATAATAGTATCATTAGACTAGCAACTCACAGCAACTTTGGAGTATCTGTTTTTGCTTTTTTTTTTGGTAGGAAAATAGGTTTTATTCAGTCAGCTTTGAAGAAAGATAAGAGAAACTTTTTTTTTTTTTAAATCCATCTTTGATGTCTCTGAGGGGGAGCAAAGCTTTTTTTTGATTCATTGTTCACAAATGGCGTGCAACTTTTCATTTCTCTGATTGTACATGAAGTACAGTCACACTGTTTGTGTAATCATACATATGTACATAGGGTAATGATGTTTGTCTCATTCCATTATCTTTCCTTCCCCTCCCCCCTCCCCACCCCTCATTTCCCTCTGCATAATCCATCTTTCCTCCATTCTTGCCTTACCCTCCTGCCTGCCCCTATTATGTATCATCATCTACTTATCAGAGAAAGCATTCAGCCTTTGGTTTTGGGGGATTGGCCTATTTCACTTAGCATGATATTCTCCAATTCCATCCATTTCCCTGCAAAAGTCATAATTTAATTCTTCTTTATGGCTGAGTAATATTCCATTGTGTATATCTACCACAGTTTCTTTATCCATCCATCTATTGAAGAGCATCTAGGTTGGTCCCACAATCTAACTATTGTGAACTGAGCTGCTATAAACATTGATGTGGCTGTGTCACTGTAGTATGCTGATTTTAAGTCCTTTGGGTATAGGCCAAGGTGTGGGATAGCTGGGTCAAATGGTGGTTCCATTCCAAGTTTTCTAAGGAATCTCCATACTGGTTTCCAGAGTGGCTGCACCAATTTGCAACCCGACCAGCAATGTACGCGATGAGAGTACATTTCCCCCCATATCCTCGCCAACACCTATTGTTGCTTGTATTATTGATAGTGGCCATTCGAATTTGGGTAAGATGAAATCTTAGGGTAATTTTGACTTGCATTTCTCTTTTTACTAGAGATGATGAATCCTAACTCTAACCCTAATTTTTACAATGAAAACTACAGAACGCTAATGAAAGAAATTAAAGAAAATCTTAGAAGATGGAAAGATCTCTCATGTTCTTGAATAGGCAGAATTAATAATGTCAAAATGGCCATACTATCAAAAGCACTATACAGATTCAATGCAATTCCAATTAAAATCCCAATGATGTACCTCATAGAAATAGAGAAAGCAATCATGAAATTCATTTGGAAGAATAAGAGACCCAGAATAGCCAAAGCAATCCTTAGCAGGAAGTGAAGCAGGAGGTATCACAACACCAGACCTTAAACTATACTACAGAGCAATAGTAACAAAAATGGCATGGTATTGGCACCAAAATAGACAAGTAGACCAATGGTACAGAATAGAGGACACAGAGACAAACCCACATAAATACAGTTATCCTATACTAGACAAAGCTGCCAAAAACATACAATAGAAAAGATAGCCTCTTCAACAAATGGTGCTGGCATAACTGGAAATCCATATGCAGCAAAATGAAACTAAATCCCTATCTCTCACCCTGTACAAAACTCAACTCAAAATGGATCAAGGACCCAGGAATTAGATGAGAGACCCTGCACCAAATATAAGAAAAAGTAGGCCCAAATTTTCATCATGTCATCTTAGGACCAAACTTCCTTAACAAGACTCCCAAAGCACAAGAAATCAAAGTAAGAATCAATAAATGGGATGGATTCAAACTAAAAAGTTTTTTGTCAACAAAGGGAACAATCAATAATGTGAAGAAAGAACCTACAGAGTAGGAGAAAATCTTTGCCATATGCACTTCAGATAGAGCACTAATCTCCAAAATTTATAAAGAACCCAAAAAATTTTACACCAAGAATACAATTAACCCAACTGATAAATGGGTTAAGGAACTGAGCAGACACTTCACAGAAGATATACAAGTGATCAACAGATATATGAAAAAATGTTCAACATCTGTAGTAATAAGAGAAATGCAAATCAAAATTATTCTTATTGGTTTTTCTCAAATGATTAGTAAACTGAAAATTTCATAGGTATCTTTGATTTGCTTCCAGTAGAAAATAATAATTTAATTGTGGAAATTATAAATGGGGACAATTTCTATGTACTTCATTTATTTTCAAAACTTTTACTAAAATACAGAGTAGATGCAAATTAATCTTTTATAAATAAAGATTAGTGATACGATGAAGGTGTGTCTACCCAATAACCAGTTTAAGAAGTAGCACATTATTATTATCTTCAAATTCTGTGTTCTCCTCCACAATTCTATCCCCTTCTTTCTTCTACAGTATATCTGATATCCCAAGTCATGTTGTTTAATGAAAAGGCAAAGATAAAAATGAAATTCAAACACTTTTGACACTTGTAAATACTGTGGTCAGCCTTAGAAGTCAAAGTTAATGTGATTTATAATTAATTTTATGTTTATTGTGCAAATAATAGAAACACCTAGATATCACAATTTCATGGGAATTTTATTAGGATTTTTTTTCCCTCAAAACACGGTGCCTGGAAGGCAGCCTGGTGTCTCCAGAGGTGTTCTGTTATTTTATGCAGGAGACAGTATGTGTATAGCACAAGCTTAAAAAACACAGATCTTAGGATTTACTCTGTAGATTTGTATCAAGTAAAGCAATTCATGAGGTCAATGTCTCTAAAATGGGTGAATAATTATGAAGACACATAAAGGAGAAGTTTTCCCTGAACTTGTGTTAGGAAAATATGAGTCTTATTAGCAGATTTCCCTGGATATCCTATTGGGTTATATGTCAGTGGAGGAAACATCAACAAAAATTGACTCTAATTCAAGTTAGGTTGTAGAATATCCCTATTTTATGAAAAAGAAAAAAACCTTCAAACCTATTGTATACCAATTGGGTATATTATTGTAAGACAAAAATTTTTCTTAGTTCTTTTTAAAAATCATATGGAATGTATGCTTTTCCTTTGAAAATGAACATTAATTCATTAATTAAATCAGAACTTTTAATGGATTATTTGTGTAGGCATGCAATAATCTTAAATCCTGACCCAAGGGACAATAATCCATACTGGGAGGATGGTAGGAAAGAACATATTACAGTAATGGATTTCAGTAACTTGCTTCAAAAGGGGCATTTTAATGCTTCTGTGGGAAATTACAGTGTCATTTTGAAAGTACAGTAATGGAAATCCTTGAAGCTAAGGGGCTGTGGTTAGATACATTAGGCTCCTTGGAAAGAGTGGCTGGTCATTGAAAAAGTACTGTACTCTGAGTTTGCTACCCTCTGTGTTATGCCCCAGAAAATAAATAAAATTGGTTTAAGACTTTGAAGCAGCAAAATATGTTGCACTTCAAACAAGCCTTTGTTTGAGGGGAATTGTTGACTTGTTACTCATACATTTACAGGACACCTAGGAAATGTTAAATTAGTGAAACCCAAATTTTAAGGGAAAAAGGTTTCAGAATCACATGCTGGGTGAAGTGGTGCCTGGGATCAGAATTATGCTCACTAGAGCTACTGCTACTTAGTTCAGAAACTAGAGATGATAAATTGGTGACATTTTAAGCAAATTGAATTTCATAACTTATGGATTCATGAACTTGCTTCAGGGATTTTATCTGTGTAATTCCTTTGATTTGTAAGACCTCTGGACTATAATTGTCCTTTACTCTGCATATTACTCATTATTAAAAATGATTTGTGCATGTAGAAATAAAATGGACTGCACAATGAGAAGTGACATTTTGAAAATAATGCTTAGATTAAGTATATCATCCTAAATTCCAAAAGTCTCCTACCTGTGGAAAGTGACATCTTCCTGATGTTTACTTCAAGATACATGTGACAGGTTCTGATGACTACTTTTGATCTTGTTTTTAACTTACTTTCACTTGACACATGATAAATACCAGGAATCAGAAGATAAATGCCTTTTGTGAAACTGCAACTGAAATTTGAGCCTTTTGTGGCAATGTTGCCCTTAGAGTTCCAAGATAATACTATTTTTCCCCTATAAAATAAAGATGATACTCCCTACTTTTCAATTTTTTCACACTGTAAGAAAATATCTTCCAGGTTTGGACCCTATGCTCCCCACTGCAGTTTGTGTAACCTATTTAATCAAGTCTCAGATTAGTTCTCAGGAAACCAGCACCTCGACTGATTTTTAGGTTAGCAGAAAGACCGTATCAGTGACTTTTAAAAGACAAAGTTTGTTCATCTTATTCTCCATTTAACACCCTTTGATGATTTCCTATTGGCATTAAGATAAGATCCAGAAACCTTAGTGTGGCCTCTGAAACTGGGCAGATTTTGACATTTGCTAGTTCCTCCAGTCTCACCACTTGCTAGACACACTGACCTTTCCAGATCCTAGAAGCCAAATTCTTTCTTGTCTTGGAATTTCCACAAATGTTATCCATTGAGAAGTACAGACCAGAGGGTACTCTATCATATGGGGAAGGAGATATAGGTTATCTTTACTGAATTCAAGAAACAATCTAGGGTAAAAATGTTAAAATTAGGAATAGAAAACTGGTGAATATTAATGATTTGGCAACTATGTGAGTGAGATGAGCCAGGATGGCAGCTGGTGTTCCACCAAGGGGAGCCGTCGGTGTAGCTTGAACAGCTGAGACGCACTTCTGCCTGCCCTGGTTGTAGCCGTCTCCTTCCACCAGTGAAGTTATAATTGGAAAAGTGATATGAAAATGAGGAACCTAGCAATTGAACAACAAATTGTGAACCTGAAACACAACTTCAACACTGCAGGATCTCTTAAATGACTGACCTGGTGGTAATCAATGAATGAATCAGTCATTCGTTCAGGAGTAAGTACCCATTACTACTTCCAGTTTGACATAACTTGTATTAATTGATTGAATTCCTCACCCTGAGACAACTTCACTGCTGCAACGACAGACAGGAAAAGGGGAACCACACCTTCAGCCTGTACTCTCTCTGCCCTTCACCTGGCCTACCCAAGCTCCTTCTCCAGACTAATATGTCACTTTCTTCCCAAATTGCTTTACATCTACTTATTATTCTTCATAAGGGCACTTTGTTCTTTAATTTTCTAGAACTTATCTCAGTTTTACTGGGGTGTTTGGGTACTGTCTTTTACCATTTGAGATAAATACATGAAGGTCAATAACAACATTATTTCATTTACCAAAGAATTCACAGCATTTAGTGCAATATCTGTCACTACTGTAGGAAATGGTTCATGAGTAAATAATGGTTCTTGCTTATCAGGTAAAAATGTTTCATTTACAAATCTCACACACACACACACACACACATACACAAAACAATTAAAGCTAGTAAAGGAAAAGGGGTAATTCACTGGCTTCCAGGGGTGATACTGACTTTGAACACACTAGACCCAGAGTTCAGACGACATCCCAAAGAGACTAGTTTATTGATGTGTCTCTGCTCTGCTTTCTGTGGATCTGTCAGCTCCAAATGATTTCCCCCTTGCTTCTCCAAGTTCTTTATGCTCAACAAATAGACAAAAACCTCAGCCACATGAGGCCACACACACTCACACCTCATGGTCTGTGTAGTGGGGTCCAAACGAGGGTTTCGTATAGTAGCTCCTGTAAAAGAAAGACGGCAAGTATTTCCTAGAAGTCCCAGCATAGAGATTTTTGTCTCTTGTTGACTTTGATTTGTTAAACACACATCCATAAATCAGTCAGCATGACCAGGAAGATGAAATGTAACAATTATAATAAGCCATTTGGGTTTCATTCGTGGATAGTAGAGTGAGGCTAATGCTACCCAAATCATAAGGTTAAGACTGGTAAGGGGTGGCAAATTGGGTGAGAGGGTGCTGGGTGGACAAAAAAACCAAGTGTCTGCTCTTTTAACTTAAGATTAGTTTGACTATTTGCAGTGTTTGGTGGTTCTATATGAATATCAGGATTTTTGAATTTCTGTTTCAAATGTAATTGGAAATGATAGTAGAGTGAAACAGACATCATTACCTCATGTACATGTATGACTACATGACCAACATGATCCTATAATATGTATAATCAGAAAAATGAGAGATTACACTCTATTTATGTATGATCTATCAAAATGCATAAATGCATTCTACTGTTATGTACAACTCATTAGAACTAATAAAATAAAGAAAACCAAAAAACCCAAATGTCATTGGAATTTTGATAAAGTATGCATTGAAACTGTAAAATGCTTTGGTGGTGTGGACATTTTGATATTAATATTTTTACTCCATGAATATGGTACTTCTTTCCATTTACTTACATCTTTCTCAATCCTTTAATCAATGTTTTATAATTTTCAGCATATAGATATGTCACTTCCTTTGTTAAATTTATAACCCAGTATTTTATTTTTTGAAGTTATTGTGAATGGGATTGCTTTCTTGATTTCTTTTTAATGATTGATTGTTAGTATATAGAAATGCAACTTATTTTTGTGTATAGTGTGCTGGGCCTCTGTCTACCAACCTATATAATGTTCTAGTCCTTTTAGAGCTGAGGTCTTTGCCTTGTTCTTGTCAGTGCCTTTAAAAGCTGAGAACTTGCTACTAACTGTCCTAGAATTAGGAATTTTGAGTCTAAAACAGAGGTTCAAGCTTGGCTGACCAAATGAACAATTGTATTTCACAAATTTGTTGAGAGGTATTTTTTTTTTGGGGGGGGGATAATCTGATTGCTAGTTTTAGTAAAGTAAGCAGCAGTTTTGACACCTGTACCTTCCAGTGGCCCTTGGAGCATATCAACAAGCAACACTTATGAGAGGAGTGAGTGAATGTATTATTAAGAACTATTCAACTTTCTTTCTTTTTATTATGAATTATTCCTTCTCTTTAATGTTGATTCATTAATGTTTAATCCCATAGGAACATAACGTTTAACTGAAAGCCTGTGATGAACGCTAATCTTGTAAACATTTTTATAAGAAATTGCATTTCCTTGCATAATCTATTCACTATGATTATTATAGATGAATTTATGTGAGCTGCAAATAAAACACGTTGTGGTAATTAACCTGCAACTCTATAAATGGACTCACTTGTTTTGGGTAAGTCCATATACTCCATAAAGATTATGTGGGTTATTTTCTTAGGTGGAAGTTTTTAAACACTTCTGGTTTAGCGTGCTTTAGGATTGCTTGAGATAGATGGCCAGTAGCAGGTTTTATTGTAAATATCATGTAGCACCTTGCATATATGTGGTTATTGAGTTCTCCCAATGTCATGTTGAAACACCTATTTGTCTATCTGCATCTCCAAATAGTTTTTGCTTGCTGTACCCTATCACTGGATTTACTACCTATGAAGGAAATACTTGTACTTAATACTTCCTATTGCTTTATCTATTATATCTTCCTAAAGAAGTCTCTATCCTGACTTCTGAGCTGCAATTTCTGGATGTTCTGCCATTGGGTTTCTTCCTCCAGGTGTTAGTCCAACCCCATGCCCCAGACTCTCCATCTTTTATTTCACTACTGAAATTAATGGGAGTAAGGCTAATCATGACAATGGAAAAATGTTACACTTTGCTGCCTTGAAACCTCAAAATATAACCTAATTTAAGCTGTTTTATAACTGTGAGGTTCTAACTTGATCAAAAAAAATTGAAATGAGATGTTGCTCAATTGAAACAAACATTATTATGCCTTCTTCTGTAGGGACTGACAACCTCTAACTCACTTACTGTCAAATTTCTTAGGAAATAAGTTCACCTGAGAATCTTTTAAAATCCTGAGCTCCTTTAACAATAGCAGTACGGTTTGGGTGGGATGTGGGAACTTCTTTTTACATAAAATTTCCTTGTTGTTCTATTTCAGGTAGTCTGGAGTCCACACATTGAGTTGTATTAGTATTGTGAATTAGAGAAATCTACCAGAGCTCTTTCTAGTGTTCAAGATGTAAAAATACATGTGTTAGATTAAAAGACTGATCAAGGGAGTTAAAAGAATCTTATGAGAGAGATATCAAATGTCTTAGTCACTTTTCTGTTGCTGTGACAAAATACCTGAGATAAACAACTAGTAAAGAAGAAAAGCTTATTTTGGCTCATGGTTTCAGAGGCTTCAGTCCATGATGGTTTGGTGCCTTTGGGCCTGTGGTAAGGCATAACATTATGGCAGAAAATGAGTGGTTGAGGAAAATTTGCTCACCTCATGATAACCAGGAAGGAAAAAGAGAGGAAGAGGCTAGTGTCCCAATATACCCATTAAGGGCATATCCCAATGACCTACCTCCTTCAACTAGGTTCCACCTTCTGAAATTCAACTACCTCCCTATAATGCCATCAGCTGGGGACCAAATCTCTACACATGAGCTTTTGAGGGACATTTAAAATTCAAATCCTAACATCAGGCATTGTTTTGGTATCTCTTGTGGATTGGTGTACAATGCAGATACTTATTTATTAAGTAAGAGAAACTCAGTTGGCTTACCACCTGATGAGATACCCCAGTGTCAATGTCCTTAATAGTAAACAAAGATTTTACTTGTCTGTTCATACTATCATTTCTTGATAGAAATTAGCCTGGTGCTTATTTATTTAAAAAATCATCTTCAAATGAAAGGTAATTTTCTATTTAATTCTAATTTCAAATCACTCTATGAGGTTTCTTGGATACCATAAATTACTGACTACAAAATGGTTCTTAGAAATAGGACTGCCCATTCACCCTTTGTGTATTTATCGAGTATCTATTTTGTGCCAAACACTGTACTAGCCAGACACAGGGAAATAGCTATGAATATATATGATGATGTAATTTTGATGAGTACTAGAAATTATTCCAAAAATAAGATCTAATTTTAGGTGGGGGCTGGGGAGGATAAAGATTGGGGAGGACTTTTGAAGGATTCCCTAATGAAGTAGTATTCAAGCTTTGATCTTAAGAATATATGCCTTGGGTTGACTGTGAGAGGAAAATTTTCCTTTGTGTGTTTGATGTCAGGAGAAGCCAGTTTTGTTGAAAGACCTGAGAGGATAAAGTCACTAAAGGAACTGAAAGAGAGTAGAGATGAGGCTAGAGTTGTAGATGGGGACAGATCCCCATGACAATGTGCAATATGGCAGTACTTATGAGCAGTGAAATAGCACTCAACTGGCTTAGGATGAGGAATGATAGGATGGTGTTTTCCTTCAAAAAGGACAGATAAGCTGCTGTATAAAGAATGGATTGGCAGAGGAAGAGTAGAAAAAAATGAAAGATAAAGATGAATTGGGGAGTCATCAGTGATAATGTGATCATGGAAGTCAAGAGATTGGATGGATGTACTTTGGGAATGCTATTAGTACTATGTTGCTGTGAAGTGGGGATCTGCTGAAGAGAGGGAAGGACTGATTTCTGAGAAGAAGTTCATTGTTTACTAATATGAAAAAGGAAAAGGAGAGGATGGGTTCCAGTCTAGGTGGAGTTGGAGGAATTTTTTTTACTCTTGGCAGGAAGGTAAGGATGGTTTAATGAATTCTATGTTCTCTATGAGGTCAGAGGCAAGTTACCAGCTGAGAGTAAGGAAGGTGGAATACGGAAGTGAGTGAAGGTTTGAGGAGAGAAGAGAGGGTTGAAATGCAGTGCTCTGAGGACATATGCCCATGCTCCCCATTTTCCCCTGCAAAATGGATAACTGCAGCTCCCCCTGGGGGCTGGGCTAGCATGAGGACAGTGGATGCCAAGAGCAACAATTTTAAAAGGGACACGTTAATTTAGTCTAGTACTCTCAGTTTTTATGAGATTTTTTTGAAAAAGAAACTACAGATACACTATTCCTTTACTTCCTAGTATGCTTTTAGAGACACTTCAAGGTAATAAAGCACTGGATTCAAGGTTGCTGAAAATGGTCCCTTTTGGAATGTCATACAGCTCTGGTCTTACTGAACTCACCCATCCCTAGATAATGGCTTTTGAGTTTAGTCTAAGCAACAGGGAGTCCTGCAAAAGACCTAGTGATGACTTTGAGGAAGGCCACAGGCTAAACCCATCTTTGCAGACTAGTGGTTTAATTTCCATTCAAATAGTAAGTAGCCTGTAGAGGAATCTATAAAGGACTTCTCTGTAGGTATACATTGTACCAAAAACTGGGGCTGCTAATACTTAATTCAGAAATATTTTACCCTTCTTGGTTTGGTTCTCTCAGCATCTTACCAAGTTGAAGAGTTTTATAGTGAAATCTTTGATGGTTATGTTTAACAGAAGCTCATAATTAGTCATGATGTGAATGGGTTTGAAGCCAAACCCTGTAAGTGGGATTAATGTCCCCCTTGCTGTTTTTTTCCATCCCTAGTGCCTGTTTAACCAAATTATCTCTTGCTCTCTTGGTTTTATTTACTCATTAGCTGTGCCATAATGAAGACTGCATGGTGACTGATTCCTCAGACTCACGAGGAGGTTGAGATATGTCAGAACGGAGGTAAGGCTGAACTGTCAAACAGCTTTCTCTTCTCTCTCCAGCTGCCAACACCCTAGTGCCAAAATGTAACCTGACATTTAGATACAAGGAGAGGCCCCCTTAAGTTTGTAGCATAAAACACCATGGAAGAGACTATGGGGAGAATACTGATCCTTTAGTGCTTTGAGCTCTGTAATAATTATGAAGAAATGTAACAATCAATTTGCTGAAGATGAATTCATGAACAACTACTTAGTGATGGTGGGCATTTCCTTTTCTTTTCCTACATGTCTTATTCTTTTATTTATTTTTGTCCACCACTCAACTTTTCTCCAAATTACCATAATAGGGAAAATATTAGTTTATGTGATATTTTCTTCTTCCAGTGTAATTTATTTGACTTTTCTTCATGGCAGAGTCCCCAAAGTTACCCCAATCTGTTTTCCAAAAACCTCCAATGTTTGCTTCTCAGTATCTTTTGGTTCTATGCTCTATTATTTTTCCTGGGCACAGAGTGCTCCTTCCTTCACTCATTCTTTTTCCTTTTATTACTCACAAAGTACTTTTAAACACATAAATCTCTTCCCAAGCAAGATCATGGTACCCAATAGGATGAAAAGCACCTTAGAACATGTGAATCTGAATTAGCTGAATATATTAACATAGTAGGAGTATTTGCCTCTTAAAACAAAACCACACTGAAAAAGAACTTACAGCAGTAAATGTTGGTGGAATTTAATATATTTGGAGTCTTGAAATAGGATCTTTGGATCTTTTACCACATACACCATTTATATTCAAGGTTAAAATAGGCTGCATCAAGATACTTGGTGCCTGTTTTCTTAAACACTGATTGGGTAAATTATGAGTCTTGGTCAAGTGTATTATCTTTCTTAGGGGCAAGCTCTCCAACCCCTGAATAATGTGGAATGCCCATGAAAAGCAGAAGGATCTCTGGTCTGGAAGGCTGATTTCCTGGACCTGACACACCATGCTTGTGACCTCTATAGGCTTCAACCTCCTTATCTTATTAAGGGAATTACACCTATTGCTTTTATCATAAACAGTTGTTGACTTCTATAGCATACTCATTTCTTTTACAAAATTTAGCAAAATATAGCATAGTCTTTTCATGTAAAATATGGCTGTTTTTAATCCTGGTAAGTTTAAGAATGGTCCTATTTTCATCTTTTTATGTACTTTTTCCCTGGCCTCATATGGTGTTAAGCACATTGTAAGAACTCAAAACATTCTTTTAGGTAAGTAACATCTATGTCAGTAACATTCAATAGTATCTAAGGAGATATTCTGCATATCAAACCTTTTTCTAGATGTAATGGGGATACCAAAACATATAAGAAGTTAAACCCTGTTGGAGAGACACTGGAAAACACCTGTGCACAGATCAGCGTAGGAGGGTAAGATCACAGAGATTCTGAAGAAACATGAGGGGAAAATATTGATTACAAGGGGCAAAATTTAGGAGTATTCTTCAAGGAAGCACATTTCAAGGATGAGAATAATATGGGTAGGTAGTTGGCATGAGCCAAACTCAGGAGGAAGAACTTCCTTGCCAGTTACTCTGCAGAGGAAAGAGTTAAGTGGGGTTGGGCTAATTTGTAACAAATAATACTCTAAGCTGAAAGTTTGAAGGTTTGTCATTCATAATTAATAGAATAAGTATCAGAAGTTTCTCTTTGATCAGATTCCAGAGTTCAAGCAAAGATCTACTAAATAATTCATTGTTGCTAAGTGTTATCTTCATCTGTAAGTTTTTCCTAGATTTTGCATACACAGAAGGGAACAATGACCATCACTTTCTTTTAATGATTTTTATAAGGAGATAACACAGGTTGGAATGATCTTTCTGCTTAGACTAACTTGATTCTTATAATTTGGTTCATTATTTTTAAAATTATCAAACTGTATTCAAGGAGTCAATGTGCCTGGGTCTTTTCCATCTATGATGGAATTATGGTTCTTGGCTGTTGGGGAAGAAGATTCACTCTAGTTTCTGTCTTGTTTTCCCTCCCAGACCTGAGTCAATCCAGACCCTAAGCTGGGGCTCTGGGAGTGATGCAGAAAAATATCTATGGGAGCCTCATGAAGCTATCTGGATACTCTCCAAACAAACATTCAGCAGTGCACAAGATGTGTACATCCAGGACAAGGTCGGTCTGAAGACCACAGGCATATCTCAACAAGCTTAATCCTTTTCCCTCTTGGTCCATGTAGTAAAACACCCAGGGAGCATTCTTCCTTAGGTTTTACAATGAACTCACCACCTTTGGGTTAGAGAATAACTTTGCTGGTGTCCTTTGAAACAGATTGATAATAAAAATGCTTTATACTGTACACACCACAGACTGGAGATGATGCAATGTTAAAGAATGACCTGAAGTTTAGAGTGTCAAATAGTAGATCTCAAAAGTGGGGGTCCTCAAAAGGAGATTGTAAATAGGATACAGATCATAGATGTAAGAAGGGAAACTTTCTGATCCAGGTTAGAGTAACACATCATAAATAGCCTTTTTAGCAGATGTAATGGTGCCCTGCTAGATGCCTTTGAATTTGTCCTCCAGCTTTCTATTTGTTACTGGTAATAACACTCCTGAGACCTTAAGAGGATTGTACTTGGGCAGTGGAGCCAGAAAGGAAAGCTGCTGGAGCCTGGAATATTCCTTCCACACACCTTGCAATAAATGACCAAGTGATGTGGGAGTATAAAATATCTCTGTTGCCTCCAGATGAAGGAACTGGGAGGTGAACTTTTTGGTTGAGCTCCCTGCAGGATCAAGCTGGTCCTTTGGGACTTCACTGTAATACACTTTGGCTTGTCTTGGCCTCTTCCCAGTTTTGCTTCTTCTACCCCTTTCTGCTCTGTGCTGACAGCACACTCTTAGTAAAATCACTTGTATCTGAATCCTAGATTCAGTATCTGTTTAGATATCATTATCACATAAACGTTGAGAAAATATTCCCCCACCTTTGGTTGCAAGAAAGAGAAAGGAGAGATGTTTCATTGTTAGCAAGATGAACTGTGCTGACAAACAGAATTATAATTCTCCTTAGGTCTGCTACTCTCTGAGAATAAAGTGAAGAATGATAATAAGACCATCAAGTGGATAAAAAAGAATAGTGGGTATTATTTACAATCTTTGAAAGCAGGATTTCAAGAACATCTTACTTCCCATATTATTGATTAAGCACCATATTAGATTTTTCAAGTTTACTTTAAATTGAAAACAAATGGGCTTAGGGAATTAAAAAGATGGTCTTTCTCCTCAGGTAAATATCATAAATATAACTTCTGTTGATTTTTGACAGGATAATCTCTATATAATCCATTTAAAATCGGCCTGTGTGGTTGCTTCTATTGCCCACAAAGTAAGATAGCAACCACCATAATAACTGAAGTGCCCCTTGGTGGACATCAAAGTGATTGTGTTGCAGGCTGAATATTAGGTAGGCCCCAGCTTACTGTCAGCAGCAGGGAAAAGAGAAAAGTGACTCAGGAGGTCAAATTGTCACGGTTGAGTTTGAATTAATCTATAGAATTGTGGTCAAAAAGATCATCACTTAATAAGGAATGGGGAATCCATACAAGAGAAGATTGCTTTCAGTTTCAGGTCTTAACAATGGAGCTAAAATGCATGCATTTCTTCATGCTAGAAGCCCCTGGCATGGTTTCTTAACACCTCTTTTTATGTAGAATAATGTGTGTGTGTGTGTGTGTGTGTGTGTGTGTGTGTGTTTATCAGTATTATTTCTGTCAGCTATAGGTCTTTGATCATGGGTTTTGTTGTTCTGCTGTTAATGTTTCATCATGGTCTCTGTCTTATGTCTAGAGAATTGTTTCTTCTACTTTCCAAACTCCCCACAGTATGCACTCCAGGAGTGTCTTAATCACGTCTGTGAAAGAGATGACTTCTGAATAGTTATTTTTGCTTCCAGGTTTATAATTCAAATGCATTCTTATTCACTCAAGAGCATTTTGATGTTTAAGTAAACCCTACAGTGATTTTATTTTCAAAACAACTATCTTATTGAATTATAAACAGTAGTTTCCAGAGACTTTTGCATAACCATTCAATCTTTTTTTGCACAGATTGAATTTGATCAACTAGGGAACTTGATTTTAGATGTAGTTTAGGTGTTCTGCACACACATACAATTTTAGTGCAAAATATGTATCATCTGAGTCCTTCTCTATCTCTGTAGATCTAGAAATAACAGGTTGGGCCCCAGTCACTTCTTTTATGTGAAAACTAAAGGCTATATATCAATTCTAATAAGACATCCAGGGAGGATGAAAATGACCATAGGGAATGTCTTTGATCCTCTGTGTTAACTTGTGTGTTTAGCATCATCTGGTCATCTCAGATACTTTCTCTTCTGTGTTCTTCCATAATCAAAGTCATCCCTTTCTTGCAATTGTGATTGCCTGGAATTTTACTCATCTCTGGTTCTCTATTTATAAATCTTAGTTTTAACATACTTACTTTTGTTCAAAACACACAGACTAAACATGGAGCCTTTGGTGTCATCTGGCAGATCTGATTTTATAATGAATTTAAAGAGAGGTATTGAGCTCTTTTCCTGTCTCTATTAGATGATCCTGCCTGGTGTCTAATCCTTAGGGCAGGGCTCTGCAATTTAATGAAGTAGGGATAAATTCAGGAGATTTCTTAATGTAACCCCTTGCTATTTAGGTACAAGAAGAAAGATGAAGAAAGATTTGAGAACACCTGATCCTGAAATTCTCTTTCTTGGCCTGTATCCCAGGACTTCCCTACAGACTCCTTACTGCTCATGTTGAGAACTTGCCAAAGTTTTTGCAATGGCTGCAGTAGCTTCTCAGAATTTAACACTCTCTGGTGTTGAATCTTCTGTTCTTGGTGACAATGTTGTGAATTTGAGCTTCCAATCTTCTAAACTAATGAGCCATTTATACTGACAGTTGCTACAAGGATAGTTCAGGAAAGTAGTTTCCTGGGCTAATGTTTGAGTATGGGCTTCTGGGAAACATAGCAAGATAGTACCATTGCCTCCTTTAGATTTGATTAAAATGGAGAGGAGGAAAGAGCAAATGAGAGATGTCAAGAGAATTTTGGAGGACAGAAAGTATGCAAAGAAGCTCTCTCAACCTGTGCAGCTAGGTGACTCAGCTTCTACTTTGGAGAAATTGAGCCAGGTAGGAAATTGACTCAGGTTGACCTGGCATAGCACCATGAGAGCATGTGGGGAACATCCAGAGGGCAGGATATTGAGTGAGAATCTGACAGAGAAGAGGAATGCCTTAGTCCCCTCTCCTGCTTAGTATTCATCTCTCTGGAAGTCAGATCAATACTTCTCAAACAGAAGATGTAAGGAAAGAGATGGGTCTAAGAGAAAGAATTTTAGAGATTTGCCTGTGGGGCGTCCCTATGAGATAGCCTGTTTCCAAATTGCCAATCTATAATGGTCAAGTTCCACTTGGTCAGACTTCAGTCACGCCCACAAGTCATTGAATTCACCCCCAATCCAGGGAGGTTTCAATTAGTATCTTTAAATATGAATGGATTTGCCAAGAAGCAGCAGACAGTTGAGGAAGCCTCTATCATAAAATATATAGTTCTTATGAAAACAGAGAAAGGGAAACTGACAGGAAATGAAGGAAATGCAACAAGAATAGGAAAACATCTTAAAAACCTCAAAGAGATAAAAATGATTTTGTTTGTGAAATAGGAGCAGGATGAGATGAAAAGCTGAATACTCAGAGGAGAAAAATGCATCTGGAAATGGAAACGGGGATGGAAGATAAAATTGAGAAACTCTCCTGGAAAATAGAAACATTAACACCACCAATAAAGTAATGAAAACCAGAAAACTAGTCTTGGGTTGTTCAGGAAGAAAAGCACGTCACTTGAAAGTAATAACTTTTATCTTTTTCCTTCTATAGAATTACTTCTCTTACTAGTTTCTCTAGTCTTAATAAATTGCCTTGGACTTTCTCTATTGCTACACTGAAGTGTGGCAATAATATCAGGTTTTCTTGTTTAGCTCCTGACTTGACTATTAGGTACCCTTTATATTCCTGGCTAACTGTGATTTGAATACATACCTTACACAATTCATGTGTTGCCAATGGAACAGTATTAAGAGGTGGGGCTTTTAAAGGGGTGTTTAGGTCATGAGGTATCCTTCCTTGTTGATGGGGGTAAGGCCCTTATAAAAGAGACTTCACACAGTGGGAACAGCTTCAGACTAGCTTGCTTTCTTATCCTTCTGCTGCCTGTCGCATGAGGACACACCAAGAAAGCCCTCACCAAGTGCTGGCACCTTGATCTTGGGCTTCCCCAAAACTTTGAGAAATATGTTCTTTACAAATTACCCAGTTTCAGGTACTCTTGTTATTGCAGCACAAACAGACTGATACCATGAGCAAGTGTTGAATTTTACAAAATGGAGAAGTGCAATATGTCCATTCAGAAGGTCATTTTCCCTTTAAATTGTTAGAACAGTGTTTTATTGGCCTAGGAACATAGTAAAGGATTAAAAGTGTGGAATAAAAAGACATGTTTTGATTCAAATAAATTCTTCATAAAAATATGTATTAGATTTCATATAAATATTTAAAAGAAAACCATATGAATAATGCAGCAATAACAATTTTAATTATTACTTATTCTTAGCCTCCTTTAGGAATGAACTAATTTGGTGCAGGAAAAATATTTGCCTTAAACTTAATTTGTTAACTTAATTTGTTTACATCTGTGTGGTAATATTTTGGCAGTATCAAAAGCACTTTAAGACAAAATTATAAAAGTTATCATAGAGTAAGTCAATGCATTTAGATAAGAAAAAAGCAAAATTGTCATATATACATAAATATATATATCACTGGGCAGATAAATTAATCTGATTGTGTATATAATTCAGCTGGTGCGAATTGATTATAAAAGGGCACCAGCTCTTCACTGTGAGCTCTTTAAGCATTATGGAACAGAAAACACTTGTTATTTTCTGGAGGAGTAGAATGACAGGCAATACTAGATTTGTAGTAGAAGTTCTGTTTATGACATTCCTGAAAAGAAAAACATTATTATAGTAAAAACCCTAGACTGCCTGAGTTCGAGTCCCAAATCTATCCTATTGTCTTTGTGACCTTGGGAAAGGACTTGACTTCTCTAAACTTATTTCTTTCTCTTTAAAATAGGAGGTATTACCTATCTCAAAGGAATGTGACAAGAATTGAATGAATTAATATGTGCCTTAGAACAGGTACTGCTCCATTAGGTGTTGATAAATGTCAGCTATTATTATTCACTTGTTATTTTCAAGTTTGACAACATGCATCTCTTTCTCTTTATAGATTACCAGCTAGAATAATTGAGTTTTCTCTAACTTAGGAATTAGTATATGTGTGTTCCTGTGTATGTACATTATGCTCCATGATAGCCAAAATAACTTAATGAGTCATAACAGCAGAGCTCAATGTTGACAGTTCCCTATGTAATAAAACCTTCAAAAATTGGATTATGATGTCATTGAGCAGTTGCCTCTATTTCCTATGACAGCAAGTTTTCCACATCCTGGCAAATCTCCTAGTGTGTTTTGAAACAGAACTGGATGCCAGAACCCCTTTACTATAAATTTACTTCCTACTTTGAACTGCTTGACTTCAGACTTGGGCTTTATTTTTATGGGGAGTATTCAGGATTTTAGAAGGAAAAAAATCAAATTGTGATGTACAGAAAATAATATACTTTCCTCTTGAGCCTAATAAAACAGCAACCACATCCTTTCCTGAGCATTGAATGATCTTTTGGTTTCCCTTTCATATGGGATACTATAATTGTGACCTTCCTTAAGGAACTAGAATTTCAGAACTAAGAACCAATGATAACAGAAAACTTTGTGATTTAGACAAAGAGGATTAGAATGAAAATGTTCTGCATGTATGTTCTGTGTGTCTTCTCCTAAAAAAAGGAAATTATCTGCTGCCAGAAAGATTGAAAGTTAAAAACTCCCTCCAGTCCTGTTCCATGTGACCTTGACATGGGGCTAGCTCTGAAAAGAACTGGGGAGTTGAATGGGTGCTGTCTCTCCCCAACTCTTTCCTCCTGCCACCAACTGAAGGATTCAGGGAACCCACTGTCCATACTAGCCACTAGCACAGTCTGCTCTCTAGAGCTCTGAGTGTGAACACAGTGTTAACTGGGGCACAATGCTAAATGGGTTGTGGTCCCAGAGCATTTTCAATTTCAGAAAATAAAGAGCCAACCTCTGGTGATGAGAGTTTGATATCAAGAAATAGTGGGAGGCCTTAAGAGGAGGCAGTCCTACTCTTTGGAGTATACCATAATGGGCAACTGACCTGGTATAGGGCTCGACAGTTTAGGAAGCACTTTTAAATGCATTTATTTATTTATTTTTTTGTAGTATATTAATCCCTGTGACAACTCTGTGAGGTCGGTAAGCATTCTTAATATCCTCACTTCATGGGTGAGGAAATTGAGGTGAGTGGTTGGATCTAACTTGAGAAGGCAAAGCTTCACCATGACCTCCTGGAGGTTGCTCATATTTCTAATCACACCTTCCTAGATCCTTTGTGCAGATGATAAAAGTTGAGTATGTAGGGGAAAATTAAAAATAAGCATCTTAATTCTCCTTGTGAAAATAAAGAAAGGGATTTCCCTCTCTGCCCTTTTCTCAAAGTATTTGCTTTAGAAAACTTTTATAAGTACTTTGTCTGCTCTTTGAAATGTACATGCATCCTTTTGGAAAGTAGGGAGACTTTTTGTCAGCTTTATGACTGAGCACTGTCTTCTCAAGAACCTGGGAGCCATCTCTAAAACATAACTAGGAAAGGAGGGAACACCACTGTGGTTCACCTCTCTGTGGGAGAGTAGGAACCTTAGTTGGTGTCTTGCTCCAAATTGGAAAACTATCTCCTGTCACAAACACATAAGATCTTTGTTTTCCGTCTGGATAAAGCCCATTAGCTTTAAAATCGTCACCCCAATTACTAGGTTAAGTTGAAAACTATGTGTATATCAGATAATCTTCTTAAAATTAAGGACTGGTTTTTGTTTAGCAGGGCTGTACCTACTAGGACAGGGTGAGACTCCTTTCTGCCTTTGCAATCTCTTAGCAGATTGCCTTGGATGTGCCTCACATTTTGGGTTAATGCTTATTCAATAATAAAACTATTTTCTTTTGATACCAGGGGCACAAAATCCCACTGGGGGAGGAAAGAGGTTAGGCCATAATGTTCACTGCTCCAGAAATACTCAGAATCAAACTGGCAGGAAAATAGGCTTTATTCAAATCGAACTTTTAAGAAAACTTAATTGTTTCAAAAGTTTCATCTCCAAAATCCTTGAAAATCAGCAAAGCTTTTAAAGAAGAGACAGAGAAGTGACAAAAGACAGAAAATAGACATATGCAGATTTAGTTATCATGTGCTAGGCCTGAGTGGGCAATCTGTGATCCCATCTTTGGTACTTGTCGGGGCGGCCAGTCTGGCCCTTTGGCTTCCTTCTCTCAGCAGGAAAAGTGTTCCCAATTGGGATGTGTTGGGGAGTGGCCCCCAAATTCAGTCTGTTTCACTTTCTACTTGTAGGAGAGGTTTTCTGGATTGGGAGATTTTTGTCTTTAATTGTATTTCCCCAACATGCCCATGTCAATTCCTTACTAATTTTACTCTCATTTTTTAAAAATGGAAATTCAGGTATTGCTCAGATGTCTGAAATCTAAATTTACTCTTTGTAAATGTGTGCTTGATTGTGGGAATGTTAACATTGGGTGAAAATCTGTGATTGTAGTCACCTTTCACTTAGGGTAGGTACTTTCTTTACTAGTGAATGGACATTGCCAGGCATATGTTTTGTTTATTTGTTTGTTTTATAGTCTCTTGTCACATAGGTCTCTAGTTTTACACTTATGAGCATTCTTCAGTTTTTTTTTTATTAATTTGCACTCTCAGCTATACATAGAATTAAAGAGATGTGGCAACCAGCTGAAATAGCTGCTAAATTTAATCGATTTCTCAACAGGTACCAGGAACCATAGAAGCATAACCTAAGGTTGTCTTTGGAGCGCTAATATTGACTTATTTATGTTCTTCTTGTTGTAGTTTCCTTTTTTAATATTTTCAGCATGTCTGGATATAGGTGCTTCCTGCTAGGTCCAACCAGGCTGAAAATACAACTTTTGTGGTGACTAAAAAATCTTCTATTGCTTCCTTTGATGGCAATAAGAAAAGTCTGATTTTACCTGGCTAGAACAATAATTATTTCCAACAAAAATCACTTAATTCAAGTCCAAAGTCCAACATAGGAACTAACATAGATCAGTGGGGAGAAGCCTTGTACTAATATGCATTTATTAACTAAATTCCATCTGAAGTTTAATCAGTCTTCCAAGTGAGACAATAGAATAAATGTCATGATAACTGATGACTATCCATCTGACTGATTTGCTACTTTGGCATTTATTCAGGAAAGATCCACTTAGAAACCAATTTGTAGATATTTGTATGCTTTCTATACTGATAAGCTCCTCCCTGTTTTATTAATGCTCAATTGCAATTTGAACAAAATGATCTTGGCTACATTTCAGGGTCTGAAAATTTCACTGCAAATTTCCTGAACATACTAGCAGATCAAATTCTATGTAAACTAAAACCATATTGTGTGTATTTGTGTGTGTGTGTGTGTGTGCGTTTGAAATAAAATATAAGATATATTTGGCTGACCCCTCTTTTTTATTGGAGTTATGTGTTACATAGTTCTTCAATGACCATACTTTTAAATTAAAGATTATTAAAATCTCCTTTTAAATGATTTTTTCTGGTAAGCATAATTGAAAAACCAGTGGAGTACAGTAAAGCAACTGAATATTTAATCAGAACTGAATTTAAATTTTAGTTTTGCCATTTATCATCTGTGAGATTTTATGAATCTCAGTTAACTCATAAGTAAATGGGAAGATCAATAATGCAAACTTCTTAAGGGTTGCTGTAAAGATAATATGTATAAAGTGTCTATAGTGCCTAGTAGGGTAACTTTGAAAAAAATGGAATCTATTAATGTTGTTATACAGAGGAAGTTGGGATGTAAGACATCTATGATTCTCCGTAAAGTGAGCCGTTCAATTTTATGATAAACAAACATGTAGTTAAAGCAAGTAAGATGAATTTGGCCAAGGAGGTCTAAAAGATTTTAAAATCTTCTAGGAACTAAAGTGCTTCTCAAGTGTTTATGTGCCTATTAATCACCTGGAGAGCTTGTTCAATGATTATTCTGACTTAATAGATCTTAGATAGAGATTCTGCATTCCAAATAGGCTCCCAGGGAGGATGATAACTTGACTGACCCTTGGACCACACTATGAATAGAATGATTCATATGCCAGGTAGCAGGCACGCTCTTGAAGCAATTATTATCATGTAAAAGGTAGTTTCTGTTTAATTTGCTGTGGAAACCATTGCATCCACTTTTTATTAATGTGATTATTAGAAACAGGGCATCATATATTTTTTATAGCACTTGTTTCAAAATTATTTTCCCATTTGTCATTCATAAGTTGCATGTTTACAGAAAGATTAAAATATACCCAAACTTTATATCCTTGTCACTTGACCTAATGTTTTATAAAAAAACATGTCTAATTTTTTAATTGGTTCGCATTTATATGGCTCACAACAAGCACAGAACCTGGCACATAATAGGTAATCAAGAATTAATTGTTATGGTATAGTAAAACATTTGTTGATTTGCTAGACTTAACGTTTCATCATTTTTTTCCAAAATATCATGTTGCATAGTAAGTTTTATCTGTCAAGTTAGAAGAGAACGAGCTGTTTGTTCATTATCTTGAGGGTTTCAAGCAGTGTTAGATGTAGTGGTTTTCTATCCTGGTTAAGCAAGAATTACCTGGAATTTTTTAAAAACCATACTCATGCTTGGTCCCTCCCCCAAATCTATTGAATCAGAATATCTGCAAGTAGCTCTTGCTATATTTTTAAAGCTCCCCAGGTGATTCTGATAGGCAGCCAGGGCTGAACCACTAAAATAAATATGAATAAACATTCAGACATTTTTCTGTACACATCCTACCTGTGAACTCCTCCAGGTCATTTTTGATTTTCACTGTCCTGTTTCCTGCCTATGTTCAGCATAAATGTTAATCATGTCCTAAAAAATTTTCTGCTGTAAACTCTGAGTGTAAAATGCTCTGGGAAGATTTTAATTTCTTAATCCCTTGCCATCCTGAGTTCTTTTTCTTGTTTCTCTCTGTTGAGCTGCTTTAACAGATCATTTTAATTTATTTTATTTTCATTATGAAAATCACACATGCTTATAAGTTTTTAAAAATCAAGCAAGATAAAAGTGCAAAGAAATCAAAGTAAAAACTCTTCCTCCATTTCTATCCTTTCTTTCTGCTCCATTTAACAAAATCACCCCTCTTGCCAGTTTTTGTGTACTCTTCTGGAAATTTTTGTTGCCTCTACTATCATATGTATTCTTACATAAACACACACCACACACAGACATACACACATAAGCACAATCATACCAGATTAGCTTAGCAGCCTGCTTTTTATTTAACAACATGACTTAAGAAATATATCCATTAGTACATATTTTTCTACTTCATTCTTTTTAAAGGATACATAACTTTCCTTTGCAACACTATAATTTATTTTAGCAGACACATGTAGGATGTTTCTAGTTTACAACTACTGTATTAAAATCAATGCCACAATGAACATCTTTGCCTTTCTTTTTACATAATTTGGGCACTGTATCTATTAAAAGGTTTTATATGTTTAATGATCTGATTTCCTCATTCACTGGCTGTTATTGGCAGTATTTCTCTATCTCCCCTCTTGTAATAGCAGCACCCTCGGCCCCTGCTTCTACCTTCAGGGTCTCACAGATCTCAGTAATCCTCCCACCATAGGCTCAGTTTCAATCCATCTCTTAGGTCTATACTGAGAGGAGGCTGAAGAAAAGTAGAGAAGGAGAAAGAAGGAAATGTTGATTATGTTCTAGTTATTGCCAGGACCAGTGGTCCTCAAAGCAATTATAAAAAGTGGCTATTATTACCTAGGTTTAACTAAATGATAAAAATGAGCAACAGAAACCAATTCATTTGGGCAAACAGGGATGGAACTAAGATTCAAAATCCAGATTTGTATGATTTGAAGTCTCAAAGTCTTTTAATTTTTCCTCTGGTGTCTTCATTGGGTCCTTCACACTTGAATGGCACTGGGGTGACCACTGGGCTCCCATGTCATTTTTGGAATTCTAGTGCCCTCCTTTACGTGGGAGCATCTCCATTCTGGCAACCGGCAGGTATTATATTCTTCCATGCTGTGCCTTGCTCCTGTATCCAGGTTTCTTTTTCAGGACTTCCTTTGATTTTCACAATGTTCTAAGACTAGGACCCATCTTGCTGTGTCTCACATTCTTAAGAGTAAGAACTAGCTGCCATTTTGCTGCCCTGCATGAGGCTGTGGATGTTTATTGGAAGTGACATGACCTCTTGAGTCTCCGTTGAGTGGGGTTCTGTGTTCCCACAGGAAGTCACCCAATAAGGCCCCATACCATAAAACTTCCCTTCTGCAAAGAGGAAAAATACAGCAAGCTATGTTATAGATGCAGAGCTGCAAACCAAGGTAGATGACCAAGCAAATGTTTTTCATAATAACACAAGTCACAGACATTTTGCAAATGGTTTCCTGGGAAGCTACACTTTCTTTACAATATCAAAGATGAACCTCAAATATGTGCCTTGGAAAAACTAGAAATTTTCTGCAAATAACCAAATCATCAGTACCAAGGCAACAATATCCCAGAAGAGAATAACTTTACATAAGACTAGCTGAACATACACAGAAGCGAAATTCATAAAAGAGAGAAATTATTGTCTTTATTTCATATTAGACCAAGGTTTTTATACCACTTCAGGGAGCAGAAATTGAAACTCAATAATAATAACTAACCCATTGTTCATTTACCTTTTTCCAAGAAACCCACCTCCTTTAACAGTTACCACCTTATTACACACACAATGCCTTAACACTGTTTGGTACAGTTGAGCAGTTTGATATGAGACAGTTTGATGTGACACATTCTGAATTGGCACATAACCATCTGTGTCAGATTGTATCTTTTCAAGGATGACCATAATAATCCCTTCCAACCCCCATGTTCCAGAATGTTGATACTCAAATATCAACATTCAAACTCAATATACTCTAATATATACTCAAATAGAGGTGTAGTCTAATTATGCTCCACTTGAAAATGAGTGGACTTGTGACCTTTGTGTAGCCAAAAGAATGTGACAACTGATAAGTTGTGACTTCAGAAGCTAGATCTGAAAAGGTGATGGGATGCTCACATTGCTTGTAGGAATGCTTTTACTGAAAATCTGACTACCACATAAGCCACCTGAGGCCACTATGCTATGAGGAAGCCCAAAATATCCATAGAAAGAACATGTGGAGAAACTCTGAGACAATATAAAGACAGAAAGAGGGAGGGAGAGAGAGAGAGAGAGAGAGAGAGAGAGAGAGAGAGAGAGAGAGAGAGAGAGAGAGAGAGAGAAAGACAGAGATATTAGCCCTTAACTTCTCCTGTAGGCAATGTCCATAACACAAACTCATCAGAGACCCCAGGACAAAACTGCCCAGGACAGCCCTTTCCAAACATTAGTCCCACAGAACTCAGTAACCTAAGAACGTGATTGTTTCCGACATTATGTTTTGAGGTAAATTGTTATGCCACAATATTAATTGGACTAATATCTTTTTACCTTGAACAAGTTACTTAAGAAAATTTCCTTGCTTACAAAACAGGGGTAATGATAAATAACTAAAGAGGTAAATATTATACTAGTCCATCAAGTAAATTACTGCTAGTAGCAAGGCCCACCCCTACAGATGGGTTTGCTTCTTCCTAATTCTGCCCTTCTGCCCGATTTTGCTATGAATAAGTGTCACTTACTTTTATTAGCACTTTGACAAGGTTGTTAAGCTTCTAGACATTTTGGATTCCCTAGACAAAACATCCTATGGTTTAAATGAAGTTAAATAGGTTTCTTCTTACTAGTTCACAGAGAGGAGATGCAACTTGCTATGATTTGAATAAATGTCCCCCAAAGGCCCATGTGTCCAAGGCTTTTTCTTCAGTCCATGGAGTGGTGGGACCTTTAGGAGGTGGAGCCTAATGGAAGGGAGTTAGGTCATTGAGGAAATGCCCTTGGAGAGGTTATTGAGAACTCAGATTCTTTCATTACTCTCTCTTTCACTTCCTGGCTGCAATGAGGTGAGTAACATATATTCTCTACCATAACATACTACCTTTCCACAGATCCAAAACCTGTTGGACTGAAGACTCCAAAACTGTGAGCTCAAATAAATGTTTCCTCTTTCTAAGTTGATTATCTCAGGCATTTTGTTACAATAATGGAAAGTTGACTAACACATGGTCTAAATGGCTTATGGCATGGAAGAACATAATGAACATGAAAACTTATAATTTAAAAGAAATAATACTTTGATGCATTATTAACTACTGATACCTAGGTTTAAATTGTGTCACCAGATTATTTACCAAGGACCTAACACAAACACAACAGTTTTGTTTTGAGATTACAGAATTGGAGTTAGGTATCAAACATATACCGACAGTGGAATACAGTCAAATTGCTTTATGATAGTAAGTATAAAGGCCAAATTGAAGGTAATTTCTGATCATCTTGCCTAGTGGATCCCTCCAATTTTGTTGGATCCTGCTCCATTTACTAAAATTCCACGTTGACTACTTTTTTAGTCAGCTTTTTTGTCTTTGTGACCACAAGACCCGACAAGAACAATGTAGAGGGAGAAACGTTTATTTTGACTCACAGCTTCAGAGTTTCAGTCCATGATCAGTCAACTTCATAACTGGGCCAGAGATGAGGCAAAACATCATGGCAGAAGGGAATGGCAGGGGAAAGCAGCTCAGACCATGGCAATCAGGAAGGAGGGAGAGAGAGAAACAGAGAGAGAGAACTTTGCTCATCAGGGTCAAAATATAAATCCAAAGGCACACTCCCAGTGATTTACTTCTTCTAGCCACACCCTACCTGCCTAAAGTTATCATCCGGTTAATTCACATCAGTAGATCAATCCACTAATTAGATTAAGATTCTCATAACCTAATCATTTCACCTCTGAACATTCTTGTATTGTCTTACATGTGAGCTTTTGGGGGATATCTCATGTTCATCCCATGACAGCTACGTGCATATATCCTCAGAATGTTTTGAGATACATCATTTCTGTTTTCTTCTTATTCATAAAGGTTCCATGTCTCATCTACCATAACATTTCTTTTCTTATGAAACAAAATTTATATTTTACATATCATTCATAGCAAGTGACTTCACATTTGTCTTACTATTTCTCTTTTAGCAAAATGCAGTTTTGAAAGTTTATTTGTGAGATTAACACACTTGTGGTTTTTTAAAAAATGGAAATCCATGTAATTAGATTTTTTTTTTTAAAAAAAGCCTCATCTAGTGATTCCACTAACCAAAGACAAGTGTCGTGAAATAGTTTTGCTTTTATTTTCAACCTTTTCCTTTTCTGTGCATAGTTTTTAAAAACTTAACTATTCTTCTACCAGCTTTCTGGAACTTAATTATAAGGAAAACTTAGCACTTGGACACTGAATGAAACTTTGGATCTTAGAATGATTTTCTATCCTGAACTAGAAAGGTTCCTCTAGAACTGTTGCCCAGTATAGTAGCTACAACTTACTATAGTTTGGTTATTTAAATTTAAATGAACTAAAATTAAGTAAAGTTTAAAACTCAGTTCTTTGGTCACATTAACCACCTTTCAAGTACTCAACAGCGACATGTGACCAGTGGATTCTATATTGGACAGTGCAGATGGACCATTTATACTGTCAAAAGAAGTTCTTTTGGATAGCACTACCCTATAGCGGGGTTTTTCAACCTTTACACTACTGACATTTTGGGCCAAGTAATTCTTTGTTGTGGGCAGAAGGGGGTTGTGCTGTATATTGTCAGAGGTTTAGGAATATCTTTGGTCTGTACTCACTGGAAGACAACATGGAACAACATACTGACAAAAATTATCATTTGCTGTATTTTTATTATATGATCATTTGAAAGTACAATCAGACAAATATGAGCATCAGATATAGACTGGCGACATTTAAGAATATGATAAAGTTCTAGTCTTGTAAGAATCTATAATCTAGTTACAGAAGACAAACACATTAAACACAAAAGCAATAAAAGATAGTAGATGTGTGTAATAAAAGACCAAGCGATACAGCATAGACATATCTGTCATTGAACTTCAGGGAATGAGCTGAGAGAACAGAAGGAAAGCCATCTGATTGCACTGTCTCGATTTACAAATCTAGGATTGTAAGTGATTATTAGCCAGCTATGTAAGAAGCAAAACAGGGTCCAACCATTTTAAATTCCAGGCCAGTGTTCATTCACCCACCCAGTCCTTTTAATAATTGAGCACCTATTATGCCTGGGCACTGTGCACAGGCTGACTTCATTAGGCACAGGTGATACAGTGCCAAGGCTCCACAAAAAATTTAATTTATTTTAAATTGAAGAGAAAAAATGAATTTTAAGTAATAAAAGTTTTAATAGATGATATTAATATATTTGTCTTTATATCAATGTAGTCATGGACATAATTTTTAATACTTTTGATGGTGCAAAGAGCCCAAGAAGGCAAAAGTGCCTCAGGACCATGAAAATCATAAGGCCCCATGAATGGGGGAAAGATAAAATGGTGAATGAGGCAGACAAGACCCTGCTTTTATGGAACATTTGTTTTCTTAGTGGGGCAAACACATAATGAACCAATGAACAAATCAATAAGGGAGATAATTCCAGATAGCGATAAAGGCCATGAGAAAATAAAACATACTTTGATAGAGAGCCATGGAGTGGGGATGTTCCAAAAGGTCCTTTATGAGGATGTGGTATTAGAGTCAAGCTCTGAACTGTGAAAAAAGACCTAAAAGAAGCACTTTCTAGATAGAAGGAACAGTGTAGGCAGAGGCACTGAGTCAGGAGTGAACTTGGCAGAGTAGAGGAGTCCAGAGTCCAGTAGAACTGGAGTGTAGAAAGGGAAGGAAGGGACAAAAGAGGTTAAAGTATGGGGAAGCAGAGCTAGCACATGGAGGCTGGGTCTTCTAAAGGCCATAGAGACCGTACTGCTCACAATGGTAACCCACTGGTGGGACCAAACAGGGAAAGGGCAGCATCTCACACACACTCCATGATTGCCCTGGGCTCAGCATGGGAAATGGTTTGGAAAGAGTGGAGAAAAGAAATCTGTGCATTAATGAAAGTGAGTGCTGATGACCCTTAGGTGAGGAAGGTAGCAGTGGAGATGCAAAGAAAAGCATGGATCTGAAATCTATTTTGGATGTAGAGTGGCAGGAATGGATTTGAAGAGGGAGGAAAAGAAGGTCACAGGGTGCTAAACTATCAAGGTCTTGATGGAAGAGACGATCATGCAATTCGAAGTAGGGACCACTTCATAGAGAAAATAAAACTGTTTTTCACCGACTTGAGAACTTAAATTGCTAGACTATAAAATTACATTGGAATTAATGTAATTAATCAATTGCAAATATTTGTAATCTATTGATATTTGAAAGTTATTAAAGGAAGAGCAATCTTGAGGCTCACATCATTTATGAATTAGAAGATGCATTGCATTTATAATAGTATATTTTATTGAAACTATTTTGTAGATAAATGAGGGAAAGGCCAATTTTTAACATAAAAAGTGCTCAGAAACAAATAAAGATAATACACAAAGATAAAAAGGACAATTTAAATAGGTATTTCATGAAACATTAGTATAATTTCTCAGCATTAAATAGCATAATAGCATAATTTAAACCTATTATGTAAGAATTAAGCAAAATAGAACAGGTAAAAAAATGCTTACACTAATAGAATCTTCCTTGTGAGTGAAACACAAAAATAAAATTGCAGGAATCTGTGATGAAGTTTAATTTTTCCAACACCCTGATTTCTAAAACATAATAACATACAGTTCATAGAATCAGATCAAATAAAATAAGGTATAAACAGTTTTCATAGTCTGCTATATAAATTGAAGTATTTCTTTACAGAAATGTGGTTCCAAAAAGCTAAGCAAACTAGTTATAAAGTCAATTTCCATAAATTAGTTTTGAAACTATTTAGGAAGATAAATTGGATTTCAGGTCAAGTTTGACCCCTATGAAATCACTCAGCCCTCAAGGATTGCTAAGACTAGAGTGTTGGATTTTAGAGAAACTAAGTCATGCTTCTATAACTCTTAATACACTGAGAATTCAGAGAAAAGATAGAATTTTCAGTCAATCCAGTGTTTTCTTTTGTGATTCTTCAGACCAGTAAACTTTGAGAAAAAAAGAAAATAAATTGAGAGAGTGGCATAAGGCTACCAACTTTTCATTTATTTGTATTAAAAGATAAAAATATCAAATCACTATTAAAAGTTCTTAAAAGACATTTTATGCCATATCTTTATTTTGAAAAAGTTTATTCTATTGTTTCTATTTCTCTACCTTTTGACAAACTATCAAATATTTATCATGAACCAATTAGCATGGGTGTATGTTCACGGACAGAGGAAAATTCACTCAGTGCTCAAGTTTCTCAAGTGATGGGAAGTTTACCAAGGACAAACCACTAGATGATACATCAAATTTAAAAGTAAAGAGATAAATGTGCTTAAAATTGTAAAATTTACTACAATACTCCTTATATAGCTAGCTTATTCTTTTTGAAAGAATGGTTTTCATAAAACATTAAATTTTATTTATATACAAATATAATCATACCAAGTACAAGTTGTTCTGTTTATTAAAGTGGTTTAGGCAGGATCTCATAAATCATATTATGTTGTTTTAGTCAGTTTTTTCACTCCTGTGACTAAAGAAGCTGACCAGAACAATTTTAGGGGAGGAAAAATTTATTTGAGGGCTTACAGTTTCAGAGATCTTAATCCATAGACAGCTGGCTTTATTCCTCAGGACTCCAGGTGAGGCAGAACAATATGGTCGAAGAATGTGGCAGACAGAAGCAGCTCACATAATGATCGGAAGACAGAGAGTCTTCCCTTACCAGATACAAATATATACCCCAAAGCCATGTCCCAAATGCCCCACTTCCTCCAGCCACACACCACCCGCCTAATTACCACTCAATTAATCCCATCAGGTGATTAATTTACTGACCGGGTAAAGGGTCTCCTAACCCAATCATTTCTTCTCTGAAAACTTCTTGCATTGTTTCACCTGTGAGCTTTTGGGGGACACCTCACATCCAAACCATAACATATGGAGTATAGAACTATGCTAGGGTTATCTTTTAAAAATCTGTAGATTTTTTTCATAGTTGAGAAAATCTCTCTCCCTGAGAATATTTTGTATTCAATTATTCTTTTAGGAAGCATCAATCCTTATTATTCTATGTCTCCTGGGCTACCCAAAACTGACATAACTAATCACGAGTGCAGGAGGAGAGTCAGGTAGCAGGAAGAGGATGCCCAGAGAGCCCAGAATCAGGGAGAGAGGGATGGTTAGTATGGATCCCACAGCATAAAATAGGAGGTGGCATTTTATTCAAATGTGAGATAAAAAGGAGTAGTTCTGAATTTGACAATGGTATTAATAGTTAGAATTTCATAATGAAGACACAAGCAATAATGAGGTCATAAGAACAGAGGCTTCTGTGAATAACTTTGAATAGGCCATTTAATTCCTTATTATAAGTTCAGAACTAAAAGAGAGATTCTGAGCTCTATTTTCTCTCTTTCCTCTTATTTTTGCTGCTTTCACTCTTTATCCCAGTGAAGGAAATTATCTCCTAATATAAATTTGAGAGCTGACATTTGAGATTTCAGAAACCATGATTACTCTATTGCAGGTGAAAACTTGTAACATGATAGGCAATTAAAGTAAGAAATACCTCAAAATATTAAAATTTATTATCTCTGGCAAAAAGATTGTAAGCAATTTTTATTATTTTCTGTTGTCTTTTCTGCATTTTTCAAATGTCCTACAATGAGCATCAATCATGCACACACACACACACACACACACACACACACACACAAATGTTAAAAAATAAGAAAAAGATAAAAAGCCCTGCCAGTATCAACTATTGATGGAATTGAATATAAAGAATAATTGGTAGTGAAAGTAGAATAATTTTCCATGAAAGTCTTATTTTAAACACTAAAGTAATAGAGCCTAAGATGAGAACAGAAAGGTGCCTGGTAGATTACATATGCAAAATACTTACTTCATCAAAGGAAACCTGTGGAGTAATTTCATGTAGTATACTAAATTCATGTGATATCATAAGTCTTAAAAAAAAAGTGAACCATGGTTGGGTTTGCTTTATTAAGCTGAAGGCATTTCAAGGAGAATGATATAGAATATGTCACAATACAATGATGTTTTCAATGACTTTCTTGGAAAACATAACTCTAGGATGAGTGGAATGTATTAGAGGCATGAAGAGCCATTGAGTTTGGGTTGAGTGGTGTGGAGGAAGACCATCCCTTAGCAGTGGGGAAACCCTTCCATGAAGCTCCTTTATCTTGGGTGCAGAGTTCCCTGAGTCTCCATCACCCGGGTCAACAGATTATGTTTAGACCAACTCTCATTATAGCTGTGTTGCTGCCTCTTCTATAGAGCACAGAACATCCTAGTCATTTGAAAATCTTTACAGAGACATTTATAACCAGCATTAAGGATGGATTGAATGAAATGGAATAATATACAGCTGATGTCTTCTGGAGCCATGTGGCTTATATTTCTTTAAAGGAATATTTTAGATTTTAATATAAAAATGTCTTTTCCGTTGAGTACTCAGGAAGACCCCACCCTATGGTTATATTTAATCTAAAACAGTATTAAGTGGAGGTGAAATTTGGGTGACTAATATAATTATAAAAATTTTAAATGAAGTTAACATAAAAAATTCTTAATGTGTTCAATCTCAAAGTTGATAGTTTATGACATGAAATGCCCCCATTAAAAAGTTAACTTTTTTGTACTTCTTTTACAGCAAGATCATTAAGTACTTAGCAGATCTACTTGTATGTGAGTCTGTGAAAGATAACTGGTCTGATTTGATTCTTTTATTTAGGGATTAACATAACAGAAACCCAAAGAGCTCAAATGTAAAGGCCAGGAAAAAGTAATCACACATGTCAAAAACATAAATGACAATTCTGCACAGAAAAAGATTTATATAAGGACCAAACTTATGGGACTTCACCTCAGATGGCAAATCACACAGTCTCACTTCCACACAGAATGAAAATCACTTCATCTGTAAGTATTACTCATTCTTCTGTGTTCCTAAGGATTTGTGTGTGGTGGAAATTTAAAAGCTTTGGAATTATTGACTTGTCATTGCATACAGTGACAGAATTGGGAGAGTCTTTAGAGAATCTTGTTTTAATGTTTTTGTTTGTTTTTAAACAAGAAACACCCCCCCACACACACCTCACCCCCACACACATACACACGGAAAAGACAAAGAGATGGTGAAAAGAGAACTTGAAAGACCCCTTCTTGGTCACACAGAAAGTCAATGTGCTAATTATATAACAATTATTTATGTGGCTTAATTTTTTAAAGATAATCTTTAAGGATTATCCATCCCTTCCTTTTCTTTGGAGACCCCATAATTAGAAAAAAAGCAGGCTATCATAGGGTAGCCACCAACTCATTGTGATTACTGGCCATTAAGAAGCATTCATGTGTTCTTTACTGTGGAAGTCTTGCCTACAGACCATCCTATTTCAACATTTTTCTCTGTGATAAACCTGAATGGTCATGTGCAAATACACGGCACACTACTGACCAGGGGCTTACATCCCCATGGGCTGTTACTACCTTACTTTCTCTTCTGTTCAAGCAAAATGGGATACAACAGTGACATTCTCTGTGAAGAACATTGTGAATCTATTCAAAATTACTTTTTAATTAAATAATTTGCATTTTTCATGCTTTAAACTATTTCTGGTCATATAGCTCCAAACTAATTGTTACTATGGGCACTGATATTCTCATTGAGAAGTATTACTTTGTGGAATCACTTCATTTGATTTAATCCTTCATACAAAATTTGATAGTAGAAATGAATTTTATCTCTGTTTTATAGAAGAGAAATCTGAAGCTCAAAGAAATTAAACAACTTGCCCAAATATATGCAAATATCTTTTGCATAGTTTTTTAAACCTATTTTAATTTTGACTTTGGCTATTCTAAGATTTCATTTTCTTTCTTTACTAAGTATATCAGATAATTCATGTTTGCAATCCAAGAATCCCTTTGGTCTACTTGTCATTTAGTATTTTCACAAAATTTGGTCTGGATAGCTTAAAAATTATACCAGTATTTTTATTTATTTAAAAAGCAGGTGGCACCTCAATGTTCTTAAATGTGTTTGTCAGTTATAAATCTGCCTTCTCTAGTTTGGGCAAGTTTCCTCAAAGCTTTGGTGAATTATTTTGCACTCTTGAAACCTTTTGTACACAATGAGCAATTGATTTTGACATTATTACAACGTTAAATTGACCCATAACTTTCTCTCCTTTTTTTAAAAAAATTGAACAACATAGTCATATGTTTGTTGTTATCTGTTAACTCTGGGCTAAAATTCAAGGGTAGTCATTCCAAATGTCAAGTATTTCTTCCTTCACTTGGAAGGATGGAAGTTGATCCTGTTTAATATGATGGCTTTAATTATACTACCCTGGGCAATAAAAAATTATAATTTGAAATTAGAATATCTATAAAAAGTAATAGGAGGCAGAAATCTTGAGGGACAGAGCTTTGGAGAAGCTTTCAAATATTCAGCAACAGTGTACTAGTGCAGGTGTTAACACAGTCAGAGCTGCGTGGCATATGAAAACCAAAATCAGTTTTGTACTAAAAAGCCTGTGAAGGATGATTTCTTTGGATTAATTATGTTAGTTTGTGAATATGGGGGTGGTGATTAACTTTGCTTACGGAAGACAAATCCCTGTTGTAAAATTAATAAATGTAGTAGAGCACATAAGTAGAATCAAGGATAAAAATCACCATGATGATCTAAATAGATGCAGAAATAACCTTTGATGAAATTCAATATCCCTTCATGATAAAAGCCCTGAATAAATTATATATAGAAGGGTCATACTCAAACATAAAAAAAGCTATGTATAAAAAACTCAGAGCCAACATCATATTAAATGTGGAAACTAAAATCAAGAACAAGACAAGGGTGTCCACTCTTATCACTCTTATTCAACATATACTTAAAATTTTATTCAGAGCAAGTAGGCAAGAGAAAGAAAGAAAAGGGATACAAATAGGAAAGAAGATGTCATACAATTCCTGTTTACAAATGGTATGATTCTATACTTAGAAAATTCTGAGGACTCCACCAAAAAACTCTTAGAACTGACAAACAAATTCAGCAAAGTAGCAGGACACAAAATTAATATACAAAAATTGTTAGCTTCTCTGTAGACCAATAATGAACTTGTTGAGAAAGAAATCAGGAAAGCAATCCCATTCACAACAGCATAAACATAAAGAAAAAATCTAGGATTAAACCTAACCAAAAAGGTAAGAGACCCAAACAATGAAAATTACAAAACACTGAAAAAATTGAAGAAAACACAAGAAGAAGGAGAGAGCTTCTATGTTCAAGGATTAGGAGAATTAATACTGCTAAAATTACCATATAAACAAATCTATAGATTTAGTGCAATTTCCATCAAAATATTAATGACAATCTTCACAGAACCAGAAAAAAATAGTCCTAAAATTCATATGGAAAAAGCAATCCTGAACAAAAAGAGCAATATTGGAGGTGTTGCTCTACTTGGTTTAAAAATATACTACAGAACCTGCTACAGTGGCACAGGCCTGTAATCCCAGCAGCTCGGGAGACTGAAGCAGGAGGATCATGAGTTCGAAAGTCAGCCTCAGCAAAAACAAGGTGCTAAGCAATTCAGTGAGACCTCTCTCTAAATAAAACACAAAATAATATTGGGGATGTGGCTCAGAGGTCGAGTGCTTCTGAGTTCAATCCCCAGTACCCATGCTTCCAAATATACTACAAAGCCATAGTAACAAAAACAGCATGACATTGGCATAAAAACAAATACATGGTCCAATGGACTAGAATAGAGGACCCAGAAATAAGCCAATACATCTACAACCAACTGATTCTTCACAAAGGAGCAAGAACATACACTGGCGAAAAGACAGCCTCTTCAACAAATGGTGATGGGAAAACTGGATATCTACATGTAGAAGATTGAAACTGTATCCTGACTTCTCACTCTATACAAAACTTGACTCAAAATATATCAAAGGATTTAATGTAGGATCAGAAACTTTGAAACTCCTAGAGAAAAACAAAGGAGAAACATGTCAAGTTATTGATACAGGCAACAATTTCCTGATTAGAACACTAATAGCTAAAGAAATGAAAGCAAGAATTAACAAATGGGGCTACATCAAATTAAAGAGTTTCTGTACACAAATGAAACATTCAACAGTATGAAGAGACTGGGAGACAGGGAATGGGAGAAAATCTTTGTCAGTTATTCATCTGACAAAGGATTTATATTGAAAATATATAAAAAACTTGAAAACAACAAAGGAAAAAGGAATCCAATCAAAATGGGCAAATGATCCGAACAAACATTTCTCAAAAGAAGTACAAAAGAACAATAAATGTATGAAAAATGCTCAATATCTTTAGCCATAGGGAAATGAAACCAAAACCACACTGAGATTATATCCATTCCCAGTCAGAATGGTTATTATAAAAAAACACAAAAAATAACAAATGCTGGTGAGGATGTGGAGAAAAAGGAATGGTTAGTTGAAATGAAAATTAGTAGAGCCACTATGGAAAACAGTGTGTGGTTTCCTTAAAAGTACTAAAAGTAGAATGACCGAATAATCCATCTGCACTACTCCCCTGTTTTTATCAGAAGGAAATGAAGTCAGCATACAAAAGAGGTCTCTTCATACCCATGTTTACTGTGGCACTAGTCACAATAGCCAAGGTACCTGTCAGCAGATAAACAGATAAGAAAAATATGGTATAATATACAATTGAGTATTATTCAACCATAAAGAAGCATAAAATCATGTCACTTGCAGGAAAAATGGATAGAACCAGAGGACATCATGTTAAGAGAAATAAGCCAGACCCAGAAAGACAAATATTGCATGTTTTCTTTTGTAAGTGGAACCTTAAAAAAAAAAAAAAAAAAAAAAAAACCAGAGAAAGAAAAATAAAAAAAGACCCAAAAGTAGAAGAGAGACTATGAGGGAAGATTGGGGAAGGGAAGAGAGAGGAGAGGGCAAGAGTGTGCAGAAGGGAGAGTGGACATAATTTAAAGTATGATATATACATGTGTGGAAACATCACAGTGAAACTCTCACATTTTATAATTAACATGTGCTAATAATTACCATAATAATAATAAATCCATATTGAACAGGGACATGGACTCTTTTCCCCTTTTATCTGTGACACCAATCAATTCTAATGTGAACTGTAATTCTTCATTGTCCTACAATTTTCCTAAAAGCTTCCAGATTAGAAAATGCTGCCCAAACTGACAGCTTCTTTCTTTCTTTGTGTACTTCACAGCAGGCAGATGTAGAAGTGACAGAAATGTGTCCTGTTTCATTACTTAATCTTTTTAATGGATATTGTGCTAAAAGATACTGTCTCTTTATTGTACAAAGCTAGAGAGCGGCCCTTCTTGCTGTCATGGTTACATGTCAGTGCTGGAATTTTAAATTGAGATGCATTGTAGTTAGTAAGAGCTCTTCTATAATCTCTGCTTAACATTGTCCCTGTCATTGATAACTCTACAGAAGCCTAGGTCTATTTCCAAATGTCTAATCCAGTTTCCTTGAAGTGATTATCAAGTTGCTGGATGATCAAGAGAGGTATAAAATTCAGTCATTTGAGAATGAAATTGTCTTCATTTATTCTCTTCAGCAAGTACCACATTTTTTAAAATTCTTCAGAAAATATTAACTATTTCAATAAATATTTCCTCAGAGCGTTCAATTAATTCTAAATCATTATTATTATAAACCCTGAGATTCTTTACAAAACTGAAGCATTCACTGAAATAGCATCCTATATACTGCTAACCAATTGAATGCTTCAATTTTTGTATAACAATATTTCTTTTTAAAGTACTTGCTTTAGTTGTTATCTAGAATTCAGTGAATATTATCTACTTGGGGTGCTTAATAGATATGAAAATCATAACAATTAATTTGACATAATGAATCCAAATATATTTCTGTTTAGGTGAAATATTCTGAATAACTCATCTGAAAGCAGCATTATGACAAAATTATCTTGAAGTGTTTCTGAAGAGTTATGTTTATTACATCACCTATGACAGAATTCAATATCTATCAATGCTACTAAACAATCAGAATATTTTTTCTAACTTTAGACTCCCATTGTGTCTCTTTGAAAATGAACACATTAACCCAAGGTTTGAAAGGAGGAAGTGAATCAGAAGGGTTTTAGAAATGTTTAAGTTCAAATAAGGGTCTATATTTTTGTTTATATTCATGGCAATGATAATACAGTATTTTATTTTGAAAATGGAATTTCAGAGAGGAGAAAGCAAGATGAGCCCAGTTATAACTATTGTTCCCTTGAAAATGGACTGTATAGTTGTCTTATGGTTAAGTATACTGCAACATTAAGAACTTATTTTTTTGTTGGACCTGCATAAATTATAGTTAAAAATAATATTGCTTTGGCAATCTGATAAACAAAATCTTAAAAACTTAAATGTGAATGTGGGTAGGTATTTTCTTCTCCAAAACTGGTAAACACTTCCAGATAATCATTTGTACTTCCATTTTTAATTTTTAAAGACAATATTGTGCTCTGTTTTTCTGCCACTTTAACATACCTTATTCGTATGAGAGCTATGCTCAGACAAACTTAGGAAGTAATTACATAATTCAGCAGGTTCTCCACTGAGACTTACAGACTGCTGAAGGTCATGGGCTTAGTGCCATGAATTTTATGTTTGTTTATACACATTTGGAATAGTGAAACATGCCAGTCTTGACTGTTTTGGGCAACTTTTCTCTTTCTTGTAGAGAGTCAGGTGAAGTGGGGTAGGGAAAGAGACATTTTTTCATTAGGTTCATAAGCTTCAAATTAAGACACTTTGCTTTCTTTCTTTAACAGATTTCTTGAAAGGATGATCAATAAGTCGGATTTTAACCTATATGTTATTCTATACAGCGTCCCTTATCTAAAATACTTGGGACCAAAAATGTTTCAAATTTGGAGTATTTTTGTATTTATTAATATTTGCATAAACTTTACTGGTTGAGTATCACTAATTGAAAATCCAAAATGCTTAAAAAGTTTTGGATTTTGGAGCATTTTGAATTTTTAATTAGGGATACTCAACCACCAAAGCATTTTTAAGTATTTTGGATGCTTTGATTAGGGACACTCAAAGAAATATATAAAATGATATCTGTGTGAAATACTATATGTGCCTCAACACAAGGGCCTGAAGATTATTTCTAGAAATTCTGGTAAAGAACAGAATTTCTTTGTGTGTGTGTGTGTGTGTGTGTAACCCCATAAAACACCATAACTGATTTATATGGTTCTTTCATTTAATTTATTCATCTATTTTCCATCTTCATTATTTTTTGTTCCACCCTGCATCTCTGAGATTCATCTGGGATCATGTCCTTTTGCTTAAAGATCTTTCTTCAGTAGTTCCTTCAATATAGTTTAATATAATGATGAATTCTTTATTTTTTTTCTTTGGCAAGAAGATATTTTCACTTTACCTTAATTCTGAATGATATTTTCATTGGCATAGAAACTGTTTACTTTCAGTCCACTTGAAGAGATTTTTATATTATGTTTGATAATAATTCATCTTTTATTCCAATTATGTTGTGCTCATGTCTCTTCCTATCTTCCCCAGAACCTTGACCTAGTAAATTTCAGTATCTTATAGATGCCAACAATTTCTCCCCATTTTTTCTAGATGCCATCTGAGTGTTGGTTTGAATGATCTCATTTTCCATTAGTGAAAGTGGAAGTCTCATTTTCTTTTTTATTGTCATATGATCTCGCAGTTTGCATCATCTAATATAGCCATTTATTATATAGATAAGATTAAGGATATAATCATGATATTTTTCTTTGTTTTACATTGGTAACTCCCATTTCCCAGTGAAACTGGCCATATATATTTTTTCATATACATATCTGCTACCACCACTTACCCCACACTCAATATTATCAACATTCTGAGTTATAACTGAAATGTAAATTATATGCTTGATTAGTTTGATATTACAGTCAATGAACATAGGAAGAAATTAATTTTATTCCAACTTAAATTATGATGGTAGAGGTTAATTAGGTTTTAGATATTTTGATGTTCTTTACCAGAATTTCTAGAAATAATCTTCAGGCCCTTGTGTTGAGGCACATATAGTATTTCACACAGATATCATTTTATATATTTCTTTGAGTGTCCCTAATCAAAGCATCCAAAATACTTAAAAATGCTTTGGTGGTTGAGTATCCCTAATTAAAAATCCAAAATGCTCCAAAATCCAAAACTTTTTAAGCATTTTGGATTTTCAATTAGTGATACTCAACCAGTAAAGTTTATGCAAATATTAATAAATACAAAAATACTCCAAATTTGAAACATTTTTGGTCCCAAGTATTTTAGATAAGGGACGCACAGCCTGTATTTATTACTGTTATTTGTGGTGTTGCTGTTCTCATATGTTGTAATCACCTTTCACCTTTGCTCTTTGTCCATATTATATGTTCTGGCAACTTCACTTAATTAGTCATTCATATTGGTCAATTCATCTGTCCTGCTTATGTCTGTTCCTAGTGAGTGAGTCTGCTCCTAGGCCTCTGGCATAAATGAAAAATCCACCCCTAACCACTTCTTTGCCATAGCTCACTGGACCTGGGGACATCTGCAGTCTTGTGATATAAATTGAATCAACCAGGTACTCTCTCCAGAGAGTTCGCAATAGGTTCTCATTAATTTTTTTAAGGTTGTGGAATTGAAAAATAACATAAAAATTACTGGGATAGTCATATCTTTAGTAGACATAAAACTTAAATCTGTAGAGAAGGAGTAAGAAAAATGAAACAGATACCATAAAATAAGCAAAGACATAAGGCCATGCCACCCCAGGATGGAGTCTCCTGCTCACTTTCTGAGTTTGCTTTTGCTATGAGAGTTAGCTGCACAAGGCACTGTGATATATTTTTTTATCCTTTCATTAAATTTTCCTCCACCCCAAACTATTATGAGTGAGTTTTATTCTTTGCAACTCAATAATTTTTACCAGAGCAAAACCATTTCTCAAATTTGCATTTTGATCATTTGGTTATTGTTACCTCTAACTGCATTAATAAGTGGAATTTCCTTATCTCTTTTTTTATTTTGGTCCTTAAAATGCTTGCATCAACAACCCATTGGGTTTCAGATGATCCTTTCAAACTATTTTATGACCTTTTTTTCTATTGTAAACTTTCACATAGAGGCTTCAAGTGAGACCATATAAAATGTCTTTGAAAATTGCCAAGAAAAAGAGGCATCGTAAATCTATCTGATCCTTGATTCAGTTTACATTGCCTATGTTTAACCATACACAGAACTAAGTCACAGAATTCTTAATGCAATCATCTTCTTGAAAGAGCATTTTATAGAATGTCCCTGCTAAGGGATTTTAGAGACTGCTCTAAAACCAGTTTTCCTATGACTTGTGAAAAATGTACTAAAACATGCACAATAATGGGGGATTTTAATTCAGTTTAAATTTATATAGAATAAACCAACTGTACTTTTTAAAACATACTTCTTGGAAATAATTCATGCAACTTAAAATTTGCTTAAAAATGCCTGGAAGAAAAATCTGGCAATTTTGTATTTTTAAGTAGAGATATCAGAAAAGGTTTCCTTTTTCCTTGTGTACTTGTAAAACAATAATAATAAATAAGCTTCAAGAGGCAAGGGAAATTGAACTTTAGGGTTTTTGATAAGTAAAAATGTACATGGCATAGCCCCTTCTTTGATTTGCAGACAGATGAGTTAGCAGAAAAGAAATTGGTTTAGAAAGACAAACCAGAAACACATGAAATGAATAACAAAGGCAGTATTTACTATGCATTCAGAATCACAAGGTCATATGGTAAAATCCAAATTGTACCCAATGAACTGAGAACACAAGAAGTTCTAACCATATGGAGTGCCATAGGCAAGAAGACTGGAAAGGGCAGGGGAAAGGTAACCATTGTGACCTTGAGGCTTCTCATAGGCAAATGTCCTGGGGTAAGAGGAATAGGAATTAAACCAAGTGTGTATCCATCCAAAATACAATGTAAATAAATGACATTTTAATTAAAAGTAACAGCAATCAAAACAAAAAATGAGAGAGGCTTTCAGGAATGCATAAATTTTAAAAAATCCAAGAGTAGAAGAAATGAGGCTTTAGAGGATTTAAATATAAACTATAGCAAGCACAGTGCCTCCTGAGATGTACACTGTGGGGTGTAGATGCTTCAGCCTGGTAATAGACATGTCACCAACAGTTTTCACCAGGAATCAAATGAAGACCTACATGTTTGGTTCAGGAAAGCACAGAAATACACATTCAAGAAATAGATGCTTTCTTGAGAGCCTCCTGTATTTGTATTTGTTTAAATGAGATGAGATGAGTTAGCAGAAAAGAAGTTGGTTTAGAAAGACAAACCAGAAACACATGAAATGAATAACAAAGGCAGTATTTACTATGCATTCAGAATCACAAGGTCATATGGTAAAATCCAAATTGTACCCAATGAACTGAGAACACAAGAAGTTCTAACCATATGGAGTGCCATAGGCAAGAAGACTTTCTCTTTCTTACACTTTCTGTTAATATCCAACCATAAATCTGGTAGACTTCAGCCACTTAGACTTTAGGCTTAACAAGGAGCCTGGAATGTAGTGGTTACTCAATAAGTGTTTTAAGTGTTTGTTGAATGAATCCTTCAAATCTGATGTCAATGTGTGTGATGGTTGGTTAATTCTAATTGTCAGTTCGATTGGATTAAAGGATCCTCACATAGCTGGTAAAACATTACTTATTCTTAGTACTTCAGTAAGCAATGAGTCCAGAGCCTTCCTGTTCTGCAGAAAGGGAAACCCAGCTGGCTCTGTTTCAGATGACAGTGACTGGACTGCCCCAGGTGTGTGTGAGGGTGTTTCCAGAGGAGTCTGGCCTGTGAGTGGGTGGACTATTGGGGGCAGGTATCCACACCCAATATGGGCCAACACCATCCTGTTAGCTTGTGGCCCCAATAGAGCAAAAAGAAGGAAAAGGAAGAGTGAATTTTCTCTCTTTTGGCAGGGTGGCCTTTCTCCTCCTGCCTTTGGATGTCTTTGGGACTAACACAATCCCACCCATACCTCCCTAGCTCTTGAGCCTCCAGCCTCCAACTGAGAATTTTACCATCAGCTTCTCCAGTTCTGAGGTCTTTGGATTTGGACTGAGTCACACTGCCAAATTTCCTGGTTCTCCAGTTTGCAGATGGCCAGCTTTGGGATTTCTATCTTGGAACTTCTCAGCCTCTGTAATCAAGTGAACAAATTCCCCTAATAAATTCTTTTCATATATGTCTGCATATATCCTACTAGTTCTGTCTCTGGAGAACTCTGACTAAAACAATGTGGTTTAAAGTTGGTAAACTTTAAACTCTTAGTTTAAGCTCTTAAAGTTGGGGAAACTGAAAGCTTGAAAGTCACCTGAATTACTCACAGAATTACCAGAAATAGCCCTCAGGCTCTTGTGTTGAGGTGAGTATAGCATTTCACACAGTTCACTTTTTCAAATAATAGACCTCAAGCAATCAAAATAGTGGCAATAGCATCTGTCATCTCATCCCCATAGTCCACTTCTGCAGAAGGTGGAAAGCCACCCCAAACCCACCTTTGATCCATAATTTGTCTTGGATCACCTCTGAAGATGCTGGTTGCTGCAGATGGGGGCATCGTGTTTGCTGATGTCCTACCATTCTCTTTTTAACCATCACGTTACAATATGTGAAGGCAGTCTAGCAATTTTTGAAGTAAATAAAATTCAAGCAGCTATATTGGAATAGAAATAAAGATGGACATAGTTCCATCTTCCCTCTGTTCCCAAAGTTTCTACCTCAACTTTGATTCTTTTTATAGTGTTTTAACCTTATGCCCTGGAAAATAACTACATTGTCACTCTTCTTGCCTCTGTGTGGAAAATTTAATGAGGAAACTCAATAATACTTTTTAAATATGGATGTAATTAAGCTTGCGAGTCAGCACACGATATAGGGAATTTCCACGTCACGCTAATCTGTCTGTAAAATGAAAATAATATTAAAAAGTCAACACGGAGATTAATATTCTCTGCTTTACAGAGAACATGAACTTTGCTAATGGTGCCTGGTCATCTTCTGTGTTAATTTCTTCTAAAATTTTTTGCTCATAGTCATGCTAAATTGAATCTGGTTTATGATTTTATGTGGCATCTGCTACTAAGGTTGACTTCTAGACATTTGTACAGAATCTCTCATTGAAAGGAAAATTGCAGAATTTGGGGATTATCCAAAATTTAGCATTGTCTAGATCCGCTTTTGATCACTGTGACCAGAATATCTGACAGGAACAATTTAGAGGAGGAAAAATGTATTTTTGTCCATGGTCACTCAACTCCACAGCTCTGGGCCCAAGGTGAGGGAGAGCATCATGGCTGAAGGGTGCAGCAGAGGAAAGCTGCTCCACTTATGGAGAACAGGAGGTAGAAAGAGCTTGAGCGCAAGAAGCCAGGGTTAATATAATCAATCCCCAAGGGACACTCCCAGTGACCTACTCCTCCAGTCACACCCTACCTGCCTAAAGTTACCACCTATTAATTCATCAAATGGATTAATTCACTGATTAGACTACAGTGTTCATAATCTAATCTTTTGCCTCAGAACATTCCTGCATTGTCTCTTTCATGAGCTTTTGGGGAACACCTCATATCCAAACCATGTGTTTCAAAGGAGGACATATGCTTTGAAGTGAATCAAATCATTCCTTATCTAATAATTAGTTCTTTTTGTCCCATTTTATTATTTATTTCCAATTTTATCCTATCATGATAAAAGAATGTGACCCATAGTTGTCCAGTCATGGACTTTTGAGGGGCCAATTACATAATGTATAAGTTTTAACTAAAAAGAATATGATTTCTCTATTGGAGTGAAATATGGTTTTATATACATACCCTAAACATATATACATGTATACATATATCATTTATTGAATGGATTATTAATATCTTTGAAATAATAATAACGGATTTTCTGCCACCTAGGTTAAATCAATTCAGTACAAATGTTTGTAATCAAATTCATTTTTTTGTATCTAGGATAATTTCATTTTGTAGGCTTAGGTTCTATGTTTACCACACAGAGGTTTATGGTTAACATAAGGTCACCAGCCTGAGTCGGGATCAGGTTTGTGTTCCATGGAGTTGAAGAAGGAACACCATGAACACCAAGGTAAGCAAGCCAACAGAGATCTTATAAAAAAGGATAGTAAGAGAAAGACTTAGAACTCTGGATGCAGTACAGCTGGGAGGGGCCAGAGTACTATTTACATCTTACAGCGGTCCTTCTTTTAAAGGGGCATAAAGAGAACTTGATAAGTTCCTCTTGATTGGTTTTTGAAACTTGAGTTGTTGTAGTATGTGAGGACTGGATTATGGATTATGCTGTCACTTTCTGTGAGATGGAAATGTATGCCTTTTCTGAGAAACAGGAACTGTCTTATAACATGTTGGAACATGTTCAAATGACTGGCCTTGTGTTTGCCCTCTTATGGGCAAGCCCCTCCCCTACTCTCCACTGTGTATCCTTTCCTATCTCAATATCATCTTCATAAATTATGACTTATCATTTAAAAAGGTCATGTATTTTGACTTTTCATGTTGGTCCAGATTCGTATGGGTTAGTAATCGTAGGTACCCTCTACTAGGTAGAAGTAGATACAAGTTATAGATCTCATCTTCCTCAATTTTCCTGCTAGATAGTATGTTATAATGAAAACAAATTTTAGATCGGATTCTATCACAGTAAAAATATTTGTCAGTATTGAGTCTCAGAACATGTCCCAGAGCAAAAACCAGTCTTATCTTTGAGCTTTGCAAATTTTGGTCCTGTACCCTTTTAAGCACTTTATTGAGCACTTTGCCTGAGAAGGTCTCTCCAATGTGAAGCTGATGAAAGTCTCAGGAGGTTCAGGTGAACTCTAGTTTGACTCAGGCAATAGAACGCACTGTTAAGGGATGGACACAGGACTGAATGGAACTTGGGCCTAAAGAGATTACACCTAAGGTAGAAGGCTGGTGAACTCATCAGTGTCTTATGTTCACACAGTGGTGGAGATATATTCATGCAATATTACAAGCCATGTCATACCTTAACAGTTCATGTCATCAGTGGAATGCTAATTCTAACATTGATGCTGGTTAATGAACTTAATAATGAGAATCCAGATAGCAGTTCTTGAAGCATCGATGGTAGTTGATTTATGAGTGCTGACTTTTGATGTAGATAGTTGAAAAGCTTGTTAACCATTTCTAGAGTGTGGATTTGTAATTAACATCCCTCAAAAGTTAATTAAGAGTTCATTCTTACATAATGTACACATTTACAAATATATAATGCATCTGTGCTAACCTGCTTTTAAGAAATTGCATCCAATATATCAATGGAAGGAGAGGCTTCTAGCATGTTAGATTTAGAGAGGATCTAGATAAATATGTCATTTCAGTGTTTACCTCACCATGCTCTTTCCATGGACTTGCAGAACCATCTTAATGTCACACTCATATCCAATACAGCCTGCCTGATGTCTACCCAACAAAAGCCAAAGATTATCCTTCTACACTGGTCATTTTATTATCTCACCAAGGGAGACTGAAAAACGAACTTTGCTTGTGTTCTGTTACACAAAATATCATGGGTTTTTTGTATCAAGATCATCAGTGAAGCTTGAAAAGGAAGGTGGTCTTATAACCAGGAGCCCTGTCAAAGCCTGGACTGGAAGGGCATAAGGTCCTTATTTTTCATCTGTGAGAAGGTCTTTGGAGGCTCTTGACTAAAGTGGACCAACTCACCCAAGTCATTGGCAGATGTTGTCTGGACACATGCTTCCCAGAATCAGTTCCAATGCTTACCCCAATCTCTTGCCAAATGTTTAGTACTGTTTTGTTTTTGAATCGCAGTCTACAAGGAAATTTTTAAATGCAGTCACTTCTATCATTTTCAAAATGTTTACTGAAAAAAATGTGAGCAGAGAGGTGAAATGCAGGTGGGAGCAGAAGCAGACCGATGTCCGGGAAAGCACCCAGTCCCTGTTGCCCACTCCCCCACACTCTTCCTGCATGAGAATGTTTTCTTTGCAAAATTTCTTTGCACACAAACAATAGAATCCAGAATCTTATGAAGCCTTTTCTAATTTAAAGCTTTCTTTTATGGGAGCAAGGCCATTGCTGACTTCAGAAAGTACTTTATGAAAAGAAAACATGGAACAAACTCATAATAGTTTAGCTCATTTGCCTGAATTTCCAAGCAGAATTTCAATAGGAGCCTGGGTCATGAATACCTAAGACTATCATATAAAAACATTTTGTACTTGTTATTCAAGCAGTTTTTGTTTGCTAAGGTAAGAAAGTATTGGGGTCTTTTAAAAGAAATTGCTTAATGTATCCCTACATTTTATTGTAATTTTTATTATAAATGCAATAAAACACCATACCATGTTGATAACAGTGATCTATTTGCTTATGGCCAACACAGCAGCTTTAAAAATTATTGTTTATGTACTTACTTTGTGGTTATAAAGGAATTGCTACTCTAAGAAAATTCAGGGAATACAGAAAATCACAAAGAAGAATATAAAAATCATCACATAATTATTGATCTTCAGATATATATTTCCAGATAATTTTGTATATATACAAACACATTAAATTATTGTCTATTATATAATACACAGACATGTTTAAGAATATATATCTGTACATATTTATAAGCTTAGTGATTTCATATGACAAACATTATTTGTAATGTTTCCTTATGCTCTATTTATCCAGTGACATTCTCCTATTTAGGGATAATGAAAAAACAGAGACAACATACAAAATGTTTTTTAGCCCTTCTACATAGGGATCTTGGGAAAGATGCAATCCGTGAGAAGCTTTTCTTTTTCCTTGCCATATGCCCTTTCTCCAGACTAGATGAAGATTCCAGTGGTTAAGGAAGAGAAGCAGCATTTAGATTTTGGTCTGTCCTTGGTCTCACTGCTATCCCTACTTCCACTTGGTAGGAGGGGTAGAGGTAAGGGTGTGGGGGATGACAAGACGGGCCTCAGGAGTTTGGGACCCCAAGCCTAGTGTTTGACATGCCTTTTGGTAAACAGTGGGCTCATGGTTGTTTCTTGCGCTCTGGTTGTAGGAGTCACAGTATAGTAACAGTTGCAGGGGAAGTTAGGACAGAGTTGAGGATGCAGATTAGCTAGACTTTCAAATGCCAAAAAAACCACCACTGTAACCAAGGGTAGAGAACTCACTGGCTTCAGGGTGCTTTGGCAGCCTGATTAAGTGACTGAAAAGAGGAGGCACAGTGAACTCATCTGCCTGCTCAGAAGGGGACACAGAAGAGACTGGTCACTTCTGTGGTAAGAGGCCAGCACAAAGTGAGCAGAAGTGATGCAGAGGCACTCAACAAACCTCCAGAGCCAAGCCCCAACATGAGTGGAAAAAATCAAGGCCATCTTGAAGAACTGTATTTAAAATTGCATTGCCTGAGAAAGCACAGAAATTGACTGAGTTGACCAATAAGCAATGATATTAAACATTCTGCATCAGGTATAAGAGTTTGAGCCAAAGATAAAGACATAGAGAAATATGTAAAGAAATATACTTTTACTTTTTTACTTTTATATATACAAATACATATGAACATACAAATATATACATATATATCCCATACTAGGGTTGATAGAATGTATTCCTGCAAAATTTGTGTTCATGTCGTACATTTCCAACAAAAACAAACATTGTTGAGAAGGGAGAGAATAAAATTCTTTGTGGGTCCTTTCTTAGAGATACTGTGGGTAAAGAAGGAACTCTGCCAATCATTTTCATGTGGGACTGGTTAACAGAGATCTCTGCAGAAAGACTTCTTTGTGTTATTAATAGTATGCCTCTTGAAAACTTTTTAATAACAGAAACCCAATTTATATTTTCAGAGGAAGCCGGTAGTACAAGCCTCCTTCCTTCAGTTAGGTGTGGTCAATGACTACATTCTGGCTAATTTTAGGTAAGTGTTGGTTGGATTTCAGATGACTGCTTCTCAAAAGGAACAGATCTGCTTTCAAGAAGAAGAGGAATAGACTCCATTTTTTGATGCAAAAAGACAGGTTTTTTAAAGCAATCTGAGGCCAGAAATATCAGCCTGACTATTTTGGAAAATATTATCTGACATAAATTTTATCAAATATGTTTTAAAGACTATTGAAATGGTTTCATCCTTATTCTTTAATCTACTGACTTAGTATATATACAACATTAATTGATCACCCAATTTTAAGCCACCTTATATTCTTGGATAATGTTTTATTTAGCCCTGGAAGGCACTTTTTATAAAAATCATTGTTAAATTCAATCCGCCCTTCTTTCTTTTTACTTTCTTTTTAAGACTTTTTACTTGAAATAATGATAAATTCATAAGAAGTTACAAAAATAGTACAGAGAAGTCCAATATACCATCCCCCTAGTTTCCCCAAATGAAATATCCTATGTAACTATGGTACATTATCAAAGTCAGGAAATTGATATTAGTACCATACTATGGACCAGATTTAGACTTCACTGGGACTAGAACATGTTATTAAAACAACTTGGACACTGCTAGAGTTAACTGGGATCGTCTTCATGATGTGTATTCTGCAGCATGGTATTAGGGTATTTGATCTTGCTGTCATGAGACCTATATATTTTGGACAAATTATTTAATGTCACTAAGCCTCAATTTGTTCATCAGCAAAACAGAAATAATAATACCACCAAGTAAGTTGTTATGAGGAAATGTCTCTAGTCCAGTGAGGGCATATATTAGGAAACCCCAAAATTCTAGTTTCCTTGATTTCTTCATAAAACCTGACACTGAAATTCCCAGAGATTTTTGTTTCTTTCAACTGAGAATTTTACATCTCTAGACAACCCAGTTGAGACTTCCTTTATTCTTGAAATCTGGGTAGGATTGCCTTTAATTCTTTGATATCATGATCTAGAATAATCTAAAACTTCCAAAATGTCTGGAGGCCTTCCTCATTCTTGGTCTCTGATATTCTCATGTCTTCTGTCTCTATTCTATTTCCCCCAATAAGCTTCTCTCCCCTTTCAGATACACAACAGAATGCCCTCAGACCTTACCTCCTTCATTGATGAAGTTGATTGATGTCATTCAAGAGCTGTGGGTGGGACAATGGAGCTCTCAGGAGGAAGGGGGGACATCTCACAGCACGTGGCATGCTCCTGCCACGTCACCCACACTCCCCTGTCCATTCTGTCATCACTGCAGCCTCCCTTCTGCACAGTGGAGCGGCCTCCCTGTTTCTCTACTATCGAGAGCAGCATATCCTTCCTCTGAAACATCCTCCATTCAGAGAAAGGGTTGGGGATGTGCCTTCTGCCTTGAGCCTTTATCAAAATGTTTTAGACTAAAACAGATGCCTTCTCAAGATAAACTCTGTATTCAGTTCTGATATGCATATCTATGTGTATGTGTGTGTGATCCAGATGAGCCTAGTCTTCACTGAGAACAAATTCAGCCTACATTGACAATTAGACTTGATGCTTACCAGCTTGATAACATCATGGCCAGAAACAGATTTCAAAGTTCCCTTTTTCCATTATGGCATCTCAGGTGGTTCCTAGGACTCACACTGAATCTGTCTGGGCTGCCAATCCCGCTTTCTCTGTCATTTAGCTCTAGCCATCAGCAGACCTATATAGGAACTGGGAAGGATGGTCAGATAAATGCCAACTCAGCACCTCCATGCCAGAGTGTCTGGGCCTTGGCTGCTGGTGTGAAGGCCCCACGCTCTGGCTACACAGGGGTCACTTCTAAGGAGCCCCCACTATCCTCAGTCCCATCTCTGCCTCAGATCCTCATTGTTCTTCTTCTGTTTTCAGGTATATTAGCAATGCAGATCACCTCAGTGTCAAATCTTCACCAGGATACCTCTACCTTCAGGTATATATCAGAGGGATAGTTGACCTGTTCAGAGCATGAGTCAGATAGGTAAGGAGCTTGAAAGAAGTTTCTGAGTGTGCTAAACTTCTCTTTACTAAATTTTCCTTAGTAATAATAGAAAAATATATTTTGTTCCCCACAAAATTATAATTAAATATATGTATACCAACACACATACAAACACACATACAAACACACACATATATTGTATAGGACTTTCCTTTTTGGGGAGGATTTTTCACATCTATTACCTTTTAAAATCTTTAGAACTCTTGAATTAGATAGGATTTAAATTTTCTTCATTTTTTGTAGATAGGGAAACAGAGATAATGTGTGAAAATCTTTTCAGTATATTAACAGTAGATTTCAGACTAGAAGCAATCTGAGACTAATAATATTTTCTTATTGTTCTGGTTGTTCTTCTTGGGTTTCTAGCTGTTATGGTAACTTCCTATGGGGATAGAGTCACTATCATGTATATATACTCAAGATGGTGGGTCATTGTGAGTGTTCTGGCTCACTCTCTTTCTTTCTCTCACCATATGCCCTTTTATTTCCTTTACATATCACAAATATTTTAATTTTGCTGTTAACTCTTAACAGTCTCTACTTTTTAGAGCAGATTTAGGTTCACAGTAAAACTGATCAGCAGGTAGAGATTTCCCATTTACCCCCTGCCCCACAAATGTATCACCTATCCCTTATCAACCTCCACCAAAGTGGTATATTCATTATAATTGGTGAACCTATGTTAACGTATTTTTATCCCTCAGAGTCCATAGTTTACATCAAGATTCTTTTTGGTGGTGTACATTCTACCAGTTTGGACAAATACATGACATGTATTCAACATTGTAGCATCATACATAGTATTTTCACTGCAAAATTCCTCCACCCTCTACCTGTTCATCTCTTTCTCCTTTAACCCCTGGCAACCACCAAATGTTTTACTATTTCCATAGTTTTTCATTTTCTACAATGTGGTAGACTTGGAATTCTACAGTATGTAGACTTTTCATTCTGGTTTCTTTTACTTAGTAATATGCACTTAAGTTTGCTCCATGTCTTTTCATGGATTGACAGCTCATTTCTTTTTAGCACAGGGTAATAATGTATTCTCTGGATGTACCACAGTTTATTTATCCATTTTGCCTATGAAAGACATCTTTATTCCTTCCAAATTTTGGCAATTATGAGAAAAGCTGTTCTAAACATCATGTGCTGGGTTTTGTGTGGACATACATTTTCAGTTCTTTTGGGTAAATACCAAGGAGCATGATTGTTGGATCATAAAGTAAAAGTATTAGTCTTGTAAGAAATTGCCTTCCAGAATGTCTGTACCATTTGCATTCCCACCAGCACTGAATGAAAGGTTGTGTTGTTCCAGACCCTCAACAGCATTTGATGGTGCCAGTATTCTCAATTTTGTGTAGTGATGTGCTATTGTTGTTTTAATTTACTGATGACACATGACACGAAGCAACTTTTCATGTTTGTATTTGCCATCTATATATCATCTTTGGTGAAATATCTGTTAACGTCTTTAGCCCATTTTTAAATTGGGTTATTTTCTTACTGTTGAGGTTCATGAGTTCTTTGTTTATTTTAGATAACAGTCCTTTACTAGATATGTCTTTTGCAAATATTTTTCTCCCAGTCTGTCTTTTCATTCTCTTGACAATGTCTTTCACAGAGCAGAAAATTTAATTTTAATGAACTTCAGCTTTTCAATTCTTTCTAGTATGGATTGTGTTTTCATTATTGCTTCTAAAAAGTTATTGCAAAACTTAAGAACATTTAGATTTTCTCCTCTGCTATATCTTCTAGGAATTACATAGTTTTGAATTTTACATTCAGGTCTGTAATCCATTTTTACTTGATTTTTGGTTCACCTTCTGAAAGCACCCAGAAACCACCCCGAATGTGAGAACTCATGCAAGAGATTTTATTAAACAGTCAGGCAGAGTGTCTGCCCGCAGGGTGAGAGAGAGAGAGGGAGAAAATGAGAGAGAGAGAGAGAGAGAGAGAATATGGTGGTGGAGCCATTCTTAAGTAGTGAAATTTCGTGGGCTAATAACAATGGACCAATGACTGGTGAGGAGGTTTGCATGTTAACAATCTGGGTTGTAAAATGGTGTGCATGTGTTGGGGGGTGCAGAATACTGATGGCAGCTGATGCCAATACCTTCTTTATGAAGAATACCCAGAGACACATCACACATTTAAAAGTTGATCTTTGCAACAGAATCATCTGAAATGCTTGTTAAACATTTAGATTCCTGCCCCAGACCTTAGAGTTGACTTCAGGGAGTCTTTTACATTTTACAAGCATGTAGTTTTTGCGTCCACTGAAGTTTACAGGAGTCCCACATGATTCTTGGTGTAACTGTGTTAGAATGGTATCTAGGTTTTCAAGATGGCGGACTAGAGGGCGGCTGCATTTCACGTTGCTCCAGGACGCAGGATTCAAAAGAGGAGATAGTGAGAGGCTTGGTGTCCCGACCCGCGGGACATCAACACGGGACCGCAAACCTGAGAGAGAAGGAATGAAGGGACAAGAGACGCAGGGAGAGGCAGCAAGACAGGAATTCTGATCAAGCTGCAAATTTTTATTGTTCACACAGGGGTATTTATACTGAGGGAAGGAGGGGTGTGACAAGGTGCAGGCTGGTTGGCTGTGTTCTTCTGCTGGGTTCCTGATAGGGTGCAAATTCGCGCCGGCCGGGAGGTGAGGTTCGCGCCGCCGGGAAGGTGAAGTTTGCGCCGGCGGGAAGGGAGGGGCGCTGCTGCTTATTGTAAAGATCAGAATGTTCTCAGAATAAGAACTTCTTGGTCCCTGACAGCTTGGGACCAACTCAAAGCCGCCGGGTGAGTCTCTCCCTTTGGGGAGGTGTCCCGGATGGGGCAGTAGCCCGGAACGCAGGGAACTTTGTGAAGTAGAGTTGTTCAGTGAGACGCCCCTCCCCCCACAGGAGCAGTAAACACGGACAACTGGGATCATCGTAGAGGAGGCGGCTCAGCACAGCGCTTGGACTCGGAGCAACCACTGGGGCTCTGGGTGGCTGCCTGAGGAGGAGCTGCGTGGCGAGCTGTTTGAACGCAGAGCGAGTGCTCCTGAACACCGGGAGGTTGCCCGGAGGAAGAGGAGGAGCGCGGCGGGTCGCTTGACCTAGGAGTGACTGCATCAGAGCCACAGGCGGTTGCCAGATGAGGAGCTGCGTGGCGAGCTGTTTGAACTCAGAACGACCGCTCCAGAACACCGGTGGCCTGCCTGGAGGAGGAGCGCGGTGGGTCGCTTGATCTAGGAGTGACTGCATCAGAGTCACAGGCGGTTGCCAGAGGAGGAGGCGAGTGGTGAGTTGATTGGACTAAAAGCGACCGCTCCTGAACACCGGTGGCCTGCCTGGAGGAGGAGCGTGGTGGGTCACTTGGTCTCGGAGCCACCACTCCTGAACACCCGGGGGGCTACCCCGAGGAGGAGGAGGAGGAACAGGGCAGGTCACTTGGACTCGGAGTGACTGCCTAGGGCTACGGGTGGTTGGCGGGAGGAGGAGACTCGAAGTGAGTTGCTTGGACTCCTAGTGACTACTTCGGAAACCGGGCGGCTGTCCGGAGGAGGAGGTGTGTGGCGGGTCTCTGGGTCTCGGAGCTATTGTACGGGGCTCCAGGTGGTGGCTCAGAGGAGGGGCCGCATAGCCAGGCGATTAGGTGCAGAGCAGGGTCCCAGGAGCTAGGTGGCTTCTTGCTGGAAGAGCCACACAGAGACACGCCTAGGGGCGGAGCGAAGGTTCCAGGACTGCGGGCAGATTCTCTGGGAGAGGCAGCCTAAGGAGACTCGCCTGCGGAGGGTGAGGCTCCCAGGCCCAGGAGGTAGGTCCGGGCCCCTGGGAACGTTGCAGAGGAAGAGAGCCCAGCCCAGGCGGTAGTTGTAGGTTGAGGGAAACCTCTAGGAGGGCAACTGACCAGCGAGACGTCCCCACCGAGTGAGTCTTCCCTGCCGGGGGAGTATTTCACACAGGGACGATAAAACCAGAGACACAGGCACAAGCAGGACTTGTCTCAGCCCACAGCCTAGTTCCCCATTGGATGACCATTGGTCAACAAGTGGAGGCACCTCTGCCCACTAGCAGGGAATATACACCACCTGAGGGTCACCACCCCTAGAGAGGCAGCTTCTTCATGGAGCTCCGCATTGTCAACTTCCTCCAAGACTTCAGGCTACTGAAGGATAAGAGGGGATATACTAGCAATCTTCAGGGACATTATAAGTCGATAGAGGAAATCTGCAATATCTTAATGACCCACTGATTCCTGAACAATATGAGAAAACAAGGGAAGAAAATGCCCCAAACAAATCTAGATGTTACATCAATAAAATCCAATGACAGCATGGCAGAAGAAATGACAGAAAGGGAGTTCAGAATGTACATAATTAAAATGATTAGGGAAGCAAACGATGAGATGAAAGAGCAAATGCAGGCATTCAATGATCGCACCAATCAACAGTTAACAGAGCAAATTCAGGAAGCAAAAGATCATTTCAATAAAGAGTTAGAGATATTGAAAAAAAACCAAACAGAAATCCTTGAAATGAAGGAAACAATAAACCAAATTAAGAACTCCATAGAAAGCATAACCAATAGGATAGAACACCTGGAAGACAGAACTTCAGATATTGAAGACAAAATATTTAACCTTGAAAACAAAGTTGAACAAACAGAGAAGATGGTGAGAAATCATGAACAGAATCTCCAAGAACTATGGGATATCATGAAAAGGCCAAATTTGAGAATTATTGGGATTGAGGAAGGCTTAGAAAAACAAACCAAAGGAATGAACAATCTATTCAATGAAATAATATCAGAAAATTTCCCAAATCTGAAGAATGAAATGGAAAATCAAGTCCAAGAGGCTTATAGGACTCCAAATACACAAAATTACAACAGACCCACACCAAGGCACATTATAATGAAAATACCTAACATACAAAATAAAGACAGAATTTTAAAGGCTGTGAGAGAAAAGAACCAAATTACATTCAGGGGGAAACCAATACGGCTATCAGCAGATTTTTCAATCCAGACCCTAAAAGCTAGAAGGGCCTGGAACAACATTTTTCAAGCTCTGAAAGAAAATGGATGCCAACCAAGAATCTTATACCCAGCAAAACTTACCTTCAAATTTGACGATGAAATAAAATCATTCCATGATAAACAAAAGCTAAAAGAATTTACAAAAAAGAAGCCAGCATTACAGAACATTCTCAGCAAAATATTTCATGAGGAAGAGATAAAAAACAAAGAAGCAAATCAGCAAAGGGAGGAATTATCCTAAAGGAACTGTCAAATAAAGGAGGAACCAAGATGTGTCAAAAATTTTAAATATGAACCAAATGACTGGGAATACAAATCACATCTCAATAATAACCCTGAATGTTAATGGCCTGAATTCATCAATCAAAAGACATAGACTGGCAGATTGGATTAAAAAGAAAGATCCAACAATATGTTGCCTGCAAGAGACTCACCTCATAGAAAGAGATACCCATAGACTAAAGGTGAAAGGATGGGGAAAAACATACCATGCACATGGACTCAGCAAAAAAGCTGGAGTATCCATCCTCATTTCAAATAATGTGGACTTCAAGCCAATGTTAGTCAGAAGGGATAAAGAAGGACATTTCATACTGCTTAAGGGAAGCATAAATCAGCAAGATATAACAATCATAAACATCTATGCCCCAAACAGTGGCTCATCCATGTATGTGAAACAAATCCTTCTCAATTTTAGAAACCAAATAGACCATAACACAATAATACTAGGTGATTTTCACATGCCTCTCTCACCACTGGACAGATCTTCCAAACAAAAATTGAACAAAGAAACCATAGATCTCAATAACACAATCAATAATTTAGACTTAACAGACATTTATAGAACATACCATCCAACCAAGAGCGAATACACTTTCTTCTCAGCAGCACATGGATCCTTCTCTAAAATAGACCATATATCATGCCACAAAGCTAATGTCAGCAAATACAAGAAGATAGAGACACTACCTTGTATTCTATCAGATCATAATGGATTGAAGTTACAAATTAATGAAAGAGTAAAAAACAGAAACTACTCCAACACCTGGAGATTAAACAATATGCTATTATATGATGAATGGATAACAGAAGATATTAGGAAGGAAATTAAAAAATTCTTAGAGGTAAATGAGAACAAAGAAACATCATATCAAAATCTCTGGGACACTATGAAAGCAGTACTTACAGGAAGATTTATTTCATGGAGTGCATTTAATAAAAGAAGTAAAACTCAAAAAATAAATGACCTAACACTGCAGCTCAAAGCCCTAGAAAAAGAAGAGCAGACCTACACCAAAAGTAGTACAAGACAGGAAATAGTTAAACTGAGAGCTGAAATCAACGAAATTGAAAGAAAAGAAACAATACAAAAAATTGACAAAATAAATAGTTGGTTCTTCGAAAAAATAAACCAAATTGATAAACCTTTAGCCACACTAACAAAGAGAAGACGAGAGAAAATCCAAATTACTAAAATTCAGAATGAACAAGGAAATATCACAATAGACACGACTGAAATACAAAACATAATTAGAAGCTATTTTGAAAACCTATCCTCCAACAAAATAGAAAATTTCGAAGACATCAACAGGTTTCTAGAGACATATGAATTGCCTAAACTGAACGAGGAGGACATACACAATTTAAATAGACCAATTTCAAGTAATGAAATAGAAGAAGTCATCAATAGCCTACCAACAAAGAAAAGTCCAGGACCAGATGGGTTCTCAGCCGAGTTCTACAAAACCTTTAAAGAAGAGCTCATTCCAATACTTCTCAAAGTATTCCATAAAATAGAAGAGGAGGGAACCCTCCCAAACTCATTCTATGAAGCCAATATTACCCTGATACCTAAACCAGACAGAGACACATCGAGGAAAGAAAGTTTCAGACCAATATCCTTAATGAACATCGACGCAAAAATTCTCAACAAAATTTTAGCAAATCGCATACAAAAACATATTAAAAAGATAGTGCACCATGATCAAGTGGGTTTCATCCCAGGGATGCAAGGTTGGTTCAACATCAGGAAATCAATAAATGTCATTCACCATATCAATAGACTTAAAGTCAAGAATCACATGATTATTTCGATAGACGCAGAAAAAGCATTTGATAAAATACAGCACCCCTTCATGCTCAAAACACTAGAAAAAATAGGGATAGTGGGAACATTCCTTAACATTGTAAAGGCCATCAATGCTAAGCCCATGGCTAATATCATTCTAAATGGTGAAAAACTGAAAGCATTCCCTCTAAAAACTGGAACAAGGCAGGGATGCCCTCTTTCACCACTTCTATTCAATATCGTCCTTGAAACTCTAGCCACAGCAATTAGACAGACCAAAGAAATTAAAGGGATACGAATAGGAAAAGAAGAACTCAAACTATCCCTATTTGCTGATGATATGATGGTATACTTAGAGGAACCAGGAAATTCCACCAGAAAACTTTTAGATCTCTTAAGTGAATTCAGTAAAGTAGCGGGATATAAGATCAATGCACATAAATCTAAGGCATTTTTATACATAAGCGATCAATCTTCAGAAAGAGAAATTAGGAAAACTACCCCATTCACAATAGCTTCGAAAAAAATAAAATACTTGGGAATCAATCTCACAAAAGAGGTGAAAGACCTCTACAATGAGAACTACAGAACACTAAAGAGAGAAATTAAAGAAAACCTTAGAAGATGGAAAGATCTCCCATGTTCTTGGATAGGAAGAATTAATATTGTCAAAATGGCCATACTACCAAAAGTGCTATACAGATTCAATGCAATTCCAATTAAAATCCCAATGATGTACCTTGCAGAAATAGAGCAGGAAATTATGAAATTCATCTGGAAGAATAAAAAACCCAGAATAGCTAAAGCAATCCTTGGCAGAAAGAGTGAAGCAGGGGGTATCGCAATACCAGATCTTCAACTCTACTACAAAGCAATAGTAACAAAAACGGCATGGTATTGGTACCAAAATAGAAAGGTGGATCAATGGTACAGAATAGAGGACACGGACACAAACCCAAATAAATACAATTTTCTCATGCTAGACAAAGGGGCCAAAAATATGCAATGAAGAAAAGATAGCCTCTTCAACAAATGGTGCTGGGAGAATTGGAAATCCATATGCAACAGAATGAAACTAAACCCATATCTCTCACCATGCACGAAACTAAACTCAAAATGGATTAAGGATCTCGGAATCAGACCAGAGACCTTGCATCTTATAGAAGAAAAAGTAGGTCCAGAGCTTCAACATGTCGGCTTAGGACCAGACTTCCTCAACAGGACTCCCATAGCACAAGAAATAAAAGCAAGAATTAATAACTGGGATAGATTCAAACTAAAAAGCTTTCTCTCAGCAAAGGAAACTATCAGCAATGCGAAGAAAGAACCTACAGAGTGGGAGAAAATCTTTGCCAATCATACTTCAGATAGAGCACTAATCTCCAGAATCTATAAAGAACTCAAAAAACTCTACACCAAGAATGCAAATAATCCAATCGACAAATGGGCTAAGGAAATGAATAGACACTTCACAGAAGAAGATGTACAAGCAATCAACAAACATATGGAAAAATGTTCAACATCTCTAGTAATAAGAGAAATGCAAATCAAAACCACCCTAAGATTCCATCTCACCCCAATTAGAATGGCGATTATCAAGAATACAAGCAACAACAGGTGTTGGTGAGGATGTGGGGAGAAAGGTACACTCATACATTTCTGGTGGGGCTGCAAATTAGTGCAGCCACTCTGGAAAGCAGTATGGATACTCCTTAGAGAACTTGGAATGGAACCACCATTTGACCCAGCTATCCCACTCCTTGGCCTATACCCAAAGGATTTAAAATCAGCATATTACAGAGATACAGCCACATCAATGTTCATAGCTGCTCAGTTCCCAATAGCCAGATTGTGGAACCAACCTAGATGCCCTTCAATTGATGAATGGATAAAGAAACTGTGGTATATATATACAATGGAATATTACTCAGCCATAAAGAATGATAAAATTATGGCATTTGCAGGCAAATGGATGAAACTGGAGAATATCATGCTAAGTGAGATAAGCCAATCTCAAAAAACCAAAGGAAGAATGATATCGCTAATAAGTGGATGATGACACATAATGGGGGGTGGGAGGGGTTAGTGTTGGGGTTGGAGTTGGGTTTAGTGAGGGGGGCAGGAATGGAGGAAGGAAGGACTGTATAGAGGGAGGGGAGGGGTGGGAGGGGTGGGGGAGAAGGGAAAAAATGGCAGAATGAATCAAACAACATTACCCTATGTAAATTTATGATTACACAAATGGTATGCCTTTACGCCATGTACAGGCAGAGAAACAACATGTATCCCATTTGTTTACAATAAAAAAAAAAAAAAGAATGGTATCTATACCAGGCTTTCAGATTAAAAGTCAATTACAGCTATGTGATTGGAAGTTGAATGGTAATTTTTACTGAAGATGATATGGAGATTAGTTAGTTATGAACATATTGTAACTTAGAGTATGACACAAGTGCCTTCCAAATGTGTTTTTTCACAGATAACGAAGGCATGTTCTCTCAATTGCGTATGTAAATTTACCTGAGAGATCTAACATTTAAATGCAAAATATCACAAAAGGCAAATAGACAGTTTTTAAAAGTCTTCAAATTCATTACATATTTGGATTTATGCTCTGGGTCATGATGTATTTATAAATGGTTTTATCAACTGTATGGAAACAATTTTAATGAATAGAGTATAGCGATTTTTTAAGGACTCTAGAATGAGAACATTTAGATGGATGCTTCAGTGCAATAGTTAATATCATTTTAAAATGCTGATAAAATAAACATGTTTTAGGTGATAAATCCTGGAAGAAATCAACCAGGTTAGCTGAATAGTAATGACAATAATCAAGTTAATTTCTTTATTAAATGATATTTATAAGAATCTCTTATTTTTTTCCTTTTATTTGTAGGATAATTAGGTTCCAGTCACCTAAGGCAGAATTCTGGAAGTTTAAAATTTTTATTCCTTCCTCTTCCACCTACATCTGTTGTGGCTCTTTGCTTACAAAGAAGAGAGGGTAGTCTATATCTTAAGACATAATGAAAAGTGGTGGTAATGACTATGCTGGACAGTTACTGTGTAAATCACAGAATTTATGAAGAATCGGAATAGTCTGGGATTTTCAGTAGCAGGAACTCTTGGCTTCCTTAGGACAGAGTAGTGGAAAGATTAGAGTCTGGTTGCAGCTGCTCCACTTTTTGCTTATTCTCCCTGGGATCTCTTGCCCCACACCCACTCTGACCTTGGAATGGGCAGTATGATTGGTAGTATTACCAGAACCTCTTAAATTCCGCTTGACTCCCATCCAGAAATAAGCAGTGTGCTTACACATCTGAAGAAGACTGGAATGCCAAGAGAACACAAAGTTATCTGTGTCTCCTTGCTAGGACATCATGTTGGAGTGTCTTATGGTAAGACATACCATCACGCTGATTTCCAACTTTCTTTGCCACATTTCCAGGTCTCCTACCTTCACCACTCTGACTTGTCCTTATGTCTCAGGATTTGTTTCTGAGAAAATTCAGGCTCTCGGTCAAACCTTCAAGTTCTCTTTGGAAGACTCTTCAACTTTCATATTCCCACATATCTGCAAATAGTCCTGAGTCAGGTGTCTTCATTGTGGCTAATCTTGACTAGACCTGTATAAACTTCACCGGTAGATAAAACAAGAATTCATTCCTAGGAAGGCTACAATTCAAAATCAATTCCTAGTCATGAAAACCCTCAAAACAAGTACACCTTAGACAAACCAATAGCACAGATGAGGAGTGAAAACAAAAACTTCGCATAAAACATCTAAGAGGAAAGGAAAAATTCGATGAGATTGGATACACCTCAATGATGCTTTAGATTTTCAATAAAATCTATTAATATGAAGCACTATATTTTCATATGATAGAATTCCTTGAATTTTAATTAAAAATGATTTTTAAGATATTCTAGGAGACCTTTAGAGTTTTTATTAATTATTTCCCACCAATAATTTCTAGATACCATCACCACCAAAAGCATATTGGGATTATATTTGAAAACAACAATAGCAGAGATTCCTGGTGCTTTAGGCCACATCAGCTTTGATTCTTTGCAGCTCTAATTGCAGTGCACCAGGAGTCATCCCACATCAGAATTCCACAGCCTCCTTTTTCTGCCCTGTTTTCTCTAGAGGCTCCCTCAGCACACAGTAGACACAGGGAGTTAATGCTTTCAGAAGCAATGCCCAAACTGTGGATAAAGGCCCCAAATCCCATTTTTCAGGTGGATGGTTCTGAGACATACTCTACATGGTTCCTCAGAGGATTAAGTCTAGCTCAATTACACATGTACTACGGAGCTTCCTGTTTTTTCTATCTTTTGGAGACTTGCTGTTGACTTCTGATATCACTCCCTAAAACACCGTCAGTCATTCCTTGCCTCAGACTCTCCTTTGTGTGCAACCAAACTTGGATATGTGGAAATCATCAGAGATTGAGCAATTTCCTGAAATTTTACACATTTAAGGCACTTTGACCTTAAAAATTAGGAATCCAGGGGGAAAAAGTAAAATCAACTTGTGATGGTTTGGATGTGAGGTATCCCTCAAAAGCTCACAAGTGAGACAATGCAGGAAGGTTCAGAGGAGAAATGATTGGGTTATAAGAGTCTTAACTCAATCAGTGAATTAATTCCTGATGGGATTAATTTAAGTGGTAGGGTGTGGCTGGAGGAGGTGGGAATTGGGGCATGGCAATCCAGTATCTGGAGGGTGGAGTCTCTCTCTCTCTCTCTCTCTCTCTCTCTCACTCTCTCTCTCTCTCTCTCTCTCTCTCTCTCTCTCTTTCTCTCTTTCTCTCTGCTTTCTGATCACTGTGATGCAAGCTGCTTCCCTCCACCACCCTCTCCCTCCATGATGTTCAGCTTCACCTTGAGCCCAGAGGAATGGACCTGGCCTTCTATGAATTAATACCTCTGAAACTGCGAGTCCTCAAATAAACCTTTCCAGGTCAGGTCATTTCATCACAGCAGTGAAATAGCTGACTAAAACACTACCGTTGGGGATCTAGGGAGTAGTCTCATGTAAATGGGGTGGTGTGATAAATTTTTAGAGTATGGTGATGAAGTGGAAACAGAACTGATACTGAAGTCTCAAGGTTTAATTTTAGCTGTTTGATTAGAACTTGCAGGCAATTCTTCCTAATTGTCCTCAAAGAGATTTCTTTTCCTCAGGAGGCACAGCAGCATTGTTGGTGTCGGATCGAAGTCTTATGTTCATAGCCTTGTAGGTTATAGCCAAGACAAGAAGAAAATAAAATAGTAGGTAATTGTGTGGCTTAAAGTTCTTGAATACAGGAAAAAGAGGATAGGGTAGGCAAGTGGTAAATGGTAAAATATGAATTCTGTAGAGAAACCAATATGTGCAGTTCAAGTATTCATGATGATAATGTGAATGAAAGCTTTACAAGACTCATCTAGGGATTCTCCAGGCCTTTGAGTTATCAGCCATGCTGGCAGCATTGTTCTTGGTTCTGTGTGCCTATGGGATATATAAGCCTCTGAGATGACAGACACCACATGAGGGACTTGGATTCTGGCTCTACGGAATATCAAATAGGAATGCTTTCAGCTGCATGTAAACCAAACCCTGCTTTCCCATCCCTGGGGTGTGGCTTTTGTCCCCTTAGCTGACCCATCTTTAAGCATTCTACCTGCATTTCCCACCATAAAACTGTGTGGGAGAATAGGGGGATAAATGGTGCAAACAAGCTGCTTCTGTTCCTTTCCGAACAGGGAAAGAATAGCTGTAAGACTCACTCAACAGACATTTTCTTAAATCATTAACCAGATGTATGGAAAGATCTGCCTGCAAATTCCAACTAAACCAAAAATCTGGAATTAAACTTTCAGTTCTGGCTTAATCTGCAGAGATGTGAAGAGGGAAATATTTTCAACTGGACTCAATGTTGTCCTGTACAAAATCAGAATTTTAGTAATACGGAAAAGGGAAGGATTTGATAGGCAATTCTCCACAAGTGCCATAGTGAGAAAGGGTGAAAAAAACTGAGGAATTTTACCGAGTAAAAGAAGAACAAGAGAACATAAGATGTGAAGGCATTACGAGAAATTCAGACTTACAGAAATAACCTCCTTTCACCAGCTCCCTCTCTTTGCTTCTGCCTTTCACTTTATACCCAGATTCCTACCTCAGGTTCTAGAAAGGAAAGATAGAATAAGAAAGAAAGAAAATAAGTCATGCAAAATAGTTTCCTTAAAGATGCTTGACTAGCCCTGGCTAGATATGTTTATGTTTGGATTTTATTTGTTGTTGTCTTGACCACCCATCATGAGAAATGTACTTTCCTCAGCACCTAATGTCAGCCATGTCATTACTCCTCTTCTGTCAATAAAGAAATTAAGGGTTACAGAGGCTACATCCCTTGGAGACATGAGAGGTAAATAGTGAGCCTTGGATTTGGAAAACATCTGAACTGTTTCAGACTCTCCAGAAGTGTTTGTCACTCACCTTATGCTGCAGGCTCTGAGCTGAGTATTTTAGTTGCTTAGAAGCTGTAACTTTTATAAGGTAAGTGTCCTTTGCCAGAAGAATGTCTCTATAAAAATCCTGAGACACTTAGCTTGTGGTCCTCCTATTAGTTTCATTATTTTTAAGAACCATGGTCAATTCATATTTCACTTTGATAAGACTGTAAAGGCAAAGAAAGTAGTATGTTTCTTTCCTAATCACTCTTTCTTCTAGGACTGGTACCAACCAGAAAATGACTTATAATTATATGCTGTCATCTAATTCAAAATGGAGAAGCAAAGTATTATCTAACCAATGTGATTTATCTAGTAGAAAAAAAAGAAACTTGAAATTTTTATATTAGAAAATAATACAGTGGGGACAGCAAAAACTTTGGGGGGCTTCATACCACTGAAACGGGAAACCATGTTGTTCAGCAACTAGGTTTTTCTTCAGTACATAATGTGGTATGGTGAGGTATTCAGGGGTTGAAGTTGACCTGTTTCTTCTTTCTTTGTTTTCTCTGTTTCTCTTTGGTTCTAAGTTCTCTGCCACCCATCAGCTTCTCTCACTGGCTTTCTGGAACCAGGCCCAATCTACCAACATCACAGCTTGGATTTGGTCAGTGGCTCCGACAGAATCCAGCCAGTGACCAGCTTGACTGTGAAGAGCATCCGCTGGATTGTTTTCTAAAATAATTTACTGTATTTTTACAAAGAAGTCAACAGTGTAGGAGACGGTCATGCTGGTTGTGGGAGCAGGATGCACAACAGGTAATAATGAGACAGTGTTTCTCTTCTATCCAGTTTAACGAAGGTGGTTGTCATCCAGCTGTGATCTGAATGGAGACTATTTTGTTCACACAGTGAAAAGGGAGTGATTCCCATATGTATACTAAAGGGGGCAGTTGGCTCAAGGGGTAGCTTGTTGTCTAAAGAGCTTAGTTTGATTTTGCCTTCTTTTTTAAGACTCATGTTTCTGTTTCCAATACCTACAACTATGCTATTACCCTTTTGGCAGACAGTTATTTAGAGAAAAGGCTTGGTATTTGCTGGTAGTAAAAGTATAAAAGCGGGTTGGGAATCAAGCACAAATTAGCAAAGATGGAATTGATGCAGGAAGGAGTTAAGGCTTAAGGATTTTAATTTAATTTTATTTTACTCGTATTGGGTGTAGAATCTCCACTGAATAGAAAAAGATTATAATTCTAGATTTTAAAGTGAAAGGGTCTCTAGCAATATCTAAGCTCTCCAAAATTACAGCAGATACACAGAGATTCAAAAAGAAAAAGGAAGGGATTCAAGACCACAAGCTATTCAGTGACTGCTCTAGCCTCTACCTAGAGTGAACCATAGCTCACAGGTTACATTGAAAATAGAGCAAATTCTCCTTGGAGATAGTACAAGGTGTTCAGGCATCAGCAGGTGTGGGGAAAATTATTTCCAAAAAATTGGAAAGATCAAAATAGGTCATTTAATTCTGTCTTTATTATTCCTATAAGGTTCAGTATCTTCTATAGTTATATGTAGTTACAGATATGTAGTTACAAAAAATAATGCAGAGATTCTGGTATCTTTTACCTGATTGACCACAATGGTAACATCTTGCAAAACTGTAGTACAAACATCAAAACCAGCACATCTGCTTTGACATTGTCAGGATAAAGGATAGTCCACCACACAGGATTCTTCCTGTTGCCCTTTGGCAGCCTCTCACACTCTTCCCCACCCCACCCCTGCCACCAACTCCTGATAGCCATGAAGCTCTTCCTCATCTTTGCAACTTTGTCATTTTAAGAATATTATATACTGAAAATAGAATTATAAAATATATAATAGAATCACACAATCCTCACCATTAGGATTCACTTTCTTTATTCAATATAATTCTCTTGACATACATCCAAGTTGTTCTGTGTATAAATATTTGTTCCTGTTTATTGATGAATAGTATTCCATGCCAGGCATTTGCCAAAGGTTATTTAACTGTTCATCATCAAAGGACCTCTGGGGAGTTTCTACTTTCTGGCTGTTATGAATAAAGCTGTTATGAACATTGGCATACAGGTTTTCATATCATATCTTCATTTCTTTGACATAGAAGTTCAGAGGTACAGTTGCTGGATCAAATAGTAGTTGTACGTTTAATTTGTAGGAAAGTTCTGAATGTTTTTTCCAGAATGGTTGTACCATTTTAGATTCTTATCAGTGGCATATAAGCAATGCACTTTCTTTGTATCTTTACTAACATTTGATGTTATTAATTTTTACTTTTGTCATTTCAGAAAGTGTGTAGTGGTATTTAATTGAGGTTTTACTTTGCTTTTCTCTAAGGTTAATGATGTTGAACCTCTTTTGTGTGCTTGTTTTCCATCTGTATACCTTTTGGGGGAAAATGTCTGTTCCTATCTTTTGCCTATTTTTGTGATTGATTTTATTTTTTTTTTTTTTGGTTATTGAATTTTGAAAGTTCTTTATGTATCCAGATCTTAGCTTTGTGTTGGACATATGATTAGCAAATGTAGTCTACACCTTGAATAGCCTGAGAGAAAATATTTTTTGTATTTTTTATATCTTCCACATAGTCTTTTGCAAAACAAAACTTTTTAGTTTTGATGAAGTCCAGTGTGTTGATTTTTCACTTAGCACAGTTATGCTTTTGGAATCAAGCTGAAGAACTCTTTCTTAATCTAGTCCTTTCCAGTCCTGTGCCCAAAGATTTTCTTCTGTGTATTTTTTTCTTTCTAAAAACCTTATAGTTTTATATCTACATTCAAGACCAGGATCCATTGTGAGTGGACCTTTGTATAAAGTGTAAGGTCAGGCCTATGATTTGTTTATATTTGTTTATTTATTTATTTAGCCTAATGGTGTCCAGTTGCTTCAGCATCATGTTTTGAAAAGGTTATTATCCTACATACATTAAATTGCTTTTGCACTTTTGTAAAAATCCAGTTGCACATATTTGTGTGGATCTCTCTGGAATCTCTCCCTTATCCCATTGACCTATATGGCTAAGCCTCTGTCAATACCACACACTTATTACTCCTATAGCTATATAATGTCTTGAAATCAAATAGAGTGATATCTCTCTCTCTTTTTTTATTCCTTGTTAAAGAGTGTCTGAACTTCGGAGGATCTGTGCCTTTTAAATAAATTTTAGAATAAGTTGTCTAAGTCTACAGAAAACTTCCTGGGTTGTTGGTGGAAATTGCACTAAAGCTATGAATCAGTTTGTGGACAATAAACATCATACTATGTTAAATCCTCCAATCCATAAAAGGTATTTTTTTCCATTTATCTAGGTTCCCTTTGATTGTTCACTAATTCTATCCTGTGTCACCTCAATACTACTAACTGAACTATCCAAAAAGGATTTTCAAATTTTTCATTTTAAAAGAAATTTTTGTTCTATAATTTGGCTGTTTTTTATAATGTCATTGATTTGCTGAGATCTATATTTTCATATTTTTCAAGACATTTTATAATTGTTCAATCATTTTCATGATTATTGCTTTTAAGTTCTTGTTAGTTGATTCCAACATCTGATTCCTGTTGGCCTCAATGTTGGTATTATGGATTGTCTTTTCGCATTTAGGTTGTGATTGTCCTGGTTTGGAGTATGTTGGAGAATTTTTTTTATTGCATTCTAGAAATTTTAGCAATTATTCTAGGAGAATCTGAATCCTATTTTGAAATCTTTATTATATCAAGTCTCTATCCTGTTGAAGTTTGCTATGCAAGTCCTACTTTTATGCACTGTGGATCTAAGAATTATGATTTCCAAATCCTTTACAGTGCTGTTTTGGTTTTTCTTGTGGTGCTGTGGCTTCCATTGATCCTTGCTGGTTTGCTTGATTGGGCGAGAGGAACCACCCCAGGACAGGCTACCTTTGCTAGGGAAGGTAGTATCCAGTCCATGGGTTGCAGTCCTGACATCCTCTTTGCTGGTTCCCCCTTAAGGTATCTCTGGTTGGGGCCAGGCAGTCTCAGGCTGTACAGGAGAAGAGAGCACTTTCAGATGACTGGGGCTGCTTGTTCTCGTGGATTCCCCTTGCAGTTCATTCTTCTTCTTCTCCTTTTCCTTCTTCTTCACCTTCTCTTCCTTCTCCTTTTCCTCCTTCTCCTTCTTCCTCTACCATCCTCCTTTTCCTCCTCCTTCTTGGTTTCAATGTAGGTCAATTTCTGTTTCTACCTTGTACCCTTTCATTTTTTATCAAATCAATGAATTTGAGTTTTAACACAAGATGTTTAAAACTTAGTCATGTGTTTATGGACTATGCCACATAACATAACCACCGAAACGAATCTATGGGTTTATACTGTTATGTTGTAACAAGATTTCAAAGCAGAAACAAACATTCCTTTTTGGATATTTTTAAAAAATTCTGATATGAATTCTTCCAAAGGAGGAATCATAAAATTAACTGTAGTTTTAGTAAGTAGTTATTAATTTAGAAATGAAAAATTTTATAGTAAGTTAGGTTTATTAACATACAAATCAAAGATGTCTGGACTTCAGAGTATTGGTGGACAAAGTATTTTCTGAGCATTGTAAAGAACAATTCATTAACATTATATGAAATCTTGTTTCTTATCTGATTGTTGACAGTGTTGAATTGGGCTGAATATGTTTTCTCTGGCTTCATGTGCCTATCCATTTGTCCTACTAAGCATCTGAACACTGATTATAAATTAAGTACTATATTAGGTGTTTTGAGGAATTTGAAGATGAGCGAAATTATGGTCCCTTTACATGTCAGAGTCAACCTTTCTTCTGCCACTCCTGACAATGTGTACACCTGAGCCATCCCATACTCACTGCACATAGATTCCCAATCTTTCCATCTTTTCACAGGAATAGCTGTGAATGGCTTTCCATCTAATATTTATCTAGCAAATTCCTTGATCTTTTTCAAATGTCACTGACTCTGGGAAGATCCCTCCATCTCCTGAGGCAGATTCAATCACCACCATGGAATTTTCATATCTTTATATTAGCAGGTGTGTGATGGTTGATGTTTTAAGTGTCAGCTTGATTGGATTAAGACATACCCAGATATCTGGTAAAACATTATTTCTGAGTATATCTGTAAGGCTGTTTCCCTATGAGATTGACATTTAATTGGTGGTCTGAGTAAGGAAGATCTGCCTTTACCCAATATAGGTAAGCACCATCTAATCCCATAATGGCCTGGATAGAACAAAAAAGTAGAAGAGAGGTAAATTTATGCTTTCTCTTTCTTTCTGTATCATCTGGAATTGGGACACCATTTTCTCTTGCCCTTGGACATCAGAACTCTAGGTTCTCTAGTATTCAAATTTTGGACTTGCACCTGCAGCCCCCCAGGACTCAGGTCTTTGTTCCTGGACTGAGAATTACACTGTTGATTTCCCTGGTTCTGAGGTTATCAGACTAGAACTGAACCATGCTATTGGCTTCCTGGTGTCTTAGTTAGCTTTTTCACTGCTGTGACTAAAAGGCTTGACCAAAACAATCATAGAGGAGGACTCACAGTTTTAGAGGTCTCAGTTTATAGACAGATGGATCTATTCCTCAGGGCTTGAGATGAGGCTGAACATCATGGCAGAAGAGTGTGGTGGAGGGAAGAAGTTCACATGATGATCAGAAAGCAGAGAGAGAGACTCCATTTGCCAGATACAAATATAGACCCCAAAGCCACACTCCCAATGCCCACCTCCTCTCCAGTCACACCCCATCTGCCTTCAGTTACCACTCAATTCCGTCAAGCAATTAATTCAGTAATTGGGTTAAGGCTCTGATAACCCAATCATTTCTCCTCCAAACCTTGCATTGTGTCACATGTGAACTTTTGGGGGACACCTCACATCCAACCCTAACACCTGGTTCTCCAACTTGCAGATGACCTCTTGTGGGACTTCTCAAACCTCCATAATTGTGATCCAGTTCCCCTCAAAAAGTTCCCCTTTGTCCTTGTCTCTCCTCCCACCTTTCTTCTTTCTTTCTTTCCTATCTATCTATTTATCTATCTATCATTTGTCTTTGTTGGTGCTGTTTTTGTGGAGAACCCTAATACACAGGTATAACCTTTTACTGTACCCTATTTTATTAGTCTCTCCCTGTTAACCAGGGAGTACTTGATTAGAGGACTGCTTTATTCAGGTCTTCAGGACCTGGTACAGGAGTGACAAATAGTACTTTCACAGCATTTCTTTTATTCAACAAATAATTTTCAGGGTCACCACGTTCGGCCACTTTGGCTTGAATACAAAGGAACTCTGCAGGGTTTCATCATAAGCTGTGGTGTACTTCAGTGCTGTCGTAGAGCCACTTGGAGAGATCTCTTTATTGCATTCCTACATTTGCTAGTCATGGGCCAGTAATACAGCAGTGAATAAAAGCAAAAATCACAAAATTGTGTCTTGTATGAATGAATTGGTCATTGCTTCATCCCTGGGGTTTCAAAAGAAAGAGTGCTTTCTAAGGTCATATTCTGAAAAGTGTTACCCACTTGGTGATAATCTAAATAACTATTAAAAGTTTTTGTTCTAACTTTAAAATATATCTCCTCAGAGTGAAAATATTATCTCATACATATCAAGTATTTTTGCCAAGTGAATAGCAATGACTTATACTTTGTAGACTTAAATATAGGATTATGAGTTTCCTGAAGCGAGTACATGTACATTTCTCCTTTTATATTTCTTAAATTTACTCACTTGTCTATCAAGACATGAAAAGTGAACTTACATAAATACATAAGTAAATAAACATCATTGATTGGCACTCACAGAATGCAAGACCTACCCTCCCAGTGTGCACGGCAGGGACAGACCAATTCAATTTCAAAACACTTTGCCACTCATTATTTGAATATGAAATTAAAACTAATTATTGGCTTTAAAACAGAATCACAAGCAATAACAAATATACCTTTACCTACCTATGCATGTGTTGTTTTCTTAAAAATTACCTTTCCACTAAAAAAAATAATTATAATACCTATACAAACCCACTTGGGGTCTCTTTCAAGATCAGTAATTAGTTTCCAATTTAAATAGGAGCCATAGACTCTCCTTTTGATTTAATATTGTTAATTCTATTTTCTTCAGCAACAACACATTTGAAAGAAAAAGGCATCCATTAGCCATTTCCACCAGGCATAGAATAGAAAACAGGCTCAGTCTTCAGGAAGAGCAATGAAGGGAACTTTTTCAACTTGTGTTTTCTTCATCTTGTTCAGAGACAGATATAGGCTTTAGGGACCCTGAATGTTATGCAGTTTGAAGCATCCTTTTTAGGAAAATAGTACAAAATTAGACATGAACATGACTATTTAGAATGAAAAAAATGTAGTTTTACAAGCTGACAAATACTACAATGAAGTAAAAAAAAAAAGCCAAAAATATTAACTTCTCAACATTTCTCTACCATGTTCCAACGCTTTTTAGTTACCTTATTCTACAACAGTGACCTTGTGATATTTTCTCCAGAGAGAATAGAAATATCATCCAATCTCTTTTTTCTAAATAACTAATCATAAAGATGCGTAGATTTGTGACCTCTGCCACACGCACGTTGACTTTCACAGGGCTCTGGTTGGTTTGTTCCTCATACACAGAAGAGCTCTGATCAACTGTATATCCTGAAATTTCCATTAAAATAAAACAAAATATCTTGTATATTTCTGCTACATTACTCTATGTATTCCCAATAGGAGACAGCTTCCACACTGACAAGGTATCAAGGGAAATGTTTACAACAGTTTACTTATAATCTGAAGAGTTTTCCATAGTTTAGCTCTGATTCCACCTGCCTCAAATCTTCCCTTTTCTCCTTATCCGTGTACTCTTCATGCTGTGGAACAAGTTATTACATGACTTAACCCCACACTTCTGTAAAGTGATACCAGGTGAAGGGGAGCAGGGTAGGAGTGATACTTCAAGTAATAACATCTCCATGCTTAGAAGTCATTGTGCCCCGCACGAACACACCCCACCTCAGGCAAACCAAGAACATCACCAAGGCAACTTCCCACACTGGATCCCAAATGTGCCAATGACCATCTTGATACCACAGGTCATTAGGGAAGGTAAGACTCAAAGTTTAATCAGAGTGGAAAGGGGCAGTAATCCTGAGTAAATATTGTTAACATAGTGCACAGTTTCAAAATTTACAGAAACATATGACCATATAAACATATTAAGAATATTGCTTCCAGAGCTTTGAAGATTCCTATGCAAACACAGGGCCCTGAACTTCATTCGGGAGTTTCAGAGTGAAACTCTTGTTCTCTTGACTTCCCCAAGTTAAATGACAACAAATGATCCTTACAGAAATCCACATACATAGTTCAACTAGGTCCTAAAGTCCTTGATTTATGAGCTCACCTTCTCCTTTAAAGTCCAAATAAAAGGACTCGAGTCCCTTTTGCATATACTTATGGTGCCTGAGACATGCTTTCCAGGGATTCTAGGGATTTCTGGTGAAGAGAGGATACTTTCTATCCTCTGATAATTATTAATTCTTGCTTCATATCTCTCTTAGTTTAAGTTAATTTTTGACACTTTCTACTAGCTCAACACTCACTACTCTTGTCCAATAGTGGTCAAAGCATATTCCATTTTTTACTCCTTAGCAACAATAACAACAAAACATCCCATTGCAATGGTAAAAGGAAATAGGAACTGCAGTGAAGAATAATTGGTAAGAACTTTTTGGTAGTTAATTCCATAGTATCACTATAACAATATGAATTTTACAAAGTCACAAAAAATGAAATATCCTAAGTTCATTCAGACTGCTACAACAAAATACTAGGTGGCTAAGACAGCAGACATTTATTTTTCATAGTTCTAGATGCTGGGAAGTGTTAACTCAAGTTTCCAGCTGATTGGGTTCCTGATGAGGGCTCTCTTTCTGGTTTACAGACAAGTTGCTGCTATAGTTTGGATCTTGAAGATCACCCAAAGACCCCTGTGTTGATGTCATGATCCAAAGCCTGTAGAGCTATTGGGAATTCGTATAACTTTTAGCAGGGGGCAAGAGGGGGTTGTGGAAGGAAGTTAGGCCATTCTGAGAAGGCTCTTGAGGAAAATATCAGGACCCTCCTCTTTCATTCACTTTTCTTCCTGGCTGCCATGAGGTGAGAAGTTTGCTTTCCTATTCTTTTTTTTTTTTTTTTCTTTTTTGAATTTTATTTATTTATGTATATATTTATTTACTTATAGGTAACTGGGATTGAACCAAGGGGTGCTTTACACTGAACTAAATCCCTGTTTTTTATTTTTTATTTTGAGAAGGGTCTGATAAATTTTTTTTTTTATTATAAAACTGTAAACAAATGGGATACATGTTGTTTCTCTGTCTGTACATGGCGTAAAGGCATACCATTTGTGTAATCATAAATCTACATAGGGTAATGTTGTTTGATTCATTCTGCCATTTTTTCCCTTCCCCCCCTCCCCTCCCACCCTTCCCCTCCATCTATACAGTCCTTCCTTCCTCCATTCCTGCCCCCCTCCCTAAACCCAACTCCAACCCCAACACTAACCCTTCCCGCCCCCCATTATGTGTCATCATCCACTTATTAGCGATATCATTCTTCCTTTGGTTTTTTGAGATTGGCTTATCTCACTTAGCATGATATTCTCCAGTTTCATCCATTTGCCTGCAAATGCCATAATTTTATCGTTCTTTATGGCTGAGTAATATTCCATTGTATATATATACCACATTTTCTTTATCCATTCATCAATTGAAGGACATCTAGGTTGGTTCCACAATCTGGCTATTGTGAACTGAGCAGCTATGAACATTGATGTGGCTGTATCTCTGTAATATGCTGATTTTAAGTCCTTTGGGTATAGGCCAAGGAGTGGGATAGCTGGGTCAAATGGTGTTCCCATTCCAAGTTTTCTAAGGAATCTCCACACTGCTTTCCAGAGTGGCTGCACTAATTTGCAGCCCCACCAGCAATGTAAGAGTGTACCTTTCTCCCCACATCCTCGCCAACACCTGTTGTTGGTTGTATTCTTGATAATTGCCATTCTAATTGGGGTGAGATGGAATCTTAGGGTGGTTTTGATTTGCATTTCTCTTATTACTAGAGATGTTGAACATTTTTCCATATGTTTGTTGATTGCTTGTATATCTTCTTCTGTGAAGTGTCTATTCATTTCCTTAGCCCATTTGTCGATTGGATTATTTACATTCTTGGTGTAGAGTTTTTTGAGTTCTTTATAGATTCTGGAGATTAGTGCTCTATCTGAAGTATGATTGGCAAAGATTTTCTCCCACTCTGTAGGCTCTTTCTTTGCATTGCTGATAGTTTCCTTTGCTGAGAGAAAGCTTTTTAGTTTGAATCTATCCCAGTTATTAATTCTTGCTTTTATTTCTTGTGCTATGGGAGTCCTGTTGAGGAAGTCTGGTCCTAAGCCGACATGTTGAAGCTCTGGACCTACTTTTTCTTCTATAAGATGCAAGGTCTCTGGTCTGATTCCGAGATCCTTAATCCATTTTGAGTTTAGTTTCGTGCATGGTGAGAGATATGGGTTTAGTTTCATTCTGTTGCATATGGATTTCCAATTCTCCCAGCACCATTTGTTGAAGAGGCTATCTTTTCTCCATTGCATATTTTTGGCCCCTTTGTCTAGTATGAGAAAATTGTATTTATTTGGGTTTGTGTCCGTGTCCTCTATTCTGTACCACTGATCCACCTTTCTATTTTGGTACCAATACCATGCCGTTTTTGTTACTATTGCTTTGTAGTAGAGTTGAAGATCTGGTATTGCGATACCCCCTGCTTCACTCTTTCTGCCAAGGATTGCTTTAGCTATTCTGGGTTTTTTATTCTTCCAGATGAATTTCGTAATTGCTTGCTCTATTTCTGTAAGGTACATCATTGGGATTTTAATTGGAATTGCATTGAATCTGTATAGCACTTTTGGTAGTATGGCCATTTTGACAATATTAATTCTTCCTATCCAAGAACATGGGAGATCTTTCCATCTTCTAAGGTTTTCTTGAATTTCTTTCTTTAGTGTTCTGTAGTTCTCATTGTAGAGGTCTTTCACCTCTTTTGTGAGATTGATTTCCAAATACTTTATTTTTTTTGAAGCTATTGTGAATGGGGTAGTTTTCCTAATTTCTCTTTCTGAAGATTCATCGCTTATATATAAAAATGCCTTAGATTTATGTGCATTGATCTTATATCCCGCTACTTTACTGAATTCACTTATGAGATCTAAAAGTTTTCTGGTGGAATTTCCTGGTTCCTCTAAGTATACCATCACATCATCAGCAAATAGGGATAGTTTGAGTTCTTCTTTTCCTATTCGTATCCCTTTAATTTCTTTGGTCTGTCTAATTGCTGTGGCTAGAGTTTCAAGGACGATATTGAATAGAAGTGGTGAAAGAGGGCATCCCTGCCTTGTTCCAGTTTTTAGAGGGAATGCTTTCAGTTTTTCACCATTTAGAATGATATTAGCCATGGGCTTAGCGTAGATGGCCTTTACAATGTTAAGGAATGTTCCCACTATCCCTATTTTTTCTAGTGTTTTGAGCATGAAGGGGTGCTGTATTTTATCAAATGCTTTTTCTGCGTCTATCGAAATAATCATGTGATTCTTGACTTTAAGTCTATTGATATGGTGAATGACATTTATTGATTTTCTGATGTTGAACCAACCTTGCATCCCTGGGATGAAACCCACTTGATCATGGTGCACTATCTTTTTAATATGTTTTTGTATGCGATTTGCTAAAATTTTGTTGAGAATTTTTGCGTCGATGTTCATTAAGGATATTGGTCTGAAATTTTCTTTCCTCGATGTGTCTCTGTCTGGTTTAGGAATCAGGGTAATATTGGCTTCATAGAATGAGTTTGGGAGAGTTCCCTCCTCTTCTATTTTCTGGAATACTTTGAGAAGTATTGGAATGAGTTCTTCTTTAAAAGTTTTGTAGAACTCGGCTGAGAACCCATCTGGTCCTGGACTTTTCTTTGTTGGAAGGCTTTTGATGACTTCTTCTATTTCATTACTTGGAATTGGTCTATTTAAATTGTGTATGTCCTCCTCGTTCAGTTTAGGCAATTCCTATGTCTCTAGAAACCTGTTGATGTCTTCGAAATTTTCTATTTTGTTGGAGTATAGATTTTCAAAATAGCTTCTAATTATGTTTTGTATTTCAGTCGTGTCTGTTGTGATATTTCCTTGTTCATTCCGAATTGTAGTGATTTGGGTTTTCTCTCGTCTTCTCTTTGTTAGTGTGGCTAAAGGTTTATCAATTTTGTTTATTTTTTCGAAGAACCAACTATTTATTTTGTCAATTTTTTGTATTGTTTCTTTCGTTTCAATTTCGTTGATTTCAGCTCTCAGTTTAACTATTTCCTGTCTTCTACTACTTTTGGTGTTGGTCTGTTCTTCTTTTTCTAGAGCTTTGAGCTGTAGTGTTAGGTCATTTATTTTTTGAGTTTTACTTCTTTTATTAAATGCGCTCCATGAAATAAATCTTCCTGTAAGTACTGCTTTCATAGTGTCCCAGAGATTTTGATATGTTGTTTCTTTGTTCTCGTTTACCTCTAAGAATTTTTTAATTTCCTTCCTAATATCTTCTTTTATCCATTCATCATATAGTAGCATATTGTTTAATCTCCAGGTGTTGGAGTAGTTTCTGTTTTTTACTCTTTCATTAATTTGTAACTTCAATCCATTATGATCTGATAGAATACAAGGTAGTGTCTCTATCTTCTTGTATTTGCTGACATTAGCTTTGTGGCATGATATATGGTCTATTTTAGAGAAGGATCCATGTGCTGCTGAGAAGAAAGTGTATTCGCTCTTGGTTGGATGGTATATTCTATAAATGTCTGTTAAGTCTAAATTATTGATTGTGTTATTGAGATCTATGGTTTCTTTGTTCAATTTTTGTTTGGAAGATCTGTCCAGTGGTGAAAGAGGCGTGTTAAAATCACCTAGTATTATTGTGTTATGGTCTATTTGGTTTCTAAAATTGAGAAGGATTTGTTTCACATACATGGATGAGCCACTGTTTGGGGCATAGATGTTTATGATTGTTATATCTTGCTGATTTATGCTTCCCTTAAGCAGTATGAAATGTCCTTCTTTATCCCTTCTAACTAACATTGGCTTGAAGTCCACATTATCTGAAATGAGGATGGATACTCCAGCTTTTTTGCTGAGCCCATGTGCATGGTATGTTTTTCCCCATCCTTTCACCTTTAGTCTATGGGTATCTCTTTCTATGAGGTGAGTCTCTTGCAGGCAACATATTGTTGGATCTTTCTTTTTAATCCAATCTGCCAGTCTATGTCTTTTGATTGATGAATTCAAGCCATTAACATTCAGGGTTATTATTGAGATATGATTTGTATTCCCAGTCATTTGGTTCATATTTAAAATTTTTGACACATCTTGGTTCCTCCTTTATTTGACAGTTCCTTTAGGATAATTCCTCCCTTTGCTGATTTGCTTCTTTGTTTTTTATCTCTTCCTCATGAAATATTTTGCTGAGAATGTTCTGTAATGCTGGCTTTCTTTTTGTAAATTCTTTTAGCTTTTGTTTATTATGGAATGATCTTATTTCATCGTCAAATTTGAAGGTAAGTTTTGGTGGGTATAAGATTCTTGGTTGGCATCCATTTTCTTTCAGAGCTTGAAAAATGTTGTTCCAGGCCCTTCTAGCTTTTAGGGTCTGGATTGAAAAATCTGCTGATATCCGTATTGGCTTCCCCCTGAATGTAATTTGGTTCTTTTCTCTCACAGCCTTTAAAATTCTGTCTTTATTTTGTATGTTAGGTATTTTCATTATAATGTGCCTTGGTGTGGGTCTGTTGTAATTTTGTGTATTTGGAGTCCTATAAGCCTCTTGGACTTGATTTTCCATTTCATTCTTCAGATTTGGGAAATTTTCTGATATTATTTCATTGAATAGATTGTTCATTCCTTTGGTTTGTTTCTGTAAGCCTTCCTCAATCCCAATAATTCTCAAATTTGGCCTTTTCATGATATCCCATAGTTCTTGGAGATTCTGTTCATGATTTCTCACCATCTTCTCTGTTTGTTCAACTTTGTTTTCGAGGTTAAATATTTTGTCTTCAATATCTGAAGTTCTGTCTTCCAGCTGTTCTATCCTATTGGTTATGCTTTCTATGGAGTTCTTAATTTGGTTTATTGTTTCCTTCATTTCAAGGATTTCTGTTTGGTTTTTTTTCAATATCTCTAACTCTTTATTGAAATGATCTTTTGCTTCCTGAATTTGCTCTGTTAACTGTTGATTGGTGCGATCGTTCAATGCCTGCATTTGCTCTTTCATCTCATCGTTTGCTTCCCTAATCATTTTAATTATGTACATTCTGAACTCCCTTTCTGTCATTTCTTCTGCCATGCTGTCGTTGGATTTTATTGATGTAACATCTAGATTTGTTTGGGGCATTTTCTTCCCTTGTTTTCTCATATTGTTCAGGGATCAGTGGGTCATTAAGATATTGCAGGTTTCCTCTATCAACTTATAATGTCCCTGAAGATTGCTAGTATATCCCCTCTTATCCTTCAGTAGCCTGAAGTCTTGGAGGAGGTTGATAATGCAGAGCTCCACGAAGAAGCTGCCTCTCTAGGTGTGGTAACCCTCAGGTGGCGTATATTCCCTGCTAGTGGGCGGAGGTGCCTCCACTTGTTGACCAATGGTCATCCAATGGGGAAGTAGACTGTGGGCTGAGGCAAGGCCTGTTTGTGCCTATGTCTCTGGCTTTACCGTCCCTGTGGGAAAACCTCCCCCGGCCGGGAAGAGTCACTCGGTGGGGACGTCTCGCTAGTCAGTTGCCCTCCTAGAGGTTCCCCTCAATCTACAACTACCACCTGGGCTGGGCTGTCTTCTTCTGCAATGATCCCAGGGGCCTGGACCTACGTCCTGGGCCTGGGAGCCTCACCCTTCGCAGGCAAGTCTCCTTAGGCTGCCTCTCCCAGAGAATCTGCCCGCCGCCCTGGAAACTTCGCTCCGCCCCTAGGCGTGTCTCTGTGTGGCTCTTCCAGCAAGAAGCCACCTAGCTCCTGGGACCCTGCTCTGCACCAATCGCCTGGCTATGCAGCCCCTCCCCTGAGCCACCACCTGGAGCCCCGTACAATAGCTCCGAGACATAGAGACCCGCCACACACCTCCTCCTCCGGACAGCCGCCCGGTTTCCGACGCAGTCACTAGGAATCCAAACAACTCACTTCGGGTCTCCTCCTCCCGCCAACCACCCGTAGCCCTAGGCAGTCACTCCAAGTCCAAGTGACCCGCCCTGTTCCTCCTCCTCCTCCTTGGGGTAGCCCCCCAGGTGTTCAGGAACGGTGGCTCCGAGACCAGGTGACTCACCACGCTCCTCCTCCAGGCAGGCCACCGGTGTTCAGGAGCAGTTGCTTTTAGTCCAATCAGCTCACCACTCGCCTCCTCCTCTGGCAACCGCCTGTGGTTCTGAGGCAGTCACTCCCAGGCTAAGCGTCCCATTGCTCTCCTCCTCCAGGCAGGCCACCAGTGTTCTGGAGCAGCTGCTCCGAGTTCAAACAGCTCGTCACGCAGCTCCTCCTTTGGCAACCGCCCGCAGCTCTGATGCAGTCACTCCCAGGTCAAGCAACACGCCGCGCTCCTCCTCCTCCTCCGGGCAACCTCCCGGCACTCAGGAGCACCCACTCTGAGTTCAAACAGCTCACCACGCAGCTCCTCCTCTGGCAACCGCCCGTGGCTCTGATGCAGTCACTCCTAGACCCAAGCGACCCGCCGGGCCTCTCCTCCTCCTCCGGGGAATCCCCCGGTGTTCGGAAGCGGTCACTCTGGGTCCAAACAGCTCGCCACGCAGCTCCTCCCCAGGCAGCCACCCGGAGCCCCAGCGGCTGCTCGAGTCCAAGCGCTATGCTGAGCCGCCTCCTCTACGATGATCCCAGTTGTCCGTGTTTACCGCTCCAGCGGGGGGAGGGGCGTCTCGCCGAGCAACTCCACTTCACAAATTCCCTGCGTTCCGGGGCTACCGCCCCATCCGGGACACCTCCCCAACAGGAGAGACTCACCCGGTGGCTTTGAGTTGGTCCCAAGTCTCTCACTATCTCCTCTTTTGAATCTTGCGTCCTGGAGCAGCGTGAAATGCAGCCGCCCTCTAGTCCGCCATCTTGGCCCGCCCTGCTTTCCTATTCTTGATGTGCTGTCTTGCAACAGGGTCAGCTGGTCATGGACTGGAACCTCTGAAACTATGAGCTAATTGAAACCTTTCCTCTTTTTAAGTTCATCTATTTTTGGCATTTTGTTATAGTAAGAGAAATCTGACTAACACAGTTACCTTCTCTCTATATGTTCACAAGATGAGAAGAAAGTGCTAGTTTCTCTTTCTAACCTTATAAGGGCACTAAGCCCATCATGAGGGCCCACCCCCATGACCATATCTAAACCTAATTGTTTCTCAAAGGTCTCATCTCCAAATATCATCATCATATTGGGAGTTAGGGCCTCAACATATAAATCAGAAGGGGAACAATTCAGTCCATAGCACAAAGTAACTTTTTCATCTATGGCTGGAGTTCATGTACATCCTGGACTCATTGCTGATGACAGGAAAGTTCATCTTGACAATTCCATGTAATGTAGCTACTGTTTTCAAAATCAGTTTCCTTTGGGTAAGTGCCCAACACAAAATGAAGATTCTAGTTCCAATTCTGCCACAAATCAACTGTGAATTGCTGGACAATTCACTTAATTTCTAAGAGTTTCTGGTTCCTCATTCTGGCAGTTGGCCTTAATTAGTGATCAGGCTGGTGTATGCATACCTCTTCTGGCATACAAAGACTTTCTAAAGGATATGCAGGCTCTGTAGTTTTAAGGAAATTAATTTGCTTCTCTTTCTCCACTCGTATATTTTTCCAGTACAAAAGTACATTTCTACCTCCCACTGCATAATTGACTTTCTCTCTCTCCATGTATAGGTATAATACACTCTTCAGCTATTTTAGATCTTACTATATTGCTTTGTCTTGAATACAAGGACCCCAAATAGAGTTACTTTGAAAATTGAAAGTTTTTTTTTCCTTATAAGCCTATCATAGGGCATCTTGGTTTTGCCAGCTTTACAGTTTTCCTGATAGTGGCAAAAAATGACATTAGAATTGGGATGTTTTAGTCCTTATTAGATGGTTCTGAAATCCAACATGTGGTATAAAGTGGGCAGAAGGAATAAGAGCAAACTTCTTTGGTAACCCTATCTTTGCCATCCCCTGACCATTGTCTGAGAAAGCAGCATTTTCGATAGTATTGATAGTAAGAATAAATAAAGGAGAACACTAGAAAACAGTAAATTCTAGAAATAATTTTCTCATGTATTTAAATACAGTTTTATTTCATCTTTTCTTTATACCAATCTCTTATTTCATTAGCTGGGAAGAAAAACAACTTTAAACTGCCAAAGTAGTACAGGCTAATGATGCTTTCTCTCTAATTGAAATTGTGATGTCTGGTCTCTTATTTTTCAAATTGTGTTGGATAAAACTACAGATACAAATTGTGTATGGTTTCTTTTAACAGTAGTATGAATTTTACAAAAGGTACTAAAACCCATTTTTCCAACTAATTGTAATCAATGCAGTCAATATTGTCATATCACCTATAAATTGCTTAATATTTTCTATTTTTTGTTAATGCAAAATGCAGATAGAACTGATTATTTTTTGTAATATGTATTTTGCTTTTTCATTAAACATAGGTCATACAATTTTTGTCTAAACACTGCATGGAGTCATTTCTGAATTATTTTTTGTAGTTGAACTCATACATACTCCTTTACTGAAGGAAAACTGCTCTTTCCATTCCCATTGCTTTATCATTTATAATTTTAGCTTTCTAATATCAGCAGTATAAGGGATAAAATGAAAATTTGAGGATACTCTTTTGAAAGCTCTCTGTTTTGGTTTAACACATAAGGAACTAAGATGTTCTTGCAACAGGAAAAATGCAGAACAAAGAAAGGCAACCTTTTTCTTAGATTCTTCAGAGGTCCAGGATGAAATACTGCCTTGAACTGCATAGAGAGGTGGATAGAGAGATTCATAGCTTATAGGGAGCAAAAGCCCAACAGCAGACACCCTCAACTGAAGCCAGTGATGAATTGAGAGGCGTTCAGTGTGAACCAGCTAGAGAGTTAGGTCTCAAGAGGCCCAGTCTTGGTGGAAGAGGGTTGGAGATCCACAGGAGCTGTAGGAGTTCTATCAGGTTCTCACCATAAAAGATCTGACTGGAAGAGTAGAACCATAGCCAAACTGGAATATACCCAGAACTCCCTGTTCTTAATAAGGCCTACCATCAAGGGAAACTATTTTATTATAGTGTAACTGACTAGGATTTGGAGCCTTATAGTTGCTAACCTAACTGACCTAGAGGAAGAGAATGCCCCACCCAGTCATTAATAATGACTCAGTTGATAATGCTGTATTGTGTATTTGAAATTTGCTAGGACAATAGATTTTTGTCCTCACCACACACACACCATACTGTAACTACATGAGGTAATGGATGTGTATGTACATTAAATCATTATGTTGTATACTTTAAACAAATTCAGTTTTTATTTGTCAATTATACTGCAGTGAACCTGGGGGGAAGTCAATGAGTTTAAAGAAACATCAATAGAAACCTCCAAACTGACATGCAAGAGGGAAAAAAAAAAAATGAAGAAGATAGAGTGGCGTATCCAAGAATCATGGGACAGTTACAGAAGGTATACGTATGCTAATGGAAAAGGGAGAAAGGAATAGAAGAAATATTCGCAATAATAATGACTGAGAATTTCCCCAAATTTGTGTCAGATAGCAAACCACAGATCCAGGAAGCGCAGAGAACACCAAGTAGAACAAATACTAAAACATTTCTATATGTAGGCATGTCATATTCAAACTACAGGAGGTCAAAGACAAAAAGAAAATCTTGACAGAACCTTGGGTGGTGGGGTGAGCAGGGAAATATTGGTGTAGGTAGTTAGAGATGATCAGGAAAGGGAGAAGGGGGAAAGTAGAGAGGGTTGGGCTGTGAAAGGTCCCCTGACCAACAACTAATCCAGAGGACTCAGAACCCATCACGAGCATCATAGGATATAAATCCTATCCCTTTGCACAGGGGGCTACTATGGAATAAACCCCTCTTAGGAAGATGGGCAGCATACTCAGAGCCCAAAATGGCACCACCAGTCTCTCCCACATTCCAGAAGGAGGCCCAGGACTCTCCTGTAGATTTATGGTCAACCATGTTCCCAAGGTCACACATGCACCCACAAACTGCTCCAAGGGTCAGTTGACCATTATATGACCTGCTGAGAGTGGTTTTAGGGCAGAAAAGGCAAAGTGATCCAAGTATACAGGCACATGCCCTGAGTTTTCATATAGCACAGGCATATTGGACATCCCCAATCAGGCAGCGGCCGTGCAAGAGGCATGGCTACCTGACACACCCCAAAGTTGCACGCTACTGCAAATTATCAACCCCTGTTCTAAGAAAAGCCCAAAGAAAGCCCAATCGTTTTGGTACATTTTGGTTCCTCACCAATATGCCCAACACACTCTCTGGGCTGTGAGCTCACTTTCTCTTGCCTTTCCCTCACCTTGCAATAAACCTGCTCTAATTATCATCCCTGGCTTGCTGTACTTTCTGTCTCTGCTCCAGGTTAACTGTCCTAATCTTAGGCATTGCACTCAAAGACTGAGGATCACTCCACAGTCGGGTCTCAACCTCCAGTAACAGAGAGGAACACGTGAAGATTACTTTGGGCTTCTTTTCAGAAGCCATGTAAGCAAGAAGAACGTGCAGTGCAATATTTAATGTGTTCAGAGGATATTATTTCTACTGCAGTTTGAACTTTTCGTGTACTTTTTCTATCTTAAAAGAGGCTCTGAGGGCTGGGGTTGTGGCTCAGTGGTAGAGTGCTTGCTTAGCATGTGGGAGGCACTGGGTTTGTTTCTCAGCATTGCATATAAATAAATGAATAAAATAAAGGTCTATCAACACCTGAAAAAATATTTTGAAAAAAGAAGCTCTGATAGAACGTTTCTTTAGTGGTCTCCAATAAACCATGCTTCCCAGTATTCTCACAATTTTGTAGACCTCTTCCATATTGACTCTGGGTTTGACTACTAGTTATTTGTTTCTTAGGTTTTAGTGGTGTTTAGCTTTGGGTGGGTAGTTTTAGCCAATGAAACATTGGTACACAAGATGCAGGAGGAGGTTAATAAATGCCTCCACACTGGGCTTTATCTTCTTGGAATCTCTTTCAGGAAGCAGTCTTGCTATGAGAAGACCAAGTAGACCAAGTAGGGAGAGGCCCACATGAGGAACAGACACCCCTGGCCAACAGTCACATATGGCCCCCAGCCTGCATCAGTACCAACCACCAATAATGGAAGTGAGACCATTTTGAACATCTCTATACATTTGGAAATATACAGAGTTGTTCTCCTCATGCCTCACAGGGAAAAAAAAATATAATTAGCTGATCAATGTATAGAATCATGAAAAGCTATAAATTACTGTTTTTTACTCCATTAAGTTTTGAAACGGTTTGATATGTGGTGATACATTTTCAAAACAAATACCTCTTATCATTTGTGTCTTAGTACATTTTATAATATTCCTCGAAGCATATTTTAAAGTCAGACTTTTTCTACAGGAACACGAATCTGATTTGGCTAACTGCCTTGACCATGAAGACTGGCTTGCCTCTAAATTGCTTCTAAACGTTCATTTTATAAACCTTAGAAAAGTCTCTTTGGTAATTTCTCAGAAAGTGAGAAAATGAAAGATTCAAATGACTAACAGGATTCTTTTGAATATCAGGTGGTTCCTAATTCTTTTCTTTCAATAAAACTGAAGGAGGATGATATTACATTGTTTTTGGAGGGTAGATAGTTTTGTGATGTTTTAGCATTCAACTCAGAAGGAATTTACTTAATTAAATAACATTGCTTAACAAGAACACTTTTATTCTCTACTAACAAATGTGACAAAAAATCTTATTTACAAAAATAAATAGAACTAGTTGGGTTGAACTATATATCATTCTAGTAATATGTGATATTCATCTATAAGCATATGAACTCAGTGGGAAAAAGAATACTTATTTATCTTATTAAAAATCACTTTGGGAAAACTGTACTAGTTTTGATCACTTATATTCTAATAATTTTAGTGATAACTGAATTGGAAATAGATATTTAACTACTGAATTTAAAATATTTTGGTCACAGAAAAATTTATTTCAACTTACAAGCACATTGTAGACAAAAATGTAGCACATGATGAATTAAATATTTTCAATTATAATGCTAAATTTCTGGGGGAAAATGAAATGGAAGTACAAACTCAGGAGAAAATAAAGAATACTATCCAGTTTTCCAACTCAATAAAAAACTTGTTCAGGTATTTTTCATATTTCCCCCCATTTTTAAAATTTGTCATTATGAAACCTTCAGATCTTTTAAATAGTTCAAGATGCCCTTAATATACCAATTGTTAAGATTTTGCCACGCTTAGCATAATTTTTGCCACCTCAGCAAGTTAGCAAGATCCTAAGCTACTTAGTGAAACCCTGTCTTGAAATAAAAAATAATAAAATGAAAGGACTGACAATTAAAAAAATTGCCACAGTTGCTTTTTGCTTCCTCCTTTTATGTGTACATATTTGTATGTGCACATGTCTGTATCTGTATTACTTAAAGGAAGTTGCAGACACTACTTTTAAGTACTTCAATATGGGCGATATCACTGTCGTATCTAAGAAAATTAGAAAACTAACAATTTTACATAATATTCTCTATATACAAATCCCATATTCAAATATCCCTAGTTTCTTTTATAGCAGTGGACTTTTTACCTATTTTAATCTAGCACCCAGTGTGCTATATTTACTTATTATGTTTGTTTAGTATCTCACTTTAGAACTGTTATGCCCCAACTTTTTCTTTGCTTTTGTTTTCATGTATTCTTTAAATGGATGATGATAGATAATAGAATGATATAGTATTTAGATTTTTTTTTTTGGAAATACATAGAAGTATGGTTTAATGATTTTGTTCTGAAGTGTTAGTTTTTATACTATGACAAAACATAGTTTAGTATCTTCATAACCATTTAACTTGAAAATTTAGTTAAAATGAAACAATTCAGAATGGTGGTGCTTTTTTAGTTCTTTACTCATCTCTCTCTCTGGTCAGGGTATGTTACCCAACTTTTAGTAACTGTGATGAAAACACCCAGGAAGAACCACTTAAAAGGGGAAACGTTTTTTGGGCTCACAGTCTCAAAGGTCTAGTTTACAACTGCCTGAATTCAAGGCAGAGACATAATGGCAGAAGAGCATGGTAGAGTAAAGATGTTCAGCTCAGGGAAAATGGAAAGCAGAGAGAGAGGAAGAAAGAGAGAAAGGGGCCATGGACAGATATATTCCAGGCCACACGCCCCAGTAACCTACTTCTTCTAGTCATGTCCCACCTACCTATAATTACCACCCACTAGTCCATTCAGATTATTATCCATCAAATGGATTAATCCACTATGAGGTTATAGCTCAAAATCTGATCATTTCACCTCTGAACACTCCAGCATTGCGTTTAACACATGAGTTTTTTGGGGAAGGCATTAAAGAGAAACCATAACACAGAGAAAATCCAAGAGTTGAGATTTTCCTTCTAATTTTCATGGTATTTTTCTGGGGAGAGGGGTTATAATGAAGGAATGCCCTCAGTTTTCCTACTAGCTACAATGTACCTGATATTGAGCTTGCTTTGAGTACAGGAAGTTTTTAGGTGGTTTCTATATTTATCACAATGGAAATTGGTCTTTATATTGTTTCTGAATCATTGTGTCTACTAGGTGGGGGGGAAATCTGGTGTTTCCTATAATGCTATCTTGTGATATCTTGTCTTAGCCTTACCGCGTGTCAAATATTGGTATCCTAATATTTTTTTTTTTTTTTTTTGCGGTGCTGGGGATTGAACCCAGGGCCTTGTGCTTGCCAGGCAGGCAGTATCCTAATTTTTAAAAGGAATTTACTGGGGGAAATGAATGACTAATGATGGTGACCTGCATGTGACACTAGCAGGGAGGCTTTCAGGACAAGGTAGTGTCCTCAAGTCCTCATGACACACTATGCAGGGTACATCTTATAACACTGAGTTGACCCTCATCTTTGTAGTCTGTAAGGATAGCTTGTAGATTTTCAGGAAGGAATGGGGAATTCCTTCTGGGTAATTACATCTGTGAATCTAACTTTAGTATTCCTCCTACTAATGTCTATTTTGTTTTTGTTGTTGTTATATCAGAACGTCATGAGTTTTCTTCTTTTGGTAGTATTGGGGACTGACTCAGGGGTGCTCTATCTATTCTCACAGTCTTTATTTTTTACACGAAGATGGGGTCTTGTGAAGTTATTCAGACTGGCCTCAAACTTGCAATCCTCCTGCCTCAGCCTTCCAAATAGCTAGAATTATAGGCATGTGCCACCATGCCAAATCATTTATTTGTTTTTATGGCTAGATAATATTCTGTGGTATATATAAATAAATATATATATATATAGTATTTTTAATTAAAAATTTAATTGACAAAACATTTGCATGTACTTCTGAAGTACAGTACAATAATTTGATATGTGTTTTCAATGTTGCAGTGATCAAGTCAGCTTAATAACCAGTTCCATCTCCTCAAATATTCATCATTTCTGTGTACTGGGAAAGTTTAGGTGTACTTTTCTAGTTATTTTTAAATATGTAACAAATTGTTGTAGACTATATTTACCTACTGTGACATAAAAGACTAGAATGAATTCCTCCTCTCTAATTGTGTTTTGATACCTGTTTCCTAACTCTGCCATACCTAGACTTCAGTGATTATGACTCTACTCTCTTTTATAAAAGCAGCTTAACCTCCACAAATGAGTGATAACATGTGCTATTTGTCTTTCTGTGCTTAACTCATTTCACTTAACATAATGCCCTCCTGTTTCATTCACATTGCCACAAATGACAGGATTTCATTCTTTTTATGGCCGAGTAGTATTCCACTGTGAATGCATACCACATTTTATTTATCCACCCATTTGTTGATGGACACCTTTGTTACTTCCATTTCTTGGTTATTGTGAATAATGTTTCAATAAACATGGGAATGCAGGTATCTCTTTAATAAAATTATTTCAATTCTTGGAATATATATACCCAGTAGTGGGATTGCTGAATCATATGGTATTTCTATTTTTAGTTTCTTGAGAAACTTCCATATTGTATTCCCTGATGCCATTTGACTATACTACTTTACATTCCTACCAACAGTGTAACAGTTTCTTCTCCTCAACCTCACCAGAATTTCCTTATTTTTAGTCTTTTTGCTTTTAGCCATTGTAACTGGGATGAGATAAATACCTCATTACACTTTAGATTTACATTTCTCTGATGAACAGCAATGTCAATAACATCTATTTTTAAAAAGTCATCATGATGTATACCCTATAAGTAGCAAATTAAAGGTGTTCCAGAGATAGAGTTAGAAGGAAACCTTTAACCTTAAGAATAATGTTAGCATCTAGCTATTTCAGCATAATGGTATTTGGGCAGTCTCAGAAAATCATTTCCAGTGAGCCCAATAATGTATCATAATTATGTATTCCATTTCCTTGTTGGGAGATGACACATGCTACATTTCTTTCATCTTGTGTTTAACCTATATATATCCTTGAAAACATTGGGCTGTGAGAGAAATACTCTGGACTGTAGTTGTAGCAATATTTTATGACTTTAACTTAACCACATTATAAATAGGGTTGCTTGCTTACACCCTTGTGACTGGTGGAACAGTCTCTCTTGAAGGCTACAAATTCTAACCCATCAATCACCCTCTCCTTTGCACTAGGCCAGCTACACAAATCCAAAATCCCTTATTGGATTCGTGCTTTTGTGTGTATTTGTTCAACTGATATTTTATTTTTTAAAAAAATATTTTATTCTCTCTTGGTTCATGGTATCTTTCTGAGAGCAGTAGTGTATCTGTCATGTCTCTTAACATCTTGAAAAGTGCTATGCAGAGGATGGGAGCTCTTTAAATGTTTGTAGACCAGAATTATTCTTGTATTATGAACATAGGTTTGCTGACTCACTTATTTTCAATCAGATACACAGAGAAACCTTACCAGCCAGCAAAGACTCAGCATTCTGAGACATAAAAAACATTCCTAATCTTCTTCATCACAAATAGCTATTACAAGTCTGTACACACTATACCATGTGATCTACAAAGCAAGAAATATAGACTCCATCTAAAGTCCATCAGTATAATAATATGGCAATTACACACAGTTGGAATATAATATAAAATGAAACTTGAAATTTGAGGACTTTATTGCTTGAGCCTCTCATTGTACTAGCAGATTGAGGTTCTGGAAGGAACTCCTGTAGAAAGGATAATTATTAACAGTGGAGGACTGTCCACAAATACAACCATGCTCTGTTAGCAACCCAATAATAAAAGCAGGCTTTATTATAGGTTGCAAGAATAAAAACAAGCTTATAAGGTATCAATTGCTGTTTTGCAGCATTTCCAAGTCTCACACACTTGTTTATTTTATATCCTCCTGAAAAATCTCCTCCATTCTTCTTCTATGTCTCATGCCTGCAGCTATTGCTATAGGAGAGTATTATGGTAACCAATCAATATCTGATTAAAAGTAGGAAACTCTCATTTTCTCTACCAAGTGATTGAATTCCTTCTGCCTGAACAGCTAATTTCTCTTTTAAATTCACCACATGTGAATTCTGAATTTATTTGGTGTTGAGTGAGCAAATTGTCTATTTCCTCAGTATCAGAATTGGAGACACAGTGACTCAGTACTCATCAAGAAGATAGGTTACTGTGGAATGGTTCTTGGTCACTTCACTTCTTCATTGAAGGCTTGATGTCTTTTGCATCCCCCACTCCAAACACACACACACACACACACACACACACACACACACACCTATTTGTTTTAACACTCCGTTTCATGGGACATTAGTCATTGCATTTGATAGCTGATGTATTTTCTTTTCCAAACATTTTTTGAAAGAGCATGTCACTGGCAGGAGAAAGAGCATGTGCCATGTATGGCACTATAAATAGCTGTCTTTCAGGCAAGGTTGCCTTCCAGTTGTCACTGGTAAAGGACATGTGATTTACAAAAAAACTTAAAATGTCAAAATAGTTTCCCATTGAAAAAGCTATAGATCACATTAATATATCCTCTTCACCCAGCTTTTCAGAAGAATTCATAAGTAATTAATTTCCCTCATTTGTCTCCTGCATTCCCTCAGGTAGGCAAACCTGTAATCAATCCAAGAAGAAAGACAGAAGTAATAATAGCCAGTAAAACTCACAAATAAAGGACATGGATAATTGTCTTTTGAGTAATAATCAATTAACTATAAATCAAACTTTTAACCTAATTTTAAGGAAAGCACTTGGTAGGATTGGCTCTTTGGCCTAACAGAGGAAAAATAGAAATGAGACATAAAGGTGAAATCCTTCCTATCCTGTTTCTTAAAATTTAATAGACATTTTTAACTTTGGGGAGGGAGGAATATTTTTAGAAGTCTGATGGAAGATCTGGCCCTACATCTTAGAGAAATATGTGACCATGGGGCCACTACATGAATAGCATTCCCTGTGATCAGTGACCCTAGAGTTGTGTAACTCTGAGTACCCGTAATATTTCCTATCCTAAGGATTCCAGTTCAGGTGATTCTGTTGTGCTTATTCTCTGCTGTGATCTTTGGCAGGTCAAGTAAGCAGAATTCTATTCTTACTGGGCTATCATATCCACTACCCCTGTAGAAAGAGGTCGCTTTGAGCATATGTAAATCAGTGGAGTGATGGTATTACAGGTGATACTAAAGCTAGAAGAAATTCTGTGACTCCACTCAGTGCTTCACATTTACTTTCCAAAGGAACATCCGTTAAATAAATGCTGTTGCTATAGGTGACCATTCCAAGCCAAAAAGAAAAAAAGAAAAATCTGCTGTCTTGATATGACTTTGAGCTGACTTTCAGTCTTCTGCAGCTGGCTTTATTGAACACTCTAAATTTTCCTGCATATGACATATTTTGAAAATGTAATTCGATTGTTGCTAACACAGGAATGAAAAGAGGCGAGAAAATGGCTCTTCATTGAGTTTTGCCTTTCTTCTTGATTAGAAGAACAGCTGTTGAACAATAAGCCTACCAAAATGGCAATCTGGCCAAACCAAATAAAACTCAACTGCATCAGACTATTAACTCCAGTTAAGCTTCTAAGAGTGTTTTAGATACTATGTCAGGAATAAGCGCACAGCCTAAAGGTGCATTGCTTCTCAGTGGATGATTTCTTTTCCTCTCTTTTACTTCCAAGTTATCTGCATCTGCTCACATTTTTTCATATCTTTGAAATGCCTGATTCTATGCTTTCGTATATAGATTCAGGGATTACTGACAAGAATAGTTTTTTTCTGGAAGCTGCTAATGTATAAAGAGAGAAAAACTTAAATATATTCATTCCAATTGATATGTTTATTCTATTAAAAATATCTTTTTAAAGCCTGCTACAGACAAGATACTCTACTTGGAATATGTATTTGCATCTGACTTTTTGCTGTTTTATAAACTGAAGAGTTCACGATCCAGGTGCTAGCAAGTTTGGTGTCTAATGGAGGCCCAGTCTCCACTTCCAGGATGGACCCTTGATTGCTGCATCCTCTGGTGTTCCTCACGTGGCAGAAGGAAATGGAAAGATTAATTTTTAGAGGCATTTAAACTTGCCCATGAGGGCAGAGCTCTTATGGCTTAATCACCTCTTAAAGCCCCATCCTTCAATATCACTGCATTGGAATTAAATTTCAGTATGAGTTTTGGAAGGAAAAAACATGCAAACCACTGCAGTCTATAATTAATTTTGTTTCCCCCAAACTTTAGTTCACTAGGTAAGGAAATGAAAACATTTGGTGCTTCCTATGCAATCAATTATGTACCCATCCCCTATTCATATGTTGAAACCTAACCTCTAATGACTATATTTGAAGACAGGGCCTGTGAGGAGGTGATGAAGGTTAAATAAGGTTATTAGGGTGGGGCCCTAATGTGGTAGGGTTGATGCCCTTATGAGGAGAGAAAGACACTCCAGAAAACTCTCTTTCCACCCTGTGTTGGGGGCTGTGCCATGTGGGCTGCACCGGCATGGCACCTGGAGGCCAGTCGGAGGTTGCTTTGATCACATCGGCAGTGAGGAGGTTAATTAACATAAGCACACTCAGGTGATTTATCATTGGCCGTATTCAATTAAGTCCATGCACACAACGTGTGCACAGGTGTTCCTGAGTGCTCCTGCTCATGCCTGCTCGTTTTGACCTTTGCCGTGATTGGGCAACTGGCTCCTCGCCTGATCTCAACTAGCGTGGCCCCACCCTCCACCTCCTGGAGGGAATATAAGCGGGCAGTAGGCAGAAGGTAAGGGGCAGCAGTAAGCAGCAGCAGCTAGCAGAGAGAAGAAGCAGCAGTAAGAAGAAGCAGCTAGGAGAAGCAGCAGCTAGCAGAGAAAGGCAGCAGCTAGCAGAGAAGAGAAACAGCTAGCAGTAAGAAGCAGTAGGCAGCGGCAGAAGGCAGATCGTAGAACAGAGAACTGAGAACACATCTCTAGGTTGCACCTTTTAGTTCACAGGATGCAGGACGCAACTCTAAGAAGAAATAGATCTCTGATAAGTGTAGAAGCCTCTCTTTCTCTAAAACTTTCTCTCTAAGCAAAGTCTCTCTTTCTATAAGCAAAGCCTATCTTTCTCTCAAAGTTTCTCTTCCTCTAACCTCTAAGCAAAGCATCTCTTCTTCTCAAAGTTTCTTTTCCTCTATAAATTAGTGAATATAGGAAAAGTAGTTTATTTCCAGTCCACCTCCAATAAATACCTGCGCAATTGTTGCCGTGAGCGGCAACAACCCTGTGAGGACACAGTGAACAGGCAGTCCTCTGAAAACTAGGAAGAGAGCCCTCACCAGGAAATGAATTGGCCAGCACCTTCTTTTTGGAGTTCTCATTCTCTAGAACTGTAAAAGAAAATCTTTTTTTTTTAATTGTTTAATTTTCCCTGTTTATGCTATTTTGTTAAGGCAGACTGCCTTAACAGCTTTCTGTCCCTGTAACAAAATATCTGAGATAATCAAATGTTAAAGAGAAAAAGGTCTATTTTTACTCTTCGAGTTCCAGTTCATGATTGGTTGACCCTGTGATGTGGCAGTACATCATGGTGGGAGTGCATGGCAGAACAAAATCACTCACCAGATAGCCGAGAAACAGAGAGAGAGAGAGAGAGAGAGGAGCAGGGAGGGAAAAGGAGCTGAGTTCCCACAATCTCCTTTGGGGAATGCTCCTGATGATGTAAGACCCTCACTATGCCCTGCCTCTCCAAGATTTCCAACCTCCCCAATAGCACCACCCTGGGTATTCAGCTTTTATCACATGGACCTTTGGGGGACACTCGAGGTCTAAACCACAGTGCAGCCTGAGCAGACTAGCAATATCGTTTAAGTTTAAATTACTCATTCATTTAGGGTATGCTCAGATTCACTAGGAAAAATAATTGATGTGATTTTTATTTCCCCTACATCCTTTCTCCATCTTTTCTTCAAGTAGTGCCTGGGTAAATAGGAGTGTGAGTGTGAGCTCATGGTGGAGGGAAAGAGTTTGGGGTTCTGGAGGTGGTTTTCTTTAGCATCTTAAGACTCCAGCACTTCTCTCTCTGCCCACCAGCAGGGCTGCCCTGCTCACCTTCAGAGCTGACACCTGTGTCTAGCAGCTCTCAGTGTCTGGTGTCTCCTTGTTCAGCCCTCCCTTGGACTCAGCCTTACTTCAGTTCTCACTGGTGCTGTTACCCCCTCACGCTCTGCTACATCCTCCCCGTGGAGCCCACGATGGGCCTGTAGCTCTCAACTCAGCCCTCCTGCTTCCCCCGCTCCTTCCTGCTGCAAGGACAACTTCTGGGTTCTGTCCCTGTGACACACAAACCATACGAAGACAGGAAACGCAGATCTCAGGGCCTCCTTGTTGTCTGCTAAACTACGCTTGTACCCTTTGGTTTACTTTGATGTGATCTGATCCTGGCTGACACAATCACCCTTAAATCCCATAGAGAAAGCCAGGACAAGAGCTTCTCACTGCCCTGAGCTTTCTTCACTTCTGAGGACATGTGACTAGCCATTTGCTCTTTTTACTATCTTGTCTCATATCCTTTTTTTCTAAATTTCCTCAAACTCTCAGGAATAGGAAAAAAAAAACCCACCCAAATATATATCTCTATACATCTTAGAGATATCAAGCTTCAAATGGACATTCTTCTCAAAAGAAGAGTGAAAATGAATGACTTTGTATCCAGAGATATTTCCCTTGCCTGTAAGCAGGGATGTCCATTTGCTGTGGCTCTATGTGTTTGTGTCCTAAGTCACAGTCTCAACCTCTTGAGGCAGGGGTCAGAGGTGAGAATGGACACCACTCTTGCTAACTGTGTCTGGCACACATAGTGAGCAGGAGTCCAGGGTTTCAGGATGTTTGCTGAGTCTTCTGAGATGTTTCTACCAGCTTGTCCAAACTCCTCCTTGAGTTGCTTTCCACTCCTCTGTAAACCCAGCACCTTGAGGACACTCATGCACCTCAGCTTTTGTGTGGATAATGGGTTCCTTACACTTTTGAAAGAATAACTTAATGAGCTAATCAAAGTTCCCGTTATTGTGTCCTTCCAGAAGGCTGTGTATTTCAACCTTCTGGGTCAATGAGCATTCTGTCGGCCATCTCTTAAATGAGTCTACCTGTCATATTGCATTTTTACTTTGTATCAGCATCAAAATCAAGAACGGAGAGCTACTTTTGACAAGGCTCCGGTTTCAGAGCTATATTTTGCCTCTGCTACTCAATGACTGCTTTCCTAACAAATTCAGGGGCTCTGAGAAGATTCGTTAAGTTCACATCCATTTATGCATGCAAGATTTCACATGGTTACATGATCATCATTTCAGTGACTTAGAACTTAGAAGAACAAAGATTATCTCTTGTCTTATATTTTTCGTCTTCCTATTATTAGTTTGTTTAATTAAGGGTATTATTAAAGTTTTATCAGGCTTAGGATAAACTGAGAAGGTGAGACAAAACATATTTTAAAATTATATCTTCTAACATGTAAATAGGATAGTTTTTATTTTTTGGATGTTTGTGGTTAAGTTTTTTTTTTTTCTGAAAGGTGAATTTTCCCATCAATGATCAAATTGATGAGAAGTAATGATATATAGACATGCACTCATAGGCAGTAATTTGGGGTTCCATCATATAGCAGTGACAGGAAATCCCATATAAAGACATAAGTGGAAAATGATACCAGAGTGATGGGTTTGGGGGTTAAACTGATTGGCACTGCAAGGATAAGACTATTTTGTTCCTTGATGGGAGATTAGTACAGAAATAGATGTGTGAGTCAAACCTCAGCACAGTAATGATTTCCTGACGTGTACTCTTTCCAAACCCAAAGTACATTAAGTTTAAATCCAAAGAGCCATTACACTTTAAATAGTTTTCTCAACTTTTCTATAAATTGGGGGGGGGAAAGAGTTTGCACTTTTAAGTAGAAACCTTAATAACTGGTTTGCGATTAGCATATGACCTATTGTAGACGGTGACAAAAGTTAAATAGTAAGGGTAAGCCCATTGATTGGCTCATGGTGGAGTACTGGATGATTGAATGATGCACCAGGCTGTGCATTAGCTGTGCAGTGGTTCATATTGAGTGCTAATGCAATTTGGAAGAATTCCCAGCACAATAAAAAGAAATGTACATCTGTCCCTTCAATGACTCAGAGAACTGTAGCCATCTTTGACACATTACACATTTTCCCAACTTTGAATATTTTTTCCTTTATAAGTCTTGTAGAAAAAAATTTTTTTACTTCAATAGCTATCAGATTATTAAAGCAGAATGCAATGAACTGATTTCAAGCATATAACGACAATCATAAGCCCCAAGTGAACGATATCACCCATGGCTCGGATACTGTATGGCTGACATTCAATTATTATTTATCATTGAGTAACCAATAAATGAACAACAATGTTTTGATTACTTTCAGGTCTGACTTTATCCTCACAACCTCTCAGAAACCTTTCTGAGTCACTTTTCCAAAAACTCCTTTATGCCCACCTCTTAACAACGGGTTCTGTTAGTACACGTCAGACCCACTGCATAACCCTCCCTACACCACCTAGCAAAGAACTCAACAAAGAACACTGCCACAGAAGGTAACTGCAATGCTTACACAGTTCCCATTTTGAGTTTTACTTATACAGTTCAGCTCTACAAATTAAACAATTCTCACTCTTGTGGTCACCTCTGTGCTTACTATATATTGACCTGATCATGTAGATTTAGATTTCTGTAGACACAATATTAACATGGAGGATTAACACTGAGAAGTCTTCTTATTTCTAAGATGCACTCTCTGCTTTTAGAAATGAGCATAGATCATCCAGGTGATAGGAAGAAATCAGGATTCTATATAGAAGCACAAAAGAGATCAGGGAAAACTTGCTAAACCCAAGGGAGGAGGTAAACTGGCTAAGACTTGGCAGGTTATCCTGGAAAGCTAGAGAAATGAGCAGCAAAAAATAAGTGGTCAAGACTGGTAGAGTAAGACAAGAGATGCAACTGACAGTCTAGATCCAACTGTGGAGAAGACTCTGGCACAAGATCCCTGGTGCTAATAGAATGACCATGATTAAAATAGGAAAACAATAAAGGATAATGGTCAAAATAGCTAATGATTATGGCCAGGCCTATAGGGCTATACAAACGAGTCCTCTGAGGGCCTTTAAAGTACTTACATGTCTTCTATCATTCTTTTTTCATGCTTCCACATGGATCTCATGACAAAGTCATTCCCAATCCCTCACCTCATTGCCAGGTCTTCTCTACCCTCTCTAAAATGAGTAGCCACTGAGCCTTCCCATTTTCCATCCCTCTAAGAGCAGACGTAACTGGTTTCTGGGAGGGCAAACTAAGAATCTTCAACTGGCAGGAAGGTAAGGGATTTCTTCCAATCTTAGTTTTTTTGTGTGTGGCATGACTGGGAAGAATAAAAATATCATTCAATATCTTGGTACTCTGAGAGAAAAGATAGGAGAGGGGAAAAAAACTTGAAACTTTAAAATATACTGCATTAGATCCTTTGTTTCTGTCTGCCTCTTGCAACAGAGATGTGAGTTAAGTCAGATTTGATACCTCCTTTCCAAAGTCAATACTCCAGCACTAGCACAGGCAACCAATACCTATTTGTTGGATAAATAAATGAGGTATGGGAAAAATATGAACAAATGAAGGAATGAAGATGCAGGCTGTCCTGGTGGTCCTTTGTTGCAGCTCTGTGTAACCTCCTAGGCTACTTTAATGTAACTTTCGCTTAAACTCATAGGCATAGAGGCATATAAGAATTCTTTTTTAAAAAAAATATCATATTATCTCACAGCAGAACTTCTACAATTATCCAAAGACAAGAAGAATGAAGATAAGTCATGTGAAATATCAGGCTACCTATAATTAAAACTCCATTTCTTTAGACATGTTCCCCCATAAAAGCAGAAGCCAAATGTTTTGTGTTGAATTGAGACAATGTTTTGGAAAATAAATTCTACAATTTTTCTTATTTTACTTTTAAAGGATGTATTAATATCAGTAGTGGTGTTAAGATCCTTGGACTAGATCTTGTGTGCTTTGCTGGTAAAATCAGAGCACAGATTCTGTATCCAAACAACAGACTTGGAATTCCAGTTTCTCCACTGGCTAGCTTACTAGATCAAAGGAAGTTGTTTAACCTTTCTCATCCTGTTTCCTCATTTGCAAAAATGAGGATTTTAATAATGTCTGTCTTGTTGTGTGCTGAGAGAATCAGATGACATACATATGGACAACACTTAAAATAGTGCTTGGTACACAGAAGAGCAAGTGTCAGTTATAGGTACTGTAATAGGAAGAGGAGTCCTTCCCTTATCCATCAATTAAAACATGCTTATCAGAGCGCCTGACACACTAGCAAGCATGTAACACAGCAGGCAGAAAACGAAGGACCTTGGTAATGATGTATACCCAGTGCTAGGCTAGGTATTTTATGTATATCATCTCAGTTCTCACATCATAACCTTTTACAAAACAAAAGCCAAGATATACAAAGCACTCTTAGGTTAAATATGTGTGTTAAGTTCCTACTGCAAGTATAATTGACAGGATCAGATTTTAAATCTGGATCTCTCAGATCTAACATCTGTTTTGTTTGAATGATTTAAGTACTGAACTACTTAGGACAGCAACTTCAAGTTTAAAGAATGTTCAGCTATAGGGTTCTGTGCTAAAAATGTTTAAGTGGCTATAGAACACCTAATCTGGTTTCCCAAAATAAGTAGATTATCTCTCTGGAGAAAGACTAATTTTCCTTGTAGGATAATATAAAAACTTATTAATATTTCACTGAGACAGATACCTAAAATATGAATTTAAAAAAGAAACTTTGATTTTAAAGATATTTTTAAAATTAGAATGAGTACTAGTTTGGGATTCTAGAAACATACTGATCATGATTTAAATTCACACAACTTACTGTCCTTGTTTGTGTCTAACTTAAAAATTAAATAAGGGAACCCAATTTTCAGTTTCTAGTGTACATACACACTCATCATATTTCCCATGATTTTCTGTGTATTTCTGTCTCAGTCTGTCATCTCCATTTCATTTTATTTATACAAGAGTCTTAGATGTGTGCTATGTTTTAATGTGTAAGTATGTATGTGTTCATTGGTATATTTTTTCCTGTCCTATTCCTTAGTATTTATTTATTAATATCACTGTATTTTTCTTTCTTCTTACTTTCACTTTGTTTCTCTTAGCCCTCTCTTCTTTGACCACAATATATACGTGGTTCTATTTTATTTATATGTGGTAAAGTTTTATGATCTCCTTCCTTAATTAAAAAAAAAATTGTAGATATTTTTCTTTAAAGAGGCAGATAGTCTTATGTTATTTTTTTTGTAAGTAGCCTGTATTGTCCATTTTTCATTACTATGAGGAAATACCAAGGCTGGATAACTTGATAAGGAAAAGAGGTTGATTTTGGCTTATGTTTTGGAGTTCAAAGTTTGAGGACCCACATCTGGTCATGACCTTGCTACAAGAGTCCCAGGTGGCACAGGGCATCACATGGCAAAATGCAGGGAGTGCCTGTATGTGCATTTTCTGGTTCTTATAAAGCAACCAGTATCAAGTCATGAAGGCTCCACCCTGGTGATCTTATCTAATCCTAATCACCTTCCAAAGGCCCTGCCTCTCACTATCATAGTCATAGTGTTTTCACCCTTCTCCTACCTCACAGTGGGGATTAAATTCCAACATATTAACACTTGGGAGATATACTCAAAACCATATCCAAGTCTAAGGATAGCATAAAATCTCCCCATCTAATTTTAAATGGGTATTAAATAAATTTGGTAAACCACATAAAGTAGCAACATTGAAAATATTACTTAAAGTATCTACTGAAAATGAAGATTATATCTTAAGATATACGAAGATGGAGAATCTAAGGAGAGTAGAGGCAGTTTAAATATTCTAGAACAGATATTGACTTCATCCTTGTAGAAAATCCTTATTGCTAAGCCCTCTGGTCATACTGACGTAAGGGAGTGTCCATCGGTTGTTCTTCGACATTCACCTGAAACCTAAAGTTTCAAATAGGTGCTCATTGTTCCTTAGAGGAATTAAGTTGAGTTAATGGTAACAATGAGCCTATAGAGAATAAAAAATCACCTTGAACCGAAATTGCATTATGTGTTTTGGAAAGTATAAACAATTTTTGTATAAGTACTTCCTCTCAGGAGCCAAGACTCTAGGAGATGGGAGGAAAGTTCTTATCTTCTCTAGAAAATCCTGTGAAAAGAAACAGACTGAATTGGCACAGTGCCACCTACACTGGACTGTTGGTATCCCTGCTCATTTAATGTTGAATAACCACACTTGGGAAATGAGCCATAGACAGTGACACTTAGCACTAGATGCAATATGAATCTACATCATGGATTTAGAATATTTTCCCTTGAAGAGCGTGCACATTCCCCGTGTCAGTCATTCTAGGACAGAAAATAAGCCTTAGGAATGAAAGAACTCCCTCTTGTATCTGGCACAGAGGTAGCTGGGTCTGAGATTCTCAGGTGCTAAAGCTTCCTGTTGGTAGGAGTGGAGCTGACACCCCACCAGTGGAGCTAAAGCCTGCAGAGAGCAACAGAGCAACATGGTCTCCTAAAGACATCTAATAGAGGTCTGAGTTGTGTTTCTGGTTCCCAAACTTTTGATGCACTCCTATTAACAGTATAGTTAAGTCTCAATCATGTGACAGTTCAGAGAATTGAAACTATTAGTGGTGCCTCAGGGGAAGACAACTGGCCTACAAGTGAGACAGTAACATAGAAGTCACCTGCCCCAGGAAAGGTGCCTGACAATAAGAGAAGAAAACAGAGCACAGAAGAAATAAGGGACTTTTAGAACAATGCCCTAGGAAACTTCTGGAAATCAGTGGATGAAGAAATCACGATTAAACTAATTCCTGCCAAGAATTTAGGAATGAGGGTTTCTGAACCCCACAAGGGCTCATGCCAAGATACTTTGTATATAAAAAAGGAAGACCCGACGACCAGTGTCCATTGGAATGGACCTTCCTTTTGACCCAGTTATCCCATTCCTCCGTTTATACCCAAAGGACTTAAAATCAGCATATTACAGTAACACAGCCACATCAATGTTTATAGCAACTGAGTTCACAAAAGCTAGATTGTGGAACCAACCTAGATGCCCTTCAACAGATGAATGGATAAAGAAACTCTGGTATATATACACAATGGAATATTATTCAGCTATAAAAAATAATATTATGGCATTTGCAAATAAATGAATGGAATTGGAGAATACCATGCTAAATGAAATAAGTCAATCCCAAAAAACCAAAGGCTGAATGTTTCCCCTGATAAGTGGAGAATGATATATAATGGGGGGGGGGTGGAGAGTGAGAGAAGAATGGAGGAACTTTAGATTATGTAGGAGGAAATGAGGGGGGGTATGAAAAATGATGGAATGAGACAGACACCATTACCCTATGTTCATGTATGATTACACGAATGGTATGAATCTACATCGTGTACAACCACAGAAATGAAATGATGTATGACATTTGTGTACAATGAATCAAAATGCAGTCTGTAAAAAATTTAAAAATAAATAAATAATTAAATTTTTTTAAAATAAAAGGAAGACTAATTTCGTTGGGTAGTCATAAGTAAGGAGGCTGGAAAAATACAGGATTTGAAAGGAAATGAGTAAAAATCCATGCTAAATAACTACAAGTTCAGATAAACATAAATTAACTTAAAGAGCAAATTTTAACTGCTCTCTCAATACAGTATGTTGTATGAATGTGTTATTTCTGTTTGAGGGCTCTCATCTTTTTTTGACAAATTATTATTTTAATCTTGTAATTATTTGAGGTTATTAATCAGTCAGTCAGCAAAGCAAATATTTTCTATCTAAATTAAATATGTTGGCAGAATGATGATTTTATATTTTTTGTATGAGTAAATTGGTTCAAATCACTTTCTCTTGTCTCAGTGTCAGCATTCTGCTCCCCAAAGTCCAATTTTATGCCAAAGTATTTGATGAGGTTTTTTGAATATGGAATAGGAGGAGAAAAAAATTGAGAACTTAAAAAGTAAATGAAATCTTCATGATTCAGAAAAATTGTAATGAAAGATCGCTGAAGACCTGTTTTTGTGTTCCTGGCTCTGCCATAAGTGTGGAGGTTTGTCTATTATCTGACTCCTCTGAGTCTCAGCTTCCCATCTATAACCCACAGGATTGCTCACAAAAGTAAATAATAAAAAGCACTTTGGGAGTGCTATGGAGTTAAGGTAGTATATGAAACCTATCTGGTTTTCTTTTAGTCCTTGGTTCCTGATGGGGGATAGGGAGACAGGGATAACTTTTTTTCTTTTTTTTTTTTTCTCTCTCTTTTTTTTTTTTTTTGGTACTGGGGATTGAACTCATGGGCACTTTACCACTGAGCCACATCCCCAGTCCTACTTTGTATTTTTATTTTAGAGACAGAGTCTCACTGAGTTGCTTAGCCACTCACCATTGCTGAAGATAGCTTTGAACTTGCAATCCTCCTGTCTCAGCCTCCCGAGCTGCTGAGATTACAGGCGTGCGCCACTCTGATTGGGATAACTTCTTAATTAAGGGACATAAAGGAAAGAAATCCAAACAAAACTCAGCCCAAACATTTGAATTTTAAGATTATTGGCATCATGCTCTTGGACCTCCAGAACTATGAAGTAAAAAACCTCTTTTCTTTACAAAGTATCTAGGCTCAGCTATTTTGCTTTATTAACAAAAATAAGACTATGGCAACTACAAACTTCAATTTGATTAAATTAACTTATTTAGAGCCTCAGTAGAACTGAAGGACCTAAAGAGTTCTATGATTACAATCTGAAATAGTTCTTACATTGGTAAACATTTTAAACAGACTTGGATAGTCATTCATCTTTCATACACATACACACAATTTTAGTTTTATGTAAAAAGATGGATCTTTTTTAACAGATGTATTGAATTATGTTTTAAATGCTCAAATCTGGGCTCTCAAATTTCAGGATAAAAATTTTTCTGAATGAAGACTGCATTGACTCTTCTGGCTTCTAAATATATATATATATGTGTATATATATATATATATATATATACACACACACACACAAATATATACACACATATATATGAATGATACACATAGATATTCCCTTTATTGATAAAAATATCCTCTTATTGCTCTTTGCTTCATATTTCATAATTATCTTTACTCCATGCAAAATTATACAGTTCATCTCAAAGAGATTCAGAAAATTAGCAGTGGAAGCCTGGAAATAATTATAGAAAATGTGTTTAGTCATGTGGATAAATTAAAATATTCAGTCACAGGGCCACTTGTGAAGGAAGGAAATTAGGAGACATAAGTAAGATATTTTATTATTGAGTTTTGAAGAGAAGTCAAGAGACAGGAATATTAGGAATTTTCATACAGATTGTAGAAATTTAAGAATTGAGGTGTATTCTACACAAGTGCTAGGCACAGCAGATTGCAAATAGTATTTCAGGCACTTAGAGCAGAGCGTGGGTGGGCTGGAGAAGCTATCATCAAATGGTATGAATGGTATGATATGGCAGTCATAGTCAAAGCCAGATGAGATCCCCTGGAAGATCACATACATGGAACAAAAAAAGACCCCAAATCTAACTTGTGCTACTTTGAACCTCTGTATGAGAGGAAGCAATAAAAGAGAAGTGAGATGGGGAAGAGAGCAAAGGTGGAAAAATGGACAAGTGTGGAAATAACTCACATCAAATGCTGCTGGGCATTGGAAAAAGATGAGAGCCAAGAAAAGACCATGGATTTGGCAATGCAGAGGTCATTGTGACCTAGTGCAAGAGAAAAAAGGAGTTTGGAAGGGAACTACAGAAGTGAAATCAGGAAGAACTAAATGTTCCCTGCTATTTGGAAGAGAATGGAGAAACAGAGTGGATATGGGATCAGAGAGGTTATTTTTTTTTTCTTTTTGGTATGCTGATTTTTTTTTATTGTAAACAAATGGGATACATGTTGTTTCTCTGTTTGTACAGGGAGTCAAGGCATACCATTTGTGTAATCATAAATTTACATAAGGCAATGTTGTTTGATTCATTCTGTTATTTTTTTCACTTCCCCCTGCCCCTCCCACCCCTCTTTTCCCTCTATACAGTCCTTCCTTCCTCCATTCTTACCACCCTCCTTATCCCTCACCCTAAATCTAACCCTAACCTTAACGCAAACCCCTCCCACCCCCCATTATATGTCCTCATCCGCTTATCAGTGAGATCATTGGTCCTTTAGTTTTTTGAGATTGGCTTATCTCAGTTAGCATGATATTCTCCAATTTCATCCATTTGCCTGCAAATGCCATTATTTTATCATTCTTCATTGCGGAGTAATATTCCATTGTATATATATGCCACAATTTCGTTATCCATTCATCAACTGAAGGGCATCTAGGTTGGTTCCACAATCTGGCTATGGTGAATTGAGCAGCAATGAACATTGATGTGGCTGTATCTCTGTAGTATGCTGATTTTAAGTCCTTTGGGTATAGGCCAAGGAGTGGGATAGCTGGGTCAAATGGTGGGTCCATTCCAAGTTTTCTAAGGAATCTCCACACTGCTTTCCAGAGTGGCTGCACTAATTTGCAGCCCCACCAGCAATGTATGAGTGTACCTTTTTCCCCACATCCTCGCCAACACCTATTGTTGCTTGTGTTCTTGATAATCTCCATTCTAATTGGAGTGAGATGAAATCTTAGGGTAGTTTTGATTTGCATTTCTCTTATTACTAAAGATGGTGAACATTTTTTCATATATCTGTTGATTGCTTGTAGATCTTCTTCTGTGAAGTGTCTGTTCATTTCCTTAGCCCATTGGTTGATTGGGATATTTGTATTCTTGGTGTAGAGTTTTTTGAGTTCTTTATAGATTCTGAAAATTAGTGCTCTATCTGAAGTATGAGTGGCAAAGATTTTCTCCCACTCTATAGGCTCTCTCTTCACATTACTTATAGTTTCCTTTGCTGAGAGAAAGCTTTTTAGTTTGAATCTATCCCAGTTATTAATTCTTGCTTTTATTTCTTGTGCTATGGGAGTCCTGTTAAGGAAGTCTGATCCTAAGCCAACAAGTTGAAGGTTTGGACCTACGTTTTCTTCTATAAGATGCAGGGTTTCTGGTCTGATTCCAAGGTCCTTGATCCATTTTGAGTTGAGTTTTGTGCAGGGTGAGAGATAGGGGTTTAATTTCATTCTGTTGCATATGGTTTTCCAGTTTTCCCAGCACCATTTGTTGAAGAGACTATCTTTTCTCCATTGTATGTTTTTGGCCCCTTTGTCTAGCATGAGAAAATTGTATTTATTTGGGTTTGTGTCCATGTCCTCTATTCTGTACCATTGATCTACCTGTCTATTTTGGTACCAATACCATGCCGTTTTTGTTACTATTGCTTTGTAGTAGAGTTGAAGATCTGGTATTGCGATACCCCCTGCTTCGCTCTTTCTGCTGAGGATTGCTTTAGCTATTCTGGGTTTTTTATTCTTCCAGATGAATTTCATGATTGCTTGCTCTATTTCTGCAAGTTACATCATTGGGATTTTAATTGGAATTGCATTGAATCTGTATAGCACTTTAGGTAGTATGGCCATTTTGACAATATTAATTCTGTGTATCCAAGAACATGGGAGATCTTTCCATCTTCTAAGGTTTTCTTGAATTTCTTTCTTTAGTGTTCTGTAGTTCTCATTGTAGAGGTCTTTCACCTCTTTTGTGAGATTGATTCCCAAGTATTTTATTTTTTTCAATGCTATGTGAGTGGGGTAGATTCCTAATTTCTCTTTCTGACGATTCATCACTTATGTATAAAAATGCATTGGATTTATGAGCATTGATCTTGTAACCTGCTACTTTACTCAATTCACTTGTGAGTTCTAAAAGTTTTCTGGTGGAATTTCCAGGTTCCTCTAAATATATAATCATGTCATCAGCGAACAGGGATAGTTTGAGTTCTTCTTTTCCTATTCGTATCCCTTTAATTTATTTGGTTTGTCTAATTGCTCTGGCTAGAGTCTCAAGGACGATGTTGAATAGAAGTGGTGAAAGAGGGCATCCCTGCCTTGTTCCAGTTTTTAGGGGGAATACTTTCAGTTTTTCACCATTTAGAATGATATTTGCCTTGGCTTAGTGTAGATGGCCTTTACAATGTTAAGGAATGTTCCCACTACCCCAATTTTTTCTAGTGTTTTGAGCATGAAGGGATGCTGTATTTTATCAAATGCTTTTTCTGCATCTATTGAAATAATCATGTGATTCTTAACTTTAAGTCTGTTGATATGGTAAATGATATTTATTGATTTCTGGATGTTGAACCAACCTTGCATCCCTGGGATAAAACCCGCTTGATCGTGGTGCACTATCTTTTTAATATATTTTTGTATGCGATTTGCTAAAATTTTGTTGAGAATTTTTGTGTCGATGTTCATTAAGGATATTGGTCTGAAATTTTCTTTCCTCAATGTGTCTCTGTCTGGTTTAGGTATCAGGGTGATATTGGCTTCATAGAACGAGTTTGGGAGGGTTCCCTCCTCTTCTATTTCATGGAATACTTTGAGAAGTATTGGAATGAGCTCTTCTTTAAAGGTTTTGTAGAACTCGGCTGAGAGTCCATCTGGTCCTGGACTTTTCTTTGTTGGTAGACTTTTGATGACCTCTTCTATTTCATTGCTTGAAATTGGTTTATTTAAGTTGTGTATGTCCTCCTCGTTCAGTTTAGGTAATTCATATGTCTCTAGAAACTTGTTGATGTCTTCGAGGTTTTCTATTTTGTTGGAGTATAGATTTTCAAAATAGCTTCTAATTATGTTTTGTATTTCACTCTTGTCTGTTGTGATGCTTCATTGTTCATTCCGAATTTTAGTAATTTGAGTTTTCTCCCTCTTTCTCTTTGTTAGTGTGGTTAAGGGTTTATCAATTTTGTTTAGTTTTTTCAAAGAACCAACTATTTATTTTGTCAATTTTTCCAATTGTTTCTTTTGTTTCAATTTTGTTGATTTCGGCTCTGATTTTAACTATTTCCTGTCTTCTACTACTTTTGGTGTTGGTCTGCTCTTCTTTTTCTAGGGCTTTGAGCTGTAGTGTTAAGTCGTTTATTTGTTGATTTCTACATCTTTTGTTGAATGTGCCCCATGAAATAAATCTTCCTCTACGTACTGCTTTCATAGTGTCCCAGAGATTTTGATATGATGTGTCTTTGTTCTCATTTACTTCTAAGAATTTTTTTATTTCCCTCCTGATGTCTTCTGTTATCCATTCATCATATAATAGTGTATTATTTAATCTCCAGGTATTGGAGAAGTTTCTGTTTTTTATTCTGTCATTTATTTCTAATTTCAATCCATTATGATCTGATAGAGTACAAGGTAGTATCTTTATCTTCTTGTATTTGCTAACAGTAGCTTTGTGGCATAATATATGGTCTATTTTAGAGAAGGATCCATGTGCTGGTGAGAAGAAAGTGTATTTGTTCTTTGTTGGATGGTATACTCTATATATGTCAGTTAAGTCTAAATTGTTGATTGTGTTATTGAGATCTATGGTTTCTTTATTCAATTTTTGTTTGGACGATCTATCCAGTGGTGAGAGAGGTGTGTTAAAATCGCCTAGTATTATTGTGTTGTGGTCTATTTGATTTCTGTAATTGAGAAGGATTTGTTTGACGTACGTGGATGAGCAATGTTCAGGGCATAGATACTTATGATTATTATGTGTTGCTGATTTCTGCTTCCCTTAAGCAGCATGTAATGTCCTTCTTTATCCCTTCTGACTAGTTTTGGTTTGAAGTCCACATTATCTGAAATGAGAATGGATACTGCAGCTTTTTTACTGTGTCCGTGTGCATGGTATGTTTTTTCCCATCCTTTCACCTTTAGTCTACGGGTATCTCTTTCTATGAGATGATTCTCTTGCTGGCAGCATATTGTTGAATTTTTCTTTTTAATCCAATCTGCCAGTCTTTGTCTTTTGATTGATGAGTTCAGGCCATTAACATTCAGGGTTATTATTGTGATATGATTTGTAATCCCAGTCATTTGACTCATTTTTGTTTTTTGACATGATTTGATTTCTCCTTTATTTGGCTATTCCTTTAGGCTAGTTCCTCCCATTGCTGATTTGCATTGTTGTTTTTCATCTCTTCCTCATGGAATATTTTGCTGAGAATGTTCTGTAATGCCGGCTTTCTTTTTGTAAATTCCTTTAGCTTTTGTTTATCATGGAAGGATCTTATTTCGTTGTCAAATCTGAAAGTAAGTTTTGCTGGGTATAGGATTCTTGGTTGGCATTCATTTTCTTTCAGGGCTTGGTAAATGTTGTTCCAGGCCCTTCTAGCTTTTAGGGTCTGGATTGAAAAATCTGCTGATATCCGTATTTGTTTCCCCCTGAATGTAATTTGATTCTTTTCACTCGCGGCCTTTAAAATTCTGTCTTTATTTTGTATGTTAGGTATTTTCATAATAATGTGCCTTGGTGTGGGTCTGTTGTAATTTTGTATATTTGGAGTCCTATAAGCCTCTTGTACTTGGTTTTCCATTTCATTCTTCAGATTTGGGAAATTTTCTGATATTATTTCATTGAATATATTGTTCATTCCTTTGGTTTGTTTCTCTAAGCCTACCTCAATCCCAATAATTCTTAAATTTGGCCTTTTCATGATATCCCATAATTCTTGTAGATTCTGTTCATGATTTCTTACCATCTTCTCTGTTTGGCCAACTTTGTTTTGAAGATTAAATATTTTGTCTTCAATATCTGAGGTTCTGTCTTCCAGGTGTTCTATCCTATTGGTTATGCTTTCTATGGAGTTTTTAACTTGGTTTATTGTTTCTTTCATTTCAAGGATTTCTGTTTGTTTTTTTTTTTTTTTTTTCAGTATCTCTAACTCTTTATTGAAATGATCTCTTGCTTCCCTTATTTGGTCTTTTAACGGTTGATTGGTGCGATCATTTAATACCTGCATTTGCTCTTTCATCTCCTCATTTGCTTCCCTGATTGTTTTTATTATGTACATTCTGAACTCCCTTTCTGACATTTCTCTGCTGTGCTGTCATTGGGTTTTATTGATATAGTATCTAGGTTTGTTTGGCACATTTTCTTCCCTTGTTTTCTCATATTGGTCAGATGTTAGCGGGACTCTGAGATATTGCAGACTTCCTCTATTGGCTTATAGTGTCCCTGTAGATTTCCAGTGTATCACCACCCAGCCTTCAGTAGCCTGAAGTCTTGGAGGAAATTGATAATGTAGTACTTCTGAAGAAAGCTGCCCCTAGCCTGCTACTGGTTCCAGGGCTTGGAGCTGGCTCTGTGCAGATAGGCTCTCACTGGGGGGCCTGCTCTGAGAAGCTGGAGAAGCTGGCCGTGTGGGAGGAGTCCACTGCTGGAGTGCACAGGGCTGCCTGGGGAAGACTCTAGCTGCCCTGCCCTGCTCTGATAAGTCACCTCTATCTGGGCCTGCCGCCCAGGCCGAGCTTCACCCGGTAGGGGAGACTCACCCGTGGCTCTATTTTAGTCCGAGTCTCTCAATTCCTCCCCTTCTTTATTCCTGTGTTCTGGAGCGACTGGAGATGCAGTCACCCTCTAGTCCGCCATCTTGGATCGCCCTGTGGAAAGAGCCTGCGGCTGGAGAGGGCAGGGCCGCCTTGAGAAGTCTCTGGCTTCCCTGCCCTGATCCCAGAGGCTGCTTGCAGGTGGGAGCTCTCCGTTGGCTCGGGGACTTGTGGCTGGCTCTATGTAGAAAGGCTCTCACTGGGCGGTCTGCTCCGAGAAGCTAGCCTTGAAACGCACCTCCTGCTGGAGGGGGCCGGGCTGCTTGGGGAAGTCCCTGGCTCAGAGAGGTTATTTTTAAGATAAGGGTTTTTATAACCCAACTTTTTAGTTAATGGTGAAGACCTATAAGGGAAGAAAAATTCACAATCCTCGAAAGAGTTAACACACACCTCTTAATATGGTTCCATGATGAAACTCGACCAGCACTCTCTCTGATGATTGGCAGATGAACAAATTCCAACTTCTGGCCCCAGTTCATCAGCCCTGCACATTCCTCTGCTCACACACATATAACTATGGAGACCAGATATACATAATAAGAAGATCAGAGTGACTGTTTTAATTACTTATATGTCACAGAATCTCTTCCAGAGAAGGAAATTCTAAAGATTTAGAGACCCGTTAGAAATGCAAATTCCCAGACCAAACAAATCAGATGCCCTGGGATAGAGTCCTGGGGATGGGCTTTTGATTTTTTAAATTTGTTCTAATTATTTATACATGACAGAAGAATGCATTTCAATTCATCATACATGAATGGAGCACAGATTTTTATTTCTCTGATGGTACATGATGTAGAGTCCATACAATTTGTGTGATCATACATGTACCTAGGGTAATGATGTCAATCTCATTCCATCATCTTTTCCACCTCCATCCCCCCTCCCCTCCCCTTTCTCCCCTCTGCCCAATCCAACGTTCCTTCATTCTTTCTTTGAGCCCCCCCCATTATTGATCAGCATTCACTTATTAGCAAAAACATTTGCCCTTTAGTTTTTTGGGTTTGGCTTATTTTGCTTTGTATGATATTCTCCAACTCCATCCATTTACCTGCAAGTGACATAATTTTATTCTTCTTTAGGCCAAATAATATTCCATTGTGCATATATATATATATATATATGCATATATATATATATATATATATCATAGTTTGAAGGGCATCTAGGTTGGCTCCAAAGTTTAGCTATTATGAATTGAGCTGCTATAAACATTGATGTGACTGCATCACTGTAATATGCTGATTTTAAATCCTCTGGGTAGACCCAGTAGTGGGATAGCTATGTCAAATTGTGGTTCCATTTCAAGTTTGTTTTCTAGAGTGGTTGCACCAATTTGCTGTCCCACCAGCAATGTACAAGGGCACCTTTTTCCCCACATCCTCATCAACTTAACCAGCTCTTCCTGTGAGAGGGCACAGAATCCTGCTTGGAGGGGAAAGCTCAGACCAGATTTGAGACAACCAAGCATCAGAAGGAATAATGACAATAATGGATATTACTTTCTTGAAACCAAAAACATGTGTGTTTGAGTCCATAACAATACTAAAATAAAGAGAAGATTTAGGACTTATATGAGAAGACTTAGGACTTTTAATAGAAAAAAAAGTTTAGAATTTGAATATTATATTGCATCCAAGAATAACAGATATAGCAAGGATCATTAATAACTTTCAAAACAACTTGAGTCAAATTTTGTCAGGGAAGAGAACATTCATAAGGTCTAAAAGTGTTGCCACACAGAATACTTACTAATTGCAAAATGCAAAAAAACAAAACCAAAAGTTCCTTTACAAATAAGAGATCTGGTGAGCACTGCCTTGTATATTCAAATCAATGCTTAGAGTTGCCCCACTGCTGATAAATTCTAAATTTTAAAAATTAAAAAATTTTAAATTCTAAATTTTTAAAGAATTTAAAAATTTCTTAATTTTTTTTAACTGAACATGTGCACTGAGAAAGGCACTCTTTGAGACTTTGAATCCAATAGAGAACACAAACACAGTGAGAATTAATTTAGATTGGATGAAGGCCTTTTCGAGAAAGTGGTATTTCAAAGGAGGGAGCTACTGAGCCTTCCTTTTTAAGGCTCTTGGTGGAGTGGGGACAGGGTAGATCAGTTAGATGCAGGAGCCCATGCAAAGACCCCGATACAAGATGGTGCATGATTTCTTGGAAAAACTGAAAGTGATGTGGCTAACAGATATATGTATTAGTTTTCTATTGCTGTTGTAACAAATTACCACAAACTTTGTAGCTAAAATACAAATTTATTATCTTTCAGAATTGTACATCAGAAATTTGGTTGCTTAAGTTTGCATTCCTTAGACTCTAGGGAAGGATCTGTTTCCTGCTCATTTGGGTTATTGGAAAAATTCATTTCCTTTCTGAGATCACCCTTTCCATTTTTATTGCCCACTAAGACTATTCCTAGTTCTGAGACCACCTCATCCATGGGCTTATGACCCCTTTCCTCTGTTTTCAGTGCTAGCAACAGCACTGGAGTGTTCTCAACTCATAACTCCCACTGAAAGCTGGGAAAGATTCTCGGCTTCTTAAGATGCATGTGATTGACCTGAGCCCACACAGATGATCCAGGGTTATCTTCTCCTCTGAAGCTCAATAATTTAGCCCACATTTTCCAATTTCCTTTTTCCATCTAAGGTGACACTGACACAGGATCTGGGGATCAGGCCGTCTACATCTTTGGAGGCTATTATTCTGCCTGCCATAAGAGGAGATAAGGAAAATAGCTCAGGATGGAATGATTTGATATCCCTGATGGTTCCAGATGAATTGTTCTTCTAAATCAGAAAAACTTCAATGGTTCACTATTATCTAAAGAATTAAATTCCAGCATACTTGCTTGTCAGGTAGCCTAGGGATTCTCTAGGAAAGATTCCCATGATTTTTTGCCTTATACCTTTTCCCAGGCCATCCATCCATTCTCTCTCTCTCTCTCTCTCTCTCTCTGGAATCTCCACTTCTTGGTATTTATCCATCTCTTGAGGATCCTCTCCTCTGTTACTTACACTCACCCCAGCACACATGTGCAGATACAATCTTCCAGCCCACACATACCAGTGTCTATGACACCTGACTGGCTTGCACCAGTTACTGAGTTTTTCTTATTCTTCCTGTTTCGTTATCAACTTCATAAGGGTGGGAACCATGAGCTGGAATGGGAGTTCTGGTTGTTTTTTATCTCTTTTCTGAGGATTGGTGACAATGCCTTACTGGTAGCTAAAAATATTAAAAGTGACTACTGCTTATTTGCCTTGGTGTCCTCACAGGGGACATAGCTGTGTCTTCCCCAACCCACACTCAACAAAATAAGTAAATTATCATTGATGAACTGTATCTTGCTAGTTTCCAGCTTGTCAAGATCATCAAATATTTTAACTCTCTATATAATACATTAATAATGACTTCCAGATTTGTCTTCTGATATAATTTTTATGTTCCAAATGCTGGACTTTATTTCTATCTTCTGTAACTATTGTTTTATATGCTACACACTTGAATGCATTCCTACTTTGGTCTTTCTCCAACATAGGAAAACACACATACACAAATTAAAAAGCAAACAAAGCAACCAGATTAATTTTGTTGCTTTAAACATATGTGTTTAATTTCATGCTAGATTTACTATTGGTACCAATTTTCTTAACACTAGAACATTTATTTAACGCTTCACTTTTTGTTTCTCCAACACGTTCAGATCCTGAAACTTGATATATATGAGCTTTGAAAATATCTCATCAGAGACCTCTCCATTTTTGTGCTGCCTTTCTCTTGAGTTCTTTTTTTTATTTCTTCCTTCTCTTCTTTGTTTTATTTGTTTTATATATACATATATATATATATATATTACAGTTGGAAATTTGAAAATCACAGAATAAAAGGGAATACATTACCTATAATCTAATCACTCAGAACAAATTATTATAAACATTTGAACTATTTGATTCTTACCTTTAATGTTAATTGTTTTTTATATTACATACAATATATAAATCTTCCTTTTTTTCAAAGAAAGGAATCTGATAAAAATATTTTTTCTCTTAATTTCACTTCTATTTGATTTTAATCTTTTGCTTTCTTTATTGATAGATTAAGATATATATTAGTTCATTGAAAATTTTTTTATTATCAAAGTTTATATGTAAATGATGTCATACTTTACATATAATTTTGAAACTTGTTTTGTTTTTTGGATCTATGTTGTTACATATACTAATTCACCCTTAAAGTCAAAATAGTATTCTATACTATTTTATTTATCCAACAACTATTTGGAGGACATTTATTTTGCTTCCAGTTTTTCTTATTCTAAACACCACTGTAAAAAGATTTTGGTCCACGTGACTTTGTGTACATGAGCTGCTGTTGCTCTAGAGTGGCAGTACAGTAAGTGAAAGGACACAAGAGTGTGGGAGTTAGGCTGACACACAGCATGTACTGGTGCTCTCCAGGTGACTTGGCCTGGGTTTTCATCTCTCTTTGAACCTCAGTTTACCCAGCTATAAAATGAGAATAACAATAATCCTGTATCTAAGGTTGTTGTGGGAATCAGATGAATTGCATAGGGAAAAGACTTGGACTCATACTTAATCTAGTAAGCACACTAGCCTGTGAGCTATAGTTGCTGTTGTTGCTGGGTTGGGATAAGGAATAATAAATCCAGGTTTTATCAAAACTGTCAAATTGCTCCTGGGAACAGCTGAAAAATAAATTTCCTTATAACCTTTCCAGTCTGTCAAACTTTCCAGTTTTTCAGATGTTTGACATTTTTTGTTTTGAAGGATAAAAAAAAATGAATAAAATATTTTTATTGTTCTAATTTGAAATTTTGTGTTACCAGTGAAATTGATTCCCTTGTATATGTTTATGGGCCATTTCATTTCATCTCCTCTGACTTGTCTACTCACACTTTCCGTTTAGTTTTCTGCTGTGTTGCCTTTTGTCATTAATGGGATTTCTTTGTACATTCTGGATTCTAAACTCTAGCCAGTTGTACGTGTTGCAGATATGAAGAGAATCAGCATATTTACAACATAATCCATTCTATTCTGAGTCTCCCACTACTAAAGTATTCCTACTCCTTCAATGAAGTCACATGAAACTGTTTCATATTTTCCTCCCCTTTTTTCCTTTTATTTTCATGTTCCTTTGCTCTAATTTTTTGCTTAATAAGAGCATTTTTGAAAGATATTTTGTAATTTTGTAACATTAAGGTCAGAGAAGGTATTTTGCACATTAATTTTTGAAATGGGTCAAGACATCCTTTGTGAGATTGATTAGTATAAGTGTTATACATTGAAAAGCATGTATATTCAGTGCTCTTTAGAGTACAACACATATTTATCAATGAAGCCTGTGTTATTCAATCCTTGAATATGCTTAAAATTGTTTGTCTATTTGATTTATGAGTGTCTGAGAGTCACATGTTAAAGTTTCCCATTATGCACATTTTTCTCAGGGTTTTACATATGTTCTCTTTTGCTATCTTGTTGGGGTTGTTCATCACTGTGTAGCTAAAATTTCCTTTCTTAGAACTTTATTTCTTTGAACATTTTAAATTCTAAAGTTTGATCCTACTCTGTATTCTCTTTCTTCCCTGTTACAAACTTGATGGTAACTTAACATTCATTCCTACTTCCTCCCCAAGTTTCCAACCAGACAGATTTTGTTCTTTGTCTGTCTATATCAATTGTTTCCTCTATTGTTTGTCTACCTTCTGAGATGTACATTTATTAACAAGTTGATATTTAATAATATGCTCTCCTTTTCAGAATTATACTTTCCTTCACAGAAATCTCTAAACTACAAAGAATCATCATGATATTGGTATGTGGGTGAATAAGAAGAAATAAAACATGAAGAAAAGGAGAAAAATAAAATATATATTCCTGGAATATAGGTATTTCCCAGCTTAAAAATAAGCTGTACTCCAGGATTTCAGGTATAAATCGATCATCCAGAATTTAGAGTATGTTTGTTGTCACAAGTCATACATAAGTTATGTATGTTTTCATAAACATACCAGTTGTTTTCAACTGGTAATTATGAAACTCCTTCTCTGCTACTACTTTTTTCCTTGGCACTTGTTTTTCTGGATATTATTCTTTCACTTTCCATAAATTGATTAGAGATTTGTAGTGATGGATTCATTTTAAAGCTCAATGAGGTTGCAGAGCTCATAGCTAAGAACATTTTTCCTCATTCAATTCCCTCTGCCTTTGCTAAAATCCATTGTTTTCACATGACTGAAGTCTAATATGTCACATCTGCCTCTTTAGTACTAACAAAATGGGTGGCTTTTCATTTCTGCTTTTTTTTTTCCTCTCTCTTCTGAAGTAGAGGCTCAGGTCTAAGGATATAGATAACAGAAGGGTGTGTTAGTCAACTTTGTGTTGCTGTGACCAAAATACCTGACAACAACTTAGAGAAGGAAAAGTTTATTTGGCTCATGATTTCAGAGGTTTCAGTTCCTGGTAGTCTGACTCCATTGCTGTGGGTCCAAGGTAAGGCAGAACATCATGGCAGAAGGGTATGGCAGAGGGAAACTGCTCAGCTCATGGCAGTTGGGAAACAGAGAGACAGAGTGAGATTGAGGTGCCAGGGACAAGATTAAAACCCCAAAGGCAAGTCCCCAGCAACTTATATCCTTTAGTCACAACCCACTTTCCTATAGTTACCACTCAGTCCATTCAAATTATTGTGGCCTGATCAGGTTATAGCTCTCATAAGCTGATCACCTTACCTCCTGCATTACCACAGGAGTTCTTGGGAGACACCTCATATCCAAATCATAGCAGAAGAAGAAAGACAATTACACTCAATTGGAATCTACTAATAAAATACTGCCTATGCTACCTAGTCTTTGTGCTTCATATAGTGAAAGTCAAAGACTCATATTGTCCTTAAAGTAAAGGGGACAGTAAAACACCATGTCCCTGAATGCCCCCTTTGTGTTTCTAAGAACCTAGCCAAGTTAAAGGAACAATGAGAGCAAGTCCAGATATACATTATCTTAAGGGACACTGGCTTTCTCTTGTGCACACTGGGAAAGAGAGCAAGTTAGTGTATTTCTAGAAAGCTACTCTCCTGCCTATACAGCAGGACAGTTGCTCCTTGGGTTGCTGGTCATACAATCTAAATTAGCAAACAAAACCTGCTAATGCTGATGATGTCACTGCTTCTGCAACCTAACATATAAAACCCTCTTATAAAACCATGGTCTTTCCTCTATTCTCACATATCCCTAGTGTACAAATGTCTTCTTCCCATAAGACACCAGTCAGGTTGGATTCCGGCCCACTTGAGCAGCCTCATTTTAGCTTGATCACTTCTTTAAGGTTTCTATCTCCAAATACTGACCTTCCGAGGAAAAAGTGGTCAGAGCTTCAACAAGTGAATTTGGGGAAAACACAATTCATCCCATAAAAGTGATAAAAAAGAAAAAAGATAGAAAAATGATTCACAAGGAGCTAATGAGGAAAAAAGCCAAGCTGATTCACTGCATCATATGCAGGGAATCTCAGTGGATCCTCTAAACACAGGGAAAGACCAACAGGATTCTCACTGAGCCTCAGATTTACACCTGTGCTCTGACCCTGCATTTATGCTCCAGCTTCTGAGTAACTCTGCTTTGTCACCAGCCTCTGCACACTTGACAATCTGGCTTTGCATTTGGAGTCCACAATGGGAACTAGGTTTATCTGGACAGCTATGCTTCTCAGATAGTCTTTCCTTGTCTTGTATTTCTTCTGCTTAATTTCTTGCAGCCTCAGCCCTCTTGGTTCTGATGTCTCATTCTTTCCCTGCTGTGCACCAGGGTCTTGAAGTTCTGCTCACTACCTAGTCCTTTCCAAAATTAGGTCCGTCTGCTTTTCCTCAAAACTTTGCACAGAATTCGATTCATTCCTCCAGGTGCATCACTTCTCTCATGATACTGCTTTTGAGAATGAAGTCTCAGCCCCTGTTCAAGCTGTCTGAGAGAGGTGTGGGGATTCATAAGCTATTGTTACATGAAAAAGTTTTGAAGAGAACCAGTTTATGCTGTATAATTAAAATTTAGTGCTATAGTTAAATTTAATATGACTTTTTAAAGGAACTTTGTCCGTTTAAGGAGTTTTGGGGCAACCCTTCTAGTCACCCTCCTCATTCAGTAAACCAGCTACAGAGAACAAGAGACGGAAAAAAGTCTGGAGTGATTTTTGTGACTGTTTCCTTTGTTTTATTCATTGACTTTTCAAGATACTGAATTAACTCTCTGTTCCTAAGGCAATAAACACCAATAACTTTAGATTATCTTTTAAGTTTCTGAATTCTCTGCTTCAAAAAGAAGCATGACAATTTATTAAGGGAGAAAGGATAAAAAAATAAATATTGCTAATATAAAATAAGCTTCATACATGCTTATTTGTTGACAGGAAATCTGATAGAGCAACAGGACATAATATGGGGATGTTTTATATCATGTGTACTAATGTAGGTACATAAGAATATGTGTGTATATCACAGGAGAATGGTCAGATTTAAGATTATTTATCCCTCAACACCTGTGTTATTTAAGCAGTCTAATAATAGATTTTGTTACATATTCTAGTCTCAGATCATAGGATATGAGACATTTTGGAGGACACAGATAACAATCTTGAAATTAAAATAAATCATTGATGACTAAACAAATAAAAATAGAATTATTTTGCCACCTGGGATTTATGCCACAGAAAAAATAGTTATAAGAGGATCTAGCAGCTAAGACACATTCAAAGTGAATAAATCATCAATTATTCTCATATTATCAAAGCTTTGATTTGTAAGAAAGACATTAATCTGAAAAACTTGGCTCGGTCTTGCATTTTTCAAGAAAGATGCAATAAGAGATAGTACTGATGATCAATAAAAGATAACTCAGAACATTTAATATCTTCTCAGTAAAGCAAAACTGAAAGATATATGCTTTTCATCTGGAAGGTGAGTGCTGATTCTCAACAAACAATAAAAATTCTCATTCAAATGGAATGATAATTTTTTTCATTCTGATGACCAGAGGACAAACTCTTAATAATTGGAAAATTGAATCCAAATAGTATGTACTTGAGATTCTCTTCATCAAACTCTATAGAAATGTTTTTTATTCACATACTACTTCCATCACAGTTTTTGATAGCTGACAATAGAATTGATTCACAATTAAGATGTTTATAGAAGAAAACTAAAGATGATGAAAGTAAATTATGAAAAAATGCTTTTAATTAGTTACTTATACTTGAGGTGATGTTTGTGCATTAGCATTTCAAATATATGTTCTCTCTGTTTAAAAAAATGTTTTTAAAGCAAACATATCAGACCTTTTTTTTACCGATGGATACTCATCTTCTCCAGTGAGAATGCAATTTCCTTTATCTCAGTGTCTGTGGTATGAAATAATCAGCTTTCAAGCCAGTAGGTTTATTGACAGGAGGGGAAGAGAAGCTCAATGGAAGTAGCACTGAGATGGGAGAGCCAGACTCAGAGAGAACAGTGTCCTATGTATTCTCTCATGTGGAAGCTAGATTAGGGGAGGGCAAGAAACAGGGACTCCATGAGAGCTGAAGGAAGAACATTGGAGGAGAGGAAGAGCCAGTAGGGAGGTATTGGAGAGTGAAATTGGTCAAATTATGTTTTTTTGTACATACAAATATGTCACAATGAAACCCACCATTCTGTATAATGAATGCACTGACTTTTAAACAATTTTTTAAGAAAGACCTGGTGAGGCTTCCTGTCTGGTGGTATGAGGGAAAAGGAAACTTAGAGGAGCCTGCAGTGAAAGCTGGGTCCTTGGGGAGCAAAGTGGAGAAGGGGGGAAGCAAGAATTCAGCTGATCATTGCTTCCTGAGGCAGGGGACACATAGCCCTGGTCATGCTGAGATGATTGTCTTCAAAGGACTAACAAATAGTTTCAAATTAATAGTTGTTTATATACATTAACATCTCTCCATATATAGGTACGTGATTTCATATATATATTAATACCTCATAACTGCTCAGGTGAAAGTTAAAGAAATTTCAAACTTTTTAAAATAATTTTTTATTTAGTTTTTAATTTTTTACAGACTGCATTTTGATTCATTGTATACAAATGGGGTACACCATTTCATTTCTATGGTTGTGCACAATGTAGATTCATACCATTTATGTAATCATACATGTACATAGGGTAATGATGTCTGCCTCCATCCACCATTTTTCATACCCCTGCTCCCTTTCATTTCCCTCTAAAGTTCCTCCATTCTTCTGTCACCCCCCACCCCTCTACCCTCTACCCCCATTATATATCATCATCCACTTATCAGGGAAAACATTTGGCCTTTGATTTAACAACTGAAATAATCCAAATCTCTGTTTACTGAAAAATGGGTAAAGAATCTGTGGTATACTATGCCAATGGAATATGATTATAAAAAGAAAGAACTATCAATGCACAATTTGGACGAGTGTTGAAGCTTTATATTAGGTAGGAGAAGACAGGAAGAAATACTACATACAGTGTGATTCAGCTCATATGACATTATAGAAAAGCAAAGGCATTTGGGAGGAAACTGGATTGGTGATTGCCAGAAGTTGGTGGTAGGGGATAGTTAGGGATTGACTGTAAAGGGACTTAAGCAAAGTTTGGGGGAGAACAGAAATATTCTATATACTATATGCAGTAGTTACAGGAATGTTCACATTTTTTGAATATATGACTCTATATTCCTGGACAGGGGGCATTTGCTGTATATAATCTATACCTTTAAAAACTCATTAAAATTTAAATTATTTTTTAAAACATAACATACCTATGTGCATATATGAATGTATGACCAGTGTAACTCCACATCATGTTCAACCTCAAGAATGAGATCCCAGTCAGAATAAGTTATATTCCATGAATGTATAATATATCAAAATATATTCTACTGTCATGTATATTTTAAAAGAACAAATTTAAAGAGAATTGGGGAAATACAAAAATAAATAAATAAAACTGAGCTACATCCCTGGTCCTTTAAAAATATATATTTTTTTGAGACAGAGTCTCCTAAGTTGCTTAGGTCCTTGTTAACTTGCTGAAGCTGACTTCAAAGTTGTAATTTTCCTGCCTCAACCTCCAGAGTTGCTGGGATTCCAGGCATGGGCCACCATGCCAGGTACTGAGTGGTTTTGACCTTGGTCTTATTTTTCTCTGCCAAGGATTTGATAAGCCCCATATGCATAGGTAACCCTCTACACCAAGTCTTAAAAGGTCTCTGAGGAGCCCTCACAAATGGGAATAGTGCAAAATGTGGAAAGAGTGTGATCTCATAACTTGAAAGAAGAAAATGACTGTTTATCTTTTTTGCCCTCAACATAATTCTTTTGTACCAGATATGCAAACCTCCTGTTCTTGGGACAATCTATAATCTTTCTAAAACACTGTTATGTAATACAAAGGTTTTCTGTCCCTTATAGTCCAAAAGGTAGTATCAGTAATCAAAGACACCAGTACAACTTAATCACCAAAACTTCAAGGGGGAGGACTTTTTTTTCTCTGCCATCTTGATGCTGATCAGACTGGAAAGTCTGCAGCAGGAGAGAGGGTGAGGCTGGCCTTCCTATCCTCTTCTCAACTTCCAGCATGTCTCTTCTCCTCTTCCTTTCCCACACCAGGCTACCTTTGACTCCTCTTAGATATGGGGGAGGGTAGGATATAGAGAATGGAGGAGAAGAATAAAAAGGAAGGTTGTGTCCAACTGGAACAAATGGAATTTGACTTAGTTCTTTATGATCTGATAGAGTCACAATGAGAGGTGTTTTCAAGTGCTTCCCAAAAGTTCTCTCTCAAGAGAAGATGTGATTGCAGCTTCTTCAGAAGGACAAGGACCCTCCTCTACTATTCCCCAATGCTGAATCAGTTTATGCTTCTAGGAGCATATCTTCCTTCTCATTCTCCCCACCCATTCCATGGAGGATAAGGAAAGGAAAAAAAATGACTTCTTGTCTAATTTGGTTCAATCCACTTGTATTAGTCAGTTTTTTCTCTACTGTGACAAAAGACCTGACAAGAGGAATTCTTAAGTTTATTGAAATCATATTAGGTATCATACTTGAGCACACTGGCATTAAACTAGAAATCAATAATGAGGAATTTCAGAAAATTTATAAATACATGGAAAACAAACAGCATGCTTCCTAAACAATCAATGGATCAAAAGAGATCAAAGAAAAATGTATTAAAATAAAACATGTGTTGAACATATTTAGAAACACCATACTAAAATTCATGGATTGCAGCGAAAGAAAATCTACTTGCATAACAGGGAAATTGATAGCCATTTTTGCTTATATCACTAAAGATGGACGACTTGACATAAACCTAGTCATATAGGTGATGGTACTATACAAAGAAAAACAAATTAAAGCCAAATAATATAGGAAAAGGAAAAAAAAGATCAAAGCAGAAATAAGTGAAACATGATTAGTAAACCAATGGAAAAAATTATACAAACTCAGAGTAGGTTTTTTTTTTCTATTTCAGCATCAAGATTTTTATTACATCATCATGGACTACTTAAACACATACTGTCTGTAATCTAATATCACAGACACAATGAAAAAAATAAGTATACCACAGTCTCATTATTTAAATGCTTTAAGTAGTTATTCTTGCAGAGGTAGGCTTATAGATTGAGAGTGCAGTCATATTTTGGGGACGGCTTAAGAAATAAGAAAGAAAAAACATGCTAACATTTATTTTTGATGAGAGAAATCTTAAAGGAGGAATAGTTTATTTGGGGGCTCACAGTTTCAGAGGTCTCTGTCCATAGATGGATTACTCCACTCCTCAAGGCATGAGGTGAGGCCGAACATCCTGGTGAAAAGTGTGGAGGAGGAAAGCAGCTCAGAACATGGCGCCAGGAAGCAGAGAGCTCCTCTCACCATGGACAGATACAAACCCCAAACACAAAGTCAATGACCCACCTTCTCCAACCCCATCCATTACCTGCCTGCAGTCACCCAATTAATCCATTCAAGTGGATTAATACACTGATTAGGTTAAGTCTCTCCTAACCCAATAATTTCACCTCCAAACTTTCTTGCATTGTTTTACACTTGATATTTTGAGGGTGTCTCTTATAGTCCTAATATCTAAAAACACTTATACCCTTGAAGAGAACGAGGACTAAGGATGCATGGACTAATTTCAAAGTACCCTATTATGTCTTAGGTAGCACCTTACTTTGAGATATAAGTACTCTGTACCTACTGCTTTATTCCATTTGTTTAAATGTGAGTCTGTCAGTTTTTCAGATGGAAACAAGTCAGATGTGTCCTATTTTAACTCAAATACATGGGTGTAACATGAAAAAAGCATGGAAATAGAATACAAATGAACAAAGATTGAGACCCAATCAGATTAAAAAGAAAAAGGAAACTTTATAGGCAGCTTTGAGGGAACCAAGAATTTGTTTTCAAAGCATTTCGGTAGCAAGGTTTAGAAATGTGTTAGTGATAAGATGCAGAATGGCAAGTACCAGGAGATGGGCAGAGCAGTGATGAACTGAGAGACAAAGAGAAGCCCAGTGGCCTGGCTGGCCGGTTGTATAGACCATCTTTTAAGGCACTCTTGTGGTGAACAAAGCGGAGCAGCCACAGACTGTACAGGACTAGGGTTTTGCCATAGGAATGCTGGATTTGCCTCATTCCATGGGTAGTGCCCAATAGAAGGACTTGCATTTTGGTCTAGTGACAGGGAAGGCAATGGAAGAAGGTAGATTCTTACAAAATGAATTGGGTCAAAATGATTTTCTGGCCAAAGAGATTTTTTAAAGACTGGCAATTTTAGAAAATTATTTGCAAGTCTTGCTGAAAGCCCCCACTGTCTTCTGAAACCTAGTAAATAAATCAGTGTAAAGTTGTCTTGAGAGAGTGATGGAGCTCATCACTTTCCTTTTCTGTTGGACTGAGCAGGATGAGAAAAGGGATACACCAACCCAAAGTTTCCTTCCACATCCAATTCCTAAATCAATGAACTCTCCATTCGCTTCTTCTTGTATTTTCTAACAATTTTGAAAATCTCTACTAGTGGAAAAATATTTTACGAGGAGATTGAAAGTAATTACAGTGTTTTCTTTTTTTTTGTCTAGAATATATAATCAATTTCATTTATTTCTCAAGTTAAACATTCACTGTAGGTTCAGTCTTTGAAAGACAACTTAATTATCTGTTCCATAGAGCAAGTCAGGAGATATCATTCTCAGTCCTCTATCATAATTTCCTATTATGAAATGTTTATGCCCTAATCATTTTCCTATTGAAAATGGATCTGATGAACACATAGCAATGAATATGTGTGTTTCTTGAAAAACAATCTGAATAGGCAGCATGTAATGTCACTGGAAGTAAATTGCTGTACTTACCACCTTTGCTTTAAAGAAATTAATTTTTTCTTTTTTAGAGCTACATAATGTCCTGAATGTTTTAAACAAAGTGCATTGTTCTACACTTCAAAACCAAATTATAAATGCTCTTTGAAAGCAGGTTAAATAACTTCCCACATACAGTTATTATCATGGTACTCTTGAAAAAAAAAAAAGAAGGACTAAGGATGAGACTTAAAAATGTACATTGTCTGAAAAGTCACCTTAAATTAACTTTACACTAGAAAATTAAAACCTCAGTTTTGTACATGTTATTGTCTTTTGTAAAAGTATAAATAAATGGGAAAAAAGTTGACCTGAAAGTAGAATAGTGATTACTAGAGGTTGGAGGTGGGGGATAAAGGGAAGCTTGCTTTGATCTGTGCACTATATGCATATATTGAAATGTTGCACCAAACTCTATTAATATGTGCAATTAATAGATGTTATTCACAAATAAAAATTAAAATCAATGTACATGACCTACATTTTCCCAAGCCTTTGTCTTGGCTTGAACTTGAGGAATAGTCATCAAACCCCAAATTCCTGGGCCTACCCCTAGACAGCAAAACTGCTAAAACACCAGCTTAAAATTCCTCGCTTCTAATGTTTCCAGACATTGCTAATGTCCCCGGAGGGTAACTTGCTCCTAGTTGAAAGCTGTTCTTTTCCTGTGACTGGAACAGCCCCTCTTCTGAAGCTCCAGCTCTCACTAGACTCTGGTGACAGCATTCTCTGCTCTTTCCCTTGCAGGTCTATTCATTTGTACTTATCCCTGGGATGGCCACTATTTTTTTTTTTTTTGATTCCCTGAAATATTCCTGCTGCCCTGTAAGTAATCCCTTGATTGCAGTCTCTTCAGTGAAGCCTTATAGCATGTGCTACCTGTTTTCTGCTAAGCCTCGTTGCTCCAGAAGTTCTGTGCAAATGGGTATGTTGTGCTGAGCATGATCCTCACTGTAGGGTGATCTGCATAAGCTATTGCCTTAGGAACCCCATCTCAGTATCTTTAGGTATCTTTGGTGGGCTGATCAGGGTCCTTGAACATTTTTCTGATCTCCTTCTTGGAAGTAATATCGTGGGCTGCCAGATTCTAGGACCCAAGCAGGGGAAGAAGGCTAAAAGTCTCAATATTCAGTGTATAACTTTTCACAAAATCTTTTTTCATCTGTAATATCCTCACTCTGTACTATGCCTTGTGTTGCCAAGTCTGGAGCCCCTCTGTCTTCACTCTCACCAGAGAACAAAGGTCATGACTCTTGCTCCAATCTTAAAGTCTTGCCTTTAGAGATACCTGGGAGCACCAGTTCTGGCTAGCTCCTTTAAGTTCCTGTGTAGCCATCTCTTCTCCTAACAGTTTTTTTCTGTCCATCTGAGATAGTACTAGGTACCACCTCTGCTGTCTGAACATCCTCTGCTTATTCTTTCTGTCTCCCACCACTAACCCTACAAACATTCTAAAATTTAAGTGTAAGTCAAATTTCTCAGACTTTGGGGAAACAAAGTAGTTGAGGACCTAGAATGAATGAATGTTGTACCCAATTTATCCTGTCTCCTTCAATACCTGTGGCTCCTTGAGTATAGGAATGATGTCAGGATCACCAGTGGGTCCCCAGAGGTGAGCACAGTGCCTGTCACATAAATAAATATGTGTGAATGAGGACTGGGGTTGTGGCTCAGTGGTAGAGCACTTGCCTTGTATGTGTGAGGCACTGGGTTGATTCCCAGCACCACATAAAAAACTAAATAAATAACATAAAGCCATCGTGTCCACCTACAACTAAGAATATTTTTTTTTAAAGTTTGAATGGATGAATACTCATTACTATTGACTTCATGCTGATCATTCCCTCATTAGCACGTAACAGGTTCTGATTGGATGATAAATCTTCCAAGAAATCATATTTTCTGAGATGATCTGATGACTGAAGATCAGAATGAAGAAGACCATCCCAAGTCCAGAGCCAGGTGGGTCCCCAGAGGTTTCACCTTTCTGTTGTTCTGGGAAGTACTCCATGCATTTGAGATAATTGCTTATGTATTTGGATCAACCGACGAGAAAAAAAAAAAAAGTTTGAATAACAAATAATAAAAGTAAGAAGTAATCTCCTGGCCATTTTCACCCCATTTTTGCTAAGTTTTGCTAATAAACAAGCATGATAAGCCTGTTTTAGGACAGATGTTTGTGTCTCGTTATTTAAGGATACATTGAGACTTGCACAGACTGCATATGTTTTTTCTATGACGTGCTGTCAATGAGGTAATCAGGAAAGAGTTGTCAATTGGTGTCCCTAAAATGTTAGTACAAAAAGTCTGAAGTCAGGATTTATTCATCCTAAATTCACATTTCAGCAAAATGGTAGGAATCTAGGTAGAAAATGATATTTTTAGTTTAGCCAATGCACCTGAGTCTTAAAGACCTTTACATAAGTGTCTCCAGCTGGTCCATTGACCATGGAGATTTCCCTCTATCTGCAGCCTTCCAGACTATAGAATTTGTAGAATTCTTAAATCTGTTACCCCAAACCAATTAGTTTTCATTTGCTTGTTTGTTATTTCTGCAATCCCACAGTGCTGGGGAGTCGAATCCAGGCTTTGAGTATATGAGGTAGGCACTCTACATGATGGGCTATATCGCCAGCACCCAATTATTTTTCAAATGAAAGCTCTCCCCACCTTCTCTCTTTCTCTTCTTCTCTCTCCTTCTCTCTCCCTCCTTCTCTCTCCTTCTCTCTCATGCTGGAAGTTCTGTACTTACGCTAGGTATAAAACCAACTCCAATTGTTGCCCTCCATCCTCTGGCCTCACACAGGACCATGGCTTCGATGTTGCAGGCAGGATCCAGGGAGCTCTTCCCTTCAGCCAGAAGCTGCTCCACCACTTCCTCCACCCTCATTGGAACTCTGCTGAAAATGGCTGCAGCTCAGCCCCTTTGATGACATTTCTGTCACTGTATCTGAGGGAATATGCATAAGGCTATGGGGAAATATCTTGTGTTCAAAACACAATTCTCTCAACCATATTGGAAGGATTTCCAGGACAGATAGCCCATTCACCCATTCATGAGATTTTGATGGTCCACTCTCACATCTCAGCTTGCCACCATCAAGAAGCCTGTCTTCAGTCTTCAGTATGCGTTCTTTTCATCACCCTGATGTATGTCTCATCTGAGTCACTGTATTCCTTATCCTCCCTGCAAGCTGTTGCATTACCCTTTTTGCCTCTTAGGAGAAGCCACAGCAACACATCCAGCTCAAGTTTGCTGCTTCCCTGGTTGTGGCAAGCTGCAGCAACAGGAGCTCCATACGGCTTCTCCTCTGCTCTGTCTCAGTGGGGCAGGACAGACTGACTTGTACAGGGCTTCACAGTCGGCACAGCTGGCAACCCATTTTAGGAACATTTCTTTGAAAGCTTAGATATGAATTAAAATTAAAGAAATGAAGAGATGTATTTATCCTTGGCTGTAAGTTCTCTAAAATTAGAGGAAATAAAGGAAGGAAATTAAAGAAATTATCCTAAGTAAAAATGATCAACATCTAAAACAAACAATTAATCAAGCTTTATTTCAGCATTTTTGGTGCCAGAACAGGATGGCAAAACCACTTTCCCCAAGCCAGAACACTCCCTCACATATCTAAACTTATTTTCTTTGCAAAAAGTTTGGGATTCACCAGTCTGAACAACATAAAAAGCAAACCTGGAATTGTTGGAGTACAGAGCTCATTTACAGAAAATCTCTACTAAACACTTTTAGAGAAAAGCTTTGCAAACCACATAATAAACAGAAGTTCAGCATCTTCAGAATTTACTAAAAATGAGACTATTCAATGGGCTAAATACCAATAACTTCTGCTAATCCCCATAGTTTACTTCACTCCAAGCTCATGTAAGCATTGCTCCTTGCAGTGACCCTGACTAGTAAAAACTCAGAAATGAAGGTTAAATTGTCACGGGGAACACAGGAAGTGTCCCCTGGAGAAACAAGCTATTTAATTTTAGTCTTTCATCAGTGAAAACAGCAACATCTCAAAGGAGGAACTTTTTACAACTCAGAAATAAATGTAAAAATAGACCCTATTTTTAAAAGGTAATGCAATTTATTAATTGTACTGCTAACGTTCTCTTGTTCTACAAAGTGTTCTTATGTCAAATGCCACCCCCACAGCCAAGTGAAAGTAACTGCTAGTGGCAGTTTGTGAGGTCACACAGAATCCCTTCTGAGTTGCAAGCCCAGGCACTTGGTTCTAAGATAAACCATCTCTTCCTGCCCAAGATGAACATCTACTGTATTCAGAGCAACTTGTCAATAATGCTTCAATTTCTGGGGACAGTGCTAGGAAATTGTGATTGATTGAGTTTCTCATTTGCTACTGTTATTGCAGAAGGACAGGTGTGATTGTCATGTTTAATATCCTGTAACAGGAAGGTCCCCGTCGAGAATGATGCAGGAAAAAAATCTCCCACTCCCATGGAATTAAAGATTGTTCTAAAGAAAAACCAGCACTTAAACCTAAGCAAATGTTTTGTTTTTCATTCCCTTTTGGCTATGTTTTCCTGAAACTATTTGGTAAAGAATCAGGAAACTCAGTGCATTTGGCCAATGTTGTCTTTTGTTGATAGAAGAGATGACTGACAAGCAGCTCATATTGATATCAACAGGGTTGTAACCCTAACACAGCTGGAAAAATAATCACAAGAAATGGATTCATTTTATTCCCTTTGCTTGTATCCCAGGTTATCCTTCCTCTCTGGGATTGATGTAATTCTCTCCAGTACTAAGTTATTAGGTCTTGCTGCTACGCATCAGATTCTGTTCACCTGAGTGAAACATGAAAGGTAACAGTGAACGGGTGCAGAGGTACTTGGAAGGGCAGACCATGGAGCCCATCTCTCAGGGCTTAATATCAAGGTGTTGCTCTCTAGCTATCTGTGATATTTTCAACAACTTTTCTAAGGCTCTGTTTTCTCTTACATACTGTGGAGAAAATAATGCTGCCTATCTTGCAGGGTTATTGTGTAGATTAATTTTTTTCTCCAAAGATCCTTGTCTCCCATATTCTCTCCATTAGCAAATGGCACCCCATCCATTCAGCTGTTCAAGTTAGATGATAAGGAGTCACTCTTGATTATTCTATCCCTCATACTCCCTAGCCAACTTGTAATTAAGCCTATTAATTCTACCTCCACAACAAATTCAGCATCTCCCCAAGGTTCTTGCATCTTAACCAATGATGCATGTGTTTGATCACTCCTGCTCCTCCATAGCCCCCTCCCCTGCCTAGCCTAGGCTCTATTACCTCTGATCTGAACATGTCTCCCTGATTCTGATTTTGCTCACTGTAATCTAGTCCCCCTAAAGCAGTCTGAGTGATAGTTTGGAAATGGAAATCATGTCACTGTGCCACTTAGAATCTGCTTATGATCTAGAAACTGAAAATACATGTCAAGCTTACCTTATTTACTTACTCCATTACCCATTATCTGCTCTTCCAGAAGAGGATGGTGCTTCATGAGAACAGAAACCCAATCAGTATTGTTCAATAGCAACCATCAAGAACCCAGAACAGTGCCTGAAACCCTTAGTAAGTATCTCTTGAATGATTGGATAGAAAGTGGTTAATATACAAGAAGTCCTTAACATGTGACTTAATACTAGGAAGATTAAAAACAAATACTTTTTCCCCCCTGGTTGTTTGTTTTGACAATTTTTTTAAATTTAAATTTCATTTTGAATTTTTCTAGTAATAATAGTAGTGACTTCAGGGAGAGGAGAGCAAGGCAAAGCTCATTGATAGAGATGGAGCCTTTGCAGCAGGTCCCAGAGGCTCCAGCATCACTGTTTATCAAAAAGCATTTTGTCAGAATCTGAGAGAAAAAAGGTTTGGGTAGAGATAGCATGCACTAGTCTTGGGTTGGACCAGAAGTCTGGACAGTGTTGGCCTAAATTTTAGAAGCAATAACCAGCAACGATGAATAACTATTCATCTAGACGAGTGATTCATTGATAGGCATCTGTTTTCTTGGATACAAACTCAAAATCTTCTCTAATTTTTGGCAGCTCAAAACACTTAAATGCCTTTGGAATTCTATACTGCGCTTGGCTCTTGGATCCTGGAGGTAGGCAATGCCAGGAATTTTTGTTCATCTATTTATCAGACAAGCATCATGGAGCCTTGCTCCTGACCACTGCCTCATTTACCCTGTAAGCATGTACAGTGCTCTAGCCAAGGATCCTTCAGTATGGCAGTCCTCTCAAAAAACAAGTTTTCTCTCTTAAACTTAATTTTCCCAATGAAGGGATCCCAAATCCGCAAATTGCTGGGCACTCTGGACTTTGTGCACCTTCATGGATTCTGCTATTTGGACTAATCTGTCTGGATACATGTCCAAGCTCTTGGCTCAGCTTGGCCTCTCTCTTAGTGATGCTTGTATCTCATCATTCCACATTCTGCCTGGAATATTACTGGTGCTCCACTGTGGCTGCTATTTGGGAGGCACTGTGCTATGTGCTTTTTGAGTATCATCACGAATCCTCCAAACTATATTCTGAGCTGTATTTTACCTGTCCCTTTGCTACAAAGGGTCCCAGCCCTGCTCCTTCTTTACTTGGCATTTGTTAAATTTACCCCTGTCTTTCCTTGCTTTTCCCTCCCCAAAATCATGGTACTTGAAATCCTTACTTTGGAGGCTCTGGACATTTGACTTAAAAAATAAAATCCAGAGAGATAGGAATCATTAACCCATTTTATTTCTCCCAGAAATAAACTTAATGAGGTTTAATTTTCAGGTTACCCAAATAAATTCTTTAATTTGTATCCCTGATTCACTTAAGAAATAAACTTTACTATGTCAAAATATTTTTTGTTATAAGATTAAAGACATAAAAATTATACCCATCATGACCATTATCATTTTGGTTTATACCTCTCCTGTTTTGTCCCATACATATAGAGTGAATGTTTGTGTATGGCATGTTGTAATGGAATATTTTTAGGTCCTTCCATGTAAATTTCAAGACTTCAAGAAGTCACGCAGGAGCACAAAGAGGAGAGAAACCTCAAACCTTCATGTTCTGCTTTCAGTTCTCTGAACTTTGCACTGCATCACGAAATGAGGAAAGATAGAAAGGAGACAAATCTCCAGTGATATGTGGAATATAGTATCTGTGAACAGGTGCCTTATATTCTCCTCTATCATCTGATGGTTTATTGTTTTTTTAATCTAAGAGAAACTATTATCTCCAAAATTGTTATACACTAATTTCTATGTTTATCTAAGCTCCAAAGGATATCAGAGAATTGATAAATTACTGTCTTGCAGGAAAATATGGAGTAGATGATGAAATTTGACTTTTTGTCTTCAAATCCTGGCTCTCTCATTTTTCAGTAATGTGATCTTGCATGAGTTACTTTCCTTTTTCTGAGCCTCATTTTTACCATGTGCAAAGATTGATGATAGTACCTATCTTGAAAATGGATTGTGGAAATTAAGTGAGAAGTGTAAAGGAAGCAGCTGGCAGAATACCAGACACATGAAAAACTTCAATGAAAGTAGCTATTATTTTATTCCTTTTATACAATTTCACTTATTCAAATTAAGATAAAGAGTAAATCCTATTAAATGTATTATTTGGTGAGGGTCATTCAAGTACTTACTTCTGAATTCTAGATATGTTCAAGTTAAATTCCTTGATAGCAAGAAAGTCAACACTAACTTACCCACTTTCTTCAGCATTTGTGTGTGTGTATATCTATATCCATATCTATATCTATATCTATATCTATATATATTTCTACCTATCTCAAAAATTTAAGATCAATATTCCATAAGTGACTAGGGTGACGTATTAGAAGAATTGTATCTTATCAATTCCAAGGATAGATCAATTCATGTTGAAAGAATTCTAAGAGAAGAGATATAGAATATTTTTCAATTCCTATGGTGCTCGAAGAATCAATTCATTCATCAAATGGGGAAGGAAAAATAACAGAATGAGACAAACATCATTACCCTATGTACATTTATGATTACACAAATGGTGTGACTATACTTCGTGTAACACCAGAGAAACAACAGTTGTACCCCATTTGTGTACAATGAATCAAAATAAATAAATAGATAAATAAAAACCTATACATTTTGTTTGTTTGTGTGTGTGTGTGTGTGTGAGAAAGAGAGAGAGAGCAAGTGCCAGGCAGACAGACAGAAAGATAGAGAGACACACAAATAGAACATATCTTGCCATCAAGAAACTCCCAAACTACTGAAAGACAAATGTACAAAACAAAGTCAAAACATTATTTAAAGTCAATTGATAGAACTCCCAGTGAAAGGAGACAGATAAACATTAAAGTTAGCCTTAGCAACAGCTTTACAGAGAGCACAATGTGAGCTGAGACTTTAATGATAAATAGCAGGGCAGGAGCAGCCAGAGCAGATCATCAGAAATGAACAATGTGTTTGAGGGAGGGTGATGATAAGCAAGTTGTAAGGGCCAGCACAGGAAGGATTTATCCTGTCTAGATAAGTTTGTAGGTTTTCTTTTAAGCAAACAGAAACAATGTAGGAGTTAGCCCTACAAGGTTGCCCAATAGAAACTTCTGCAATGATGGAAATGTTCTATACATGTACTGACCAATATGGTGGCCACCAACCACATGTGGCTAGTAAGTTCTTGAAATGCAACTAATGGGACTAAGAAATGTGTTCTTAATTTTAATTAAGTGTATGTTTTCATAGTCACATGTAGCTAGTAGCTACTGTATTGTATAGGGCAGTTTTTAAAAGATCCACCTTGGCCACATTTATGGATAGATTGGAGACATGATCTAAATAGAGAAGCCCCTAAAGGGGGTTATTTTATAGTTTAAGTAACTGGACTATAGGTAGCTAGATCAGGATCAATGGTAGCTGAGAAGTAAAATAGGGGATGCCTACGAGAGATAGCTTGTATCCCAATTCCTGGCTCAAAAACCAACTCAATTCCTATAAGAAATTAGCATTGAATATATTAATTGGATATGGATAAAAAAATTGCTCAAAGTTAAATCTCTCTTGGGCCAGTTAATATCACATTTTCTTCTCTTCAAAATACACAAGTCAAGGAGATGATATGGTCAAGAGCTGGCTAAAGATTTGTGCTCTCAGTTTTCAAGGGTTGGGACAAGGAAGAAAGGATCCACTGAACAACTTCCTCTGAGACTGTAAAGGGACCTGAGATAGGAGTTGTAGAGGTTCCCAAAATAAATCACTAGAATCTCTGTCTTTCCTGGTGCTGTGGTGAGAAGCAGGGCCTCGGATGAGGAGATGAGAAATGTACCCAGGGACCCTGAACACTAGGTCCTAGAGCTCTCAGTCTCAATAAAGATATTATTCCCAATTTTGACATAGAACTCAGAAATGGATTGGCAGGGCTCCATTCTTTCTGGAATGGAATTTCTCAGGGGAGAATTGGTTTCTTTGCTTTCTCCTGCTCCTACAATCCCATTCATTCCTTTGTAGCTTCTTCAAAACCAGACGCTAGCATCTCTCTGTGTCTCCCCCTTTTCCTCCCTCTCTCTTTTTCATTGTTAAATTTCTTCAGACTTTCTCCCTTTTTCCTCCCTCATATCTAAAGACTCTCATGATTATGCTGGACCCATCAGGTAATGGTAACTCAGGATAACCTACCCAACTCAAGATGTTCAGTTCAGCCACATTTACAAAATTCCTTTTGCCATGTAAAGTGACATTTCACAGGTTCCAGTATTAAAATGTAAATATATTTAGAGGGCTAGTATTCTGTCTTCCATGCCAACCTACACAGGTACAATTTTATTTTAATGATATACAAATTTTGTGTTGTATTAAAATTAAAATGCATCAGTATAATAAAGAAAATAAACCCATTTTCTAGGACTTAAATGTTTAAGATAGAAGGTTTTTAATTTCATAAGTATTTATTTTTCTTTCACTTTTTGCATTAACTAAATTGTGTGACCCTGACCTAGTCACACTTCTCAGAGCCTCAGTTTCCTCATTTGTAAGATAATAGAGCTCAACTGGCAAGTGTCTGCAGTCCCATTCAGCTAGAATCTTATCTACAACTTGTTATTATTCTACTATGCATTTCAGAATTACATTTTAAAAGCAAGCAGAAGTTCTGGTTTCTCCCCAGAGCAGCAAAAACCAGACTCTGTTTTTATTTGGTTTTGTTTTATTTTGTGTGCCTAAAGCCTAACAGAGTATGTTTTGGGACTAGAAAAACAATGGGTAATTCAATTTTACCCTTAGTCTCTCATAAACAATTGGTACAACTTTGTAACTAGCCTAGTAAATAACAACTCTCTGGGGCTTTTTTTCACAGCAAATAATATTATACCTATCACTTATGGAAGATAATAAAAGATGGGATATTTGCATAAATCTTAAGGGCATGAATCATCATCCAAAATGTTTTATTGCTTCCCAGTTTTCCATAATGTCATATTCACTGGAAATACTATTTCAAGTGAATGTTCAGTATCTTCCTGGAAATTATTTAAGATGAAATACTAAGGGAAACAAACTTTTAAATTGTGGGTTTTGGGTTTGTTGTATTTTGTTTTGTGTTGGTTGGTTAAGGAGCTCAAGTGGAAGAAAATCCCATATAAGGCATTTGCTGTTTGAAAGCTCTAAGGTATTAGTCTAAAACTGATAAATAGACATCAGAATTCATTACATCCAACAAATTTATATTTGCTGTTTTATTGTGTAATATTCTCAATGTAACTACATTTAAAGTAGGTTTAACATGCTCTAATAATATTGTACACAAGAAATCTAATGATGTATTTAAACAAGTGCCCTCAGCACTGGCCAGTATGAAGATATTGGTACTCTTATGAAACCTTCTTCTTTCTTATTTGTTATTTCTTATTGGAAGCGATGGGCCACTAGCCTCTTTCTAGGAAAGTTACTGTGTTTACTTAAATTTCACAATTTAAACAACCAAAATGTGGTGATTCTTCCCCCCACCTCTCTCTGGCAGGACCCAGCACTGGTCTCATTGGTATTACCATCTGTGGAAGGAAGTGAAGGAGAGAGGGGAGGAAAAGGTAGGAGCAGGTGGATGATCAGTGCTCATGAAATCACTGAACATGTCCCCCAGAGAAACTTTTCATCATGAATTAGTTGATACTGCTGTGATATTTAAATCTTCTTCCTATTCATTGCATGTGATCTTCATATCAGGGTCTAGTCATGCACTCAACGAATAGTTATTGAATGTCTATTTTGTGTCAAGTTCTGTGCCAAGCTCTGGAGATACAATGGTGGGTAAGCTGGGTAGAGACCTATTCTATAGGTCTCATGTTCTAGGTACAAAGATATATTAATCCTAGAGTCAAACAATTGCATTTAAAATTGTATTAATATGCTAAGAACAATGTTTTGACCAAGACAACCACTAAAGAAAGAATATATCAATTTATATCACTAATAGAACATACTTTATAAAAATCAGGTCTTATGCAGTTATTCATGTGACTTCACTGAGTTTTTCTCTAATTATTTAATTGCAAAGGGAATTTGGCTTAACTGGGAGAATTCAACAGCTTTAGAAGCAGGAAAGGAAAATAATGATTAGTCAAGTGACCTTTGCCCAAGATTTTAGATCCATTAAGTAGTGAAATGTGGCACATTCTAATTAACAACCTGTAATTGAAACTTCTAAGTGGTATGATGTATCATAGAATAGGAAATGTTAAATGTTGTCTGATACTTTATTGTAAATACAGGGAAATTAGAACCATATCTCATTTTCCTACTTACAAGCTTGTTTTATATGGGGTTTGTATCTGTAACCAAAGAGGCCTTTGTCTAAGTCCCTGTGGCTAGCTCTGGGAAAAGTGACGTATCATATTTGTTAGAACTACTTCTCTTTCTCTGCCTTGAGACAAAAAAGCAAGTGAACTGTTAATTGGACATGTGAAACTTGTAAGATATTGGTAGGGTTTCCTGTGTTCCCAGACAAAATCAATTATATTTATGTCACAGTCCAAGTTAAATAATTCCATATTTAAAAGCATAATCTTTTCATATTTAAAAACATAATCTGCAGCTAGGCAGAGTCTTTATTTTCAATCTGAGTTCATTCTTATTGTATTCTTAGCTTCCTAGAGATTTAAAGCCAAGTTCTGTGGATACAAATTCCCAACCTCTCCTCCAAAGCCATTAAGCTACACTTGCCATCCCTGGACTATCACTAAGTTCTATTGAGAAAGCAAGAGGAAAAGGTGTACAGTTGAGGAAAATTCTACAAAATCTTCCTAAGAAGCTCCATTCCAAGCACCCAGATCCTAAACAGTCAACTGGGAAGGACATCACCACATCTCCTGGGAACTCTGTCCTTTCCAAAGCTCATCTCAAAGTCATTACAAAAATCATTTTCTCACCACCCCAATAAGGTGTTGTCCTATCTTCTGAGGACTGTCACTCATTGGGTATATCATTTTTTTTTATTGGTACACAGTATCTGCTGCCTATGCTCTTTTTGAAAAATCATAATGTTTTTCATTTGCAGTGGTTGGTTTATTATAATTACTATTATTATTGGATGGTAGGAATCAGAGCTGCAATTAGGAGACTGTGACTTTACCCATGGAAACATGGAAACTTAGCAGCAGAATAATGGTTAGTATCAGGGAAATACATGGTCCCTTAAATAAGTTTCTGAATGTCTTGTGGAGGAGCACCTCTAGGCACAATTGCTGACAAGTGGGACAGGCAGATAGGAAGAGAATTTGTACCTAGTGCTGTGTGTCAGGATCTCAATGGGAAGCAGATGGCACTACTATATAAGGAAGATCAGAGAAGAGTTTATTTACAAATGAACTACTTTCAAGGTGTGAACAGGAAATTTTGAGTTAGAAACAGTAGAGTTATTATCACCAATCCTGGATTTGAAGAATCTGGAAAAAACTGAAAGGAGCTGTAAGACAAGAGTCAAATAGAGAAGGCTGCCTTGAGAAGAGCAATTATATTCATTTGCAGAAACATCCAGACCAAGGTAGCCAAGAGAGGAGTGCTCTGAACTTCTCTTGCTCTGATCTGTCGCTCAGACTCTCCAGTTGAGAGAAGTTTCCAAATCTTTGGAAACCAGTGGTGAAGGGACATACGTTGATGTATTTATTCCTTGTTGGCTAGACGGTTTGCCTAATGCAAAGAGTGGTGCAGAAAAGCCAAGGGAGAAGATGGGAGATACACAGTACATGGTGCCAGAGAGGGATCCTTCTTTTCACCAGGTAGGCCATCATTAAATTTGCAAACATGCTCAGTCACTGTCTCACTATACTTTAAACCCTCCTACCTCTGTGAAAATAAAACCACAACTTATGATAAAAATAACATAGAAAAAAACTTTTCAAAAATTATCAGGAGGTCATTAAAGGAAAAGAACTTATGCCTGAGAGCAGCTGCTGTGCTCAAGTGTGGATTTTTGGTTACCTTCTGACTGCAAGCTTCCAGAACAGATAGCCACAATGGGCCCAGAGACACTCCTGTTTTATGAATATTTTTACTAATAATTTATATTTTAAAACTTTGTCATTAGTTACATAGTCCCCATCACACTGCACCTATTCAGTTAAGTTTCCCCCAAACAGAATTTTTGCTTCCTTTTCACCATTGTTTGCTTAGTCTAGACTCCCAGTTTCCCTACCTTCACTAGAACACTGATTTGAAGTATCTGAATCCCTGTTGTCTGACTTGCAGTTTCTCTGACCTCAAATAAAGTGTTTTTATTTCCTTTTGCTCTTGCATATCTGAGTTTGGATGGATCAACATCTCTGGTCTTGACTCTGGCAATGGACATCTGAATTAAGAGGTCATCTATCCCCAACTAAAAGCAACTCTAGATTAAACTTCTCTCTTTGACTCTGTTTCTATAACCCATCCCTGAGAACCTTCCCTTAATCTCCCTAGATTAAATTACTTCTCCCTCCTATGTTTCCTTGCTATACACAACTGAGATACTCTTAAAGAAGAAAGAAAAAGTGGTATAGAACAAGGTCTCTGATGTTAAGATTGTGGGATTTTGAAATCTGTCTTTGTTTACCTCTTGGTTGTACTTTGGGCAAATTTCCTCATTTATAAAATGGAAATAATAATAGTATCTACCTCAGTTGACTGCAAACAGAATTTAAGAGGAAAATTCATGGAAAATCTTTAGTCTGTCCTGAAATAAGAACTTGATAAACATGAGCTTCTCTTACCACTACTACTGCTCTACCACAAGTACTACCACTTTTAGCACTTCTATTCCATTTCTTCTGTTCAATTCTATTGGTGAAGGCTTTGAGGGCAGGGTCATATTTTATGCATCTTTTAAATATCAGTTGCTGACTCCGGCTGCGGGCTCTCTTCACGGGGCGATCCAAGATGGCGGCCTAGAGGGAGACTGCACTTCCAGTCGCTCCACAACCCAGGAGTTAAGAAGGGGAGGCATTGAGAGACTCGGACTGAAGTGGAGCCACGGGTGAGTCTGCCCACTGGGTAAAGCTCGGCCCGGGTGGCAGGCCCAGATAGAGGTGGCTTATCGGAGCCGGGCAGGGCAGCTAGAGTCATCCACAGGCAGTCCTGCGCACTCCGGCGGTGGGCCCCGCCCACACAGCCAGCTTCTCCAGGTTCTCGGAACGGAACTGGCCCGCTAGTGAGAGCCTGTCTGAACAGAGCAGGCTCCAAGTCCCAGAGCCGCTGCAGTGCAGTGTACTCCTGCAAAGAACCAGCGGAGAGTCTCGATCTGCAATCAGCCTCAGGGATAAGGGCAGGGCAGCCGGAGACCTCTTCAGGCGGCTCTGCCCACTCCGGCTGCGGGCTCTCTTCACGGGGCGATCCAAGATGGCGGCCTAGAGGGAGACTGCACCCCCAGTCGCTCCAGAACCCAGGAGTTAAGAAGGGGAGGCACTGAGAGACTCGGACTGAAGTGGAGCCACGGGTGAGTCTGCCCACTGGGTAAAGCTCGGCCCGGGTGGCAGGCCCAGATAGAGGTGGCTTATCGGAGCCGGGCAGGGCAGCCAGAGTCATCCACAGGCAGTCCTGCGCACTCCGGCGGTGGGCCCCGCCCACACAGCCAGCTTCTCCAGGTTCTCGGAACGGAACTGGCCCTCTAGTGAGAGCCTGTCTGAACAGAGCAGGCTCCAAGTCCCAGAGCCGCTGCAGTGCAGTGTACTCCTGCAAAGAACCAGCGGAGTGCCTTGATCTGCAATCAGCCTCAGGGATAAGGGCAGGGCAGCCGGAGACCTCTTCAGGCGGCTCTGCCCACTCCGGCTGCGGGCTCTCTTCACGGGGCGATCCAAGATGGCGGCCTAGAGGGAGACTGCACTTCCAGTCGCTTCACAACCCAGGAGTTAAGAAGGGGAGGCATTGAGAGACTCGGACTGAAGTGGAGCCACGGGTGAGTCTGCCCACTGGGTAAAGCTCAGCCCGGGTGGCAGGCCCAGATAGAGGTGGCTTAGCAGAGCCGGGCAGGGCAGCTTGAGTCTTCCCAAGGTAGTCTTCCACACTCCGGCAGTGGGCTCTTCCCACACGGCCAGCTGCACGGTGCAGGACCACAGTGAGAGCATTTCCGCACAGAGCCAGTTCCAAAACGTGGAACCAGTAGGGGGCTAGGGGCAGTATTCTTCGAATGAGCTGCTTTATCAGATTCCTCCAAGACATCAGGCTACTGAAGGCTGGGAGGTGATACACTGGAAATCTACTGGGACACTATAAGCCAATAGTGGAAAACTGCAATATCTCAGGGTCCCACTGACAACTGACCATTATGAGAAAACAAGGGAAGAAAATGTCCCAAACAAACCTAGATACTACATCAATAAAACCCAATGACAGCACAGCAGAAGAAATGTCAGAAAGGGAGTTCAGAATGTACGTAATTAAAACGATCAGGGAAGCTAATGAGGAGATGAAAGAGCAAATGCAGGCATTGAAGGAGGAGATGAAAGAGGAAATGCAGGCATTAAATGATCGCACCAATCAACAGTTAAAAGACCAAATACGGGAAGCAAGAGATCATTTCAATAAAGAGTTAGAGATACTGAAAAAAAACCAAACTGAAATCCTTGAAATGAAGGAAACAATAAACCAAGTTAAAAACTCCATAGAAAGCATAACCAATAGGATAGAACACCTGGAAGACAGAACCTCAGACATTGAAGACAAAATATTTAACCTTGAAAACAAAGTTGAACAAACAGAGAAGATGGTGAGAAATCATGAACAGAATCTCCAAGAACTATGGGATATCATGAAAAGGCCAAATTTGAGAATTATTGGGATTGAGGAAGGCTTAGAGAAACAAACCAAAGGAATGAACAATCTATTCAATGAAATAATAACAGAAAATTTCCCAAATCTGAAGAACGAAATGGAAAACCAAGTACAAGAGGCTTATAGAACTCCAAACATACAAAATTACAACAGACCCACACCAAGGCACATTATTATGAAAATACCTAACATACAAAATAAAGACAGAATTTTAAAGGCCGTGAGAGAAAAGAATCAAATTACATTCAGAGGGAAACCAATAAGAATATCAGCAGATTTTTCAATCCAGACCCTAAAAGCTAGAAGGGCCTGGAACAACATATACCAAGCCCTGAAAGAAAATGGATGCCAACCAAGAATCTTATACCCAGCAAAACTTACCTTCAAATTTGACGATGAAATAAGATCCTTCCATGATAAACAAAAGCTAAAGGAATTTACAAAAAGAAAGCCAGCATTACAGAACATTCTCAGCAAAATATTCCATGAGGAAGAGATGAAAAACAACGATGCAAATCAGCAACAGGAGGCGCTAGCCTAAAGGAATAGCCAAATAAAGGAGAAACCAAATCATGTCAAAAACAAATATGAGTCAATTGACTGGGAATACAAATCATATCACAATAATAACCCTGAATGTTAATGGCCTGAATTCATCAATCAAAAGACACAGACTGGCAGATTGGATTAAAAAGAAAAATCCAACAATATGCTGCCTGCAAGAGACTCATCTCATAGAAAGAGACACCCATAGACTAAAGGTGAAAGGATGGGGACAAACATACCATGCACACGGACACAGCAAAAAAGCTGGAGTATCCATCCTCATCTCAGATAATGTGGACTTCAAACCAAAACTAGTCAGAAGGGATAAAGAAGGACATTACATGCTGCTTAAGGGAAGCATAAATCAGCAAGACATAACAATCATAAATATCTATGCCCCGAACATTGGCTCATCCACGTACGGCAAACAAATCCTTCTCAATTCCAGAAATCAAATAGACCACAACACAATAATACTAGGCGATTTTAACACACCTCTCTCACCACTGGATAGATCGTCCAAACAAAAATTGAATAAAGAAACTATAGATCTCAACAACACAATCAGCAATTTAGACTTAACGGACATATATAGAATATACCATCCAACAAAGAATGAATACACTTTCTTCTCAGCAGCACATGGATCCTTCTCTAAAATAGACCATATTTTATGCCACAAAGCTACTGTTAGTAAATACAAGAAGATAGAGATACTACCTTGTACTCTATCAGATCATAATGGATTGAAACTAGAAATAAATGACAGAATAAAAAACAGAAACTTCTCCAATACCTGGAGACTAAATAATACACTATTATATGATGAATGGATAACAGAAGACATCAGGAGGGAAATAAAAAAATTCTTAGAAGTAAACGAGAACAAAGACACATCATATCAAAATCTCTGGGACACTATGAAAGCAGTACTTAGAGGAAGATTTATTTCATGGGGTGCATTCAAAAAAAGAAGTAGAAATCAACAAATAAACGACTTAACACTACAGCTCAAAGCACTAGAAAAAGAAGAGCAGACCAATACCAAAAGTAGTAGAAGACAGGAAATAGTTAAAATCAGAGCCGAAATCAACGAAATCGAAACAAAAGAAACAATCAGAAAAATTAATAAAATAAATAGTTGGTTCTTTGAAAAAATAAATAAAATTGATAAACCCTTAGCCACACTAACAAAGAGAAAGAGGGAGAAAACTCAAATTACTAAAATTCGGAATGAACAAGGAAACATCACAACAGACACGAGTGAAATACAAAACATAATTAGAAGCTATTTCGAAAATCTATACTCCAACAAAACAGAAAACCTTGAAGACATCAACAAATTTCTAGAGACATATGAACTACCTAAACTGAACGAGGAGGACATACACAACTTAAATAAACCAATTTCAAGCAATGAAATAGAAGAGGTCATCAAAAGCCTACCAACAAAGAAAAGTCCAGGACCAGATGGGTTCTCAGCCGAGTTCTACAAAACCTTTAAAGAAGAGCTCATTCCAATACTCCTCAAACTATTCCATGAAATAGAAGAGGAGGGAACCCTACCAAACTCGTTCTATGAAGCCAATATCACCCTGATACCTAAACCAGACAGAGACACATCAAGGAAAGAAAATTTCAGACCAATATCCTTAATGAACATCGATGCAAAAATTCTCAACAAAATTTTAGCAAATCGCATACAAATATATATTAAAAAGATAGTGCACCACGATCAAGTGGGTTTTATCCCAGGGATGCAAGGTTGGTTCAACATTCGGAAATCAATAAATGTCATTCACCATATCAACAGACTTAAAGTTAAGAATCACATGATTATTTCAATAGATGCAGAAAAAGCATTTGATAAAATACAGCATCCCTTCATGCTCAAAACACTAGAAAAAATTGGGGTAATGGGAACATTCCTAAACATTATAAAGGCCATCTACGCTAAGCCCATGGCTAATATCATTCTAAATGGTGAAAAACTGAAAGCGTTCCCCCTAAAAACTGGAACAAGGCAGGGATGCCCTCTTTCACCGCTTCTATTCAACATCGTCCTTGAGACTCTAGCCAGAGCAATCAGACAAACCAAAGAAATTAAAGGAATACGAATAGGAAAAGAAGAACTCAAACTATCCCTGTTCGCTGATGACATGATTATATATTTAGAAGAACCTGGAAAGTCCACCAGAAAACTTTTAGAACTCATAAGTGAATTCAGTAAAGTAGCAGGATACAAGATCAATGCTCATAAATCCAATGCATTTTTATACATAAGTGATGAATCTTCAGAAAGAGAAATTAGGAAAACTACCCCATTCACAATAGCATCGAAAAAAATAAAATACTTGGGAATCAATCTCACAAAAGAGGTGAAAGACCTCTACAATGAGAACTACAGAACACTAAAGAAAGAAATTCAAGAAAACCTTAGAAGATGGAAAGATCTCCCATGTTCCTGGATAGGCAGAATTAATATCGTCAAAATGGCTATACTACCTAAAGTTCTATACAGATTCAATGCAATTCCAATTAAAATCCCAATGATGTACCTCGCAGAAATAGAGCAAGCAATTATGAAATTCATCTGGAAGAATAAAAAACCTAGAATAGCTAAAGCAATCCTCAGTAGCAACAGCGAAGCAGGGGGTATTGCAATACCAGATCTTCAACTCTACTACAAAGCAATAGTAACAAAAACGGCATGGTATTGGTACCAAAATAGACAGGTAGATCAATGGTACAGAATAGAGGACATGGACACAAACCCAAATAAATACAATTTTCTCATACTAGACAAAGGTTCCAACAATATGCAATGGAGAAAAGATAGCCTCTTCAACAAATGGTGCTGGGAAAACTGGAAAACTATATGCAATAGAATGAAACTAAACCCCTATCTCTCACCCTACACAAAACTCAACTCAAAATGGATCAAGGACCTCGGAATCAGACCAGAGACCCTGCATCTTATAGAAGAAAAAGTAGGTCCAAATCTTCAACTTGTTGGCTCAGGATCAGATTTCCTTAACAGGACTCCCATAGCACAAGAAATAAAAGCAAGAATAAACAACTGGGATAGATTCAAACTAAAAAGCTTTCTCTCAGCAAAGGAAACTATCAGAAATGTGAAGAGAGAGCCTACAGAGTGGGAGAATATCTTTGCCAACCATACCTCAGATAGAGCACTAATTTCCAGAATCTATAAAGAACTCAAAAAACTCTACACGAAGAATACAAATAATCCAATCAACAAATGGGCTAAGGAAATGAACAGACACTTCACAGAAGAAGATGTACAAGTAATCACCAGATATATGAAAAAATGTTCAACATCCCTAGTAATAAGGGAAATGCAAATCAAAACTACCCTAAGATTTCATCTCACCCCAATTAGAATGGCGATTATCAAGAATACAAGCAACAATAGGTGTTGGCGAGGATGTGGTGAAAAAGGAACACTCATACATTGCTGGTGGGGTTGCAAATTAGTGCAGCCACTCTGGAAAGCAGTGTGGAGATTCCTCAGAAAGCTTGGAATGGAAACACCATTTGACCCAGCTATCCCACTCCTTGGCCTATACCCAAAGGACTTAAAATCAGCATACTACAGAGATACAGCCACATCAATGTTCATTGCTGCTCAATTCACCATAGCCAGATTGTGGAACCAACCTAGATGCCCTTCAGTTGATGAATGGATAAAGAAACTGTGGCATATTTATACAATGGAATATTACTCCGCAATGAAGAATGATAAAATTATGGCATTTGTAGGCAAATGGTCGAAATTGGAGAATATCATGCTAAGTGAGATAAGCCAATCTCAAAAAACTAAAGGACGAATGATCTCGCTGATAAGCGGATGAGGACATATAATGGGGGGTGGGACGGGCTAGCATTAGGTTTAGGGTTAGGTTTAGAGTTAGGCTATGGAGAGCAGTAAGAATGAAGGAAAGAAGGACTGTGCAGAGGGTAAAGAGGGGTGGGAGGGGTGGGAGGGGTGGGGGGGAGGGGAAAAAATATAATAAACATCATTATCCTATGTAAACGTAAAAAAAAAATAAATAAAAAAAAAAATATCAGTTGCTACCTCTTCTTTCTCCTCCTTTATTTGGTCTCTTCTCTGAGAATATTTTAGTCTGGGGGAGTCAATTACATACTATGCATTCTTAAATGCACATTCAAGTGCCATGAAAATTTATAATCTGACCTGTTTTCATATCCCTGGTTCTCTACTAGCTGTTCATGAGCTGAAATTATCACTTGAGGATGATGATAGCACTGGGAGCAGAGGTTTTTTGAACCCTTGATTGCACATTCCAATCACCTGGGGAGCTTTTTAAACACCAATTGCAATTGCAGAAACTCACTTTGAAAGCTTCTGAGCTAATCTCAATGTGTGGACAAGGTTGAGGAAGAGGGAAGGAATATCTTATACTGGAAAGAGGTCATGTGTACATGTCTGTAAAAGAATGGAAGTTACAGATGATGTGACCATTTGTAGTCCCCACTCCTAGTGCCAAATGTGGTGGGCCATACTCTCTCATAGCATGCCACTGTGTGGACACATTTTACGTCCTTTGACAGCCATGTCTCCCATGTCCTTATGGTTTTATTTATTATTCCTTATGTTGATTACCCATTTTGTGCTTCTTTTTAGAAACATCTCAAATATCAAAACTGGTTTCACTCATTTTTCAGGTGCAAAATTCTGCATAGAATTCTGCCAAGAAAGTAGAGCAGAGCTCTCCAGTCCTTAAGTGTGGGCTGCCCAAAGAATGTAGTATAGAAAGGAGGCAAAGATGAATAACTTCATGGTGGATAAATCTAACAGACTTCACCGCAGTCAGATGATCGAGATTAACTTCATCACTGATAAGTTATGTTGCTAGCCCTTGATATGCTATGGTGAGAATATCTATACATTCTAATATATATATTCTAATAATAAGAAAAAGCCTCAGACAAATCAAAACTGAGGGGTTTCTTCTAAATACACTACCAGCACTCTTCAAGACAGAGTCTCCAAAAACAAGGAAAGACAGAAAAGTGTCACAGCCAATAAGGAGGAGCCTAAAGAGATACTGAGATGAAATGTGATGTGATATTCAGGATGAGATCCTAGAATAACAGAAGAACTTTAGGCAAAACCTAAGAACAACTGAATCAAGCATAGGCTTTAATTAATAATAATATGTCAACTTGAGGTCATTAATTATGTTAAATGTTATATGAAAGATGTTAACACTAGTGGAAACTAGACAGTGGGAGGTGTATTTGTGTATGGAAATTCCCTGTATGGTATTTCAGTAAATCCGAAACTATTTTAAAATAAGAGTTGGTTTAAAAAATCTGATACTCTTCTGAAAGTCTTGGAAATAATAAAATTTATTATTTTAGTTGTAACCTATTGCTGTTAAACTAGGGATTCTCAAGCTTGAGCATTTATTACAATCACCTCCAGTCTTGTTAACCAGATTGCTCCACCCCCACCCCAGAGGTCCTGATTCTGTAGGCCTGGGGTGAGGCTTGAGGATTTGCATTTCTAACAAGTTCCTAGTTGAAGATGATGTGCTGGTTCACAGACCAAACCCACTGCTGCATACAGTAAGCCTTGGAATCCAAATGCAAACCTTCACTTGTCCATTCCCACCAGCAAAAAAGATAAACTGACTTTATTTGAATGTATTTCCCCCTATGGCAGATAAGAGTTATGCCATAATGGCTGATATATAATAACTTTATTATAATGCTAGTTACTTTTTGAATTTTATTGCCCTATGTAGATTTTTCACAGTCAGTAAATGCTATTGGTAATATCTAGTTTGGTTTTGGGAAAAGCTCTTTACAAGAGATAAGTTGGAACTTCCAAATGAAGTGGAGTTTTACCTGTAAATCTGCAAGGATGTAGTGAAAATCCTAGAGTGAATTTAGAATTTGCCTTTCACCTGAAGAATGCATGCCCCCAAGCTAAAAAGATGAGAGGAAGTCCATGTTTGGATGCTATTGCCTGCGGTTTTTGTCTGTCATGACAAATTGAGAAAGAAAAGTGTGGGAGGGCTTATCAGTTTGACAAATGTCAGAGGGTTCACAGCAGAGATCTGGATTTGTCTTGTTAGTGATCATGCTGTGAGGGGGTCAGGTGAGTACCCTTGAGAGAGGAGCCTGGGAGCACAAAGCCATGGATATCCTGATTTGAAGCATCTTCCAGAACTACTTGAAGACTTAACTGGGAACAGCAACAACAATATCACTTCTTTAAGTGGATGGTCCAGCTGCAGAAAGATGGTTTAAAAAGGAAATGTGTCTGGTTGAATTTAAAAACAAACAAAAAAAAAAAAACAAAAAAACCTGGGTTTGTGGCATTTCAAAATAAGGTGGGTTTAGAGAAGATAGATCATTGCAAACCTTTGACAGATTAAGTTCTTTTGTGTGCATGGTGTTATTCTGTTTTAGATCTTTACTAAAATGTTTTGAAATTTAGTGACTTTAGTAATTACAAGGTAGAACCTAGTGTTTCACTCTTTGGTATTACACTAATACAGAACTTGTATAAAATCATGTAAAAAGTTTGATCCCACAAGGCAGGTGCTAATCCTTGCTCTCATAACCCAGGGTAATAGAGGGTTCCCATCCCATGTTTGATTTGGGGTTGGTTGTCAGTTTCTTCCATAATGATCTGTATTCAAATGCTATGTTACTTTGGACTCCAGCCTTCTGTAATTGCTCATGCCAGTAGACCCTGAGGACCCTGGTCTCTCCTGCAGCAGGATGTACGGTTTTCTCCTCTAGGACTGCAGCGATTGCTTCTCCAAGAGCAGCAGCTCAGGTGTAAGGAGCGAGCAGCTTGCACTGTGGGGGTGGAACCGCTCAGCTCATTCACCTATAAGATAAAGGGAGATGCTGGGAAGGAATGAAATAGCAATAGGAAAAAATAGCACCTGTCGGCAGAGGGACTGACAGCTAGGATTGTCAAAAGTCCTCCCCCAGCCCTTCATACTCAAGCTTATTTAATAATAATAATCCAGAAAGCAATGGAGAAGTATGACCCATCTTTCAGGAGAGTTTCTCTTTCGTACTGTGTACTTTTTGTCTTTTCCTGAGCTTCCAGGATTCGACTCTCCCTCTTTCTATTCCTCTGGTCCCTCTCTGCTCTGTTTTACTTCTTTTCCTCTTTGGTGTCATATCCCTAAGCCTGGAGAATAGAAGGATAAGATAATGGTATGAATTTAGTAACTTATTTGCTTCTCTTGTGCATTGTTGCTGTGATTTATGATTCAGATTTAATTTTTGTTTTGTGTCTATATTTGGTTCTTTTTGTTTTCCATGATTCTTTTTATTTCATGCACAGTTATACTTGTCAACTAGCCTTATTTATGCTTTCTGATTCTCCAGACGTTTTTTCTCTATAATACTAGTTAATATAAGTGTACCAGTATACTGCTGTCCAGGGTCTCTGGCTAAGCTCTCTTCCCCTACTCCCACCTCTTCTTTTTTTAAAAATTCTCATGCTACTCTACTTTTTATAATAGCATAGAATTATTGACTCTACTCATTTTTTAAGGTAGTGCTAAGTTGCCCTGGAAGTAGGATGTGGCATGGGTGAATGTCATCTTTCAGGAATGGGATGAAAACAGGAAAGTGGGGAGGTCTATGAAGTGACCAATAAAGAAAAGAGAAGCTTCTTAATATTAAGGGAAAACTTGGATGTAAGAGCCAGAAAAAGAGGTATCTAAGCCTACCTTTTCCATTTACTAATCACATAATCTTAATATTTCCTAACCTTTTAGAAACTTTATGGACGTGCATCTGATAAATGGAAAAGACGCTTGTTCTGGTATCCTCCCACAGTTGCTATGCCGATCAAATGGAACTTTGCATGTGAAAACGATTCATGAATTACAACTGCTTTTATCAGCAAAAGTTGTACAGATGCAAACTTTATTCTCCTTTCATGAAGCGCTGACTAGCTCACAGTTGGTTATGTCCTGAGTGTTCTGACCATTTTTCATGATGTGAGTTTCCTCCCTGGGTGCCAGGATGCCCTGCTGGGTCTCTGTGGTTGAAACCCTGTTAAGTCTTCCCAGTCTCCAGGAGGAAAATTCCAAGGTGCTGAGCAGAGTTCTGAGAGAACAGGCTTTCAGGCCAGGTGCACTTGGTCTTGAATTCCAACTTGCTATTACTGTGTACTCTTGGTCAAATTTCTCAACTTCTCAAGGTTGGAGTTCTCACCTGGAAAACTGGGACAATTGTTCCTGTAGGGTTCTTGAGAGACATTGTCTCCAACTCCTCATAAGTGTTTCATTCATAGTGGTAACACTGAACAAATAACAGTGTTATATACGTGGCAACAACAAGGAAATTGCGAGATGTGAGACCAGGAATAAGATCAGACCCAGGCAGGAAGAGTTGCTTGCTACACACATTGATTAGTTAATCATAAAATGTATTGAGAGCATCAATTTCAACTTCAGATTCCTTACTCTCCTGGGCTGGCTGTCTGGTATGGTTCGCTGTCACTCCTGGAGATGGGCATTCCTGACCCTTCAGCCTGTGGTACCCCTCTGAAGACAGTGGGAAGACACAACACATGGTGCCATGATGTGGTGTTGAGTGGTTCTGAGATTCTGAACAGAGATTTTCAGTGTCTTTCATGCAGAGGCAACTCTGAAATCTTGGCTAATGCCTACAGCTGTCGTTACCATAGAGAACTCTAACTCCACTATAACAGGGGAGTCAAGATGTGCATTGTTACTCAGTGAAACAAAGAAATGATTTAAGGTGACAAATGTAGAAGAACTGTGCTCTTATCAATGTAGACCAAAGGCCACGTGACAGCAATCCTCTTAAGGAGAGAGACTGACAGTGCCAAATAATCCTCTTTGTCAAGTCTTGCCCTGTCAGTTTTAGGCAAATTAGCAAGTTCAAATAGATAGCAACTATACCTGTCTTTCAAGTTGTGGTGCTTCTCAGGCTCAGTGTGATACTTTTGACTACTTGTCTATGCCTGAAATCCATGTCCATTCCTCCCGAGGATCATTAAAAGGAAATGGAAGTAAACTCACTGGTGCCTGCCAATCTTTCCCATCAAATGCTATGTTTGACTGGCATGTGACACTCTGCTTCACAGCATGTGGGAAGCTCAGAACTAGCCTCAGATCCTTATAGAAAATGTGAAGAGCACCAATCATTTTTAAAAGAAGTCATTTTTCTAAATAAGAGGGTCTGCTAGTCATTCACTCTTCTCAATTTCCTTATGTTTCTGGAATCCTTGGCATTAGATACTTTCAGAAATTTTTGAGTTAATGTTGGGGAAATAGCATCCTGGGTTTTCTCTGCCTGGATGCCTGCATCTTGAACTGCAGAAAGAAAACAGAGAATTAAACTTCTTTATGGCAACCTTGGCTTTTATCATGGGTAACTTGATGGCTCAGACACATTCTTTCGTTTATTCATTATCTCCTTATTTCCCCTTTGGGTCCTAGCCAATGCTTGATTGCTTGTCTCATGAATACAGGGCTTAGATTTCTGTGCTGATGAGACTAAAGTGAATTGTGCAATGAGAGCTATGACTAGAAGCAAGAAGAAACCCTTCTTTCTGGAATTTATGATGGCAAAGTTTCGTCAGTATACAAAAGCATTGCTACTCTGGGTGTTTCCATCCTGGCTGACCCTGTGATGACTGTTCCAAGATGGCTCCATTTCCTTCTGCCCTCCACCTGCGTTTCTTAGCAAATAACCTATTTTCCTACTTTACTGAAAAGGCAAAGCCTTTAATTTCTCGTCCTTTTCAAATAACATTGTAATATACTCGTTCTTCCCTCTGATTCTCCAAGGGTTAACAAGTACTGGCCCATGAATGGAATCTGGCCTTTTGGTAAATAAGGTTTAATTGGAATACCACTTGTTTTCTTTCATTTACGGATTACTTACATCTGTTTTCACAACACAATGTAGACTTGAATAGTTAGGACACAAAACATGGGACCTCTAAATCCTGAAATATTTATCATATGGGCCCTGACAGAAATGTGACAACCCCTACTCTAAAGAAAGCACTAATCTTCCTCACAGGAACACCCCCATCCAGTCCAAGGACCACTTGTTCCTGATGCCTGAATTATTGCCTCCACCAGTTCCTGCTCTTCCTTCTATCTCTGATATTTCTTCACTAGTCATCCTTCTTTCAGGGCTCAACTTAGGTTGCTTTAATTTATAAACATTGCTGGGGGAACAGTGCCTTCGGAATAAAGAATAATGGCAGCATGTCTCTGAGGGCCTGTACTCTGCGAGTTCTCCAATTCAGATACTTAATCCTAACACTGAGGTGTCCAGGATGTTCCCACCCTCAAGCTAAATGACAGAATCCTCTAACACCTCCAGGTTCTTGCTTATGCCATTTGCCTGAAATGGCCTGTTCCCATTCTTGTATTTGCTATCATAACCCTGTCTGTTCTTCAAAATTGAACTGACGTAACACCTTTTTTCACTCAATCTTTTCTCATTTCCCTATACCTAATCTCTCTTTTCAAATACAGCAAGCTCCAAACATTTTGTCAGTACCTCTTACGATATTTGCACAGTCTACTTCATGTGTCCATTACCTATTTTCTGCTTCTTCTCCTCACTGTGGCAATGGCAGAATATTTGCCCCTTCTTTTCTATCTTTGATGTCTTTACAATAGACAGTGCCATAGATTCTACCTAGATACTATGATTTGGATAGGGTTTGCCCCCAAAGATTCATGTGCCAGAAGCTTGGTCCCCAGAACGGTGGTGTTCAGGTGAGAAACCTTTAAGAAATGAGGTCCAGAGGAAGGGATTTGATCATGGGTGATCCACTTTCATGAATGGTTTAATGCTGTCTCTGTAGAGTGGATCAGATCTTGTGGGACTCGGTTTGTTCTTATGAAAGGAGGTTATTCTAAAAGAGCACACCTGGCCTCTCTCTGGTCTCTTGTTCCCTATCTTGTCATGGGAGAGCTGTCTCTTGCACAGGATCCTGCCATGGAATGCCAATTGCCATGTCATTCTGTAACCAGAGGCCCTAACTAAATACCAAGCAGATGAGGCTGCTCAATCTGGAAATTAAAGCTCCAGAACTATGAGCTGAATAGAACTGTTTTAATTTTACATTACCCAATTCAGGTGTTCTGTTGTAGAAGCCCAAAATTGACCAACAATACTATATTCTGTTGAATTGACTTGAATTTCCCTTACCAAGAACATGAAACCTTTTTGAATAACTTGAAGTTTCCAAAGCCATTTTACCTGAAATAATATGTATGTAAACCTGAGGAATAAATGCCTCAGGTTTTGTCTTCTGAATATTGTGTCAGCTTTCATAAATTTAAATCTCTATTTGTAGCATTTTAAGAAATATGTTAGCCTTGCTTGATTTTCTTTAAGTCAATCCTGTTCTCCCATAAATCTGTTTCTTACATGGAAATGCCAAGGTGATTATATACAACTGAACATTTTTTTTACAACTGAAGAGCTTTAAGACAGAATTTGCATGATAATGTCTACGGAATTTCATTTATCCTTCCTGGTGATACCATCGGTTTGAATTCTGAATTGGTAATGAACACTGCCTCTTCAAGGGAATTAGTTGGAGAAAATATCAATGTATGTCAGAGTTCCTTTTTTATGATTTCAGAAAGATAGTTATAAACGCTCTTTAGAGGTTATCTGTAAAGGCATGTTTTGTGAGAAATTTAGCTCATCAGTTTAAATCTTTTTGTAGGTCTGCTGTTGGGTTGTTAAGTGACTTAATTCTTAAAGGTTAAGCGTTAGCTTAACAAGTGGCAGTCTGCTCAGGAGTAGATGCTTCAGTCCATATGTTATAGAGCTCGGGCCTTCCGGGATACTGAAGCAGCATGAAGACCACTCCTTCAAACCCTGATTCTTGCAATCAAGTCAGAAAGATTTCAGACGCGTTGCTCAGAGTAACAGGAATGAGTTTATTGAAGGGATAGGAAAAGGGGACACTCCCAAAGGAGAGAGTGGGTCCTCTCAGAGAGAAGAGAGACAGTGTGCTTCTCCTGCACTCAAGTTTTATTGGAGATCTCAGGAGAAGTTTCTAGAGAGTTCTGCCAGGTCCACCTCTTAACTTTTCACTGACAGCAGGATGACATTAAACTTTCAAGACCCCACTGCCATGACAACTCTAGGTCACCTTGATCCATGCTGACCAGTTCTCATTGGATTCTTAACTATACATCTTAAAGATTTTATGGTATAGAGGAATTATCCTTATCTTCCTGAGTTTCAGGATCTGGTCTATGTAAAGGGTCACAAAAGTCTCCCCCTTCAGGGTAACCTGGGTTCCTCCCATCGACATTATTTCAGGCCTGCATTTCTCCTGCAGATAACAGGTAGTTTGCTGAGGAATGTGACATAGCCTGTCCACCTAGGCCGGGCATAGCTGCAGGTAAATTGCTTCTCGGAAAAGAAAGCATGTGGGACTCAGCACAGTGTGCCCATTTTATAGAATTATTCTCTTAACCATGTGTTCCCACCATTCACATCTGTCTGTTCCCTAACACATAGAGATCAGCATGCTCCTGTTTCATAACCCTGACCAGTTGTCTGGAAATGTGGGCAGTCAAGAGAAAGGAAAAGTGGTCAGTGGTATGGCTGGGTCTCTGTCAGTTATTATTTTGGCTGGGAGGACTCCACTCGGGACATATTTGTCACTATGAACATTATTAAAGAAGATGGAAAAAAGATCTGGTATCTTCAGAGCAATATTTGTCATGTTTTACCTTTGTGTTAGTTTGTCTTTTTTTTTTTTTTTTTCATTCTTGGACTTCCTAGTTTATAATCTAGAAGTATACAAGCATATAATATAAATATAGTTAAATCAGTCTGAATGATTTTAACGATTGGGGACACAGGGACCCAAAGTGACATTTTTTAAAATCTTAATATGAGTCTAATCAAAGAAACAGTGGCATAAGCACTACTTGGCATCAAATGATAGTTTTAAGCAAGAAGCAGCCCATAGAGATGAACTCTCCTTTGTAGTACGCTACGAGTGCCTTGATCCCAGGTCACAGAGCTGGTGACAACCCAGGACTTAAACAAATACCTCTCTCCCACAAATCAGTTTTCTTTCTATTCTGTGTGTAATTGTTCTCCTACTATTTGAGACTGTGTTTAAGGCATAACACTACCATGCATCCTTGGGCTCTTCCTTTAGATATCTGTTAATCACCATATCAAGACATCATTCTTCTTGGATATTTACTCAGCATCCTCAATCCAAAATAGCTGACATTTGCTGAGTGCTGACTGTGGGGCAGGAGGAACTGTTCTAAGGGACTTATGCATACTAAATAATGTAATCCTCATAAAAGTCAGTGCCAGAGGTTCTATTATTATCTTTCCCTCTGTTTTAAAACTAAGAGAAGATTTGGCAGATTCTGGCAATCTGACCTAGAGCACATGCCCTGAACAATATCCTGCTGCCTCTTACATTAACAACAGCATGTGCATCTGCCTCAATGAGAGCTGCACAGAACCTGGGTTGACCCCACCCGTTGTGAACTGCAGGCTCAGTCCTTGCCCTCTTTCAAGGGCCATTGGAAGTGTCTGTTTGAGCCTGTCACCTCCCCTCTTGCTCATGGAGCTCAGATTATCTCAAAGCACAGTAGCTAATGACCACCAGATTAGACCTGCCTCCCCTTCAAGAGGGAATCTCTCTGCCTGTTGATTCAAAGTGGCATGCACATGTAGTCAGATGTTCTCCAAAAACCTGTGCTGCTCAAAATTGTCAACAACATAGTAGGATATTCTCCATTCAACATCAGTGGCCTTTGTGTGAGAGCTCCATTGTAAGCAGTGCAAACCTGTAACAAATTTCAAGAGTCTGGAGAATGCCTCTCTACTCTATCAGTACCTGTCTTAAATGCTCAGAAGAATTTACCTGACTTAACAATGATTTCTGTCCACATTGCATGGACTGTCCCAATGAATGAATGTTCTGAGCATTTAAGATACTTTGAATTCATCCTAAGAGTTCTGCAGTCACCTAATTTGGTGCCCTGCTTGACTTGTAGGAAGATGCCTTTGGTTGTTTTTTACCTGTGATGTGGTCAGTGGGGCAGACCTCGGGCCAGGGGAGCAGATGGCTGTGTAGATGTGTGTTCACAAGGTCATCAGAGCCTTCACAAATGCAGGTGATCTGCAGGGTGGGAGGAACAGCCGAAGTGCCAATGGCTGAGGCAGGCAATGCTTCCAATGGCTGCCATAGCACTGAAGGCCCCTGCCACTGAGGGAGAGGCCGCTAGCCTTGTATTACACTGGGGCAGAAGTCACTGAGCTGGGGAGATGTGATATAGTGCCTCATAGCTTAGCATCACAGAGTCGGGATTTTCACAGAGGTTGATGAAATACTTTAATTTTCCCCAAATCACATCTGTTTATTAATTCCTAAATCAAACGTAAATTTGTGTGCTTCGTTTCTAGACTGAAAATGTATGTCTTGAGACCAATTCAAGTAAATTATTCCATACCATCCTCATTCCTGGAAAAAAAAAAATCTCATTTAAATGAATATTTTGCCTCCATTCTATGTGGTGTTGAACCTGGTGGCTGCCATTCTCACCAACCCTTGATAGATATTACCACTCAATCAATAGACTATTCTTAAATGATTTCTCTTCTGGCCTCATCCCACAAGTCCAAAATTTCTCCATCATAGGAAAATTCAACAACTAATGCCATTGTGAAGAGAATGCAGGGCTACAGAAAGATGAACTATCAGAACTGGAACCATTTCAGAGATCCCCTTCTGACATTAAAGCTTGTGAGGTTCTTCAAGAAATGGTTTAGTGGTCAGTAGAAATAGCCCTCCTGGGGAGAAGCAAACAACTGTGCTCCTGGTGCAATTAACAGTACTTCTCAAGGGTATTAACAGATAAATTCTACTTACACACGCATGTTTGCAAGGGTGGTGGGACAGAGAGACACACACAGAAGTGGGGGCAGAATAGGAAAACTTCTTGGAAGTTAGAATGATACATCCCTTTTTTGGGAAAAAACATATTTTTGGATTGTTTTTAAAATGACTTCAGATGGAGGCTGAATGCTTTGGATCTGTAGGATGAGCTGGTTCTCAGATGAAGAGACCCAGCTGAGCTGCACTGCTTGTGAAGGACTAGACTGCAAGGTCTAATGAAAGGACCAGCTCCTGTAAAAGGGAGGCCCTGGTGGGGAAGGGACAGAGGGGAAAGTCCCAGGAAAGTGCAGAGGAAACCTGTTAGAGAGAGAGTCTGAAGGGAATTTTATCAGTGGCTTTTTGTAAGGGAAAAATTTCAACTACACATGAGAGGCGAAAAACTATAAAATCATCGCCTGTCTTCAAAAATTATCAACATATCGCCAATCTGACCTCCAAGATACTTTCACACTGTCCCCTTCATTTTTGATGCAAATCTCAACCCATCCCATGTCAACCATATATGTTTCAGTATATATTGCTAATATGACTTAAAAAAAAAAACTGCATTATCAACAGCACCAAAATAAAAAACCCAACAATTTCTTAGTAGCAACAGATATCAATGTCCATATTCTCTTGTAAATATAAGAAAACATTTTATTTCATAGCATAAAGAGAAGGACATAAATCATAATTTAGAGTTTGATGAATTTTCACAAATGAATGTATCAGTATAGCTAGGACCCTGAAAAAGAGGCAGAGTGTCACATTATCCCAGAGATACCCCAAGATCCCATGGCTATTCCATCCAAAGGCATCTCTCTGGTTTTTTAATTGAATATAAATGGACTCATGTCATATGTACTCTGTTTGACTGAACATTAAGTTTGTAAGATCTAAATTTTTAAAATGCATTTGAAATAAGATTCGTGCCTTAGGCTTAGTTGATATACTTCTTAAATCTCTTTTCATTTATATCCCCCCCTTTTCTTTTCTTTTTACATTCACCATTTGTTTGTTGTAGAAACGCAGACATCTATCTTTTAGGATATGTCACACCCTGGATTTGACTGGTTCCTTTACTGGTATTGAACATATTTCTCTTTCTCTGTATTTCATGCAAACTGTGAGTTAGAACCAGAGGCTTGATCACAAGTAAGAAAGTTCAGAGAGGAGGATGCAAATAGATATCTAGGATACAGTGCACATAAAGAAAAAAAGATCGGCAGCACATATGACAATGCCAGAAGTGTCCTGTTAAAGCAAAGAGGTGGTGGCTCTGTCACCAGGAGTCTGCTTTTATATGATCGTATTTTGCAGTAGGGAAACACAAAAATCAAGAAAAAAAAATTGCATCTATAACAGTTTCCCTGACACGCCTTCCCTACCAGCCACGTTACCTGGCAGGAGAGAGCCCAGGCAGGCAAGGCTTCCTGTCCTGCCCATCAGACCATCTGGCTCTCTCACTTTCTAAGTGGGTCCCATTCAACTTCATTTGGTTTCTTGAGTGGTTATCTTGCAAGAAGACACAGCATTTTAATCCACTTGAGGGTCTATTTCCAGAACTCTATGTTGAATTAATCTGCCTTTGTGGAATGTCTGACTAATTTTCAGGGTCTCATGTCCTTGGGTGACCTAATAAAAGCTATTTTTAGAAACTTTACCATTGAGGACCAGACACTGAACCATGGATTCCACTGCAAAATGCTCTCAGGCCAGGAGTATTCCTCAAGAATGCCAACTAGCCTTCCTTTTTAAAGATCTCTCCCCTGCAAGAATGACCCGTGTTCTCTTCAGGAGCCATCTGATGAAAGATACTGTTTCCTGCCTGCCTACAAGGAGACATCACTAGAGCATCCAAATTAAACATTAGTATGACTTTCCTTAAACAAGAAACTTTGATTAAGAGTCCACAAATAAGAGGTCCTTACTTCTGGAAACTTGTGTGAATAGGATATGCTAGCTCTGAAAGTCAGTGGTGTTTGACCCATTTGGATGGTAGAATAAGTAAAGGGGAATTCATAATAATTTACCTTTGTTTTTACCATGTGTGTTTCTCATAGGGAATCATTGTTTTGTAATAAACCAGGCATTTTATAGGTGAAAGTCTTCAAGTACCATAGCTTAGGGAGTTGATGCTGTCTGTGGCAAGCATGAAAAGTTTATAAAATTGTGTCTACATGTATATTTTCCTGGAAAGAGGACCTAGAGATTTCCTCAGATTTTCAAAGAGGCCCATACTTAAAAAAAAAAAAATTAAGAACATAGAAATTGCAAATGTTCTCATCTCAGATTAATCATGTGTAAAATGTGGTATGGATAGTGAAAAGGTAGTGGCCCTGGTGGCCCTGGTGGTCCTGGATCATGTGGAGGAAATCAGTGTATCAAGAAGAATAGAATTACAGTTTGTTTGAAAGGTTTGACATAGAGGAATGAGCTTGCCTTGTAGAGCATTTTGTACTGGGATTGAGTAAGGGACCTCAGACTGACTTTTTAAAAACAGCAGAGTGTATCTTGACATATTATACGTATATGGAGTTTAACTTATTCTAATTAGGAATCCATTTTTGAAGTGTACATGATGTGGAGTTTCATTGGCCATGTATTCACATATGTACATGGAAAAGTTATGTCAAATTCATTCTACAGTCTTTCCTATTCCCATCCTCCATCCCTTCCCTTCATTCCCCTTTGTCTAATCCAACTTCCATTCCCTGCCCCTTATTGTGTGTTAGCATTCACATATTAGAGAATATTTGACTTTTGATTTTTTGGAATTGTCATATTTCTCTTAGCATGATAGTCTCCAGTTCCATCCATTTACTGGCAAATGCCATAATTTCATTCTTTTTTATGACTGAGTAGTATTCCATTGTGTATATATACCACATTTTCTTTATCCATTCACCTGTTGAAGGGCACCTAGGTTGGTTCTATAGCTTAGGTATTGTGAACTGAGCTGCTGTAAACATAAATGTGACTGTGTCACTATAGTATGCTGATTTTAAGCCCTTTGGGTGTATAACAAATGGTGGGACCATTCCAAGATTTCTGAGGCATCTCCATACTGCTTTCCAGTGTGGTTGCACCAATTTTCATTCCCACTAGAAATATATGAGTGAAGCTTTTCTCCCACATCCTCACCAACAGTGCCAATCACCTACTAGAAGAAAATGTAGACCCAACTGTCCATCATGTTGGCTTTCTCAACAAGACTCATAAAGTATGAGCAAAACAAAAAATCAATAAATGGGATGGTTTCATACTAAAAAACTTCTGCACAGCAAAGAAAATATTAAGAAGATGAAACAAGAGCCTATAGAATGGGAGAAAATTTTTGCCACCTGCACCTCAGACAGAGCATTAATCTCCAGGATATACAAAGAACTCAAACACCAAACAAACAAACAAACAAGTAATAACTGGGCAAATGAACAGAAAAGACACTTCATAGAAGAAATATGAATGGTCAACAAATAAATCAAAAAATGTCCAACATCTCTAGCAATTAGAGAAATGCAAATTGAAACTGCACTGAGATTCCATCTCAGACTCACTTTTATGAGCTCAGTCTTCCAGCTTTCTTCCCAAATGGTCACCTAACCCTGCTGCCTTAAGTCTTTGGTGGGCATTTTTATCTCATCTGTTTTTATTTTGATGGCAGTCTGCATTCTTCTTGAAAGAATATTCAAGAACTTTCCTCAGATTTTCAAAGAGGTTCGTGATTTTAAAAAGTAAAATAAACTATAGAAATGTGATGAACAAGAAACAAAGAAAGGAAAAGAAATAAAGAGCTTAACCAAAGAAAATGATTTTGTGCTAAAATTTAAAGATTAATTTTATCATATAATAGTGAGAAGATGGATTTTGAACAGGAAGGCAGGATATTAAACATGTGACTTGCTCATTTCTCTTGGTTTTAGGTCTTTGCAATGTGTGTATAATTGTGCAGTTTAACCAGCTGTGAAATCCCTGGACATCAGACAGATTCAGACGGAGTCAGAGCAGGGTTTAAAACAGGATACACGTAGCCATCCCAGGGTCCAGTCCACAGCCTTGGGAGTGGGTAACATTTTTTTTTTTAATATGTAATTTGAAGAAAGCACATACATTCAACTTCTATTGAAAATGAATGCTATAATTGCATTGATATGGCCACGAGAGATGGGAGCTTCAAGCAGCTTCTCCCTTTACACAGAGCACGTTCAACCCAGTGTGCCCAAATCCATATCATTCCCACCCATCCTGCACCCCCATTATGTTACTGGGTTTCAGTTAAACCCTTAAGACTGTGGAGGAATCCCCGCTAAACTTGGGTTTTATTCTGAAGGCAATGGGGAGTTATAATGCCATTTTAATTGGGGAAAGTGAAACTATCAGATTTATGGAGAATGGACAAGGGGGATGTAAAATACCAAGTAAGGAAATTAATTAAGAAATTACTATAGCAACCCAGATGCAAGCTGAAAACTTAAGTAAAACACAGCTATTGGGACCAGATAAAAGGAGACAACTCCGAGAGCAGTTAGGAAGGTAGAAGCAACAAGACTTAGTGACTAGATGGAAGATTAGGAGAGCAACGGAGTTGAATCCAGAAGACTTGAGTGACAGGTGGAAAGGTGCGGCTATTCATTAATACAGGTAACATAAGGGAAAAGCAGTCTTGGAAACATTTAATATATTTTAGCTGTTTAATTGACAAGAAATTTCAAAGAAATGTAACCACAGGAGCAAGTCTACATAAAGGCCTGTCTCAACACTTGACACTAGCCTTTCTTTGGCTTCCATTCAGTCTGTTTGAGAGGCTGGACTAGAGGTCATTACTTCTTAGTTCCTCTGGACTGTTATAACAAAGCGCCATAGATTGGCTGTCTTGTAAACAACATAAATTTATTTCTTACCATTCTAGAGTCTAGATGCCTGAGAGCAAAGCTGCAGCAGATTTTGTGGTGAGGGTTTGCTTCCGTGTTCATTGATGACGCCTTCTCACTGTGTTCTCAAATGGTGGAAGAGTGCAAAAGAGCTCTTTTGGACTTCTTTTTTAGCTGCACTGATCCTGTTCATGAGGACTCCACCCTTATGACCCAATTTCAGGCTGACTGCACCCTCTTCTAGTGCTATCACAATGGGAATTAGGAGTGTTATATATGAATTTGAGGGAAGGAAGACATTTCATCCATAATGATTACTTTTTGTTGTCTTTCAAACTAAAAAGTATCATACTCCAGGAATCTTACAGCAATAGTTGTGTAATAGAAAGGTGAATCTGAATTGACTAAGTTCAGAGAATCCAGACTCCTGCCCAGACCCTGAGCATCTTAAAGGTGGGTCTGGGCATCCGCATCATTAAGGAGTCCCCCAGGTGGTTATTTTTGCTTCTGCAGCTACTCCCACTAATTCTTTATATGACCTGACACTTTTCTTGCTTTTTGCTACCTAGTTACAGTTATTGAGTGTTGTTTCCTGTCAATTTGGCATACCTTTATCCCCGCTATTTGAAACATCATGATTCTCGTTACCTTTTACTTATCTATTTACATGAACTTTTTTTTTTTCTGTTTGTGGAATATTAGTTTTATTCAAGAAAAAATAAAATGTATGCTTTTGTATTTTTATTATTGTTCAATTAATGAGTAAGTTGATAAACATTGCCAAAGGACATCACAATTTGGTGCAAGGGGTGGGCAGGGGAATCCATTGGCAAGATCAATTTGACACTGATCCATTGTGACTTGTTTCTGGAAGATTTCTTTCCTGCATTTCTCAATCTGATCAGAATAGTATGTAATAAAAGAAGAAAAAACATGACTCACTGGCAATATGATTTCAAACAGGATGCAAAAGGGGAAGAGAGAGCACCTGTTTTATTTCAGTTCAGATACAGTTCTATGAATGTCTTTCTGCTGCTGTTGATCTTATAGGTAGAGAGGCACCTTATGATATTGTAATCCAGACAATATTTTGGGTATAACGAGATTGGCAACCAAACTGTCCGCTAAGATAGAGAAAGTTCATCTTTGATACATCAAATTATCAAATGATACGTCACTGGTGACCACAAAACTTTGCTCAGAGATTCAGCTTTCCAATTCTTTAGTAAACTAAAGTACACTTAGTTCTTTGTGTTCATCACACATATTCAAAGCATCTAATGCTGAAACTTTTTTTCACAACATGTGGAGTATTTACTAGGGAGAAGACTGTGAAAACCTCAGTTAATCCATGACTACTTCCAAACTTTTAATGGCATCTCAAACAGGGTTTATAGCTATGATTGTTTGCATGTGGAAAACACAAATAATCCTTTCAATCCAAGCACTCCTTGCCTCTCTCTGGAAAAAGAAAAAGGAAATGATATTCTTTCTGTGTATAGTTTCATGTCTTAGTTCTGAAGCCTGTTAATTATTACAGAAGCTGGTTGGTAGTATCTTGCTGTTTGGACAAGTGCCACATTGTCTGAAGAGAGAACTAAGGACCATGCTGAGCTCAGTGTGCATGCTTCTGAGAAAGGTTGATGGGTGAAATGCTGCACTCACTTTCTTCTTTGGAAGGAAGATAGGCTCTGATGTGAAAGAGAATTTTAACTGTTCACAGCTATTTGATGTCCCATTGGACCTGGTATAATTCTTTCCTGCATATCCCTTTTCAACCAGTACCCATGATCTAAGTTGAGCAGCATATCACTTTGGAGGATGTGTTTATGTGAAAGACGTTCCTAGAGGAAAATTTAAAAAGTGAATTTCAACCCATTCAATATGATGTCTTATTTGAGATTATCCTAGAGTTTGCCCATATTTTAAACTTTGAAACTGGAAACAGGTATCTGATAATCTGAACCTCTGCAAACTTCCTGATTTCTAATATGGCTCTACAACGTATTCCTCCTGTGGTCTTAGGAGGTTGTTTAACTTCTAATTTCTGCTTCTGTTTCCTCATCAGTAGAATACAGATGATGTTAAGTGCAAATCCTATAAAGTTGTTACAGTGGACATGGTATGTGTTACTACAGGTGGTAAAGATCATGTAACTGGAACATAGTGAATACTCAATAAAATTTAGCTTTTATCAGAATTCAGATAATCAAAAAAGAGAGGTAACAAGCATTTATGAATGGGGAAGTGAGAGATCAGAAATAGTTATTCCCATATGAAGATGCTTGTTTTTATGGAACCCCAAATTGGAATGATACAGCACTAGATGCACATTGCTGAGGTTATATGTAAATCAGACAACTCAAAATGCCTTAGAATCAAGTGTTGAAGGGTCCCTGGAAATCATCTACTCTACTTCTCTCATTTTCAGCTAAGAAAAAAGAATTTCAGAGAGTTAGATGACTTGGAAGAAATGACAAATTAACACCCACACATTCCTTTCAGAAGACCACCTCACAAAAGAAAGGAAGGTGGAGTTATTAGCAAACCTACTTTTTACCCTTTACCCAAGCTCTTCAGGATGTGAACTGATTGTAATTAGAGTCAGTAGACCTGGGACTGGAAACCTATCAAGAGAGAGGGAGTAGCCAAGGCTCATTTGTTCTACAAGCCTTATTAGTCACTCTGTAACCTTGGTGAAGACGGTTAGGATCACTTTTTCATACATAGGAACACTTGGGTCTCTGGTCCCTTCCACTGCAGTTCATGTCTTAAGGTACGGTACATCTCTTGTCATGGATTTAAGGGATTACATTTTCCAGCCATGTAACATCATGTGGAAACATGGAATTGGGAGTCACCAGATATAAGTCTTGGGTCTGCCACTTAATAACCGTGTAATCTTGACATAAACCCTTATCATTTGATCTTCTTTCTTTACAAAGTAGGGACAATGTTCAATGGAGAATACATAATTGAAGTGAGATATTCTGAGAACACATTTCAAGGGACCCTACCATGGTGTTCATTCTTCGCTATCTGACTTTTATACCTTTGGTAAGAATCTTCATGATAAATAACACTGATCTGATACCATTTGTTTTTCCATCCCAATCTCTGGGGATCCAAGGCACTCTCCTTTCCATTTTGCCTCAGGGCTTTTAGGATCTTTTATGTGATTAGAGAATAGTAACAGAGAGCTGGTCTTTGAACTTTTCCCTGTTTGCTGGATGGAATATATGCACCCCTGGTGCTCTTCTCATTAGGATGTGGTATGCTTCACAAGAGAATTTGAGAAGGAGAAGTCCTCAGAGATTCCAGAAGCACCCAGAGCCATCTGCAAACAGTCATAATTCTGACTGTCCAGGACAGTTGTTGTAAGGGACCATAAACAATAACAGTACTAGGTGGGACTATGGAAACAAAACCCAAAAGCTCTGTTTTTTCTACCTCTCTTAAGAATGTTCCAATTGTTTGGGGCTGTGAGTTATTGTAAGAAGGGCAGAAATTAGAGAAGATACTGAAAAGAGGGAGAGGTGGTACCTATCTTTATGAACTTCAGAAAAAAAATGTATTTACTTACCCAGAACTTGAACCATCACATGTGCTCAAATGATGCCTGTAGGTATCTTGAGGTGAAAACTTTAAGATTCCACAATGGAATTTCTGCTTTCTCCAGGACAATAGGGAAGCCAAATCTGCTAAAAGAAGGGAGAAGAATACTGTTTACCTCACTGGGTGGTAGTACAGATTAAATAATGTAAGAGAAAGCACTAGAAGAATGATAAAATACTGCTTAATTATGACTTTGTATTAAAAATGAAAGATTCAAAGGCAATATATAAATTATAAAATGCCACCTTGTTTATACTAATAAGTATTTTAAGATGAATATATAATATACTTGATAAATTATAGATGCATATTAAATTATAGTTATTTTAACTCATAAAATTTCTCTTACATGGTTAGCCTTTGTTTTAATTTAGTGTATGAACACAGGGTTTAATTATTTTGTCATTTTTTTTGGTTTTGTTCTTGCTGGCAACACACATATCAATACTGAATTTATTCTTTGTTGAACAGAATTCTACCTCATGTGTATTTGTTATGTGTTACTTTGGGACATATTATATACTTTGATGCTTCTAAGGATTTATGACATACTCCAGGACAAATGGCATCATCCCTGGTTTGCTGGCAAGGAAGCCATAATTCAGAGGATGAGTTATCTTGAGTTGCTTGCCTAGGAATGGTGAAATTCATAAGAAATGGAGTTAGAATTTGCATGCAGACTTTTCTAACTCCAAAAATTCCTACAACTATATATACTATATAAAAACCAAATCTGGAGAGGAAGGAAGAAATAGAATTTACTGCTCATATTCACCTGGAAAGACATTGCATTTTTCTACCTTATGCAAAAAGGTTAAAAACAGTTATGTTTTTTTAAGGAAGTAGTTCCAAGGTTAGAACTAAGTGCTTATATATCATTATTAAAGGCCTCGCTTCCTCTATTTTTCTAAAGTTGTATTCACTTTAAATTTTTAAACAAACAGGGTTTCTAGATTTTTCATGAAATCCACAGAGAAAAATCACAAATATGGAAATAGATATTCCTTCTTTTCCTCTTTCAGGAATGAAGCTGCGTTACAGAATGTAATTAACTGTAAATTAGCAACTGGAGGGTTGCTGATCACTCCTCCTTGCTCCCTGCACTCCTTTCTCAACAGCAGAACCGTGGTGAAAAATATCAGGAACGGTGTTTGGAATCACACCTCCCAGCCCATGATTTGCCCTGAGTAGCTGTTATGAGTGTTTTTACATGGCTTCATTTTTTTTTTGTTTTGAAGAAAATTCTATCTTCAAGAGTATTTAAAAGAATCCTTGAACATTTGTAATTTTTTTCTGAAAGAGTTGCAAAATATTTTTAGTCTTAGTTTCATTTTTAATAGTTATTTCCTTCACTCTTACATAACTCAGTTTGCAAATCTGTGAGTTCTTCTTTCACTGCTCATTATTAAAATATAAATATCAAGTGTTTATCAGCTGCTCATTGCTTCCTGATATCTAAAATAGAAATCTCATTTATTAAATAGACTCACAAAGAATATGCCATAATTAAATTTTTAATAAGGAAGAATAGGTGAATTATTTCTACTATTAAACTTCACTCCTTGGAAAAATAAACTTTGGTCCTAAGTCATCCCAGTCTGAAGTTCTCATTATTTCAGAAACCAGGCCGAGTGTCATAGCCATATCTCTGATCATAAATGGGAGTAGATTCATTGTGATTTTGCTATGTAATTGTGGTCCTACTATGTTCTATTACAGCAGGAAGGTTGCCAATTTTAGTATCTGCAAATAAAACAACTAATGAGCACACATCTAAGAGTCTATGTATTTCCTGCTTCATGATCTGGAGTCCAAGACAGCTAAAATATGCCACACGCAAATGAACAATTAGGGTACGTGCAATGAGACACTTACTTATACACACTGTACCACAGTCTAAGTGTGAAGAGTTGAAAGATTGCTGTACTTTGAGAGAAAATTTAGCTTCAGATTTCAGTTTTTTCCATTTCTGCACAAGACTCAGTTTACTCATGTTCATTGAGAAGGAAAAAAAATTATCCTCCTAGTCTTCTTCAGCTATAATATATCTTTTCAGTGCATGCCCAGAATCCCCCTTGCAAATGCCCACAAAGGGTAATAAAATGGTCTATGTGCAGGCCAGATGTGCCAACAGCAGGTTCCCTGTGAGATCCTACATGGATCTCACATGCCAAGACTTGTGTGCATTACTCACTGTTTTCTTTGCTTATTCTTTGCTGGATAATTACTATAAGACTTAGTTATTCCTTGACAATTGTTCTGTTCATCCTCCAGGTAAAATTTTTGTCAAAAATAATGCTTATGCCATATACTTTCCCCCAAATGTGACTTTATTAATTCAGTAATGTGACCAGGATATCCTTAGATCAAGGAGGAGTTAATGTGAAAACATTTTCTTAAAGAACTTGCTAACAGCAATGAATAGAGAAGTGAGAGTGGAAGGTTTTCCAAAAGATCTTAGCATGAAGAATTCCATATATGCTTTTTCCAATGCTTGAAACACAGTGAATAAAGACAATTGTGCAAGACTGACACAACCTCTGACCAGTGAATATCTTCAGAGATGGTGATGAATGAACTTGAAAGGATTCTGTATGTCAAGTGAGAGAAAAATGATATCTAATCTCCTTATGTCTGCAAAAAATTATACCTTCAAAGTTCCAGTAAGCTGGAATAATGGAGAGTGAAGAAATTTTTGACATTGACCATGAGAATCCAGTAGTTCATTTATTGACCATTGGTGAAATAACTGAAATGATTCTGAATCAAGGTGATACTGATAATAGGAACGATGAAGATGTGTTGCACTGCAGAAAAAGTGCCAATGGATGATACAGTGAAAATGCATGAGGGGCTTATTGAAGCACTAGAGCAGTGTGCATTCACACAGAACAAGAAATAATGTTGGTTTTAAAAACTGAAGAGAATCTTCTAAAACAAAAACTGTTGTTAATGAGACAGATGACCCTGGAGAAAACATTTTAAAAACATCCAGCAGAATGCCTCCTCATCCCCAAAGGACCCAATTCCTGGTCTGTCAACTGCTTCTGATGTTTCTTTTCACCTAAGAAAAATAAAATAAAATGCTCTGTGGCATCACCTTTGAAAACAACATATGGAGACTGAGGATGTTTTTGTTGTTATTGCTGTTCAACAGCTAATGCAAAGGTTCCAGTGATGCTCCCATGTTGCTTAGTTGTCCTGAACACATTTTATTTTTCATTGTATTAATGGTATGTCATATTTTTACTGTTAAGTGCTTAAGTATGAGTAAGTATAAGAAAATGGTTGCTTATCTGTAGCATTTAAATTCAGCAGAGAACAATGATGGTTCCAAACAATCACAGACTGTCCATGTGAGTGACTGAGATAGTGACTGCTGTGCTTTCTTGTGGTTTGATGGACACAAACTTTGCTTCATGCATAAAATTTTTACAAACATTGTAAAATTACCTTCAAACTATGTGTACACACATACATAAATATTTCCAAATTTGAAAAAAATCCAAAATCTGAGATACTTTTAGTTCCAAGCATTTCAGATAATGGATACTCAACCTCTGCTAGAACCATCTTTTACCATAGGATATATCAGATTTTTTATTCACATTATGAGTCTGCCTTTCCAAAGGAAAGTTTAAAACAACACATTTTCCACAGGATCTCTCACAATGAGAGCTGTGAGTACGTAACCCAGGTTCCAGTAATTTAATGAACCTGCACGAGGCTCAGTTGCAGTTGAGAGGAGCATGAAGAGGAGGCTGAGCCCGAGAGACCTGCTCCAGACTTATGGTAATGGAGTTAATAACGTCCTGGATCTTGCATAGTCAGCACCTAGTAGTGGACATAGTGTGGGTGGTTTTCACTGTAACTGTCTGCAGTACATGGAGTTGGTTGCCTTTCTGGTTGTATTATTCCTTGCTGAGTAGCAGCCACATCTGCTTTTTGGGTTCCTTTAGAGATAGATTCTTTCCTTCCATATTGCATTATAATTATACATAATGGTGGGACCTGTTGTTCCATATTTGTTCACACACATGATAAAACAATATAATTTGGCCAATATCATTCCCCAGTTTCCTCCCTTTTTTCTCCCCTCCTCCCTCTGCCTGGTCCCTTTCCTCTACTCTACTGATCTCCCTTCAATTTTCAAGAGATCCCATTACCACCTTTCTTTTCCTTGTTCCTCTCTAGCTTCCAAATATGAGAAAAAACATACCACCCTTGATTTGAGTTTGGCTTATTTTGCAGAACATAATGTTTTAAAATTCATCCATTTTCCTGCAAGTAACATAACTTCATTCTTCTTTAAGACTGAATAAAACTCCATTATATATATATATATTATATATATATATATATATATATATAATATATATATTCTTTTTCCAATCATCCATTGACGGACACTTAACCTAGTTCCATAGTTTGTGGTTATTGTGAATTGTGCTGCTATACACGTGGGTATGCATATTATCACAATAGAATGAGAATTTTAATTCTTTAGGATAAATACCAAGAAGCCAGGTCATATGGTGGTTCCATTCCTAGTCTTTTGAAGAACCTCCACACTCATTTCCATAGTGGTTGTACTAATTTACAATCCCACCAACAGTGTACAGGTGTTTCTTTTTCTCCACATCCTCTCTATCATTTATTGTTGTTTGTATTCTTATTGACTGCCATTCTAACTGAAGTGAGATAAAATCTCAGTATAGTTTTGATTTGCATTTACCTGATTGCCAGGGATGTTGGACACTTTTTCATGTATTTGTTGGCCATTTGTATTTCTTCTTTTGAGAAGCATCTGTTTAGTTTACTTGCCCATTTATTAATCGGGTTATTTGGGGTTTTTTTTTTTTTTTTTTTTGTTTGTTTGTTTGTTTGTTTGTTTTTAGTTCTTTATATATTCTTTCAGAGAGCAGATAGCAAAGATTTTCTCCTATTCTGGAGATTCTCTCTTCACATTCTTAATTTTTTTCCTTTGGTGTGCCAAAGGCTTTTAATTTGATGCCATGCCATTGATTAATTCTTGACATTATTTCCTGAGCTATTGAGAAAGTTGTTGCCTGCACCTCTATGTTGGAGTCTTGGCCCTGTGTTTTCTTCTAGGAGTTGCATAGTTTCTTGTTTAATTCCTAGGTCATTGATACATTATGAGTTGACTTTTGTGCAGAGATGAGGATCTAGTCTCATTCTTCTACATAAGGATAACCAGTTTTCCCAGCACCATTTCTTAAAGAAATTCTTCTCTCCATTGTGTGCTTTTGATAACTTTTTCAAGGATCAAGTGACTGTATCTATGTGAGTTTGTTTCTAAGTTTTCTATTCTGTTTCACTGGTCTATGTGTCTGCTTTTATGACAGTACCATGCAGTTTTTGTTACTATAGCTCTGCGGTATTAGGATGCTTCAGCATTGCTTTCTTTTGTCTTCCTTTCTTCCTTTCTTCCTTCCTTCCTTCCTTCCTTCCTTCCTTCCTTCCTTCCTTCCTTCCTTCCTTCCTTCCTTCCTTCCTTCCTTCCTTTCTCAGGAATTTTCTTTCTTTCTTTCTTTCTTTCTTCGCTTAAAATTGCTTTGACTATTCTGGGTCTTTTTTTCTTCCAAATTAATTCTAAGACTTTTTTCTAGTTTTGTAAAAATGTTATTGGCATTTTGATGGGGACTGCATTAAGTCTGTCTATCACTTTTGATAATATGGACATTTTCACAATATTCTGCCTATCCAAGAATGTGGGAGGTCTTTCAATCTTCTTGTGATTTATTCAAATTTTTTTCTTCAATGTTCTATAGTTTCCACTATAGAAGTCTTTCAATTCCTTGCTTACATTTATTTGCAGATCGCTTCTTTGAGTTGCCTAATATTCTTTGATAAATTCCAGCAGGCTTAAGCTAGCCAGAATAAATTCCATTTTTTGCAACTGAAAGTTCTGATCAATAATAAGATATTCATATAGCCTTCTTGTCTTGTGCTTCTTGTTCAGCTTATCTCTATAATGTTCTATAATATCTTTCCATGGTTTACAAAATTATTAAATTTTGAGTCAGAAGAAATCTTTAGAAACACTCCTAATAACTACCCTACCAACTACCATTTTATAGATATGCAATCTTATGTATGAAAAATAAATCAGAATTCAGAGCCCAAACCCAGATCTCTGAAGTACAAATTTGGTGTTTGTCTCACTGTTCAACAGTTTCTACTAGAGAGAATGTTTTAAGTTTCAAAACAGAGGGAAGGATATTTTCTGGATAACTTGATATAAGAGCTTGAAGGGGTCTTTATTAAAAATGACTTAAAGCATTCTCATAAAGTAATATAAAATTACACAGTCTCAGTCCAGTGATATCCAACTTTAATATTTTAATAAGCACTTTAAAAGTACATTTTACCCTAGAACTCTCAAAATGTTGAATCAGAAACCTATCCCTTTAACAATGGCAAGTGACAGCTTATAAAGTGTAGCAACCTATAATCATCTCTGAAATTACTCATGGTTTTCCAAATTAAACCCTGTGGTGCATTCATACTATGTGCAAAAGGTATATCATGATTGACTGATAAATTTATGGTGGCAAATCTTAATTGTAGGTTCATTCCAACTTAACAGCCAAACTACTTAACTACTTAATAATTTGCATAGTACAAATCTCTAAATTCTCCTATTTGCACTTAATAAGAGTTTTAGGTAAAAATCATTGCATTCTCATTGTTAAAAATTATGGAAGTGTATAAGTAACTATATTAAAGCCATCTTGCTATATAATCTCAGTTCTTGGATTGGTATGAATCTCCCCTGACTACATAATGCCTACTGCTTGGATGTTCCCTCAATGGTGGGAGGGACCCTCCTTCTGGCCTTCACTACAGGTTACCCTCTTCAGTACTTTAGGTTAGAATCTATGCCATCATTTCTCTGGTTCTTATTTCTTTGTGCTATACCACTGGCTTTCCTGGGAATCCAGCTTGCATACAGTATACTATTGGAGTTATGAGCATCCACAATCACAAGTTGATATAAGAAAAAATATAAATATCTGGATATAAAATTAATATATATACATATATACCTACATATGTACACGAAATTACATTTTATATATGCATATATAAACATATGAAGTTTCTGTTTCTATCTACATCTCTCTTCATTCTATTTTTCTGTAGAACCCTGAATAGTAAACTTTATAGTTTTTTTTTTTCACCTCAGAGTCTAGACTGGTGCTTAACAGATAGAAGTACTTTGAGAAGTGTTCACTGATGAATGACTATAGAGAAGGCTACACTAAAATCATCTAAAAGGAAGCTTATACCTTACAATATTTCTGACACCAAATGTGTACAGGATTTCACCCCCCATACAAAGTAGTTCTCTAACTCTCTGGACACCAAGTGACGCCCTTTAATTCAATTCAGTTTTGAAGCTATCTATCTGGAATTTGCATCAAACTCCAGAAATTACAGGCTAAGTCACATAAGGTTGCCTCTACTTCAGAGGCTAATCACAAATTCTAGGCCTCCCCATACTTTGGACCAAATCTACATATTAGTGATTCCCATCATTACATCTTCAGACTGAATAATTTGCTATCTCACCCACAGAACTCAGGGAAATACTTCACTTACATCTACTGGCTTATTGTAAAGGATACAACTGAGCAACAATTAGGTTGAAGAGATGCATACAGCAAGGCATGGGAGGTGGGATATATGGAGTTTCCATACTCTCAGGGTGGATCACCCTCCTAGCACCTCCAGTGGCTCTCCAGACCCCGTCAATTAGGGTTTTTACAGTGGCTCCATTACATAGCCATGACTGCTGAGATCATTGACCATTGGTATTTAACTCAACCTCCAGGTCCTCTCACCTCCCTCAGGTTGGAGCAGTGAGACAAAACTCTCCAAACCTTCAATCACCAAACTGGTTCTTCTGGCAGCCAACCCCCATCTCCCAAGAGTCACATGGTTAGTATAAACATATGGTAGGGTTGAAAAATATGCTCTAGTAACTCCATCCCAATGGTTTTAGGTTTCTGTGCCAGAAACCTGGGGCAGAGACCAATTATCTTTATGTCACATTACCATAATAAAATAGCCCCAGAATGCAAAAATAAATTAAATTGTCATTCCTCAAAATGCAAAAACAGCTGTAATTTAAAAAAATTTTCTTGCTAAACTTAACAGTTTGAACTTCAAAAAGTGACTAATATTAAATAATTTTAACCTACAAAACTTATAATTTTGTAAGATTCAATTCTCTCTCTTCCATGATACAATTGGGCTTCCATATCCATGAGTTCCCTATCCATATATTCAACAAACCAAGGATCAAAAGTATTCAGGAAAAAAATATTGTGCTGAACATATAGACATTTTTTCTTCACATTATTCAATTAACAATAGAGTATAACACCTACTTACATAGCACTTATATCATATTAGGTGTTCCTTAAGCTCTGGCACAATGCTCTAGTGCTCTGCACCTTGAGTCACAGAGGACTAATTGGGCACATTTCCTAACACCACATACTCATTATGTAATGATAATGTATAGATAAATTTCTCAAAAAGTAAAGTAAAACAAACAAACAAATAAACCCAAGAAAATGATTTTCTATCTCAGCATTTGCTTTGGTTTTAGGATAGCCCCCTTTTTAAAACACTGGTCTACACTGTTCTCCCCAAATCTTCCAAGACCCGCCATTTTTCTCTTCATTATTCTCAGCAACTACTAATACTAGACTCAACTTATTCTAAGCCCATTAAATTACTGAATAAATGACAGACGCTTTCCTCATCTGTCTCTCCCATCTGTTGTGCCACATCTTTCAAAGAGCTCCAAATATTAGCAGAGATTTGAATCACTCATAACTTTTGTTGCTTTGTTGTTCTGTCCTTAAAATTAGCACTTCCATCTTTCATGTAATAGGAGTGTAATTTAAGATACTGACTAGGTGAGGACTTGACAGAAAAAAAAGGTACTTGAAAACGTTTCACTCTGCCTGCCTTGGGATGAAGAATATCAGTTTTCAAGCCTGCCAACCTTTCAAGCTGCTAAACATTTTCAAGCAATATATGCTTTTAAATGATACATAATGGATGCCTTTGCATTCTGTTTCTAACAGTCATGTTTATTTGGTTCACACACATGTGCACAAAGCCTTTCTAGATTCACAGACGGACCGGGTGGGTTTACCTGGGGGCTCTGCTGTAAGAGGTGCTTTGGAAACAGACTTAGTGTCAGTGCCCTTGTCGTGCCAGTTCTGAACACGTTTGTCAGCTGTTTTCCCTGACCACTGGGGGTCGAGGGGAAGCCTGGGATACCAAACCAAAAGTAGATAGATGTTCTCTCTTACAGTTAGAAGATTGTTGCAAACATTGCTTTTTCAAAAAAAAAAAAAAAAAAAATCAACACATTGCATTGTTTGCTAATCAAAGTGGTGTTGGTATATCACCCAACACTGTTCAAATTAGTTTTGATTATATATTTGAATGTTGAAAAATTACTTAGAATACCTAATATGATATAAGTGCTATGTAAGTAGGTGTTATACTTTCCATCTCTTTCTTCTCCTGGACCCTAGAACCACTATTCTACTTTTTGTCTCTATGAATTTGAGTATTCTGGGTACCTCATAAAAATGAAATCAGTAAATGTTTGACTTTTTATGGCTCATTTCACTTAGAATAATGTTTTTTACATTTCTTCTGTGTCATAGTATGTATCAAAATTTCATTCCTTTTATGGCTGAATAATATTCCATATAATGTATATTACATATTTCCTTTATTATTCATTGATAGACATTTAGACTATTTTTACCCTTTGACTATTGTAAATATTTATATGAACATTGATGTACAAAGATCTTTTTCTGCTTTCAATTCTTTTGGATCTATCCCTAAAAGTGGAGTTTCTGGATCACATGGTAATGTAGTAATTCTATGTTTAATTTCTTGATTATTTCATTATATTGCTTCATTCTCTTAGAACAATATTTTCCCAAAGGTATAAATCTTGGCTCCTAGCATCCCCAGATTCATACATTCAGTGCTTAGACCAGAGAGAAAAGATTATTGTCCCCTAAATCAAGGACTGAAAACCTGGGAAGGAAATCAATTGGCTAACTCTCTCTTAAACATTTACCTGAAACAGTCACTATTGAAGGTCAGGGGTTGTTTTGGTCAACTTTATGTGACCAAAATAACTGACAAGAACAATTTAGAGGAGGAAAAGTTTATTTTGGCTCACTGTTTCAGTGGTTCAGTCCACTGGTTGGCTGACTCGATTGCTCTGGGTCTGAGGGATGCAAAATATCATGAGAGAAGGGTGGTGGCAGAGGGAAGCACCCAGGGATATGGCAACCAGAAAGGGAGCTCTGCTCACCAAAGTCACGCCCCAAGTGACTTACATCTTCCAGCCACACCCTACTGGCCTACAACTACCACCCAGCTAATTCATATCAGTGGAATAATCCACTAATTAGGTTACAATTCTCATACCTGAATCATCTCATTTCTGAACATTCTTGCCTTGTCTCACAGAGCTTTTGGAGGACTTCTGATAGCTAAACCCTAACAGTGGTGGTGTGTGGAGGTTGGAAAATTGGAATTCCAAGGATTGAACTGATTTGACTAGGGGAGGTCAGGTTCCCATATATTGATTGACTAGGGAAATGAAGTCATGGAAGTAGAAGATAGTTCTAAGTTGAGACATCTCTAAATCTGGGAGGAGGGGAAATTCACTTCCCAAAAAGAAGAGGAGAAAAATAGTCTGGGCATGGCTACTGGGTAAATCCTTGTGAGCTAAATGATCATCACAAATCTGTAATATCAAGGTTATTGCTTTGGTTAGCTGTTATGGTTTATAGTTAATTTAGTTAGTGAAAGATGGTCATCACACAAGAAGGAAAAGACCTGTCTGAATAAGGTATTTTGATATTTTATGTTATAGTACATAGTAAATCTCTTTGAACACGTATTAATCATGCACAGTGACATTTTTCGGGGGAAAAAAGCCTGTGAAAATCACATCATATAGGTAAATAACTCAGGTTTCCAATTTTTAAAAATCTGTGCTTACCATGTAAGCTTACATTCCAGCTTTAGTGTCACCACTGATACTTTTCCACATGCGTTAAAGCAGCTTATAATAAAGCTGTGTACCTTGACTTTCATCTACTTATTTTATTTCTACTCTTAGCTGCAATTGGGATTCAAATTATGTCACATAGGCAGAAACTGCATGTAAATATCCAGTAAGAATTGCATTACTAGCAATTTTTTACTCCTCCTGGGTTTGGAACACAAAACCAAGAGTTGATGTGACTTAAATTCGGTTGTTCAAATCAAATTTAGGGAAGCATTTATCCATTTTAAGATCCATGAGGTTTCCTGTGCTTTAAAACTTCTATTTTATATTTATACATTCAGTAAAATAGCTATCTTTTATAAGTAAATCATACAAGCCAAAGAATATATCTATTTCTTATTTGTTTTCTAGTGTTCTATTGCAATTAATCTCTATTTCTTTCCTTAATTACATTATTGCAACTATTTTTTTTAATTCTCTGCATCTTGCATTTTTCGTCTTAAGCATTGTTTCAGTTTTAAGCTTTCATTCCTTCCTTATCCATACATATCATGTCTCTTGTTAGTGTCATAGGTCATTCCTTTTGTATCTTAGTGGTCCCCACTTAGCAAAGAAACACAGTGTTCAAGTGGATGTTTTGCTTATTTGCATTTATTGGAATTCTAGACTGCTGCATTTTCCTAAAGAAAAGGGGACGTTAACACAGTTTAGAAAAGGAAAGCAAAGAGACAAATTAATAATGGATGTTCATTTTGTCGTAAGAACAATACTCATGTAGTTATAAATTGGCTTATAGAATTAAATTAGCTTTTATCTGTTATGGACTGTTTCTCTCCTCTCCTCTTCCTTCTCTCTCTCTCCTCTTTCCTTCATTACTCCTCATTTCTTCACTTTGCCCCTTATCTCTTCCTTACTGTCCCTCTTCCAAATGCAAACACTTAAAATTTCTAAGAAAATCTAATAAGGAAAATTATCTTTCTAAGGTAGTTGTCTAAGTTTCTTCAGTTTATACAAACAGACACCAGAGGAAGGACTGAATCTGCTTTCTCCTTGAGCGGTATCTGGAAAGATGTGCTTTGCTTTTGTTACCCTGAATTTGTTTTAGAAATCACAAATCTTTCGTACCACTAGATTACCCATCAACTTTGCTAAAACAATGCAGGAAAGTGTTTGGAGAAAAGTACACAGGGAAATATAAGATAGTTGTGAATCAGGAAGGCATACATAAGAGAAGGAGAAAGGCTTTCCAATTTCTCAAACACTTAAGCTAACATTCTGACCCTGTCTCAGCAGATTTCAGTCTATTTTCAAGTGGTAATCAATTGAATGTTAGTAGTTAATTTCCATTGCTTCTCTTTCTGGCCCCGCTTCTCATGTCAATCACTTTTTTCTCCTGTGGTTAACCTAACAGATCCTATTAAATTTCTTCTCAATTCCTAATTATAATAATAATTTTGAAATGTACATTTTGAGTGGGCATCCTGACCTCTTTCTATTTTGCAATCATGGTATATTGCACATCCCTTTTCAATCAAGAAACACATATTGGGCTTTCTTTCTGATTGCTTTACCTCTACTATGGTGAAGGAGAGCAAGTCTTACCATCAGTGCACTGAAAGTCCCCATAATCAAATGCCCATCCCATTTGAGAACAATCTCATTTGCAAAACCAGAAAAATTATTGCCCAAATATTAGTTCCTCATATACTTGGTAGAAGCCATGAACTTCAAACTTTTCTTCACAACTGAATCCAAGGCCTTTAACACTTTTAATGGATTCCATTTCCTAATCTTTTAATTATTTCTGTTTCTTTCCTTTAAGACTTCTCATTTTTCAAGATAAAGAGCTAAAGTCATACACATCTCTCTAATAAGATTCTGGTCAATGAGGATGTAATGAGAAGGTTCCCACAACATTTAAGCACTAATATTTTACTGTATTCTTTCAAGAATGCTTTTAAAAATGTTCCAGGAAGTCTGGATTTGTGGTTTCCAGTACTCCTACACATAAGGTTCTTTCTGGACTCCCCAGACATCAATTTCCAGAGAGGTTGTGGGCCTCTGTGTGATCTCATGGCCCTTTATTCTTAATATCTCTTCATTGAAGTGTTTCCTGTAGTTGAGCCTAGAGAATAAGGCCTGTTGGTTTGGAAGGAAATGAGAGATTCAAAGTATCAACAGGCTTGAAAGGGTGGTAAGCAGAACTGGCTATGTTAATTTTTAAGACTCAGGATAAAATGAAATGTGGGTCCCTTATTCAAAAATTATTAAGATTATAAGGTGGTAAAAGCAGAGCACTAACCCAATCATGAGACCCCACTACACAGAGAGCCTTGTGTGACTCCACAGATCACATGCTCTTGGAGTGAGGAGGCAAAGAGAAGACCTGGGGAGAGGATAGAAGGATCAGGTTTTATATTCTCCTCCTGATTCTCTAGACACAAGTAGTTTGTGCTGCAGTAGTGAATGAGAAAATGTTTCCATTCAATAGAATATTAAAATGTATTTCCTTATTTGTAAGTCATGTTTAGTGTTTCTTTGGTAATTATTCTAATGTGTGCTTCCCTTCCTTCCTTATCATGGCCAGTTGGGATATTTTTTCCTGTCTCAGTAGAGGGACCTGAATTTACTTTCACTGAACATTTTTTCTTGTAAAAGGCTGGTCTTTCCTATAAATACTCATAATTGCACAAAGGGAATGTCTAGAATGTATGTAGTCTATCTATTACAAAGATGTGATGCAATGTGTATAAAAACTAACCATTGCCTTCAAGACAAAAATAAACAAAGACCTAAATAAACTTTATTTTTAAATCACTGTAAAGGACATCTGTGGTGTGTAGAGGTTGATGTTGCATCAACTTTGTCCAATTATGTTTTAATCCTCAGTTGTGCTTTGCTGTGATACAGTGAGGTCAGCCCCTTCCCAAGCACTATCTTGTGTGTGTTAGAAATTGTTCCTATGATGGTAAGAGATAACTTAGGGATCAGTTCTTACATTTCTTTGGTCGCTTCATCTCTCTTGTCACAATGTAGAGCAATAATGGGTGTTGTATCACGGAGCAGAAGGACCACTAGATTAGGAATCTCAAGATCATGTTTAATCTGCCTCACCAGCCTACAGAGTTTAGGACACTTTTCTTTCACCCTCTCCAAACTTGAGTTTCCTCATCTGCCAAAGTAAGATTAGTAATGCCTCCCTGGCTTTCTATAGGAAATTGACTGTGACCATCAAATGGGATTAATTTGGTAAGTAGATTGAAGAGTTTCGCTTCTATGAGTGATACTCTCTGAGAGATGCAGACCTTCCCAAAGAAGGCCCTTGCCCCCAAGGTCCTTACAGTCTATAAAAGAAGTGAACAATTACAGAACACTACTGTAGAGAAATAGAAAATTATCAATCCCATAAGAGAATTCAGAATGGCTAATTAATTCAGAGTATGGAAGGAAGACCAGGCATTCTAAGAGAGAAGCAATGCTCTTGAGTCTTGGACAGCATTTGTCAAAAAGGTGAGGGGTTAAGATATTCTAAGGAATGGAAAAAGTATGAGAAATGTTAGAGAGATGGGAGTGTCTACAACAATTGGAGAACTTGAAAGCCCATTTTTACTAGAACCTAAGAATCATGAAGAGAAGAGAAAGTTAAAGTCAGGTCATGAAGGGTCTTGACCACCTGAATGTGGATATCGATATTCAGTATACAATGTAGAATCTTTGCAAAAGTTTGAAAAGAGAGGAACATTATCAGATCAAATGCAATGACTGAGGTGAAAGCAATTTTAAAGCAAGTGAGGTTATGATATAATAGGCATTCAATAAATTCTTAAATCCTATTAGATATATTACATGTCCAGCCATAATGTCACTGTACCAGTTAGCAGAACAATCTGGTATTTGCCAAGGAAGCACATACTCCTGTCAAATAGGGTAGCATTTAATTCTGCCTGCGGAGGGGCTGGACAAAAACAATCTCAATTGTTATTTCAATGACTAGAACATTGGAAAACAACTTATAGGCACAAACCTTTTATAGATGCCAGAACCTTGAGGAATGTGAAATAATTTCATAATGGTCTTTGGCACAAGAGGGTTGAGTCAAAGTAATTACTGAAATTATGGTGACTAACAATAAACATAATAAAGAGCAACCGGCATCTATGGGGCATTTGCATATAAATTTTAAAAACATTTATGAGCAGTTTTACTTCTTTGGGCTCTGACTCCTACTTTTGTAGAAATAAAAGGTAAGCCTGATTTCTGTGGGAATGGTGAGAAAGATACTGACCTGCAGTGTACCCACTCTGCTTTATGTTATATGAGAATAGAGAAGGGGGAAAGAACACCCTACTTTCTCTCCTTCTCCACAGAGTTCATGTTTGTTAGGTCCTCTTGCTTCTTCCATGGCCTTGAGGTCCCAGGCAGAGGAAGCAGAGCCAGCATATGGAGGCTTTCCTCACTAGGGATCATTGAATGATCAGGATAGCTACAGTCTCAAAGATGGTCTCATTCAATGATTGCCACTACAGATAAGAAAGCAGAATGACTTTCATCAAGGTCAACATGTAATTTAATGAAAGTTTCAACAAAATATTCTTCTATGATCTTCTAGACATTCAGGAATCAAAACTGTCATCTTAGACATATGCCAATACAGGGTGGGGGACAGAGAAGGAAAGAAGTAGATTCAAGAAAAATACCTTAATATTGTGTAAAATGAACTCAGAACTGCTTCACATTTCATTCAGTTTGTGTGTTTGTTTTATGGAATCCTAGCCTAAAGGGAAAAAAAAAATTTCAATTTCCAGAAATATACAAGGTTGTGTATTCCTGGTGTATTCAACCAAGATTCAAGATACTCTTTACCCCAAAACTTTACATTTTAAAAAAGTCCTCTAAGTCACCTGCACATGCTTGTTTTGCTTCTTTCTCAATGCCTTTTTCACCCATCAGTCTCTGGTGGGCAAGTCGTCTCTGGAATCTTCCTCCTCACCAACTGTCTCATTGATTGTCATTTGAGTCTGTTAGTCACACGTCCTCATTGAATGGTGGGTGGCAATTAGCTGCTTCTCTTCAAGGTACCTCCTGGTGCAGGTGGCCTCCCTGTCACTTTGTTAGGGAAATGGCTGTGTAATAATCGTCATCTCCTGGTGATCTGCATTTCTGAAGGCAGGAGCTGCATCTCATTTCTGATTATGCTCATTAAAAGTTGTGTTGCCAGCTTACCTGGGAGAAGCAGCACCCTCATTAGGCATGTGATCTGTCCTGTAACGTTCATTAAAGTCTCACTTTAGCTGGAGGAAGTCGCAACTTTTCTAGTAGGTATACTAAAGAAACAGATGTGGAATCTGCAGGAACTGCTGTCAGAAAAAGATAAAAATTGGCAGTATCCAGCAAACAAGAATATTTGTGGCCTAAAAATACTCTGGAACTCAAAGTGGCTCCAACCTCATTGTTGACATTCATTGACACTAGAGAAGGGTCAACTACTAATTTGGAAATTATTTGCAAATTTTCAAATTCAGATAAAACACTATTTCCCTGAAATTAAAGCTTTAGGTATCTATAGCGTTTTGATTTTGACAAGTAAGAATTAAGATAAAATAAGGTATTTATGTTGATTTTGACAAGTAAGAATTAAAATAAGGTATTTATCAGGAGAAACAGGATATCTAGAACTGTGTGTTTTGGACCAGTTTGTATTTAAGACGAGCTTATCTATGGTGGAGTAAAATGGGAACTTCAGCAGTTTAAGAACCAACAGGCTGTGGTTTGCACACGACACACAGCAGCTCTGCTTACTGACATTTAACCATAGAGGCTTGCAGCAGCTAACAGGTACCTGTAACAGATAACCACAGTAGCAGAAGCAGGAAACAAAGCAACAGGGACAGAACAAGCTCCCTTTAGGCTTAATGCAATAAAATTCCCTTATCTGTTAACAAGCTTGTACCCACATAAGAATATAAAATGTACCCTCTAATAGAATTACACCAACTCCCTTGCCTTGATGTACCCAAAACTTGCTTATGCATGAAAGTAAAAGACCTGCTGTGCTCAGAGCTCAGACTTTGGGAATTGTCCCTGTGGGCTGTGGTGCCACTCATAAAGTGTTGCTTCCAGATCTCAGTGTCCTGACCCTCATTTCCTGCTACATATCTTCTACCCTATCCAGGGGCCATTAATCCTCAAGGTATCATAACACTCTTTACATTTTGGTTCTTGGGAAGTATGTGAGGAGACAAGCTTGATCTGCCTTTCTTTTGCCTTTTCAATTTGTCTCCTCCTCTGAGCATTTAAGACAGAGTCTTAAAAATCCTAAGTCCTTCTTGCCAAGCTCCAGGCAATCCCTACTATGTATGCTTCCATGATTAGATGACTCATTAGTAATTTGGCATTTCAAGAAATGCCAATATATGACTGTTGAGTGAAATTTGAAAATCACAGTAGCTGTGTGGGTTTGTGGCCTTGCACAAAATTGACTAATTCCTTATGTTGTCATCACACTTATTTCCAGAACCTTATTAATTGAATTCTTATTTTTGCTGGCCAGTGGTTGATAGAGTATAAGTTGACCCCATTTTATGTGATAGAAATCATCTTTCTCTATCAATATCATCTTAGGTGTAATATTTGTGCACCAAATTTTGTCTAATTATGACATTAAAATTCCAAGTTCATTTCCCAAGGAGGAAAATAATGACCCAAGTGACTTAAACTCCCAAAATTTGAAGACATGTTCCTCTTCTATATAATTTGTGTGTATTTAACTCAAAAAGGTAATAAAATGCAAGTCAAATGTCATTAAAATAGTGTATTTATTTAAAACTTCAGAGACACCAAAATATAGATTACAGCACATATGTTCTGAAATTAAAATTTTAGGTGTTTGCAAACACTTCAGATATGACAATCTGGAGAGATAGGATGTGTTCCTGAACTTGAAAATAAAAGTGAGGACCTTGTGCAATAATGTAAGACTATATTTTCCAGAAAAGAAAATAGCACAAATTAATGCATGAAATTAGGAGGTAGTGTAAAATTCAAAGCCCATTTGCACACAATGGTTCTCGTTCAATTTTTATTACTGAGAAGACAACATAAATCAAACAGAAGCAAAACATTTTCTCTTCCTTTGATTGCTTATACAGCTCTAGGTATATCTGATGTAGCCAGTGTAACACTGAAAGCAGACCACAGCAAAACCTGACAGCTTCTTAGACCAAAACCAACTGGGTACCATTATTTTTCTTTTTTCTTTTTTCTTTTTTTAAATATGTTTTGATGCCATTATTAAATGACCTTAGGAGTTTTATCTTGTTATTCCACTTCATTAACACATATTTATTTCTATGACAACAGGGACGACTTGTAAATCTTTGACCTTAATGAGAATGAAATCAGTTTCCTAAGTTAAAAATATCAAGAAGTTTAATTACGTCTTACACATTCATCTGTGGCATTCAAATGACATTGATTTTAAACTTTAAATCAAAATAGAGTTTAGCTGGGTATGGTGGTGCATGCCTATAATCCTGGTTACTAAGGAGGCTGGAGCAGCAGGATAGCTTATTCAAGCCCAGCCTGGGCAATTTAACAAGACTCTGTCCCAAAACAAAAAAGAAAAAGGGCTGAGGATATAGCTTGATGGTAGGACATCCCCAGGTTCAATCCCCAGTACCACAAAAAAATTTTAAAAATTTGAAAAAAGAACTTTAGACATATCCTGAATGTGATATTTAAAATCAGTCATAATGTGCCCCTCTCCCTAGATAGCCTACCCTAATGGCAGAGACTATTTCACTGTCGCTTTTGTGTCTTTAATTTCCTGTTTTAACTCTTGAAGATGCTTCCATTGTACTAAGAAACAAGGACTTAAATTAGGAGAATATACAAACATGGATACATGCTGGTTTCATGTCACCCTTTGCTAGAACATTTACCCCCATATTTCAGCTATCTTCCTATCTTATTACTCTCATGCCACTGATCCTTCATTATAGAGAAAACTTTCATATTAAATCTTCAAGGGATTGGAAAGTGCCAGGTGAGTGTGGCAGTTTATAGGTAAACAGTTTCACGGGACCTTTACAAAGCCTGGAATGCTTGTCATCTCTACTACTGGCAGAGCCCACTAAGAAGCACTTTGTTGTAGCTGGCTCTGTATGCAGGGGCTTGTGCTGGGGAGGACTGATAGCTGTGAGATCAAGTTAGTGGATTTCTGGTGCTTTTCTGGGAGCGGGTAACCGGGAACATACTGTTATCCCAACCTCAAGACTGTAGTAGCCTCTGCAATTTGTCCAGAATTCTTTACAAAGCTGGAAAAAGGGTACTTTTTACACACAAGCATTTTCTATCAGTGCTAAATCCTTGTGCATTTAAACCAAAATAGAGTTGTCTTATGCAGGATTCCAGAATCATTGACAGTTCAACAATAGAATTTAAAGAAGCAACTTTACTTTTTTTTTTTTTTTTAACTTTACCAACTTTTCCTTGTTTTATTTTCTCAGAAACCTGACCGCTATTGGTATTCCTCACAATGAGCATGGTCTGACTCAAAGCATGTATGCACTGAATAATGCATGAATCTGCGGCAAGATGAGTTAGAAGTATACTAAAAAGGAACAGCAATAGTTGCAAGGAATTTTAAATCTCAGATTAAAGCTCGGAAGAATTTTATATAAGGATTGGGTAAGATTTAAAGAAAAACTTTATTAAGTTTACTAAATTATTTTTATTGTATTTTCTACGTATTCTTAGTCATGATTCTATATAGAGTACTCTAATAAGATTTTAATTTTTAATTTAATTTTAGCTATGCTGGTTGGGAATTAATGAAGAAATCTCTCTACCCATGTAGACCTAATTATCTAGACTCCGAGAGTAATGTCTATTTCTCTTTAAGACAGGTAAAATCGGTTGCAAATGCACTTGTCCAATTCTTTCATGTTGGCCCAGGCTACAAAGGCTTCTGCTACTAATTTGCCCATGTAGAGATCTGAGGTCACTTATCACTTGTCACTACTTCCATTTATAAGCTTCTTTTTTGAGCAGTTGTAAATCTTTTTTCTCTTTACCATTTATATGTTTCATAGAAATAGCTTGAACAAAAGTGGCAGCCATCTTCTATCAGGGAAGACCAAGCCTTCAGGTGGTCTTATTTTAAAAAAGACTGTACCCAGAGGCAACTTTTCTTAGGATAAAAGATGAATAAAAAATTAGAAAAAGAAACCAGGCGTAGTAGTGCATGCCTGTAATCCTAGCAGCTCAACAGGCTGAGGCAGGAGGATGGCGAGTTCAAAGCCAGCCTCAGCAACAGCGAGGTGCTAAACAACTCAGTGAGACCCTGTCTCTAAAAAAAATACAAAACAGTGCTGGTGATGTGTCTCAGTGGTCAAGTGCCCCGGAGTTCAATCCAGTACTCCCCATAAAGGAATTAGAAAAAGATAATAATTTCCCTGCCTCATATCTCCATATGGAGATATGTATATGTAGAGAGAGAGAGAGAGAGAGAAAGAATATCTCTCTCTCTCTCTCTATATATATATATGTAGAGAGAGAGAGAGAGAGAGAGAGAGAGAGAGAGAGAGAGAGAGAATTTATCCTATTTCAGAACCTTAAAAACTCCCAGAAAGAAGAAAACACCAAATTGAGGACATCCTTGTCATGACAGATAAGAAAAGACTCCTCTAAATAAATCAACCACCCCCAAACTTCACGAGCCCTAAATTAAATAGCTTTTAAAAGATTTCTTCCTTTTACCAGAGCTCAGGGAAATGACTGTTACTGAGGCTGGTATGGAGTCTTTCCAGTTTTAGGAGGAAAGGAAAAGGAGGGTCACTAAGCATGTGTGTGCCCGCCGGATGAGACGCAGCACTGCTCCCATTCAATGACTCACCAAGCACTGGAAGCCCTGTGATCTAGAGTTCTCAACCGCAGAGGCAGATGGTGTCGTGAGACAGAGCATGCGTGTAGGAATGAGCTGTGCCTAATTTCAGATCCCAGCTCCCACTCATAGCTGGGTGACCTTAGACAAGTTACTGGACTTCAGCAAACTTTACCTCCTGTATCTTAAAGTGCAGATAACATCAACTTCATAAACTGAACTATCTATGCCCTTTACATCATTAATTCCTTGTCCCTAGGGGCCCTAACATTGGAGAAATTTACACAGTTGGATGGGAATACTTCATAGGTCATCTGCTTCTCCAAATTATTCAGAATATGGAAAGCAATGAGGAACTCATGGTTGTGACTTTTAGAAACCATGAAAGCATAGTTCATTTGATTTTGTGTTAACACTCTAAGATTTCAAATTGTTTGTGCCCATGCCTAAAACAATAGTATAGGAACCTTAAAGCACAACTTCTGAGGCCCTAGAAAGAGCTTGGAGACATCCAAGGAGAACTTGAAATAGTGGAAGTGTCCAGAGATTTGGAAGCACATGAAACTTCAACTAGTCCCCTAATGTGGTAAAGAATGGTTGTGGGAACTCTGCCCTATTTTCACCAAGGCCTTTGTCTCAAGTGCCAATGGGCAAAGAGACCTGCTGAACAATATGAGCTTGGAAGAAAACCTGGAGAAGCAGCCGCCATTCAGCAGCCACCTAGCATTCTTCAGGGAAAGACAGGACTGGGAACAGGAGGAGGAGATGGGAAGTGGGGAGGGAAAGACAGCAAGAGAGAGAAAAAAACTATTTTTCCTAAATGAGAAATAGCTCAAAAGAGACTTGTCCTCATACTTGTGAGTGGAAGTTCTTAGTTTTTTTTCTCTCACTTTTTACTGAACATAGGAGAAGCAAAACTGTAACAATTTAGCCACTTATTCAATTTAGGTCCAACCCTGCACAGGTCATCCTAACCTCTCCAGATCGGTTTCCTCATCTGTACAAGACTAGGGCAGATTGGGATTTCTGAATTACTTCTAATTAAAATAAAGGTTATTTTGCTGGAGGTTTTTGAGAAGTCATGATATTCCCCAGATGCTTTGTGTGGAACATTGCCTGATGGTTTGAAGACAGAGTCTCTGGCTTCTTAATGTAGAGCAAGGTAGTAAAAGCCTGCATGGTAGAATGGGAGGGCTTCCAGGAGGAGGAGAGCTCTGAGCCAGTTTGATGAGGACACTGCTGGAACAGGCTAGAGAAGGGAGCATGTTGCTGAGGAAGAGAAAACCAGGACTAGACTGGGCAAATGCCGAACTTGGTAAGTGGAAGACTAAAAAGCCCGCATAGAGCTTTCTGTGACAAGTCACTTCAACAAACTTCTGTGTCAGGAAGGATTCTTTTTGTATATGAATCTAATTTTTCCATAGCTTTTGAGTCACACAGTTTCAAGTTTGGGTCTCAGCTTGTGTCTTTGAGCGACTCACTTCACAGAACTACAGATTCCTTGCTTCTAAAATATAGATAATAACACCTACTTGTATTATTGAAAAACTAACAACATGAGAAACAGAGTGTAGTATAGTACCTGTGTTGCAGAAGAGCAGCAAACATTAGTCACTACCTTTCCCTCCCTGGGGACATGCCAGATATTCTACTGCAGACAAACTATCCACACAACTTTAGTAGGAAAGGACACAGCAGTGCAGGGGTAGGGGCACTGGTCTGGAAATTAGAACAGATTTATGACCACAAATGTGGCTTCTAATGATCTAGGGTTGTTGGCATGGGAATAAAAATTGCTAAATTCAGTTATCCTGTTCTAAAAATTCTGAGTTTGTGACACATGATCCCCCAAGGGCCCTTATAACTCTGAAATCTGATATTTAGTCCATGACCCTAGGGTGTCACTAACATCCAAAGAGTTCATGCACGTGAAAAAACTTACTGCCACCCAGTCTGAGAGAAACAACATGAAACTGGCAAAACATGTAGCTTTCCAGCTTAGGAATGTGAGAAAATAGAAGTCCAAATACTTCCTTTGAGCACATTAAGGGGATTAGTTTTCATGATTGCTCCTCAGATATTCACTGAGCACCTACTGTGTATTAGGCCTGGGGACACAGTGAAAATAGCACGAGCTTCCTCTCTAGGTTTCTCTCAGTCTAGTGGGAGACTCTGCCCACTAGAGCTCAGTGTGAGCACAATGAGGTCTGTGCAGGGCATTTTATGGGAGCACAGTTGGTATAGAAGAAGGAAGAGAAGCTTCTGGAATCTTCCCAGATGAAATGAGATGAATTTCAACTGAGGTTGAACTAGCAATTGGAATTAGACACTCTGTGTTTCTGAGAACAACAGAGCTTCATGTCAGGACTCCTGGCAGGGAGGCCATCAACTACGGGGGCTGAGGACCTCAGAGGCAAGTGGGTCTCACTCAGGCAAGCGACTCTGGTTCCCAGAGCAGACTTTAGAAATTCTCTTTCCTCTTCTGACACCAACTTCTTTCAACAAAAAATTTGCCCCAAAGACTAATCTCAAATACTATGTGGCAGTCAAAGTTTTGGTTGCTAAAAATAAAAACCAACTCAGGTCAACTTAAAGAAAACAGAGTATGCCTTAGAACATTGGCTAACTCAGAATCAGTTGGTCCAGGTAGAGGTTCCTCCATTCTCTTCCTGAAAGAAGGAGACACAGCAGATAAACAAGCACAGCTGGTTTTTAGAACAAAGAAAAAGTGCACTGCAGAGATTAATGTAGAGTGGGCCACACCAAGAGAGCGGGGTGACTTTGCGCCTTCTGCATTGTGGGCTTTTTTGGCCTGCTTGATATCCTCCCATCATGAATTATTATTTGTAGTGGATATAGACATTTTCACCTAAGTTAGTATAACTGTGCTGATTTCCCTTTGTTGGAAAATTTCCCAGCATAGACCATATCCATTTTCTCCGTGTTGACAGGCAGCTGTCTGATTACAAGAAATGTGTCCCTGGGTGCTGTGACGGGGTGTGAGGGATAGTTGGGTGCCTTCCAGAAGAGGAGCCTAAATTTCTTTTCCCCACCTCCCTTACTCATATCTTTCTAGCTACCTACTCTAACACAATGAGGAGACTTGAAAAATACTGAAAAAAGTAGGAACCAAGAGAAGCAAATCACAGCCAGATCATCCAACAAGACTGGTCTACTTGGAATACTGACATGGAACCATCGCCTTGGGCCACTTGTGACCATGTCCTGGACTCTGCTGTCCCCAGACACCCATGCCTACCAATAGATTCTCACTTCAGTCAAATTTATACAACTAATATCTGTCCTTACACATTTTTCTCATTCCCACATCAGCATCACAGTTTCCAAGTTTCCACAGAGCTTATGGGAAAACATCTGGCATGGAAGGACTTGCCTCTCATCCATTATGGCTGTTGGATAGCCTGGGGGAGAGAGAGAGAGAGAGAGAGAGAGAGGAGAGAGAGAGATACTCATTCACTAAATACTGTCTCCTCCCTGACTTTTAGAGATGTTTTGAGCATTTGCAAAAATAGACATTAAATATACTGAAGCAAAGTGTTATGTAAGTATAAAGTATTATTAACATCAGTAATTAACTTTAGTCAGTAAAAATTATAAATCATCCAATTTATGCTCTTTGTAACAAGGGAACAGTTGTCATTTTCTCTGAAATGATCTAAATTAGCTACATTTTGAAGTGAGTCTGAATGTCATTACAATATAATACACTAAACTCCTTCGAAAGGGACATTTACATATTTAAATTTAAATCAAGTTTGAATAAACCTATTATATCAAATGCTCTACATAAGAGAATTATTATTATATAACATGTCTTGTACTGTTTATAGACATTATGCTAAGTATTTTGAATAATATTTTTAAAAATTATTTCAATTTTTAACATAAAATTGGGGAAAAAAATCCTAAGGATAAAAATTATCATATTCATTGATTTGAGGGATTTCTACAATCTAGTCTTCTGTTAATTGAGAATTTTGATGTTATGAGAACTAATATCCTACTGTATAGGATCCCACTGAATATAAAGCACATTAGGTCAACTGCTATAAACAACCAGAAAATTCCAGTGACTTAAAATGTCAAAGGAAAATTTCTTGCTCACATGAGTCCAGTATGGAAAATAGGGCTGTCTTCTGCATACCAACATTTAGAAACATGGATGCCTTCTATATAGTGTCTCTGCTTTTCCCTGAGACCTGAGACTCTTCTTCTGGACATTGTATCCAACAGAAGACAAGGAAGTGGGACCATAAAAGTGGATCTCAAGTGTGGTGTTAAATGCCTATATTTATTTGTTTATTTATTCCTAAAAGCAAGCCCAGAGTTTCTTGATCAGAGTTCAGACTTATACTTGCTAAAGACAATAGCTGAGTTGTCCCATTTTCCCCTTGAAGATTTTTGTGATAAGGGCAGGCAGACTTGAGAAATAAGGAAAGAAAAAAAAAAAAAAAAGAGTGGGGGTTGTTATCACAGGAGAGAAACTCCAAAATTCTGAAACTGGTAGCTTCTATAGGAACTGGGTGTCCACCCCACCTCCCTTCTATTAAATATCCCTGTCTAGTAAATAGAGCACCTGGCAACTGCACACCAGTTTGGAGCTTAATGGCATTCTGAATTGTGCTAAGCACCATGCTTCCCACTTTTTGCTGCCCATAAGCACAGGAGAGTGATGTCATCTTCTTCTTGGGAACACAGAAAGACTATTTTCTAGGTTATTCTGCAGTTAGTTATTGTCACGTGACCAAGTTTTGACCAAGAGAGTGGGCTATAGTCATATTTGACACTCTCAAGCCAAGGTTAAGAAAGTTTATATTTTACTTCTATCTCATTTTAATTGATATATAATTGTACAAATTTATGGAGTACAATGTAATGTTTCCATGCATGTGTATATTATGTAATGATCAAATCAGAGTAATTCGTATATTTGTCATCTTAAACATTTATTCCTTCTTTGTGATGAAGCATTCAAAATCTTCTCTTCTAGCTATTTTGAAGGATACAATACACTATTGACTATAGTCACTCTGTTGTGCAGTTGAACTCTGGAACTTATTCATCCCATCTAGCTGTAACTTTGTACCTATTGACCCACCTTTCCCCATCCCTACCCCACACCTACCCTCTCTAGCCTCTGGTTACCATCCTGCTACTGTACTTCTGCAAGATGAATTTCTTTTAGATTCCAATTATGAGTAAGATCATATGGTACTTGTCTTCCTGTGCCTGGTCTATTTCACTTAACATAATGTCCTCTAGGTTCATCCATATTATTGAAAATAACAGAATTTTATCTTTTTATGGCTGAATAATATTCCACTGTGTATGTATATCATATTTCCTTTGTTCATTCATCAGCTGGTGGGCATGTATATTGATTCCATTTGTTGGCTATCATGAATGAATATGGGTATGCAGGTGTCTCTTTGATATACTGATTTCATTTCTTTTGGGCATATATCCAGTTGTAGGATTGTTGAGTCACATGGTAGTTCTATTTCTAATTTTACAAGGGGCTTCCATACTGTTTTCCATAATAGCTGTGCTAACTTACATTCCCTCCAACAGTGTGTAAGTGTTCCCTTTTCTCCATATCTTCATCAGCACTTAATATCTTTTGTCTTTTTGATAATAGCCATTCTAACTGAAGTGAAGTGATATCTCAGTGTGTTCTTTATTTGCATTTCCCTGATGAGTAGTGATGATTATTTTTTTCATGCGTGTTGGCCGTTTATATGCCTTCCTTTGAGAAATGTCTATTCAGAACTTCACCCATTTTAAAACTCAGATTGTTTTTGCTTTTAAATTGTTTGAGTTACTTATTCTGAATATTAACCCTTAATCAGGTTTGTAGTTCTCAAATATTTTCTCCCATTTTGTAAGTTTTCTCTTCCATCTGTCAATTGTTCCTTTACTGTGCAGAAACTAAGAAAGCTTTTGTGTGTGTGTGTGTGTGTGTGTGTGTAGGGAGGTGGTTACTGAGGATTGAACTCTAGAGACATGTTACCACTGAGCTACAACCCCGGTGCTTTTTATTTATTTTATTTTATTTTATTTTGTCTTGAGACAGGGGATTGCTAAATTACTGAAACTGGCCTTGAACTTGAGATCCTCCTGCCTTAGCCTCTCAAATTGCTGGGATTACAGACATGCACCACTGAGTTTGGCTAAGAAGTTTATTTTTAAAGAAATTTTCATCCATGATAAAGAAATCTTTATTTTTCTAAAGTAAACGAATCCTTTCTGGGAAAAGGATATTTGTTTATTTTAGAAAGAGAAGTTTCACCCTGTGAGGAGAGTAGTAATTGTAGCTTCTTGGATAACAAAGATAAGAGACATGTTCTAAACCAGATTACCTGTGGATTCCCAACCTTTAAGCAGGGTAGCCTTCTTTAGCTTCCCAAGTTATGAAACAAAGTTTCCATTTAGGCATTTCTCAGTACCTAGAGAAAACATGTGTTAAGGTTTTAATTCCTGAGAGGGTGCTCACAGACAGAGGCCCATCTTTTGCTTTCAATTGTTTGTCCCACAGAGAGAAGAGTGAAGGACAATTTCAATGAAATGCTTGTCTCGAGGTCCCACTGGTCCAGGGCTTGGCTTACATCACACTCATGTGGGGCAGGCGGTACTGACTGCACATGGCATCAAAGAGGAAAAGCCCGGACCAAGCAAGGGTTCTGGTGTGGCCTCCACAGGCAGTTCACAGCATGTGCCAGATGCAAAGTGTCCCACGAGCAGGCAAGGGGCAGCCAAAATCCAGCCCACATGTAGCTCACCAAGCCCTGCACCCTGACACATGAATGGATCCACTTGGGGAAAGGGGAGCCTTTGGATTTGCTAAGAATCTATTTATTTTCCAGCCAGGGTGCACTCAAGAGGTACACCAGCCCCAAATGGTGTCTTTTCGTTTTGCACCCCCAGAGGAGAGATGCCTTTTCCTAATAGTCACAAAGGCATCCTCTTGGTTAGTACATGACCCTAAACTCTAAGCAATACATGCAAATATCCTGGGAGGCAGCAGCAGTAAGAACTCTATGGATTTAGCACAGGAGTATCTGGTGGGAGAAGTGAAAAAACACAAAAAAGAAAAGGAGAGTTCAGCGAAAAAAAAAAAAAAAAGGTGCAGGAGAAAGTAATTTATTAGTACAGACAAGCATTTGGTGGCTTTTAGAACAAAACTTTCTCATATACTGGAGCAAAGTTATACAAGACATACAACCACCATCCAAATGTTGCTGAGATACCCACTACAAAATCATCTTGTGCCTGATATTTGATTCTTACTTCCTTTTTTAAACGCAGAGCTTCCATAGGAACCGGAAAACAAAGTGCTCCAGCATCCAATAGGAAACACGTACGGTAACACCTTGGCTTACCTTGCATTCTGATTGTATCAAAAATTAGGGTTTAGGGAAACCGGCATGGCATGGACTTGATAATCTATGTCAAATATATCCCTTGCTTTGCATGAAGCATAAAATCTAACTGAATAAATGCATCCATGCCTCCAACTCCAAAATCTTCCTGTTTCTGGCTCCCAAAAGAATATCTGAAGCAAGTGTTGCTTCTTCTCTTGCTATTTTGCAGCCTAATTTCATTGTGGGGAGTCTGCATCTTCATTCCAAAGTGTTCTACTATTTCTACCTGGGAGAAAGCTGTTAGCAGTCTTCACAGAACTAATGCCCCAGGACAATACTGTCTGGATGCTGCCAGAGTATTACCAATAGTTTTTCATCAGTGTTGAACTTTTGAAGAAAGGTGCTAGATAGATAAAGAGAGTGAGCCTATAATCATAGTCTAGTCCACTAGTTCAAAAAAATGATAAACTAGAAATATTTCAGTAGAGTGAAAAGCTACATAACTTTGTTTAAAATTGTTTGCTTTTTTTGGAAAATTAATAAAAAGAAGACAGAACTGAATTACAAGTCTTTTGTGTTACCACCCATCTCTCAAACTGACAGAGTATCCTAGTTTTACATAAAGTGGCCTGATATGGCTAGAGTTTAACTTCATTCCATCAAGAAATAATAAACGGTGCAGCGGAGAGAAAAAATATTATGGCAAGGTTGAGTCTAGTTTTTGTGTAACAATTTTTATATTCAAGAAGAGCACAACTAGAAGATAATTTAATTTTCTTTCAATTATGAAGTATTTAGTTTTTAGAAAATCATGTCTTGAGGCAGTGTTACCTCATTGATGAACAGTTCCAGACCAATTGGTTTCCTTCTAGTATAAAATAGATTAAGAAGTGATTTTTTTTCAATGTGATCCATTTGAAGTGAGAGCTATTTTGTCCAAAGCTTAATGTATGTAATTTTAAAGTGCAGTGCCGTCAGCATGCATATGAGAGCAAAGTTCATATTTTAAAAAGTTAATATTAAAACCAATTTTGAAAGTTAATTTTTTATGGCATATTAGTTACAAAAGCCTTAAGGATCTTAGAAAGTCAGAAAAAGTCCTCTGTGCTATGTTTGTAAAATGTAAGGCTAATGCAGTGAAAAACCAAGAGACCAGTATAGGTTCATTTGCATTACTACCAGTTTTACACTGAATAGAAAATTAGGGGCTGGTTTCTTTTGTGCGTTGAAAGTTCACTTCATTGCTTTATAATTTCATTCCATGCATATGTGTGTTGCTCCCCATCTCTCCAGGCCACATCTGCCTGAGGCATAGGAAAAAGAAATCATGACATTGCTATGGTCAACTCAAGGTATTTCATGTATTATAGCCTTCTCATTGTGAAATTACTAAAACCCCAATCACACAAATATTTGCCTTCCTGGTCAAGGGTCATAATTTCTCCTAAAAAGTCATTTCAATCCATGATGGTCTTGCATTGTCATCTTCGAGCAAGTGACAGGCCCTGTAAGTCAAGTAACAGAACACAATCTCCATCTCCCCCCACGCCCCCGCCCCCCGGCCCTTCTTGCCTGCCTCTGCTATGGAAGATATGTGGTTCCTGGCCTGCTTTGAAAGAAGCATGACTGTGCAACATAGTCCTGACCAAGGATATGTAAAGGGAATCCCCTATTTTATATAGTCATGCACATACATTAAATATGTATGTGTGTATATACAAATTATATAATATATATTATATATGTACATATATAAATATAAATATGTAAATATATTTATATGTATTTAAATACATGTATTTATGATATATATAAAATACACACACACACACCTGTGTGTGTGTGTGTGTGTGTGTGTGTGTGTGTAAACCCAAACTGTAGGTTTAGACTGTTCTAGGAAATATAATTATAAAGTTATAATGTATCACATATTACAACTTTAATCAAACTAGGTGTTTTAGTATGACGTTTCCCATTTCTATCCTGAGCCCCTAACTTTATATGAAACCTCCTTAGGATATTCTTTTCTACCCAACTAGTTTCTGTTACAAGTCCTTATCATTCCCTGACATAATTGTTTTCTAACCTTTGAGAGATAAGGATGCCATTTTTTTCCTCAGTGTCTTCAGTATTTAGTCTTGAAAATTCCCCACCAGTCCTGGTTCCCTAAATCTCCTGCACTTGTGCAAGCTGAAGGACATTAGACCTGGAGGGAGCCTCACTTTACACTTGGGGCTCCAGCTCCCTAATCCACTGCATAGATTATTATGCACAATACCTAGTCAAGTAAGTAGTGTTAGCTCCACCATAGAAATAAAGAAACTGAGTTGCAACATCATAAAATTTTAGCTTTAGAAGAGACTTTCAAGAGAGTTCAATGTTCGTATTACTATACAAAAGAGAAGTGTTAGGGATAGAATGAGATTTGGTTTCTTAAAATGGATGCAACATTTCCACCCCTGTGACCTGGGCAAAACCCTTTGCCTTTACTGAGAGTTTCTATGTAAAAGGTATAACTTCTGACCTACTTCACAGTGCCTTGATGTAGATTAAAATGACTAGTCAATATCAGCAGAGTTGGAAAGCTCTAATACAGATCTACTTTAACTGAATAAACAGTGGGACCCACAGTGTGTCCTATGCCTGTATACATCAAAGCTGTACACTATCCATGTTTAATGAGACTATGTAAAAACACGAAAGGCCTTCAAATGGGATTTGTGTTAAAAAATCTTTAAAAATGCAAATTTCACAAAAATATTTTTAACAATTTCAGTTCTTATGTCTTGAATTCCTTTAAATTGTCTTGGCTTTATAGATTTGTTTTGTCTTCCAAAGATAACAGGTCTTTATATTGCAGTTTTTATTGTTAGATCTCTGCTTTACTGAGAAAGACTAATCAGTATTGGCTCTCAACTTACTTTGAATACTAGTTGTTTAATTCCCAAGAACTCAAAGCATAAATTTTGCTTACAAGATTTTTTATTCAAAATCTCCATCATGAAATATGGCATTTTAGCCATGGGCTAATTGCTCATATATCAAATATTTTAAAAGAATAATAGTTAAAAGAAGACTGCTTGAGATTATAATTTATGGATAATAGTCAAGGACTTCTAATAGTTATTTGTCTTCTGCTTAGGCTTTAGTTTAATCAAGGAGTGTCACCATTTGGAAACTTATGCCTAAGAATATTTAACAGAATTTTTGAGTATAGGTATTTAGCTGTTTTGGTAAACTATGGAAACTTACACAAAATTAGTCTAAAAATCCTTTAGAATTATTCAATGCCTCTATTATAAAAACTGATGTATGATTTTACTTTTTATTAATCACCATAGAATATAGTAAAAGTGAGCTTAATTTTTAAAGCAATAGATAAATATAGGGATTGTTAAAGTTCTCTTCCCTTGGGTTCCTGTCCTCCAATGAGCAAAACAAATGCAAGGTCTTCTCAGCTCTATTTGATTCTAAAGTCAGTTTTAGTGATTGCTAAAGTCTTAATTTAGAATTTAATTTTTTTCATTGCTTTGAAGTTGGAAACTGTGTGTGGGGGTGTGTAAGGGGACAGGGCAGAAAGTACAAAGCAGTTCATGGAAATTTGTAATTTACTTCTCTTTGGCATCTTCATCTTCCCTGAGAATCGATCAGTTGATATTTCTATACCTCCATAGTGTTAACCAACTCATGGATGTCATCATCCTCAGAAGGGAACAATGCATAGAACCCAGAATATGTTTCTCAAAGTTTCTGCAATGCCATCTTTGCTGTGAGATCCTGGACTTTAGAAGTAAGGTGGGCTTCTCATGGGGACTTTTCTCCCCAGGTGACTGGGTTTTATGAGGATAAAGAGCTAGCCTGAGGCAATGCTACATTCTGTCTGGCACTTCCTACCTGTTTAACCTATTCTGGTTTCCTTGGAGATAGAGTTTGATGTAACATTGGATCAAAAGTGTCAAGTATTTGAAAAATAGAGGCATTAGATGAATAATTTAAAAAGGTAAAATGTGTAAGATAACACAGTACCTTGCTGTTTTAGTCAGCTTTATGTTGTTGTGACCAAAGGACCTGACAAGAACAATTTAGAAAAGAAAAAGCTCTGGCTCATGGTTTCAGAGATCTCAGTCCACAGAAGGCCGACTCCACAGCTCTGAGCCTGAGGAAAGCAGCTCAGGAAATGGCATGAGGAAGCAGAGAGAGCTCCTGTCACCAGGGACAAAATATAAACCTTAAAGCCATGCCCCTAGTAACCTACCTTCTCTAACCACAACCTACCTGCCTACAGTTACCACTTAATTAATCCATGTCAGTGGATTGATCCACTGATTAGGGTACCAGTCTCAAAGTCTAATCATTTCATCTCTGAACATTCTTATATTGTTTCACATGTGAGCTTTTGGGGGACACCTTATATCCAAACCATAACACTTGCACATTAAGCATTTGGTGAATTTTAACAGTTTGAGGGTTTCATTTTGTTTGATTTTTGATAAATAGCATTTTTCTTTATTCCTGATGTTTACCTCCAGTTAAAAGTTATTTGCTATGCAGATCATGAAGTATTTATTATTTCCAAAATCCACCAATATGAACTTTTCACATGCTACTTGTTCAATCTAGAGCCCAGCACAACTTCCTGTCATGTTTTTACATATGGTCATTTCCCTGCCACTAAAAAATGAGATCTATAACTATTTGTATACCTGTATTCAAAGAAATCCTGTTAAGTAAAATTTCAATGACATTTCTAATTAGCAATTTTATCTGGCATCTAATTCTTGAAATTGTGACATAATAATTTTAGATGGGAGCAGAGGAGCTCTATCATCTTAATAAAATACTGGGCATTTATAAAGAAAATACTGTAAGAAAAGTGCAATTCGGTTCATAAAATTTTATCAGTCTTTAGCAATTTGTAGGCAAAAGTACTGGCATTTCTATGTACTTATTAATTATCATGTAACTGTTTAAAGCTATCAATAATGGAAGTAGTGAAAAATAGAGATATTTATGAGTTAACCTGAAATCAATGGTCATAAATTATTAGAAATCTAAAAAGTGAACTCTGTACTTCTTTGTTCAATTTCCATAGTGTTCAGAAAAAGAGAAGGGAAGAAAATGTTGGTCATAGGCCACAAATTATTTTGGAAAAATTTACTTGTGTGTTTGACTTAGTCTTTGCTTAGCTACCATCTTGGGAAGTGTTTGCTGTTAGTTTTCATGTTTTGTTTTTTTTTTTAATCTTATTTCTCATGTGATTGTAGATATTTGAAATTACTGTTGTTTTCTAAGAGTGATTCAAATTCTCTCCTTCACCCTCTCTTCCTCTATTTTATATGTAATTCAGATATTTCATCCTCTCTCCCCTCTTTCCTCTCATCTTCCTTTCCCTTCTCTTCCTTCTCCCTCCTTCCCTTTCATTCCTCGTTCTTTCGTTTCTCCCTCTTACCTTCTTCTCTCTCCACCACAATGTGAGCTTCTAGAATCTGACAATTTATAAAGTGCTGGCCAAACCCAGGCAATCAATCTAATCACCTAGATCAACTTATTTATTTATTTAGATGGCTACATGAACTGTTCATTTTTCCTTTTTATTAGTGCATAATAATTATACATAATAGTGCAATTCAATGTTACATACTTGTACATGCACACAACATAACAGCATTCCTTTTAAAAGATAAATTTCCCAATTCCAAACCAACTGAGTCAAAATCTGGAGAAATCATCTGTTGGTTTAGTTTTTTGTTTTTTGTTTTTTGTTTTTTTATTTTAACAAGTTCCTCAGGTGATTCTAACGAACATTCAGGTTTGGGAAGCACTCAAGTGGTGGTGCTTAACTTTATGGACATCAGAATGATCTTGAACGCTTGCTAACACATACAGATGACTGGGCCTCTGCTCTGTGAGTCTAAGGCCTGAGACCAAGAATTTCTAAACAATCTCCAAGTATGGCTGATTTTGTTTGTCTGAAGGCCACATACTTATTGAAAACATCAGTTTTAGGGCATATGGCCAAGGCGACTTTCCTCCTAAATCAAATGCCCTTAGTGCAGGCTCAAGTTTTGAAATACTTCTTAAAAATGACATCTTCAACCCTAAATACATGAGGTATTGTATCAGCATCAAACCCACCAAGTAGATCCTAAAGATAAACACTAAAAGCTCGTCCTTTGGTGCTTAAACATTCAGCAACAAGAAAACATATATTCATGAAAATGCCATGACACCATGGAAATGACTCCACTGGCCATTCTGACCCAGAACTCTTTTGGAGCAGAGGGAGAGGTATCCACAAGCATCTGCTCCACCAGGGGCATGTAGATCCTCTCACGTCCTAAAGAAGGTATTGAAGTTTTCAGAATCAAAGGGTGGTGGCAAATTAGAATTGCTTTTGTTTCTTTAAAAATATAAGGCCAAAATAATCCGAAATCTTTCCAGAAAAAGAGAACTTCTCCATATGGGTCCTTATTTTATATCTTTTGATGAGTCTTTCTGGTCACCAAGATATCTCTTCCATCCTCTCCTCTGTGTGAATTAAATGCGGAAAATAATCTCTGGAATTTGAAGCATGATAGTTTCTTCTACCTACTGTTGTCCCCATGCAAAATGAGGAAGATTTCTTGCCAGCAGAAGCTGGAGAAGGAGGGGCAGTGACATGTGAGTGACTTCCACTTATTTCATTTAACATATTTAACATCCACAACAACTCTGTTAGCAAATGGTAAGACAACTAAAGCTCAAAGAGATTAAATCTCTAAGGACACGTAACCAGTACCTGCTAGATCAGGATTTATAATTGGGTTCTACCTGCCTCACTAACATATCGACTCCATTCTCCAACAGAATCCCTTGAACATAAGCCAAAACATGACTGCATAGTGTCTCAGATTCTTTTTGACTCCTTATCATAACTTGTCTTTATTTTATTTGAAGTACCATGATTTTTTAGGAACTACACACATACATCAACGTATTTATTCTCATGGATATTTTATAAAGCAGGTCTGATTTTCAGTTTGCTATTTGGACATGTAGGGCTTCGTGCACAGGCAGGAAGCATCCAGTTCTATAGAAATGTCTTTATAGACATGCTAGTTCTTTTCCATGCTGAGATATATTTACCATGGAGGGACATTTTTGTGTATGTCATGATTCTCTGCCAAAATGTCAGACTTATCCTCTGTGTCCAAAAGTTCACCGAAATGGGAAAGGCTCCAAAAAGACAAGGTACAGAAACAGCTGAAAGTAAAACAGAGGGAACCAGGTGTGCACTGTAGGGAGGTCAACCTGGTGCGTACAGTGAAGCAGGTGCTGGGTCCTCAGAGAGATTTGCGGAGGAAGAACCACTCAAATTCTCTGCACACTCCGGTTAATCCATGAAGAACACAGCACTGCGGAGATATTTTCAACTCATGCATTCTATACATGGACACCTGAGTGACTGGCAATATTAAATAGTTTACTTCAAACCAACAACATTAAGAACCTGAAGACAAGCTTCATTTGTTAGAAATACAGGTCTGGGTACCAATAGATTTGTCTTGTTTGGAATAAGAATTCAAGATTTGCCTATAAATATTTATTTTTGAAAAAATGTTCTTTATGGGGTACACGATGTTTTGATCTATGCTACATTATACAAGGAGTCAAAACTAAATAACTTATTCATTGCCTTGCCAATTCATCATTTTCTTGAATTGAGAATGTTAAAAAATCCATTTTAGCAATTTTGAAATGTACATTATTTAACTGTGATCACCTTGCAGTGCAACGGTTCACTGAAACTTATTTCTCCACTCTAACATTTCCCCACCCCTCTGCCACCTGAGCCTCTAGTGATCACTTTCCCATTTTGTTTCTGTGAGATCAAATTTGGTAGATTCCACATATGTGAGATCAAACATGATTGATTTTCTAAGTCTGGCTTCATTCACTTAGCATAACGTCCTCTAGGTTCATCCAGGTTGTCACAAATGATAGGATTTCCTTCTTCTTAAGGCGGTATAGTATTTCTTTGTATATATCCCACATTTTCTTTATTCCACTTATCTGTTAACAGACTAGTTGCATCCACATTTTGGCTATTGTGAATGCTCAAATGAGCATGGTAGTGCAAATATTTATTACTTAATAAATATTTATTATAAATATTATAAATTATTATAAATATTAAATAAATATTTATGGTAGTGCATTTATTTCTTAATGTTTAATTTCAAAAACATTTGCTTTGAAAAACTTTATTCTTTTATTTTTTATTTTTTTAATTTATTTTTATTGTAAACAAATGGGGTACATGTTGTTTCTGATTGTACATGGAGTAACAGCATACCATTTGCATATTCATACATTTACATAGAGTAATGATGTTTGATTCATTCCGTTATTTTTCCTTCCCCCGCACCCCTCCCATCTCTCTTTTCCCTCTGTACAGTCCCTCCTTCCTCCATTCTTGCCCCCCTCCCACTCCCCATTACATGTCATCATCCACTTATCAGTGAGATCATTTGCCTTTTGGATTTTTGAGATTGGCTTATCTCACTTAACATGATATTCTCCAAATTCATCCATTTGCCTGCAAATGCCATAATTTTATTAATCTTTATAGCTGAGTAATATTCTATTGTATATATATACCACAGTTTCTTTATCCATTCACCAATTGAAGTGCATCTAGGTGGTTCCATAGTCTGGCTATTGTGAATTGAGCAGCAATGAACATTGATGTGGCTGTATCTCTGTAGTATGCTGATTTTAAGTCCTTTGGGTATAGGCCAAGGAGTGGGATAGCTGGGTCAAATGGTAGGTCCATTCCAAGTTTTCTAAGGAATCTCCACACTGCTTTCCAGAGTGGCTGCACTAATTTACAGTCCCACCAGCAATGTATGAGTGTACGTTTTTCCCCACATCCTCTCCAACACCTATTGTTGCTTGTATTCTTGATAATCACCATTCTAATTGGGGTGAGATGGAATCTTAGGGTAGTTTTGATTTGCATTTCTCTTATTACTAAAGATGTTGAACATTTTTTCATATGTCTGTTGATTGCTTGTATATCTTCTTCTGTGAAGTGTCTGTTCATATCCTTAGTCCATTTGTTGATTGGGTTATTTGTATTCTTGGTGTAGAGTTTTTTGAGTTTTTTATAGATTCTGGAAATTAGTGCTCTATCTGAAGTATGAGTGGCAAAGATATTCTCCCACTCTGTAGGCTCTCTCTTCACATTTCTGATAGTTTCCTTTGCTGAGAGAAAGCTATTTAGTTTGAATCTATCCCAGTTATTGATTCTTGCTTTTATTTCTTGTGCTATGGGAGTTCTGTTAAGGAAGTCTGATCCTAAGCCAACAAGTTGAAGATTTGGACCTACTTTTTCTTCTATAAGATGCAGGCTCTCTGGTCTGATTCCGAGGTCCTTGATCCATTTTGAGTTGAGTTTTGTGTAGGGTGAGAGATAGGGGTTTAATTTCATTCTGTTGCATATGGATTTCCAGTTTTCCCAGCACCATTTGTTGAAGAGGCTATCTTTTCTCCATTGCATATTTTTGGCACCTTTGTCTAGTATTAGAAAATTGTATTTATTTGGGTTTGTGTCCATGTCCTCTATTCTGTACCTTTGATCTACCTGTCTATTTTGGTACCAATACCATGCGGTTTTTGTTACTATTGCTTTGTAGTAGAGTTGAAGTTCTGGTATTGCGATACCCTCTGTTTCATTCTTCCTGCTAAGGATTGCTTTAACTATTCTGGGTTTCTTATTCTTCCAGATGAATTTCATGATTGCTTGCTCTATTTCTGTAAGGTACGTCTTTGGGATTTTAATTCCAATTGCATTGAATCTGTATAGCACTTTTGGTAGTATGGCCATTTTGACAATATTAATTCTGCCTATCCAAGAACATGGGAGATCCTTCCATCTTCTAAGGTCTTCCTTAATTTCTTTCTTCAATGTTTTGTAGTTTTCATTGTAGAGATCTTTTACCTCTTTAGTTAGATTGATTCTCAAGTATTTTATTTTTTTTGAGGCTATTGCAAATGGAGTTGTTTTCCTCATTTCCCTTTCAGCTGTATCGTCACTTGTGTATAAAAATGCTTTAGATTTATGCGTGTTGATTTTATAGCCTGCTATTTTGCTGAATTCATTGATGAGGTCTAGAAGTTTTCTGGAGGAGGTTTTTGGATCCTCTAAATAGAGAATCATGTCATCCGCAAATAGTGACAGCTTAAGTTCCTCTTTTCCTATTCGTATCCCTTTAATTTCTTTAGTCTGCCTAATTGCTCTGGCTAGAGTTTCAAGGACAATGTTGAATAGAAGTGGTGAAAGAGGACATCCCTGTCTTGTTCCCGTTTTTAAAGGGAATGCTTTCAGTTTTTCTCCATTAAGAATGATGTTGGCCATGGGCATAGCATAAATAGCCTTTACAATGGTCAGGTATGTTCCTACTATCCCTATTTTTTCTAGTGTTTTGAGCATAAAGGGATGTTATATTTTGTCAAAGGCTTTTTCTGCGTCAATTGGAATAACCATATGATTCTTTTCCTTAAGTCTATTGACATGATGGATTACGTTTATTGATTTACGAATGTTGAACCATCCTTGCCTTCCAGGAATGAACCCCACTTGATCGTGGTACACAATATTCTTAATATGTTTTTGGATACGGTTTGCCAATATTTTGTTAAGGATCTTTGCATCTATATTCATCAAGGATATTGGTCTAAAATTTTCTTTCCTTGATGTGTCTTTTCCTGGTTTGGGTATGAGGGTGATATTAGCTTCATAGAATGAGTCTGGTAGGGTACCCTCCTTTTCTATTTCCTGGAATACTTTGAGAAGTATTGGAATGAGTTCTTCTTTGAAGGTCTTGTAGAACTCAGCTGAGAATCCATCTGGTCCTGGACTTTTCTTGGATGGTAGATTTTTAATGCTTCTTCTATTTCATTGCTTGATATTGATCTGTTTAAATTGTGTATGTCCTCCTGGTTCAGTTTGGGAGGAGCATATGTCTCTAGAAATTTATCAATGTCTTCGGTAGTTTCTATTTTGTTGGAATACAGATTTTCAAAGTAGCTTCTCATTTTGTTATACATCTCAGTGATGTCTGTCGTGATATTTCCTTTTGCATCATGTATTTTAGTAATCTGAGTCTTCTCTCTCCTTCTCTTTGTTAGTGTGGCTAAGGGTCTGTCTATTTTCTTTACTTTCTCAAAGAACCAACTTTTTGTTTTGTCAATTTTTTGAATAGTTTCTTTTGTTTCAATTTCATTGATTTCAGCTCTGATTTTAATTATTTCCTGTCTTCTACTACTATTGCTGTTATTCTGTTCTTCTTTTTCTAGGACTTTCAGCTGTAATGTTAGGTCATTTAGTTGTTGACTTTTCATTCTTTTCTGGAATGTGCTCCATTCAATGAATTTTCCTCTTAGTACTGCTTTCATAGTGTCCCAGAGATTTTGATATGTTGTATCATCATTGTCATTGATATCTAAGAATTTTTTAATCTCCTCCCTGATATTTTTTGTTATCCATGTTTCATTCAATAGCATATTATATAGTCTCCAAGTGTTGGAGTAATTTCCCTTTTTTATTTTGTCATTGATTTCTACTATCAGTCCATCGTTATCTGATAGAACAAAAGGCAGTATCTCTATTTTTTTGCATTTCCTAAGGGCTGCTTTGTGGCACAACACATGGTCTATTTTCGAGAAGGATCCATGTGCTGCTGAGAAGAAAGTGTATCTGCTCGTTGATGGATGGAATATTTTATATATGTCTATTAAGTCTAGGTTATTGATTGTGTTATTGTGTTCTATGGCTTCTTTGGTTGGATTTTGTTTGGAAGATCTATCTAGTGGTGACAGCGGTGCGTTAAAGTCACCCAGAATTATTGTGTTGTGGTCTATGTGATTCTTGAAATTGAGAAGGATTCGTTTGATGTACAGGGATGCACCATTGTTTGGGGCATAAATATTTACTATTGTTATGTCTTCCTGATTTATGGTTCCCTTAAGCAGTATGAAATGTCCTTCTTTATCCCTTCTGACTAACTTTGGCTTGAAGTCCACTTTATCTGATATAAGGATGGAAACCCCCACTTTTTTACTGAGTCCATGTGCATGGTAGGTTTTCACCCATCCTTTCACCTTTAGTCTGTGGATGTCTTTTTCTATGAGATGAGTCTCTTGCAGGCAGCATATTGTTGGGTCTTTCTTTTTAATCCATTCTGCCAGTCTATGTCTTTTGATTGATGAGTTTAGGCTATTAATATTCAGGGTTATTATTGAGATATGATTTGTATTCCCAGTCATTTGGCTTATTTTTGGTTTTTAAGTTGGCTTGGTTTCTCCTTTGAGTGGTTTTTCTCTAAGGTAGTTCCTCCCTTTGCTGACCTCCATTGTTGATTTTTATTTCCTCCTCATGGAATATTTTGTTGACAACATTCTGTAGTGCAGGCTTTCTATTTGTAAATTCTTTTAACTTTTGTTTATCATGGAAATATTTTATTTCATCTTCAAATCTGAAGGTTAGTTTTGCTGGGTATAGGATTCTTGGTTGGCAACCATGTTCTTTCAGAGCTTGAAATATGTTGTTCCAGGCCCTTCTAGCTTTTAGAGTCTGGGTTGAGAAGTCGGCTGCTATCCGTATTGGTCTTCCCCTATATGTAATCTGGTGCTTTTCTCTTGCGGCCTTCAAATCCTATCTTTATTTTGAATCTTAGGCATTTTCATTATAATGTGCCTTGGTGTGGATCTGTTGTGATTCTGTGCATTTGGTGTTCTGTAAGCCTCTTGTACTTGATTTTCCATTTCATTCTTCAGGTTTGGGAAATTTTCTGATATTATTTCATTGAATAGGTTGTTCATTCCTTTGGTTTGTATCTCTGTGCTTTCCTCAATCCCAATAATTCTTAAATTTGGTCTTTTCATGATGTCCCATAGTTCTTGGAGATTCTCTTCATGATTTCTTACCATCTTCTCTGTTTGGGCAACTTCATTTTCAAGATTAAATATTTTGTCTTCATTGTCTGAGGTTCTGTCTTCCAAGTGGTCTAGTCTTTTGGTGATGCTTTACATTACAATTTTTTATTTGGTTTATTATCTCCTTCATTTCAAGGATTTCCATTTGATTTTTTTGAGAATCTCTATCTCTTTGTTGAAATGATCTTTTGCTTCCTGCAGTTGCTCTTTCAACTGCTTATTAGTATTATCATTCATTGCCTGCATTTGCTCTCTTATCTCATCCTTTGCTTTGGGAATCATCTTAATCATGTACAATCTGAAGTCCTTCTCTGACATTTCTTCTAACATACTGTCATTGGATTCAATTACTATAGAGTCTAGATTTGTTTGGAGCATTTTCTTCCCTTGGTTTTTCATGTTGTTCATGTATCTTTCCCTCTAGCAGTGCAGATCTGGGGTATTGCAGATTTCCCCCTATAGGCTAATAGTGGCCCTATAGGTTTCCAAAACCCTTTCTTTAAGGGGAGATCAATATTAGCAGTGCCCAAATCAGACACTATGCAATCCTAGACCAAATAGACCCTATGGGGACAATAACAAAATTGTCATAATAAACAAAATGAGTTCAAATTTTATCTTTGGTAAAACAAACAGGTTTGCCATAAGATCTGCAGTTTCTAATGGAGGACAAAGAGGATGCATAGGGATGTAGAATGTGACTGTTAATAGGATAAGAAAAGAATATACAGGCAATCCAAGATGGCGGACTAGAGGGTGACTGCATCTCCAGTCGCTCCTGAACCCAGGATTCAAGAAGGAGAGGCATTGAGAGACTTGGACTAAAATAGAGCCACAGGTGACTCTCACCCACCAGTTAAAGCTCGGCCTGGGCAGCAGGCCCAGATAGAGGTGGCTTATCAGAGCAGGGCAGGGCAGCTAGAGTCTTCCCCAGGAAGCACTGCGCACTCCGGCAATAGGCCCCTCCCACACGGTCAACTTCTCCAGCTTCTCGGAGCAGGCCCCCCAATGAATGCCTTTCTGATCAGAACCAGCTCCAAGTCCAGGCGCCAGCACGGCGTGCTCTGGCCCGCAAGGGCTTCAGGGACCAGGACAGGGCAGCCAGGGACTTCCCCTAGCAGCCTGGCCCCCTGCGGCGGGAGGCGCCTTTCAAGGTTAGCTTCTTGGAGCAGACCACCCAGTGAGAGCCTTTCTACACGGAGCCAGCCACAAGTCCCTGAGCCAATGGAGAGCTTCGACCCGAAAGCAGCCTCTGGGATCAGGGCAGGGAAGATAGAGACTTCTCCAGGTGGCCCTGTCCCCTCTGGCCGCAGGCTCTTTCCATGGGGCGATCCAAGATAGCAGACTAGAGGGTGACTGCATCTCCAGTCGCTCCAGAACCCAGGAATCAAGAAGGGGAGGCATTGAGAGACTCGGACTAAAATAGAGCCACGGGGTGAGTCTCCCCCAATGGGTGAAGCTTGGCCTAGGGGGCAGGCACGGATAGAGGTGGCTTATCTGAGCAGGGCAGGGCAGTTAGAGTCTTCCCCTGGTAGCCTTGCACGCTCCGGGGTTGGGGCTCCTCCCACACGGCCAGCTGCTTGGTGCAGGCCCCCCAGTGAGAGCCTTTCCGCACAGAGCCAGCTCCAAGCTCTGGAACCAGTAGGGGGCTAGGGGCAGCTTTCTTTGGAAGCACTGCATTATCAAGTTCCTCCAAGACTTCCAGCTACTGAAGGCTGGGAAGTGATACACTGGAAATCTACAGGGACACTATAAGCCAATAGAGGAAATCTGCAATATCCCAGGGTCCCACTAACATCTGATCAATATGAGAAAACAAGGGAAGAAAATGTCCCAAACAAACCTAGATACTATATCAACAAAACCCAAAGACAGCACAGCAGAAGAAATGTCAGAAAGGGAGTTCAGAATGTACATAATAAAAACAATCAGGGAAGCAATGAGGAGATGAAAGAGTAAATGCAGGCATTGAAGGAGGAGATGAAAGAGCAAATGCAGGCATTAAATGATTGCACCAATCAACAGTTAAAAGACCAAATACAGGAAGCAAGAGATCATTTCAATAGAGAGTTAGAGATACTGAAAAAAAAACAAACAGAAATCCTTGAAATGAAGGAAACAATAAACCAAGTTAAAAACTCCATAGAAAGCATAACCAATAGGCTAGAACACCTGGAAGACAGAACCTCAGACACTGAAGACAAAATATTTAATCTTCAAAACAAAGTTGCCCAAACAGAGAAGATGGTAAGAAATCATGAACAGAATCTACAAGAATTATGGGATATCATGAAAAGGCCAAATTTAAGAATTATTGGGATTGAGGAAGGCTTAGAGAAACAAACCAAAGGAATGAACAATCTATTCAATGAAATAATATCAGAAAATTTGCCAAATCTGAAGAACGAAATGAAAAACCAAGTACAAGAGGCTTATAGGACTCCAAATATACAAAATTACAACAGACCCACACCAAGGCACATTATTATGAAAATACCTAACATACAAAATAAAGACAGAATTTTAAAGGCCGCAAAAGAAAAGAATCAAATTACATTCAGGGGGAAACCAAAATGAATATCAGCAGATTTTTCAATCCAGATCCTAAAAGCTAGAAGAGCCTGGAACAACATTTACCAAGCAACTGAAAGAAAACGGATGCCAACCAAGAATCTTATACCCAGCAAAACTTACCTTCAAATTTGACGATGAAATAAGATCCTTCCATGATAAACAAAAGCTAAAGGAATTTACAAAAAGAAAGCCAGCATTACAGAATGTTCTCAGCAAAATATTCCATGAGGAAGAGATGAAAAACAATGATGCAAATCAGCAACGTGAGGAACTAGCCTAAAGGAATAGCCAAATAAAGGAGAAACCAAATCATATCAAAAAACAAAAGTGAGTCAAATGACTGGGAATACAAATCATATCAAAATAATAATCCTGAATGTTAATGGCCTGAACTCATCAATCAAAAGACATAGACTGGCAGATTGGATTAAAAAGAAAAATCCAACAATATGCTGCCTGCAAGAGACTCATCTCATAGAAAGAGATACCCATAGACTAAAGGTGAAAGGATTGAAAAAACATACCATGCACACAGACACAGCAAAAAAGCTGGAGTATCCATCCTCATTTCAGATACTGTGGACTTCAAGCCAAAACTAGTCAGAAGGGACACAGAAGGACATTACATACTGCTTAAGGGAAGTATAAATCAGCAAGACATAACAATCATAAATATCTATGCCCCAAACATTGGCTCATCCACGTACGTCAGACAAATCCTTCTCAATTCCAGAAATCAAATAGACCACAACACAATAATACTAGACGATTTTAACACACCTCTCTCACCACTGGATAGATCTTCAAAACAAAAATTGAATAAAGAAACCATAGATCTCAATAACACAATCAACAATTTAGACCTAACTGACATATATAGAACATACCATCCAACAAAGAACGAATACACTTTCTTCTCACCAGCACATGGATCCTTCTCTAAAATAGACCATATTTTATGCCACAAAGCTACTGTTAGCAAATACGAGAAGATAGAGATACTACCTTGTATTCTATCAGATCATAATGGATTGAAATTAGAAATAAATGACAGAATAAAAAAAAGAAACTTCTCCAATACCTGGAGATTAAATAATACACTATTATATGATGAATGGATAACAGAAGACATCAGTAGGGAAATAAAAAAATTCTTAGAAGTAAACGAGAACAAAGACACATCATATCAAAATCTCTGGGACACTATGAAAGCAGTACTTAGAGGAAGATTTATTTCATGGGGCGCATTCAACAAAAGAAGTAGAAATCAACAAATAAACAACTTAACACTACAGTTCAAAGCCCTAGAAAAAGAAGAGCAGACCAACACCAAAAGTAGTAGAAGACAGGAAATAGTTAAAATCAGAGCCAAAATCAACGAAATTGAAACAAAAGAAACAATCGGAAAAATGAACAAAATAAATAGTTGGTTCTTTGAAAAAATAAACAAAATTGATAAACCCTTAGCCACACTAACAAAGAGAAAGAGGGAGAAAACTCAAATTACTAAAATTCGGAATGAACAAGGAAATATCACAACAGACACGAATGAAATACAAAACATAATTAGAAGCTATTTTGAAAATCTATACTGCAATAAACAGAAAACCTCGAAGACATCAACAAGTTTCTAGAGACATATGAATTACCTAAACTGAACGAGGAGGACCTACACAACTTAAATAAACCAATTTCAAGCAATGAAATAGAAGAGGTCATCAAAAGCCTACCAACAAAGAAAAGTCCGGGACCAGATAGTAATCCATGAAGTAGAAGAGGAGGGAACCCTCCCAAACTCATTCTATGAAGCCAATATCACCCTGATACCTAAACCAGACAGAGACACATTGAGGAAAGAAAATTTCAGACCAATATCCTTAATGAACATCGACGCAAAAATTCTCAACAAAATTTTAGCAAATTGCATACAAAAATATATTAAAAAGATAGTGCACCACGATCAAGCGGGTTTTATCCCAGGGATGCAAGGTTGGTTCAACATCCGGAAATCAATAAATGTCATTCACCATATCAACAGACTTAGAGTTAAGAATCACATGATTATTTCAATAGATGTAGAAAAAGCATTCGATAAAATACAGCATCCCTTCATGATCAAAACACTAGAAAAAATTGGGGTAGTAGGAACATTCCTTAACATTAGAAAGCCCATCTACGCTAAGCCCATGGCCAATATCATTCTAAATGGTGAAAAACTGAAATCATTCCCCCTAAAAACTGGAACAAGGCAGGGATGCCCTCTTTCACCACTTCTATTCAACATCATCCTTGAGACTCTAGCCAGAGCAATTAGACAAACCAAAGAAATTAAAGGGATATGAATTGGAAGAGAAGAACTCAAACTATCCCTGTTCACTCATAACATGATTATATATTTAGAGGAACCTGGAAATTCCACCAGGAAACTTTTAGAACTCATAAGTGAATTCAGTAAAGTAGCCGGTTACAAGATCAATGCTCATAAATCCAATGCATTTTTATACATAAGTGATGAATCTTCAGAAAGAGAAATTAGGAAAACTACCCCATTCACAATAGCCTTGAAAAAAATAAAATACTTGGGAATCAATCTCACAAAAGAGGTGAAAGACCTCTACCATGAGAACTACAGAACACTAAAGAAAGAAAATGAAGAAAACCTTAGAAGATGGAAAGATCTCCCATGATCTTGGATAGGCAGAATTAATATTGTCAAAATGGCCATACTACCAAAAGTGCTATACAAATTCAATGCAATTTGAATTAAAATCCCAATGATGTACCTTGCAGAAATAGAGCAAGCAATTATGAAATTCATCTGGAAGAATAAGAAACCCAGAATAGCTAAAGCAATTCTCAGTAGAAAGAGCGAAGCAGGGGGTATCGCAATACCAGATCTTCAACTCTACTACAAAGCAATAGTAACAAAAACCGCATGGTATTGGTACCAAAATAGACAGGTAGATCAAAGGTACAGAATAGAGGACATGGACACAAACCCAAATAAATACAATTTTCTCATACTAGACAAAGGTGCCAAAAATATGCAATGGAGAAAAGATAGCCTCTTCAACAAATGGTGCTGGGAAAACTGGAAAACCATATGCAACAGAATGAAATTAAACCCCTATCTCTCACCCTACACAAAACTCAACTCAAAATGAATCAAGGACCTCGGAATCAGACCAGAGAGCCTGCATCTTATAGAAGAAAAAGTAGGTCCAAATCTTCAACTTGTTGGCTTAGGATCAGACTTCCTTAACAGAACTCCCATAGCACAAGAAATAAAAGCAAAAATCAACAACTGGGATAGATTCAAACTAAAAAGCTTTCTCTCAGCAAAGGAAACTATAAGTAATGTGAAGAGAGAACCTACAGAGTGGGAGAAAATCTTTGCCACTCATACTTCAGATAGAGCGCTAATTTCCAGAATCTATAAAGAACTCAAAAAACTCTACACCAAGAATACAAATAATCCAATCAACAAATGGGCTAAGGAAATGAACAGACACTTCACAGAAGAAGATGTACAAGCCATCAACAGATATATGAAAAAATGTTCAACATCTTTAGTAATAAGAGAAATGCAAATCAAAACTACCCTAAGATTTCATCTCACCCCAATTAGAATGGTGATTATCAAGAACACAAGCAACAATAGGTGTTGGCGAGGATGTAGGGAAAAAGGTACACTCATACATTGCTGGTCGGGTTGCAAATTAGTGCAGCCACTCTGTAAAGCAGTATGGAGATTCCTTAGAAAGCTTGGAATGGAAACACCATTTGACCCAGCTATCCCACTCCTTGGCCTATACCCAAAGGACTTAAAATCAGCATACTACAGAGATACAGCCACATGATTGTTCTTTGCTGCTCAATGCACCATAGCCAGATTGTGGAACCAACCTAGATGCCCTTCAGTTGATGAATGGATAAAGAAATTGTGGCATATATATACAATGGAATATTACTCCGCAATGAAGAATGATAAAATTATGGCATTTGCAGGCAAATGGATGAAATTGGAGAATATCATGCTAAGTGAGATAAGCCAATCTCAATAAACTAAAGTACGAATGATCTCTCTGATAAGTGGATGAGGACATATAATGGGGGTGGGAGGGGTTAGTGTTAGGGTTAGGGTTAGGTTTAGGGTTAGGGATAAGGAGGGTGGTAAGAATGGAGGAAAGAAGGACTGTATAGAGGGAAAAGAGTGGTGGGAGGGGTGGGGGGAAGGGAAAAAATAACAGAATGAATCAAACAACATTACCCTATGTAAATTTATGATTACACAAATGGTATGCCTTGACTCCAGGTACAAACAGAGAAACAACATGTATCCCATTTGTATACAATAATAAAAAAAAAGAAAAGAATATACAGAAGTTCTAGAAAATCGGGTGAGAGTATAATCAAAAGAAATCGGATGTTAGCATGCAAAAAAGGGAGAAAGAGACTCTGAGAGAACAGGTAAACAAAAGAAAAAGAAAGCAAGAAAAGTAAAGAAATAAAAACTTAAAATTTTTTAAAAAGGAGAAAAAAGAAAATCTACTGTATAACAGTCATATAGTAATGAAACCTCCCAGTGTTCAGTAGCCTCATGCATGAGAGGTACCTGACAATGAGCTTCAAGCCTCCAGCAGGCGTTGCAGGATGGGATTTGTCCCATCCAAGATTGGGGCTACGGCTTCCAGAATTATCCAAGATGGCCACTCTGGCTTCGAAATGTATTGGCAAATGGGGAGCTGCAGCTCAGTGGTGGACGTGGCCAGCTGGAGGTCCTGGAGACGGGATTCAGTTGGTCCGGCAGGGGTCCTGGATTTCCAGTGTGTTTGGTGTGGTTGTGGGTCCTGGAGGCCAGGTGCAATCAGTCGGTCTGGGGTCCCGGTGATAGGGCGCAGTCAGTTGGTCTTGGGGTCCTGGCGGCAGGGAGTGATCAGTCGGGCTGAGGGATCCTGGAGATGGGCCTCAGTCAGTCCGGCCAGGGGTCCTACAGGGCCTGGCTGTTGTCTCAAAATGGCAGCAGCCACGTGTAATCAAACCTGCTGGTACTGTGAAAGTGAACTTCCAGGCAGCAACAGGCAGCTGGTGCTCCACTGGTGGTTGGAATCAGTTTGCTGACTGTTGACGGACGATCGGGAGGGGAACCTCGAGTATTGGGTGATGGATTGGAGTAAGGCAGGCGATGGACAGGCGAGAGGCAGGCAAATGACGGATGATAGACGCCTGACAGTGAGCAATCTGCTCTCAAAAAAGGTGTGGATATGCTGGCAGACTGCAGGTCATCACAGCAGACAAATGGGTAAACACCAGGGGATCGATAAGCAGCAAAAACTGCCTCACCGAGAAACAGATATCCTCTGCTTGAAACAGCGTTAAGGAGCAACAAGGAATGCAGCCTCCGTCTAGTCCACCATCTTGGATCTTCCTGAAAAACTTTATTATTTTGCTGAGTGCTTATTATTTTGCTGAGTGCTTATTATGCCCCAGGGTTGTCTTGTCAAGTGCTTTACACATATTATTCATTTAATCCTCACAACAACCATCTAAATGTACATGATTATATTACTCCCTTTTTGACAGATTAGGACATGGAAGTTTGGCATGGTTAAGGAACTTGTTCAAGGTCAAATAGGAAATGGTTAAAACTGGATTTAAACCCAGGCAGTTTGAATCCAGGGTTTACATATCTAACCACTACATCATTCTGCCTCAATATTTATGCCATCTAAGAGAAGTGGTTTTTGTTCTTAGATACACATTAGAATTACCTGGGACATTGTACTTGAGATGGAAAAAAAAATGTGGTGCTTGAATTCTACATTTAGGATTCTGGTTTAATTGATGGAAAGTTGGCCCAGTCAAAATTGTATTTGAAAGATCCCCAGGCAATGCCAATATGTAGTGAGTACTAAAATCTCAAATGTACTGATATCTGTGTCCCATCCCAGTGGTTATAATTTAATAGATTTAGGGTGTATTTGGGGATTTTGAAAATATATTCCTTCTACTTTACTGGATCTGGGACTCTGGTTCTCAAACTTTAATGTACATCAAAATCACCTGAAGAGATTGTTAAATAATAGGTTTCTTGGGAACCATTCCAGAGATTCTGATTTTTTAGGTCAGGGTGGGCTCAAAAAATTGCATTTTAATGAGCTTATAAGTGAAACTATTGCTGCTGGTACAGGGATCACAAGGAAATAGAATTTTCTCCCAAGGACATTTGTTGGTGTCTAGAGATGTTTTTTTGTTGTACCAACCCAGAGGGGGCATTACTGGCACCTAGTGGGTAGAGGCTAAGGGTGCTACTGAATATCCTACAATGTACAGGACAGTCTCCTTCTTTAAACAATTATCTGGTCCAAAATGTCAATTATATCTTGATTGAGAAACTGCTCTAATGATGTTTGGTCATTTTAAACCAAGGAATTAGATTAAAGAAAACCTCAAAGCTCTTGAATTATTATCTAGAATTAAAAATAGAATCAACTGCATGACTTAGATATACATATAGGTTGGTGAATAGTGATTTCTGTTTCTAAACGGAAAATGAAAATTCTATTATACCTGCAGAAAAAAGTGTTCTTTGACAAAATTTTTGCTAACTATGAATGGTTACTATAGCATGTGAGTGTCTTGAAGAGGGTTCCAGATCCTGTGTGAATTTGCCTTGAAATATGAACTGTACAAAAATATGAACTTACAAAAGAAACCACTAGAAGACAATTATTTTTGTAACACAAAGAGTCAACATAGGGAAGAATAGAGTTACTTTATATTAGGTAGAGGGGAGCGAAGCGGGGGAAGTGGTCTGGGGGAAGTAATGATAGTAGAGTGAAACAGACATTATTACCTCATGTACATGTATGACTGAATGACCGATGTGATCCTGCAATACATATAATCAGGAAAATGAGAGTTTACATTCCATTTATGTATGATCTATCAAAATATATTAATGCATTCTACTGTCATGTACAACAACTTAGAACAAATAAAATTCAAAAAAAATTTTAAAAGTCAACATAGGAATTCACAAAAAATTTAGCATTAGTAATATATTTTAAACGAAAACTACATTTATTTTTTATTTTTTATTTTTTGAGAGTACTGAAGATTAAACTCAGGGTTGCTCAACCACTGAGCTACCTCCCCAGCCCTATTTTTTGTATTTTATTTAGAGACAGGGTCTCATTGAGTTGCTTGGTGCCTTGCTTTTGCTGAGGTTGGCTTTGAATTCATGATCCTCCTGCTTCAGCCTCCTGAGCTGCTGGGATTATACATTTCTTTTTTAAATATCCATTTTCTAAATTAAAATTCCTGAGTTTTTATCTAACATTTATTAACTTGTTTCATGTTTAAAAAATTTACTAGATGGTAAGACTATAGGAGGTTTAAGAAAAAAAGACCTGTCTTTGGTGGGTTTCAAGGCTAAGGTATGTGTGTGGGCCTCTGTGATGTGAACAATTAGTGGGAAGTGCTTAGAGGGTACAAATATGTTCTGGAGACATAGATACTTTCAAGGGTTGACTTTGTGGAAAATGTGAAGTCGGGATGGGCCCCAGATTGGCCTGAGAAAAATCAGAAACTAGACAACTAATTTGGAGGTGACGTACTAAGACTAAAGACGGGGCATCCCTTCTAGAGAGATTATGATCCTGAGGTAGTCACCTGCCCCATCTGGTGGCTCAAGCATGAGGTCAGGATTCTGGGATATGCCCCTAGTGGCTTCCGTAGTGGAAGGAGGCAAGAGAGTGACTGTATGCAGAGTTCTGGGAGTAGGGGGAGATTCTGACATTTCATCAGTAGTGAACTTTACTGTGAGTCTCCACCAAGATTCAGAGATGGACCACTGAGGGGATGTAACCAAAGTAAAATTTGGACCTGCTATCTTGATTGGGGTGCCCAAGTCACTGTACTTTAAAAATAAAACACAAGCTAAGTGCCTGAGTTGAAATTTCAGGCAAAATTTTATTCTGCCTAAAATTAGGCAGAATGGCAGGCCAGGGGATGTAGCTCAGTTGGTAGAGTGCTTGCCTCAAGTGCACAAGGCCCTGGGTTCAATCCCCAGCACCACAAAAAAAAAAAAAAAAAAAAAAAAAAATTAGGCAGAATGTAGCCCTCTCCCATGATCCATTTAATGCATTTTCCCTCCAACAATGTGCTATTTCAGGGTGTGTTCCATTGCTTAAGTGTCATAATTATATATCTATTTTAGTGATAGCAAATACCATCAAAGAAGACACTTCTCCATGGACTTTTTTCCTTTCCATTTCTCCATTGATCTCTTTTCCAGTTTTGTTTTGTTTTGTTTTCAGTTTTTTAAGTACTGTGTGGGTAATTATTTCTAGTAATCCCTGGTTTCCACTGAAATAAAATAGGTAAAATTAGGTGAAATGTATTGGCATGATTTTCTATTTGTCCAAGGTGAGCAGAGAGGGTGCACTTTACAAGCTTCATGGTTGGCAGTATTTAAGTAGCAACTGATGTATTTTTTTATATCTATTGATTACAACTATTGATCATCTGAATAAATTTTTTCATTCTTCCTATAAGCTAAAGTGTATTAAAGGACAATTTTTCTTCGTGGTCAAATTATTTCTTTTTAATAGAATTTGCAGCAGAAAGATCCTGCTTTGTATTTATTTTTGTTTTTTCTGTGACTACAAAGTTAAATAAATCTGCATTCTTTGAAATCTACTGGCAGAGTTCTGACACTTACATGAGTAATGGAATCTCTGAAGCAGTTGGTTTGCTTTAAAAATCAACAAAAGACTTATGCTAGTCACCTGGAAATTAATAAATCCCTCCCAGTTTTCTCCATTACTCTTGATGAGAATTGGTCTTCATATCACCCCAGTAAGGGAAATGAGTTCTCCTTTCTTGCTCTTTAGATTCAAGATGATACTGTCAGGGAAAAGAGATGCCCTGGAAATGAGCCTTAGGAGTTCTCAGAAGGAAAGGGAAATTCAGCTCACAACCAGTCGGGGTTCTTGGCACAGTTGATGGAAAAGAATTTCAGCGTGCACCAGATAAAGGTATAGATAGAGGTTTATTTAGGAAGTAGGTACACATTCGAGGCAGAATATGTCCTCTCTTAGAGTGAGAAGCCCAACCCTGGGTTGGAGGTTCAAATAGAGGGACTATAGTTAGGGGACATAGTGGAGTGGAGCCAGGGTGGAGCCACACAATTTTGGGCCATCTTTCCCTGCACTTGAGTTTTTTCTTTAGTTTACAAGGCCCCTGGGTCTAGGGTATGTTGCTCAAGATTTACAGTGGTGCTTTCTGCATCTGAATGGCTCATGGATGTTTCCTTTGAGACTTAGTATATCTCTCATCTCTCTCTTTATCCTAAATCTCTATCTTAAGACCACACACAGGGGTTTTTACTGTGCAGATGAATGAATTGGAAACATCACCCCTCCCACTCTCTTTTCCTCCAAATACTTTCTGAACAACTCTGTGGAGATGTAAAGGTGTAGTAGATACTTTAAGGAGTTTGTCATTCAAGGGGCGGGGCGAGTAAACACTATTTCAGGCATTCAACAAAATCATTGTTGACTTCCCTTTTTCAGAACCAGTTTGGATCTTTCAAAAATAGTCAGGGAGGCACAAAGTCTAGAAGCTAGAGTTCAAAGAATTGACAGGTTTCAAGTAAAGCCATCTCTTGATACCAACATGCAAGTTTTAATTGAATCAAAATGTAATTCTTGAAACACATAAACTCAAGTCCACAGATTACAACTTTAAGTGCCTTGCCTGTGAATCTAGGAACTCGCAATAAACAAAAAATACGAGATACAAAAGTTTAAATATATGGATTAATAAACAAAACATTTTTTCCAGTAGTGGGAATTGAACCAGGACCTTGTATATGCTAGGCAAGGGCTAATCCACAGACCTACATCTCCAACCCTTTTAAACAATAAAAAAAAGTTTTTAGGTAGGATCTTGCTAAGTTGCTCAGGTTGTCCTCAAATTTGCAATACTGCTGCCTCAGCTTCCAAGTAGCCATTTTTACTTTTTAAAAACAGTTAAATATTTTTAAAACCACATATGAGTATATGGTTCAAATAAGTAACTATTTAAATAATTGTATTTAGTACATTTTTTTCATGCTGAGCCTCTGATAAGATATCCCAGGAAAATCTGAATTTAAATCCACTGCAATTGTATTAATAGCATAAGTTGTTGCCAGGTCATTGTGTGTTAGTTGAAGTGTTTGTAAATCTATGCATTTAAGAAATATGATGGGTTTGCTTGTGTTTGGTTCAGGGAGCAGAATTTCAAATATATTAAAATGTTTGATGTTTTTTTATAACATGATTAAGGTAGGAAGGTTTTTTGCCAAGGTTAGTGTGTTGCATGAATCTGTTCAACTTTCCTTCAGGAAGCTAAGATCCACCTCTTCTGGTAGTCTGTATGTCTTTGAAGCATTATTTTCCTGTAGGTATAAAGTAAGATTTCCTTCCTTGTCTTCATACATCTTGTTTAAAAAACACAAAATAAAATCCTTTATAATTAATTGGCAACATGGTCCAAGTATGATTTAGATGTCCAAAGGATATGAGAGTTCCTTCCCCTGTTTCTTTTTACCCAAGCAAATCATATTTGTGAATTTTGAATTTTGATATCTATAATGAAAATACAGCAAGGCTATGATGCTCTGTATGAGTGTGTGTGTTTGTAGGTGTGTGTGTGTGTGTGTGTATGTGTGTTTATCCAGAAATGCATCCCATTTTGAATTTTTAAAATCTGCTAACTAGCAAAACTGCAATAGTCACTACTTCCCATTCCATCCTACCTTCTACAGGTAAGAAGGGAATCTGAAAGTTATTTCAATCAGCTTCAGTTTTAGGCCCCTCCAGCTGGCAGCTCTGTGAGCAAAACAGAGAGGAAGGGGTTAATCTCAAGTCTTTGATCTCTCTCTTAGTACACAGTCCAAGAAGAAACAAAATGGACAGTTGGGTATTGGTAGTGATCATTCATCCTCATCAACTGTTTTGACCACCTCAGCAAAAACAATTCTTCCATTTTTCATTAATAATCTCCCTTTTTTTGTTGTTTTGTTTTGTCTTTGTTTTTTTTTTTTTTTTTTTTTTTTTTTTTTTTGGTGTTCTTACTGTGCTGATTGGTTTCAGTATATATCTTTTTTTCTCATTTAGCATTTTTTTTATGATAGTTATTTTTCCTTGTCTTTTGAAGGTCAGGATTTTTGGTTTGTTTATTTTTATCTTGCTTTTGTTTATTTGTTTCTCTTTCTTTCCTTTTTTCTCCCCCTAACAGTAAAATTTCTTGTTCTCTTTTCCTCTTCCTTTACTTTGTGTTTGCTGTCTGTTGTTTGTAGGAGATTCACATTATAGATAAGATAGTCACAGGCTGAGAGTAAAAGTATAGAAATTAATATACCAAGAAAATGGAGCCCCAAATCAAACAGGAATAGCTAGTCTCATATCTGAAAAAGCAGATTTCTAACCAAAATTAATTAGAAGAGACTGCCGCAACCTGCACAGTCAAACCCTAGAAACTGGAGAGGGGAGATGGGAGATTAAGAAAGATACTCAAACACTTAGAAAACTGGAACCAGGTGGGACACAAACCTCTGGTGGAGGGACAGAGCTAGCTCAACAAATTTATTATATAGGGTCTCACAATCAGGAAGTCAGTGCACATTGTTGTTTGTGCACTAACAAGTTACAGAACTAGAAACACTTTTGTAGCTATTCTACTGTTGCACTGCTAGGAACATCCTAGTTATTATCCTACTGCACCCAGGAAGTCCATTGTCCAGAGTTTCTACAAAGCAGGCAGGCTTGATATTATGGATATCTCATTATGCTCAGAATTCTCTCTTTGGCAGCTGGTATCTGAGCTCAAGAGTAAGACAGTTATTGTTCTGTCCCTTTGCACAGAATTTCCTCAGATAGGGCTTTACCATAGCTCCTGGACAATCTTGTCCTGTACATTTGCACAGAAAGTTCCCAGAGCAAAGTGCAGCCACAGCTCCAAAGCAGTCAAAGACCATGATCCAAGTCACCACTCTCCACAGGAGACAAAGAAGATCACTTCACACTGGTAGAGGGAACAATCCAACAAGAAGATATAATGACAGTAAATATTCATGCCCCAAATTTTGTTGCACATAATTACATAAAAAAGACGCTACTCAAAGACTGAGATAAACCACTGTGCTATAATACTGAGTGGTTTCAACTCACCTTTTGCACCAAGAGATAGATCATTCAGACATAAACTCAGTAAAGACTCTTTGGATCTAAAAATATTATTAGTCAAATAGACTCAACAGACATCTATAGAATATTTCACCCAACTCACTTGCATCTGATGAGATGCAAGAAATTATACTTTATTCTCTGTTGCTTATGGAACCACCTCCAAAATAGACCGTATTTTAGATCACAAAGCAACTCTTAGCAAATATTTAAAAAGTTGATATAATTTCTTGCATCTCATCAGATCATAATGAAAAAAATTAGAAATCTACACCAAAAAATTACCTAAACATGAAGATTAAATAATACACTTTTGAGTGATGAATGGGGGATAGAAGAAATCAGGAGAGAAACTTAGAAAGTCTTAGAATCAAATGAGAATAGTGATACAACATACCAAAACCTCTGGGACACTATGAAGGCAGTTCTAAGAGGTAAGTTTATAGCTATGAGTGGTTACATAAGAAAACCAGCAAGATTCCAAACAACTTAATGATGCATCTTAAGACCCTTAAAAAAAAGAACAAACCAATTCTAAAACCAGTAGGTAGGAGGAAGAAAATAATTAAGATCAGAGCTGAAATAAATTAAATTGACTATAAAGAAAGTACAAAGGATCAATGAAATGAAGAGTTCATTCTTTGAAGAGATAAAACAAGACTGAGGATCCCTTAGCCAAAGTAACCAAAAGAAAAAGAGAGAAGACCCAAATTAATAAAATTAGAGATGAAAATGAACAATTCACCAAAGACATAATAGAAATCCAGAGAGTCATTAAGGGACTATTTTGAAAAAGTGTACTACAGCAAATTGGAAAACTTGGAAGAAATAGATATATTTCTAGACACATGACCTGCCAAAATTAAATCAAGCGGACATAGAAAACCTAAACATACCAATAACTAGCAATGACATAAAAGCTGTAATAAAAAGTCTTCCAACAAAGAAAAGTCCAGGACCAGATGAATTCTTAGCTGAATTCTAACGTATCTTTAAAGAAGAACTATTTCCAAAGCTCCTCAAATTATTCCATAAAATAGAAAGAGATAGAACACTTTCAAATTCATTCTGTGAATCCAGAATCAAACACAGACAAAAATCAGATATGGACACATAAAGGAAAGAAAACTACAGACCAACTTCCCTGATGAACTTAGATACAAAAATACTTGATAAATCAGCAAATCATATTCAAGAACATATTAAGAAGATTGTACATCATGACCAAGTTGGTTTTGGTTTTATCCCAGGGATGCAAGGCTGGTTTAACATACACAAATCAACAAATGGAATTTATAATATAAATAGAATTAGGACAAAAATCAGTCATTTCAATAGTTTCAGAGAAGGCCTTTGACAAAATTCAGTACTCATTCATGATAAAAAATACCAAAGAAACTAGGGATAGAAAAAAAACTACCTCAACATCATAAAAACTATATATGACAAACCCAAAGCCAACGAACGTCATAGTGAATGGGGGAAAACTGAAAACATGTACTTTAAAGTCAAGAGCAAGCCAAGTATGTACTCTCTCACCACCTCTATTGAATGTAGTTCTAGAAATTCGAGCAAGAGAAATTAGGCAAGAGAAGGAAATAAAAGGAATAAAAATAGGAATGTAGGAAGTCAAATTACCAGTTTACAGATGCCAACTCAAACTCAGGAAATAATACCAAGAAGGGATAAGTTGGGTAGCATCCAATATAAAAGCTTCTGAAGAGCAAAAGAAACAAGAATAATGAAGAGAGAGCCTTCAGAATGGGAGGAAACTTTGCTACCTACTCTTTTAACAAAACATATAAAGAACAAAACAAACAAACAAAAAAATACTTAACACCAAAAAGTAAGAAAAGATTAATAAATAAGTGAGTGGCAGGGCACAGTGGCACACACCTGTAACCCCATTGGCTTGGGAGGCTGAGGTAGGAGGATCGAGAGTTCAAAGCCAGCCTCAGCAAAAGCAAAGTGCTAAGCAATTCAGTGAGACCCTGTCTCTAAATAAAAAATACAAAATAGGCCTAGGAATGTGGCTCAGTGGCTGAGTTCCCCTGTACCCAAAAAATAAATAGATAAATGAATAAATAAGTAAGTAAGTAAGTAAGTGAACCATATTCTTTTCAAAGGAAGACGTACAAATGACCAATAAATAAATGAAAAAATGTCCAATATCCTTACTAATCAGGGACATGCAAATCAAAACTGCACTGATATTTCATTTTGGTTCAGTTGGAATGGCAACTATCAAGAATACAAACAATAATGAATGCTGGAGAGGATATGAAGAAAAAGAAGCACCTTAGACTATTGGTGGGATTGTAAATTAGTACATCCACTATGGAAATCAGTATGATGTCAGTATGGAGTTTCCTCAAAAGACAAGGAAGGGAACCACCAATGACCCAACTATACCACTCTTGGTATCTATCCTAAAGAATTAAAGTCATCATACTACTGTGACACATGCATATCCATGCTTATAGTAGTACGATTCACTACAGCCAAACTGTGGAACTAGCCTAGTCAATGAAATAATGGCTAAAGAAAATGTGTGTTTGTATATATATATGAACACACAATGGAGTTTTATTCAACTATAAAGAAGAGTGAAATAATGTCATTTGCAGGAAAATCAATGCAACTTGAGAACATTATGTTATGCAAAATAAGTCAAACTGAAAAAGTCAAGGGTTCTGTTTTCTCTCATGTGGAAGCTAGAGAAGAAAAAAGAAAATGAAGGTGGGGTGTCTCATGAATCAAAAGGGGGATCAGTAGAATAGAGGAAAGGAATGGGGCACGGGGAAGGAAGAGTAAGGGGAAATACTGGGAAATTGTATTGTCCAGAGTATATTGTTCTACTGTGTACATATACAAATATGTAACAACAAATCCCACCATTATGTCCAATTATAATGCACCAATAAAAAAGTGGAGAAATAAATAAATTAAACCTGCTAACTGCCCTGAAATAAGCACAAATCCTGTTGCCTTAAATTGTTTTTATTTTATTCTTACCAAAAATGAATTATGTAGAGATAGAATATTGGAAAGGCCAGTATTTGCTATACATCTTTTCAGTTCTCTAAGTTTTAAACAGTTCCATGATGTGTGTGCCCCCAGCTAAGAATGCTGAAGCTTTATTCTAGTCTTGAAGAATGCAGGGATCACAAATGCAAGAAACATGCCTGACGAGGAAAGTCATCAGAAGGCTGTAGCAGCAGCTCATTACATCTCTTGTGAAGGTGTCTGTACTAGAGGGAAATGGGAAAGACATGCTGATTTCCCTTTTTTTTTTTCCCTGAGACATAATCCTAGTCACAACTCTCTCCATATATGTACTTGTTTTTATTCATTTTATTTTGGAAAAACTTCAGGTATATATAAAGGCACTACACCTTTTCAATATACAAGTTTTTTTTTTTTTTTTTTTTTCTCACAAGTTCAAAAATACAATGCAAAAATGCCAGGAGATTGACTCTGGAGCTTTTCTCAATTCAGTCCTCATGTACAACTCATACCACATTATTAAAGAAGGTAAAAATCCAGTTGACAAAATATTCTTAAACTGTATCAATCCAATGAATTGAGTTTAAAAATTCATTTAATATATTCACCTGCAAAAAGAGCAAAAGAAAACAATATAAAAGTGGCAAATCTCTTACTGTCCTTTATTAGGATATATGATAAATGGGAATGTGAGGAGAAGCAGCTATTAGGATTATTAAAACCATTTTTGACTTGTTCCTAGTTATTTTCTTTCTCTTTGAATTTTTTTCAGAGAAAAAGATTAGACCTTTTGTATCTTAACCTAAATACATTCAAACCTTAATATGTCGTCATTTTATTACCTTAGACATTTGTATTTATCCAACATAGACAAAACTCTGGCCAGCTTATTTTTGAACATTTTAAATGTTTTAGGTCACAAATTCACTCAGAAATCATGCATAAATAATTTGTGGGTGTGTTAATTTGAAAAACAACTGAAACAGGCCTTCCAGGATTACCTGCTCCACTCAACTGAGCCGGACCTCCATGGGGAAATAACTTCCAAGTAATACTGACAGTTGGTAAAGCAGCATCAGTGTAGGCAGCAGCAACCACACCTGTCCACAATACCTCATCAGTGTAGGCAGCAGCAACCACACCTGTCTACAATACCTCATCTTTTTGTTGATATTTCACTGCTGGTTCTTCCTGAGATCCAGGCCTAGGCAAGTCAGCATCAGGCCCAAGAGTGGGATGGACAAACAGAGCACCTGAAAGAGGCTCAGAACTTAGTTGATGTGCTGGATGGCCCTGAGTACTCATTCTGTGTCCTCGGTACTTGTTCCTCCATTTTTTTTTTTTTCCACTTACCAACTTTAGAGATTTAGTGTGAGTCATAAATGAGATAAGGCTCTAAGGTAGATGTTTCAAAAGTCCTCCAAACACTCCCCAAAACTAGATAAAATATTTGAATTAGTTTTTCTTTTAGTGAATAGGCAAAATCAGTGATAGTTTCAGAAGCTTAAAACTATGAAAACCTATAGCCACACACACCAGTGCAAAGCAGTGAGAGACATAGTCAGGGCCTAAGCTGGGTGGGGAGTTTAGACCAGAGTCCCCATAGTACCCCAAATCCAAGGTCTCTGAAAGGAACCTTCTCTCAGTGAACTAGAGGGACATACACACACAGGAATACAACCTTCCTGAAGTAAGATGTTAACTAAGACATGTGCATTAGCTCTGGGTGCATGGAAAATTTCCCCTAAGAATTTCTAATCACAAGTCAAATATTATGAAACTCTGACACACAAATTCATACAACAAGCATGGATTGAAAACTCTGATAAAATATAATTTAAAGTTCCAGGACCTTGACAAAAGTCAACATTTTGGAGCCTTGACATGTTCAGGAAAATGGTAACTATATGGATTAAAACTTAGATGCTTAAATATCTAGAATAATTCTCAAACAGAACAGAAGTAGACTAAACCTTCAAACTAAAAGTAGAAAATATTTGATGAAGAAAAAGAAATTCTTCTAAGAGAATGCAAGAAACAGAAGTTGAACAATATTACTAAATAAGAGAGGAACACAAATGTATCAATCATCACAATTAGTATAAATAGTCTAGGGCTCCAGTTAAAAGACAAAGATTTTTAAACTATTTAAAAATTATCTATATACTATGTACTAGCACACAGGAAAAAATAAGACATTTAAAGGTAGTGAATGAAAAGGTGGGAAATATGCACCAGGAAAATACCGACCAAAGAAAGTTGGGATAGCTAAAGTGATAAAAAATGAACAAATTTTAAGATGAACACAACATTCGAAACAAACACAGCCACAGGTTTATAAAATTGTCAATTCACAAAGAAGATGTAATAATTCTAAAGTTGCACATATCCAATAACATAGCTTCGAAAGATAGAAAAATTTGGCAAAATTATGAGAATAAAATAAATGTACACCAGCACAATGAGAGATTATATCAGGCTGATTTCAGTAACTAAAAAAATAATAATAATAATAAGGAAGAACACAGAGAATGAGAGAGATCTAAACAACACAATGAACAGGAATGGGAAGCAAAACCAGAAGCAGTTTTCTTCATCTTCCAGTCTTTGTGTCCCCAGTTAGCAGCAACTGGAAGAAACTAACAGGGAACCAAATAGAAAGAAAACATGAGGTTGTAATGGATGTGTGGAGAGATCAGTCAAAACTAAAAAGAATCAGTTGGCTAAGAGGAATAAATTCTGGCTTTCTATTGCACAGTAGCGTGAGTATATCTAACAATATCATATGGTAATTTCAAAATATCTGGAAGAGTTTGTATGTTCTCACCACAAAGAAAAAAAATAATAAATACTTGAGGCAGTAAGTATGTTTTTTGATTTGATTATTATAGTGTGAAGATGTATTAAAACATCTAACAGTACTCATATGGACTATTATTATGTGTCAATTTAAAATAAAAAACATTTAAAAATGTGTGAGGAGTGTCAGTCTCAGGATTATAAAGCAAAGTAGAAAAGAGGGATTTAGGGGACAAGAGAAAATAATAGGCTAGCCTTGATTACTTGTATCAAAAAAGAAATTTAAGAAATTAGAAAAAAAAGCAGATTAAATCTAAAGAAATTGGGTGGACAGAATTAATAAATGTAAAAATCAGTTAAATATAAAATAAACATTCAATAGACTAAATGAAAGCAAAATATATTCTTTGTCGGGGTTTCCAGGACCCCCAGCCTTGGGCACGGTCAAGATGGTGCCTGACGCTGAGCCAAAAGCGGCCAGCTATACAGTAAACAACCAGCGAATTCCAATGATTGGCTAGTTAACGATGTGATTAGAGCATGCCCCCCTCGTGTACCTATTCTATGCTTGCAGCTGTCCGCGGTTTACCTCGTGTGCCCCCCCCCCGATTGGTTGAAGTGTATATAAGGCTGGTGGGCGGAAGAAGCTGGGGGCAGAAGAAGCTGAGGGCGGAAGAAGCTGGGAGTGCGCAGAAGCTGAGAGAAGAAGCTGAGAGAAGAAGCTGAGAGAAGAGAAGCTGGGAGTGCGCGGAAGCTGGGAGTAAGAGAAGTGTAGGAGAGGGACTGTGCATAATAAACTTCCAAAGCTTCAGACGTTTGTCGTGTCTCTCTCTGCGGCCAGAGGGAACGCGATAACTGGTGCCGAAACCCGGGAAGATGAAAACCTTATAAAGAAAACAAGGTAAGATATCTAAAAAAAAATTTTTTTTATATAAGTTAAACCGGTTATAAAAAAGTTAAAGGGTATCGGGATACGCCATCAGCGGTCCTGACGCGTGGAACGCGGGTCAAAAGGTATCGGGATACGCCATCAGCGGTCCTGACGCGTGGAACGCGGGTCAAAAGGTATCGGGATACGCCATCAGCGGTCCTGACGCGTGGAACGCGGGTCAAAAGGTATCGGGATACGCCATCAGCGGTCCTGACGCGTGGAACGCGGGTCAAAAGGTATCGGGATACGCCATCAGCGGTCCTGACGCGTGGAACGCGGGTCAAAAGGTATCGGGATACGCCATCAGCGGTCCTGACGCGTGGAACGCGGGTCAAAAGGTATCGGGATACGCCATCAGCGGTCCTGACGCGTGGAACGCGGGTTAAAAGGTATCGGGATACGCCATCAGCGGTCCTGACGCGTAGAACGCGGTCCAATTAAAGTGAAAGTAGAAACACGTTTGAAGCGGTCCAATTAGGGTGTAGGTAGTACGTGAAAAGCCGCTATAAAAATTCTAATGCACACTTGATAGTTTTCCTTTCAGTAATCTCGTTGCTCCTGGCAGCTAGGCCACTGTTTGTTATTGTAACTGCCATAACTAAAGCTATTCAAATTAGTAACAATGGGGTCTGAAACGTCTAAATTCAGAATGCAGCAACCCCTCAGGGAGCTATTAAAAAACCATGAGACGCCATTATTCAAAATGCAGCAACCCCTCAGGGAGCTATAAAAAAAACCATGAGACACCATTAAAGGAAAAAACAGCTAAAGTATTTCTCGATACTGGATGAGGGCTTTTTGAATACCCTACAGTAGAAACACTGGGGAAGGACTAGAAAATAAGGAAACCACTGTATGATCATATGTTCAAACCCTAGTAGAAATAAGCCCAGGGTTTATAGAAGAAAAGCTGCTCAGTGTGCCACAAGGGGGATCTTCATGAACAGGACCTAATAGCAACAGAAAAGAACTCTTAAAGAGAATAAAGTGAGGAAAAATTGAGTGGTGGTGACCTAGAAAATAATTGCTCAAAAAATCTAAGAACAAGGGAAAAAAGGGAACTAAGTCTAACACAAAGAACCCCCAAAAGGAATAACCAAGTGGTAGTGAAAACTTAAGAACAAGGGGAAAAGGTAGGAGAAACCTAAGCCTAATAAAAAGAGCTTCAAAATTTGTAGAACCTGCCCGTATTTGAGGAGCAAATGGAGATACCATCAACCATCAGAAAAACTTTAAAGAGGCAGTTAAGACTATTGGAGACAGCTATGCAGAGCAGTGTTATCTGGAGGACAATGTCTAATTGGAGAGCTCAGTGGCAAGAAATAGCTGTTGAAACTGCTTGCAGAAACATAGTGGCAAGGTTTCCCGATAGAAATGTTAATAGGAGAAGGCCAATACGCTTCAATAGATGCACAAAATCAGCAGCAAGGAGATAATGCCCTAACAAAAGATAAGAGATAACTATAGTAAAATCTGTTACACCTTATGCCCCAGGACTTTGCCCAAGGCGCAGAAGGGAAACACGTTGGGCTAACGAGTGCAAATTGGTTACTGTTGAGGGAAAGCAGCATGCAAGTGATGCTGCTCCTCCTCGCAATGGCGAGCCTGAGCCTTCCTCCAATAACAAAAACTCAGACGGAAAGGCAAACCCGGAACCTATGGGCCATTGTTAGCCTGGCCATATTTTTCATTTCTAACTAACACATTTTTTATCCTTTCTTTTCTTGTTTTTCACCAATTCCTCTACAAGCCTGTCAATTCTACTGATGATTTTTCAGGTCGTGCTGCTTTTGGTGACAAGGATATCTCTAGTCTTTCTTTGCTTTAACAGGAGGAATTTTTGCACTTTGCCGTTGGAATCATACTACAAATCAGACCCAGAGTAGAGCAACTCGTTCTGCTGACCCTAGCTGTGATATTGCTTTTCCTCCCACGTCAGCTTGTGTATTTCCTCCCTTTTATGTTTCTACCAACTAACATTTCTAATAACACCTCTTAACTGTTCACTAACCGTGTGCTATCTCTCACAATGCTGGAATGGTTCTTTTGCCACCCGTGCAATTTGCACATTTCTATCTTCCTACCAGTCCTAGTTTCTGTTGCAGATGTAGAATTGCCAGTGCTATTGTCGAGAAGCAGGAGAGGCTTTGACATTGCAACAGCCGTGATCATTGTCATCACAGTCCTTGCAGTAGCAGCATTGACACAACCATAACAACGATCATTTGGCCGAAAATACAGCTGCAGCCTTACAGACCATAGAGACTCTATCAGAGAGTGGACTTACTATAAGAACAAGTGGATACCTTGCAAGAACTTTTGGGACTGGGATGCGTTTATTCCCTGAGAGCTGTTTTGTGTTGCCCGTATTGTAACACTACTGGGATGTATATTGTTTCTGTATTTAATATGGCTATATGGTTTTTCTTCTGTTTATAGATTTGTCAAACAGCGGGCAGGCTTAGGAGCTATGGTGGTACTCCTCTGCCTTGGCCTCCTTCTCTTCATTCGTTTTGGCATGCATCTACGAGCTAGCCAATAGAGAGATCAAATTATCTTTCATCAGGCCATGACTGCCCTAAAGGCCGACAGCCCCCCATTAGTATGGCTCTTGATGCTGGACCGGTAGTCAAAGACGGGTAATGAAGGAGGTGGCTGTGTACCAACCTAAGACAGGAGCTGCAGCATGCTCTGCAGGCTCTGATGACGGGTAAGGACATATGCTGACCACTCAACCTAAGACAGACACTGTCCCGAGCCTTAGTTTAATAATAAAGAAGGGGGATCTGTCGGGGTTTCCAGGACCCCCAGCCTTGGGCACGGTCAAGATGGTGCCTGACGCTGAGCCAAAAGCGGCCAGCTATACAGTAAACAACCAGCGAATTCCAATGATTGGCTAGTTAACGATGTGATTAGAGCATGCCCCCCTCGTGTACCTATTCTATGCTTGCAGCTGTCCGCGTTTACCTCGGGTACTCTCCCCTGATTGGTTGAAGTGTATATAAGCCTGGTGGGCGGAAGAAGCTGGGGGCGGAAGAAGCTGAGGGCGGAAGAAGCTGGGAGTGCACAGAAGCTGAGAGAAGAAGCTGAGAGAAGAAGCTGAGAGAAGAAGCTGAGAGAAGAAACTGAGAGAAGGGAAGCTGGGAGTGCGCGGAAGCTGGGAGTAAGAGAAGTGTAGGAGAGGGACTGTGCATAATAAACTTCCAAAGCTTCAGACGTTTGTCGTGTCTCTCTCTGCGGCCAGAGGGAACGCGATAATTCTTCAGAAAGACTAAGAAAATTGACCTACCGATAAGAAAACTAAAAAAGAAAAAAAAGGCATAAATAAACTGGGGGGGAATAAAAGGTCATGATAACAGATGTTGCAGAAATCAAACAGAGGATGTTATGAACAACAGTTTGCCAAAAATTTCATACACATGTGAATGATCAAGTCACTAAAATAACAGACTCAAGAATATATGGGAAATCTAAACTGTCTACAGCCATTAAAGAAAGAAACTGGTAGTCAAATCTTTTTCTCATAAGTCAAATTTGAGAGACTCAGTTGTATAAGGTAGTTCTACCAATTCAAGGAAAAGATCATTCAAATTTATATAAATTCCTTAAAATATTCTAATATAAAACAGGAAATAATCTGTTTGCAGTTTTATGAGTGTAATTTAATACCAAAACCACAGGGGGAAAATACAGGGCATAGACCAACCCAAATAAAATAAATTCTTCGCTCTATAAAACAATGATATAAACATGATGAAATAAAAAAAGATGATACACATTTAGGAATAAAATGTCAAAAGTATTCTCTTTAAGGTAGGGAACAGTACAAACATACTATCATTTTTAGTATTCAACATTGCATTAGAGGTCTTAAAATAATTTGGCAAGGAGAAAATAGCATAATAGGAAAGAAAGAGAAAAACTGATATCTATAGCTGAAATTACCAGCTCTGTAGACAACACAAAGCTATGTGAAAATTGTAGGAATAATTATAAGAGTTTATCAAAATAGTAAAATACAAGGTTAATATACAATGCTAATTGCATTTCTGTATACCAGCAACAGAAAATTTCATATTTTTTAAAAATTGGACTATTTACAAAAGCAACTGAAAATAGATGGTACTCACAAATACATAGAAGGATATGTAATGCCCTTCTATAGAGAGAACAATAAAAATGGATCCAAATACATTAAAGAACATTAAATAAATGGACAATATGCTATGTTTATGTATTAGAATAGGTAACATTATAAAAATGTATTTTCAAATTAATCTACATATTCATTACAATTGTAGATTTAAACAAATCAATTTTTAAAATGTAGATTTAAATTTTTATGTGAAAGAGTAAAGAATTAAATCAATCTTGAAGATGAAGTAGAGAGAATTTTTTTTTTTTACCAGAAAAATATGCAGTAACTAAAACTGTGTGATTGGTGCAGATATCAATATAAAGAACTATGAGGGTTGGGGTTGTGGCTGCTCAGTTGTATAGCCCTAGCCTGGCTCATCTGAGGAACTGTGTTCAATCCTTAGCACCACATAAAAATAAATTTAAAAATAAAGGTATTATGGCCATCAAAATATTTTTAAAAAAGAACTACGAAACAGAAAACAAGAAAATAACCTATTGCATATGAAAACTTGAAATAAGGCACAACTGGATTCAGAATTATTGGGAAAGGATAAATTATTAGATAAATGGTTCTAGAAGTTTTACTAGTTTATAATGAAACTACTTATCTATAGAAAAAAATTAAAAACAGATCCTTATTTCATATCTTGCACAAAAATAAACTTCTGATGTATTATCTAAAATATGAAAGTAAAACACTCAATTTCTAGAACAAAACATAAGTAGCTGACCTCTATCTTCTTAGGGATTTTATAAACAAACAAAAATAATGTAAATTATAATTAAAATATTAAGAAATGTTATTTACAACTGACAACTATTCATTTAAAAAAAACCCACAAACTGGGAAAATACAGTTGGAATTCACATAACATAAAACATATAAAGGACCAGTGTCTGTATGGTATGAAATCTTATGTATCAATAGAAAAATACAAATGTTTAATTTTTTAAATTGTCATATCTTTCAGGTAACATGAATAGCCAATAAATATCACATTTTTCTCCCTGTTGTTTCTATCAGTGAAATGATGTACCATTTTATAACCACTAGATAGAGAAAAAAATTAAAGTTTGACAGAACTGAGTGATGGAACAATAGACTCACTCAGAGCAGTATCTTGGGGAATAGTTGAACATGCCTATAACCCTTGCCACTCTATTCTGGGGAATATGCCCTTGAGAGATCTTTGCACATATTCACCAGGAAACACGTAGAAGAATGTTCAGAGTAGCATTGTTCATAGCAGCAACAAACACTAGGAATATCCCTATTTTCCATTGAAAGTGGAATAAATACATAAATTATAATATAATATACAACTCAATACTGTACAATGGTGCAAATTAGTGAATTACACCTATATGCATTAACATGAATAAACATCAGAAAAAAATTAATTTTGAGTACAGAAAACAAATTGAAGAAGAATGCAGAGGTAAAGTTCCATTCATGTAAGATTCCAAATAAAGGCAAATCTAAATAATAAATTCTTCAAGGATGCATACATGTGATTAAAATATCAAGAAAAGTAATGGAGACATTATCACACATTCAGGGTAGGGTAGTGTTTGACTCTAAAAAGGAGATAGGGGTATACTTTTCATGGAGGAACACATAACAGTCATCAGATATACTGGTAATTGGCCAGATGCTGTGGTACACAACTGTAATCCCAGCAGCTTAGGAGGCTAAAGCAGGAGGATTGCAAGTTCAAATCCAGCCTCAGCAACTTAGTGAGTCTTTAAGCAACTCAGTGAGGCCCTGTCTCTAAAGATATCAAAAAGGACTGAGGATGTGGCTCAATGGTTAAGCAACTGTGGTTTCAACTCTTGGTACCCCCCAAAAAATATATATATATATATATATAATATATATATATATATATATATATATTAGTAATTTTTATTTCTTAGGCTGGCTGATGAGCACTAGATTAGTGCAGGAGATTTGGTCTCAATGTTGGCCTCATTTTTAAGAAGAAAGAGGGAAGTCAGAACACTCCTCTGGCACTTGCTATTTTTCAAGGGACTTCAGCTCAAAATAATCCTTATGTCAAAGTAGCATATTTTGGAATTGCATATTCTGCCACCCTTACTACCATACCTTTACAAAGTGCGATATACTCAAAACAAAATGATTCATAAAATTCAATTTAAGCAGTAATTTACTTTTATATTAGGTACTTGGTTGACTTTTATAAGGAACAAATGGATTTGCTTTAATACTTCTTCTTGTCATAGCTGAATAATTTACACTGCCTCTTTGGGTTGCAAAATTATACTTTTTAATTACTCCCCCAAAAGACTAAATGTATAATTTTTGAATGAACTCTTTCATTTCTTAAATTTTTTTTACAAAAATATATGTTCACTTGTAGGAATTTTTAAATGATGCATATGAAGGAGTTTAAAGATATATACACCAAATGCAAGGTAGTATGTATATATGGTACATGTTTTAAAGGTTAAATAAAATTACTGTTTTGACTGAGTAGAATGTAGCTAAAGATCAAATTAGCTGTCCTCTAAAATCTCAGGCGTGTCTACTTCTTTTTTGTGTGTTTATGTTTTGACATTACCAAGGCAAAACCATTGAGAGGAGCAGAGATGGGAACAGAACATCATGTATCTCTGCAGAATAAACTAGAGTTCACTGTATGTGACAAAAATGTTATAGGAAGAAAAGAGAAACAGGTTTAATCAAAAGACACAGTGTAATTAAAGTGCATCTCACTGATTAAAAAGTCAAGATTTTACCCACCTTAATATTTGCCACCTCCCTATCAATAATAAGATTTATCAGTGTGGGAGTATAAGAACTCAAGAGAACATTCCAGGAATAAGCACAAAACTGGTGAAAACAGATGCATCCAAGATAGTACACATGTTTAACAATCAGTTCAGAGCATGACCAATCAATCAGAAAACCTGCTGACCCTTGGGCTGCATAGGTGTGTCCTAATTCCAAGATTGGTGTTACCGAATCTTTTGTTTTATAGAGATTTTAGGTCTTTGGGTTTTCTAAATCCTACAACAACGCCTTGTACATAGTAATTGCTCCATAAATATTTGTTGACTGGATGAATGGCATGTTTAAGGTTAAAAAATAAGAGAATACAAATTAAAAATGGTTTAGAATAAATATTTATTTGTTGACTGGATGAATGGCATGTTTAAGGTTAAAAAATAAGAGACTACAAATTAAAAATGGTTTAGAATAAATATTTATAAAGGCCCTTTCATGTGGGCTAAGAATAACTCAGCCAGAGATGAAAAAACAGAAATGAAGTACCCCAGGGAACAGCCTAGAGCAACTGCAAACCACATGGGCTTTAAAATGTGAAAGATGTTTGTTCAAACCCTGTTACAGGATTTGTAATCTCAATGAGATTATAAAACTGCTCTTTAATTTTTCTGGCTATTTTTAAGATCTATGTCTTTGACCTTCAGCAATTCTCTCCTATTAGGTAGATTTCTGTCCTGCTTGGGACTTGTACTTTCTGAGCTGAAGATTCTTTCTTTTTTTTTTTTTTTTTCTCAGCCATTATCTCTTTACATACTGACAATTTTTTTCATCTACAATTTATTTTAGATGCATATTGAACTTTCTCATTATATCCTTCATATCCATTAAGTGCTCTTTTATATTTCTCTATATTTATCTTTCGATATCCCATTGTTTCAATAATTTTCTAATTTTGGTCTCAACTTACTGTTTGACGTTGCTGTTGATACTTTAATCATGTATTTCAAGTCTAGAAGTTTTATTGGTTGTTTAAAATCTTTTCCTTCATGCTGTCTTGTTAGTTTTTTATGTTTTACTTACTTCAAAATAAGTGAGGCTTTATCTGTGGGAATCTTTCCTGGCTTGGTTGAAAAGTTTTGTCTCCCAAGTGGGTTTTCAGCATCTTGCCATGCTCAAACCCTGCTTACCCTCTTCTCTTAGTTGGAATTGTCCCCTTTGTGTGGGTCACATAGATTTCAACCTTTTTTTTATTTTTTTTAATCTTTTTTCTTTATTGTAAACAAATGGGATACATGTTGTTTATGTTGTTTCTCTGTTTCTACATGGTGCAAAGGCATACCATTTGTGTAATCATAAATTTACATAGGATAATGTTGTTTGATTCATTCTGTTATTTTTCCCTTCCCCCCACCCCTCCCACCCCTCTTTTCCCTCTATACAGTCCTTCCTTCCTCCATTGTTGCCCCCCTCCCTAACCCTAACTCTAACCCTAACACTAACCCCTTCCACCCCCCATTATGTGTCATCATCCATTTATTAGCGATATCATTCGTCCTTTAGTTTTTTGAGATTGGCTTATCTCACTTAGTATGATATTCTCCAATTTCGTCCATTTGCCTGCAAATGCCATAATTTTATCATTCTTTATGGCTGAGTAATATTCCATTGTATATATATACCACAGTTTCTTTATCCATTCATCAATTGAAGGACATCTAGGTTGGTTCCACAACCTGGCTATTGTGAACTGAGCAGCTATGAACATTGATGTGGCTGTATCTCTGTAGTATGCTGATTTTAAGTCCTTTGGGTATAGGCCAAGGAGTGGGATAGCTGGGTCAAATGGTGGTTCCATTCCAAGTTTTCTAAGGAATCTCTACACTGCTTTCCAAAGTGGCTGCACTAATTTGCAGCCCCACCAGCAATGTATGAGTGTACCTTTCTCCCCACATCCTCGCCAACACCTGTTGTTGCTTATATTCTTGATAATCGCCATTCTAATTGGGGTGAGATGGAATCTTAGGGTGGTTTTGATTTGCATATCTCTTATTACTAGAGATGTTGAACATTTTTTCATATGTTTGCTGATTGCTTGTAGATCTTCTTCTGTGAAGTGTCTATTCATTTCCTTAGCCCATTTGTCGATTGGATTATTTGCATTCTTGGTGTAGAGTTTTTTGAGTTCTTTATAGATTCTGGAGATTAGTGCTCTATCTGAAGTATGATTGGCAAAGATTTTCTCCCACTCTGTAGGCTCTTTCTTCGCATTGCTGATAGTTTCCTTTGCTGAGAGAAAGCTTTTTAGTTTGAATCTATCCCAGTTATTAATTCTTGCTTTTATTTCTTGTGCTATGGGAGTCCTGTTGAGGAAGTCTGATCCTAAGCCGACATGTTGAAGATCTGGACCTACTTTTTTTTCTATAAGATGCAGGGTATCTGGACTGATTCCGAGATCCTTAATCCATTTTGAGTTTAGTTTCGTGCATAGTAGGAGATATGGGTTTAGTTTCATTCTGTTGCATATGGATTTCCAATTCTCCCAGCACCATTTGTTGAAGAGGCTATCATTTCTCCATTGCATATATTTGGCCCCTTTATCTAGTATGAGAAAATTGTATTTATTTGGATTTGTGTCCGTGTCCTCTATTCTGTACCATAGATCCACCTTTCTATTTTGGTACCAATACCATGCCGTTTTTGTTACTATTGCTTTGTAGTAGAGTTGAAGATCTGGTATTGTGATACCCCCTGCTTCACTCTTTCTGCCAAGGATTGCTTTAGCTATTCTGGGTTTTTTATTCTTCCAGATGAATTTCATAATTGCTTGCTCTATTTCTGTAAGGTACGTCATTGGGATTTTAATTGGAATTGCATTGAATCTGTATAGCACTTTTGGTAGTATGGCCATTTTGACAATATTAATTCTTCCTATCTAAGAATATGGGAGATCTTTCCATCTTCTAAGGTTTTCTTTAATTTCTTTCTTTAGTGTTCTGTAGTTCTCATTGTAGAGGTCTTTCACCTCTTTTGTGAGATTGATTCCCAAGTATTTTATTTTTTTCGATGCTATTGTGAATGGGGTAGTTTTCCTAATTATTCTTTCCAAAGATTCATCACTTATTTATAAAAATGCATTAGATTTATGTGCATTGATATTATATCCCACTATTTTACTGAATTCACTTATGAGTTCTAAAACTTTTCTTGTGGAATTTCCTGGTTCCTCTAAGTATATAATCATATCATCAGCAAATAGGGATAGTTTGAGTTCTTCTATTCCTATTCATATCCCTTTAATTTCTTTGGTCTGTCTAATTGATCTGGCTAGAGTTTCAAAGACGATATTGAATAGAAGTGGTGAAAGAGGGCATCCCTGCCTTGTTCCAGTTTTTAGGGGAAATGCTTTCAGTTTTTCACCATTTAAAATGATATTAGCCATGGGTTTAGCATAGATGGCCTTTAAAATGTTAAGGAATGTTCCCACTATCCCTATTTTTTCTAGTATTTTGAGCATGAAGGGGTGCTCTATTTTATCAAATGCTTTTTCTGCATCTATTGAAATAATCATGTGATTCTTGACTTTAAGTCTATTGATATGGTGAATTACATTTATTGATTTCTGGATGTTGAACCAACCTTGCATCCCTGGGATGAAACCCACTTGATCATGGTGCACTATCTTTTTAATATATTTTTGTATGCGACTTGCTAAAATTTTGTTGAGAATTTTTGTATCGATGTTCATTAAGGATATTAGTCTGAAATTTTCTTTCCTCGATGTGTCTCTGTCTGGTTTAGGTATCAGGGTGATATTGGCTTCATAAAATGAGTTTGGGAGGGTTCCCTCCTCTTCTATTTCATGGAATACTTTGAGAAGTATTGGAATGAGCTCTTCTTTAAAGGTTTTGAGGAACTCGGCTGAGAACCCATCTGGTCCCGTACTTTTCTTTGTTGGTAGGCTTTTGATGACTTTTTCGATTTCATTACTTGATATTGGTCATTTAAATTGTGTATGTCCTCCTCATTTAGTTTAGGCAATTCATATGTCTCTAGAAACATGTTGTTTCGCTTCGAAATTTTCTATTTTGTTGGAGTATAGATTTTAAAATAGCTTCTAATTATGTTTTGTATTTCGATCATGTCCGTTGTGATATTTCCTTGTTCATTTCAAATTTTAGTGATTTGGGTTTTCTCTCATCTTCTCTTTGTTAGTGTGGCTAAAGGTTTATCAATTTTGTTTATTTTTTCGAAGAACCAACTATTTATTTTGTCAATTTTTTGTATTGTTTCTTTTGTTTCAATTTTGTTGATTTCAGCTCTGAGTTTAACTATTTTCTGTCTTCTACTACTTTTGGTGTTGGTCTGTTCTTCTTTTTCTAGGGCTTTGAGTTGTAGTGTTAGGTCATTTATTTGTTGAGTTCTACTTCTTTTATTGAATGCGTTCCATGAAATAAATTTTCCTCTAAGTACTGCTTTCATAGTGTCCCCAGAGATTTTGGTATGATGTTTCTTTGTTCTCATTTACCTCTAAGAATTTTTTAATTTCCTTCCTAATATCTTCTGTTATCCATTCATCATACAATAGCATATTGTTTAATCTCCAGGTGTTGGAGTAGTTTCTGTTTTTTACTCTCATTTATTTCTAACTTCAATCCATTATGATCTGATAGAATACAAGGTAGTGTCTCTATCCTCTTGTATTTACTAACATTAGCTTTGTGGCATAATATATGGTCTATTTTAGAGAAGGATCCATGTGCTGCTGAGAAGAAAGTGTATTCACTCTTGGTTGGATGGTATATTCTATAAATGTCTGTTAAGTCTAAATTATTGATTGTGTTATTGAGATCTATGGTTTCTTTTTTCAATTTTTGTTTGAAAGATCTGTCCAGTGGTGAGAGAGGTGTGTTAAAATCACCTAGTATTATAGTGTTATGGTCTATTTGGTTTCTGAAATTGAGAAGGATTTGTTTGACATACATGGATGAGCCACTGTTTGAGGCATAGATGTTTATGATTGTTATGTCTTGCTGATTTATTCTTCCCTTAAGCAGTATGAAATGTCCTTCTTTTATCCCTTCTGACTAACTTTGGCTTGACGTCCACATTATCTGGAATGAGGATGGATACTCCAGCTTTTTTGCTGAGTCCATGTGCATGGTATGTTTTTCCCCATATTTTCACCTTTAGTCTATGGGTATCTCTTTCTATGAGGTGAGTCTCTTGTAGGCAACATATTATTGGATCTTTCTTTTTAATCCAATCTGCCAGTCTATGTCTTTTGATTGATGAATTTAGGCCATTAACATTCAGGGTTATTATTGAGATATGATTTGTATTCCCAGTCATTTGGTTCATTTTTAAAATTTTATTTATTTATTTATTTTTTTGACACGACTTGGTTCCTCCTTTATTTGACAATTCCTTTAGGATAATTCCTTCCTTTGCTGATTTGCTTCTTTGTTTTTCATCTCTTCCTCATGGAATATTTTGCTGAGAATGTTCTGTAATGCTGGCTTTCTTTTTGTAAATTCCTTTAGCTTTTGTTTATCATGGAAGGATTTTATTCCATCGTCAAATTTGAAGGTAAGTTTTGCTGGGTATAAGATTCTTGGTTGGCATCTGTTTTCTTTCAGGGCTTGAAAAATGTTGTTCGAGGCCCTTCTAGCTTTTAGGATCTGGATTGAAAAATCTGCTGATATCCGTATTGGTTTTCCCCTGAATGTAATTTGGTTCTTTTCTCTCACAGCCTTTAAAATTCTGTCTTTATTTTGTATGTTATGTATTTTCATTATAATTTGCCTTGGTGTGGGTCTGTTGTAATTTTGTGCATTTGGAGTCCTATGCCTCTTGAACTTGATTTTGCATTTCATTCTTCAGATTTGGGAAATTTTCTGATATTATTTTATTGAATAGATTGTTCCTTCCTTTGGTTTGTTTCTCTAAGCCTTCCTCAATCCCAATAATTCTTAAATTTGGCCTTTTCATGATATGCCATAGTTCTTGTAGATTCTGTTCATGATTTCTTACCATCTTCTCTGTTTGTTCAACTTTGTTTTCAAGGTCAAATATTTTTTTTTTCAATAACTGAGGTTCTGTCTTCCAGGCGTTCTCTCCTATTGGTTATGCTTTCTATGGAGTTCTTAATTTGGTTTATTGTTTCCTTCATTTCAAGAATTTCTGTTTGTTTTTTTTTCAATATCTCTAACTCTTTATTGAAATGATCTTTTGCTTCCTGTATTTGCTCTTTTAACTGTCGATTGGTGTGATCATTCAATGCCTGCATTTGCTCTTTCACTTCATCATTTGCTTCCCTTATCATGTTAATTATGTACATTCTGAACTCCCTTTCTGTCATTTCTTCTGCCATGCTGTCATTGGATTTTATTGATGTAACATTCAGATTTGTTTGAGGCATTTTCTTCCCTTGTTTTCTCATATTGTTCAGGTATCAGTGGACTGCAGAGATGTTGCAGATTTCCTCTATTGACTTAAAATGTCCCTGAAGATTTCTAGTATATCCCCTCTTATCCTTCAGTAGCCTGCAGTCTTGGAGGAAGTTGATAATGCGGTGCTCCACAAGGAGGCTGCCTCTCTAGGGGTGGTGGCCTTCAGGTGGGGTATATCCCCTGCTAGTGGGCAGAGGTGCCTCCACTTGTTGACCAAAGGGGAACTAGGCTGTGGGCTGAGGCAAGGCCTGTTTGTGCCTGTGTCTCTGGTTTTACCGTCCTTGTGGGAAAACCTCACCCGGTGGGGGCACTCACCCTGTGGGGAGGTCTTGCTGGTCAGTTCCCCTCCTGGAGGTTCCCCTCAATCCACAACTACCACCTGGGCAGGGCAACCTTCCTAGGCAACGTTCCCAGGGGCCCAGACCTACCTCCTGGGCCTGGGAGCCTTGCCCTTCGCAGACGAATCTCCTTAGGCTGCCCCTCCTCAGAGAAGCTGCCCGCAGTCCTGGAACCTTCGCTCCGCCCCTCAGCTTGTCTCTGTGCAGCTCTTCCACCAAGAAGCTGCCTAGGACCCGGGACCGTGCTTTGCACCTAATCACCTGGCTATGCGACCCCTCCTCTGAGCAGCCACCTGGATCCTCATACAGATGCTCCGAGCCCCAGCAACCCACCACACACCTCTTCTCCAGGCAGCCACCCGTTGTTCTGTGTGGTAGCTTCAAGACCAAGCAACTGACTGTGCACCTCCTCCTCCTCAGGGCAGGCCCCCCCCCCCCCCCCGTTGTTCAGAAGGTTGCTCTGAGTCCAAACAGCTCAACGCGCAGCTCTTCCTCTGGGCAGCCGCCGGAGCCCTGGTCAGTTGCTCCGAGTCCAAGCGCTGTGCTGGGCGGCCTCCTCTACAAAGCTCCCAGTTGTCCGAGTTCACTGCTCCAGTGGGGGGAGTGGTGTCTCGTTGGGCAACTCTACTTCACAAAGTTCCCTGCGTTACGGGACTACCGCCCCATCCGGGACGCCTCCCCAACGGGAGAGACTCACCCGGCGGCTTTGAATTGGTCCCGTGTCTCTCAATATCTCCTCTTTTGAATCCTGAACCCTGGAGCAACATGAAATGCAGCCACACTCTAATCCGCCATCTTGAAACCCCAGATTTCAACCTTAAACTCTAGAAAGAATGCCCTCGAGGTAATTAATTGTCAGGGCAGCGCTTTTTGTTGCTTCCACCTGGAGTTGAGGTCAAGAAAGACAAGTTTCCTATAATATTCACACTGCACCATATGCAGGCATTGACTTCCTCAACAGGACCCTAAATTCAAGAAATAAAACCAAGAATCAATAAATGGGATGCCATCGAATTAAAAAGCTTCTGCACAGCAATGGAAAAGATAAAGAGCATGAAGAGAGAGCCTACAGAATGGGAGAAAATCTTTGATAGCTATCCTCTGATAAGGAATTAATATCCAGAATATATAAAGAACTCAAAAAATTTACATTAAAAAAACCCCAAACATATGACCCAATCAATAAATGGACAAAAGAACTAAAGCAGACATTTCTCAACAGAAGAAATACAAATGGCCAAAAAATACATGAAAAAATACTCAACTTCTCTATCTATGAGGGAAATGCAAATCAAAATTACACTAAGATTTCATCTCCCACCAGTCAGAATGGCAAGTATCAAGAACACAAATAATAATAAATGCTATCGAAGTTGTGGAGGAAAAAGTACACTGATACATTGTTGGTGGGACAGAAAATTAATAAATCACTCTGGAAAGCATTATGGAGATTCCTCAAAAAATTAGGAATGGAGCCACCATATAACCTAGTTATCCCACTCCTTGGTATATATCCAAAAGAACTAAAATCAGCATATTATAATGAGCAGCCACATCAATGTTTATAGCAGCTTCAATAGCTAAGCTATGGAACCAACCCAGGTGCCCTTCAACAGATGAATGGATAAAGAAAATGTGATGTATATACACAATGGAGTTTTACTCGACCATAAAAAGGAATGAAATTTATGGCATTTGTCAGTAAAAGGATGGAACTGGAGAACGTTAAGCTAAGTGAAATAAGCCAGGCTCAAAAAATCAGAGGTTGAATGTTTTGTTTCATATGCAGAAGTTAGAGTAAATAAGGGGAAAATGGAGGGGGTTTGCTGTCATAAAGATATAGGCAAGATCAGTAGAGCAGAAGAAGTTAGGGAGAAAGAGGAGGGACAGAGAAAGGGAGGAAACGTGGAATGAATTTAACAAAATCATGCTATCTGCATATATAAATATACCACTGTAAATTTCACCTTTATGCATATGTATGAACACCAATCAAAAACAAATAAATGAGTGGAAGGAAGATCAGCAGAGTAGAGTTTGGAAAATGGGGTGAGGGAAGAAGGGAGGAAAGGTGGGAGCACCAGGGACTGAAATTAAGAAAATCAAATTCCAGGCATGTATGATTTTGTCAAAATGAAACCACCTATTAAGTATAATTATAATGCTCCAATAAAAAAAGAAAAAGAAAGACAAGTTTCTTTGTAGTCTATCAGTGCTGAAGGGCAGATATTATTCTCTGGATTTCCCTTTCACTGGAGTGTAGTTAGTCAAAGTTCCCAGCCTTTTGAGAGGGTTTGGATTCAATATCATGCCTCTAGGAGCCCAGGGTCTTATCTCCTGGTCATTTATGAAGAGCATTTCTCTCACCTTCTTCAGGGGATTCTGATTGGTTTTATTTTCCAAATTTTATGAACCTCTGGGGATTACCCTTCCAGCTCAGCTCAGTTCAGGTGTTTTATACAATGAAGATTCTCAGTCTCTCTACTCCTTGCTGCAGAAAATGGAAATCTACCACTTACCTAACAAGTCTAACCTGGAACTTGTTGACATCAGACCACTTTGAAGCACAAAATTTCCTGTGTCATAATTTCATATAATTCTTAAATATTTTATTAAATGTGAATATTTTCCAGTCTTCAGAATTGATGTGAGGATTACATGAGATAACGTATGTGAAGTTTTTAGCATTTTAGACATATAGTAAACAAATAGTAGCTTAACATTAAAACATGAAAACATTAACAAATAAGTGGAGTATTAGGAGGAAAATACAAACTACAAGTACTACAAACTGGTGATAAGATTTGCTTCCAAAGAGGGGAACTAAATGACTGGAAACAAAAAATAGAGGAGACTTAATTTTTCCCATAAACACTTTGGTACCTTTTGAATTTTGAACTAGATGCATATATTTCTTATTCAGAAGTTATGTTTAAATTTTTAAATTATGATTAAATTTAATAAAACAAAAATTATAAACCAACCAAATCTGACTTACAGAGCTAAATATGAGATAGCATGACATTAACAATGATTTTCTATTTTTATGCCATATATATAATAAATATATATAAATAAATATGAAGTTTTATAATAAACATGCTCATATAGAAATGAAAGCCTCAAAATTCACCTAGATATATGCCCTTATGGATATAAAAATAATTAAAACTTTATTTTTACCTATGTATGATGGAACTAAGGTAGCATTAGCTTAAATATAATCAGTGAACAACTTGGTTTAATTTGATGTAAAGGGCAACAATAAAAAAACTCTAAAAGAAAGCAACTTACTTCAAATGCTGAACCTGAAAGATAACAGAAATACTTTATAGCTATAAATTACACTCTGTGCTTTGAGTGTTTTAGAGGAGATATTTAGTCTTAGAGTTGAAAACAATAATTGTCAAGACATGAGAAAAATGAGACATTGTTGTTGAAGATTCTCATAAAGCAACAACTGCTTTTTTTTAAAAAGGCTTACATCAAAATTCCTTTGTATGTTGTGGTACTGATGCTATTTACAATAAACATACTAATGTATTCTTAAAATTGTGCCACGGTTGGAACATTTTCCTATGAAATATGAGGCTATTAAAAGGAAATATTATAGCAACATCCTAAATACCCAACATCCTTCCAGGGAGTCACCCAATACAGCTGAGAGGAAGCCACTGTGCATAACTGGACTATTGCAATTTGCCTTAATTTTATGGTCCCTGGGCATTTAGGCGATGTGACATTCTGTTGTCTTCATCTCCCCCTCCATTGGCCCACATCAAGGTTTCTCAGTCTTGGCACTGCTGACATTTTGGCTTGATAATACTCTGTTGTGGGGTGCTCTCCTGTACATCATGAGGTGTAGCAGCATCCCTAGTCTCCTTGCATTAGACACCCATAGCGTCCCCCTCTGCAGCTGTGACAGCTGAAACTATCCCCAGATAGGAGCAAGGGTTCCTTGAGGGGACAAAAATGCTCTCAATTGAGAACCACTGTTCTACAACCTGATAAATTCTTAGGTCTGATCCTGGATTGGTGCAAAAAGTTTCAAGACTGGGAACAGATAACTGCTATGTTTTGGATATGTTTGTTCCGCAGAGGCTCATATGCTGGAAGTCGGGTTCTCCGTACAGCAGAGTGGAGGTGGTGGAAACTTCAAAAGGCAGGGCTTAGTGGAAGATAATTAGGTCCTGGGGCCCGTTCTCCCCAGGCACACAGATTAGTACTGTCTGGCAGGAGTGCTCAGGTGTGGAAGGAGCATATGAATTCCCAAGAGAGTGGGTTGTTAAAAACAGTGAATCTGGTCCCTCTCCACTTTCTCAACTCCTTTTTCTTCTGGTTACCCTCCTATCATTCCTCTCAGCTTACTCTGTAGAGAATAAAAAGAAAGAAATATGAACAAAATTGAGTTGAAAAAATCAAAAGTGACTGACAAAACATGCCCTCTTGATTGGCATTATTGCTCTGTTTATTAATTTACAAGGTACTGTGCTTTCGGCTGCTCTCCTTATCTTCCCTCTACTATTAAGGTCCTAGGTTGTTTGACAAACCAACATTTGAGTTAGGTTGTTCAGAAAACTGAACCTTAATGATGTGTTTCCAAAAGAATTTAACCAATTTTCAATATGGAAGCTGGATCTGGGATGCAAACACTTAGATGGCAACAGCTCCCTCGTGCTGGAACAGTATGTGACAGTCCCCCTCTTTCTGTTCCTTCCTCATGCTGCTTCTGGTGAGGAATTGGCTTGCTACTGTCGGCAGAGCTGTATTCAATCAGAACAACCTGGCGGAGTTACAGGAGCAGACTGGCCCTCCATTTGCTGTAAGCATCCCAGACCACACCTAGACAATGCCACCTACTTCCCTGACCCTGACCCTTTATGACACTGCCAATTTCCCCATTTATTGTCATGTCTCAGTTTTAATTTCTTTTTCTTCACTGATTTATATTTAAACCTGTCTGTTCCCTATAAATGTGAAAGTGTCCAACCAACTGGAAATTTATTTATCTATCTATCTATCTATCTATCTATCTATCTATCTATCTATCACCTATCTATCTATCTCCACATATACACCTTTCCCTGTCCCCCCTTTTGCAGTACTAGGGGCTGAACCCAGGAGTACTTTACCACTAAGCCACATACACAGCACTTTTCTAATTTTATTCTAATTTTATTCACCAAACTCACCCAGGCTCATCTTGAACTCCCACCTCAGTTCCCCAAGCTGGGATTACAAGCATGTGCCACCACACCAAGTTTCATGTTTATAATTTACATTTCTCTTTATACTTTCTTCAACTAAGGAAAGAATGTATGATGGTTCCTGAAAAAAAAAATTCAATCTTTTTTGATTTCAGAAAGAATCACATTCACAGAAATTTTGCAAGTTCTTCTGCCATATCAGTAACTTAGAGGCATTGGATTGATTATAGTAGAGAGTTTCAGCAACCTGGTAATTTTCATATTCTAAGAAAAAGTAAATAAAAGTAAGGGAATAACAAGTTTGGAGATAAAAAAAAATTTTATAAGATTAAGCAATTGTTAAGGAACTGTTAAGCACTTGTTAAGGAAAGAGTATATCCAGTTACAATTTTTAAAGTCAGACTTTCAAGATTTTCTCATTAAGCCTTGCTTTTAGCTTAAGTCAGTTTTCATGAATGTGTACTGAATTTCAATTTATCATTAGGTCTGTCATTAACTAGAACATCATTACCTCAGAGGAAAACTTCACTAATAACCCCAAGAGAAGTCTGATAAACTAAGACTCCTTTAAAAAATTATTTTTGTTCTAATTAGTTATATGTGCCAGCAGAATGCATTTTGACTTATTGTACACAAATGGAGCACAACTTCTCATTCCTCTGGCTGTACATAGTACAGAGTCACACCAGTAGTATAAAAACATGTATATAGGGTATTAATGTCTGTCTTATTCTACCATCCTTTCCATCCCTACTGCCCCACCCCTACCCTCACTCCCCTCTGCACAATGCAAAATTCCTTCATTCTTCCCTACTCCCACCCCTGACTATGGATCAGAAACTGCTTATCAGAGAAAAAATTTGGCCTTTGTTTTTTGGGGGATTGGCCTATTTCACTTATGATATTTTCCAGCTCCATCCATTTATCTGCAAATGCCATAATTTCATTCTTCTTTAAGGCCGAGTAATATTCCATTATGTATATATACCACATTTTCTTTATCCATTCATCTGTTGAAAGGCACCAAGTTTGGTTCCATAGTTTAGCTATTGTGAATTTAATTGAACTGCTGCTATAAACTGAAAGCTCAGGTAGGTTTTACTTCTCCTGCTATTGGTTCCTTTATCACAGAGCCGAAAGTGGGGGAGCTACACCTTCATCCTATATTCTCTGCGATATGTAATTTACCTATGTGGAGGAAGAGAATGTGGGAAAACTGCTGGTTTGTGGTACTATACAATTTGTCAAAACATCAAAGTCAAACATAGGAAAATGTTTTGGTTTTCAGGATAAAAGTGAAATTTATTTATCTTTTAAAAGAGGAGAATTTTAATTTATAAACATAAAACAGAAGACAAAAAGAGAAAAAAAAAAAAAAACTCAGGCTAAGATGTCCACAGATGGCTAGAGCAGAGCCAGTTCCAACAGATGTGCAGGAATCTTGTAGACAAATCTACCTTGTAGTAATTATGGGCACATGGAAAATCTAGATATATAATTCTCAGGTCTTGAACATGCCAGAAAACTTTCAAAGGTTGCCTGCCAACTCATTTGAAAAGGAGCATGTGTTAGTCCTAGACTCCAGGGTAAATCGTTAGGAAAGAAAGATGTTTCTTTTAACCCAGACCTTTGCAAAAGATGCTTTTCTGAATCATAATACCCATCCCACACCCAGTGCCCTTGTTCCCACCTCTTCCTCAGTAAAGGAGGGGTAGCACTGGGGAAGGATGTGGCCTCAGTTGTGTGGTTTCTCTCATCCTGACCAATTGTGGACTCCATCATTTCAAACTGGGCAGAAATTAGGACATTAATCACACAGCAGTCTTGCTTCAAAGATCTCAAAAGAATTTTCAAGTAGCAAAAATTCAAGTAATTTTATCATTTACATAGCTAAAAGTACTATAACTGGAGGTGACTGTAGTCTTTGGCTTCTAAGTAGAGGAACTTTGACCTTACCCAGGGAAAGTTGAGCCTAGGTAAGAGGACCAAGAGGATTGGTTTTCTCCAAATGAAAAAAAACTATTAAGTTGAGCTCAGTAAACCCAGAGATATTTTTCTCACTCTCTGTTGTCCTTGTTAGGATGCCCAAAATATATTCCAGTGAATCTGGACATCTGGAAGGACCAGATTTGTAAGGTTCTGATAAGTATGTGAGACAGGAGCACATGAAGAACCAAAGACAAATCTCTTCTGCTGCTGCTTTTTCTACATCATTTGCTTTCTCCTTCCTGCCGTATATCCCATCACTTTAAAGTGGGGACTCTAAATCTATTTTATAGTTAGAAATTTTGAATTTCTTTTGAAATTTTTTTGAAATTTTGGGCTATTTTGAAATAAATTAAAATTCTCCATTTAAGAAAGGAAAAAGGTTGACTGATTCCCCATCCAATGGGAAATGAAGCCCAGAGCATCATTTCTACAGCATGAAGTAGTTTGGTGTAAGCCGTGACATAGTTGACCTGGACACCTGCCCAGTAAATGGTATAGTTTTGTTCCAGATATTTGACTTTGGAGAAATAGTTGATGTTTTCCATTATAGCACTGCTTAATTGTATATGCCCTGAGGGCAGTTGTCTCTGCAAGTTCATTGTAAATTATGTTGGCATTTTATAAGGTGTGGTACTATGCATGGGAAAGCCACAAAGCCCAGAGATGTCAGAGTTAATCTGTCAAAGTTGAATTTCAAGTCCTTGCTGCAAGCTCCTTCAGCATAAGCAAACTCACATTCTTTTCAAAAGAGCAACAGAACCCAAAACCACAGGGTAACTCAGTGCATTGCTGAATTTTTTAATTTTAAAGATATTTGCATTCATCTTCACCAGTGTTGGTGGAGATAAATTTCTTAGGTAAGTGGATGAATAATTTTCAACCTTTCTTCAAAATGTAATTGTCCTAAATATATAAAAATCTTAAGAATGGATAATGAGAAAAGTATAAACATGCAACTCTATCTAGTTCCTGAGAAACAAACAGTGTTTATACCACAGCATTATGGCACAGAGGTGATTTTTATTCTTTTCCTAAAACATAACCTAAACCATAAAATTATTCACAAAATAAACTGAGCCATCATTTATCAATTCTATCAGACACTTAAAATATTTCACTCATTTGCAGAATGTGTCCATTAGTAGGAAAAATTATACATTCTGCTATAACACTCAACATCATTTTTCCCTGCTGCCAAAGATGAAAACAGAGTTTACTTTTACTGCAGAAAACACATTATAATCTCATTCTATCAAAGGCCAAACTTCAGAATTTTATCCCTGAGATAAGAAATTTTCTTTCATTTATTTCACATGTACTGCAATGCGCAGGAATAAGCAGCCAGGGTAAAACTAAAACTTCCCCTGGTTTGTGTAATATGACCCTTAAAAATGAGTGTCCCTAGAAGAAGACCCACATATCCAGCATGCTATCTGAGATGGATGCAAAAGAAAAGAAATAAAATTATAAGGAGAGCGAGACCCATGAAAGAAACCAAATTATGAAGAAATGCACAGCAAAAGGCTCCGAAGACTTTCATTTTCTCTTTTCCTTGGGACTGTGGAGCGTTGTAGTCTGAACCAGGACCAGGTTGGCTGACAGAAGCCTTCTCCTCCCCTGCATAGGTGACCAGTTGCTGCCATTAGTCACACTGCTACTCTTGCTTCACGTTTGCACACAAACTCAACTGCTGATCAAGGTTCTGTTCCTGTGGCCTCTGGTGTGCTAAGAGAGCATACAGAGGAAAGAGAAAGGACAGACTGATCTTAAGGAAACACAGTGAAATGTCTGAGAGGTGGCCTTTAGAAAGTAACATCCCGCCTTCATTTGTCAGTCTCTTCAGGCAGTCATAAACATTCTCCAATCCGACTGTCTTCCTCCATCCCATAGGATCTTGTAGACCTCAAGAGCAGCACATATCACACTTGGTGTTTCTGCTCATTCATTTGCCTGCTTTCCTACATTTGTTAGATTTCTTAAGGGACCACCTGTCTTGTTCATCATTGTCTCTCCAGCACCTGAAAAAGCATCTGCACATGTCAGTTGTTAAATATGTATGAGATGAATGAATGATCAAGTGCAAAAATGAGTTGCTAACCTGAGTTGAACTCATCGCTATTCTTCCTTGTATGCTTAGGATCAGGCACAATTCCTGTTTCAGCAGGGTCTTAATATAAATTAACAGGTAAGGAGTATCCAACTCTCTGGTGGGATTAGACCAGTCTGAGTCCCAGCTTTGCCACTCATGAACTATGTGAGCTAGAACAAAGTACTTTAAATCTCCATGCTTTAGTTTTCTCACCTTATAAAATGGGTTAATGACAGATTAATCAGGTAACACATGTGATAAAGACCTTGGCACAGCCCCTGGCATGCACAGGGACTCAATTAAATACTAGCAAATCCTACACTACAGGATATATGACTGATGTTAGTCAATTCTTCACTCTATATTTATCTTGAATATTTAATTTTTTTTTGGATACAATACAGGATTTATTGGGTGTGTGTGAGATTAAGAAGGGGACAGCACATTGGACACCCTCATGAATGCAGGGCCCCCCACTTGTCCAGGGGACCACGATTGGGGATGTATTTGACCCCACAGCCATCAGGAATGAGCCGCTTCTCAACCACTATGTCTTCAAACTCATCAGCATTATACTTGGTAAAGCCTCACTTCTTTGCAATATGGATCTTCTGGCGGATGGGGAACTTGAACTTGGCCCTGTGGAGGGCCTCAATCACGTGTTCCCTGTTCTGCAGTTTGGTGCGGATGGACATGATGACTTGGCCAATGTGAAGCCTGGCCACTGTGCCCTGGGGTTTCCCAAAGGCACCCCGCGTACCTGTCTGGGGCCTGTCAGTCACAGCACTGGATAACATCTTGTTGACCCCAATGACATGGAAAGGGTGGAGCCGCACTCGGATATGAAAGCCGTCTTTCCCACAACTTTTTACCGTGTACTTGTTGGCACAAATAGGAGCAGCCTCCAAGGCTTCAGAGGACAGCAGCTCATATTCATCAGACACCATGTAGCCACAGAGTGGGAACTCATCCACTTTTGCCTTTTTCCACCCAAGGTCAAGGATGCATATATTTGTATCAGGGGCACCCCCGCAGAAACGAGGCTTTGGGTATGACTTGTTTTTACAATACCGTTAACACGGACGCGGCAGCGGCCCATGGCGACACCAGGATCTTCGGTGGCGCGCCGAAGGAAAAGAGCTGAATATTTAATTTTTAAGGTCTAAAATTCTGGCAGAGAAAGGCTGATGTGATAATAATATGCCTTATATATCTGCTACACTATCCATGAAATAGTTATGTAAAATGAATTATCCTCAGATCAAGGCACCACTGGCGATATAACTCAGGAATAGAGTGCTTGTCTAGCAAGCATGAAGCCCTGGGCTCAATCCCCAGTGATGCAAAAATACTTAAAATTTGCCATTTTAAAATCAAGATACTGCGATTGACACAAACACTTATTGACTAGATGTTCATTTAAGTGGCCCCACTGTTCACATGGTCACCATACATTTCCTTAACCCTCTACCCACCAAATCCTTCCTATGAGCCAATGCAGCCGTGTTATCATCTCACAGTTTAAGTTTACCACTTTATTTTTTATCTTAAAGGCATTTTCAAGGCTTCATACAGGGGAACATTAACTTTATAATATTCTTGTACCTGACAGAGAAAATGTTGTTCTTGGTTCTTGTGGTTCTGGGTTCTGAAGTTTAAGCTAAAGTAATATGGCCTAAGATAGCAAATATTTTGTAGGGAAATATGCAACTAGCTGTAGAATCATCCTAGCCCACAGACTGGGTCTACCTTAACTAGTTGGGTGTACTTGAGTTCAACTTCTCTGAGTTACTATGTCTTTATAAAGTGTTGGTTACAGTCTCTACTTCCCTTAACTCACATAACCTTTGTGAAAATAAAATATTATCATATGCCTAAAACAATTGGGGAATGCATAAGGCAAATGTTGAATCTTAAATCCTACACCTGGGTATCAATACTCATTGTTTCTGGCAGAGAAAATGTGTATATATGTACATCATGGAATATTACTCAGCCATAAATAAGAATGAAATTATGGCATTTGCTGGTAAATGAATGGGAACCGGAGACTATCATGTTAAGTGAAATAAGCCAATCCTGAAAAAACTAAGGCCAAATGTTCTCTCTGATATGTGGATGCTAACACACAATAAGGGGAATAGAAGTTCATTGGATTAGAAAAGGCAGAATGAAGAGTAGGGAAGGGGTATGGGAAGAGGAAAGACAGTAGAATAAATTGGACATAAACTTTCCTATATTCATATATGAATACATGACCAGTGCAACTTCACTTCAAGTACAACCACAAGAATGGGATCCTAAGTTATACTCCATCTATGTATAATATGTCAAAATACACTCTTCTGTCATTTATATCTAAAAAGAACAAATAAAAAAATTTAAATGTTGGCAGAACATAAACAAATGTTGCCACAGTTTACTTTAGTGAGTTTTTTTTTTCTCAGTTGCCACAAAAATTAGTTCTCCAAGTAATCAAACGTGGTTTTAATACTTGGAAAATAGGAAAGATATAATGCTCTAAATTGCTCTAATCTCATATTGCAGCCTGGGGTGGGAGTTTCTATATCAAGAAATCAAGTATTCTGTTCTTTGTGCTAACCACTGCATTAAGAAGGCTTTGCCTCATGTATGTAGAGAAAGGAATCCAGACATGAGGGACTGACACAAATAAGCCACCTCTTTTCTCAGAACTGAATCTCTTGAATATCCAAATTGAATATACATGATTTAGCACAGAGGGAAAAAAAAGGAATTTACATTTATTAGTGGTAGCATCAAAAATGTGAAGCTTTGCTAACTTTCCTTGAAGGAAGGATCTCTCTAGAGAGCTAGTGTTGAAATGCATACAGATCTCATGGAACCTCACATTCACATTGCCTTTGCCTACTGCAGATAATGCCTGAGCTATAATTGAGTCTGAGATCGTCATAGGTCCTAGAAGGGCTTTTATTGTCTGTCCCAGTCAAATAAAAACAGCAGCAACTGAGAGAACATGGGAGAAAATCCAACAGCTACCCTCTGGCAGTGGCCATTAATCAGTGTCTCAGAGGCTAGGTATGCCACCCGCCTACAGGACCATTAAGTATTTCAGCTTAAATAGAGATTCTGTTTTTCTCTTGGAATACCAGCAGAGACAAGTAATTAATTTATTGACTGATTAATGGTCTACGTTCAACTCTGTTGTCAGAGATAATCATTTAGTCGTGTTTAATGAGATGCTCTGCTTCTCATTAGGATCATTCATAAATAAAATGGATTTCACACAATTTTCACCTCCTAGAGATCTAAACCAAGTCAACATTTCCTGGAAACAAAAACTTGGAAAGGAATTTAGAAAAATAGAGTTAATTCATCAAATTATGATTTTTTTTGTCCCCTGGAATTAAAAATGACTGAAATCCAAGAAGTGTGTACAAAATAATCCATTGGGAGATAAAATGAAAGTACTAGAATTTCCTTTTGTATTTCTTTTAAATCTAAAATATATATGTATGTGTATATATATGTGTGTATATACACACACACATATATAAAAAATTGTGTGTGAGTACATATGTGTGTGTGTGTCTGTGCGTGTGTAAGAGAGAGAGAGAGAGAGAGAAATTGCCCTCAACACATTGATGTACTGAGTTCTCACTATGACGGTGTTGCATGGTCATTTGTCACAAGGTATGCTGAGGTTTTCCATAATGTCACAGTATCCTTATGTATTGGTTCAACTTCACATTCAAAGTATATTCACTGAGAGTCTTCTATGTGCTAGATCTCATTCTGGGTCATTGAAACACCTCTATATTTCTGATCAAATGGAAAATACATTCTATAAGAGTAATGGACTCAGTTAAGTGGATGTAGGAATTATATTATTTAGTTTTAACTAGTTTAATTCTCACAAAAATAGACAAGTAAATAAAAAACAATCCTGAAAAGTATATTTTGAGGACAATGCTGACAACAATGTGGCAAGCTTTTCCTTATGGAGGAGGAATCTCTATGTAGAGGTTCTGGTCTTAGTGCAGAATTTTCATGAGTCTGAGGTTATTCTAAAGAGGCAGTTGTGACAAAAGAAATAGCCCTTCCAAATTCAAAATAAATAAGAAGACTATCCAAACTGTGATTGGGATACGCTTTTACTGAGTGAGCACCATCTTACATGTATATTATCCTTGAGTATAAACTAGTATGAAGCTATTTCTATTACCAAGAAATAAAAAAACAAACATCCTGAACAAAAAAGAATTTCTACATTTTTTCAGCAATATTTAAAAACATGCAGACTTCAAATTTGTTACTTATATGAAATACAATTCTATTTGATTCAGTCATAAGAACAGTTGACTGGTAAGATAAAAATCAAAATTTACTTGCCACATTATAATAAAACACTAAGCACAATTAGAGGATGAGATTGAAATATTCATTTCACAACTGTGGACTCCCATAAATGAAAGTCACTGTCACTCTGAGGCACTGTGATTAATGAAGGATTGGTTCCAATCAGATATTTGTGGGATACTTTCAACTTTGACATTTCTAAAACCAAACACCAAAATAAACTAAACTTAGAATAAGACCTTCAATGTGTGATTTTGAAATGTGTTAAAATAAGTTTTTCAGCAGTAATGAAGCACATTCTATTGATTTATTGTCATTAATAATATTCTAGTGAGAGGTAAATATTTTGTACCTTTAATGAATACTATTGCTTTAAAATATTACTTAATTCATCTTTAAGTCTATTTTACCTATTTTATAATGTAATATATTAGTTCTGATACTCTTTGCATGTAATTTATAAACAAGTAAGAGAATATATATTGGAAATGCATACTTTGAGTTTTTTCTTTTTGCCTGCACATTCACAAAAGGTTGGAGACTCCCAGTCTCTCTGGCATCTACAGAGATGAATTTGTGTATCATTGTTTCCTGATATGGTGTTTAACTGAATACTGGGTCCCTAGGTGACCTCCCTCAGTGCTACAGTTGTGAATGCCATTCAGCCACTCATCATCCTCAGTCAGTCCCAAAGGTCTTCCTCACTCAGATTCAAACATCCAACTGCTTACTTGAGGAAATCAACTCATGGTCTAGGAGCCCTCTCTAATTAGCATGTCCAAAAGAAAACTAATGATTTCTGTCTGCAACACTGCTTTGCTCCAGTCATTTCCTCCCTAGTTAACAGCACCCTCATTCACCCAGTTACTCAGGCAAAAATGTGGGCATGTCCTTTCAGTGTTCTCCCTCCCTCATTTCCTAGATCCAATCCATCAACAAGTTCCCTTGTTTCCACTCTCAAAATGGACTTTGAACCTTGGGACTTCTTCCAACTTCCCTGCTGCTGCTCGGTCCCAGCCACCCTCATTTATCCACCAGACCAGGCAGCACCCTCCTAAGGGTTCTCAGGGCTGATCCACCCGCCCATGGATGTTGCCCTTACTCATCCTGCACAGCACCTCTGCCTGCAGAGCCTTGTGTTTTGAAAGACCCCTAAACACAGAGGAAAACAGTCATGGAAAAAAAACAAAGAATCAAACCTCATCCCATTTCCACTTATTTATTGCACATGAAAGTGTATAAAAGAATAAATAGTCTTCAAAGTACTAGAGAGCTAAGAAAGCAGGTCTATCTATGTCTCTCTCTCTCTCTCTCTCTCTCTCTCTCTCTCTCTCTCTTTCTCTCTCTCTCTCTCATCTATCTCCATCCTGCATGCCAGATATTAGCAATATTTAAAATGTTGAATCCTACACCCATGAGGATGGTTATTATTCAAAAAACAGAAAATAAAACAAATCTTGATGAGGATGTTGAGAAATTAGAGCCTTTATACATTGCTGATAGGAATGTGAAATGGTACATCCCCTTGGAAAGACAGCGTATGTGGTGATTCCTCAAAAATTAAAACAAATTAAATATAGAACTACCATATGATCCAGTGGTTTTACTTCTAGCTATGCACCTAGGGTAGCTGAAAACAAGGATTCAACAAATTTTTGTACACTAATGCCCACAGTAGTACTATTCATAATAGTGCAAACAGCTCATGCACTGGTGGATGAGTGGATAAACCCAGTGTGGTATATACATGCAATGAAATATCAAGTCTATAAAAAGAATGAAATTCTGATACATGCTATGGCATGAATGAACCTTGAAAACATGCTAAGTGAAAAAAGTCAGATGTAAAAGGGAAAATATTATACAGTTTCACATATATGAGATACCTAGAATAGTCAAATGCATTCATAAATAGAGTAATGACCAAGAGAAACTGGAGAGAGGGAGGATGGGGAGTTTGATGGGTACAGAGTTTCTGTTTAGGTGACCATTCTGGAGATAGCAGTGATGGTTACACAACATTGTGCAAATACTTGATGTCACTGAAATGTACACTCAAAAACATTAAGATGGCAAATTTTGTGTTATGTATATTTTACTAGAATAAAAAACGTGCTCTTTATTTCTACAATAACCTCTTTCCTATTCTCCATGGAGCAGAAACTTTTTAAATTAAAGTAGGTCATGTCTGTTGCCTGTGGGAAACTGTCCTGGGACTTTTCATTCTAGTTAAAATGAAACTCTGATCCTTTTTCAAAGCATTCCCTAACCCTGTAGGTCCTCTTCTCTGTCCCTACCTCTTCCTTCTCACTGTTTGACTGGCTTTGCTTCACCCTACGTGTGCAAAGCATTGCTCTTCTGGAGATCTTTATAAAAGCTTCCTTTTCTCCACCTCAACCCTTAATTCTGCATCACTTGTCATATCTATCAGTCAAGTCTACTCAAATATTGTCTTCTCAGAGAAAAGTCCCCTGACCAACTGAAGTTGGCATCTCCATCACCCCTAGCTGGTGATTTTTCTTAAAATTTTATCTTTTTAGATACATATGAAAGTAGTGTATTTTGACATATTGTACATACATGGAATGTAACTTATTCTAAGTAAGTTTCCATTCTTGTGGTTGTACATGATGTGGAATTTCACTAGTTGTGTACTCATATATGAACATAGGAAAGTTACGTCCAATTAATTCTACTATCTTTCCTATTCCTTTCTTCCCTCTCTTCCCTTTATTCCTTTTTGTCTAATCCACTGAACTTCTATTGTTCCCCTCTCCCCTTGGTTGTGTGTTAGTATCTGCATATCAAAGAGAACATTTGATCTTTGTTTTGGGGAGGATTGGCCTATTTCACTTAGCATGATAGTTTCCAGATTCATCCATTTACTAGCAAAAGTCATAAGGTCATTCTTTTTGTGGCTGAATAATATTCCATTGTGTATTTATACCACATTTTCTTTACCCCTTCATGTGTTGAAGTGCACCTAAGTTGGTTCTATAACTTAGCTGTAGTGATTGAGCTGCCATAAACATTGATGTGGCTGCATCACTGTAGTATGCTGATTTTAAGTCCTGTGGTCCTGTGTGTATAAAATGAGGAATGGGATAACTAAGGAATGTCTATTTTTCTTTCCAGATTGGTTGCACCAATTTTCAGTCCCACAAACAATGTATGAGTGTACCTTTTTCCCCACATCCTCGCCAATATTTATTGTTGCTTATATTCTTGATTGTTGCCCTTTTGACTGGAGTGAGAAATATCAGTGTAGTTTTTATTTGCATTTCTCTAATTGCTAGAGATGTTGAACATTTTCTCATATATTTGTTGACCATTCATATTTCTTCTTCTGTGAAGTGTCTGTTCAGTTCCTTTGCCCATTTATTGATTGGGTTATTTGGGGGTTTTTGGTGTCACGTTTTTTGAGTTCTTTATAAATTCTAGAGATTAATGCTGTATCTGAGGTGCAGGTGGCAAAGATTGTAGGCACTCTCTTCATGTTCTTAATTTTTTCCTTTGCTGTGAAACTTTTTAGTTTGATACCATTCCATTTATTGATCCCAGGTTTCACTTCTCGCGCTTCCTGTCTCTTTGCTTTGAATTCTGCAAAACATTTGACATTATCTGAAATTACTTATTTGTTTTAATTATGCAAATCCCCCACAACACTGAGAGCACAGACATTCAAGCATATCGGCAGCACCTAGACCACTGCCTGGCACATCGTAGGCATTTCATCAATATTATTTGAATAAATTAACTCTGATAGCAGATATCTAGCTTTTCTGAAAGTATTTTTTACTTAGGGTTCATTTAAAGCCAACCCAACCTGTACTAACTGAAGAGTTTTGTTTTTTTATGTGATTGTTTTTGTTTGCAGGGGAGGTTGTTTGTTTTGCAGTGCTGGAGACTGAACCAGGGGCCTTGTGCCTGAAGCTTATTTAAAGTGAATGGGCTTGTGTGATGGAAGTGGAGATGGGCTGCCCAGAAAACCCTGACAGGCTGAAAGGGTAACAGCAGACAGCCTTCTGCTGTAGGTCATCTCAGGGATTGCTGCTTTGCAGGGGGTCATCTGGTCAAAAGTCAAGTTCTTCCTAGAGTAGCTCAAGGCCAATGATTCCTGGAGGCAAGAGGTGTAGGAACACAGCCATTTCATCCTAATTCAGCCCACTCTAAAGGGCAATCTTAGTTCCAGCACAAGCCAGGGCATCAACAGCAGCCCTCTGGCCAGTCTCAGCTCCACTTCTCTCTTGACCCACACCTGCTTCCTCCCCTCATTTCCACAGATGTTGATCCCAAAGACATTCCCTAAACTGCAACCTAAACTCCAACTCAGCATTCATTCCCTGGGAACCCAACCTGGAACATCTTGTGCATAAGATGAATATGAAAGAACCCTTTTCTGAACCTGTCCCTGGAGTTATTGATGACTAAACACAGTTGTATCAACCTTGGTGAAAGCCTGAAATAAATCAGACACCTCACAGTAGCAGTGATGGGGCTGGAGAGGCTTCAGTGGTGGCAAGATTTTCCCTACCTTGGAAGGGTTGTTCATGACCTTGTGGGTCTTGGGTTGTATTCTTTTAATGAGTTTATTCTATTTGTGTTATTCCTATGTTGCACTCCCTAGTGAAGGTGGGAATCATTCAATCTGCTAAGGGCCTGAATTGAACAAAAAGGTGAAGGAAGAAGCAATTCATCCCTTTCTTCCTGGTTGCACACTTGAGCTGGAACATCAGTCTTTTGGGGGCTGGGATTTACACCATCACCTTTCCTGACTTTCAGACCTTTGTTCTTGAGTTGGATTTATATGGCTGGCTTTCTGGGATATTCACTTGCACAAGACAGATTATGGGGCTTCTCAGCTTCCATAATCATATGAGCTAATTCCTCACAGTAAGTACACATGTGCACTTGTGTGTATGTGTGAACACACACGTGCATGCACACACACACACACACACACACACACACACACACACACTACTAGTTTCTTTTTTTAGAGAACTAATACAGGAAGCTGAATTTCTGGGGACTTTTGCCTCTAAACTTGTCCATGAGAGTTCTCTACCTTGTCATTATTCTTTGCATGAGGGACTTACAAACTGCTTTTCAGTTATTGGGATTCAGAGAACTGTCTCATCTGCCCCTTCAGTTTGTGGATTCATTTCTGTTCTGGGTTGTCGCATTAATGAATTTTACCATAGCAGTTTTTTTACCATTACACTTTATTCTAGAATTTTATCCTTATCTTGCAGCTTATTTTCCCCATTAGTCTTATTATCTTATTATCCTTTATTTTTAAAATAAAGAAAAGCTAGCCCAAGGATGATGATCTCAAGCACAGGCCTGCTATGAATAAGGAAAGTATTTTTCTTCCCCACTTTATTCTTTGGGGACTCTCTTCATGTAGGAATCACAGTTGCTGTTAGTTTTGCAGGGAATCCTTTATAGGTCAAGTCAAACGCTCAGAAAAACCTGGTTTTGAACTGACTTTGAGACTTGGTGTGCACACATGAAAACACACACACACAGAAGCAAGGAAAAGCCTGTACCTTCCTGTCATGCCACCATCACTAAAACAAATTATAAATGCAAATAATCAATCTGCTGTCCTCCAACTCCATAATTAGATGCAGTATGATTGATTTTTTTCTTACAGAAGGCTAACATTACTAGCTAATTTAGGAAAGTAGTCATATTAGATCAACCCAAGTAAATCATGACACAGTGTGTTTGTTAGGTTAAATGTTTTCTTGACTAGCAAGTACCTGACATTTACTGTGTGTAGAGAGAATAAAGCATAATATCTGCCCTAAAAAAAGTTCGCAGTTTATTAAGACATGTCAGTCTATGTTTGAAGCCCGGTCTCTGGCACATGTTTGACACTGATTAAATATGAGAGCAAATTGTGTCTAATTATTTATACAAAACCGTGTGTTTTTGGCACTTAGCCCCCAGGCTAATGGCTTCTTAGCTACCTCTTCACTCATCTCTCTTGGTGCTCATTACTCACAAACAGTCCATCACTGGCATCTTCATTTCAAGGACCATGGAACAATACTGATTCTTATATTTCAAAGAGCCATTCTTTAAATATTTATAAATATTTATTATTATTATTATATTATTAAATATATATTATATATGTTAATATATAAAATATTATATATTATTATTATTAAATATTTTCTTTTATAACCTTTAGTTCTGTTTTATATTTGGAAAACTATTTCCTAGCATATTAGCAACTTTCTCTTTGGAGATCACACTTATAGTAGTTCCTCCATTATTTGAAGGAGATACATTCCAAGGGTGTCTGAAACCTCAGATAGTACTGAATCCCATCATACTATGTTTATTCTCTTATGCTTACTGAGCATAGTAAGAGATTAACAACTATAATTAATAATAAAATAGAACAATTATAACAATGTACTATAATACAAGTTATGTGAATGTGTTCTCTCGTTCTCATAAAATATGTAGTACTGAACTGTCTACTTGTAAGGATGTGAGATGATATAAAGCCTGTGTGATAAGATGGAAGGAGGTAAATGACTTAAGTACTGGGACATAGCATAAGGCTACTATGAAGAGTTATTTGAAAACAAGCACTGTGACACTGTGATGATCAATCTGATAACCGAGATGGCTACTAAGTGATTAACAGTCAGGTAGCATATGCAGCATGGATACATTGCACAAAGGGGGATTCATGTTCAGGATAGGATGGTACAAGGTCTCATCATGCTATTCGAAACAGTGAACAATTTAAAATGTATGAATTGTTTACTCCTTGAATTTTCTATTTAATAATTTTCTGGTTACCATTGACCACAAATAAATGAAACCATAGAAAGTAAAACCACAGAAAGGGGGGGCAGTTACTGTATATTCTATTTTTATAACTATGCTTAATTCATTTATTTCCTCTGGAGTAGTTTATCTAACAACATTAGTGATTTCCATCACGTATGTATAATATTGATTTAAAGGAGCAGTGTTATTTGTGAATTGTATGCCATATTACCTTGAATACTCACACCAATTGGGCTTTGTCAGTATTACTGGGCATGATATGTAAGTGGGCATATACTTGCCTCACTCTTATTCTGAACTATTCATTTATGATTTTAAGTGCAGGTTGTAGAGTTCCTTCATACTAAACCCTTTTATGTTTTAACAACTTATTTGGTGTAGGCACATTTAAAGGGAACCAAATCATGGAATAGAGAATCATACCAACGAAAATGTAAATTAAGGTATAATTCTTCATTTTTCATGAGAATTACTCATGGAATTTGATTAAGTAGCAGATTCTCTTATTTGTGTGCAACAGAAAACTACCCGTTAAATCTTAGGCACTCACGTAAGTTCTCACACATTTTCTGAGGTTGAAGATTCCTTCACGTACAAGTCTTGGTCATGGAGCTTCTATGATGGTGAGTAGGTTTAAGAGCAGAGATAAGAAAGTGGGAAGTGGAGAGAGGAGTATGCACACGAAAGAAAAGATCAGATAAGACTAGAGTGAGGAGATTTCAAAAAGAAAAGTTTTCAGACAGGAAGAGAGGAAAGAGGTACAGAGAACGGATAGATTTACACAAGTTCTGAAGAAATTCTCATGAGATGGGTAAAAAGGAACCAGGGGAAGCTTTTTATTGTGATGTGCTCTTAACTCTCCTCTCCTTACTTGATACATTTTTTGTGGAATTATTTATGTTTATTGCATATATTTTGTGTCCATGGGATCAAGAAAGTAAACTGAGCATATATCTTAACTCTCTTATTATATATCCCTTAAAATATCATAAAAATAAACACTTAAAAAATAAAACTTCTTGATAATACTGGGAGACTCTTAATATTTAATAACATTTAAAATTAAAGTGATAAATTATATAAATATAGGGAAGGGGTTAAGTAGGAAGTTAGTATGAAATTAGCCTCTAAACTGTTCAGTGAAAGGATAAAAGTAAAAGTTCACCCTAAAGAACAAGACTGAAAACAGATTCAACACATGCCTCCAAATATTAACAGTAAAGGCTTAATAGAAATGGTTTTCATCAGCTTTTTCTTTGCTGAGACTGAAAGACCTGAAAAAGAACATTTTTATTGGAGAAAAAGTTTATTTAGGGGCTCATGGTTTCAGAGGTCCCAGTCCTTAGACAGCCAGCTCCATTCCTCGGGGCTCAAGGTGAAGCAGACCATCATGGCAGAAGAGTGTGGCCAAGCGAAGCAGCTCACATGATGATCAGAAAGCAGAGAGAGAGATTCCACTTGCCAGATACAAAATATGTACACCAAAGGCACACCCCCAATAACCCACCTCCTCCCACCACACTCTACCTGCCTTCAGTTACCACTCAATTAATTCTGTCAGGGGATAAGTTCACTGATTGGGTTAAGGCTCTTACAACACAATCAATTCTCTAAACCTTGCATGTCTCACACTTGAACTTTTGGGGAACATCTTGCATCCAAACCATCACACAAATAGAGTGTATAACTTCAAAATCATTAGAGCGAAAGAAAATGGAAATCTCCACAATTAAAATAACAATAAACCTTAATTCAACAAAACACAGGAAAAGAAACAAGAAGACACATGGTATTCAAAGATCAAGTTTGGCTTCATATCACAGAAAACCTGAAAAGACAGTGAGTTCAATATTTAAGAAATGCATTAAAAAACAATAAAGACAGGTGCAGTGTCAACATGTTTGTAACCCCAGCAACTCAGAGGCTGAGCTAGAAGGATTGCAAGTTCAAGGTCAGTCTCAGCAACTTAGCAAGTCCCTATCTGAAGAAATAAAAAGGGCTGAGGATACAGCTCAGTGGTAAAGTGCCCCTTTATCAATCCCCAGTATCAAAAAGGAAGAAGAAGGACAAGGAGGAGGGGGGAGGGGGAAAAGGACAAGGAAAGGGAGAAGAATCGAAAACAGAATAAGTGCTCCAAAAACCTCATGAGCCCAGGCTTCTTCTACCCTGGATAGAATATTTCGTCCATATGGCTTTAAAGCTCACTTCGTGATATACAGAGGTTTCTGAAACTCACATTGCAGACCAAATGAAGAAGAAAAGACAAAAGAATGAAAAAAATGTACACTTTTAAGTCAATAAAATTTCCTATAATCAATTTTCCCAAAGGAAATGAGGGAAGGAAATAAGAGAACTCAATAGACACACACACACCTAGAATGTTCTGAACCATTACCTGGGACCCCAGGAGAATCAATAAATTTTCCCCAATCCTGGTTTCCTAACATTTGTGTATTTATGAAAGAAAGATGGCAGTTAGGCAAGTGCTTAAGACAAACATATGCAACCACCAAATGTCTGACCTACTGCCAAGTCTAACTCCACTCAAGTGGGGAACAAGTCAGCAGAGTCCAGAAGCTCACTAGCACAGGCAGTGCTGGGACTTGTATAATCCTGCTAGAATCATTTTATCCTTTGCCCTCCTGACATTATTTTTTTGTGTGTGTATGACACAAACCCTTGTCAAACCCCTCCCCAGATCATTTACCAAAATAAACCTAACTGGAGTCTGTAGCCACTCCCACATCCTATTACTACTTACTGCATTTATGTATGGTCTAACTAGAATGTCATTACTTTTCATTGACGCAACCCTATTTCTGGAATGATGCAGAATAGATTATGCACATTATTGCTTGTACCAAGAATTTTAATCTAGTTGATCAAATTACTTCCTTTTTTTTTTTCTTCCTAATAAATTACTGCAAGTTGATCAAATTCCTTCCTGTTTTTTTCTTTTCTTTCTTTTCTTTTTTTTTTTCCCCTAACAAATGACTGCAAACCTTTCCTTGGTTGTTTTCTTCCATTGTTTTAACTTTTTATGGGTCTTGTTGACTTCCCCTATATGAGCTAAACTTGATGCTGTACCCCCTCCATACAAAGCAAAGCCTGTGATTCCCTCCTGGCTTTTCTCTCTGATAATCTTTTTCTTCCATCTCACATATAGCTATGTATATTGCTGTCTCATTACTGTCCAAAGGCTGATCAGAAGTCAGGTGGGTGGTGATTTTGCATGAGTAGAAAATAGAGTGAGAGATCCATGCTCCCTCACAGAGAAAATTTTCCACAGTGGTGGGAGTTAAAGTGACTTCCTTTGATTCTTTTACTGAGTCCATAATGGTTATTGATTTTAATGGTCTTTTATGCAGGGGACACACCATGGAAAGTTCTCATGACAGGTAACTTTGCTGACTTTAAAGGTAACCAGAAGCAACTTTGAGAGAAGGAAGTGCATTTTCTCCTGATTTCCAATTGTTTTGCATTTCGGTTCTACCCATTAGGACATATACACAAAATATGTCCTTCTTATGGAATTCCTTCTTTTCCACTTGTGAAGGTTCAAACCTTTAGGTTTGCTGAATAAACTGACAATAGACAGACTAACCGGTAAACAACCATACAAACTTATTTAATGTGCATGAGAGCTAAAAAAAAAAAAAAGAATGAAATTCAAAGAAAGGCCATATGGTTGAAGTTTAAACACCCTCTTCCTAGAAAAGAGAAAAATAGGTGGGTTCAGCAGGATGGTAAGGCAATTTTAGTAAATGATTTTTTTTGAGAAACACATGAACCAAGAGAAGACCTTGACCTAGGACAAGGTTCTGTAGACTCTGAAGAGCAGTGTTTAATTTTCAGGTTCTTCTCTGATGGTTAATTAGATTTCATAGCAATTTCATTCCTTCTGGGAAAAGAACTTCCCTTATTAGATAAGGGAACTTCAGAAAAAGTCTTTCCCTGTGCTTCAGGAGAGAGAAACCATTGAGATACAGAAGGGCAACTGGAGTAAAACACAAGGAAATTAACTTTCCTTCATTGCAGGAAATCCAGAGGTAAGATGGTTCTTCCAGCATTGGCTTATTAGAGGGTTCAGTAACCTTATCAGGAACATGAGTTCCTCCTGTCTTTCTGCTCCTAACATTCTTAGCATGTTGGTTTTTACCTTTAAAGGAGTTCCCTTTATGGTCACAAGAAGCTACCAGAGTTCTAAACTTATTCAATGGACTCAGCTGGGAATATATGAGGTTATGTTGTCCCATGTATCTCTCAGAGAACCACAAAAACTTTCAACGAAAGAAACCCTCTTTGACAGACTTGTCTCATGTCTCATTGGCCAAAATCATGTCACCTTCCCATGTCTGACACAATCACTGACTGGAGGCAATGAGGTTACCTGAACTATCTTAGATTTGTCAAGAGCTATTCCTGAGCTAAGAAGAGTGTCATGATCCCGAGAAATAAGCACTATACAGAATTAGAGTTCATTTAAAAAAAGAAAGGAAGACAACAGAATTGTGGAAGAAAACAAGTTTCTGCTATAAAGGTTAAATGTAGAGACAAAATACTACTTATTAAACACATGCTATGTGCTTGCCACGGAGCTACCTAAGCACCGCCCATTAAATATTGCAAGAACTTATAGGTGTTAATATCACCTCCAATTTATAGATGAAATAAGCTTAGAGAATGTAAATACCACATTCAACAAATAAGAAGAGGAAGAAATGGGCAGAATCTGTGCTCTTAACTATGTCACATTACACATCCATTTATTTACCATTTATTTGCATATTTATTTTAAGAATTTTTTCCTTTGATTTTATTGTGATGAAAGCTGTGGAAGTTACCTGTTAATCTCTAAGGTAAAACAAAACTGAACTGAGAGCCTGACTATAATAGGTTTCCATGAAGGATAGGAGATGTGATAATGAAGACACTTCTCTAGCAGAATCTCTTTCAAGTTCCCAACGCTAACTTCCTGTACCACTTTTTCATTCCATCTCACTTACCCCACTGCTTCTATTTTCAATGTAAAGAACTTGACATAGAGATCCCTTTATTTTAGTTATCTTTTTCCTATCTTCTCCCTTTTCATCACCAGTTTCATATTATGAACTAATTTGTCTTTTATGTGTCACACCAAAACATACCTTTTCACAGTAGAGTCCTAACTTGTCAAAAACTAAAATCTCCACAGAGGAGACTTCCAGAGAATTAATTGGTCTCCATCTGCTGTTAGAGTTCTTTCCAAGTTCCTGCACAAGATGGAGCTGTGGCAGTCAGAAGGGGCAAATGTGGAGAAGGGGTAAAGAAAAAGTGTAAATTTTATTTTTTGACATTTTGTTGTTTGAGCCTTACTGTAGGCTATTAAAACCTAGCAAAGTACTACAAAGATAGAATAGCAGGAGCACAAAATGTATTTATGTTTAAATGCATTTAATGTATTTTTAAGTTCATATTTGTTATTCACTCTTGGGACATATTTAAGTTTCTGAGAAGGGTGAGTTAAACATTGCAGATTAGCTCAAATTTGATAAATGTAGGTGGTTAATTGTATTGAATGTGGGAATATCTGAATATATGAACTTCAAAGTTAGTGATGAATTGTCTGAATGTGAAATACTTCATTTAGGAATTTCTTAGAATTTAAAACTTTACATTAGTTGTGTGCTTAAGTTTAACACAGTGTTGAGCCCAAACACTGGGGATTCTTTTATGTATGCAATTTGATGAAGAGATTAGAAACTATCATTTAAAAATTACAGTTAATCTACATCCTAAGGATCAAATGCCTAAGTTATTTCTGAGGAAGTCTCTTATTGGATAGTGATAAAGTTGATCTTGTCCAAATGCTCACTTCATTATTAGGAAAGCAATTGAAGAGGCTTCCCCGTGGCTGGGTACATGGCATTTAGTATCAGAATGAGGTAGGATGATAGGTTCCCCAGGCATTTCCCCTCACCCATACTACCCAATACTCCCCAGCCTAGAAGCCCACATCATTGTTTAGATATGAGGTATCTCCTCAAAAGTTAATGTGTTAATGAAGGAATGTCCAGAGGTAAATGATTAGATTATGAGATCTGTGACCTAATCAGTCGATTAATCCATTGAATTTCTATGGGCTGAAATGCTGAAATCATGAGCCAAAATAAACTTTTCATCCTCCAAGTTATTCATATCAGTCATTTTGGTCACAGTAGATACCTACGAAATACCTTAAAAACTGACTAACACAGCCCAAACATGGTGGTTAATGCTCTGCAGTCACCATCTCGAAATCTTATCTCTGAATTTGTAAGTGAAGACCAATGGGAAAATAGGGAACATACCAGAAACTTGGAGGTCCACTTCCTGCTCTCTCCCTGGGAAGGGATGTATGCCACCTACTCCTACATCCCCTGGAGCACAGGGCTCTGCCCTGCCTGCCTTTCCAAGCCCCTGCTCAGCTACTACTGCTACCCTTCACCTGGGTTTGACTGCTGGGGTACTCTAGGTCAGGTACATATCCCCACGGCATCTCAGGATGCTTATCCTTCCCCAAATTGGCAGCACCATATCATGTTCCGAGGATAATTCATCAGGGACAAACCTCTTCTTCACCCACAAACCAGGTCCCAACACAAAGATAGCAGGGGCATCTTTCGAATTTAAAAAAAAAAAAAAACTGATTGTTGTTAAAATTTCAAGTTGGTTAGTGAAAGTTTGATGCCTCTTGGGTTTTGTCATTAGAAGATAAACAAGATCCTACAGTCACATGAAACAGAAATTAGAACTGAGATGTTCACATAAAGTCTTTTTAAAACAATGAAAGGACTATCTACTCACTGAAAATACAGACTATGAAAAATTTCACTATTTAAATCATGAAAATCACATGAAAGCTTTTCAAGGTTGGAGGTCTCTTCTCTAAAAAACTTTGGTTTTACCTTTACACAAATGTTGGTTTTTAAATGTACACTAATATGATTTGGAAATCCCCAAATCAAAAACATAATCCAAAAAAATCACACTAAGTAAAGCACAAGACATAATCAGTGAGGCACATCATAAAAGCAAATGCAAATTCTATCTGAAGAAATATCTTTTGATTTAGGTCATACAGTATTTCTACAATTCAAAATTGGAAAAAATGGGAAAGGACAAAAGAATTATCAAAGTGAAATTGTAAAATAAGTAGGCTTAAAATGATTAAAGATGTAAAATGAAGAACAACATAAAAAGATCAGGACCTTGAAAAAATAACAGATTTGAAAAAAACTAAATTTTTTCAAGAAATGAAAAATAAAGCCATTAATTCATGCATTGATTACAGCAGAGATCAGATAGAGATGGAGAGAAAAACAGTGATAGGAAAGGCAGATCTGAAAAACAAACCTAGAAAAATGTAGTGGGATAAAAACATGGAAATATGAAAGAGAGTTTAGGATACACGGAGGATGAAGTAAGAATAACTTTAAAAGGTAATATATCAGTTGTGGCTTGAATACGAGCTGTACCAAAAAACTCCTGTGTTCATACAAAAGTGTTTGGAGGGTAAATGATTGAATTGTGTGACCTATAACCTAATCACTCCCCACCAATTTGAATGGACTGTGTGGTAACTTCCAGGTGCACCTTTCCTATGGCCCCTCATCCCTTTCTCTTTCTCTTCTCTGATGGCCAGAAGGGAAATAGCTCCCCTTCACCACACCTTCCTCCCATAATGTTTTGGTTTACCTCGGACCCAATATAATGCAGTTGACCATTTATGAACTGAGATGTCTGAAACTGTGAGCCCCAAATAAACTTTTCCTCCTCCAAGTTGTTCTTGTTGGATATTTTGATCACAGTGACTCAAAACTGACTAACTCAATGTCCAAAAAGAAGAAAGAGAATGTAGAAGTATTTGAAGGGAGACTGGTTGAGAATTTTCAGAATTAAAAAAGAAACAAAATGTCAAAATTAAGGAGTTGGACCCAGGTATATGATAAATAAAACCAAATTCAAAGTTAGATTTATTGTAGCAAAATTGAAAAGCACAAGAGAGAAAGAGAGAGAGAGAGAGAGAGAGAGAGAATATCTTTAAGAGTAGAAGTAAAAAGAGAAAAAAATACCTATAAAAAATGACAGGTTCATAAGTCATTTCTGCACAGCCACAACAAAAGCCTAAAGACTACAGAACAAAATCTTCAGAAAGATGAGAGAAAATAACTATCAACCTAGAATTGTACATACACCTATGATTTAAATTATCCAATGCCATTGCAGTTGTCAGACTGCAATGTAGGGGTGGAAAGGGAAAAGGAGAGGAAATGAGAGAACAGAAGGATGGGGAAGGAGGACAGAGAAGGAAAGAAGAAGAAGGGAGAAAGAATGAAGTGCTCCATTTTTTTGTTGGAGGAGCTGTGAAGAAGCAAGTTGAAGGTTGCTGGAGGCCATTTCTCCACATTAGACAGACAAACCCTATTTGTTTTCAAGTGTTCAGTTTCTGCATTCCTAAAACCAGTCTTATTTCTGCCTCCTTACCTCAGTTAATTCCCTTTTATAACTAAACAAGTTCAAGTTGGTTTTCTGATCCTTACAACTAAAAGAGATCTGGTATATTTTCTAGATCTTTATAGGAATAGGAAAAAGCACAAGAATTAGGAAGAGCATGGGAAACATTCATATAGAGCTATATTCCAGGATTATAGAGACAAAAATTAAAAGAATTAAGAATATCAGGGCTGGAGTTGGAGCTCAGTGGTACAGCGCTTGCTTAGCATGTGTGAGGCACTTACATGACCCTAGGCACCATATATAAATAAATTAAATAAAGGTATCGTGTCCATGTACAACTAAAAATATTTTTTAAAAAAGAATATTAGAAGAATTAAGATGTAGGAGCCCTGAATACGATAAATAAAACCAAATTTATATGTAGGCACATTGTATCAAAACTGCAAAGCACCAAAGAAAAAGAGATAAAAAGACTTCTAAAAGTAAAGAGGAAAAAAAAAAAAAACAAAGAAATGACAGGTTTACAGGTCACTTCTGCACAGAGAAATATTCACATAGGAAGAGAGCTAGGAAATATTCATACAGGAATGCTTGCTAGGTACCTACTTATCAAATACTCCTATCTCCTGTCAGAATTTGATTTCAAGAAGGCAATATCCTTTGAAATTTATTTGCAGCAGAATTTAAATCTTAGGATGGTTTCTCTTAACTCTCCAGCACATTGGCATGTAAGCTATTTCTTTTTTATGTTAGAATTTCTATCTTGCAATATTTTTGAGACACAAAGCACCAGAAACCTAAAATCTCATAATTTATTCAGAATAAAACAAATAAATTATTTTTCAAAGGGAGATGAATATTTGTCTTAATACTGACATGAGGAGTAATGCAATTGAAAGAAGATTAGCTTCCATTTTCGGGGACAGACTGTGAAAAATACTGACCTCTTAATCCAAAGGAGTAAATAGTACATTGCAATGATGAAAATGAACTCTAAGAAATAAAAAAAGTGGCGCACCTTGCTCACTGTCAGGTGCCTATCATCCGCCATTTGCCTGCCTTTTGCCTGTCCATTGCCTGCCTTTCAACTTCCCATCACCCACCACCCGAGGTTCACCTCCTGATCATCCGACAGCTGCCAGCAGACTGACCACAGACCGCCAGTGGAGCGCCAGCTGCCTGCTGTTGCCTGGAAGTTCTCTGTCACAGTACCTGCAGGTTTGGTTACACGTGGCTGCTGCCATTTTGAGACAACAGCCAGGCCCGATAGGACCCCTGACTGGACTGACTGAGCCCCGTCTCCAGGATCCCTCAGCCCGACCTATCACTCCCTGCCTCCAGGACCCTCACATTGACTGACTGCTCCCTGCCACCAGGACCCCCAGACCAACTGACTGTGTCCTATCACTGGGACCCCAGACCGACTGATTGCAGCTGGCCTCCAGGATCCTGCAACCACACCAAATGCACCGGACCTCCAGGACCCCTGCCTGACCAACCGCACCCGCCTCCAGTACCTCCAGCTGACCATGTCCACAACCCAAGCTGCAGCTCCCCATTTGCCAACACATTTGGAAGCCAGAGCAGCCATCTTGGATAATCCTGGAAGCCGTAGCTCCAATCTGTAGGTGGGGCAAATCCCATCCTGAGACACCTGCTGGAGACTTGAAGCTCATTGTCAGGTACATCTCATGCATCAGGCTACAGAAGACTGGGAGGTTTGAATACTATATGACTGTTATAGTGTAGATTTTCTTCCTTCTCCTTATTGAACAATTTTAAGTTTTTATTTCTTTACTTTTTTTGGCTCTCTTTTCCTTTTGTTTACCTGTTTCTTCAGAGTCTCTTTCTCCCTTTTTGCATGCTAACATCCAATGTCTTTTGATTACACTCTCACCCTTTCTATTATCTAGAACTTCTGTATATTCTTATCTTATCCCATTAACAGCTACATCCTACATCCCTCTGCATTCTCTTTGTCCTCTATTAGAAACTGCAGACCTTATTGCAAATCTGTTTGTTATACTGAAGATAATATTTGAACTCATTCTGTTTATTATGACAATTTTGTTATTGTCCTCATAGGGGCTATTTGGTCTAGGATTGCATACTGTCTGAATTGGGCACGGCTAATATTGATCTACCCTTAAAGAAAAGATTTTAGAAACCTATAGGGCCACTATAAGCCTATAGGGGAAAATCTGTAATACCCCAGATCTGCACTGCTAGAGGGGAAGATACATGAACAACATGAAAAAACAAGGAAAGAAAATGATCCAAACAAATCTAGATTCTATCTTAATAGAATCCAATGACAGTATGGTAGAAGAAATGTCAGAAAAGAACTTCAGATTATACATGATTAAGATGATTCATGAATCAAATGAGATAAGAGAGCAAATGCAGGCAATGAATGATAATACTAATAAGCAGTTGAAAGAGCAACTGCAGGAAGCAAAAGATCATTTCAACAAAGAGATAGAGATTATCAAAAAAATCAAACAGAAATCCTTGAAATGAAGGAAACAATAAACCAAATAAAAAATTGTAATGTAAAGCATCACCAAAAGACTAGACCACATGGAAGACAGAACCTCAGACAATGAAGACAAAATATTTAATCTTGAAAATGAAGTTGCTCAAACAGAGAAGATGGCAAGAAATCATAAACAGAATCTCCAAGAACTATGGGACATCATGAAAATATCAAATTAAGAATTATTGGGATTGAGGAAGGCACAGAGATACAAACCAAAGGAATGAACAACCTATTCAATGAAATAATATCAGAAAATTTCCCAAACCTGAAGAATGAAATGGAAAATCAAATACAAGAGGCTTACAGAACACCAAATGCACAGAATCACAACAGATCCACACCAAGGCACATTATAATGAAAATGCCTAAGATTCAAAATAAAGATAGGATTTTGAAGGCTGCAACAGAAAAGCATCAGATTACATATAGGAGAAAACCAGTATGGATAGCAGCAGACTTCTCAACCCAGACTCTAAAAGCTAGAAGGGCCTGGAACAACATATTTCAAACTCTGAAAGAACATGGTTGCCAACCAAGAATCCTATACCCAGCAAAACTAACCTTCAGATTTGAAGATGAAATAAAATCCTTCCATGATAAACAAAAGTTAAAAGAATTTACAAATAGAAAGCCTGCGCTACAGAATGTTGTCAACAAAATATTCCATGAGGAGGAAATTAAAAACAACAATGTAGGTCAGCAAAGGGAGGAACTACCTAAGAGAAAAAGCACTCAAAGGAGAAACCAAGCCAAGTTAAAAACCAAAAATAAGTCCAAATGTCTAGGAATACAAATCATATCTCAATAATAACCCTGAATATTAATAGCCTAAACTCATCAATCAAAAGACATAGACTGGTAGAATGGATTAAAAAGAAAGATCCAACAATATGCTGCCTGCAAGAGACTCATCTCATAGAAAAAGACATCCACAGACTAAAGGTGAAAGGATAGGGAAAAACCTACCACACACATGGACTCAGTAAAAAAGCAGGGGTTTCCAAATTTATATCAGATAAAGTGAACTTCAAGCCAAAGTTAGTCAGAAGGGAAAAAGAAGGACATTTCATATTGCTTAAGGGAACCATAAATCAGGAAGACATAACGATAGTAAATATTTATGCCCCAAACAATGGTGCATCCCTGTACATCAAAGAAATCCTTCTCAATTTCAGGAATCAAATAGACCACAACACAATGATTCTGGGTGACTTTAACACACTGCTGTCACCACTAGATAGATCTTCCAAACAAAAACTAACCAAAGAAACCATAGAACTCAATAACACAATCAATGACCTAGACTTAATAGACATATATAGAATATTCCATCCATCAACAAGCAGATTCACTTTCTTCTCAGGAGCACGTGGATCCTTCTCAAAAATAGACCATGCGTTGTGCCACAAAGCAGCCCTTAGGAAATGCAAAAAAATAGAGATACTGCCTTGTGTTCTATCAGATAACAATGGACTGAGAGTAGAAATCAATGACAAAATAAAAAACAGAAATTACTCCAACACCTGGAGACTAAATAATATGCTATTGAATGAAACATGGAAAACAGAAAACATCAGGGAGGAGATAAAAAAAATTCTTAGATGTCAATGACAACGATGATACAACATATCAAAATCTCTGGGACACTATGAAAGGGTACTAAGAGGAAAACTCATTGCATGGAACACATTCCAGAAAAGAATGAAAAATCAAAAACTAAATGACCTAACATTACAGCTCAAAGCCCTAGAAAAAGAAGAACAGAATAACAGCAAGAGTAGTAGAAGACAGGAAATAATTAAAATCAGAGCTGAAATCAATGAAATTGAAACAAAAGAAACAATTAAAAAAATTGACAAAACAAAAAGTTGGTTCTTTGAAAAAGTAAACAAAATAGACAAACCCTTAGCCACACTAACAAAGAGGAGAGAGAAAACTCAAATTACTAAAATTCGTGATGAAAAAGGAAATATCACAACAGACACCACTGAGATACATAACATAATGAGAAGCTACTTCCAAAATCTGTATTCCAACAAAATAGAAACTACCGAAGACATTGACAAATTTCTAGAGACATATGCTCCTCCCAAACTGAACCAGGATGACATACACAATTTCAACAGGTCAATATCAAGCAATGAAATAGAAGCCATTAAAAACCTACCATCCAAGAAAAGCCCAGGACCAGACAGATTCTTAGCTGAGTTCTACAAGACCTTTAAAGAAGAACTCATTCCAATACTTCTCAAAGTATTCCAGGATATAGAAAAGGAGGGTACCCTGTCGAACTCATTCTATGAAGCTAATATCACCCTCATACCCAAACCAGGAAAAGACACATCAAGGAAAGAAAATTTTAAACCAATATCCTTGATGAATATAGATGCAAAGATCCTTAACAAAATATTGGCAAACCGTGTCCAAAAACATATTAAGAAAATTGTGCACCATGATCAAGTGGGGTTCATCCCTGGAGTGCAAGGATGGTTTAACATCCGTAAATCAATAAACATAATCCATCATGTCAATAGACTTAAGGATAAGAATCATATGGTTATTTCAATTGACGTAGAAAAAGCGTTCGACAAAATACAACACCCCTTCATGCTCAAAACACTAGAAAAAATAGTAATAGTAGGAACATACTTGAACATTGTAAAGGTTATTTATGCTAAGCCCATGGCCAACATCATTCTTAATGGAGAAAAGCTGAAAGCATTCCCTTTAAAAACCGGAACAAGACAGGGATGTCCTCTTTCACCACTTCTATTCAACGTTGTCCTCGATACTTTAGCCAGAGCAATTAGACAGACTAAAGAAATTAAAGGGATACGAATAGGAAAAGAGGAACTTAAGCTGTCACTATTTGCTGATGACATGATTCTCTATTTAGAGGATCCAAAAAACTCCTCCAGAAAACTTCTAGACTGCATCAATTAATTCAGCAAAATAGCAGGCTATAAAATCAACATGCATAAATCTAAAGCATTTTTATACGCAAGCGATGAAAAATCTGAAAGGGAAATGAGGAAAACAACTCCATTTGCAATAGCCTCAAAAAAAAAAAAAAAAAAAAAAAAAAAAACTTGGGAATCAATCTAACCAAAGAGGTAAAAGATCTCTACAATAAAAACTACAAAACATTGAAGAAAGAAATTGAGGAAGACCTTAGAAGATGGAAAGATCTCCCATGTTCTTGGATAGGCAGAATTAATATTGTCAAAATGGCCATACTACCAAAAGTGCTATACAGATTCAATGCAATTCCAATTAAAATCCCAACGATGTACCTTATAGAAATAGAGCAAGCAGTCATGAAATTTATCTGGAAGAATAAGAAACCCAGAATAGCTAAAGCAATCCTTAGCAGGAAGAATGAAACAGGGGGTATCGCAATACCAGAACTTCAACTATACTACAAAGCAATAGTAACAAAAATGGCATGGTATTGGTACCAAAATAGACAGGTAGATCAATGGTACAGAATAGAGGACATGGACACAAACCCAAATAAATACAATTTTCTCATACTAGACAAAGGGGACAAAAATATGCAATGGAGAAAAGATAGCCTCTTCAACAAACAGTGCTGGGAAAACTGGAAATCCATATGCAGCAGAATGAAACTAAACCCCTATCCCTCACCCTGCACAAAAACCAACTCACAATGGACCATGGGCCTCAGAATCAGACCAGAGACCCTGCATCTTATAGAAGAAAAAGTAGGTCCTAATCTTCAACATGTTGGCTTAGGATCAGACTTCCTTAACAGGACCCCCATAGCACAAGAAATAAAAGCAAGAATCAATAACTGGGATAGATTCAAACTAAATAGCTTTCTCTCAGCAAAGGAAATGATCAGCAATGTGAAGAGAGAACCTACAGAATGGGAGAAAATCTTTGCCACTCATACTTCAGATAAAGCACTAACTTCCAGAATCTATAAAGAACTCAAAAAACTCTACACCAAGAATACAACTAACCCAATCAACAAATGTGCTAAGGAAATGAACAGACACTTCACAGAAGATCTAAAAGCAATAAACAGATATGTGAAAAAATGTTCAACATCTCTAGTAATAAGAGAAATGCAAATCAAAACTACCCTAAGATTCCATCTCACCCCAATTAGAATGGTAATTATCAAGAATACAAGCAACAATAGGTGTTGGCAAGGATGTGGGGGAAAAGGTACACTCATACGTTGCTGGTGGGGATGCAAATTACTGCAGCCACTGAGGAAAACAGTCTGGATATTCCTCAGAAAACTTGGAATGGACCCACCATCTGACCCAGCTATCCCACTCCTCAGCCTATACCCAAAAGACTTAAAATCAGCATACTACAGAGATACAGCCACATCAATGTTCATAGCTGCTCAATTCACAATAGCCAGATTGTGGAACCAACCTAGATGTCCTTCAGTTGATGAATGGATAGAGAAACTGTGGTATATATATACAATGGAATATTACTCACTATAAAGAATAATAAAATTATGGCATTTGCAGGCAAATGGATGAAATTGGAGAATATCATGCTAAGTGAGATAAGCCAATCTCAAAAAACAAAGGACGAATGATCTTGCTGATAAGCGGATGATGACACATAACGGGGGGTGCGAGGGGGGCAAGAATCGAGGAAGGAGGGACTGTATATTGGGAAAAGAGGGGTGGGAGGGGTGGGGGAAGGAGAAAATAACAGAATGAATCAAACACCATTACCCTATGTAAATGTATGATTACACAAATGGTATGCCATTACTCCATGTACAAACAGAAACAACATGTATCCCATTTGTTTACAATAAAAATAAATTTAAAAAATTTAAAAATTTAAAAAATTAAAAAGTGGTGTGTTTATCTTCAAATCAGGAACAAATTTTGCTTAAAAGGTAAGATGAGGCAAAATTAAATTTTGTTCAGTGAGAAAAAAGGTTTTACACAGGCTAACAAATTTGCCAGGTTTCCAAATCCATGCTGTTATCTATGCTGGCATTTTGCTCTCAGACCCCTCAGGACCCTTACAGCCCTTTGCTTTGCTCTCTCACTGGTTAAGCACTGTTGGGGTAATCCCACCCTCGACTCCTCAAAGCCTAAGATTCCTTTCCATCCACGTCCTAGAGGGTAAGCTTAATGAGGCTGCCTTTGCCATCCCTCTAAGGAAGCAGAGAGTTGCTACTTTCCAACGCTTAGCACAAGACGGTGCTGCTGCACTTGAACTAACTTTCAGTTCTTTTTCCTTCAATGTGGGTGGGTTTTTTTCTCTCTCCATTACCTTCAAATTGAAAAGATTTCTATCATTTGAAAAAGAAAAAAAATCACTTCTATTCTTTATCTACAGTAGCTCAGTACCGTTTTTTTTTCAGGCTCTGTAAGTAACCGTTCCAAACAAATGGAACAGTTAACTCTTTGAATACCATTAAAGTACAAAGAATATCCAAGTTTCCTTCTTGGAAGTTCCAAAAGCCCCTCTTGCACATAAGGTAAGATGGTGCATCGTTTCTGCTCACTCCGTCGATGTCCATTCACAATGTCCATGTGAGTTAATATAAAGAAGACTCCAGTCAGTGTTGTTTGTTTAACAAATGAAAGCTTGTGATATACCCAATCATGCATAACTGTTCAGTCACTAACATGGCTTACTAAGTACTTATTATTAACTAAAGGAAGTGCTAATTTTTATGGATATCATTTTTCTAATATTCCTGCCAACAGCATGCATATTTCACTTATTTACTATATAATAAGTGAGCTGGAGTTGGTGTGTGTGTGTGTGTGTGTGTGTGTGTGTGTGTGTGTAAGGAGGAATCCTCTTTGATGTTTACTTATGTTGGACATTAGCCAGTATTTCATGCTCAAAGAATATAAAATCTCAAGAAAACTTCCTTCTGTGTTCGTCACAACTTACTACACACAATTTCCATCAACTGTCAAGGACAAGAAGAATTACAAGATTTAAGATTCATTATACAGCACCTGAAAGTTCCAAAGATAAGATATATTCTCATACAAACAGCTGTCTTCCGGATTGTACATCCTGGTTCCTGGGGGAGAGCCAAATCTAGACCTTGAGAGGAAGTTTGTAGAAGTATTGATATAGTAAATAATAATTTCAGACTGACTTCATTGAATAGCTAGATTAAATTAAAATGATCTTGAAAATCAGCCAACAAATACTTATTGAACATTTATAGGAAAGTACAGTATACACAACTCTGTTAACTGGAAATCTTACACACACCACAGAGGTTCCTCCCAGTCATCTTGACTTCAGTGGGGCAGAGAATCAACTCAAAACAACAGTACACACCTTACTAGAACACCCAAGAAAGCACTCATGTCTCCTGGGGACACAAAAATGGTCCTGTGATTTTATCCTAAAGAATTCCAAAATTCTCTGACCAGCTACCTGGCCCAAGTGCCTAACAAATGGAAGAAGCCTCTGCATTTCTTAGTTCTATGGCACATCATCTTCACCTCTTCTGACTATTCTGCATTCCAGAATCAATGCTCAGTAGAACCAGTCAGGGGCACTATAAGCGGTCATAGATCCTCTTAGATGTTGTCCCCGAGTTCATCCAACATCCTACCAGGCTTGCTCCTCCTCTCACTTGTTTTGCATCCTGTCCCCTGTCCTGTTAGTTCCATAGAGAACTAACTAAATCTCTCCATGAGGAACCAACCATCTGTGCTAGTTAAGAACATTTTGATTGTGAACATCCATGGAAAGGCTGGTAAGATTTCTCATATCATTTCTGGAAGTGTGAAATAATGAAAAAGACAGACTCATGATTTGGAGTCAGAAAAACCTGAGTTCAGGCTCCATTCTTATATTTTGTATTTCAGTGATTTTAGGCAAGAAACCTAGCCTCCTTTATATTTGCTTTTATCCTATAATGGAAAATAATAGTATCAATCCACCTCATTTAAGACAATTTATGCAAGAGTGTTTCTTTTAACTTATCATTTTCAGATTATTATAGATGTACATGCAGATGTGAAATATAATACAGAGGGATTCCATGTAGTCTGCACTTAGTTTTCCCTGAATGGTAATATATTGAATAACTATAGAATGATATTACAACCAGGAAATTTAAAGTGATATAATATTCAGATTTCAGAAATTTTGCATGCATTCATTTGTGTGTGTGTGTGTGTGTGTGTGTGTGTGTTTAATTCTATGTAGTTTTTCCCACATATGTAGATTGTGGTTACCACCATAATCAAGATACAAAGGACAAAGGAGTTTCTCTTTGTCAGCTTTGCATCATTATGACCAAAATACAAAATACCTGAGAAGAATAATTTAGAGGAGGGAAAGTTTATTTCGGCTTGTAGTTTTAGAGATTTAGTCCATAGATGATTGAATCCATTGCTCAGGGCTCAAGGTAAGGCAGAAGATCATGGGAGAGTAGAGGAAAGTTTCTCATTTCATGGTGGTCAAGAAAGAGAGAGAGAAAGAGAGAGAGAGAGAGAGAGGAAGGGACCACAGGGAAAATGTACCCTTCCAGGGCACACTCCAAGTGACCCTCCTCCTCCAACCTCACCCCATCTGCTTACAGTTACTATCCAGTTAGTCCATCTAAACTAGAACAAACTGATTAGGTTACAGTTCTCACAGAAGAAAACAATATGTGGTCTGAAGACACAAAGTGTAAGGTATTGCGATAGTATTTTAACTAGCTCTAACCAATGTTTATTGAGTGGCTACCATGAGTTAGCCAATTTCTTGACTTGGAGAAACAGAAATAAATAAGACTGGTACGTGCTCTCAAGGAGCTCAAGACCAAGCCAAGAACTTGATAGTAGAGCAGCATGAAAACTCATACATATGGCACTTAACCATAGAATGACAGTTTTTACAAATTCAATAAACATTTATAGAGTTCCATGTCTGGGAATGGAAAGATGAACTGTACTTAGGTCCTGCTCCAAGAAGTTTATCTTAAATGGAAGAGCCATAAGAAATATCCATGTCACAAGAACATAATACAGTGACAATTTAAAAAAAGCAAAGAATTTGAAGTCAGAAAAAAATTTAGTTTTGACATTTACCAGTTGTGTAAACTTGGGCAAGTTACTTAATGTTTGTGAAAGTTAGAGTTAAATCTTACAAATGGAGATGTTAATACAAAATGTAAAGTTGTGTTATGCGTGTTCATCTAGAAGAGATGCAGAGAATCTTTCCTCTACATAAAGTCAACAGGATTTCTTGATTGATGTGTGGCATGGTGGGAAAAATGAAGTGCAGATTGGTTCCCAGGTTTCTGACCTCTGACCAGACAAATGATGTGCTGTCACCCTGCACACTGTTCATGGATTTATCCTAGGTTTTCTTAGTGTGCAAGGAACTGCCAACGGTCAGCATATGCATCCTAGACAACAACTCTGGTTGTTTTGTTTGGAAGTATGGGCACAATCGACCAGGAGTGGAGGGAGATTAGAAGGAGGCATAGTAGAAGATGGAGTTTTTGATGCCCTATCATCCACCAGTGGGGATACCCAGAAGATAGCTAAAAAATCAATATGAGCTTAATTAAAGTTTAGCCTGAAAATAAATAGGCATTAGCAAGTAGCTACTTACCTTGGTGACATATATTACAAAGTTCCAAAATGTCCTCTGTCTACATAAGTAGGAATTGGAAATTTCACAACTTTTCCATGTCTGGGATCTGATCTCTCACATTTCAGTCTGGCCCTTTAATTTTTTTTTTCTTTTTAATTCAGCTACAGTTTCTTTTTGTCCTATTTTAAGTCCACCTTTGAAATATGATGGCAACATCTGAATACATCTACTGCCACCCATTAAGAAAATTTCCACTATGGATCCTGTTGATCTGGACTTGATTCAATCCACTCTTCGGTTAGCAAAACCCTCTCCTGTATATGACATTATCCTATTCAAACAAAAAGTTCTTCCACATGAGGAAATTCAGACTGGATTTGCTGATTTAACTAAACTGACCCAGCTAGTAAGTGGAAGATCTGATAGCCACTTTTCCTGACTCCTCAGCCAATCACCACCACACCAGCCTTCAGATTTATTCAATATACTGAAAACCTAAATGGTGAGGAGTTAGGGAAAATTGAAGATCTCTAGAATCTAATCAGATATGAAGTGTTAGGGTGGGCTAAACTACTGGTTTATGTCCCCAAAAGTCAACATGGCACTAATAAATTCTTCCATTCCTTCATGACTAAATGGTGTGTTTTGATCAATATTTTATCTCACATATATGAGAAAAGCAATGCCCAAGGCAGCTCGTTTAACTGCCAAGCATATTCACTTTCGTTCATTTGTTCTCTCTTTGTTAAAGGTTAGAGTTAATCAAAGAATGCAGCATCCAAGATCAGTCTGAAATTATTAAACACCTCAGAGATGTGTGGCTGCGATCTCTGATCTGAAAAGCCCCCACTTCTTCTCCAGGAACAAAGAGAAGATGAGTCAATTGACACTGTACACAGCTTGAATTGTTTTTGTGGAGAACAATTTGTTATTATCTCTTGTCTCTGATAGCTGTCATCTGCCTGGGGATTTGATGAATAGAGTATATAAAAGTGTGGGCATCAGTGAATTAGCCAGTGATTCAAACCTATTGGAAGGTCATATCTCATTTTTCATGCCTAGTTTGAAAATCTGAAATGCTAACGGTATTGGAAATCCAAAACAGCCTTGCAGCTCTTAATACAAATTACATTTTCAATCAGTAATTTAATTTTAAATTTATTCTTCGATAATAAATGTTTTCAAAACTTAAAACCCTAATTATTTTTTAAGACTTTGAGTTCCTTATAAGCCTTATTATGTTACAAATAAGGCAAGGTTTAAGAATATTTCTAAAGGTTTTTGATTAATAATTGGTCCCAATTAAAAATGAATTGAACTAGATATTTCAGGAATTTTGAACTGCATTTATAAATCTAGTTTGATTAACAACACATACTATACTTTAATTCATATCTTGTGGCTTCCAGGTAGTGCAGGGAAACTTGGGAAATATGGTCTCTACATAGGTGGTTGTGTATCTCACTAAAAAATTAATAGCTCCTATTTTTAAAGGGGAAATTAGCAGTCTCTGCCACATTCATGCTGCTTCATGAGTTAGGCTGATGACTGGTGGTCTCAACCTCATTTTGTTCCCAGCAGCCCCAGTGGTCCAGTACCTCCTTTGTAATTACTCCAAGAGATGCAAGCACATAAATACTCCATATACACTCAGGATACAGTCCCAGCTTCAAACTTCCTCACACAAGTTTCCTGATTTCAGCCTAAGTGTGACTTCCTATGCACTTGCATTTTTCTTTTTGAATTATTATTTAGAGATTAAAGTTCATGTAATAATGCTGCAAAGGAATACAATTCTTCCAGATAAAACAATTCAGTGTAGTGGATTATGTCCCTAGTGATTATCTTTGGAGCTACATCTTCATTAAGATCTGGGGTGTAGATTTTCAAACTTGTCTCACTACGATCCTCTGTAATCAGATGTTGGTTTAGGAGAACTAAGGAGATGAAAATCAGAAAATTAATGCAAACTCAAAATTCAAAATTCATTCTTTAAAAAGCAAAACAATATTGGCCAAATTATATTGTTATATCATGTGCATGTTACAACAATTCCATCATTATGTACAATTATAATGCACCAATAATAATATGGAAAAAAGAAAAATAAAATTCTTCATTAAAGCATTTTGGATAAGAACTGTTTCTAGAGGTTCAAGATGGCGGACTAGAGGGTGGCTGCATTTCATGTTGCTCCAGGACTCAAGATTCAAAAGAGGAGATAGTGACTTGGGACCAACTCAAAGCCACCGGGTGAGTTTCTCCCATAGGGGAGGTGACCCGGATGGGGCAGTAGCCCCGGAACGCAGAGAACTTTGTGAAGTAGAGTGACTCGGCGGGTCGCCCCTCCCCCGCCAGAGCGGTAAACACGGACAGCATAGCGGAGCGAAAAATGGCGGATTGAAGTTTCCAGGACCGCGGGCAGATTCTCTAACCTAAGGAGACTCGTCTGCGAAGGGTGAGGCTCCCAAGCCCAGGAGGGAGGTCCGGGCCCCTGGGAACGTTGCCTGCGAAGGCTGCCCTGCCCAGGCGGCAAGACACACCTCACCCGCCGGAGCAGTGAACTCGGAAAGCGGGGAACTTTGCAAAGGAGGTTGTGCGACACACCGCTTGGTTTTGAAGCGATCTGCCAGGGCTCCAGCGGCTGCCAGAGAAAGAGAACGTTGCCTGCGAAGGCTGCCCTGCCCAGGCGGCGAGTTGTTTGGATCCAGCAACCGCCTGAGCAACGAGGAGGGGACTGCCCAGAGGAGGTGGAGGTACGCAGTGAGTGGCTTGGTCTCCAAGCGCCCACACAGAGCACCGGGTGGCTGTCTGGAGGAAGAGACGAGCGACGGGTCACTGGGGCTTGGAACATATGTACGAGGCTCCAAGTGACTGGTCAGAGGGCGGGTCGCATAGCCAGGCGATTAGGTGCATAGCAAGGTCCGGTCCAGGGACCTAGGCACCTTTTCTTGAATGAACTACACAGAGACAAGCTGAGGGGCGAAGTGAAGGTTCCAGGACTTCGGGCAGCTTCTCTAAGAAGGGACAACCTAAGGAGACTCGTCTACGAAGGGTGAGACTCCCAGGCCCAGGAGAGCTACACAGAGACCAGCTGAGGGGTGGAGCGAAGGTTCCAGGACTTCGGGCAGCTTCTCTGAGGAGGGGCCACCTAAGGAGACTCATCTGCAAAGGGCAGGGCTCCCAAGCCCAGGAGGTAGGTCCAGGCCCCTGGAAACGTTGCTTGGGAAGGTTGCCCTGCCCAGGCGGTAGTTGTGGACTGAGGGGAACCTCTAGGAGGGGAACGGACTAGTGAGACCTCCCCACCGGGTGGGTCTTCCCTGAGGAGTGAGGTTTTCCCACAAAGACGGTAAAACCAGAGACACAGGCCCAAACAGGCACTGCCTCAGCCCGCAGTCTAGTTCCCCTTTGGATGACCATTGGTCAACAAGTAGAGGCACCTCTGCCCACTAGCAGGGAATATACCCCACCTGAAGACCACCACCCCAAGAGAGGCAGCTACCTAGGGGAACACCGAAGTATCAACTTCCTCTAAGACTTCAGGCTACTGCAGGATAAGAGGGGTTACACTAGCAATCTTCAGGGACATTATAAGTCAATAGAGGAAATCTGCAACATCTCTGCAGTCCACTGATACCTGAACAATATGAGAAAACAAGGGAAGAAAATGCCTCAAACAAATCTGGATGTTATATCAATAAAATCCAATGACAGCATGGCAGAAGAAATGTCAGAAAGGGAGTTCAGAATGTACATAATCAACATGATAAGGGAAGCAAACGATGAAATGAAAGAGCAAATGCAGGCATTGAATGAACGCACCAATAGACAGTTAAAAGAGCAAATACAGGAAGCAAAAGACCATTTCAATAAAGAGTTAGAGATATTGAAAAAAAACCAAACAGAAATCCTTGAAATGAAGGAAACAATAAACCAAATTAAGAACTCCATAGAAAGCACAACCAATAGGATAGAACACCTGGAAGACAGAACCTCAGATATTGAAGACAAAATATTTAACCTCGAAAACAAAGTTGAACAAACAGAGAAGATGGTAAGAAATCATGAACAGAATCTCCAAGAACTATGGGATACCATGAAAAGGCCAAATTTGAGAATTATTGGGATTGAGGAAGGCTTAGAGAAACAAACCAAAGGAATGAACAACCTATTCAATGAGATAATTTCAGAAAATTTCCCAAATCTGAAGAACGAAATGGAAAATCAAGTTCAAGAGGCTTACAGGACTCCAAATACACAAAATTACAACAGACCCACACCAAGGCACATTATAATGAAAATACCTAACATACAAAATAAAGACAGAATCTTAAAGGCTGTGAGAGAAAAGAACCAAATTACATTCAGGGGGAAGCCAATACGGATATCAGCAGATTTTTCAATCCAGACCCTAAAAGCTAGAAGGGCCTGGAATAACATTTTTCAAGCCCTAAAAGAAAATGGATGCCAACCAAGAATCTTATACCCAGCAAAACTTACCTTCAGATTTGACGACGAAATAAAATCCTTCCATGATAAACAAAAGCTAAAAGAATATACAAAAAGAAAGCCAGCATTACAGAACATTCTCAGCAAAATATTCCATGAAGAAGATATGAAAAACAAAGAAGCAAATCAGCAAAGGGAGGAGATATCCTAAAGGAACTCTCAAATAAAGAGGAACCAAGTTGTGTCAAAAATAAGCAAATAAATGAATAAAATGAGTCAAATGACCGGGAATACAAATCATATCTCAATAATAACCCTGAATATTAATGGCCTGAATTCATCAATCAAAAGACATAGACTGGCAGATTGGATAAAAAAGAAAGATCCAACAATATGTTGCCTGCAAGAGACTCATCTCTTAGAAAGAGACACCCATAGACTAAAGGTGAAAGGATGGGAAAAAACTTACCATGCACATGGACCCAGCAAAAAAGCTGGGGTATCCATCCTCATTTCAGATAAAGTGGACTTCAAGCCAAAGTTAATCAGAAGGGATAAAGAAGGACATTTCATAATGCTTAAGGGAACCATAAATCAGCAAGACATAACAATCATAAATATCTATGCCCCAAACAGTGGCTCACCCATGTATGTCAAACAAATCCTTCTCAATCTCAGAAACCAAATAGACCACAATACAATAATACTAGGTGATTTTAACACGCCTCTCTCACCACTGGACAGATCTTCCAAACAAAAATTGAACAAAGAAACAATAGATCTCAATAACACAATCAATAATTTAGACTTAACAGACATTTATAGAATATACCATCCAACGAAGAGTGAATACACTTTCTTCTCAGCAGCACATGGATCCTTCTCTAAAATAGACCATATATTATGCCACAAAGCTAATGTTAGCAAATACAAGAAGATAGAGACACTTCCTTGTATTTTATCAGACCATAATGGATTGAAACTAGAAATAAATGAAAGAGCAAAAAACAGAAATTACTCCAACACCTGGAGATTAAACAATATGCTATTATATGAGGAATGGATAACAGAAGATATTAGGAAGGAAATTAAAAAATTCTTAGAGGTAAATGAGAACAAAGAAACATCATATCAAAATCTCTGGGACACTATGAAAGCGGTACTTAGAGGAAGATTTATTTCATGGAGCGCATTTAATAAAAGAAGTAAAACTCAAAAAATAAATGACCTAACACTACAGCTCAAAGCCCTAGAAAAAGAAGAACAGACCAACACCAAAAGTAGTAGAAGACAGGAAATAGTTAAACTCAGAGCTGAAATCAACGAAATTGAAACGAAAGAAACAATACAAAAAATTGACAAAATAAATAGTTGGTTCTTCGAAAAAATAAACAAAATTGATAAACCTTTAGCCACACTAACAAAGAGAAGACGAGAGAAAACCCAAATCACCAAAATTCGGAATGAACAAGGAAATATCACAACAGACACGACTGAAATACAAAACATAATTAGAAGCTATTTTGAAAATCTATATTCCAACAAAATAGAAAATTTCGAAGATATCAACAAGTTTCTAGAGACCTATGAATTGCCTAAACTAAACGAGGAGGACATACACAATTTAAATAGACCAATTTCAAGTAATGAAATAGAAGAAGTCATCAAAAGCCTACCAACAAAGAAAAGTCCAGGACCTGATGGTTTCTCAGCCGAGTTCTACAAAACCTTTAAAGAAGAGCTCATTCCAATACTTTTCAAAGTATTCCATGAAATAGAAGAGGAGGGAACCCTCCCAAACTCATTCTACGAAGCCAATATTACCCTGATACCTAAACCAGACAGAGACACATCGAGGAAAGAAAATTTCAGACCAATATCCTTAATGAACATCGACGCAAAAATTCTCAACAAAATTTTAGCAAATCGCATACAAAAATGTATTAAAAAGATAGTGCACCATGATCAAGTGGGTTTCATCCCAGGGATGCAAGGTTGGTTCAACATCAGAAAATCAATAAATGTCATTCACCATATCAACAGACTTAAAGTCAAGAATCACATGATTATTTCAATAGATGCAGAAAAAGCATTTGATAAAATACAGCACCCCTTCATGCTCAAAACACTAGAAAAAATAGGGATAGTGGGAACGTTCCTTAACATTGTAAAGGCCATCTATGCTAAGCCCATGGCTAATATTATTCTTAATGGTGAAAAACTGAAAGCATTCCCCCTAAAATCTGGAACAAGGCAGGGATGCCCTCTCTCACCACTCCTATTCAATATCGTCCTTGAAACTCTAGCCAGAGCAATTAGACAGACCAAAGAAATTAAAGGGATACGAATTGGAAAAGAAGAACTCAAACTATCCCTATTTGCTGATGATATGATTGTATACTTACAGGAACCAGGAAATTCCACCAGAAAACTCTTAGAACTCATAAGTGAATTCAGTAAAGTAGCAGGATACAAGATCAATGCTCATAAATCCAATGCATTTTTATACATAAGTGATGAATCTTCAGAAAGAGAAGTTAGGAAAACTACTTCATTCACAATAGCCTCGAAAAAAATAAAATACTTGGGAATCAATCTCACAAAAGAGGTGAAAGACCTCTACAATGAGAACTACAGAACACTAAAGAAAGAAATTAAGGAACACCTTAGAAGATGGAAAGATCTCCCATGTTCCTGGATAGGCAGAATTAATATTGTCAAAATGGCCATACTACCAAAAGTGCTATACAGATTCAATGCAATTCCAATTAAAATCCCAATGGCGTATCTCACAGAAATAGAGCAAGCAATCATGAAATTCATCTGGAAGAATAAGAAACCCAGAATAGCTAAAGCAATCCTTCGCAGGAAAAATGAAGCAGGGGGTATTGCAATACCTGAACTTCAACTGTACTACAAAGCAATAGTAACAAAAACGGCATGGTATTGGTACCAAAATAGACAGGTAGATCAATGGTACAGAATAGAGGACACGGACACAAACCCAAACAAATATAATTTCCTCATACTAGACAAAGGGGCCAAAAATATGCAATGGAGAAAAGATAGCCTCTTCAATAAATGGTGCTGGGAAAACTGGAAATCCATATGCAATAGAATGAAATTAAACCCCTATCTCTCACCCTACACAAAACTCAACTCAAAATGGATCAAGGACCTCGGAATCAGACCAGAGACCCTGCATCTTATAGAAGAAAAAGTAGGTCCAGATCTTCAACATGTCGGCTTAGGACCAGACTTTCTCAACAGGACTCCTATAGCACAAGAAATAAAAGCAAGAATCAACAACTGGGATAGATTCAAACTAAAAAGCTTTCTCTCAGCAAAGGAAACTATCAGCAATGTGAAGAAAGAGCCTACAGAGTGGGAGAAAATCTTTGCCAATCACACTTCAGATAGAGCACTAATCTCCAGAATCTATAAAGAACTCAAAAAACTCAACACCAAGACTACAAATAATCCGAAATGAACAGACACTTCACAGAAAAAGACCTACAAACAATCAACAAACATATGGAAAAATGTTCAACATCTCTAGTAATAAAAGAAATGCAAATCAAAACCACCCTAAGATTCCATCTCACCCCAATCAGAATGGCGATTATCAAGAACACAAGCAACAACAGGTGTTGGCGAGGATGTGGGGAAAAAGGTACACTCATACATTGCTGGTGGGGTTGCAAATTAGTGCAACCACTCTGGAAGGCAGTATGGAGATTCCTTAAAAAACTTGGAATGGAACTACCATTTGACCCAGCTTTCCCACTCCTTGGCCTATACCCAAAGGACTTAAAATCAGCATACTACAGAGATACAGCCACATCAATGTTCATTGCTGCTCAATTCACCATAGCCAGATTGTGGAACCAACCTAGATGCCCTTCAGTTGATGAATGGATAAAGAAACTGTGGCATATATATACAATGGAATATTACTCAGCCATAAAGAATGATAAAATTATGGCATTTGCAAGCAAATGGACGAAATTGGAGAATATCATGCTATGTGAGATAAGCCAATCTCAAAAAACCAAAGGAAGAATGATCTCGCTGATAAGTGGATGGTGATACATAATGGGGCGTGGGAGGGGTTAGTTTTAGGGTTAGAATGAGGGTTAGGGAGGGGGGCAAGAATGGGGGAAGGAAGGACTGTATAGAAGGAAAAGAGGGATGGGAGGGGTGGGGGGAAGGGGAAAAAATAACAGAATGAATCAACCAACATCACCCTATGTAAACGTATGATTACACAAATGGTATGCCTTTACTCTATGTACAAACAGAGAAAGAACATGTATCCCATTTGTTCACAATAAATAAAAAAATAAAAAAAAAAAAGAACTGTTTCTACTTGTTTGACTTGGGCTGTGGAAGGACATTTATATAGACAATGGATGAGTTTGGCTTGTACTCTATACACTTAAAGCAAATCAGATCTGAACCAAAACAATCAGTTTATTTTCTTAAAGGTCTTTGATATTTTCTAAAAGATCACATTTCCAAAGACTGTTTAGCTTGGAGGATTTTTTCCCCTATCAATTTTGCTTGGCATTTGAAAAAGTTATTTCTTTTTGGTAGCTTAATAAATCTTTAATCTTTCCCCTATCAATAACCTGAGCTCACATGTGGAAAGGAAAAGCAATTATGATTGAGAAAATCAAGAAAGAATAACTTAAGGATAGTGGAACAACCGAGTTTCTGTTCCTTTATCACAAATATGACTCTTTTCAAAGCACACATTTTTCTTACTGCTTTCCATTATCCCCTACAAATTCCTGCATGTGTCTACCACTTGAAAATCATTATATTTCAAACAAATATCTCCTGTCAGCATTGAAATCAGTATTTTATATCACATTATTCTCACAGATGTTGCTACTATTTAAAATTTTTAAATATTGTAATAATTAAATTTTTCAACTTTCTCTATAAAAAAATGGGACCAGTTATTTCTACTTCAAGGCAGAGATAGAGAGAAATTACTTTCCATTTAGTTTCCTTTCTGACCAATTGAGCACTGTCTTTCAGGTTTTTGTTTCCTGAGGTCCTTACCTGTTTTCTGGAGCTACCTAGTTCATTCATGTGGTTAGTACAGAAGAATAAGAGCTAGGATCAGTGTTAAGAAAGAGGCCAATCCAGCTATTACCCTGAACTTGCCTCAGGGAGTCTGGAAATTGCTCATAGTGTTATCTGTATGAACATTTTACATTTCTCTGAGGAGCGGTTCCAAGAGTTTAGATCGGAATCTCAAAGTTAACTGCAATCCCAGAAAGGTTTAAAACTTTTCTACATTCCCAAAAGAAGTGCTGTAACTTCAAGGAAGTGGTATCTTCATTCTGTGTCTCCTACCTTTGGGAGGAATGATGGAGCCTGGAGAAACCTTGACAGGGATGCCTTTCTCATTCAGCCTTGACTTACTTTATGACATCTTTCCACTCAGAGCTTCACATTCCCTATGGGGAAGTGTTTATTTGGGGCAGAAAAACACTACCTACTCCTATTTCATCAAGCGTGTATTTTAGATAGCAGAGTATACTAAACTGTTAGCTTCCTGAGGATGGGAACCATCCTGCCCCCCACTCTCTTGCAGAGTGCCTCGCATATAATAAATGTCCCTTAATGATTTATTGAATTGAATTAGGGATAAGAACTAGATATGCATTATGCTGTGTTTATCATTTCACTTGGGATTTATGTAAAATCCTATTTTTCTGATTTATTAAACAAGTAAAATCTCCTTTGGGCTTCAAGTAGTATACAAAATAACAAATCCAATTAAATCCACTAGCAAAATTCTCCATAGATTAAAAAAAAGGCACATTCATACCCACTAGGGAATCTTTTTCACCTAACATAGGAATCAACCCTATACATGTTAGATGTCCCTTTGATTCTTTTGTGAACCTAGCCATGTGGACATGACTATGTCCAAAAACAAAAAATAATCCACAGAAAATGGTCAGCCTTGGATCTGATGAGACTTCAACCAAGGGATTTTTATGTTCTGTTATTTTATTATTAGTTGTAGTTGATGTTTAACATGATACATCTACTGATGTTACACATTTAATTGAGTTTTGTTCTTGTAACTTCTTTCCGCTTTGGAGTGCAAAGACTGTGCATAAATAAACTTTTAATTAAATATCCGACCCCCTTAGTAACTGATAAAGAGAATGCAAACAACAAACAGGTGAGCAAGAAAGAGGGAACAGAAGGAAATTAAAAGTGAAGGAAGCGTGTGCAGTCCAAGTGCTTTATCTTATCTCCTGGGCTCTTATTTATTGTTTGCTAGTTTCCGCAAATATTTGTTCAGAACCAAAGCCAGGTTGTGTGCCAGACCTAAGAAACACAACACTGAATAAGAAAAGGATCATGCCCTCAAACATGGGGGACACAAACAAATCACCTTTTATAACAAGAGGCAAAAGAAAATGAATTCTAAATGTGCTACATAACAAAATTTCAGTCAATGACAGGCTGCCTATGTGACAGTAGTCTCAAGATATTACCTGGGGACATTGTAGCTGTTTTTGTATCAATGCACTGAGATATTTGAACAAAATCACCTAACAATGCATTTCTCAGAATGGGTCCCCATGCAAGATGGTGATTGAAGGTAGCTCGGTAGGCCACTGAAAGAATAATTAATTTGGATGGGAGACCTGGGTAAGTTTAGCAAAGGAGGTATCTAAAGTAGTGAGCTGTAATACTTCAGAAAAGAGGAAAATTCTAGATCCTCAATCCAGAAACAAGGAAACCTTGGCTTGGTGTAATAAATTGACCTTGACCTTGTCAGAGAAGCAGTCACTTAGATCTCTCTTCTGCTGGAAAGGCTTAATGCTCAGTGCCACGTCGGGGTGGAGGTTTAGGGGTGGGTCAAAGGAAAGGGAGAAAGGAGAAGAAAGCTAAGTAAAAGCCAAATATGTATGGTCCCTGACTCACAATGATTTAAATTACAATTGTTCTACTTTGTAAGGACATGAAACCCATACCTATTCATAGAAACCGTACTTCCAATTTTGAATGTCAGTTTTTCCCTTGGCAATTTTCCCAAAAGACTCCCTTCTGAAGCAGCATTGAGTGACAGCTCCCAGGAAGCCAGGGGAGTGAAAACGACCCCACTCTACAGCATGCCGTGTTGCTAAGCTGTGGTGTTAATAGGTCAAGATGTATCAGATGCATTTTCAACTTAGATATTTTCCATTCACAGTGGTTTATGGGGGAGGAGGGGGAGGAGGCCCATCATAAGTTGAAGAATACAACAGGAATACTTCTGCCCAGAATTACTCTTCAATTAAGAATAGGATTTATTTAACCACTCTCAAACTCAGCATGTTAATTCTGTTCTGAATAAATCATATTTACTTTCAACTAACCAATCCCATCTACCCAGCGCGCACACACACATACACACACACACACACACACACCACCTTGGATTTCATGTATTCATAAGTTTGCCTTCTAAATACTTCAAGCATTAAGATTTAATTCCATGGCAAAATGCTAACAAGAACCACCCTCACAACTTTAGATAGGGCCAAGGGGAGTGAGGGAAGGGAAGGGGAGTGGGTACGGGGATGAGAAAGATGGAGAAATGAGACAGACATAATTACCCTATATACATGTGTGAGTGCACGAATGGTGTGACTGCATTGTGTATAACCAGAGAAATGAAAAGTTGTGCTCCATTTGTGTACAATGAGTCAAAATGCATTCTGCTGTCATGTATAACTAATTGGAACAAATTTAAAAAGAATAAAAATTTAAAAATTAAAAAAGAGAACAATCATACCTTAAAAATAAAAAAGAGAGAGAGAGAGAGAGAAAAGAAACACCCTCACTCCCTACTTCATGAAATAATTTCACCCCCACTATCTTCCTCCTAGAAACCAGGTATGCAAAACAGTCAAGGGTTTCTGCCTTGAGACACCAGCCAAGAGAACTTTCCAATTTTTAACATCTCAGGAAAAAGAAATTAAATTTTAAGAAGGTGTATATTCCTACTTTAAATTAAATTAAAGTTCACATTGCAGTAAAAAGAAAATCCAAATGTCTAGCAAAAGGGGAATCATTACATATTGATACCTTCATATATTAAAATACTATGAAACTTTTTAAAATTATTTAGAAAAACAATGTTATGGGCAATATACAGTATGTAATAAATTCAGTGAAAGAAATGAAATCACAAAACAGGACATGCAGCATATGTGCATTATTTTTAAAGTACGCATAAAAATAGAAAAAAATTGAAAAGATAAAATTGAAATACAACATGAGGGGATTGTGAGTGATTTTTATTTTTTTTATACTTTGCTGCATTCTCCAAATTTTCAAGCATGAATATGTGTGATTTTAAAAGTAATTATAAAGGTCAAAATTGTTTTAAAAACAAAGAAAAAAAGCTTTTCTGCAGCCTACTCAAATTCCAGTAATCTTAAAAAAATGATTGCTTTTGAATCTCACATTTGACTCAGAAATAAATAGAGTGGCTCTTGGTTTAGGTACAGGGAGTTTAGTTATAAAACAATTTTTCCTCTTTAGGCAAAAATACAGCATCCTGAAGAGGATTTTCTATCTATCTGCCAGCATGATCCCTTTCCCTGCCCCTCTCTATCTGTAGGTGGGAGAGAGACAGCTCACCCCTGAGTGTGCCTCTTGCCCAAAGAACTTGTTTACATAACTGGCCCTGTAGATTCCCCCAAGACCAATTTCCCGCTATGTGTCCTCAGTCTAGATCCTACAGGGAATAGCTTCGTTCAGTTCAGAGATAAAAATATGTGTCTTGGGATGGGGGTGAGAATTAAAAAAAAAAAAAAAAAAAAACCACAGGAGTCTCTGGGGTTTCTATATGCCTCTAGGAAGTAAAGAGTTATGTAAGGTGAAACACTCCCATATAGGGTCTACTTTATTCCACCAAAGATTCAAGAATAACCAAGTGCATGTGCCTTTGTTTTTTATTGGTCCTGATCTAGGGCTTAAGATTTAAATGTGTTTCCCAAGTAAAATTCTCTTCCTGATTTTGTTCTCCAGCTATCTTCTTTTGCTTTCTAAGCATTGTGATCAGCTTGTGTAACCCACCTAAAAGCTAGGGGTGAAGGATAGACATTTTTATAAAGTATTGTTCACATATTATCTATTAGATACCCTGTTGAACAACAAATGGTACAATTTATCTTGATTCTTTCAAGAGAGACTAAAATAACATAACTTTAACTATAGTATATTATTGTAAATATTCTATTTTATTAATAGTTATTATTATCAATCTCTTACTATGCCTAATTTACAAATTAAATTATCATAGGTACTTATGTGTGTATAGGACAATACTAGTGTATATAGGATTCAGTGCTATCCAAGATTTCCAGCATCCACTGGGGGTTTTGGAACACATTTCCTGAGGATTAAGGGCACCACTGTACTTAATTTCCTGTCCTTGAGGGACCCTGGGATACTTCTGAATTTTCCAAGGATACTTCAACATTATCATTTTAAATTCAGTTTTCCTATAACTATGATTTAGATACAATGTAAATCATATCTTTAATCAAAGTAGTTGGACTACATAAGTCAATCCTAACAATACATCATTCTCTGTAAGACAAACTGTCCTATCACAGACCTCACATGGCACCCAACATAAGATCAATCAGTCAATAAGATACCCAGCAGCTGGTGTTAAGGAGAAAATTGGGATTTGTATTTTTCATTTATTTGTTCATTCATTGAACACATATTGATTGATTACCTATGACATGTCAAAAATTATTACAAGTGTTAAGAAATTAGCAATACAAGGCAGGGACTGGTGACTGCTCTAATGGACGCTCTATTCAATGATGGGAAACAGATGATAACAAAATAAGACAGTAAAATATGTATACATTAGTTGGAGATGATTGCTATAAAAAATAAAAGAGAAAAAGAGAATGGAGAGCTAAGTGTCTTGGAAGGGGAGAAGGTATGGCCAGGGAAAGCCACACTGAAAAGGTGACCTTCAAGTAAAGACCTAAGGAACACCTATAGCCACCTGGACAGAGGGCAATTCAAGCAGAGAGAACACAAGTACCAGAGCCCCAAGGCAGGTGCACTTGTGTCTAAAGAAGGACAAAGAGGCAGGTGGTGGCTAGAATGGAATGAGTAAGAAGAGGGAGATCAAAAGGGACACCAGGGAGGTCAAAGGGCAGGGGCCACATTACCACCTTAGGATTTACATTTTGAGATGTGGGGAGCCACTGAAAGAGTCAGAACAAGCTTATTTTGAAAACATGACTCTGTTGGTTGTGATGAGCATGACTGGAGGAAGACGGGGGAGGGGACCAGGGGGACACAGGACAACACCAGAACAGACATAATATTGGTTTGGGCCAGGATAGCAGTCATGAGAGTGGTAAGAAGTCTTAAAACTGTTTAACTAAACACACCATTTATTTTAAATTATGATTATATAGAGAAAAATCAGATGTTTGTTCCCCACCCCTTCCCCAACTCTGAGAGAAACTGAATAGGCTATATTCTGATTGAATTAAAAATAGCATGATCAGTGAGGCAACAGTGAAAGGGTTAACTACCATCAGGTGGATGAGTAATTTAAATATGATTTCCCATAACAAACACACAAAGAATAATGGTGATTTCCCATTTCCAGTAAGTAAACATGCATCATAAACTCAAGGTTAAGAGCTGTATAACAATAAACCCTGGCAGTTAAAATAGAGTCTCTCAGGAAATTTCTTGCAAATTAACTAGCCAGCATTCATTTTATGATAAGATACAGAAAAGATAAACTTTGAAAAGAAAGTTTCCTCTTTTTCATCAGACAAAAGTCTGTGTTCTGGGTAACTTTAAGGTAGCCAATTCAGAACAGACCCCAAAAGTCTTTCCTGACTTTGACAGAGATGCAAACACAAGCTTTTAGAGCATACAGAACACTAGGTCTTAGAGTCTGTTCTTTCAAATACCTTCATTCAATAGTGGATTAAGATTTGTCATCTCTGTCACCAACTCTGACTCTACCAAAGGCTGACTCAAAGAATCTGGAGTTTAGTTTTTCATTCCATTTTTAAGCTATGTCCAGCCAGGAGAAACACTGTTGAAACAGGGATGATAATCAATGAATCCATTGAATTTTCTCTTTGGGAATTAGAATTGTGAAAACCAGAACAATTAGCAGCTGCAGAAGCGGCAGAAGAAAAGAGCAGTGACATTATATTCATGGATGAGGGGCAAGAACATGAACAGTGAATCCTGCCCATCCCCTGGAAGGACCCCCACCAGTCAGTCCCTGCTTCCAGATTCCTCTGCCTTAGCAATCTGGCTTGAGGAAAGCTGAATGAGCTAACTCCTTGCAACTAAGAAGTGCTTTTACTCTGATAAAAAGATAATTGAGACCTATTTCCAATCTGGGACGGTAAGATGCTTAAAAAAGAAAAATGACTTGTCTTCAAAATTTCTCTCTCTAGCCAATCACCTGTCTGTTGAGGATGCTTTTGCTGAGAATGAGACGGGCTTACTCTCCAACATTAGTCCTTACGCAGTGCTTTCTCTGGACAGAAAAACATGTCTACAGCAAAAAATTAAGTAACCCAATGTTTATTTTCCTCATAAGCACTGTGAGAAATTGAACTGTACTCTGTAAATGGTCTCTTTAGTAAACCACATGGACTTCCAAGTAAAGTTGTATACTAATGGCCCATTCATAAACATGAAATAAATAATAAGATGGTTAGCCAGCATTTTACTGGCAGTTAGTGTGGGCCAGGCCCTGTGCTAAGAGCTTTATGTACATTGCTGTAATGAATCCTCACAACAATCCTATTTATTTCCTTTTATGGAAGAGAGAGCATGGCTTATAGAAGGTATGTGAGCTGACAGTCACACAGCATGAGTAGCAACCAGGGTTGCAATCTGGCTATGTCTGTAGGTCATGTCTTTATTTCCCAGACCCCACACAAAGCTGGAGGAATATTGAAAGTGGTTGGTGGAAGGGCAGAGTCAAGGTTCAGAGAATATGAATGAAAAATTATCTGAATTATTCGTACCTTTTTTGGATACAGAGTTGTTGAAGAGCAGGGACATCACCTCTATGTTGCTGCCAGTTAATATTGAGTCTCAATGCTCAATTTAGTCTCAATATTTACATGCCTCAGTGCCTCAAGATGACCAGGCAGGGAAAGCAGGAAGACAGACACAAAGGACACCCAGCTGGTTAGGGCTGAGTGGTCACAGTCATACTCTTCAGATCTCTCAGTGGCTCCTGTGGTCCCATGTGACTGTTATTTAACCTAAGGATTAGTTTTTCTTGCATCTGCAAAACCTTTTGAAATGCATAACAGCCCACCCAGACTGTCTTCTCTAAACTCTCCATTTTGTAGTCAATTCCACATCTAAATATACCTTGCTTCCAAGCTTCTTGAGTACAAAAACCCATGTGGAATATCAGAAAATATTGCTGAAGGTGTTGGTTCTTGAAAATTATCCTTCATGATTATGTTTTCATGAAAATAGCAAGAATGAAATAGAGTTTCCTGGCTCTGAGTCCTAATTAGTAGCCCAGAGTCTTAGTTCTCAGGTAACATTCCAAGTTACTAAATTATTCATAGATAACTTTCCCAGATTCAAAGGCTGAGTGCAAACCCCAGATGACTCCAGGAAAGCCCACAAGTTGTTCTCTGTGCATTTGGCTTAATTAACTATCTGAGCAAATGCATTTTACATTTTCTCATCAAAATTATTTGGTGAGGCAGAAGTTCAGCAAGTAATATAATTCATGACCCCTACTAACTGCTCCGTTACCTGCCACCTCCCACCACCATTTCCCCAGCCCAGATACATAGGGCAGGCTATTTGTGTCAGGACCAAACTGGCTGCTGGAAAAGCAAAACAAAAAATAAATAACCTGCAGCTGATGCATCGTCACAGCACAGATTGGAAACACCTGAGAGGTTGAGCCCAAAGGGAGTTCAGTGTTTGTGTTAAAAACACAGAAGGTGGGTAGCCTGGGAGAGTCCATCAAAAGAGCAAGCCCAACCCTCCCCACAGCACCTACCACCCCAATCTCCTGCTGTGAGCATCCAAGTTAGCAAACACTGATGCCCTTTATCTTCCTGGTATGAACAAACTGATTAAAATCCCTTTCTTACTTTTCACCATTCCTTTTTCTGTTTGGTTTTTGGAGTGAGGGGCAAGACCTGATTTGTTGGGACCCCCAGAGTCTTGCTGCAGGCTTAAGACTCCCATAATGGTCTTGGGAGGACTCTGCCCTTGGATCTGTTGTGTCTGATACTAATATTAAGTAGTTAGTATCAGAATGGAATTTTTATAAACCCATCTGTGGTGGAATGGGAGAGAGGCCAGCTTATGCATTTGGCTTAATTAACTATCTGAACAAATGCATCTTACATTTGCTCATCAAAATTATTTTGTGAGGCAGAAGTTCAGCAAGTAATATAATTCATGTCCCTATTAACTGCTCTGTCATTCACCACCTTCCATCACCATTCCTCTAGCCCAGATTCACAGGGTAGGCTACTCATGTCAGGACCAAGCTGAAGGCTGTAAGAATAAAAGAGATCTATCATTTATGTCATTCTGACATGAACTCCCATATCATATAGATAAGGGAGACTGGAAATATACATAGTGTTGTGGTGTCCCCCAAAAGCTCATGTGTGAGACAATGCAAGAAGGCTTGGAGGAGAAACAATTGGATTATAGACTTGATCTAATCAATTAATTAATTCCTAATGGAATTAACTGAGTGGTAACTGGAGTCAGGTGGGGTATGGCTGGAGGAAGTGGTTTATTGGTGGCCTGGCTATGGGGTATGTATTTTGTATGTGTTGAATGATGTCTCTCTCTCTGCTTTCTGATCACCATGATGTGAGCTGCTTCCCCCCACCATACTCTCCAGTCATGATATTTAGCCTCACCTGGAGCCTCTGGAGAATGGAGCAAGTCTTCTATGGACTAACACTTCTGAAACCATAATCCCTCAAACAAAATGTTTTTCCTCTATGATTTTTCTGGTTGGTTCCTTTTAGTCATAGTAGCAAAAAAACTGACTAATCACATAGTCAAGTAGTCTTGGTTAAACTGTGTTTTGGTTGATTATTATCTCAGGATTGGTCAAGTAGGGCCTTGTCTGCAACTATGAGAAAGTTTCTGTCACCTGGGAGGTAGTTCCAATTCACAAGATGCTTATTAATTGGACCTGTCATTTCTGGAACCCAAAGTGACTCAGAGCAAAGGAGACAGATGTAAAATGGAGGAATAGATGTCAAGTTTGTTTTTAAATCTTGCTTCTACTTAGCCACTGGATATTTGCAGGCTCAAGTAAAAAGTCAGTATTTTTTTTTTTTTAAACAAGGAAGACTCTTAAGTCCTTCTTACAAGACTGCCCTACTTCACATAGCAGCAGAAAGTTCCAAATATCTTCAGGCTCCTAGCATTTCTGACTGACTTGGTTATACATTCAAGAGATCCCATTACTCTCACCTTTAGGCTTGATAATTCTCTGGAACAACTCTCAGGACTCATTTACATTTACAGTTTTGTTACAATGATATACATAGGGAAAATTCTGAAAAGGTCTTAGATCCAGCACTTGCATGCTCTCTTCCCAGGAGTCATTGTGTTGCAGAGGAGGAGACCCACCCATAAAGCTGAAGCAGTCACAGGGAGTTCTCAACCACTGGATATTGCAATCTTGCAGGAAGAAATTCAAGAGAGTAACAGCAAGATTTTATTAGAAAAGATGGTGGGTAAACTGGACATAGTGGTGCATGCCTATAATTCCTGCAATTTGGGAGGCTGAGACAGGAGGATTGCAAGTTTAAGGCCAGCCTCAGCAACTTAGAGAGGTCCTAAGCAATTTAGTGAGACCCTATCTCAAAAAATAAAAAGGGCTAAGAATGTGACTTATTAGTAAAGCACCCATGGGTTAAATTCCAGTGCACTCCCAAATAGAAAAGATGGAGGGTACAGATGTTCAGGACAGACTGAATAGGTCACCTCAGGGAGGTCAATGTGACCCGTTTTTAAGAATTCTGAGTCCCTTCATCCTTGTCTCAGAATCTCTCATACTCCTTAATGAGTTTATTACACTTTGAATAGCCCTCAGCAAATTTTCTCTGTCCTGGTCATGAGGGGTAACCAGGGTCTTGATGTCTTGGTCACAAGGGCTAGTTGAGCAGTTATGACATAATTTTGGTGATAAGGGAGGGTGGTGACAACCTGGTCACAAGAGACAGTGATGACATGGTCTGGACACAGTAGTTCCCTTAGGGATTATAATTAACTATGGCTGGGGCAGGTTCTGACCTATCAAGTCCCACATTCCTGAAGTTTGTCTATTTTAGTTAGGTTTGCCATGATTTTAAGAAATAGTTTTCTAAAGGGATTATAATTATCTAGACTTGGGAGAGGTTGGGCATTTTGACTTCCATTCTCCAGATGCTTGCCTGCCTGATAAAAATCCTTGTGCTCTCACTTTTGTGAATCATGGATTTTTTTCAAAGCATATGTCTGACATCTTCCCTGTACATCACTTCCCTTCATTATCCTTTTCTCAACCCACCTGTCCATACCTTACTAACCTGTACAACAAAGACAACACCCTCCCAGCACATCAGTGTATTCACCAAAGAAGAAACTCCACCCAGTCTCCAGTATCCAGAGATGTCATTGATGCTTCATCTCACAGGTAAGATTAATTAAGTTGTTAGCCAGGTGATTGGACTCAATCTTCAGCTCCCTCCCCTCCCTAGAGGTCTGGCTGGCACAAGGTGTCAACTTCTGGTTGGATTTATAGTTGGTTTTTCTGGTAACTAGCCCCCATTCTGAAGTTGTTCATAGGCCCACTATGAGTCGCCTGAATTAGCATAACAGAGATTCTATCGCTCAAGAAATTCCAAGGGTTTTTGTTGAAGCTCTGTGCCAAAACAAATAACCTGGACAAAGAGCAAATATATTCTTGACTGTACTGAAGCCTCCATTATTATCTACATTAAATTGACTCCTGAGTTTATATAATCTTTGATCCACTCATCCATATATATTTGTTTCCCTATGTGGTCTCTTTACATGGCTATCTCATAGACCCTTCCAATTCAGTATAGTCCAAACTAAATTGATCTTCTTCTAACATAGTTTATCAGCAAAGTTCAATTGAAGAAATAGAAACATCAAATATGACAAATAATAAGAGATTTGTAATAAGGACTTCACTCAATGTATTTGTGGGAATGTGGGAACTGATTAAACCATCTATATGAGGTTGTTGTCTTTGCTTCTGGTGCTAGAGCCTGAAGTCAGCAGGGAAGAAAAGAAGATGTGAAAAACCAGGAAAAGTGAAACACTAGTAGACAAGCTGGAAGTCATGAGGATCAAATGGAACCCACGTTGGCCTCCTACTGCCTCCAGATCTCTTATTTGCATGATGTAAGTGACCTGCCAGAAAAGCTGCACGGAACTACATGTGCATCTTTCGGAGGAGCCAAAGAAGCAGAAGGAAGATCTGGAGGAGTTGAAGAAGCTGCAAGCCTAGTTGCTGCTCCCACACCAACCAGGAAGGCAATAAATAAGCAATAACATGCGTGAGTTCAAAGACCCACTGGTACCTTCCCACCAGTCTTTTGGCATGAAAAGAATATGGCTGCTGTTTTGATTCCCCTTTCCCAATCATGTGCAAACAGGCTCTTTTGACCTCTGTTAGTTGAAATTGTACTGGGAAATAGATTCTGAAAAATTTAATTCCAGCTTAGCCAAATTGATACAGTACAAATCAGCAGCACACAGCCCCCAAAATTATCCCTTCTGCCATCCCTTCTTCCACATCTCAATGAATGACCCCATCCTCTACCTAGATTTTTAAATCATAAATCTTGAGTCATCCTTAGCTTCTCCTTCTCCCACATAATCTACATCCAGTCAATCACAAATCCTTTCAATTATTCCTTCTAATAGTTTAACACATTGATAGTGATAGGCCCAAGTCACTGTTACTGAGGTTCAATTTCTGTTCCCACCTCTAATAACCTCTTAGCTGGATTCCCTATGCCACCTGCAAAAAGAATAAAGTCTAAAATCATTTCAAAAGCATATAATTCTTTTTACTCTCTGGCTGTTGGTTACCTTGGTGCATCCTCTCCTCTCCCTTGCCATACTGGGTAGCTTTCAGCACTTTATAAATTCTATGCTAGTTCCATGCTTAGGGACTTGGCACCCTCTTTTTCCTCTGAGAGAGCACTCTTTTCCTCATTCGTGTCCTAGCTAATATCCCTGACTACTCTCTGACAGTGAAATAAGAGATGAAATTGCAAACCATTTGCAAATGAAACAATAAAACCTTTGCTACCTGTCCCAGGAGAACACCCATGACTACATGCACTTAACACACATATCTTCTAAAGGGGAAAGTGGATCCTGGGCCATCTCTTACTTGTGGTAACCAGGTATTAAATTGGTAGAACACAAGAACACTGGATATGGAATGAGAAAATGGTCTGTGTCCCAATTTTGCTTACCATTTGGGCAAAACACTTTTAAGTTCTCTGAGCCCATTTCCCCATTTGTTATCTCATTAAAATAAAAATAATTATACCAACCTTATGGAATGGTTGACAGACTTAAACATACACAGAAAAGTTCCTTACTCTGCAGTTAGTATATGTCTGTTCATTGACTCGGAAGGTAAAACAGACACACATCACGTCAAATGCTGATTCAATACCTTGTATCATACTTATGGCGATTCAAGAACTAGGTTTAGGGGGCATTAGAAGACCATCGGTGATTTCCCACTCCCAGTTTGTGACTATTTCTTTGACTCTTCAAGAATTGACTAACTTATGATACTTTGGCAAGTATCAAAATGTAAAACTTCATAATGACTAAAAAAGCCTCAGTCTTGAAAATTATCTCTGGACATTATCTTTCCATGTCATTATGATATATAAGGAGGCTTAAAAGAATCATGACAATTATCACATAGCTAAAGGCCAGACCCAGAAATGAGCAACAAAAATTTCATGATGATTATGAGTCAAATACAGAGAATTTTAATTTGTTTAAGACAGATACTGTGATTTGATTATGATGGTAACTGTGTGAATATATTGATTGAAAATGAGCTCTCAGTGGTAAATTTAAGACATGAAATTTAACAAACCTAAAACTGCTGAGCATCTAAAATGTACAAGGCATAAAAGTTCTGAATTAAGGAGCATTAACTTTGACTGGCAAGCACCAAAGTCAAAACAAAAATGAGAAATGATGAATTTGTTATAATTATAGCTGACAAATGTTAAGTGTTACATACTGTTAAGTAATTATATCACTGGACGTTAACCTTGGGGATGTTGTCATGGAAATTTTATGAAGCCATTTTATTCTCAAGGACTCCTGCATGTGCTAATTTTTAGTTAAGGAAGATAAGACCTAAGTTTCCTTTCCTCTAGTTACCCTATCCCCGTATTCCCTTCTTTCATCCATATTTTCTCAGAATCTTCACTTAATATTAAAGGTATTCAACATAGATTGAGAATTGCCATAATTTATTTTCCCAGAATATTGCAACCAAAATTATCAGTCACATAATATTAGTCACAGCTAAGTCAATGTCTCAAATGCTAACTTCAAAATCTATCAAAATAAAGTCTAACAACTATTAACAAGGAATCTTGAGACATGCTGCAGGATATACTTTTGAAAATTGTAAAGGCTTTTATAGCTATACTAAGAAACTAAAAGCTGACCCATCTTTATTAATGTTGTTATTTTAAAATTGTGTATTATCCCTTGCTTGGGCTTTCAGTTTTGTTGGGAAGGGACAATAGCCTGTCAATTCACCAAACTGTTCATTGAGTACCTGCGGAATATAATCCTGGTTTCCTCTGTGGAGGAGTAAATCACTTTCCCTCCTCTCCATTTTATCATTGCTGCTCTCTGGAAATTCACCTGACTCTTACAATCTGCTCAAGTCTAGTAAATGCTCCAAAAGGAGAGGAAATTAGCCTCCTGTATTCCTCATTTGGAATTTTCTGAGGCTAGAAGATGGAAACAAAGAATGCTATTTCCTGCACGATTGCAGCATGAGGTACCAAAAAAAGAGGAAGGTACAAGTGGGCATCATGTGGCATTCACCCCAACCTCCTAGCTCTGAGGACCCAGGGCTGCTCCTCCATGGCAAAGAGTCATGATAGAAGTTGTCCCTTCTGGGTCCCTTGCTGTGTGCCAGAGACTTTGCTGGGGAATGCTCATGCTTTTTCACATTTAATAGCACTAACAATCCTATGAGAGAGCTACTATTTTTATGTTACAGAAGTAGTACTCAAAGACAGTCTCTTAGATTATGAAGTTCTAATCTCAATCACTATGCCAAATGAGGTCCCATATAATGTTAAAAATCAAAGTGAAACTAAGTCACTTAGTTTCTGCACTTCACTGTGCAGAGTCATTCATTCCTTTGGCATGTTTGGAGCCTGTACTCTGCGCCCCTTTGCAGCCCAGCCCCTCTCTTGCACACTGGATCCCAAGTTCCCTCACTACTCAAGGATGCCCTCCAATAATTCTCTCCTCCATCTTGTGTACCATCAGCATATCCCTTTGTACTAGAACCCCTCAACACACAAATATACTCTTGTGCCTTCCATCATATAGCAATCATTTCTTGACTCTATATCCACTTCCACCTGGCTTCTCGTTTCTCTCTTTCCCTTTAGAGAAAAACTCGTCAAATTAATTGCGTTATTCTTTTCTCACTGGCAGTCAGTACTTTGAAGCAGCTTTGTGTTCCTTCTGACTTCTGACTTCTATATCAGAATCTGAGGTTTAAATTATGCAGACTCCTACAGCATCCTTTACCCCAGGCCATCTCTTTTTGCAGATTGAATCTTAGATGGTACTTTTTATTTCAAATATGGCTGTGTTTTTTTTTTTTTCTCCATTAAGTTAAAACTTAGCAATGAGATGTTATGAATTCAGCCTTGGAAGAATTCTGTTGACTCTTTATCATTTGGCCAACATTACTGGACACCAGAGTTCAGAATGTGGCTCCATCAGTGGAAACTCATTGCTGTGCTGAAAGAAAGTATTTGAAGGAAGTTCCTTCCTTGTGATGGCTGAGATTTTTTTTTTTAATACAGATAGAGTCTATTTTATGCAATATTTTGCTACAAAGTTTATATATAAATCATTTTTGTAATAAAATTATGTTTTAACATAGATGGAGAGCTTACTATATAAAGAGATGGATGAAACTGAAGGTAGAGGCACAGGAGAGAGCATTGTGTGAATCATTGTGATTCCCTTTGCAATCTGGAGAAAGCTTCTGTAATGAAAAGCATTTATCTTTTGTGTATTTCCAAATGATCACGTATCAGGTGTGCTTTAGCAAGTATGCCTGTGTAGGAAGGACAGCATTGTTTGTTATTCCATATTTTATTAATGTTCTTCTCATATTACATGGTTCATTTGAAATTCTATAATAAGCACATATTTGGGAGTCCCTTTCTCTCTCCTTGCCCCCAAATGAATTTTAAAAGCAGTTTTAAATGACTCTTATGAAAGGTAGTGCTCTGAAAGTAATAGCATAAGGTTCTTCTAATAGGATTATTGACATAAACTTGAGTCGCACTGTTTATGTGGATTTCTCAGAAAAAAGGACTGGTGACTATAAACTAAGAACAAATTCTCTAAAAGAAACCCAGTATAAAATTATTACATAAATGTTAACTGTTGTGGAAAGAAAGAAAGAAAGAAAGAAAGAAAGAAAGAAAGAAAGAAAGAAAGAAAGAAAGAAAAGAAAGAAAGAGAGAGAAGGAGGAAGGGAGCGAAGGAGGAGGAAGGAAGGGAGGAAGGGAGGGAAGGAAGGAGAGAGGATGGAGAAAAGAAAGGAAAGGAGAGCAGGAAGAGGGAGGAAATCAAGTTTTTTCCTAGAATAATGGCAGGGTCATCACTAACAGCAGGAATGCCACATTGTAAAAGAGGCAAGTCTGAAATTAACCGCAGAAAACACAATTTAAGCTAACAAGGTATTAAATACTATTCCTAGCCTTGGATATGAAGAAACTGCATTTGAGTCTTTATATATAGATTCAAAAATCCTTGCAAAATTAACCAACGAGATGCATTTGCAAAACAGCTACAGATCAATAGAAAAAGACAGATAACACAATTAAAATAAGCAAAAGGCTTAAACAGCCACTTCATAAAAATGGATAGCCAAATGGTCAATAGACAATGGCAGCCAATATCATTCTTTATGAGGGAACTGCAAATTACAATTACTATGAAATAAAGCATACCCACCAGAATGACAAAGAATAAGAACACCATTATGCACCAACTGGAACTTTCATACACTGCTGATAGAAGCATAACTCAATAGAACAACTTTTGAAAATTGTCATTATCGACTGAAGCTGAACTTATGCATAGCCTAGGCCCAGCAACTCCACCCCACTGTAGATACCCAACAAAATGCATATTCCTAGGCATCAAAAGACATGTACAGGGATGTTCATAACTGCAGGATACATAGCAATCAAAAACTAGAAATAATCCAAAAGTCTATCAACAGTAGAATAAACAAACAAGCCATGATATGTGTAAACAATGGGCACAAATGAATTATTGCTATATGCAATAAAGTGGGTAAGTCATAGAAACAAAGACTAAGCAAAAGAAGTTAGACCAAAAATTAGAAATCAGTGATAGAATAAAATATAGAAGCTACCGTAACACCTGGAGACTAAATAATATGCTGTTGAATGATGAATGGATAATAGAAGAAATCAGAGATGAAATAAAAAAAAAATACTTAGAGGTACATGAGAATACTGATACAACATATCAAAATCTCTGGGACACTATAGAGGCAATGCTAAGAGGAAAGTTCATTGCACTGAGATCATTCATTAAAAGAATAAAAAAATCAACAAATCAGTGCCCTAACATAACATCTCAAAGTCATAGAAAAAGAAGAACAAATCAACACCCCAAACAGTAGAAGACAGGAAACAATAAAAATCAGGCCTGAAATCACTGAAATTGAAACAAAAGAAACAATTGAAAATATTGACAAAACAAAAAGTTGGTTCTTTGAAAAAATAAATAAAATTGTAAATCCCTATTCATGCTAATGAAGAGAAAAAGAGAAAACTCAAATCACTAAAATAAGAGATGAAAAAGAAAATATCACAATAGACATGACTAAGATACAGAAGATAATTAGAAACAATTTTGAAAATTTATACTCCAATAAAATAGAAAACCTTGAAGAGATCAACAATTTTCTCAACATATGACCTACCCAAACAGAATCAGGAGGACATACACAATTTAAACAGATCAAATACAAGTAATGAAATAGAAGATGCCATCAGAAGCTTACCAATCAAGAAAAGTCCAGGACCAGATGGATCTCAGCCAAGTTCTACCAGACCTTCAAAGAAGAATTAACATCAATACTCCTCAAAGTATTTCATGAAATAGAAAAGGAGGGAACCCTACCAAACTCATTCTATGAGGCTAATATCACCCTGATACAGAAACCAGACAAAGACACATCAAAGAAAGAAAACTTCAGACCAATATCCCTAATGAACATAGATGCAAAAATTCTCAATAAATTTCTGGCAAATTGCATACAAAAACATATCAAAAAGATAGTGAACCAGGATCAAGTAGGGTTCATCCCAGGGATGTGAAGTTGTATCAACATACAAAAATCAAAAAACATAATTGATCATATCAGTAGACTTAAAAACAAGAATCATATGATTATCTCAATAGATGCAGAAAAAGAACTTGACAAAATACAGCACTCCTTTGTGTTCAAAACACTAGAAAACCTAGGGATAGTAGGAACATAGCTCAACATCATAAAAGCTTACATGCTAAACCCAAGGCCAAAATCATTCTAAATGGAGAAAAATGAAAAGCATTCCCTCTAAAAACCGGAACAAAGCAGGGATGCCCTGTTTCAACCCCTTCTATTCAGCATTGCCCTTGAAACTCTAGTCAGAGCAATTAGACAGACCAAATAAATTAAAAGGATACAAATAGGAAAAGAACTCAAACTACCGATATTCGATGATGACATCATTCTATATTTAGAAGAGCCAAAAATTCCACCAGAGAACTTCTAAAACTCATAAATGATTTCAGCAAATTAGTAGGTTATAAAATCAACACTTATAAATCAAACACATTCCTATACATCAGTGATGAATCTACTGAAAGAAAAATTAGGAAAACTACCCCATTCACGATTGCTTCAAAAATAAATAAATAAAATACTTGGGAATCAATCTAACAAAAGAGGTAAAAGACTCTACAATGAAAATTACAAAACACTAAAGAAAGAAATTGAAAAAGACCTTAGAAGATGGATAGTTTCTATTGTCAAAATGGTCATACTATCAAAAGTGTTATACAGATTTAATGCAATTCCTATTAAAATCCCAATAACATTCTTCATAGAACTATCAAAATCAATGATGAAATTCATTTGTAAAAATAAAAAAACTCCAAATAGTTAAAACAATCCTTAGCAAAAAGAATGAAGCAGGAAGCATCATAATACCAGACATTAAATTATACTACAGGGCCATAGTAACAAAAATGGCATAGTATTGGCACCAAAACAGTCACTTAGACCAATGGTACAGAGTAGAAGACACAGACACAAACCCACATAAATACATTTATCTCATACTAGACAAAGGCACCAAAAATATTCATTGGATAGATAGCCTATTCAATAAATGGTGCTGGGAAAACTGGAAATCCACAGGTAGCAAAATGAAATTAAACCCCTATCTCTCACCCTGCACAAAACTCAACTCAAAGTGGATCAAAGACTCAGGCACTAGAATAGAGAATCCTGCACCTAATAGAAAAAAATGTAGGCCCAAATATTCACCACGTCAGCTTAGGATCTGATTTCCTTAACAAGGCTCATAAAGCACAAGAAGTAGAATTAAGAATCAATAAATGGTATAGGCCAAGGAGTGGGATAGCTGGGTCAAATGGTAGTTCCATTCCAAGTTTTCTAAGGAATCTCCATACTGCTTTCCAGAGTGGCTGCACTAATTTGCAACCCCACCAGCAATGTATGAGTGTACCTTTTTCCCCACATCCTCGCCAACACCTGTTATTGCTTGTATTCTTGATAATCGCCATTCTAATTGGGGTGAGATGGAATCTTAGGGTGATTTTGATTTGCATTTCTCTTATTACTAGAGATGTTGAACATTTTTCCATATGTTTGTTGATTGCTTGTAGGTCTTCTTCTGTGAAGTGTCTGTTCATTTCCTTAGACCATTTGTCGATTGGGTTATTTGTAGTCTTGGTGTTGAGTTTTTTGAGTTCTTTATACAATCAGCATACTACAGAGATACAGCCACATCAATGTTCATTGCTGCTCAATTCACCATAGCCAAATTGTGGAACCAACCTAGATGCCCTTCAGTTGATGAATGGATAAAGAAACTGTGGCATATATATACAATGGAATATTATTCAGCCATAAAGAATGATAAAATTATGGCATTTGCAGGCAAATGGATGAAATTGGAGAATATCATGCTAAGTGAGATAAGCCAATCTCAAAAAACCAAAGGAAGAATGATCTCGCTGATAAGTGGATGATGACACATAATGGGGCGTGGGAGGGGTAGTTTTAGGGTTAGAGTTAGGGTTAGGGAGGGGGGCAAGAATGGGGGAAGGAAGGACTGTATAGAGGGAAAAGAGGGATGGGAGGGGTTGGGGGAAGGGAAAAATAACAGAATGAATCAACCAACATTACCCTATGTAAATTTATGATTACACAAATGGTATGCCTTTACTCCATGTACAAACAGAGAAACAACATGTATCCCATTTGTTTACAATTAAAAAAAAAAAGAACATTATAACAGTAAAAAAAAAAAAAAAGAATCAATAAATGGGATGGATTCTAACTAAAAAGTTTCTTCTCAGCAAAGGAAATAATCAATAATGTGAAGAGAGAGCCTACAGAATGGAAGAAAATCTTTACCACATGCACCTCAGATAGAGCATTAATCTCTAGAATATATAAAGAACTCAAAAAACACCAAAAATACAAATAACCCAATCAACAAATGGGCTAAGGAACTGAACAGACACTTCACAGAAGAAGACATACAATCAATTAACAAATATATAAAAAAAGTTGAACATCTTTAGCAATTAGAGAAATGCAAATCAAAGCTACTCTAAGATTTCATCTCACTCTAGTCAGAATGGCAATTAACAAGAATACAAACAACAATGAATGTTGGCAAGGATGTGGGAAAAAAGGTACACTCATGCATTGCTGGTGGTTGCAAATTGGTGCAACCATTATGGAAAACAGTGTGGAGATTCCTCAGAAAACTTGGAATGGAACCACCATTTGACCCAGCTATCCCACTTCTTGGTTTATACCCAAAGGATTTAAAATCAGCATATTACAGTGATGTAGTCACATCAATGTTTATAGCAGCTCAATTCACGATAGCTAAACTATAGAACCAACATATATATATATATATATATATATATATATATATATATATATATCTCACATTTTTTCATCCATTCATCTGTTTTATATATATATATATGATCATGGAATGTTACTCAGCCTTAAAGAAGAATGAAATGATGGCATTTGCTGGTAAATGGATGGAACTGGAAAATATCATGCTAAGCAAAATAAGCCAATCCCAGAAAAACCAAAAGCCGAATGTTTTCTCTGGTATGTGGATGCTAATTCACAATGGGGGAGCCTAGGGAAGAATAGAGTTACTTTAAGTAGAGGTGAGAGAAGGGAGGGGAGAGGGCATGGGGATGGGAAGGATACTAGAATGAATCAGACATTATTATCCTATGTACATATATAATTAAACGACCAGTGGGATTCTACATCCTGCATAGCCAGAAAAATGAGAAAATTACACTACATTATATATGATGTATCAAAGTGCATTCTACTGTGTGTATAACTAATTAAAACAAGTTTAAAAATTTAAATAATAAAGAAGTCAGACCCAAAAACTGCAAATATGTATGATTATGTTTATATTAAGTTCAAAAACAGGAAACACTAATGGATAAATAGAGAAGTAAGGAAGGTGTTTACCTCTGAGGAATGACAGGGTAAACTAAGAAGGGCATTAATAAGAAGACTCTGAGTGCTGGTTATGTGAGTCTCTTTCCCTCATGAAAGTGTACAAGCTGTACACTGATGCCTCAAACAGTTTTCATATGGATATTTCAATTAGAAAGTGTAGGGGAAGAATAGTGATTTTTTTTTTTGACTCTCATAAATTCTTCATTGTGATAGGCCCCCATCACAAGAGACAGACTTACAAGAGAAAAACAGATTATTAACATGTATTTCCTATCTACATTGGAGATACCCAAAAATGAGTAGTTATCAATGAGGTGGTTCTAAATGCCAGTTTATATTCCATCTTTGAAACAAAGATCAACCAATTTTTAGAGAAGTGACAAGACAAGACGAAGGAAGCCTCTAGGGGTGACAAGTTTGAGAAAGGCAAATGACGGGCAGATTGAGGCTGATTAGTAAAGCTTAAAGTGTAGATTCCTCTGGTCTCAGCTCCAGGCTAATAAGGGTCCAAAGTTGTCTGCGTGGCTTGTTTCTTTTCTCCCTGGTAGAAAGTAGGCCAGGATCCCTTTTGTTTCATAAATCCATGTCCTGCTTGTAGGCACAATCTGTCCTCATCCTGTGTGGCCAGGGAGTGGTTAACCATCCGCGGTGTGAGCCAGCTGGGAAATAAAAGTTATAAAGTACTATTACAAAATAAACACAGAACACCAGGAATATATTAAAAGCAAAGACCTGACAGGTGAATAGACCTGATGGGTCTGATCCTAACAAAGAGAAAACTCTGCAAATGCTTTATTTATAGCAGTACAGACGAAAGGGGATCAGTAAAGAGCTCCTTCAGAAAAAAGAGGATAAGAGTGGGGAAAAACAGATTGTTTGGTGTTTGGCAGCCCATCTCCGAACTGCTGTGTTTGAAACTGGGGTTGTGAGCTAAGGCAGGGCACCAGCATGATCTGGGCTTTCTCGAACCGGGAATTTTACCCAGGAGTTCCCGGGAAAGCATCTTCCTTGCCTTAATGGCTCAAACAAAAGCCATAGTTCATACCCAATTTCCAGCAGACACATAAAGGGAGGGCAAGGAGATTTCCTGTTTTTATTTCTTCTTAATTGCGTTCAGCTCAATTCTTCACATGGGTCGGGCATATTCTGGTTTCCTATGAGTGTTAATTTAGAAATAGATAGCAATGGTAAGACACAGTTACCTGTGGTTTGGTCACATTTGGAACATACATCCGTCACTGCAATGTCCATCGTCATCCTCTCTTTTCTTTTCTCTTCTTTCAGTACTTTATTTTTCCTTGCCATTTCCTGGATCATTTGTTTGCACTGTTCTTTTCCACCTCTCCTTCCCTGGTCCCCTTTCTCTGGGAGGAAGAGCTTACTTCAAGTTTGGCCATGCTCAGAATTCTGATTCTCCTTACAGTGTATCCTCCCAGAAAGAAGTGCCCCTAACCTGCCTATGTTTAAATCTCACTACTGTCACAGTGGATTAAGGTGGCCCCAGACAAGGAATTTAAGGCATGACCTCATTTTCCTCATCTTTAAAGCAGAATTAAAACTGAAAAGGTTTGTTTTGAGAATCATTTGACAATTCAGGACAGCACACAGGGCAACCTCTGGCTCACAGTAAGCACTCTCAAAGTGCAACTTGGTGCTCTATTATTGGAGGAGTGGGCAGGCATTGGATTATGCAGAGCTCTATCTTGGTAAAACATCTGGAATTTATTTAGGGCATATGACAAAAACTGTGGGAATAAGCCCAGGTCAAGAGGCCTACACAAGGAGATAGATATGAATCCAGCTAACTGCCTCCCTTGAATTTAAGACTTAGGAAATAAGGAATACCATGAATGCTTTGACAAGAAAGAGTTTTTAAAGGGACTTCACTAATGCAATCTGTTAACAATAAACCTTGTTAGTCAGTATAATATACAGTTTTGATCTACCCGGGACAATGCCAAATAAATACCTGACTTTCCACAAAGCTTCACTGTTATCTTTCTAGTGATGTCTCTTAGCAGAAAAAAAAAAAAAAAAAAAAACTTGGAAGAAGTGACCATTCCGAGGAGAAGCACTGGATGCCAAGAATCAGGGACAAGGTCATTGACAAGAAGTAAAAAAGTGGTAAAGATAATATAAGACTTTCACAGATAAATCTTGCCTTTCTAGGAAGTTACCAGCATAGTCCACAGTGTATGTCACAATTCTAAAGAACTTAAAACGCACTTAATAAATATTCATGAATCAAATCTTCACACAGGTAAGTCTCATATATGTAAGTGTTGATTTTGAAGAACTCAGAATGGAAAACACTGTGAGTTTAGGACTGAATCCATTTCAGGCTCTAATTAACAAAACAATATTGCTCCTTTACCCCCATGCAAAACATTTTGTTTTTCAAATGATTAACAATTATATCTTTGATACAGTAACATTATTGAAAACCACATAGTTAGGAATCACTCTGTACATTGAACACATCTGCATCAAGCACCAAGTTAGATATGCCTACATGACCTCATTTTCTCACTATAACACCTCAGTAAGCAGTGGTATTCATCAGAACCCTTCATTAAATTTTCAGGAAATTAATAAGTCAGTTCTATTGGTAAATTAAATTCTGTCATGACCAGAATGTTTACACCTCAGAAATTGGCAAATGTCATGACCCTTCCCCTATAGAGGATTGGTATTTATGTATTTATCAGCACACCATTGTATGTAAATATGATTAACCTCATCTCATGAATAAGAAATTCCAGCTCAAACAAGTGATGTGCCCTCTCCAGAGTTATTCATCTGCCACTGCAAAGTCAGATTTTAGAGCTAAGTCCCCAACTTCAAAGCCCATGCGCTATCCCTTAAGTCTTGTTCTATAATTTGAAATCATCACTAAGAATCCAATTCATTAAGGTATGAGTTACACCTTCATTAAGGTACAAGGTATAATTTGAGTTTGCAATTTAAACAATCATTTTCTTAATTTGTTACTACTTTGTTATTAGAAATTTATGAGAGCCCTTCAAATGGCACAGCTGAGAGAAACATGCTTAATTATGTTTTCATTAATGTAATTAAGCCAGTAGGATGCCAAAGGCTGCATAACATGGTCCCAGAAGCAGAATCAATTGGATTGTAGGACCTACTCAGAAAAAGATGGCTGCTGTCTGGTGAAAACAAACAGTTCCCTAGTAATCATCACTCTTATTCAACATCAAGAGACCAGCGACCTTTGAGTGGTAACTTATTCCCATGAAGAACACTTGAGAAGGACAGGGCTGTGATGTCAGTGATAATAAATCCCAGTGTTCAAGAAATAAAGTTAAGTTCTAGGACAGTGAATTCTCAATGCTGGCTGCGCATTATTCTTTAAAATGTCTGGGACTTACCCCAGATCATCAGAATCAAAATCTCTGGAGATGGGATCTGGGCATTGGTACTTTTTATAAATCTCTTGGATGCTTATTTGTCTAAGACTAAGCTCCATCAAAGCTCTCATTTCTTTCTCTCCTATGTTATCACACAACGCCTTTGTATCAATAGTTTGTTTCCTCTCCCAGCAAGTCAGGTATGGAGAATACAGCAAGCCCCTGCTTGTATTTCAGATACCTCCTAGCTGCATATTCTGTGCTCTGACACCCTCTGCCAGCAAACCATACCTTCTTCCAGAGAACTCAGAACTAAACAGAAGAGCCCCCAGCCTGCCTGCCTTTCACCTCTAGGGTAAGTCTCACTTACTTAAGACAACTTGCTTACCTTTATACTCTCTGTTCACTTGTTCATTCATTCCAAACATCAGTGGAAAGAGCATTCTTTTAATTCAGATGGAGTTCCAGTCCTATATCTGCTTCTGACTCTTCTTTTTAGTGTGACAATAGACAAGCACTTAACATCTCCAAGTCTCAGTTTCCTCTCTTGCAATATGTGGATAACAACACCTAACTTGTAGATTTACATAATCTAAATATGAAAATACTTAGCATATTGTCTGGCACCTGACATAACTCATTGATAATATCATCAAGTAATAGTTAAACCAATGCTTTGAGCTCTCTTTTTGTGCATAGTGTTATATGATGGACTGTTAAAAAAAAAAAAACAAAAAAAACAAAAAAAAACAGGTGAATAAGTTAAGGAAGAGTCCTCAGAAGTTCAAAGTCTAATAAGAAAGACATGATGAACTCATGAATTACCATATGACAGTAAGTACATACTTCCATAAAAGAGGCAAGGAGGCATAAATATGTGGAGACAGTGTGTGGCATTTAATAAAGTAAATAAAAAATTTACTTAATGCTCTAAATCTTCAGATGATGGGCTCCCAGGACTTAAAGTTATTCAGGAAAAATTGCTTTCCAACTTCCAATTTTACCTCTCTGTGCTGCCTAGAAACTACTCAGAAGTCAACAGTTCTATCCAATAAGTATTTATTAGACATTGATCTTTCCAAACTTCTCAGTGCATCCTACCATGACCTCTGTGCCTTACGATAAACTCCTCATCGTGCCTTCTCATAGGGCTCATTCCAATCTCTAGGCTCCATGGAATTCATGATATTCCATTCCTTAAGATCCCACTCACTCCTTCTTTATGTCTTCCTTGACAGATCTTTGACCTAAAATAGCCATTTTTGTGTACTTGATTATAAGCTTCAATTGTAGTGTCACTCAAAATGAATTATCTGGACCCTCTGCAAAAACACTTATCCCCAGGCCTTAAATCTACTGAATCTGAGTCTCTGGAGGAGGTCTAGGATTCTGTATTTTATATACATGGTAGATGATTTTATATGCACAGTAGTGTTTAAGAACTACCCATTAGTTTATTTTGTTTCATTAGTTTATGTTGTTACCCCAAAAAAAGAGAATACAGATTTTTGCATCACAGAATAGGCAGTCTTTTTGTAGCTTTCGGCACTGCAACAGTCTATTTCAGTGCCCTCATATCACCAGCACCTAGTACTGTGCTAAGTATACAGTTCTAAGAAGACACACACACACACACACACACACGCACACACACACACATGCGTGTGTGTGCAGAAAATTTGTGACAGTCATGTCCTGTGGCACATGCCTGTAATCCCAGTACCTTTGGAGACTGAGGCAGGAGGATCACAAGTTCAAAGCCAGCCTCAGCATCTTAGCAGACCCTAAGCAACTAGTGAGATCCTGTCTCTAAACAAAATATTTTAAAAAGGGCTGGCAAGGCTGGGGTTGTAGCTCAGTGGTAGAGTGCTTGCATAACACGTGTGAGGCACTGGATTTGATCCCCAGCACCACATAAGAATAAATAAAGGTATTGTGTCCATCTACAACTAAAAATTTTTTTTAATTTAAAAAACAAATTAAAAAGGGTTGGGGATGTGGCTCAGTGGTCAAGCACCCCTGGGTTCAATACTGGGTACCAAAAGAAAAAAAGAAAAAGAAAAAAAAAAAGGAACAGGACAGTCTTACTTGTTGAAGGCAAATTATTCCATTTTTTTAAAAGTATAGATTTATGGGATGAAACTGTTAATCAAGTATAATTCAGGTAATAAGATTTTAAACTACGAAAACATTCTCCTTTGCTTCTATCAATTCATTGATACGTTTCTGAAAGAAAATGGCGATGAGATTTGCTTAAACAAGTATCTTGGTCTTATAATTTCTACCAGTCAGGGCTATTGATACTTTAGCGTTTTCACCTCTAGCTGTTGTAACATGTGTGGGTTTTGTTTTGGTTTGGTTTTCTTCCTCCAGGAAGAAGCTTCTTTAAACAATATTTTAATTTATCTATTTTTCCTATGGAAACAGACAACTGTTAGTCTAATATTCTCAAGCTTAAACTTTACTATAAAATATAACTACACTTCAAGAAATCTAATGGGGAAAAGGAAAGAATGAGAAATTTGACACAAAATTTTCAAAAGAAGCGTTAGGCAGTTATGTTGTTTTAGATAAAGAAAAGGTTAGAAATATGTACATACCAACTGCCATAAAATGTTAAATAAAATATGAGTTTTCTTAGACTCTGCTCAGAAAGACAATATGCTTCTCTGAAATAATTAAAATTTTGTCTTAATATTTCCAAAGATTACCAACTTACAACCTTGAGGCTAAGAACATGTATCAAAGGAAATATTCATTAAAATACTATTGTAAAAACTGTTTTCATTTAAAATTAAATTTACCCACCATCTCTGTCAAAATTATCTATTAAATAAGACATCAGGGATCTAACTGTAGCTGATTCAACAACAGTACAATGAGGTATAAATTCCCTTCAAATTAGGCACATATCTAAGGCAGTCCTCCTTCCTACAAATGAAAAAGAACTACTTTAAAACTCAGTGCATAAACTTGACTTTACATTTCAAACTCCTGGTTAAAAGAAATATATTCCTATAAAATCCCATTCAGAAGAGGTATAATGTTTAGAAAAACAAACCAAAATAAATTTAATACAGACGTCTGTGACTAGAGATCACTATGTCCTTTGTCTACAAAACACCAAAAATGCAAGAAGAAAACGGATTATGTATTATTTAAAATCAAAGGAAGAACTCGGAAGACAATCAGAAGCAATCCTCTGAAGGTAGAAGCCAGGCAGAATAACAACGAGCTCGGTAAGCATCTTTAACCATGTCGACCTCTAGGGCACAGGGATTAGGAGGCTCCATGGTGATAGGGTGGTGCTGGGGACTACACCCAGAAGCCACATTGGTGAAGCATTGGACCAAAGACTGCATGACAAAGATCTAGGAATCAGGAAAGCCTATATCCTTTGAGGACAATTTTTAGCAGAAGCCAATAGGACAAGAAAACCTACAATTTGCAGGAAGAGATTCACCACATATATGATTGATACAGGATTATGTTCAGGAATAGAGAAATAATTCCTAAAAAGAAAACAGAAAAAAAATATAAAAATACAAACCAGACACCTCCTCATGTATTCAAATTCCTCACTCTTTCTGGAATTGGAGTGTTTATGTAAGAGCATGACAATTACCAGGTCGTGGATATCTCTTAGCTGTCAATTTGCCAGATTGTTAGGCCAAGTGGAAGCTGAGGCTGATAGAGCTAAAATAGTCTGTATCTTGGATCAGATGTTTCTACTGTGAAATGTGTGAAATACAGAATTATATAAAAAGTTACCCTATGGTTTTGGGTTCAGGGCACAAGACCTGAGCAGAAAGTTTACAGAAGACAACACACACAGGAAAATAATCTTATTTGGAACTAGACAAGTGTGATTGGGGAGTACTTTATTTAAGCAGAGACTACAAAACATATGCTTTGATGTTAAGAATCCTGTGACTCTTTTGCCACTATGTTCCCAGATCCTTGAAGCCAAGTTTTTCCCATTCAAGCAGAATATTGCACACACATAAAAAAACTGTAGGTAGGGAAACTCATTAGGCAAGAGGAAAGATCTAAACATATCAACATCAAGTGTTTCCTCCATTAGGATCAATGAGATCACCCAAAAGTTTAGATGATAATCAGTAATCCCTACCTAGGTATTTGGAGTTTCTGATAAGCTATTTAGTCTCCTATTCTCAGGAATGAGCAGACAGACAAGATTATTGGGCACTTGAGGAATGTTCCCAATTTGGGAGAAAAAGACCACAAATATTGATTCTTGCTTTTATTTCTTGTGCTATGGGAGTCTTGTTAAGGAAGTCTGATCCTAAGCTGACATGTTGAAGATTTGGACCTATTTTTTCTTCTATAAGATGCTGGGTCTTGGGTTGGGGAGATAGCTCAGCTGGTAGAGTGCTTGCCTTGCAAGCACAAGGCCCTGAGTTCAATTCCCGGTACCGCAAAAAAAAAAAAAAAAAAAAAAAAAAAAAAAGATGCTGGGTCTCTGGTCTGATTTCAAGGTCCTTGATCCATTTTGAATGGAGTTTTGTGCAGGGTGAGAGATAGGGTTTTAGTTTCATTCTGCTGTATATGGCTTTCCAGTTTTCCCAGCACCATTTGTTGAACAGGCTATCTTTTCTCCATTGTATGTTTTTGGCACCTTTGTCCACTATGAGAAAATTGTATTTATTTGGGTTTGTGTCCATGTCCTCTATTCTGTACCATTGATCTGCCTGTCTATTTTGGTACCACTACCATGCCATTTTTGTTACTATTGCTTTGTAGTATAGTTGAAGTTCTGGTATTGTGATATCCCCTGTTTCACTCTTCTTGCTAAGGATTGCTTCAGCTATTCTGGGTTTCTTATTCTTCCAGATGAATTTCATAATTGCTTGCTCTAATTCTGTGAAGTACATCATTGGGATTTTAATTAGAATTTCATTGAATCTGTATAGCACTTTTGGTAGTATGGTCATTTTGACAATATTAATTCTGCCTATCCAAGAATCAATAACTGGTATAGATTCAAACTAAATAGTTTTCTCTCAGCAAAGGAAACTATCAGCAATGTGAAGAGAGAGCCTACAGAGTGGGAGAAAATCTTTCCCACTCATACTTCAGATAGAGCACTAATTTCCAGAATATATTAAAAACTCAAAAAACTCTACACCAAGAATACAAATAATCCAATCAACAAATGGGCTAAGGAAATGAACAGACACTTCATAGAAGAAGATCTACAAGCAATCAACAGATATATGAAAAAGTGTTCAACATCTCTAGTAATAAGAGAAATGCAAATCAAAACCACCCTAAGATTTCATCTCACCCCAATTAGAATGGCGATTTTCAAGAATACAAGCAACGATAGGTGTTGGTGAGGCTGTGGGGAAAAAGGTGCACTCATGTATTGCTGGCAGGGTTACAAATTAGTGCAGCCACTCTGGAAAGCAGTGTGGAGATTCCTTAGAAAATTTGGAATGGAACCACCATTTGACCCAGCTATTCCACTCTGAGGCCTATACCCAAAGAACTTAAAATCAGCATACTACAGTGATACAGACACATCAATGTTCATAGCTGCTCAATTCACAATAACCAGATTGTAGAACCAACCTAGATGCCCTTCAATTGATGAATGGATAAAGAAACTGTGATATATATATATATATATATATATATATATATATATGCAATGGAATATTACCCAGCCATAAAGAATAATAAAATTATGGCATTTGCAGGCAAATGGATGAAACTGGTCAATGTCACGTTAAGTGAGATAAGCCAATCTCAAAAAACCAAAGGACAAATGATCTCACTGATAAGCAGATGATGATACATAATGAGGGGTGGGAGGGAGGCAAGAATGGAGGAAGGCAGAACTGTATAGAAGGAAAAGAGGGTGGGAGGGGTGGGAGAAGGAAAAAATAAGAGAATGAGACAAACATCATTACCCTATGGAGATATATGATTACACAAATGGTACACCTCTACTTCATGTACAACCAGAGAAACAAGTTGTACCCCATTTGTTTACAATAAAAAAAATGAAAAAAGAAAAAAAGAAGTTTTCCTTAGAAAAAAATGAATGGTAGGTTTAAAAAAAAAGTCAAAATCTTTTCATTTGAAGCTCAAAAACAAAAAAGCAACAACAACAAAAGACCACAAATAATGCATAATAATAAAGTAAAAAAATGGAGGAAATAAAAATATTCATGGAGAAGAAAATCTTAGCTGCAAACAGATTTTGATTCCATGAAGTAAGAACCTGTTATAGTTCCCCCCCTCCCCCATGGAATAGACTAGCCCACATATACTGAAAGAATGGTGAAGGACAGTTCTCTACAAACTCCTCATGTTCCTGCATAAATTACCAGTAAGGTACTTACTGCTTTTTGTTTGAGGCTATTGAAGGGCTTTTCTATAGCAAACAACCTTGGAAAATAGAGGTAGTATCTGCCTCTGGAGCAAAGGGAAGCATGCTTACTAGGTATTATTTTTTGGGCTCCCTAACTCAAGGTTCTTCTGTACCAGATGCAGGTGCCATCTAGTCCTCTGTGTCTCACCTCACCAGCACTAATGGGGTATATGGCTAAAAAGTGATTAAGATGCACCATTCAAAAAACACTGGGGAATTTTTTATACAGTTCCATATTTCACACACTTCCCAATAGAAACATCTGATTCAAGACACAAACTATTTTAGCTCTGTCAGCCTCAAATTTCCCTTGGCCTAACAGTCTGGCCAATTGACAGCTAAGTGACGTTCATGACCTGGTAATTATCATGGTCTTACATAAACACTCCAGTTCTAGAAAGAGTGTGAGGTGCTCGAATATGTGAGGAGCTGTCTGATTTATAGGTAACAGACTACTACTGTGCTTGAACTTTAGAAAATCATAAAAATGTAATAATACCCCTTCTTCTAATCCCATCTCCTAGAAACTGAATATCATTTGGCAAAATTCAGAATTAATTAAATATCCACTCTAGAAAACCATTTAAATGGACCTATTGAGTGACTCTAAATTTATTTTAAAGACCTTACTCAACATACATTAACTGAAATAATTTACACAAAATAATATAGTTTTGACTCAAATAGAAAACAAAAATACAGTTATTGGGATAAGATACATGTGGAAAAGAGCTAAAAAAGAACAATGAACTCATTCAAACTGATAACTCCTCACAAAATAACGTGCCTGGGAAGAAAATAATCTTAGTTTTCTATACTTTTCCTTAGTGCCCTAAGTTTGCCATCATAATTTTTAATCCTTCAATATATTTACTTTGGAATATATTTCTGAAGAAAAATTAAAAATGCTTTATATAACATGTCAAAGAGATAATTTAAAAGTTTCTCCTCATCTAGACATTATTAAGTCATAAAGATATATTTAGGGAATTTTTTAAACTTTCTTCACAGCAATAATATAAAATTATATTATTTACTGGTATATGATAATGGGTTCTTTTAATTGGATGTTAAGATTTTTTAATAAATACATTATTCTAAATTCATAATCTTTTCAAACAAACATGATTCACTAATATTAGGCCACAGAATGTATTCTGTCATTCCAAGGAAAAATATTTAAGCTCATTTTTGTATTATTGTTCCATTTTAATGGGGTTTTTTTGGTGCCAACATGACTCTAAGACATAATAATCAAGTTTCCTTCTACCAATTTAGTAGAAAAGAATCTATGCTGGACTACTCCAACAATCCATGCTGTGCGTGATTTAGCACAGATTGATTGATTGTCTGTAGATATTAAACACTGAGGTAAGTCCCATAGGGAAACTCTGATAAATTGAAAAATGGGGCTGGCATCAAACCACTCAATCTAGCGGGAGAATGAAATGTTCTTAAATGACAAAAATGTGGAGCATTGTCAGGAAAACAGGAAAATAGGCTCTGTGAGGAGAGAATACTTATATCCTATTTTGTGCACCAGGAAGATGTCCTGACATTTAGTGGGCGTTCCCTGGAGAATAAGCAAAAAGTGGCATTTTACCACTTGAAAAATATGATATATGTAAGAGATGCTAAAGAAAACACATTTGTAAAAATCAGAGTTCAACTTGTGGGTCTTATTTCACTAATTTGGTGCTTTTCCAGTTTGTGGTGAAGGACACAGTATGGTTCAGGAGCTCCTTCCTCACATTTTCCTGCCACTGCAATTCAGGAAATCAGCCACAGGACTAAGGCCATTGTAGGTCTAGGAGGAATCATGGTTGATCCATCCAAAGAGCAACGTCTCTTCCAAAGGAATGACTGAAATACACTTAACTCCTTAAAGCTCCCAGTATTCAATATATGCATGAAACTGCTCTCTGCAAATCACCTTCAGATTCTGTGTCACTGCTTTTAAACATCCTCTCCTCAATATTCACAAAGGATCAGAAATCAGTGTGGCCTTAGACCTCTTAACAAGTTGTGGGGAAAGGAAACTACAAGTGGAGAAGAGTCTGCAAAATTCTGAAGAAATTAGATTATGCAACACATTTAGTATCTATTCTATAAGTTTCTGAATCATTTTAGTCTTTTCAAAGATTTTATAATATATAAGATTTTTGTAATATATTAGTATTTAGGGGACAACAAAGATCAAGAGGAATAAATCTCTCAGTGCTATTGATGATATAATAATATTTTCTGAACTCTACTGCATTAAGAAACTGTAGTTATCTTAACAGCTGTAAAAAAGAAATCAATTATAAGCTTCTTTGTTTTGATAACTTATTTTATATATAAACCTTTTATGTTCAAATTCTGAAAGAAGCTGGGCATAGTGGTGCACATTTGTAATCTCAGCAGCGTGGAAGGCTGAGGAAGGAGGATTTCAAGTTCAAAGTCAGCCTCAATAACTTAGCAAGACCTGCTGGAAATTTAAAAGTTTAAAAATAAATAAAAATTTTAAATGATCTGGGTGGCACACACCTGTAATTCCAGTGACTCAGGAGGCTGCAGGTTCAAAGCTAGCCTCAGCAATGGCAAGGCGCTAAGCAACTCAGTGAGATCCTGTCTAAATAAAATACAAAAATTAGGACTAAGGATATTTTTTGTTTGTTTGTTTGTTTGTTTTTTTATTGTAAACAAATGGGATACATGTTTTTTCTCTGTCTGTACATGGCGTAAAGGCATACCATTTGTGTAATCATAAATTTACATAAGGTAATGTTGTTTGATTCATTCTGCCATTTTTTCCCTTCCCCCCCTCCCCTCCCACCCTTCCCCTCCATCTATACAGTCCTTCCTTCCTCCATTCCTGCCCCCCTCCCTAAACCCAACTCCAACCCCAACACTAACCCTTCCCACCCCCCATTATGTGTCATCGTCCACTTATTAGCGAGATCATTCTTCCTTTGGTTTTTTGAGATTGGCTTATCTCATTTAGCATGATATTCTCCAGTTTCATCCATTTGCCTGCAAATGCCATAATTTTATCGTTCTTTATGGCTGAGTAATATTCCATTGTATATATATACCACATTTTCTTTATCCATTCATCAATTGAAGGACATCTAGGTTGGTTCCACAATCTGGCTTTTGTGAACTGAGCAGCTATGAACATTGATGTGGCTGTATCTCTGTAATATGCTGATTTTAAGTCCTTTGGGTATAGGCCAAGGAGTGGGATAGCTGGGTCAAATGGTGGTTCCAGTCCAAGTTTTCTAAGGAATCTCCACACTGCTTTCCAGAGTGGCTGCACTAATTTGCAGCCCTACCAGCAAAGTAAGAGTGTACCTTTCTCCCCACATCCTTGCCAACACCTGTAGTTGCTTGTATTCTTGATAATTGCCATTCTAATTGGGGTGAGATGGAATCTTAGGGTGGTTTTGATTTGCATTTCTCTTATTACTAGAGATGTTGAACATTTTTCCATATGTTTGTTGATTGCTTGTACATCTTCTTCTGTGAAGTGTCTATTAATTTCCTTAGCCCATTTGTCAGTTGGATTATTTACATTCTTGGTATAGAGTTTTTTGAGTTCTTTATAGATTCTGGAGATTAGCGCTCTATCTGAAGTATGATTGGCAAAGATTTTCTCCCACTCTGTAGGCTCTTTCTTTGCATTGCTGATAGTTTCCTTTGCTGAGAGAAAGCTTTTTAGTTTGAATCTATCCCAGTTATTAATTCTTGCTTTTATTTCTTGTGCTATGGGAGTCCTGTTAAGGAAGTCTGGTCCTAAGCCGACATGTTGAAGCTCTGGACCTACTTTTTCTTCTATAAGATGCAAGGTCTCTGGTCTGATTCCGAGATCCTTAATCCATTTTGAGTTTAGTTTCGTGCATGGTGAGAGATATGGGTTTAGTTTCATTCTGTTGCATATGGATTTCCAATTCTCCCAGCACCATTTGTTGAAGAGGCTATCTTTTCTCCATTGCATATTTTTGGCCCCTTTGTCTAGTATGAGAAAATTGTATTTATTTGGGTTTGTGTCCGTGTCCTCTATTCTGTACCATTGATCCACCTTTCTATTTTGGTATCAATACCATGCCGTTTTTGTTACTATTGCTTTGTAGTAGAGTTGAAGATCTGGTATTGCGATACCCCCTGCTTCACTCTTTCTGCCAAGGATTGCTTTAGCTATTCTGGGTTTTTTATTCTTCCAGATGAATTTCATAATTGCTTGCTCTATTTCCGTAAGGTACATCATTGGGATTTTAATTGGAATTGCGTTGAATCTGTATAGCACTTTTGGTAGTATGGCCATTTTGACAATATTAATTCTTCCTATCCAAGAACATGGGAGATCTTTCCATCTTCTAAGGTTTTCTTGAATTTCTTTCTTTAGTGTTCTGTAGTTCTCATTGTAGAGGTCTTTCACCTCTTTTGTGAGATTGATTCCCAAATACTTTATTTTTTTCGAAGCTATTGTGAATGGGGTAGTTTTCCTAGTTTCTCTTTCTGAAGATTCATCGCTTATATATAAAAATGCCTTAGATTTATGTGCATTGATCTTATATCCCGCTACTTTACTGAATTCACTTATGAGATCTAAAAGTTTTCTGGTGGAATTTCCTGGTTCCTCTAAGTATACCATCATATCATCAGCAAATAGGGATAGTTTGAGTTCTTCTTTTCCTATTCATATCCCTTTAATTTCTTTGGTCTGTCTAATTGCTCTGGCTAGAGTTTCAAGGACGATATTGAATATAAGTGGTGAAAGAGGGCATCCCTGCCTTGTTCCAGTTTTTAGAGGGAATGCTTTCAGTTTTTCACCATTTAGAATGATATTACATACACAATTTAAATAGACCAATTTCAAGTAATGAAATAGAAGAAGTTATCAAAAGCCTACCAACAAAGAAAAGTCCAGGACCAGATGGGTTCTCAGCCGAGTTCTACAAAACTTTTAAAGAAGAACTCATTCCAATACTTCTCAAAGTATTCCAGAAAATAGAAGAGGAGGGAACTCTCCCAAACTCATTCTATGAAGCCAATATTATCCTGATTCCTAAACCAGACAGAGACACATCGAGGAAAGAAAATTTCAGACCAATATCCTTAATGAACATCGACGCAAAAATTCTAAACAAAATTTTAGCAAATCGCATACAAAAACATATTAAAAAGATAGTGCACCATGATCAAGTGGGTTTCATCCCAGGGATGCAAGGTTGGTTCAACATCAGGAAATCAATAAATGTCATTCACCATATCAATAGACGTAAAGTCAAGAATCACATGATTATTTCGATAGATGCAGAAAAAGCATTTGATAAAATACAGCACCCCTTCATGCTCAAAACACTAGAAAAAATAGGGATAGTGGGAACATTCCTTAACATTGTAAAGGCCATCTACGCTAAACCCATGGACTAAGGATATTGATACCGCCGTTTACCGGTAACGAGTTCTGTTCCTTCTAATGTTGAAGATTGAACACTAGAGAAGCACGCCAAGGCAAGCATATTAAGCGGGTTTTATTTAAAGGTAATAATACAGACTTCTCCCTGGCAGGAAGAAGGGGGCCATGGCTGATGTTCTAAAGTCCCAAGAAGTGAGTGCACCCTACATCTTTTATAGGTTAAAGTCTCTTTTGTTCTCCAGTTTTCTCCCCCCTTATCTCTCTCTCCTTCCTGCCTATGTGACTAGGCCTGGTTTTGCATTAAGTGAGAAGCCATGGGCAGGGGGAGGGCCAAGGTGATTCAGGCAGGCAAGGGTCCAGGGGGCATTAATTAGCAGCTCCTTGCTTGCAGTCCTTGATAAAGGCAGGTAAATTTCGTCATCAATGGGCTCCGGAGATCCTTGACATTCCATTCTTCCAGGGGCAGTCTCCAACTTCCAAAGGCAGATGGCTTCATGGCTTCATTTCCTCGAATTGACCCGATTTCCTATTTCTACACTAACTACCTGTCCTTAATTCTGGCTTCATTATGACTCAATGATTGAGTGTCCCTGAGTTCAATCCCCAGTATCCAAAAAAAAATGAGCTGCGGATGTGGCTCAGTGGTTAAACTCCTCTGGGTTTGATCCCTGGTACCAAAAAAACAAAGTTTTTTGAGAGAGAAATAAAATTTCTTCCTCAAAACTGGGATTTTCATAGCAACTGCAGGCATGTTAAACAAGCAGTGATGACCAGCACTGCCAATAGTTTTCTGCCACAGCAATCTAATAATTGTCCATTTACACAAATAGCCAGAAGAAATAAAGCAGTGTTGGGAAGTTAAAAAGATAGAACGACATAATTACAATCTCTCTCCTCTGCTGTATGTTTGTGTTGGTATGGTACACAAAGGGAGAACAGGACGATCAAAATAATTTGAATATTACAGAGAAAGCAACTGGGCTGGAAAACAAAAATGAAAAAGATATGGATAAGTCTATTAGCTTTATTGTGGTGATAATTTCACAATGTAAATGTATATACATTTATCAAAATATCACATTATACACCTTCAATATATAGTTTTTATTTGTTAATTATGTCTCAGTAATATGCAAAATATACTAGAGCAATGACAACAAAAGTGTAATAACAGAGAGTATAATACAAAAACATATGAAAAAACAGCCTTTTTCCCCCAAAGAGTAAAGATCATTATTTACAGTTTTACAGGAATTAGCTGCACTACTTTGTGAAAAATTCTGTTAGTAAATAGCATCATGCCTTCAACTCTCATCTACTCACAGACCATTTTGTAAATCTTCCTTTCTGCTGCTTTCTGTATTTTTATGACTAACTGCTCCCTGTGTTCTCTATTGTGTCTTTTACTTTCTTCTAATAGCTTCAAGATTAATTAACCACTGATTGGTCCTTGAGATTGGATTTCCAGGACTTTTCTTTCAGTTTGCTAAGTGAATGAGAACTGGCTTTTATAGTTTCTAGGTAACCAAGAAACTTCAAAAGCTTCAGTATCAATTACAGTATTGACAATATTCCTTTAAGCCAAGACTAGACTACTGGATGACAATCATGTTTTTATATGTGTTGTCTCTGCATCTTCTCAACAGTCATATGAGAATTTTACATATGAGTCTTAGCAGAATTAACTTACCCCAGTTAACAACATCCTGTCAATGTTAAAAATGAGACTTGAACCCAAAGATGTCCAGCTCCAAATTTTAAAATCTTAATATTTCATAATATTGCCATAATACTTAGTTTACTCATTTGATGAAAGATAAGGTATATACAGCTTTTATGTTGTTAATTTCAGTTAAAATACTGCTTTTATGTATGTTGTTACAGAATAGGGATTGTTTTTACCCAAAATATTAGCTTCCTCTTCCTTTTATTCTGTTACCACATATTATTGTTCCCAAAACTCTTGTTTTGCTGCTTCTGTCCTTAGATTTGCTCAAGTAATTATCAGAATTTTAAAACTATAGTACAAAAGATTTCATAATGTTTAAGTTCAGGCAGCTGTAATAAAATATCAAAACTGGGTGACTTATAAACAACAGATACTAATTTCTCTCAGTCCTAGAGACCGGGAGTTCTAAGATCAAGACACTAGCAAATTTGGTGTGTGGGAAGGGCCTATTTAGACTTTTTTTCTCTAACTTCACTGTGGAAAGAGTGCAGGGTCTCTTACTCTTTCATAAGAGTAATAATCCTATTCATGAGGATTCTGTCTCTATGATTTACTTAATACATAAGGTCTTACCAAATACTTTGATCTCACAGGATAAGATTCAACATGTAGGCATATGGCTCGGTGCTAGAGTGCATGCTTAGCATGCAAAAGAACCTGGGTTCAATTCCCAGCACCAAAAAAAAAAAAAAAAAAAAAAAAAGATTTTAATACATGAATTTGGGAGGAGAGTACTCATGCATAATAGATGAGATAAATTAAGCAATGTAGAGTGAAAAAGAGAAGTTTTCCTTAAAAATCCCAATATTTCTGACCAAATACTATTCAAAAACTTATATTTCAGAAAACATTAATAAAATAAATTATGCAGTGAATAATTAGACTAGGCAACCTATGCTATGCTCTGCTCCCACTTATATTTCACAAACAACACATTTTAAAGAACTCTTTGGATTTTCATGTTTTTTTTTTTAAAAAAAACAACACAAATTTATTATCTGCAGTCTGGACATTAGAAACACAAAAATGGGTCAATAGGTTGTATTCCTTGGAGAGTCTAGAGAAGAATCTCTCCTTGAATTTTTTTTTCCCTTTTTGGGGTACTGGGGACTGAACTCAGGGGCTCTATCACTGATCTACATCCCCTTTGTATTTTTTTTTAATTGTATACAAATGGGATACATGTTGTTTCTCTATTTGTACATAGAGTCAAGGCATACCATTTGTGTAATCATACGTTTACATAGGGCAATGATGTTTATTTTTTTCCCTTCCCCCCCACCCCTCCCACCCCTCTTTTCCCTCTATACAGTCCTTCCTTCCTCCATTCTTGCCCCCCTCCTTAACCCTAACCCTAAACCTAACCCTAACCCTAACGCTAATCCCTCCCACCCCCCATTATATGTCCTCATCCGCTTATCAGCGAGATCATTCGTCCTTTAGTTTTTTGAGATTGGCTTATCTCACTTAGCATGATATTCTCCAATTTCGTCCATTTGCCTACAAATGCCATAATTTTATCATTCTTCATTGTGGAGTAATATTCCATTGTATAAATATGCCACATTTTCTTTATCCATTCATCAACTGAAGGGCATCTAGGTTGGTTCCACAATCTGGCTATGGTGAATTGAGCAGCAATGAACATTGATGTGGCTGGATCTCTGTAGTATGCTGATTTTAAGTCCTTTGGGTATAGGCCAAGGAGTGGGATAGCTGGGTCAAATGGTGTTTCCATTCCAAGCTTTCTGAGGAATCTCCACACTGCTTTCCAGAGAGGCTGCACTAATTTGCAACCCCACCAGCAATGTATGAGTGTTCCTTTTTCACCACATCCTCGCCAACACCTATTGTTGCTTGTGTTCTTGATAATCGCCGTTCTAATTGGGGTGAGATGGAATCTTAGGGTAGTTTTGATTTGCATTTCCCTTATTACTAGGGATGTTGAACATTTCTTCATATATCTGTTGATTACTTGTACATCTTCTTCTGTGAAGTGTCTGTTCATTTCCTTAGACCATTTGTTGATTGGATTATTTGTATTCTTCGTGTAGAGTTTTTTGAGTTCTTTATAGATTCTGGAAATTAGCGCTCTATCTGAGGTATGGTTGGCAAAGATATTCTCCCACTCCGTAGGCTCTCTCTTCACATTTCTGATAGTTTCCTTTGCTGAGAGAAAGCTTTTTAGTTTGAATTTATCCCAGTTGTTGATTCTTGCTTTTATTTCTTGTGCTATGGGAGTCCTGTTAAGGAAGTCTGATCCTAAGCCAACAAGTTGAAGATTTGGACCTACTTTTTCTTCTATAAGATGCAGGGTTTCTGGTCTGATTTCAAGGTCCTTGATCCATTTTGAGTTGAGTTTTGTGTAGGGTGAGAGATAGGGGTTTACTTTCATTCTGTTGCATATGGATTTCCAATTTTCCCAGCACCATTTGTTGAAGAGGCTATCTTTTCTCCATTGCATATTTTTGGCACCTTTGTCTAGTATTAGAAAATTGTATTTATTTGGGTTTTTGTCTATGTCCTCTATTCTGTACCTTTGATCTACCTGTCTATTTTGGTACCAATACCATGCCATTTTTGTTACTATTGCTTTGTAGTAGAGTTGAAGATCTGGTATTGCAATACCCCCTGCTTCGCTCTTGCTACTGAGGATTGCTTTAGCTATTCTAGGTTTTTTATTCTTCCAGATGAATTTCATAATTGCTTGCTCTATTTCTGCAAGGTACATCATTGGGATTTTAATTGGAATTGCATTGAATCTGTATAGCACTTTAGGTAGTATAGCCATTTTGACAATATTAATTCTGCCTATCCAGGAACATGGGAGATCTTTCCATCTTCTAAGGTTTTCTTTAATTTCGTTCTTTAGTGTTCTGTAGTTCTCATTGTAGAGGTCTTTCACCTCTTTTGTGAGATTGATTCCCAAGTATTTTATTTTTTTCGATGCTATTGTGAATGGGGTAGTTTTCCTAATTTCTCTTTCTGAAGATTCATCACTTATGTATAAAAATGCCTTAGATTTATGAGCATTGATCTTGTAACCTGCTACTTTACTGAATTCACTTATGAGTTCTAAAAGTTTTCTGGTGGAATTTCCAGGTTCCTCTAAATATATAATCATGTCATCAGCGAACAAGGATAGTTTGAGTTCTTCTTTTCCAATTTGTATCCCTTTAATTTCTTTGGTTTGTCTGATTGCTCTGGCTAGAATCTCAAGGACGATATTGAATAGAAGCCGTGAAAGAGGCATCCCTGCCTTGTTCCAGTTTTTAGGGGAACGCTTTCAGTTTTTCACCATTTAGAATGATATTAGCCATGGGCTTAGCGTAGATGGCCTTTAAAATGTTAAGGAATTTTCCCACTACCCCAATTTTTTCTAGTGTTTTGAGCATGAAGGGATGCTGTATTTTATCAAATGCTTTTTCTGCATCTATTGAAATAATCATGTGATTCTTAACTTTAAGTCTGTTGATATGGTGAATGACATTTATTGATTTCCGAATGTTGAACCAACCTTGCATCCCTGGGATAAAACCCACTTGATCGTGGTGCACTATCTTTTTAATATATATTTGTATGCGATTTGCTAAAATTTTGTTGAGAATTTTTGCATCGATGTTCATTAAGGATATTGGTCTGAAATTTTCTTTCCTCGATGTGTCTCTTTCTGGTTTAGGTATCAGGGTGATATTGGCTTCATATAACGAGTTTGGGAGGGTTCCCTCCTCTTCTATTTCATGGAATAGTTTGAGGAGTATTGGAATGAGCTCTTCTTTAAAGGTTTTGTAGAACTCGGCTGAGAACCCATCTGGTCCTGGACTTTTCTTTGTTGGTAGGCTTTTGATGACCTCTTCTATTTCATTGCTTGAAATTGGTTTATTTAAGTTGTGTATGTCCTCCTCATTCAGTTTCGGTAATTCATATGTCTCTAGAAATTTGTTGATGTCTTCGAGGTTTTCTGTTTTGTTGGAGTATAGATTTTCGAAATAGCTTCTAATTATGTTTTGTATTTCACTCGTGTCTGTTGTGATATTTACTTGTTCATTCCGAATTTTAGTAATTTGAGTTTTCTCCCTCTTTCTCTTTGTTAGTGTGGCTAAGGGTTTATCAATTTTATTTATTTTTTCAAAGAACCAACTATTTATTTTGTTAATTTTTCTGATTGTTTCTTTTGTCTCAATTTTGTTGATTTCGGCTCTGATTTTAACTATTTCCTGCCTTCTACTACTTTTGGTATTGGTCTGCTCTTCTTTTTCTAGCGCTTTGAGCTGTAGTGTTAAGGCGTTTATTTGTTGATTTCTACTTCTTTTTTTGAATGCACCCCATGAAATAAATCTTCCTCTAAGTACTGCTTTCATAGTGTCCCAGAGATTTTGATATGATGTGTCTTTGTTCTCGTTTACTTCTAAGAATTTTTTAATTTCCCTCCTGATGTCTTCTGTTATCCATTCATCATATAATAGTGTATTATTTAATCTCCAGATATTGGAGAAGTTTCTGTTTTTTATCTGTCATTTATTTCTAATTTCAATCCATTATAATCTGATAGAGTACAAGGTAGTATCTCTATCTTCTTGTATTTGCTAACAGTAGCTTTGTGGCATAAAATATGGTCTATTTTAGAGAAGGATCCACGTGCTGCTGAGAAGAAAGTGTATTCGTACTTTGTTGGATGGTATATTCTATATATGTCCGTTAAGTCTAAATTGTTGATTGTGTTCTTGAGATCTATAGTTTCTTTATTCAATTTTTGTTTGGACGATCTATCCAGTGGTGAGAGAGGTGTGTTAAAATCGCCTAGTATTATTGTGTTGTGGTCTATTTGATTTCTGGAATTGAGAAGGATTTGTTTGACGTACGTGGATGAGCCAATGTTCGGGGCATAGATATTTATGATTGTTATGTCTTGCTGATTTATGCTTCCCTTAACCAGCATGTAATGTCCTTCTTTATCCCTTCTGACTAGTTTTGGTTTGAAGTCCACATTATCTGAAATGAGGATGGATACTGCAGCTTTTTTGCTGTGTCCGTGTGCATGGTATGTTTTTCCCCATCCTTTCAACTTTAATCTATGGGTGTCTCTTTCTATGAGATGAGTCTCTTGCAGGCAGCATATTGTTGGATTTTTCTTTTTAATCCAATCTACCAGTCTATGTCTTTTGATTGATGAATTCAGGCCATTGACATTCAGGGTTATTATTGTGATATGATTTGTATTCCCAGTCAATTGACTCATATTTGTTTTTGACATGATTTGGTTTCTCCTTTATTTGGCTATTCCTTTAGGCTAGCGCCTCCTGTTGCTGATTTGCATCGTTGTTTTTCATCTCTTCCTCATGGAATATTTTGCTGAGAATGTTCTGTAATGCTGGCTCTTTTTTTTGTAAATTCCTTTAGCTTTTGTTTATCATGGAAGGATCTTATTTCATCGTCAAATCTGAAGGTAAGTTTTGCTGGGTATAAGATTCTTGGTTGGCATCCGTTTTCTTTCAGGGCTTGGTATACGTTGTTCCAGGCCCTTCTAGCTTTTAGGATCTGGATTGAAAAATCTGCTGATATTCTTATTGGTTTCCCTCTGAATGTAATTTGATTCTTTTCTCTCGTGGCCTTTAAAATTCTGTCTTTATTTTGTATGTTAGGTATTTTCATAATAATGTGCGTTGGTGTGGGTCTGTTGTAATTTTGTATGTTTGGAGTTCTATAAGCCTCTTGTACTTGGTTTTCCATTTTGTTCTTCAGATTTGGGAAATTTTCTGTTATTATTTCATTGAATAGATTGTTCATTCCTTTGGTTTGTTTCTCTAAGCCTTCCTCAATCCCAATAATTCTTAAATTTGGCCTTTTCATGATATCCCATAATTCTTGTAGATTCTGTTCATGATTTCTTACCATCTTTTCTGTTTGGCCAACTTTGCTTTCAAGATTAAATAATTTGTCTTCAATGCCTGAGGTTCTGTCTTCCAGATGTTCTATCCTATTGGTTATGCTTTCTATGGAGTTTTTAACTTGGTTTATTGTTTCCTTCATTTCAAGTATTTCAGTTTGTTTTTTTTTCAGTATCTCTAACTCTTTATTGAAATGATCTCTTGCTTCCCGTATTTGGTCTTTTAACTGTTGATTGGTGCGATCATTTAATGCCTGCATTTGCTCTTTCATCTCCTCCTTCAATGCCTGCATTTGCTCTTTCATCTCCTCATTAGCTTCCCTGATCATTTTAATTACGTACATTCTGAACTCCCTTTCTGACATTTCTTCTGCTGTGCTGTCATTGGGTTTTATTGATGTAGTATCTAGGTTTGTTTGGGACATTTTCTTCCCTTGTTTTCTCATATTGGTCAGCTGTCAGTGGGACCCTGAGATATTGCAGTTTTCCGCTATTGGCTTATAGTGTCCCAGTAGATTTCCAGTGTATCACCTCTCAGCCTTCAATAGCCTGATGTCTTGGAGGAATCTGATAAAGCAGCGCATCCGAAGAAAACTGCCCCTAGCCCCCACTGGTTCCACGGTTTGGAACTGGTTCTGTGCGGAAATGCTCTCACTGGGGGCCTGCACCGTGCAGCTGGCCGTGTGGGAGGAGCCCACTGCTGGAGTGTGGAAGGCTACCTTGGGAAGACTCTAGCTGCCCTGCCCGGTTGCGATAAGCCACCTCTATCTGGGCCTGCCACCCGGGCCGAGCTTTACCCAGTGGGCAGACTCATCTGTGGCTCTATTTCAGTCCGAGTCTCTCAATGCCTCCCCTTCTTAACTCCTGGGTTCTGGAGAGACTGGGGGTGCAGTCACCCTCTAGGCCGCCATCTTGGATCGCCCCGTGAAGAGAGCCTGCCGCCGGAGTGGGCAGAGCTGCCTGAAGAGGTCTCTGGCTGCCCTGCCCTGATCCCAGAGGCTGCTTGTGGATCGAAGTTCTCCGTTGGTTCAGGGACTTGTGGCTGGTTCTATGTAGAAAACCTCTCACTAGGCGGTCTGGTCTGAGAAGCTAGCCTTGAAAGGCACCTCCCACCGCAGGGGTCCAGGCTATTTGGGGAGGTCTCTGGCTGCCCTATCCTGGTCCCTGAAGCTGCTTGTGTGCCGGAGTACGCTCCGCTGCCCTGGCTCCGGGACTCGGAGCTTGTTCTGATCAGAAAGGCTCTCACTAGCGGGCCAGTTCCGTTCCGAGAACCTGGAGAAGTTGGCTGTGTGGGGGGGGCCACCACTGGAGTGCGCAGGGCTGCCTTTGGATGACTCTAGCTGCCCTGCCCGGCTCCGATAAGCCACCTCTATCTGGGCCTGCCACCCGGGCCGAGCTTTACCCAGTGGGCAGACTCACCTGTGGCTCTATTTCAGTCCGAGTCTCTCAATGCCTCCCCTTCTTAACTCCTGGGATCTGGAGTGACTGGGGGTGCAGTCTTCCTCTAGGCCGCCATCTTGGATAGCCCCGTGAAGAGAGCCTGCAGCCGGAGTGGGCAGAGCCTCCTGAAGAAGTCTCTGGCTGCCCTGCCCTGATCCCAGAGGCTGCTTGCGGATCGAAGCTCTCCGTTGGTTCGGGGGCTTGTGGCTGGTTCTATGTAGAAAACCTCTCACTGGGCGGTCTGGTCTGAGAAGCTAGCCTTGAAGGGCACCTCCCACCGCAGGGGTCCAGGCTACTTAGGGAGGTCTCTGACTGCCCTATCCTGGTCCCTGAAGCTGCTTGTGTGCCGGAGTACGCTGCGCTGCACTGGCTCCGGGACTCGGAGCTTGTTCTGATCAGAAAGGCTCTCACTAGCGGGCCAGTTCCGTTCCAAGAACCTGGAGAAGCTGGCTGTGTGGGATTTTCATGTTTGATTTATTAAAATGGCAAGCATCACAATACTGTTATTTGTTAATTTAATAAATAATTATCCCATTTGGCACTCAAAATATTTCACATTGAAAATAGATCTCTGGGCTGGGGATATAGCTCAGTTCATAGAGTGCTTGCTTATCAAGCACAAGTCCTTGGGTTCAATCCCCAGCACCACAAAAAAAAAAGAAAAGAAAATAGCTCTCTGGCAAAATGAAAATAAATGGAACTTTGAGTAAAGTGATTACAGCGTGTTTTTTCCTCCTAATGTTAAAGAAAGTACCTCTGTATTTCTAACCTGCATAATGTACAAAATGAATAGTTAAAATTAAATTGCTGGCTTCAAGTGGTATAAACATCTTATACTATTGATAAGAACATGCATTAGTACAACCACGTTTGCAAGGCAAGTGGGCAGAATCAATTAAAAGTTTAAGTGTGGAGCTCCTGCTCGCAGGCAGCTTCAGGGACCAGGACAGGGCAGTCAGGGCCTTCCCCAAGCAGACCTGCTCCCTCTGGCGAGAAGCACCTTTCTAGGCTAGCTTCTCAGAGCAAATCGCCCAGTGAGAGCCTTTCTACACAGAGCCAGCCACAAGTCCCAGAGCCAGCGGAGAGCTCCAATCCATAGGCAGCCTCTTGAACCAGGGCAGGGCAGCCAAAGACTTCTCCACGTGGCCCTGCCCCCTCCGGCTGCAGGCTCTGTCCATGGGGTGATCCAAGATGGCAGACTAGAGGGTGACTGCATCTCCTGTCACTCCAGAACCCAGGATTCAAGAAGGGGAGGCATTGAGACTCTCAGACTAAAATAGAGCCACGGGGTGAGTCTCCCCAACCGGGAAAGCTCGGCCTGGGCGGCAGGCCCGGATAGGGGCGGCTTATCAGAGCAGGGCAGGGCAGCTAGAGTCTTCCCCAGGTACCCCTGCTCCCTCCGATGGTGGGTTCCTCCCACACGGCCAGCTTCTCGGAGCAGGCCCCCCAGTGAGAGCCTGTCTGCACAGAACCAGCTCCAAGTTGCGGAACCAGCTCCAAGTTGCGGAGCCAGCTGCGAGCTACAGCCCGCAGGCAGTTTCAGGGACCAGGACAGGGTAGCCAGGGACTTCCCCAAGCAGCTCTGCTCCCTCCGGCAGCAGGCTCCTTTCACGGCCAGCTTCTCAGAGCAGACAGCCCAGTGAGAGCCATTACGCACAGAGTCAGCTGCAAGCCCTGGAACCAGTAGTGGGCTAGGGGCAGCTTTCTTCGGAAGCACTGCATTATCAAGTTCCTCCAAGATTTCAGGCTACTGAAGGCTGGGAGATGATATACTGGAAATCTACAGGGACACTATAAGCCAATAGAGGAAATCTGCAATATCTCAGAGTCCCACTGACATCTGACCAATATGAGAAAACAAGAGAAGAAAATGTCCCAAACAAACCTAGATACTATATCAATAAAACCCAATGACAGCACAGCAGAAGAAATGTCAGAAAGGGAGTTCAGAATATACATAATTAAAACAATCAGGGAAGCAAAAAGGAGATGAAAGAGCAAATGCAGGCATTGAAGGAGGAGATGAAAGAGCAAATGCAGGCATTAAATGATCGCACCAATCAACAGTTAAAAGACCAAATACAGGAAGCAAGAGATCATTTCAATAAAGAGTTAGAGATACTGAAAAAAAAAAAACAAACAAACGGAAATGAAGGAAATAATAAACCAAGTTAAAAACTCCATAGAAAGCACAACCAATAGGATAGAACACCTGGAAGACAGAACCTCAGACATTGAAGAAAAAATATTTAACCTTGAAAACAAAGTTGACCAAACAGAGAAGATGGTAAGAAATCATGAACAGAATCTACAAGAATTATGGGATATCATGGAAAGGCCAAATTTAAGAATTATTGGGATTGAGGAAGGCTTAGAGAAACAAACCAAAGGAATGAACAATCTATTCAATGAAATAATATCAGAAAATTTCCCAAATCTGAAGAACAAAATGGAAAACCAAGTACAAGAGGCTTATAGGACTCCAAACATACAAAATTACAAAAGACCCACACCAAGGCACATTATTATGAAAATACCTAACATACAAAATAAAGACAGAATTTTAAAGGCTGTGAGAGAAAAAAAATCAAATTACATTCAGTGGAAAACCAATATGGATATCAGCAGATTTTTCAATCCAGACCCTAAAAGCTAGAAGGGCCTGGAACAACATTTACCAAGCCCTGAAAGAAAATGGATGCCAACCAAGAATCTTATACCCTGCAAAACTTACCTTCAGATTTGACGATGAAATAAGATCCTTCCATGATAAACAAAAGCTAAAGAAATTTACAAAAAGAAAGCCGGCATTACAGAACATTCTCAGCAAAATATTCCATGAGGAATAGATGAAAAACAACAATGCAAATCAGCAACAGGAGGAACTAGCTTAAAGGAATAGCCAAATAAAGGAGAAACCAAATCATGTCAAAAAACAAAAATGAGTCAAATGACTGGGAATACATATCATATCCAATAATAACCCTGAATGTTAATGGCCTGAACTCATCAATCAAAAGACATAGACTGGCAGAATGGATTAAAAAGAAAAATCCAACAATATTCTGCATGCAAGAGACTCATCTCATAGAAAGAGATACCCATAGACTAAAGGTGAAAGGATGGGAAAACACATACCATGCACATGGACACAGCAAAAAAGCTGCAGTATCCATCCTCATTTCAGATAAGGTGAACTTCAAACCAAAACTAGTCAGAAGGGATAAAGAAGGACATTACATGCTGCTTAAGGGAAGCATAAATCAGCAAGACATAACAATCATAAATATCTATGCCCCAAACATTGGCTCATCCATGTACGTCAAACAAATTCTTCTCAATTCCAGGAATCAAATAGACCACAACACGATAATACTAGGCGATTTTAACACACCTCTCTCACCACTGGATAGATCTTCCAAACAAAAATTGAATAAAGAAACCATAGATCTCAATAACACAACCAACAATTTAGACTTAACGGACATATATAGAATATACCATCCAACGAAGAACGTATACACTTTCTTCTCAGCAACACATGGATCCTTCTCTAAAATAGACCATATATTATGCCACAAAGCTACTGTTAGCAAATACAAGAAGATAGAGATACTACCTTATACTCCATCATATCATAATGGATTGAAATTAGAAATAAATGACAGATAAAAAACAGAAACTTCTCCAATACCTGGAGATTAAATAATACATTATTATACGATGAATGGATAACAGAAGATATCAGGAGGGAAATTAAAAAATTCTTAGAAGTAAACGAGAACAAAGACACATCATATCAAAATCTCTGGGACACTATGAAAGCAGTACTTAGAGGAAGATTTATTTCATGTGGCGCATTCAACAAAAGAAGTAGAAATCAACAAATAAACGCCTTAACACTACAGCTCAAAGCGCTAGAAAAAGGAGAGCAGACCAATACCAAAAGTAGTAGAAGGCAGGAAATAGTTAAAATCAGAGCCGAAATCAACAAAATTGAAACAAAAGAAACAATCAGAAAAATTAACAAAATAAATAGTTGGTTCTTTGAAAAAAATAAACAAAATTGATAAACCCTTAGCCACACTAACAAAGAGAAAGAGGGAGAAAACTCAAATTACTAAAATTCGGAATGAACAAGTAAATATCACAACAGACACGAGTGAAATACAAAACATAATTAGAAGCTATTTCGAAAATCTATACTCCAACAAAACAGAAAACCTCGAAGACATCAACAAGTTTCTAGAGACATATGAATTACCGAAACTGAACGAGGAGGACATACACAACTTAAATAAACCAATTTCAAGCAATGAAATAGAAGAGGTCATCAAAAGTCTACCAACAAAGAAAAGTCTGGGACCGGATAGGTTCTCAGCCGAGTTCTACAAAACCTTTAAAGAAGAGCTCATTCCAATACTCCTCAAAGTATTCCATGAAATAGAAGAGGAGGGAACCCTCCCAAACTCATTCTATGAAGTCAATATCACCCTGATACCTAAACCAGACAGAGACACATTGAGGAAAGAAAATTTCAGACCAATATCCTTAATGAACATCGATGCAAAAATTCTCAACAAAATTTTAGCAAATCAAATACAAATATATATTAAAAAGATAGTGCACCACGATCAAGTGGGTTTATCCCAGGGATGCAAGGTTGGTTCAACATCTGGAAATCAATAAATGTCATTCACCATATCAACAGACTTAAAGTTAAGAATCACATGATTATTTCAATAGATACAGAAAAAGCATTCGATAAAATACAGCATCCCTTCATGCTCAAAATACTAGAAAAAATTGGGGTAGTGGGAACATTCCTTAACATTTTAAAGGCCATCTACGCTAAGCCCATGGCTAATATCATTCTAAATGGTGAAAAACTGAAAGCATTCCCCCTAAAAACTGGAACAAGGCAGGAATGCCCTCTTTTACCACTTCTGTTCAACGTTGTCCTTGAATCTCTAGCCAGAGCAATTAGATAAACCAAAGAAATTAAAGGGATACAAACTGGAAAAGAAGAACTCAAACTATCCCTGTTCGGTGATGAACAGGGATATTCAGAGGAACCTGGAAATTCCACCAGAAAACTTTTAGAACTCATAAGTGAATTCAGTAAAGTAGCAGGATACAAGATCAATGCTCAAAAATCCAATGCATTTTTATACATAAGTGATGAATCTTCAGAAAGCGAAATTAGGAAAACTACCCCATTCACAATAACCTCAAAATAAAATAAAATAAAATACTTGGGAATCAATCTCACAAAAGAGGTGAAAGACCTCTACAATGAGAACTACAGAACACTAAAGAAATAAATTAAAGAAAACCTTAGAAGATGGAAAGATCTCTCATGTTCTTGGATAGGCAGAATTAATATTGTCAAAATGGCCATACTACCTAAAGTGCTATACAGATTCAATACAATTCGAATTAAAATCCCAATGATGTACCTTACAAAAATAGAGCAAGCAATTATGAAATTCATCTGGAAGAATAAAAAACCTAGAATAGCTAAAGCAATCCTCAGTAGAAAGACCGAAGCAGGGGTTATTGCAATACCAGATCTTCAACTCTATTACAAAGCAATAGTAACAAAAACGGCATGGTATTGGTACCAAAAAAGACAGGTAGATCAATGGTACAGAATAGAGGACATGGACACAAACCCAAATAAATACAATTTTCTCATACTAGACAAAGGGGCCAAATATATGCAATGGAGAAAAGATAGCCTCTTCAACAAATGGTGCTGGGAAAACTGGAAAACCATATGCAACAGAATGAAAGTAAACCCCTATCTCTCACCCTGCACAAAACTAAACTCAAAATGGATTAAGGACCTCAGAATCAGACCAGAGACCCTGCATCTTATAGAAGAAAAAGTAGGTCCAAATCTTCAACTTGTTGGCTTAGGATCAGACTTCCTTAACATGACTCCCAAAGCACAAGACATAAAAGCAAGAATCAACAACTAGGATAGATTCAAACTAAAAAGCTTTCTCTCAGCAAAGGAAACTATCAGCAATGTGAAGAGAGAACCTACGGAGTGGGAGAATATCTTTGCCACTCATACTTCAGATAGAGCGCTAATTTCCAGAATCTATAAAGAACTCAAAAAAGCTCTAAGCCAAGAATGCAAATAATCCAATCAACAAAGTGGCTAAGGAAATGAACAGACACTTCACTGAAGAAGATCTACAAACAATCAACAGATATATGAAAAAATGTTCAACATCTCTAGTAATAAAAGAAATGCAAATCAAAACTACCCTAAGATTCCTTCTCACCCCAATTAGAAAGGCAATTATCAAGAATACAAGCAACAACCGGTGTTGCTGAGGATGTGGGGAAAAAGGTACACTCATACATTGCTGGTGGGTTGCAAATTAGTGCAGCCACTCTGGAAAGCAGTATTTAGATTCCTCAGAAAGTTTGGAATGGAACACCATTTGACCAAGCTATCCTACTCCTTGGCCTATACCCAAAGGACTTAAAATCAGCATACTACAGAGATACAGCCACATCAATGTTCATTGCTGCTCAATTCACCATAGCCAGATTGTGGAACCAATCTAGATATCCTTCAGTTGATGAATGGATAAAGGAACTGTGGCATACATACACAATGGAATATTCCTCCGCCATAAAGAATAATAAAATTATGGCATTTGCAGGCAAATGGATGAAATTGGAGAATATCATGCTAAGTGAGATAAACCAATCTCAAAAAACTAAAGGACGAATGATCTCGTTGATAAGTGGATGAGGACATATAATGGGGGGTGGGAGGGGTTAGCGTTAGGGTTAGGGTTAGGTTTAGGGTTAGGGTTAAGGAGGGTGGTAAGAATGGAGGAAGGAAGGACTGTATAGAGGGAAAAGAGGGGTGAGAGGGGTGGGGGGAAGGGAAAAAATAACAGAATGAATCAAACAACATTACCCTATGTAAATTTATGACTACACAAATGGTATACCTTGACTCCATGTACAAATAGAGAAACAACATGTATCCCATTTGTTTACAATTAAAAAAAAGCAAAAAAAAAAAAAATTTTAAGTGTGTACATATAACCTAATAATTCTACTTCTAGACATTTATCAAAAAATTATATATATTTCAGAAAATCTTGCAGCATTATGTTTAAGAGCAAATGTGCAAAATAATCTAACCATACATAATTAGGAGATTGATTGGAAAAGATACACCTTTTTAAAAGAAATAAGTAGCTTTGTCTAAGTTGCCATGAAAATTATCTATAATAAGTATTTTGGGATATTTATTAAGTGAAAAAGCAAGTTGTACACCAGTATGTTTAATAATATGTTTAGAATAATCCCCATCTATGATTATTTATTTATACACATGTGAATATATGTATAATTATATACGTGTGTTTATCTATGTTACATAATAGTGAAAGATTACAGAACATATTTTCTTATGATTGATAGAGATGATTCTTCCACTCCACCTCCTATTTCTTTCTTCCCTCAGTTCTTATTAAAGATAAGGTCTTTGGTAAGGTAGGGTAGAGAAAGAAGAATCTGTAAGGATGAATGGTAAATGTCAGCAAGAGAAGGATGTGGTTTGGGCATGATGGCACACAGCTATAATCCCAGCAGCTTGGGAGGCGGAGGCAGGAGGATGGAAAGTCAAAGCCAGCCTCCACAATTTATCAAGACCCTGAACAACTTACCAGACGGTCTCAAAATTTAAAAATTTTTAAAACAGGCTGGGGATGCGACTCAGTGTTTAAGCATCCCTGGGTGCAATCCCTGGTACAAAAATAAATAAATAAAAAGAGAGGGTGGGGTGGAGAGAGAGAGAGAAGGATGTGAGATCATGATTACCCTGTGAAGAACTGAGAAGACCACTGCCTCATTCCCAGGAAGGACCTCTGGGGCAACTGGAAGGAGGGAGCTAGGCACTGGTCTCAGCCTTGAGAATTTTTCAGGAGGAAGTGAGGCCTCCTTTAGGCTGGACAGACAGAGGACATCTGGAGGGGTGAGGGAGAAGGAAGAAAAGTGGAGTGAGAAGGGCTTGAAAGTCCACTGTGGCAGACTCTGAATGGGCTAAGGGCAATGCAGAACTACTTTGCACCTCCTGTGTTCCACGCGTTTTGTTACTGGACTGTGGTGAGAGGTTCGCCTTTCTTCCTCATTAGGTAATGGAGTGAGCCTGAGCACTTTTCCATGTGGCAGGAAGCACTAGGGATATATACCTATCAGATTCTGAGACTGAATTGTTAATGTCCCAAGAAACAAGATGGAGAAGATTACAGAATTTTTTTCTATTTCACTCACTTTTGTATTTTTCAACTTTTTAAAATTAAAACCTAAATTATTGGGGGGAAGACTATTACCAACCTTTTTTGTTTATTCTAGCTTTCCTTGGGCAAAGCATCTCAGACAGATAAAGATTTGGTTTTCACCATCTCATTATTTTCATCCATCTTCAGTAGAAGAGTATGTAACAGTCAAACATATTTATAATGTGCATGTGATGTGACTAACATTCTGCTCTGAAACACAAAAAGGAAAACCTGTTAGACTTGAATCTGAGAAAATGAGACTATACACATGAAAAGTGACTGATATAAAGCAGAAATTATATGTCTGCAGATAGCAAGGTTTATGGACAATCCAACATGTTTGTGAAATGACTGCAGGCTGAGAGAGAGATCACTATGACCTAGAGAAAGATAGATCACATGCTGTGAGTCAAAATCCATTTGTGACGTTGGAGCTATGGGAGAGTGAAATGTGAGTAGAAAGAATTGGATCTAAATTGGAGGTATGTGCAGAACCTAGAGAAAGCTCTTTTCTTCGGAGTCATAGAACTTTAACAGTGGCAGAAATTGGATAAATCAGTCCCTCCTATTTATATGAAACCTGTAGAGGTTCAAAATAACCAAGCAAAAGTCACATTGTTATCATTCATAAGAATTAGTGCATATCCATGAAATCCAGAAAGCTACAGATAATCATTCAAAAATTTTTAGAATAAAATTTACTGACAATGAAACTTCATTTCAGAGTCTACCAGCCACCAAGCAAGTTACACAGACACCTGTCAGAGTCTTTATCTCAATCACATTTGGGTGTTCTGGAGGGTCTCAGTTGCCATTGGTGTTGAACCCTGCTTCTGCTGAGGATTTTAGCCACAAGTAGCAGAGCTCCCCAGGGTAATAGTGACAGTTTGAGATAAGCTGTTTTTGGTTGTTCAGGCCATTTTTCAAGCAGATTGAAAAGGAATTCCTGTCACTGTTTTCAATGACATAGATATTTAGTACCTTTCAGAAACACTTTAACTGCAGTATTTGAAAATAAAAGGTACTATTAAATCATATTTCCATCTCATACTCCAAACCTTTTGAGAATTTAGATAAGTGTTTTATTGGAGGAAGTACTGGGGATTGAACCCAGGAATACTTTACCACTGAAGTACATCCCCTATCCTTTATTTATTGTTTTTATTTTGAGGCAGATCCTCACTAAGTTGCTGAGAGTCTCACTAATTTACTGAGGCTGGCCTCAAACTTGTGATCTTCCTGTCTCAGCTTCCTGAGTTGCTGGGATTACAAGCATGCACCATTCGCCCAGCAAAATGCTTTACTTTTTATAGAATTAGATGGTTTAATGTAAACTGCATATGGACAATATTGCTTTTAGTTATCTTAGAGTTCAGAAATAATTATGAAAAAATAACATGCTTATCAAATATTAAAAGGTGATGTTTTCTTCCTAATTATCAAGCTCTGGGACATAGTGTTAAAATTACTATTAAGGGCTATATTAGGCCAATCAGAATACAGAAGTCACAGAGTAATTTGAGCAAGCAAGGTTTAATTTAAGTCTAATATATGGAAGTATTAACTGTGATTTAAAAAATGGGAGATTATCTAAGAAGGAGTAAAGAGAATGCCAAAGAACATAGGAATAGCAGTTATAAGAACAGCCACTGCTCCAGGGGCTGAGCTATAGCATCAAAGGCAGGGATAGATCTGAATAAGGTCCCCTCCAGGATCCAGACCTCATGGGAGAACGTACAACATGGTTTACCAGATGGCAGAGAAGTTTACTGAAGCTTTGTGTGCTGAGGCAATGTTGGCAAAAAGTATTCACGGAGGCTTCTAGGCTGGCACTGAGTTGGAGATGCTAGGGGAAGCTGCCCATAGAGAAATTCCATGTGCTGTTGGTCACTGGAAGCTTCTGGAGCCTGGTGCTGCAGAAAAAGCACCCACAACAGGAGCCTACCTAGAGCACACTGCTGCCAGGAGAAATTCCCTTTCTTCTCCAGCATCCTTCTGGAACTCCCTCCTGACAAAGCTTAAGATCATGCCATCTGGAAAAGGAGACACATTTGAGGGTCCAGTTCCACTGTTACAGAGCAGAAAATGAAGACTTAAATTGGATGTAAGAGGCAATAAATTGGTTAGTAGCACAATTGTTTGAGAAGGTGTTCTGTTTGGTGTATCTTTATTTTTCAATTTTATCTCTGTTAAAATCAGACTCTTGTTTAACTGATGTTTGTTGTTGGGTATGAGGTTGGGTGTAAATATCTCCTTTCTCCCCATTCATATGTCCATGTGGAAGAGTTTCCTTACCTTTCTACACTGTTTCATGCGTCCTAGAAAAGGAGAGTTGGGTGTCTGGCTATTTGGAAGAATGAATGGGAACATTTGACTCAGCAGCTTCCTCCTCTTTGGAAGCCTTCAGGACACTTACATTTGTCTTCACCATGTAGGGCATTCAGAAGGATGCCCTAGCCTGCCTACACAGCTTGCCAGAGTTTGCTGTCTAGGGAAATTACATTTCCTGCTTTCAAAGGCTAAGGTTGAATGCCTGAACTGTCATATGTCCAGATTCCAAAGCAATTAAATTTGGCACCTGCCAAGAATCATGGAATGTTGGGGCATCAATAACATTTGCATGTTAAAGCTCTTGGTCAAATGTTAGGCATAGAATAAGTATTCAACACATGACAATCACTGTGAGCAATATTCTCTGAGAAAGGCCAGGTAACACAGAGAGAGCATCGAGCATTGCATTTTACTGGAATTCAGGGAACTGTAGGGAGAGAGAAGATAGGAAGTTAAGAAATTGAGTTTGGAGCAGATGGCAGAAGGCCTTATACCTGACAAAAATGGGCAGACTTTATTCAATTTTTGGTATGAAACCAAAGACTTTTGAGCAGGAGGGTAACATCTTTTTATTCCTTTGTTCCTCTCTCTGTCCTTCTTGTAGTATGTTCTTATTTCATCCTTTTATTTTCCCTAATATCCTCCATATTTATTTACATTTCCTTCCCCCACATTGCTCATACTTCCAATGTGGCTATGTTTTTAATATTTTTGGAAACTAATATATCTGTGTACATGTATCCTTGTTTAATATGTGTAATTGAAAATTACAGAAATACATCATAGACATTTTTATTTTGTGCTACAGAGATTGTTCTCAGAGATTGTTTTCTTTCTCAATCTACATTAATCCTTTGCACCACAGAGGTCATTCTCTTTCCTATTTTTTTTGTAAATTTCACAGCTCAATGCACATCTAGTTTACTACTTGTGACTGATGCAGGCACTCCCTGGTTGCATCCTCCAGTGCTTACTAAGCTATCTTCCCAGTGATGGACAACTACATTGCCTCCCACTTCCTGCTATCAAAAGCAGTTCTATAATAAATATTCCCGTATACCCTGGACTGGGATTTGGGGACTCAGTCTATGCTTATTCAATTTTATCAACTTCCAGAAATCCTGTGCTGATTTAAATGTCCACCAGCAATGCATGAACTCACATCCTCAACAGCATTCCATATTATCCACTTTTATAACTTTTTTATTTTTTTGGTATCAAGGATTGAATCCAGGGGCACTCAACCACTGAGCCACATCCCCAGTCATTTTTTGTAATTTATTTAGAGAGAGGGTCTCACTGAGTTGCATAGGGCTCGGCTAAGTTGCTGAGACTGGCTTTGAACTCACAATCTCCTGCCTCAGCCTTCCCAGCTGCTGGGATTACAGACATGTGCCACCATGCCCAGCCAGTTTTATAACTTTTGTTAAACTGATGGATATTAAGTATCACATACACAGTTACATATGCACTTATTTTTCTTGGGAGAAAATGTAGAATTAAAATACTGTTAAAAATAACCAAGACAAAGTACTTTGGACTTGCAAAGACTTTGACTAGATTATGTGCTTTGAAAAGCCTTATTATGATAGGAATTTTTTTAACAAAGAGCTCCGGGTGATTGATTAAGTCAACTGAAGCAAGATGCTCATAAGAGTAAATCTATTTTTTGCCTTATTTGATAAAAAAAAAAAAAAAACCACATCAAAATTTTACTGTGTTTAAATACCTGCAATGTAATCTTTAAATTTTAAGCGTAAAAGAATTTTGGAAAGTCAGGGAAAATCATTTTTTTGTTTTGTTTTGTTTTTCCTTTCTTACAGGAAAATACAGTAGTTCATGAAATATATTCTGTTACCATTGACATGTTTTAAATGATATCACCAATATGTTTTTTCCATATCAGTTTCCTAAAATGGAAATCAAACTTCTTTTTCAAGTGTCTTCCTGTTGTGCTCTGTCATAAAGGGGCACTATAAGATGACTGAGGAGGAGGCAAGGGACTTGTTCCTTTCTGCCTCCTCATTGTTCCTGTTAGCATTGCCCAGTCAAACGTCTTCACCCCAACCTCAATAGACTTCATTTTGCAGTATTTCCCATTCTCCCTGCATCAGCCTCATTGCAGGGCCTCAAACATGCCAGGATCAGCTGGTAAGCCACTTGCCAAACTCTGAGGCACCGGAATCAGCCAAGCACTGGCCCACTCCTAAAAAGACTCTTAAAGGTCTTGGGGGGAACACTTTTCCTCTTCACCATGAAGTACATGACTCTCAAGGGTTTATGTTCCTTTGACAAAGAAAATAAGTGTGACAGTCATGGAGTCAGGTAGGACTTCAGTTCTTCACCCAGGTCTTGGGGCTGATGAAGCACCACACTGCTGGCAGTAATCCAGGACCTGCAAGCCAGGTGAGGGCCAGGGGAGCCATGGTCAGGAAGTGCCCTGCCAGCCCCCACAAGATGAAACGACTTTAGAGAGCCCCCAGCAAGCCCACTGTGTACCCACTAACCCAACTTCTACTTCAGGGAAAACAGAAATGATTTTGTCATAGTGCAAGAGGAGAACTTGGAAATTTTTAGTGTTAGCCCCCTACTATTTTGGAACCAACCATGATCAACTCTTTCTGGATTACTTAGTGAATATAGGTAAACTGAGGGAGTGGAAAGGAAAATGAAGTGCATTTGTCCTGCCATGGAACTTGTGTGATATTTTTTATTCAATTACTGTAAAATTAATTGAGTCTTTTTTCATAGTGGATATAACTTTGCTTTATATTATTGATAATTTAGAAAATTTTGAATTTCATGTCTCATTAAGATTACTATCAGATTTGAAACTACTTCTGTCGAGACTTTTTTATATGTAAGATTTCAGGACATTTAAGTGACTAACCACTCTTAAATTACTTTTTAAATTGTTGACAATCTTCATTGACAAATAGTAAGTAGCATATTAAGAATAGTGTATTATGTATATGAATATTAAGTATTTCCTGTTGTAAGTAGGCAGGAAATTTAAATTTTTTTCAATGTTTTCATTTGATTCACTCTCCTATAATTCTCTAACCACACATCGATTTATCTTTTTCTCCATATAGGTCCTTTCATTATTGCTTTATATATTTGAAGTTAATTTTTTTTTTTGAGAGTGAAAGAGTAGGACTTAGTCAAGTATGAAGAAATGAGATAAAGCTCCTGCAGGGAAAGAGGGGTCCCATTAGGGGTTGCCCTGAAGCTAAATTGTTATGTACATATGTGTTCATTATCAAAACTCCCTGGTCTATTCCTTTTTTAAATCAGTACATAGCCTCCTTGTCTTATAATTTCTTTTGGTCTTAAATTAGTTTTGCCTGATATAGAGCAGTTACCAAAACAAAATTTGGTTCATTTCTGTGTGCATATGTTCTTTTTTTATTTATTACAATGCATTCTTTAGTTTCAGATTTTTGAAGACAGCACCACAATAATCTTTTGATTTTTCTAATTTCAGAGTATCTTTCATTGGTGTTTGAAGCACATTATATTAGTATCATATTAACTCATTTCTTATTTCTGTTTCCTTATTTTCTGTTTCTATACATTCTTTCCTTTTTTCTTTTTTGTACCAGGGATTGAACCCAGGGTGCTTAACCACTGAGCCACATCCCTTTTTATTTTTTATTTTGAGACAGGGTCTCTTTAAGTTACTGAGGTTGACCTTAAGCTTTCAATACACCTGCTTCAGCCTCCCAAGTTGCTAGGATTATAGTCATGTGCTACGAAACTTGGCTGTCTTTTGCTTGCTTTCTGTCTTTCTTTTTTCCCTGTCTTTTATGAAATAGGAAAATTTTTCTTCTGTTTGATACATCAAAGGTCCATATTCAGTTTCCTAGTAGATTTTCTTGAGCTTTTCTCCAAGGAAGACAATTACCCTTGCTCTGCTTCTGTTGTAATAAAAAAATAAAAAATAAAACGATGGGGAAAAAATGGTATAGATCCTAGAAAAAAAATCAAGGAAAGCAATCAGTAAGTACCATTACAATCACAGTGTGCAGAAATAAGTAAAGTCAAGTAAAACTAAGTCTGGTAGACCATCTGGTGAAGATGTTATTGTCATAACCCAAACAATGCAATAAAAATTTGCCCAGAATTGGGAATGGAAATGCAAAGAAGATAAATTGAGATTTGTAATTTATTAGATCTTCAATGAACTTAACCTCAATTTCTATATTGTACATGATAAACTCATGCTATGCCATATTTCCTTTTCTTATATGGAAATATTGAATTAAACATGAATGAACCAGAGGGAAAATATCTGGTTAGAAATGAATTAAAATATGGGAAGAATTTGACCAGAATATCTTCAGCTGTTGAAATAGCAATATTGCCCTCAGAGTTCTAGGAAGCTGTGAGTCATTGGGACAGAATTATGCTAGGGTGAAAAATCACTCTGAAAAAATGAACCAAGTGACACACAGCTTTATGAAAAGTGTAACAATTGAACCCATAGTCAAAGCCTGGGGAAATACTGTAATGACTAATTCTGCCTATATTAGTCCTTGTCTCATACGTGATTTCTCAGTGATTAATTCTTGCCTGGCTTAATTACTGATGATGGATGGCCAGCAGTTGGAATAAAAGTAAATCAAAATCACAGAAGCAAAAAGAATGAAAAACACATTTACTCATGATAAACACAGTGTACCCCAGAAAATAATGTAATTATAATAAATTATATTTCTTGACTGCATTGGAGTCACTGTTTTGACTAACCTAGAGATAGTTTTCAAGACTGTCTCAGAGTGAATAAACATTAACAGATTTTAACTTCATTATTCCATTTTCACCATTAATCACTACTAGTTAAGGATTATAACATTAATCACTTCCATAGAAATAATATGACATAACCTCTGAACAGTAGTTGGAATTTTAAGAAGGAACTTAAAAGGATTTTGAGTTTCCTCAAGTTCCATAATTTCAGGTCTTTGAAATCAGTATTTATTAAGGTTCTTTAATTCAACAAACATTTGTTGTGCTCCTCAGTGGCAAGTATTTTCTTGGTTGATGAGATACAGAGACCAATAAGACTGAATTCCTGCCCTGAAAGTCTTTATGAGCTGTGTAAATGGAGATAGAAATGTATATGTAAATTTTGCAAGGGAGTGAATTGGGAATTCAAAGGTAAGAGTGATGAACTCTAAATGTATCTTGTCCTGAGTCAAGTAAAGTTTGACAGATGTAAGAACAGAGATAAAGTCTTAGTTCTATAAAACAGTCTTTGCCCTATAAAAAAGATCAGTACTTTGACCAAAGCCACAGGTTACTAGGAAACAGCCAGGATTCAAACTGGACCCACTCTGTAAGCAAAGAAAAGGAAGTGTAATTTACCGCTCCCCCCCAAACCCCAAACATTGTGAACTTTCCTGGAAGCTAAGCTCACTGCCTGACAACCCTACTACCCACACATATCCCATACATACACACAGCTTATCAGACCTAACTAACGAGTTCTTCACTGGTAAATATTAATAAACAACCAAAAATTACCATATAGGGAAATGCCACTGCATGATAGGAAAAAAAAATGTTCAAACTACTAATTTTATATCTCACAATTATGAAACAAAAGAAAGTGTAAGGGGAGGGGGACCCTTAAGAAGTCAGAGAAACTTAAGAAGATATATTATCCATAAAACAAGAATAAGATGTTAAGAAAAAGAGTCAATTACAGAAAAAGGAAGAACTATAAACAGCTTAAGTAATTGCTCTAGTTAAAAAAAAAATCACTAAGAATTAATTGGGGACTAGGGTTGTAGCTCAGTGGTAGAGTCCTCCCTTAGCATGTGACAGGCACTGGGTTCCATCTTAACCACCACATAAATGAATGAATGAATGAATGAATAAATAAATGTATTGTTTCCACCTACAACTAAAGATAAAATGAAATAAAGAGAATTAATTGGGGAACTGTGGGCAAATTGCTCCCAAACGCAAAGTAAAAACATAATATCAAAAGTCTACCACATTAAAAATGACCCCAGGAAAAGTGAATGGAAAAAACAGAGTGGAAGTGAATATAACAATAATAGCAGAAAACTTCTTGGCCACAGAGAAGGCAGAGCACCAAATACAGTAAATAATCTATTTCTTAAAACCTACATACATCCTCATGAAATGTAGGACTGCTAAACACAAAGAGAAGAGACAAGACATTTCCAAAGAGAAGAAGAAAATCAACAACAGAATCACATTGTAATTGTTGTCTTAAAAAACAGTGTGATGGGGGTGTCAAGATGGCGGCCTAGAGGGCGGCTGCATTTCACGTTGCTCCAGGACGCAGGATTCAAAAGAGGACATAGTGAGAGACTTGGGACCAACTCAAAGCCGCCAGGTAAGTCTCTCCCGTTGGGGAGGCATCCCGGATGGGGCGGTAGCCCCAGAACGCAGGGAATTTGTGAAGTGGAGTTGCTTGGCAAGACGCCCCTCCCCCCGCTGGAGCGGTAAACACGGACAACTGGGATCATCGTAGAGGAGGCGGCTCAGCACAGCGCTTGGACTCGGAGCAACCACTGGGGCTCCGGGCGGCTGCCTGAGGAGGAGCTGCATGGTGAGCTGTTTAGACCCAGAACGACCACTTCTGAACACTGGGGGGTTGCCCGGAGGAAGAGGAGGAGCACAGCGGGTCGCTTGACCTAGGAGTGACTGCATCAGAGCCACAGGTGGTTGCCAGAGGAGGAGCTGCGTGGTGAGCTGTTTGGACTCAGAACAACCGCTCCTGAACACCGGGGGGTTGCCCGGAGGAAGAGGAGGAGCACGGCGGGTGGCTTGACCTAGGAGTGACTGCATCAGAGCCACAGGTGGTTGCCAGAGGAGGAGCTGCGTGGTGAGCTGTTTGGACTCAGAACAACCGCTCCTGAACACCGGGGGTTGCCCGGAGGAAGAGGAGAAGCGCGGTGGGTCGCTTGGTCTAGAAGTGACTGCATCAGAGCCACAGGCGGTTGCCAGAGGAGGAGGCGAGTGGTGAGTTGATTGCATTCAAAGTGACTGCTCCTGAACACCGGTGGCCTGCCTGGAGGAGGAGCGCGGTGGGTCACTTGGTCTCGGAGCCACCGCCCCTGAACACCCGGGGGGCTACCCCAAGGAGGAGGAGGAGGAACAGGGCGGGTCACTTGGGCTTGGAGTGACTGCCTAGGGCTACGGGAGGTTGGCGGGAGGAGGAGACCCGAAGTGAGTTGCTTGGACTCCTAGTGACTGCGTCGGAAACCGGGCTGCTGTCCGGTGGAGGAGGTGTGTGGCAGGTCTCTGGGTATCGGAGCTATTGGACAGGGCCCAGGTGGCGGCTCAGAGGAGGGGCCGCATAGCCAGGAGATTAGGTGCAGAGTAGGGTCCCAGGAGCTAGGTGGCTTCTTGCTGGAAGAGTCACACAGAGACAGGCCTAGGGGCGGAGCGAAGTTTCCAGGACTGCGGGCAGATTATCTGGGAGAGGCAGCCTAAGGAGACTCGCCTGCGGAGGGTGAGGCTCCCAGGCCCAGGACGTAGGTCCGGGCCCCTGGGAACGTTGCAGAGGAAGACAGCCCAGCCCAGGCGGTAGTTGTAGATTGAGGGGAACCTCTAGGAGGGCAACTGACCAGCGAGACGTTCCCACCGAGTGAGTCTTCCCTACCGGGAGAGGTTTTCCCACAGGGACGGTAAAACCAGAGACACAGGCACAAACAGGACTTGCCTCAGCCCGCAGCCTAGTTCCCCATTGGATGACCATTGGTCAACAAGTAGAGACACCTCTGACCACTAGCAGGGAATATACGCCACCTGAGGGTCACCACCCTAGAGAGGCAGCTTCTTCGTGGAGCTCCACATTATCAACTTCCTCCAAGACTTCAGGCTACTGAAGGATAAGAGGGGATATACTAGCAATCTTCAGGGATATTATAAGTCAATAGAGGAAATCTGCAATATCTTAATGACCCACTGATTCCTGAACAATATGAGAAAACAAGGGAAGAAACTGCCCCAAACAAATCTAGATGTTACATCAATAAAATCCAATGACAGCATGGCAGAAGAAATGACAGAAAGGGAGTTCAGAATGTACATAATTAAAATGATTAGGGAAGCAAACGATGAGATGAAAGAGCAAATGCAGGCATTGAATGATGAGATGAAAGAGCAAATGCAGGCATTGATTGATCGCACCAATCGACAGTTAAAAGAGCAAATACAGGAAGCAAAAGATCATTTCAATAAAGAGTTAGAGATATTGAAAAAAAACCAAACAGAAATCCTTGAAATGAAGGAAACAATAAAATTAAGAACTCCATAGAAAGCATAACCAATAGGATAGAACACCTGGAAGACAGAACTTCAGATATTGAAGACAAAATATTTAACCTTGAAAACAAAGTTGACCAAACAGAGAAGATGGTAAGAAATCATGAACAGAATCTGCAAGAACTATGGGATATCATGAAAAGGCCAAATTTGAGAATTATTGGAATTGAGGAAGGCTTAGAGAAACAAACCAAAGGAATGAACAATCTATTCAATGAAATAATATAAGAAAATTTCCCAAATCTGAAGAATGAAATGAAAAATCAAGTCCAAGAGGCTTATAGGACTCCAAATACACAAAATTACAACAGACCCACACCAAGGCACATTATTATGAAAATACCTAACATACAAAATAAAGACAGAATTTTAAAGGCTGTGAGAGAAAAGAACCAAATTACATTCAGGGGGAAACCAATATGGATATCAGCAGATTTTTCAATCCAGACCCTAAAAGCTAGAAGGGCCTGGAACAACATTTTTCAAGCTCTGAAAGAAAATGGATGCCAACCAAGAATCTTATACCCAGCAAAATTTACCTTCAAATTTGATGATGAAATAAAATCTTTCCATGATAAACAAAAGCTAAAAGAATTTACAAAAAGAAAGCCAGCATTACAGAACATTCTCAGCAAAATATTTCATGAGGAAGAAATAAAAAACAAAGAAGCAAATCAGCAAAGGGAGGAATTATCCTAAAGGAATTGTCAAATAAAGGAGGAACCAAGATGTGTCAAAAAAGAAATAAATAAAATTTTAAAAATGAACCAAATTACCGGAAATACAAATCATATCTCAATAATAACCCTGAATGTTAATGGCCTGAATTCATCAATCAAAAGACACAGACTGGCAGATTGGATTAAAAAGAAAGATCCAACAATATGTTGCCTGCAAGAGACTCACCTCACAGAAAGAGATACCCATAGACTAAGGTGAAAGGATGGGGAAAAACATACCATGCACATGGACTCAGCAAAAAAGCTGGCGTATCCATCCTCATTTCAGATAATGTGAACTTCAAGCCAATGTTAGTCAGATGGGATAAGGAAGGACATTTCATACTGCTTAAGGGAAGAATAAATCAGCAAGATATAACAATCATAAACATCTATGCCCCAAACAGTTGCTCATCCATGTATGTTAAACAAATCCTTCTCAATTTTAGAAACCAAATAGACCATAACACAATAATACTAGGTGATTTTAACACGCCTCTCTCACCATTGGACAGATCTTCCAATCAAAAATTGAACAAAGAAACCATAGATCTCAATAACACAATCAATAATTTAGACTTAACAGACATTTATAGAATATACCATCCAACCAAGGGCGAATACACTTTCTTCTCAGCAGCACATGGATCTTTCTCTAAAATAGATCATATATTATGCCACAAAGCTAATGTCAGCAAATACAAGAAGATAGAGACACTACCTTGTATTCTATCAGATCATAATGGATTGAAGTTAGAAATAAATGAAAGAGTAAAAAACAGAAACTACTCCAACACCTGGAGATTAAACAATATGCTATTATATGATGAATGTATAACAAAAGATATTAGGAAGGAAATTAAAAAATTCTTAGAGGTAAACGAGAACAAAGAAACATCATATCAAAATCTCTGGGACACTATGAAAGCAGTACTTAGAGGAAAATTTATTTCATGGAGCGCATTTAATAAAAGAAGTAAAACTCCACAAATAAATGACCTGACACTACAGCTCAAAGCCCTAGAAAAAGAAGAACAGACCAACACCAAAAGTAGTAGAAGACAGGAAATAGTCAAACTTAGAGCTGAAATCAACAAAATTGAAACAAAAGAAACAATACAAAAAATTGACAAAATAAATAGTTGGTTTTTGAAAAAATAAACAAAATTGATAAACCTTTAGCCACACTAACAAAGAGAAGACGAGAGAAAACCCAAATCACTAAAATTCGGAATGAACAAGGAAATATCACAACAGACACGACTGAAATACAAAACATAATTAGAAGCTATTTTGAAAACCTATACTCCAACAAAATAGAAAATTTCGAAGACATCAACAGGTTTCTAGAGACATATGAATTGCCTAAACTGAACGAGGAGGACATACACAATTTAAATAGACCAATTTCAAGTAATGAAATCGAAAAAGTCATCAAACGCCTACCAACAAAGAAAAGTCCAGGACCAGATGGGTTCTCAGCCAAGTTCTACAAAACCTTTAAAGAAGAGCTCATTCCAATACTTCTCAAAGTATTCCATAAAATAGAAGAGGAGGGAACCCTCCCAAACTCATTCTATGAAGCCAATATTACCCTGATTCCTAAACCAGACAGAGACACATCGAGGAAAGAAAATTTCAGACCAATATCCTTAATGAACATCGACGCAAAAATTCTCAACAAAATTTTAGCAAATCGCATACAAAAACATATTAAAAAGATAGTGCACCATGATCAAGTGGGTTTCATCCCAGGGATGCAAGGTTGGTTCAACATCCGGAAATCAATAAATGTCATTCACCATATCAATAGACTTAAAGTCAAGAATCACATGATTATTTCGATAGATGCAGAAAAAGCATTTGATAAAATACAGCATCCCTTCATGCTCAAAACACTAGAAAAAATAGGGATAGTGGGAACATTCCTTAACATTGTAAAGGCCATCTATGCTAAACCCATGGCTAATATCATTCTAAATGGTGAAAAACTGAAAGCATTCTCTCTAAAAACTGGAACAAGGCAGGGCTGCCCTCTTTCACCACTTCTATTCAATATCGTCCTTGAAACTCTAGCCAGAGCAATTAGACAGACCAAAGAAATTAAAGGGATACGAATAGGAAAAGAAGAACTCAAACTATCCCTATTTGCAGATGATATGATTGTATACTTAGAGGAACCAGGAAATTCCACCAGAAAACTGTTAGATCTCATAAGTGAATTCAGTAAAGTAGCGGGATATAAGATCAATGCACATAAATCTAAGGCATTTCTATACATAAGCGATGAATCTTCAGAAAGAGAAATTTGGAAAACTACCCCATTCACAATAGCTTCGAAAAAAATAAAATACTTGGGAATCAATCTCACAAAAGAGGTGAAAGACCTCTACAATGAGAACTACAGAACACTAAAGAAAGAAATTCAAGAAAACCTCAGAAGATGGAAAGATCTCCCATGTTCTTGGATAGGAAGAATTAATATTGTCAAAATGGCCATACTACCAAAAGTGCTATACAGATTCAATGCAATTCCAATTAAAATCTGAATGATGTACCTTACAGAAATAGAGCAAGCAATTATGAAATTCATCTGGAAGAATAAAAAACCCAGAATAGCTAAAGCAATCCTTGGCAGAAGGAGTGAAGCAGGGGATATCGCAATACCAGATCTTCAACTCTACTACAACGCAATAGTAACAAAAACGGCATGGTATTGGTACCAAAATAGAAAGGTGGATCAATGGTACAGAATAGAGGACACAGACACAAACCCAAATAAATACAATTTTCTCATACTAGACAAAGGGGCCAAATATATGCAATGGAGAAAAGATAGCCTCTTCAACAAATGGTGCTGGGAGAATTGGAAATCCATATACAACAGAATGAAACTAAACCCATATCTCTCACCATGCACGAAACTAAACTCAAAATGGATTAAGGATCTCGGAATCAGACCAGAGACCTTGCATCTTATAGAAGAAAAAGTAGGTCCAGAGCTTCAACATGTCGGCTTAGGACCAGACTTCCTCAACAGGACTCCCATAGCACAAGAAATAAAAGCAAGAATTAATAACTGGGATAGATTCAAACTAAAAAGCTTTCTCTCAGCAAAGGAAACTATCAGCAATGCGAAGAAAGAGCCTACAGAGTGGGAGAAAATCTTTGCCAATCATATTTCAGATAGAGCACTAATCTCCAGAATATATAAAGAACTCAGAAAACTCTACACCAAGAATGCAAGTAATCCAATCGACAAGTGGGCTAAGGAAATGAATAGACACTTCACAGAAGAAGATCTACAAGCAATCAACAAACATATGGAAAAATGTTCAACATCTCTAGTAATAAGAGAAATGCAAATCAAAACCACCCTAAGATTCCATCTCACCCCAATTAGAATGGCGATTATCAAGAATACAAGCAACAACAGGTGTTGGCAAGGATGTGGGGAGAAAGGTATACTCATACATTGCTGATGGGGCTGCAAATTAGTGCAGCCACTGTGGAAAGCAGTATGGAGACTCCTTAGAAAACTTGGAATGGAACCACCATTTGACCCAGCTATCCCACTCCTTGGCCTATACCCAAAGGACTTAAAATCAGCATATTACAGAGATACAGCCACATCAATGTTTATAGCTGCTCAGTTCACAATAGCCAGATTGTGGAACCAACCTAGATGCCCTTCAATTGATGAATGGATAAAGAAACTGTGGTATATATATATATATACAATGGAATATTACTCTGCCATAAAGAATGATAAAATTGTGGCATTTGCAGGCAAATGGATGAAACTGGAGAATATCATGCTAAGTGAGATAAGCCAATCTCAAAAAAACCAAAGGAAGAATGATATTGCTAATAAGTGGATGATGACACATAATGGGGGGTGGGAAGAGTTAGTGTTAGGGTTAGAGTTAGGTTTAGGGAGGGGGGCAAGAATGGAGGAAGGAAGGACTGTATAGAGGGAAAAGAGGGGTGGGAGGGGTGGGGGGAAGGGAAAAAATAACAGAATGAATCAAACATTACCCTATGTAAATTTATGATTACACGAATGGTATGCCTTTACGCCATGTACAAATAGAGAAACAACATGTAACCCATTTGTGTACAATAATAAAAAAAAAACAGTGTGATGATGATGGATTTCTACAACCCTAACACTGTATTCCCACCATCTCAGGAGGACAGGTATGTTACAGGAATCACATCCTCCAAGGAGATGTAATTGACACTCTTTAAGGATATATAAATCCAATATCTAATAGAACTTTTGATATTCCGATGACAACATATTTCTCACAAATTTTATAAATTAAAATCAGCGGGCACCTATTAATGCCCTTAGAAGCTCTTTCATAGAGGCTTGAACAACCTCTTCTCAGGTTTCCAGGTGTCTCTAAATCACTGAAGTTGTCCCAGGGCTTCTGAAGCAAAAAGTGCCCCTCTCAGCCTCATGCTATACACTAGAAGAATGACAAATGACTGGCTACCCTCTGGCTGTCCTGGAAACTTGAGTCTGAGACCTTCAGCATTCACATGCTAATGATGCATTGGATTATGGAAACAGGACCTCACAAACTCAGCTTGGCTACTGAGGCTCCTTAAAACAGGCTGGAACCAAACCTGGGACCTCTGTCCTACTGCACCTGCAGAAGCGGGAAGCTTCCTTATCCTCAGTCTCTTGCAGAGGCCACTCCTCCTCCAGGTCTCTTGACTACCTGGAGAATACCTTGGCATTAATTGGGTGAATAGTAATGAGAGTTCATAGAAAATATGCAAATGACAGTCATCAGCCATGATGAGGCTTAGTGAATTATTGAGGCTTTCCAGCCCCTAGCCAAGATGTCCCTAATAAAGGATGGGACCCAAAAAACAACACACTTAGCCAAACATCAGGCATTTGTTTTAGTACCACCAGGCACTCTAATCAATGAGGGACTGGAAGCCACAGTCTCTTTTTTACATTTATTATAAAAAATTGGAATATTACCAAAAAAACAAAAACCTCCCTTTCAAAACAATCAACTCCAGGAATTTTCCCTCACCATACTCAGAACATAAAAAAAAAGAATATGCTTCCACATATTCTAAGGCTGTATTGCAAGATCTTTGTAGTTACAAACATTACTAGTAGTAATCAAAACATGCATTTAACATCTTTAAAGACAAAATGCTAGGTTTTTGAAGAACTTTCATGTCCCTGGTGGTCCCAGAAAACTAGTTTGAGAGACAGTTGATCTCTTCAAACAACTCCAAGTCCAGTCCAATAAATTACCCTAAGTGAGTTTCTCTTTTGCCCCGAATCAACCTATCTTTACAGATTTTCAATCTTCCCCTGTCCCACAAGGGCTAGAGCCAAATGGAAGGCACATATTCTGCTGGGACTCGCTAATGACAGATTTTTTTCACAAGCTAGGCAGCTGCATATTTGCTATGGGATCCACTTAAACTTCCATCAAAAATCAAAACAAAACCCCAGTGAGATGTAGCTGAACACTGTCCTGCTGATCTTATACTACTAGTTTGGGCACTCCACTGGCTTATAATCCAGTGGTCCACTTTAGCTCAAGGGGACACCCACTGAAAAAATACTCCATTACTACATCCCAAACCCCAGCCCACATCCCATCCCCAGGCTGGAGATGACACTGCTTCGGAAGACAAGACCTCAAACCAAGACCTCACTGTAGGACATGACCTGGCCCCCTGTGCTGAAGGCCATGTCACCCCTACACTAAAATCACCCTGCGATGCCACAGACTGCCTCTCCTAAGGCACAAAATGAACACAGAGCATTTTAAAATTGTAAGATCAGACTGGGGTAACCTGAACAGACAATGGTAACGACAGAACAGGCAGGCCAGATATAAATCAAAAAGAAAAACTTTATTGGGATGGCTCCCCCAATGAGGTTTGCCAATCCAACAGGGTGGGGGCCAGAGAAGTCTCATGCGGACCTGATGTGGCGGCATCTTTATAACCCAGGGTGGAGGCGGGGAGCTTGAGGACTTCGTCTCCTTCTGGAATTGACTGGGAGCTCTGCTAGTGGTCAGGTGATTGCGAGGCCCCCTTGGGGGTCGTTTGTCAGCGCCTGATCGGTTGCTCCTTTGCGCATGCACGGGCTGCCCCCATCCAACCACCTAAGACCACCCTAACAAAAATGTCTTCCTGGGCTCACTGTGTGCTTATCTCAAGATTCTCGTAGTCTCCTTGCTCTCTTATAAAACATATGCACCTACCTTTCCATTGCCCGAAGGAAAATCTGAGTGAGTTTCTAAAACTAATGAAAAATATTGCTTAACCCAGGCAACACCTGCATTATGTCATTCAGCTCCTCGACACTCTGGGAGAGAACCACATACTCCTGCCATCTCTCACTACCCATTCCAGCTTTCCACCATGACCTCTTCCCCTGGGTTTCACACAATTCCATCAGTTTACAAATATACATATTTATCAGTTGATAGTTCCCTCCTAAGATGCTTATTTTTTTGTTTAATATTATTTTAGTCAATATCTCTACTGATCTTACAACTAAATGATACCAAGGCATCAAGGGATGGATTATCATAACTTTTTGCTGCCTCAGCATTTATTTTTCAGTCTGACTTCTGTTGGAACCCGGTAGTACTCCTTCATCTTGACCTAGTTAATCTCATTCTCTCCCCTAACATCACGCCACTGTGTGGTGGTTTGAATTATAGCACATTTGTTCATCTCTCTGAATCCAATATATTTAACATCTACTGACCATGATAAACCTAATGGTCAACACCAGAGTCTGGTAAATAAGTTCCCATTTCACATATGCTGTCTTTAACCAATCTACAAGCTCTGAGGGAAAGCCCAAGAGATTACACCCATGAGCCTTAATAAAAGACTAGTCCCTGAGTCTTTCTCTCTCTCTCTCTTTCTTGATTCTAACCTCAAATTGAGTTCCCTGTGGTCTTTGAACTTCCCATCAGCTTCTTTAACCTCTCTGGGACTTGTGAATAATAAGTTTCTTTTATTTTTTAAAATATTTTTTACTTGTAGATGGACACAATTCCTTTATTTTATTTATTTACTTTTATGTGGTGCTGAGGATTGAACCCAGTGCCTCCCTCACATGTGCTAGGCAAGCACTCCACCACTGAGCCACAGCCCAGTTTTTTTCTATTTTATGCATTTTTGTTCCACTTCCTCTTTGTATCTCACCTGACACAAAGGCCCAAATCTAACTTCTCCTCTTCTGGGCTCTTCTAGAAAGTGAGACAAACTTGGTTTATGGCCACTCTTAAGACAGATATCTCAAGACCAAGTTAAAATAAAAAACATAACAATGAAAATCATGCTAGTAACTTTTGCTACCCTTAAGTTCAATATGCTATTAAGACATAATATAATAGGAAACAATTGTAACTCCTTCCCCACCTATAACCATAAACACATTATGGCAACCTTTGGAGCTTTTGAGAAATTAACCTACACTAGCTTTCTGGCTAAAACCCCATGACAACTCTTGGAAGTTACAGAGCAATGTATCCTGAGAGGACAAAATAACTTTACATCAATTAAGGACAAACATTTTCAGATAAGCAAGAACTCAGAAAAGTTAGCCTTTCCTCAAGTCACCTAAGGATGTATCCCTATCAAAAGTAGGGCAGGGGAGGAGGAAATCCTACTTCAAGGAAAATGCCATAACTCCAGCCCAAAATAGCCATGAATGGGGAGGCCTGGGAAGACAATGTGCAGCAGGCCTAGAGCAGAGCAGGAGGCTCCTCCAGAGGGAAGGTTTCAAGGAAACAGGGACCACAGGCAATTGGCAAAATGTATGAGAAGTAGTTCCACGTGTTCATGAAGCTGAAAATTTTTTCTTGGGTCATGAATCACTTGGTAATAGTGACATGAGATCCCTGAACAAACTCTTCACTACTTTCTTCAGATGACTTGTAGATAATTGTTGTGAGCATGCTGTCATTAACATAGACGGACACATGTGTGTCTTTCCACACTGTCAGAATTTATTAAATAACAATAAATTCACAGGTTACACCATTTCCATCAGTGGCAGTTCACTGAATACTTGTGGATTACCTGGTAGTTATAAGGTGGGCAATCACAGGTTCTTTTATTGCTATTTTAATTTATAATATCTATAACATTCAAGTCACACATCACACTTTACACAATTATATATCAGTTACAGAAAAGAAAGAGTTAAAGTAGCCACAGGGGTTCAGAAGACTGAACTGAGCCAAACAGATAGCAGATATGAATGCAAAGAGTCACTGTAGGTGGTCAGATAAGATTACTAACCTGGAATCAGCTTAAGAACTTGTTTGGGACACAGAGCTGTCAAAGCACAGAAACTTATTCTAGACCAAGGTCTGGATGGACAGCTGGTTCACCTTGTCAACTTGAGACAGCAGCTTGGAGTGGGACTTTCATGACTTACAGGCAGGAGAAATCACATTCTGCTAAAGCCTGAGAATGGAGGTTCATTACTATGGTTATTTTCCTGGGCAAGGATTCTGACCAGCAGCCAGGTGACAAGGTCAGAGTATCGCCATGTCATCTCAGGATACTCCTCCTTTTATGGGCCTCAAGTGAGGGGGTTGCTTCATTTGGTGGTCTGGCATGTTTGTTAAGCTCATGGGCCTAGTTTTTCCAATAGAAGTTGAATACACCAGTGCATTCATGTGTTTGTGATTAATTTGATAAGTTCGTGGTAGTTGTAAGGGGGGATTTCCTGCCAATTCAGTATGGATGAGGGAAAGGGTTTCTGTTGGAGGATGGTGCCAGCTATTGATTAATCACTAAGAAATTTAATTAAATAAACACAGAAGCCAATCATCTTTTTAAATTGGAGGGGGTGTGATGGATTGAGTCATGCCAAGATCTAGCCTGTAACAAGATGGAGAAGCCCACCTTCCCTTTATTTATAGGCGAACAGATAAAGGGGGACCGGGAGGAGCTTCTTCTGTGAGGAACAGGATGGGGTGGAGTTAGGGAAGTCATTTGCTTAAGCAAATTAGCATTTCCTCAGGCAATGAGCCACTTCTGTACAGAGTCACCTACCCCAAGCTATCTGAAACAGTCTCTCTTGACTGCCAGTTCCTGGGAGTAAGACCTCTGTATCCCATGGCTCAGCCAAACCTGATTCTGCTAGACATGGATGGCTTCCCACAGGTAGTCATCCTTATTAGCACAATTAATGTATTTATCAACTTATGCCTTCTGGTTGTACCAGGCAGATGGTGGTTGTTTATTTGTATGAACAAGATATGAAGTCATTCCACCTCAGCACTTAAATTCAAAATGGAATAGCTTATGTCAAACTATTGCTTTACAAAATGAAGTAACAAAGGTTTAGGCACAGCCTGAAAATGGTTGGTCTATACATCATGGAGTAACTTAGAGCAGAGCACAGCTTGCTGTCTATAATAATTAAATGTCCTCACTGCTTAAGCCACTGACATTTGAATTCATACATGATACAGAGTGGTTCTAGGAGAGATGAGAGAGGCTATGACTTTTCATCTCAGCTCTTTCAACATGTAACTTGACACCATGTATATATCTTACATTGATTTTTAAAATTTAAGATAGAAATCAACAGGTATGACATTATAGTTATTTTTCATAGGATCACTGTATTACAATATTTTATCTCACAAAAGCTTTGCTCTGAACCTCTCACTGTATTTTTCCAACCTTAGTTAAATTCATACTTCACCATTTTTCTGGGAAAAGTCATTTTTCTTTTTAAAGAAAACCACTTTGGTTTCTGGGTAGAAAATAAGGCACCGATTATCTAGTTCCTCCTAGGAACTAACTTTTCCTAAAAGACTAAAGTAATACAACTTCCCTCCTGCCTAGAGTGAGTCTTAAACCTAATCAATCCCAAGCACTGTCAGTTGTATCCATATGCTGATGTCTCCTGACCTACTTTCTGTCCCAGAATTCCTAATTCCTGATTGATATCTTCATTTTATGTCACACTAAAAAGTTACATATTGAACTCATTACCAATACTTCAAAAATTCTTCCTGTTTCCAGTTTCAGGAAAGGGCACCTTCATCCACCCCATTCTCTAACTTAAAGATCTCTAGAAGATATTACCGTTTGTCTTGTCCATCCTTCCTTCACCCTTGTCTAGTATACTCTTAAAATTTAACTGCAAAGTTTAGAAGATTAAAACTACATTTCTCAGATTTTTTGCAACCATGGCTCAGAACACACATTAGATTCTGCCAACTGGAGGAACTCACCCCATTTGGAAAGACTGTTTTTTTGGTCATATTATTTTTGAATAAAGGGTATGGAGACATGAGTTTTTGCAGGCATGTGTCCATGTCCATTCTCCAACTTCCTGGGTATTAAGAAGGAATTGTGATGATTGCAGCAGGCAGGCTCCAGGTCCTGCAGCCCAGTGATAGCTGAGAGGTTGTGTTGGCAGGAGTTTAGTCCATATGGTGGGATGTAGTTGAGCTCAATAATTCCAGTGATGACTATAGAAGGTCATATCTGGTATCTGAGAATTAGCTTTGGAGACCTGGACTAGATTCTATTCCTCTGGCTCTCCCATGGTTTTCTAAGCACTGATTCTTGTTATTAAATCTCTTATTGCTTAATAACTGAGAGTAGTAGCCATTTCCTGCAGAGAATCCCAATTCCAAAGCCTGGGTCAGTCCCTCCTTTCATTACACCCCAAATCTAATCAGGAAACAAGTTCTGTCAATGTTCTGCCTTCATTTCACTTGTTCTGAGCATCAATTTTCAATCCTGGAATCCTGTGATGGCTCTGCCACTCCCAAGCTATGTTTCCTTGGATAAATCCTTAATCTCTCAGAATCTTAAATTCCATATGTATAGAAGGAGATTGTTATCTAATTTATAGAATTTTGTGAAAATTAGAGATACTATGAGTTGCTCTGTGAATATCATCTAACCTAGTACTTGGTATTTAGTCTTAGCCACACTACCATTATTTAACTCCTACCTGGTGTTCTTATTTTTGGATGTTTTTCAATCTAGTTGTAGAAAGAAGTGAAAATGTAGACCTTGGGTTCAGGGAACTTTTGGTTTAGAGCACAAAGTTGAAGTTTTCTGGGAAACATGACTCAGATTTGGAAATACAAAAATAGAATGAGATTGGTTTAGGAGTTCTAGACTAAGAACCCCTGCAGCGATACAGATAGAGAAATCTTTAGGGTTAGGACATTACATCCTCAGATGATTTTGCTATCTGGCTAGTCAGTGACTCTATTATTTTTCTTCAGTGGCTGGGATAAAATGATCAACTTCAAAACACAAATAATTTCTGGGAAAATGGAGTAGACAGACTTTCCCCTTCCCTCCCAACATGTACAACTAAAAACTTTAGAATCTATATAAAAGCAAATATAAGAAAAATTTTAAGCCAGGTATGGTGGTGTATACCTATAATACCAAAAATTTGGAAGGCTGAGGCAGGAGGATCACAAGTTTGAGAGGTAAACCTAAGCAGTTTAGCAAGATCCTATCTCAAATATTTTAAAAAAAGGTGTGTGTGGTGGGGGGTTAGGGAGTACTGTGGGTATAACTTAGCAGTAGAGCAGCCCTGTGTTTGGTCTCCAGTACCATAAAAAGAAAATATTTAAAAATTGAAGAAAAAGCAGAAGACGGCCAGGGAATATGGGACCCAAGAACAGCATGGTTCTCTAGGTTTTCCCTTTATCTCCTATATTCCAGACCAGAATGAGATTAGCATTTGAATCAGTGGACAGAGTAAAGCAAATTGCACTCCTTAATGTGGGCAAATCCCACCCACTTGCTTGAAAGCCCTCATAGAACAAAAAAACTGATCTGTTGGAGAGGTTCTCCTCCTGCCTTTGAACAGAATGTTGTGCATTTTCCTGTTTGATTGTTCTTTTCCTGCTTTGGGCCTCAAATTGAAATATTGGTCTTCCTAGGTCTCTAGCCTTCTGTCTTCCAGGCTGGCTATACCGTTGGCTCTCCTGGTCTTTGGACTGGGATTGAAACTCTCAGGAAGGAAGAAAGAACACAGTAAGCAAAACCATGATTATATAAAACTTTTAAGTTTTCTAAATTATGTTTGATATTGGAATCAAAACAATGCTATCTATGGTCCTAAATGTATGTAAAGGAAATATTTAAGATGATTACATTAGTGGATCACAGTGGCGCATGACTGTAATCCCAGAAACTCAGGTGGCCAAGATGGGAGAATTATAAACTTGAGGTCAACCTCAGCAACTTGGTGAGGCCCTGTCTCAAGATTTAAAAATTTTAAAAAGAGCATGGGGTGTAGCTCAGTGACAAACTGCCCCTGGGTTCAATTCACTGCACAAAATTTAAAAATTTATGGAAGCTAATTCACAATGGCAGGGTGGGGTGCACTAGGGAAGAATAGAGTTACTTTAGAGTAGGTAGAGGGGAGTGAAGGGAGGGGAAGGGTTGAGGGAGGAATGATAATAGAGTGAAACTGAAATTATTACTTCAAGTACCTGTATGACTGCATGACCCATGTGACCCTACAATATATATATTTAGAAAAATGAGAGTTTATACTCCATTTATATATGATATATCAAAATGCATCCTACTGATTGAGGTATCAAGATGGTGGACTAGAGGGTGGCTTCATTTCATGCTGCTGCAGGACTCAGGATTCAAGAAGAGGAGATATTGAGAGACTTGGGATCAACTCAAAGCCACTGGGTGAGTCTCTCCCATTGGGGAGGTGTCCCAGATGGGGCAGTAGTCCCAGAACGCAGGGAACTTTGTGAAGTAGAGTTGCCCAATGAGACACCACTCCCCCCACTGGAGCAGTGAACTCGGACAACTGGGAGCATTGTAGAGGAGGCCTCTCAGCACGACGCTTGGACTCGAAGCAACCCACTGGGGCTCCAGGTGGCTGCCCAGAGGAGGAGCTGCGCAGAGAGCTGTTTGGACTCAGATCGACTGCTCCTGAACACCTGGGGGCTGCCAGGAGGAGGGGGAGGAGCGTGGCAGGTCACTTGGACTCGGAGTGACTACACCAGGGCTACGGGCGGTTGTCAGGAGGAGGAGGTGTGCAGTGAGTTGCTTGGACTCCTAGAGACCGCACTGGAACACCAGGTGGCTGCCGGGAGGAAGATGCATGCAGCGGGTCGCTGGGACTTGGAGTGACTGTACGGGGCTCCAGGTGACTGCTCAGAGGAGGGGCTGCATAGCCAGGCGATTAGGTGCAGAGCAGTGCCCCAGGATCTAGGATGCTTCTTGGTGGAAGAGCCACACAGAGACAAGCTGAGGGGTGGAGCAAAGGTTCCAGGACTGCGGGCAGCTTCTCTGAGGAGAGGCAGCTTAAGGAGACTCGTCTGCGAAGGGTGAGGCTCCCAGGCCCAGCAGGTAGGTCCGGGTGCCTGGGAATGTTGCAGAGGAAGGCAGCCCAGCCCAGGTGGTAGTTGTGGATTGAGGGGAACCTCTAGGAGGGGAACTGACCAGCGAGACGTCCCCACCACATGAGTCTACCCTGCCGGGTGAGGTTTTCCCACAAGGACGGTAAAACCAGAGACACAGGCCCAAACAGGCCTTGCCTCAGCCCACAGCCTAGTTCCCCTTTGGATGACCATTGGTCAACAAGTGGAGGCACCTCTGCCCACTAGCAGGGAATATACCCCACCTGAAGGCCACCACCCCTAGAGAGGCAGCTTCCTTGGGGAGCACCGCATTATCAACTTCCTCCAAGACTTCAGGCTACTGAAGGCTAAGAGGGGATATACTAGAAATCTTCAGGGACATTATAAGTCAATAGAGGAAATCTGCAATATCTCAGCAGTCCACTGATACCTGAACAATATGAGAAAACAAGGGAAGAAAATGCCCCAAACAAATCTAGATGTTACATCAATAAAATCCAATGACAGCATGGCAGAAGAAATGACAGAAAGGAAGTTCAGAATGTACATAATTAAAACAATCAGGGAAGCAAACGAGGAGATGAAAGAGCAAATGCAGGCACTGAATGATGAGATGAAAGAGCAAATGCAGGCATTGAATGATCGTACCAAGCGACAGTTAAAAGAGGAAATACAGGAAGCAAAGGATCATTTCAATAAAGAGTTAGAGATATTGAAAAAAAAAACCAAACAGAAATCCTTGAAATGAAGGAAACAATAAACCAAATTAAGAACTCCATAGAAAGCACAACCAATAAGATAGAATACCTGGAAGACAGAACATCCGATATTAAAGACAAAATATTTAACCTTGAAAACAAAGTTGAACAAACAGAGAAGATGGTAAGAAATCATGAACAGAATCTACAAGAATTATGGGATATCATGAAAAGGCCAAATTTGAGAATTATTGGGATTGAGGAAGGCTTAGAGAAACAAACCAAAGGAATGAACAATCTATTCAATGAAATAATTTCAGAAAATTTCCCAAATCTGAAGAATGAAATGGAAAATCAAGTTCAAGAGGCATAGGACTCCAAATACACAAAATTACAACAGACCCACACCAAGGCACATTATAATGAAAATACCTAACATACAAAATAAAGACAGAATTTTAAAGGCTGTGAGAGAAAAGAACCAAATTACATTCAGGGGGAAACCAATACAGATATCAGCAGATTTTTCAATCCAGACCCTAAAAACTAGAAGGGCCTGGAACAACATTTAAGCCCTGAAAGAAAATGAATGCCAACCAAGAATCTTATACCCAGCAAAATTTACCTTCAAATTTGACAATGAAATAAAATCCTTCCATGTTAAACAAAAGCTAAAAGAATTTACAAAAAGAAAGCCAGCATTACACAACATTCTCAGCAAAATATTCTAAGAGGAAGAGATGAAAAACAAAAAAGCAAATCAGCAAAGGGAGGAATTATCCTAAAGGAATTGTCAAATAAAGGAGGAACCAAGCCGTGTCAAAAAAAAATAAATAAATAAAATTTTAAAAATGAACCAAATGACCAGGAATACAAATCATATCTCAATAATAATCCTGAATGTTAATGTTCTGAATTCATCAATCAAAAGACATAGACTGGCAGATTGGATTAAAAAGAAAGATCCAACAATATGTTGCCTGCAAGAGACTCACCTCATAGAAAGAGATACCCATAGATTAAAGGTGAAAGAATGGGGAAAAACACACCATGCACATGGACTCAGCAAAAAACTGGGGTATCCATCCTCATTTCAGATAATGTGGACTTCAAGCCAAAGTTAGTCAGAAGGGATAAAGGACATTTCATACTGCTTAAGGGAAGAATAAATCAGCAAGACATAACAATCATAAACATCTATGCCCCAAACAGTGGCTCATCCATGTATGTCAAACAAATCCTTCTCAATTTCAGAAACCAAATAGACCATAACACAATAATACTAGGTGATTTTAACACGCCTCTCTCACCACTGGACAGATCTTCCAAACAAAAATTGAACAAAGAAACCATAGATCTCAATAACACAATCAATAATTTAGACTTAACAGACATTTATAGAATATACCATCCAACCAAGAGCGAATACACTTTCTTCTCAGCAGCACATGGATCCTTCTCTAAAATAGACCATATATTATGCCACAAAGCTAATGTTAGTAAATACAAGAAGATAGAGACACTACTTTGTATTCTATCAGATCATAATGGATTGAAGTTAGAAATAAATGAAAGAGTAAAAAACAGAAACTACTCCAACACCTGGAGATTAACAATATGCTATTATATGATGAATGGATAACAGAAGATATTAGGAAGGAAATTAAAAAATTCTTAGAGGTAAATGAGAACAAAGAAACATCATATCAAAATCTCTGGGACACTATGAAAGCAGTACTTAGAGGAAAATTTACTTCATGGAGCGCATTTAATAAAAGAAGTAAAACTCAACAAATAAATGACCTGACACTACAGCTCAAAGCCCTAGAAAAAGAACAGACCAACACCAAAAGTAGTAGAAGACAGGAAATAGTTAAAATCAGAGCTGAAATCAACGAAATTGAAACAAAAGAAACAATACAAAAAATTGACAAAATAAATAGTTGGTTCTTTGAAAAAATAAACAAAATTGATAAACCTTTAGCCACACTAACAAAGAGAAGACGAGAGAAAACCCAAATCATTAAAATTTAGAATGAGCAAGTAAATATCACAACAGACGCGATTGAAATACAAAACGTAATTAGAAGCTATTTTGAAAATCTATAACAAAACAGAAAAATTTGAAGACATCAACAGGTTTCTAGAGACATATGAATTGCCTAAACTGAACGAGGAGGACATACACAATCTAAATATACGAATTTCAAGTAATGAAATAGAAGAAGTCATCAAAAGCCTACCAGTAAAGTCCAGGACCAGATGCGTTCTCAGCCGAGTTCTACAAAATCTTTAAAGAAGAGCTCATTCTAATACTCCTCAAAGTATTCAACGAAATAGAAAAGGGGGAACCCTCCCAAACTCATTCTATGAAGCCAATATCACCCTGATACCTAAACCAGACAGAGACACATTGAGGAAAGAAAATTTCAGACCAATATCCTTAATGAGCATCAACGCAAAAATTCTCAACAAAATTTTAGCAAATTGCATACAAAAACATATTAAAAAGATAGTGCACCATGACCAAGTGGGTTTCATCCCAGGGATGCAAGGTTGGTTCAACATCCGGAAATCAATAAATATCATTCACCATATCAATAGACTTAAAGTCAAGAATCACATGATTATTTCAATAGATGCAGAAAAAGCATTTGATAAAATACAGCACCCCTTCATGCTCAAAACATTAAAAAAAATAGGGATAGTGGGAACATTCCTTAAGATTTTAAAGGCCATCTATGCTAAGCCCATGGCTAATATCATTCTAAATGGTGAAAAACTGAAAGCATTCCCTCTAAAAACTGGAACAAGGCAGGGATGCCCTCTTTCACCACTTCTTTTCAATAACGTCCTTGAAACTATAGCCAGAGCAATTAGACAAACCAAAGAAATTACAGGATTACGAATTGGAAAAGAAGAACTCTAACTATCCGTGTTCGCTGATGACATGATTATATATTTAGAGGAACCTGGAAATTCCACCAGAAAACTTTTAGAACTCATAAGTGAATTCAGTAAAGTAGCAGGTTACAAGATCAGTGCTCATAAATCCAATGCATTTTTATACATAAGTGATGAATCTTCAGTAAGAGAAATTAGGAAAACTACCCCATTCACAATAGCATCGAAAAAAAAAAATACTTGGGAATCAATCTCACAAAAGAGGTGAAAGACCTCTACAATGAGAACTACAGGACACTAAAGAACGAAATTAAAGAAAACCTTAGAAGATGGAAAGATCTCCCACGTTCTTGGATAAGAAGAATTAATATTGTCAAAATGACCATGCTACCAAAAGTGCTATACAGATTCAATGCAATTCTAATTAAAATCCCAATGACATACCTTACAGAAATAGAACAAGCAATTATGAAATTCATCTGGAAGAATAAAAAACCCAGAATAGCTAAAGCAATCCTTAGCAGAAAGAGCGAAGCAGGGGGTATCGCAATACCAGATCTTCAACTCTACTACAAAGCAATAGTAACAAAAATGGCATGGTATTGGAACCAAAACAGAAAGGTAGATCAATGGTACAGAATAGAGGACATGGACACAAACCCAAATAAATACAATTTTCTCATACTAGACAAAGAGGCCAAAAATATGCAATGGAGAAAGGTAGCCTCTTCCACGAATGGTGCTGGGAGAATTGGAAAACCATATGCAACAGAATGAAACTAAACCCATATCTCTCACCGTGCATGAAACTAAACTCAGAATGGATTAAGGACCTCAGAATCAGACCAGAGACCCTGCAGATTAAAAAAGAAAAAGTAGGTCCAGATCTTCAACATGTCGGCTTAGGACCAGACTTTCTTAACAGGACTCCCATAGCACAAGAAATAAAAGCAAGAATCAATAACTGGGATAGATTCAAACTAAAAAGCTTTCTCTCAGCAAAGGAAACTATCTGCAATGCGAAGAAAGAGCCTACAGCGTGGGAGAAAATTTTTGCCACTCATACTTCAGTTAGAGCACTAATCTCCAGAATCTATAAAGAACTCAGAAAACTCTACACCAAGAATGCAAATAACCCAGTCAACAAATGGGCTAAGGAAATGAACAGACACTTCACAGAAGAAGATATACAAGCAATCAACAATATGGAAAAATGTTCAACATCTCTAGTAATAAGAGAAATGCAAATCAAAACCACCCTAAGATTCCATCTCACCCCAATTAGAATGGCGATTATCAAGAATACAAGCAACGACAGGTGTTTGCAAGAATGTGGGGAAAAAGGTACATTCATACATTGCTGGTGGGGCTGCAAATTAGTGCAGCCACTCTGGAAAGCAGTGTGGACATTCCTTAGAAAATTTGGAATGGAACCACCATTTGACCCAGCTATCCCACTCCTTGGCCTATACCCAAAGGACTTAAAATCAGCATACTACAGTGATACAGCCACATCAATGTTCATAGCTGCTCAATTCACCATAGCCAGACTGTGGAACCAACCTAGATGCCCTTCAATTGATGAATGGATAAAGAAAATGTGATATATATATATCACATATACATATATATATATATATATATATATATATACACACACACACAATGGAATATTCCTCCACCATAAAGAATGATAAAATTATGGCATTTGCAGGCAAATGGATGAAATTGGAGAATATCATTCTACGTGAGATAAGCCAATCTCTAAAAACCAAAGGACGAATGATCTCACTGATAAGTGGATGATGACACATAATGGGGGGTGGGAGGGGTTAGTGTTAGGGTTAGAGTTAGGGTTATGGAGGGGGGCAAGAATGGAGGAAGGAAAGACTGTATAGAGGGAAAAGAGGTGTGGGAGGGGTGGGGGGAAGGGAAAAAATAACAGAATGAATCAAACAACATTACCCTATGTAAATTTATGATTACACAAATGCTACGCCTTTTCTCCATGTACAAACAGAGAAACAACATGTATCCCATTTGTTTACAATTAAAAAAATGCATCCTACTGTCATGTACAACTAATTAGAGTAAAATTTTTAAGATGGGAAAAAAATTTACAATGGGGAGGGGAAAGGAATTTAAAGGGGTTACGTTTTCTGTAATTACATTAATGAAGTGATGATGATATTAGTAGACTGATGTTATGCATGCACAATATCTTTAGCCACCAAAATAACTACTCAAAGAGATACACTAAAAAAATACCCTAAATATGCCTAGGTATGAACTATTAAATATTACAGAGTGGTTTTCCCAGTTTTTGCACTTTACACAAAGGAAATTGTTCTTCATATCATTTGTGTCTGGCTGCTTCCATTAACTATTGCTGATACAATTTCCATATCATTTTAGCAATTCATCCGTGTCATTACATCCATGCTGTTGCATGTGCCTGTAATCTGTTCATTTTTATTGCTCTATGATGTTGCATTGCACATACAACCCTCAGTTTATTATTTGACAAATAAAAATTATATATTATGGGGTATAAAATGATTTGATGTACTCATTCATTGTGAATGAATGTGCTAAATCCTTTTTTTGTTTGTTTGCAGTGCTGGGGATTGAACTCAGGGCCTTGTGCTTGACAGGCAAATACCCTACCAACTGAGCTATATCCCCAACCCTAAATACTTTACTATTACTTACTTTTCCTTGCTAGTTATTGTGGGAAAGAGACCCTCCCAAAGGATACCATCAACTTGGCCATTGTAAATCCTAGGTTATAACCAGGAGTTTTTAAATGTTTGTCTACTCACAGCCCTTAGAAAGGTGGTGTCCACCCCAATCATTCTTTCCAGGAGGGTTCTCCCCTCTCACTGTCTTTTTCACATCTGTTTACTTTCCAAATCCACAGGATGGCACTCCATCTTTGACATTCTTGTTGGTAGGAGTAGCCTGGGGTCATACAAAGGAAAAATAAGAACAGCCTAGAAACTGTGACACATTCTCTCTCTTTTTCTCTCTTTCTCTGCTCTCTTGGATTTTCAAAAACTTCCCCTCATGACTCCCTGCTAGAACCCTTTTATTTGTAGAGATGCTCATTGGCCTCAGCCTCTGGACTTTGGTTCACTGTATTTCTTTTGTTGAGTTATTCCCTTCTCTTCCTTTGCCCTTTATTTGAAAACTGTCTTACATTGCCTGAAAGCTAACTCAGAAGCTCTGGGGACTCTGTGGAAATACAGCTATGAGGCCCTTTGATGTCTGCAAAAGGTTTTCTATAAATGCAGCCATGAGAGTTCTCAGGGGTCCCTGCAGTAACATTTTGGGTGATGTTGAACATTTTAAATGACTTCTTGTTGGCAACCTGAGTGTTAATATTTCCAATATGAAATGTCTTTGATAAATTTAGCAAACAGATGAATTATCAAGTATAACTAGAGAAGTAAGGGACTTGATCCTGAAAATGAATTTAGTCTTCAAATGAATAATAATTCCTTTTCACAGATTAGTTCCTCTTAGTACGAAATTGGTACCCATTCTATATTTCATAGAATATAAAGAACTGTAAGTAAATTTGAGATCCTTATCTACCAGCAACAGATCCATACCTCCTCCCCTAGTACACATACACAAACAGCCACATATGTGTTTTCTAATAATAAAAATGTCATTCAGAAGAGAACCAGGACCAGCACAGAGCCGCTGGGTGAGACTTCCGCATGGGGGAGGTAGGTCCAGAGACCCAGGCCCAGAGCAGCAGGCCCCAGCCTGCAGTCCAATGACCCTGCAGTTGACCATCTGTCAACATGCGGAAGTGCCTCTGCCCACTAGCAGGGAATATACCCCACCTGGAGGCCACCATCCCTAGAGGGGCAGCATCCTGCTTGGGTCACTGCATTGTCAAGTTCCTCTAAGATTCGGACTAATGAAGACTAGGAGGTGAGTTATTGGAAACCTGCAGGGACACTATAAGTCTATAGGAGGGAAACTCCAATAGCTCAGATTTGCTCTCCTAGAGGGGAAGATACCTGAGCAATATGAGAAAACAAGGGAAGAAAGTGTGCCAAACAAACCAAGATGCTACATCAATAAAATCCAATGACAGCATAGCAGAAGAAATGTCTGAAAGGCTGTTCAGAATGTACATAATTAAAATGATCAGAGAAGCAAACGATGAGATAAGAGAGCAAATGCAGGCATTGAATGATCACGCCAATCAACAGTTAAAAGAGTGAATGCAGGAAGCAAAGGATCATTTCAATAAAGAGATAGAAATCCTGAAAAAAAAAAAAAACAGAAATTCTAGAAATGAAGGAAACAATAAACCAAATTAAAAGCTCCATAAAAAGCACAACCAATAGGATAGGACACCTGGAAGACAGAACCTCAGACACTGAAGACAAAATATTAAACAAAGTTGACCAAACAGAGAAGATGGTAAGAAATCATGAACAGAATCTACAAGAATTATGGGATATCATGAAAAGACCAAATTTAAGAAATATTGGAATTAAGGAAGGCACAGAGAAACAAACCAAAGAAATGAACAATCTTTTCAATGAAATAATATCATAAAATTTCCCAAATCTGAAGAATGAAATGGAAAATCAAATACAAGAGACTTACAGGACACCAAATGTACAAAATTACAACAGACCCACACCAAGGCACATTATAATGAAAATACCTAACATACAAAATAAGATAGAATTTTAAAGCCTGCAAGAGAAAAAAATCAAATTACAATCAGGGGAAACCAATACAGACATCAGCAGATTTTTCAACCCAGACCCTAAAAGCTAGAAGGACCTGGAACAACATTTAAGCCCTGAAAGAAAATGGATGCCAACCAAGAATCTTATACCCAGCAAAACTTACCTTCAGATTTCACGATGAAATAAAATCCTTCCATGATAAACAAAAGCTAAAAGAATTTACAAAAAGAAAGCCAGCCCTACAGAACATTCTCAGCAAAATATTCCATGAGGAAGAAATGAAAAACAGCGATGTAAGTCAGCAAAGGGAGGAACAGCCAAATAAAGGAGAAACCAAGTCAAGTTAAAAACCAAAAATTAGCCAAAATGACCAGGAATACAAATTATATCTCAATAATAACCCTGAATGTTAATGGCCTGAACTCATCAATCAAAAGACACAGACTGGCAGATTGGATTAAGAAGAAAGACCCAACAATATGCTGCCTTCATGATACTCATCTCATAGAAAAAGATACCCACAGACTAAAGGTGAAAGAATGGGAAAAATATATATCATGCACATGGACTCAGCAAAAAAGTGGAAGTATCCATCCTCATATCAGATAATGTGGACTTCAGGGCAAAGTTAGTCAGAAGGGATAAAGAAGGACATTTCATACTGCTTAAGGGAAGCATAAATCAGCAAGACACAACAATCATAAATATCTATGCCCCAAACAATGGCTCATTCATGTATGTCAAAAAAAATTCTTCTCAATTCTGTTGGGGGCTGTGCCAGCCAGAACGGCACGTGATCACATTGGCAGTGAGGAGGTTAATTGGCATAAGCACACTCAGGTGACCGTCTTCAGTTGAGTCCACACGCACAACGTGTGCACAGGTGTTCCCCAGGCGGGCCTGCTTGGGCCTGCTCGTTTTGACCCTTGCCGTGATGGGGCAGCTGGCTCCTCGCCTGATCGCAACTGGCGTGGCCCGCCCTCTGTCTCCTGGAGGGAATATAAACGGGCAGTGGGCGGAGGCGCGAGAGTAAGGAGCGAAAGTAAGGCGCGACAGTAAGGAGCAGCAGCAGGCAGAGAAAAGTGGCAAGAAGAAAAGAAACAGCGAGTAGGGGCAGCGGCTCGCAGAGAGAAGCAGTGCACCTTTAGCACATACTAATAGCACGCACCTTTGATTCACAGGATGCAGGACGCACCTTTAAGAAGAAGCAGCTAACTAGGAAGATAAGATTTCTGAAAGTGTAGTCTCTCTCTCTTAAACAAAGTCTCTTTCTCTCCGATAAGCAAAGCCTCTCTCTCTCTCTCTCCTCTCAAAGCAAATAAACCTCATTTCCTCTATCCTCTATAAACAAGCAAGCAAGGAAGGAAGTAGCTCAGAAATAGAAGTAGCTCAGTTTCCAGTCCACCATCTGTAAAGACCCGCGCAAATTGTTGCTGCAGGCGGTGACAAATACCCGTGGATTTGGCACCGCATAGAGCCAGTGACAAGTGGTGACCTGGACAGGGAGGGAAATTGGCAACAACCTTACAGGGAAAAAGGAAATCAGCATGGTGGGAAAAGTAAACTGAGGAAGTCTGTCTCTGGGAATAGGTATGGCAGGGAAAGTAAGAACCTCGCAGGAGTTTCTGGCCAGAGCAGTTTAAGGGCAAGGAATAGTTAAAAATCACAAGGGGCATAACAGTGAAATGCAAAAATGTGTGTATTTTGTGTTACTTGTGTGTTTGTCATAACAGAAGGCTGTCCCGAGAGACAGCAGAAAGAGCGTAATGAGAAGATTCTCCTAGTGAGGGAATGTATGTCCTAATGTGTGTATTTTGTATCATTTGTGTGTTTGTACTACTGTTAGTGTGGCCTTTGAATCACATATTCAAACTCTAACAGAAATAAGCCCAGGCTTTATAGAAGAAAAGCTGCTCAGTGTGCCACAGGGGGATCTTCATAAACAGGATCTAATAGCAACAGAAAAGAACTCTTCAAGAGAACAAAGTGAGGAAGAATTGAGTGGTAGTAACCTAGAAAATAATTATTCAGAAAATTTAAGAACAAGGGAAAAAGGAGAGAGCTAAATCTAATACAATGAACCCCCAAAAGGAATAACCAAGTGGTAGTGAAAACTTAAGAACAAGGGGAAAAGGTAGGAGAAAGCTAAACCTAATACAAAGAGCTTCAAAATTTGTAGAACCTGCCCATATTTGAGGACCAAAATAGAGAAGACTGATTGGAAACAGCTATGCAGAGCAGTGTTATCTAGAGGACAATGTCTAATTGGAGAGCTCAGTGGCAAGAAATAGCTGTTGAAACTGCTTGCAGAAATGCAGTAGCAAGATAGAAATGTTGAGATGTCAATAGGAGAAGGCCAATACGCTTCAATAGATGCACAAAATCAGCAGCAAAGAGATAATGCCCTAACAAAAGATATCCATAGCCCCTCATAAGCTGATTTAGCCACTCAGATAGTTTTCATCTTTTTCTCAGTAAAGCAAGCTGCTTATTTTCATCCTGTGTAACTCACTTCTAATTCCTCATGTTGATACCTCACCTTTAAGGAGGGTTTATAAGTAAAGGGAAGTGCACTGATCAATAGGTTAATGGAGTTAATATTGAAAAATGTAGAGAGGGTGAAATAATTGTTTTTTCAGCACAATTTGGCACCAAATTTTGGGGATTTTTAGGTTATACACTAATAAGCTTGGGTGTGCTTATGTTAATTCTATCTTACATCTACAAACGCCTCAAAGCCAGAAGCAAATAAGCAAGAAAGCAGCCCACTAAAAGAAAGATAGAAGCAGTTCGTTTCCAGTCCACCACTGATAAAGACCTGCGCAAATTGTTGCTGCAGGTGGTGACAAATACCCGTGGATTTGGCACCGCAAAGAACCAGTGACACAATTCCAGGAACCAAATAGACTACAACGCAATAATACTAGGTGACTTTAACACACCTCTCTCACCACTGGACAGATCTTCCAATCAAAAATTGAACAAAGAAACCATAGATCTCAATAACACAATCAATAATTTAGACTTAACAGACATATATAAAATATACCATCCAACAAAGAGTGAATACTCTTTCGTCTCAGCAGCACATGGATCCTTCTCTAAAATAGACCATATATTATGCCACAAAGCTACTCTTAGCCAATACAAAAAGATAGAGATACTACCTTGTATTCTATAAGATCATAATGAAATGAAATTAGAAATCAATGACAAAATAAAAAACAGAAACTACTCCAACACCTGGAGAATAAATAATATGCTATTGAATGATGCATGGATAACAGAAGACATCAAGGGGGAAATAAAAAAACTCTTAGAGGTAAATGAGAACAAAGATACAACATATCAAAATCTCTGGGACACTATGGAAGCAGTACTTAGAGGAAAATTCATTTCATGGAGCACATTCAATAAAAGAAGAAAAAGTCAGCACATAAAAGACCTAACACTACAGCTCACAGCCCTGCAAAAAGAAGAATAGATCAACACTAAAAGTAGTAGAAGACAGGAAATAGTTAAAATCAGCTGAAATCAATGAAATTGAAACAAAAGAAACATTCAAAAAATTGACAAAATAAAAATTGATTCTTTGAAAAAATACACAAAATGGATAAATCCTTAGCCACACTAAAAAAAGGAGAGAGAAAACTCAAATTACTAAAATTCGGGATGAAAAAGGAAATATCACGACAGACACTGTTGAAATACAAAACATAATTAGAAGCTATTTTGAAAATCTATACTCCAACAAAATAGAAAATCTTGAAGATATTGACAAATTTCTAGAGACATATGATCCACCCAAACTGAATCGGGACGACATATACAATTTAAATAGATCAATTTCAAGCAATGAAATAGAAGAAGTCGTCAAAAGCCTACAAGCAAAGAAAAGTTCCAGGTCAGATGGGTTCTCAGCCAAGTTCTACAAAACCTTCAAAGAAGAGCTCATTCCAATACTTCTCAAAGTATTCCATGAAATAGAAAAGGAGGGAACCCTTCCAAACTTAGTCTATGAAGCTAATATCACCCTGATACCTAAACCAGACAGAGACACATCGAGGAAAGAAAATTTCAGACCAATATCTCTAATGAACATAGATGCAAAAATTCTTAACAAAATTATAGCAAATTGCATACAAAAACATATTTAAAAAGTAGTGCACCAGGATCAAGTGGGTTTTATCCCAGGGATACAAGGTTGATTCAACTTCCAGAAATCAATAACTTTAATTCATCATATCAACAGACTTAAAGTCAAGAATCACATGATTATTTCAATAGATGCAGAAAAAGCATTTGATAAAATATAGCACCCCTTCATGATCAATACACTAGAAAAAATAGGAATAGTAGGAACATTCCTCAATATTGTAAAGGCTATCTATGCTAGGCCCACAGTCAACATCATTCTAAATGGAGAGAAACTGAAAGCATTCCCCCTAAAAACTCGAACAAGGCAGGGATACCCTCTTTCACCACTTCTATTCAACATCATCCTTGAAACTCTAGCCAGAGCAATTAGACAAACCAAAGGAATTAAAGGGATACTAATAGGAAAAGAAGAACTCAAACTATCCTTATTTGCCAATGACATTATTCTATATTTAGAGGAGCTGAAAAATTCCACCAGAAGACTTCTAGAAATCATAAATGAATTCAGTAAAGTAGAAGGATATAAAATCAATGCTCATAAATCTAATGCATTTTTATTCATAAGTATGAGTCCTCTGAAAGAGAACTTAGGAAAACTACCCCATTCACAATAGCCTCAAAATAAAATAAAATAAAATAAAATACTTGGGAATCAATCTAACAAGAGGTGAAAGACCTCTACAATGAGAACTATGGAACACTAAAGAAAGAAATTAAAGAAAACCTTAGAAGATGGAAAGATCTCCCATGTTCTTGGATAGACAGAATTAATATTGTCAAAATGGCCATGCTACCAAAAGTGCTATACAAATTCAATGCAATTCCAATTAAAATCCCAATGATGTACATCATAAACATAGAGCAAGCCATCATGAAATTCATTTGGAAAAATAAGACACCCAGAATAGCTAAAGCAATACTTAGCAGGAAGAGTGAAGCAGGGGTATCACCATACCAGAACTTCAATTATACTACAGAGCAACAATAACAGAAACAGCATGGTATTGTTACCAAAATAGACAGGTAGATCAATGGTACAGAATAGAGGACATGGACACAAACCCAAACAAATACAATTTTCTCATACTAGACAAAGGGGCCAAAAACATACAATGTAGAAAAGACAGCCTGTTCAACAAATGGTGCTGGGAAAACTGGAAATCCATAGGCAGCAGAATGAAACTAAACCCCTATCTCTCACCCTGCACAAAACTCAACTCAAAATGGATCAAGGACCTTGGGATCAGACCAGAGACCCTGCACCTTATAGAAGAAAAAGAAAAAGAAGATCCAAATCTTCATCATGTTGGCTTAGGATCAAACTTCCTTAACATGACTCCCAAAGCACAAGAAATAAAAGCAGGAATCAATAATTGGGAGAGATTCAAACTAAAACACTTTTTCTCAGCAAATGAAATTATCAGCAATATGAAGAGAGAACCTACAGAGTGGGAGAAAATCTTTGCCACTCATACTTCAGATAGAGCACTAATTTCCAGAATCAATAAAGAACTCAAAAAACTCTACACCAAGAATACAAATAACCCAATCAACAAATGGGCTAAGGAAATGAGCAGACACTTCACAAAAGAAGATCTACAAGCAATCAACAGATATATGAAAAAATGTTCAACATCTCTAGTAATAAGAGAAATGCAAATCAAAACTACCCTAAGATTCCATCTCACCCCAATTAGAATGGCGATTTTCAAGAATACAAGCAACAATAGGTATTGGCAAGGATGTGGGGGAAAAGGTACACTCATACATTGCTGGTGGATTTGCAAATTAGTGCAGCCATTCTGGAATACAGTGTGGAGATTCTTTAGAAAACTTGGAATGGACCCACCATTTGACCCAGCTATCCCACTCCTCAGTTTATACCCAAAGGAGTTAAAATCAGCATACTACAGTGATGCAGCCACATCAATGTTCATAGCTGCTTAATTCACAATAGTCAGATTGTGGAACCAACCTAGATGCCCAACAGTTGATGAATGGATAAAGAAACTGTGGTATACATACACAATGGAATATTACTCATCCATAAAGAATAATAAAATTATGGCATTTGCAGGCAAATGGATGAAGCTGGAGAATACCATGCTAAGTGAGATAAGCCAATCCCCAAAAAAAACCAAAGGACAAATGATCTCTCTGATAAATGGATGATGATACATAATGGGGGATGGAGGGAGGCAAGAATGGAGGAAGCATGGATTGTATAGAGAAAAAAGAGGGGTGGGAGGGGTGGAGGAAGGAAAAATAACAGAATGAAACAAGCATAATTACCCTAAGTACATGTATGATTACACAAATGGTATGACTCTACTTCATGTATAACCAGAGAAACAAGTTGTACCCCATTTGTTTACAATGAATCAAAATAAATAATTTATTTAAAAAAGAAGAAAACATGTATTTTGAGGTGAGGAGACGGGATGTGATTAGGGACACACAGGAAGCTTCTAAAGTGCTATCATGATCTAGTTATTAACATGGATATGTACACGTGTACATGAATCTTTGTTACTTTTCAAATCTTATAATTTTAAGCTCTTTTGAATGTATAATACATTTCACAATAAAAATCACTGAATAAATCGTTGCATTCTGAAACTGAAAAAAAAATGTAATTCACTGGAGATCATTATGTTAAGCAAAATAAGTCAAACTCAGAAAGTTAAGGGTCTTAAATTTTCTCTCATATGTGGAAGCTAAAGAGAAAAAGGAAAAAAAGGTGGGGGGCAGAGCTCAGGAAAATCAAAGGGAGATCAGTAGAAAAAGGAGACCAAGGGGTCAGAGGTGTGGAGGGAGGGGGAAAGTATTGTGGAGAGATATTGGTCAAATTATAGTTATATTGTGTCTTGTGTACATGTACAAATATGTAACAACAAATTCCATCATTATGTACAACTATAATGCACCAATAAAAAAAGTGGGGAAAAAAGTTAAAAAAAATTGACACTGTCAATGATAAAATATGATATTTACAAAATCTAAAAAAAGAAGTTTTCTAGTTCTTACAATAGTTAACAGTTGTAACAGTCTTATGACTTCAATCACTTTTTCTATGTTTATGCAAAATATACAAACACAGGGGCTTTATAGTTTTATTAGTCTTATAGTTCTATAGTTTTCATTAAAAATGAACTCAGATTATAGTCTACAAATTCTTCTTCATGTAATATGTAGTGAACAGTTTTCTGAGTCAATCTTTATTTATTTTGAACATATGTCATAAATCACATATATAATACATTATGGTTTCAATAGAATTTGTTCCCATCAAAACTCATGTTCAGGCTTGGCCCCCAGTGTGGTAGTGTTTGAAGGTGTAACCTAGTGGGAGATGTTTGGGTCCAAAGGATAAGACTCTCATGAATGGATGAATGTCTTTCTTGTGTGACTGAGTTCGCCCTCTGAGGGGACTGGATTAGTTACAAGAGTGGAATGTTACAAAGCAAGTCCATATTCATGTTTAGTCTCTTTTTGCATGTGTCTGATTTCCCTTCCACTTTCCCTTCCACTCTGGCTGGAAGCATCATGAGGTTCTTACTGATGCCATATTCTAGGATTTCCCAACCTCCAGAACTATGAGCCACAATAAACTTCTTTCCCTTATAAACTGGCTAGTCTCAGGTATTCTCTGACAGCAGTACAAAAGAGAATACTCCATATATTATTAGAGTTCCTAAAAGATATAGAGAAATCCTCATATTACCAAAGGAGGCAGAGTTTCCAGATAGGATGATTTAAAAATTACCATGTGCCAGACAGAATCTCAACATGCATGATTAACATATTACAGTTACACAGTCCTCTGCCTTTGATGGTAATGGAATAAAACTCCCTTAACTTCCTGATAGTAGAGTTTAGCACAATAAGGAAACACTGATCCCTCAAAAGGGGACTAGAACTTAGAACTTCATAAATATAATCAAAACAATAGTAGTCCTGATTATTGAGTATATACTATATCAGAAGCAACTGTGGTCAGTGACTGACAAACATTTTCAATCAATTCTAAGAAGGCTGCTGTTTTCATTCCATTTGTGAGGTTAAGACTTTGAGAGTAATTGCACAAGGTTATCTGGCTGTTAACTGGTGACACTTTCAAATGATTTTTAATAGTTTAAAAAAAACAAATGATAGTACAGTGGGAAATTGCTCCCTATATATTATATAAAGAAGAATTTGTAGACTAAGTATAATCTGAGTACATCTGAACCTCTGTTCTACACACCAGGGATAATCTCTTTTAACTATTTCTAGTTTTACATTTACATTTGATGGTCACTTCCACAGCACTAAATTATATGACTAACTTTTTTTTAAAAAACATTTTGGGACATGTTCTTTTGACTTCCAACTATGAAAGAGAGGAATTAAATTTTATCCCAAGTCACCCAATCCCCCTTCACTATTTTTGAAAGTCACATGGTTGTTTTGCAATTTTTACTGTGTAATTTTTATGATGAAATTTTATTGTAAATTTGGAGTATGTAAACAATGCTCATGATTTTTAAAAATAAGTGTTTTAAAAAAAACACTTTTAAAGTAAAAAAGAAAAAAAAAAACACCCTGTAATCTCACAACTCTAAGACATTTAACTATTAACAATTTGGTGACCATTCTTCCATATATTTCACGCTGATGTAAAAACTGTATCTGAAGTTTTTAGATAAGTTGGATGTTACATATGAAACTGTAGAGTAGATATTCAGAGTTTTTTTGACATTATTGCTTCCCTATCCCACTTCTCACTCTTGCAAGGTTACTTTAACACTGATAAGAAATGTGCCTATACAGGAAAACTTACACTTTGGGTATTTGTTATTTCTTCTTTATGGGATAATGAATCAGCTCTTTTCAGAATCTTGCTCTTGTCACTTAGTCATGCATGGTAATGCATTGTGGAAATTTTTTTTTCTTTTTTGGAACTGGGGATTGAACCCAGGGGCACTTTATTACTGAGCTGTATCCTCAGTTTTTTATTTTTTATTTGAGACAGGATTTCACTAAGTTGTTGAGACCGGTCTCAAACTTGTGATCCTTCTGCTTCAACCTCCCAAGTCCCTGGGATTTCAGACATGTACCACCATGCCCAGATCATCATGCAAATGTCTTAAGACTACCATTATATAGTCTGAGCTGGTTATGCATATTTCCATTTTAATGGATATTAAATTGTTTTCCAAAAGACTGTAATTCTTGCCGTTTTCTTTACCAATGTATCTTTCCTCTCACTTTCCCCAGTTAAGTGCAAACTCCATGAGGACAGGTTTTTGTCCCTATTGTTCACTGTTTCATCCTCAGCACTTAGAATGATGTCTGGCACATGTTTAGGCACTCAATAAATATTTACCAAGTGAAAGGATGTATGAATAAAAAAAATCATTCTAGAAAGTAGGATCTTGTCTTTTTTTGCCAATCTGATACAAAAGGGGATACTTCAATATTACTGTAATTTGCCTTTCATTGCTATAGTAAGGTGAAATCTGTTTATAGGTTCATTGATCATGAGATTTGCTTATTTATGGTACTTGTTCATCTCTTCATTGGATTGACTTATAGGAGCTCTTTGTAAATTATACTGATTAGCTCTTTCTCCCTTATATAAGTGTGTGTGTATGTGTATGTATGTCTGTATACGTGTGTGTATATATATATATGTATATACATTTATATATATATATATCAAAAAGAGGTTATTTATTTCTTTTTCAAAAATTATACCAATAATTTCATTTTCTCATTGTATTCTCCATAACCAGTAAAACCCTAAATTATCGTAGTGATAGGTTTTTTTTCTTATTTTTGTGGGAATCACAAATCTTATTTACTCTTGCCATCTGTCCATATGCTGATATGATTTTTCTCCTGTATTTATTGACAAACATTTTGATTTTAGACCATATTTGCATTGCTGGAAAAAATCCTAATTGGTATTATTGCACTATAATTTTGTTACAATGATAGATTTAATTTTCTAGTGTATTATATAGAATCTTTCACTTATGAATATTACTCTACAGTTTTCTTTTTGACACCATTTTCTTCAACTATAATCATTAAATGCTTATCTCATGAAATAAATTGAAATTTGCATAACTGCCTAGAATAGTTTAAATAGCATTATAACTGGCTGTTTGTGAAAGCATCTGATTCTCATTCCTTTTGTAATCAGAAATCTTCATTCTCTTCACTTTTTTCTACTATGATTGCTCCACTCACAATTTTAATTCATTCTTGGAATAGTTATGCTAATTTAAAGTTTTTAGCAAGTCATCCTTTTCCTATACATTTTCAAATCTATTGTCATAGAGTTGTAAATAGTATATTATTTTAGTTTTTTTCATTTCTGTGCTATTTTCTTATTTATAACCCTGTACAATTTGTTCTTTTTCCCTAATTAGACTCTTGACATTATTTGTGTTGTTTTTCATTTTTTAAAGATGGATACAAATTTTCCTTGTCTTTTGTTTTTAATACTAAATACATTTAAAGTTGTAAACTTTCCTCTGAACTGCTCTAGCAGAGTCCCATTGGTTTCATATGAGGTGTTCTCCATTTCATTGTTTTCTAAATACCTTGTCATTTCAGTTTTAATGTCCACTTTGATTTAGGGATTATTTAGAGGGCTCATTAATTTTAAGCAATGGAGACTTTATTGTTCATCCTTTTTGATTTTTAATTTTACCAAATAAGGATCAGAGTCATAGTCAACAGAAATCTCAACTTTTTGAAAAAACAGTAGCTTTTTTTTTTCATCAAATGCAGTATTTATTATAAAGAATTTCATGATCTATATGTAGGATTAGAAATTCTATATTAAAATATGTAAATTCATCCATACTCCTGCTTCTTATTCAGTAGCTCTTTTGTATTCTGAAAAAAAATCTCTCACTATTCTGTTTTCATCAACTTATTCTTGTATCTAATAGTAGTTGTTTCATACAGTTAGCTGCTTTGTCATTGGATGTGTATTTCATGTTAAATAATCTTCATAAACTGTACTTGTGATGCCATTTCTTTTAAAATTTATTTTTATTGACAAAAGTTGTACATGTTTATGTTATATGACACAATTTCATACATATACATTGGAATGGATAAATTAAGCTAATTTATTCAATTATACATTATTATTAACTATATTCACCATGGTGTATAATAAATCTCTTGAACATATTCTTCCTATCTAACTAAAATTTTACATACTTTGACCAACATTTCCCCAATGTCCTTACCCCCAATCTCTGGTTATCTTCATTCTATTCTCTACTTCTATCCTCCAGGTTCATCTATGTTATCATAAATGACAGCGTTTCTTATTTTTAGACTAAATAGTATTCTGACATATATATCAGAATATGCCACTTTCATTTTAATCCATTTATCCATGGATGGATGGTTATGTTATTTCCATTTCTTGGCTATTGTGAATAGTGCCACAATGAACATGGGTGTGTAGATGTTTCTTTAATACACTGATTTCAATGGATCAGAGGTAGAAAATCTGTCTAGAGTGCAAGAGGCCCTGGATTTGATCTCACAAATGTGAAATTATATCTCATTGTGGCTTTAATTTGCATTTCCTTACTGATTAGTGATGTGGAGGAGTTTTTTTCTTATACCTGTTGGCTATTTGTCTGAAGAAATGTCTATTACAGTTCTTCATCTATTTTTTATGGAGTTATTTGTTTTCTTATGGAGTTGTTTTAGTCCCTTACACATTTTGACTATTAACCCATTATCAAATATGTAGTTTGCAAACATTTTCTCCTATTGATAGATTGTCTCTTCACTCTGTTGATTGTTTCCTTTGTGTGCAGAAGCTTTTAGCTTTTGTAATACCATTTGTCTGCTTTTTTTTTTTTTTTTGCTACCTGTGCTTTTTGGACCATATCCAAAGAAATCACTGCCAGGCTGGGCATGATGGGGCATGCCTGTAATCACAGTATCTTGGGAGGCTGAGATTAGCGAATTGCAAGTTCAAAGCCAGCCTGAGCAACTTAGTGAGACCCTAAGCAACTTAGCAAGGTACTGCCTCAAAATAAAAAAAATAAAAAAAAAAAGGACTGAGGATATAGCTCGGTGGTTAAGCATCCCTGGATTCAATCCCTGGTACCAAAAAGAAAAAGAAAAAAAAAATTACTGTGCAGGCCAATGCCACAGAGATTTTCCCCCTATATTTTCTTCTAGCAGACTTACAATGTTGGGTGTTATGTTTCAAGTATGAATTTCCTTTTGGGTTGATTTTTGTATATGATGTGAGATGAGGGTCTAATTTCATTCTTGTGCATATCGATATCCACTTTTTCCAACAACTTTGATCAAGAGACTATCCTTCTCCCACTTTATGTTCTTAACTACTTTTGTCAATGGTCATTTGACAGTAACTGAGTAAATTTGTTTCTTGACTTTGTCTTGTTTCATCGGTCCATATATCTGTTTTTAGCTAGTACCATATTTTTTAAGCTAATATATTTTAATCATACAGAATAATGGGTTTCATTGTGGCATATCCCCATGCTCTTTTAGTCAGCATTTGTACTGCTATGACCAAAATACCCAACAAGAACAACTTAGATGAGGAAAGTTTTATTTGGGGCTCAGTTTCAGGTCTCATTCCATAGACAACTGACTCCATTGCTCTGGGCCCAAGCTAAGGAAGGATATCAGGGGGAGGGGCCTGGGGGAAAAAAACTCCCCTCATGGCAGCTGCGAAACAGAGAGAGTAGGGGAAGGGGCCACAGGAATGATGCAGGGTATACCCTCAATGACCCACCTCCTCCAGTATGCCTCACCTGCCTACTTTTACCACCCAGTCAGTCCATTCAACCTAGGATGGACTGTTTAGGTTACAGTCCTCACAAACACAGTGGTCAAGTGCCCCTAAATTTAATCCCTAGTACCGTAAAACAAACAACCAATCACTTTACTTCTGACTAATCCTGCATTAACAGGAGCTTTTGTGGGACATCTCACATTCAAACCATAATACATGCTGTTTTGATTACTACGGCTTCATAGTAGGTTTTGAAATCAGGTAGGAGAATGCTTCTGTCTTTGCTCATTTTGCTCAAGATTGTTTGGTTGTTCAGGGATTTGGGGTTCCATATATTTTCAGATTGGTTTTTCTATTTCTGTGAAATATCATTGGAATTTTGATAGGGATTACACTGACTATCAATTGCTCTGGGTAGTATGATTAGTTTAGTCATATTAATTTTGGTTTATAAATACAGGATTTATTTCCATTTATTTATATCTTCTTAAATTCCTTTCATTGATATTTTATATTTTTCAGCATACAGATATTTTAATTCCTTCATTAAATGTATTCCTCAGTATTTTGGTTTTTTTATTAGATATTACACATCGGATTTTTATTTCTTTTTTGGATTGTTTGTTGTTAGTATACAAAAAAACTACTTTCTTGTTAATTTTGTATTGTAACCTGAAATTTTACTTTGTTTTAGGGTTTTGGTGGAGTCTTTAGGGTTTCCCATATATAAGATCACATCATCTGCAAACAGAGAAAGTTGAATTTCTTTCTTTCTGATTGGTATGCCTTTCGTATCTCTTTCTTGCCTAACAGCTCTGGCTAGGAATTCTAGTACTTTACTGAATAGAAGTGGTGATGCCACTTTTTCTAATTTTAATATAACCTCACATGTGGGGAGCCCATTGCTAGTGCCAGAATGCCTTTTATGTAGAAAGTTGTTTTACATGGAATATGAACACATAAACTTTAAAACTTAAGATTTCTTAGATCATTCATTTAATGTCTTTAGAGTAAGCCTCTCAAATATTCAGTCTGGGAATCAACTTTCCTTTGTCTATAATTTGGTAGTTTGGGGATATGGTTATAGAGGAAAATATCTTTATTGGTAAATTAATCTCTTGTCAACTTCACTTCATACTCCCAACTCCTTTGCTACACCTGCTGAATCTGAACCAGAATCTGGGGTTTTGAAGAGGAGGAAAGAAAGGGAGAAGAGGGGGGAATATCAGCCCAAGAACATTTATTTGCATATGAAAACTCAAAATCTGTTGTACAGAAATCTGTTAATATTCTTAAGGTCATAGAATAGACAGAAGACAAATTGCAGAAGATGGAAAGTTTGTCTGAAGAGCAAGGAAAACATACTTCCTTTTCACCAATCCATAATAAGATTTCTACAAAGGTTACTAGTTGTCCCAACATAGCTGTTCCCAGTGCCATATTGGGATAAATAACAATGCTGTATAAAAGCATGTTGGTTTTCTTTGAGTTATAAAAGTGGAAAGATAGAGTCTTCTTATGGTTCCATAATTGGCTATGGGTAACCATGCATTTAGACATAGGCTTCCTTGATTCAAATTCTGGTTCCATCATGTAGCAATTGAATACCCTAGGTGAAGTTACTTAATCTCTGCAAACTAATCCTCAATTTACAGAGGCTATCTATAATTATTCCTATCTCAGGATTAATGTGAGGAGTAAATGATATAGTATTCTTGTGTTGAATACAATACCTGCCACCTAGAAACCTCTTAATAAGTGGTAGCTATTGTTGCTGTTGTTATTAATATTGCTATGTAACATCATCGCACTACAGTTTTCTCATCTTAAAATGCAGTGGGTGGGAGTTAATGTAATTGCTATCTCCTCAGAAATGCACAAGTGCAGATTTTTTTTCTCTTCTAGCCCTCCTTGCTTAAGTTTATTTAAATCTATTTTAAATGTTAAGAACATATAGTTCTCATCGTCTGAAGTGGTACTAGTCTCATCCCACTGTCAGCTCCCCATGGTGCCCAATACCTAGTACTTACTAATGACTGTAACCCATTTCATACTCAGAATGCCTCTGCTGGAGATCTACTTTCTTACCAGTAATATGTTGCTATGCCTTTGAGTAAAGGGTTTACTTTATGTTTCTGACTCTGGGAGGCACAGGGAGGTGTGCTGGGTTGAAGGCGTGGGGGCGGGGTGTAATCTTTTGTTTTCTCTAAAACAAAATGAGAATTTAAAATGAACTCTGAATTTATTCAAATCAAACAAGCATGTCATAAAGGAGATTTTCCTAGGAAATGGAAAACCATTTGTCACTATTGACAAAATAGGAACATAAAACATTTTAAATACTAAGAGTAAGCACTTAATTAAAATCTGGGAAAGAAGGAAAAAATGACATTCACATAAGGCTAAGAAAAAGTATCACAAAAATTACAAGGGTATAACTTTACAATATACTAATGCAATTTGTATTAGCATGTATCAACATGTTAAATATCTTTTTCTTTGAAGCTAACATTCATACAGGTATGGCTAATGTAAATGTTCAGACTGATCTAAAAAAATGTTCACATGTAATTACAGGTAATTGGAATGAGCATCAGTGATCAGTCTTGTCTATACTTTGTAGAGTCCAGGGCAAAGGTTTCCAACACAAAGTAAGACCAGTTGCCTCTCAGGGTACATTTGGGGAAACAAAAAGATGATAGGCATTGGGGTCAAACTGGCTCTGAAATGTGACTCTGACTTGCTGTCTTCCTGATTTGGGGCATTTCTTCTTTAAGCCTCTTGATTTGTTATCAGTTACTTTAAAATATTGCTGTAATAATTGGAGATAATGCTCACAAATGGCCTAAAAGTAGCCATTATAACAAAGGATAATGTGTTAATACTGATGTAAGGAATATTCAAACATTTATTAAGATTTTTGTAAAGCACTGAACCTAGCCTGAAAGGAGATGACCTTCTCTCTGAGCTCCAGGGAGGTGATCATCAAACTCTTGGAATGTCTTGACTGATAAGAACGTCTTTTTCTTTCTACATGGCATCCTAAACCACATCGCATAATCTACCAATATGATTTAATATGGAATTTTGAGTCCCACTGTATCAACTTGTTCTCCTAAGTTGCTGAAGGTAGGTGGTCAGTCATGTCTACATAACTGAGACCCAGTAAAAACACTGAACACCAGGCTCAGGTGAGTTTCTCTCCTGGGAGCTATCATGTGCATTATCACATATCGTCGTCAGAAGATGGCACAGTCGATGGCTCCACTGGGAGAAACAACTGGAAACTCCATGTATGGAATTTCTTGAATTCTGCCCTGGGCCTTTCTTTGCTTGGCGATTTTAATCTACAGTAGTAGTAGTATTTTTGCTATCATAAAGGATAACTGTGAGCATAATAGATTACAATGAGTTTTATGACCCCTTCTAGTTAATTATTAAAACTGAGGGTGATCTTGGTGAAGTCTAAATTTGCAACTGATATTAGAAATAAAGATGATCTTGGGAACCTCAAAACTCAGCAGGTGGTATCAGAAGTGAGGATGATTTGGGGGACACTTCCCTAACCTTCTCATCTTCCTTGCGATCTTTATATAAATCTAAAATTATCCCAAATAAAAGATTTATTTGAAAATGAATCAAAAAATAATCCACCAATATACTCTGGATAGATAAAGCATAAAGGGGGCTTAATATAAGTTATTTAAATGAAGAATTCTCAAAACTAAAGAACAAAGCCCCAAACACCACCGTTCAACTTTCCTAACATCGGCAACTCAACTTTACTGCAGAACGGGTAGCACTATTACCAGTTTTACTGCTGCCTCAGAAAGGAATCCTGGCAAACTGAAAATACCACCACTGCTGCTTCTGTCACCTGAACCAGCAAAATGGAAGCCACATTTATAGCATTCCAATTAAATGTACCTGGACTGCAAAAGGAGCTTGGAACCCAAGTTCTGACATCTATCTACTTTGGAAAGGGATGCCTATTTTTGTGCGAAGAGGAAAGAGTAACTGAGAAATGATAAAATAGATGTACTGTGTCACATAAAACTGTGTCAAAATACCTGAGAGAAACAATTTAAAAGGAGCAAAGCTTTATTGTGGCTCTGGTTTCATAGGTTCTAGTCCACGTTTACTGGGCTCCACTGTTTCTAGGTCTGTGCTGAGGTAGAATATAATGGCAGGAGGCATGTGGTTGAGTAAACCTGCCCACTTCATGGTGACCAGGAGCAGACAGGGGTTAGGGGTGAGGATGAAATGTACCCTTCAAGGACACTCTCAGTGACCTTTTCCTCCAACTAGGCCCTACTTCCTCAAGTTACTCCCAATAAACTTTTGAGCTATATATCCATCATGGATTAATCCATTGATGGGATTATTGATCATGATCCAATCACTTCTCAAAGGTCCCACCTCTGAACACTATTACACTGGGGACCAAGCTCTTAAACATGAGCTTTTGGGGGGAGATTTCAGGTCCAAACCTTAACACATACCAGAGAGGAAAAATTAGATTGTAACTCTAACATACTCATTTGTAATTAGAAAGATATGAGTGACTGACAGAGAGAACTGGCAGATTTAACAGCAATCAAAATTATAGTTAATTTAGCACTTATCATGAACCAAGCATGGTAGATGCACTATCTTTAAACTTCCTAAACTCCCTGTAAGGAGATATTACTCTGTGTTATAAATGACAAAACTGAAGCCAGAAGTTAAACATGACCAATATATTGCACAGCTTGCAGATCTGACTGACCCTTTACACTCTTATTCTGCTATTTTCAGAATGCCCCCAAAACAGAGCACCTGAAATTAGGTTAATTTTTATTATTATTTTGAGATAACCCTTTTATTATTTATTTTGAGACAGGTTCTTGCTAAGTTGCTTACAGCCTCAGTAAGTTGCTGAGGTTGACTTTGAACTTGCAATCCTATGCCTCAGCCTCCCAAGCCTCTGGGATTACAGACCTGGGCCACTGCACCCAGGAGGTTAATATTTTTATATGAATAGTGTGGTAAAATGTATGAGCTGAACTGTGGGGAGCCATCTTTAGTAGAATCAGACTCAGTTGAGTCTCACATACAGAGGTCTGACTTCCAGAAACTGGCATATAGGAAAGTCTGTCCCAGATTGCCAGTGGGTATGTGGCACTGTGAGTGGTTCCCTGTCTGCTTCTGCAATAGTCCCCCTAAGAAAATGACTCCCCTAACACCACCCTATCCTGTTCATCACGGAAGAAGCCCCCCACCCCCGTTCCAGGCCCCTTTACCTGTGTGACTATAAAATAAAGGAGAGTTGGGTTACTCCATGTTGTTAGAGGCCAGATTTGGTATGACCAGACCCGTCACGTCCCCTCTCAATTAAAAGGAGTATTGACTCTTGTGTGTTATTGATTAGATAAGTTTATGGGTAATCGATTGATTTATAGCCAACATCATCCTCCGGCAGTTAACCCTTTTCTCATCCATGTGGGATGTGACTGAGAAACCCCCACACTGAAATATTTATGTTCAGTTTTCCTTGAATGGTTACTAACTAAACTCCTATTCAATGCCAAGTGTTCCAGTTAATGTTATAGGAGAAATGTTCAAGTCCAGGCATTTGCTAATGTATAAAAGTTTAAAATGGTGTTTACTCAGATATGGTCATACAGTGGGAAACATTGTACAGATCACATGAAGGATCAAGAGGTTCTGTCTGGCTTCAGGAACATTATGGAAGTTCATGGTTCTGAGGAAGGGAAGATTAGATGAGACCACTGTTCATGCTTCTGTTTAGCTACTTGTTCAACAAAAGTTGCTAGAGGCACTGATGACAACACACAATAAAAAGAGCCCTGTCTGGTTTTTAAACCTTCTGACAAGTGAATCATTAGGTTATTGATTACTTTTTACCTTGTGAACTTCCATGAGGTTTTCTACCAAAAATAAAATATATAGTTCCATGTTTCACTGAAATATAATTTGGGGAAGGTTATAAAATTTCCCAGTGGGTGGCTGGGGTTGTAGCTCAGTGGTAGAGCACTTGCCTGGCATGTGTGAAGCACTGTGTTTGATTCTCAGCACTGCATATAAATAAATAAAGGTCCATCCCTATGTTTTCTCCTAGTATTCTTAGTTTGAGGTCTGACACTTAAGTCGTTAATCCATTTTGAGCTTATTTTTTTGTGGTGTGAAGTGAGGGTCCAATTTCACATTTCTCATATGAATAGTCAGTTTTTTTCAATACTCTTTATTGTAGCTTATCCTATTCTTGGAATATTTTTCAAAAATCTATTAAACATAAGTATGTGGGTTAATTTCTGGGTTCATTATTCTCTTCTATTGGTCAATATTTCTATTGATGGCAATACATTGCTAGTTTAATTCTATAGTTTTCTAGTATAAGTTTGAAGTTAAGTAATGCAGTGTTTCCAACTTTGTTCTCCCCCCATCCCTAAGATTGACTTGATTATTCAGGATTTTGTGGTACCATTTGAATTCTGGAATTGTTTTTTCTACTTCTGTAAAACAAATATCATTGGAGAGTCAAGCATGGTGGCACATGCCTGTAATCCCAGCAGCCTGGAAGCCTGAAGCAGGAGTATCACAAGGTCAAAGCCAGCCTTAGCAACTTAGTAAGGCACTTAGCAACTCAGTGAGACCCTATCTCTAATAAAATGTTTTTAAAAAAAAAAAAAAAAAAAAAGGACTGGGGATGTTGCTCAGTGTTGTTAAGCACCCCTGGGTTCAATCCTAGTACCAAAAAAAAAAATATATATATATATATATATATATATATATATTTATTTATAGGGATGGCATCAAATGTATAGATCACTTTAGGTATTATGGCTATTTTAACTATATTCTTCCAATCCACAAATAAGGAATATCTTCATTTGTTTGTTTTTCTTATATTATTTTTCATCAGTGTTTCAGTTTTCAGTGTATAGGTCTTTCACATCCATGTTTAAATTTATTCATAAAGATTTTTCTTTGTAGGTATAGTAAATAGGATTGGTTTCTTGATTATTTTTTGATAGTGTTATTAACATATAGTAATACTACTGAATCTTGTTTTTTAATCCTATAACTTTATTAATTTTATTAGTTCCAATAGTTTTTAGGTGAAGTCTTCAGGGTTTTCTAAATATAAGATCATGTCATAAGCAAATAACAATGATTTCACTACTTCCTTTGCTATTTTTATAAAATTGTTCTTTTTAGATACACATGACAGTATAACTTTCCATTCTTGTGGTTGTACTGATGTGCATTTACAGTGGTCATGTATTCATATATGAACAGAAGAAAGTTATGTTCAATTCATTCTACTATATTTCCTATTCCCATATCCCTTTCCTTTCCTTTCCTTTGTTTCATCCAGTGACTTCTATTTTCTGTCCCCCTTATTATGTGTTAGCATCTTCATATCAGAGAGAACACTTGGCCTTTGGTTTTTTGGAATTGGTTTATTTCACTTAGCATGATAGTCTCCAGTTCCATTCATTTACTGGCAAATATCATAACTTCATTCTTCTTTATGGCTAAATAAGATTCCATTGTGTATATATACCACTTTTTATTTATCCATTCATTTCTTGAAAGGCACCTAGGTTGATTCCATAGCTTACTTAGATATTGTGAATTGAACTGCTATAAACATTGATGTGGCCGTGTCACTATAGTATGCTGATTTTAAGTCTTTTGAGTATAAGCCAAGGAGTAGGGTAACTGGGCAAAATGATAGGTCCATTCCAAGTTTTCTGAGGAATCTCCATGCTGCTATACAGAGTGGTTGCACCAAATTGCAGTGCCACTAACAGTGTATGACTGTACCTTTTCCCCCACATCTTTACCATCATTACTTGTATTCTTATAATTGCCATTCTGACTAGAGTAAGATGGAATCTCAGTGTAGTTTTAATTTTTATTTCTCTAATTGCTAGAGATATTGAACATTTTTTCAAATATTTGTTGACCATTTGTATTTCTTCTGTGAAGTGCCTGTCTGGGTCCTTTGCCCAGTTATTAATTGGGTTATTTTTGGGTTTTGGCGTTAAATTTTTTGAGTTTTCTTAATATATTCTGGAGATTAATGCTCTATCTGAGGTGCACGTGGCAAAGATTTTCTCCCATTCTGTAGGCTCTCTCTTCACATTCCTGATTGTTTCCTTTGCTGTGAAGATTTTTAGTTTGGCCCCATCACATTTATTGATTCTTGATTTTACTTCTTACGCTTTAGGAGTCTTTTTGAGGAATTTGGTTCATAAGCCAACATGATGGAGATTTGGGCCTACTTTTTCTTCTAGTAGGCATGGCATCTCTGGTCTATAATGCCTAGTCCTTAATCCACTTTGAGTTGAGTTTTGTGTAGAATGAGAGATAGGGTTTTAATTTCATTTTGCTACATATGGATTTCCAGTTTTCCCAGCACCATTTGTTGAAGAGTCTCTCTTCTCCCTAATGTATGTTTATGGCACCTTTGTATAGTATTAAATAACTGGATTTATATGGATATGTACCTATGTATTCTGTTCTATACAATTAGTCCTCATGTCTGTTTTTGTGTCAATACCATAACATTTTTGTTACTGTTGCTCTTTAGTATAATTTAAGGTCTGGTATTGTGATGCCTCCTGCATAACTTTTTGTGCTATGGATGGCTTTTGCTATTTTGAGTCTCTTATTTTTCCAAATGAATTTCATGACTGCTTTTTCTATTTCTATGAAGAATGTCATTGGAATTGTAATAGGAATTGCAATAAATCTGTATAGCACTTTTGGTAGTATGGCCATTTTGACAATATTAATTCTGCCTATCCAAGAACATGGAAGATCTTTTTATATTGTAAGGTCTTCAATTTCTTTTTTAGTGTTCTGTAGTTTTCATCGAAGAGGTCTTTCAACTCTTTTATTAGATTGATTCCCCAAGCATTTTTTGAGGCTACTGTGAATTGGATAGTTTCCTAATTTCTCTTTCAGATGATTCATCACTGAATAGGAATGCAATTGATTTGTGTGTGTTAATTTTATATCCTCTACTTTGCTGAATTCATTTATGAGTTCTAGAAGTTTTCAGGTGGGGTTTTTTGGGTCTTCTAAATATAGAATCATGTTGTGAACAAATATAAATAGTTTGAGTTCTTCTTTTCCTATTCGTATCCCTTTATTTTTTCTGCCTAATTGCTATGGTTAAAGTTTAAGGACTATGTTTAATAGAAGTGGTGAAAGAGGCCATATTTGTCTTGTTCCAGTTTTTAGAGGGAAGGCTTTCATATTTCTCCATTTACTAATTTATGTTGGCATGGGTCTAGCATATGTAGCTTTTACAATGTTGAGGTATGTGCCTGCTGTCCAGTTTTTCTAGTGCTTTGAAGATGAATCATGTATTTTGTCAAATGCTTTTTCTGTATTATTGAGATAATCATGTGATTCTTGTCTTTAAGTCTATTGATGAGATGAATTATGTTTATTGATCTCCATATTTTGACCCAACCTTGCATTCATGGGATGAACCCCACTTGATCATGGTGCACAATCTTTTAAATATGTTTTTATATGAGATTTGCCAGTATTTTATTAAGAATTTGTGCATTTATGTTTATTAGGGATATTGGTCTGAAATTTTCTTTCCTTGATGTGTTCTTTGTCTGTTTTTTGTATCAGGATGATACCAGTTTCATAGAATGCATTTGGAAGGGTTCCCTCCTCTTCTATATCATAGTATAATTTTAGGAGGATTATTGGTGTTATTTCTTCTTTGAAGGTCTGGTAGAACTCTTCTGAGAATCTGTCTGGTCCCGGGCTTTTCTTTGTTGGTAGGCTTTTGATGGCATCTTCAATTATTTGTCAATGTCTTCAAGATTTTCTATTTTATTAGAATTTAAATTTTCAAAATAGTTTCTGATTATCATCTGTATTTCAGTAGTGTCCACCATGATGTTTCCTTTTTTATCACATATTTTAGTAATTTGAGTTTTCTCTTTTTATTTGGTAACTTGGCTAAAGGTTTATTATTTTTATTCATTTTTTTCAAAAAACCAACTTTTTGTTTCATTGATTGATTGTTTTTTGTTTATTTCAATTTCATTGACTTCAGGTCTGATTTTAATTATTTCCAGTCTTATTCTGCTTTTGGTGTTGATTTTTTCTTTTCTAGATCTTTGAGATATAACGTTAGGTTGTTTATTTGGTAACTTTCTATCCTTGAGCACAATGCAATGAACTTTCCTTTCAGAACTACCTTCATGGTGTCCCAGTGATTTTGGTAAGTTGTGTCACTATTCTCACTTACTTCTAAGTATTTTTTTTAATTTCATCCCTTAATTCTTCTGCTATCTAATGGTCATTCAATAGTATTATCTCTATTTTTTGTATTTGCTCTGAATTGCTTTGAGGCATAAGATATGGTCTACTTTAGAGATGAATCCATGTACTGCTGAGAAGAAAGTGTATTCAGTCATTGATGGATGAAATATTCCACATGTCTGTTAAATCTAAATTATTAATTGCATTTTTTAGTTCTATATCTTCTTTATTTGGTTTTTTGTTTGGAGGATCTAGCCAGTGGTGAGAGAGGTATGTTAAAGTCACCCAGTATTATTATGTTGTAGTCTATTTGACTCTTGAAATTGAGAAGCATTTGTTTGATATACATAGATACTCCATTGTTTGGAGCATAAATATTTATGATTTTTGTGTCTTATTGATGTGTGATTCCCTTAAGCAGTATGAAATATCCTTCTTTGTCCCTTCTGATTAACTTTGGCTTGATGTCCACTTCATCTGATCTGAGGATAGAAACCCCTGCTTCTTTACAAGATCCATGTGATGATATATTTTTTCCCATCTTTTTACCTTTAGCCTGTGGATATCTTTGCCCATGAGGTGTGTCTCTTAGAGACAGAATATTGTTGGGTCTTGTTTTTTCAATCTAATCTGCCAGTCTGTCTTTAGATTGATGAGTTTAGGCTATTTACATTCAATGTTATTTTTGAGAAATTAATTTATACCCTGTCATTTTTTTTTCTGGTTTTAAATTTGAATTAGTTTCCCTTTGATTGACTAGTTTTCTATTATAGTTCCTCCCTTTGCTGACTTTCACTTTTATTTTTCATTTCTTCTTCATAAAATACTTTATTGAGTATGTTTTGTAGTGCAGGCTTTCTAGTTGTGATTCTTTTAACTTTTGTTTATCATATAAGGTTTTTATTTCATCATCAGTTCTGAAGCTTAATTTTGCTGGGTATAGTATTCTTGGCTGGCATTCATTTTCTTTCAGAGCTTGGCATATATTAGTCCAAGACCTCCTAGATTTGAGAGCCTGGGTTGAAAAATCAACTCAGATCTGGATTAGTTTGCCTCTAAATGTGAAAATGTGACTTGTTTTTCTCTGACAGTCTTTAAAATTCTATCCTTATTCTCTTTATTAGGCATTTTCACAATACTATGTCTTTGGATGGGTTGTGATTTTGTATACTTGTGATCCTGTAAGCCTCCTGTATTTGATTTTTCATTTTATTCTTTAGGCTTGGGAAATTTCCTGATAGTATTTCACTGAAAATATTGTGCATTCCTTTTATGTGAGCCTTCATCTATCCAGATAAATCTTATAGTTGGTCTTTTCATGTTTTTCCATTTATCTTGGAAGTTCTGTTCATGGTCTCTTAACATCTTTTGTCCATGGTCAACTTTATTTTCAAGATTATATATTTCATCTTCATTGCCTGAAATTCTGTCTTCCATGTATTTAGTCTGTTGGTGATGTTTCCATTGAGACTTTCCTTTTGAGAAGTTCTGCTTGATTTTTTTCAAAATCTCTCTTTGTTGAAGTGACCTTTTACTTCCTATATTTTTCTCTGATTTCACTCCTTACATCATCCTTTACCTCACAGATCAGTTTAACTATGTACATTCTAAACTCCTCTGCAATTTCTTCCACTGTGGTATCTATGGATTCTGTTATTAAAGTATCTTGGTTTGTTTGGGGTGATTTGTTCCCTTGCTTTTTCATGTTGTTTGTGTGTCTACCCATCTAACAATATGGATCTGAGGCAGTAGAGTTTCAACCCTATGGATTATAGTGTCCCTGAAGTTTTCCAGTATCTCACCATTTAGGGGAAGACTTATTAATATCAACAACCAATGCAAACAATATATAGAATTAAACCAAACAGTTCATGCTATGATTATCCCTACAAAAAGAAATGTTATAATCAGTTATTGCCTACAATAAAAACAATGTTTGCAAAAGTGTTTACAATTTCAAATGGTGAACAGGGAGAAAACAGAAGTGATGTAGGGATGTGATAATTATGAGGGAGGAGAAGAGAAGATAGATAGAAGTAAAAAATTAAAGAAAGAGAAAGAGAATAATAGAGATTAACTGCTAGTGGAAGAAAAGAGAAGGAGAATCAAGGGAAACAGATAAGTGAGAGAAAAAATATATATGTAAAGTAAAAATTTTAAAAAAATAAAAAGAAATCTGAATTAAACTAATCAAACATCCTACTCCTCAAAATACTGATGAAAAATAACTGACTGTAGAAATGAGAAAAAAGCAAATATGAGCATGTATAAATGTTCATGAACCATTAAAGTCACAAACAGAAAAAAAAAGAAAATACCCTTAATGAAGAGTTAAAGAATTTTTTCTATTAAAGTTCAAAAGATTCTCAATTTCCCTTCTTAGTAGTGTGAGGTGGGTCAAGGCTTGCTTCACCCTCAGAGTGGAGTTGCTGGAGTGAGAGAGGTAATCCCATAGGTAGAACTCCTGGAGGTGGGGTTTAGGCTCAGGTAGGCTCCAGGTTTTTGTTGAATGCCAATTGGTCTGGAGACTTTAAATCAGCGTACCTCCAGGGCCCAGGAATTCCAGAGATCTCTCCATGAGTTCCACTTATGTGGTGGAGGAGTCAATTCTTAGTTCATTTTATTACCTGTGAACCCCATGTTTCCTGGTCTTGGGTTCAGTCTCCAAACTCAACCTCTCCTACCCTTGCTCTTTCCAATTCCTGGCCAGACATGTCTCTCTCAGCTGGTTCTGCAAGCAGCCAAGTTGGAAGTGGAGGGGTGAGCCAGGTGGGCTTCCATGACCAGTATTCCCCTTTGTAAACCCCTCTCCACATTTGATTTTCTCCTAGTCACTTAGGCACACTCTTGTTGTGCAGTGTGGGTTTGCCAGGCCTGTATTTTGGGCCAAACTTGGGTTTGCCAGAAATTGGCTCCCCCAGTTGCCAGTCCACATACTGCAGCTGCAAAATGGTTTCTTCCACTTTCCTCTGCACAGCCAGGAGAGATGTGGTTTCTTTCCTGCACAAGGATATTGTGCAGCATGCCTTTCAGTTTAGTTGGCCAGTGTCTTTGATCTCTTAAACCTTCATATCCAGATACTCCTCAAGCCTCCTAAAAATGTGATTTTTAAAAAAATTCCCTTATCCCTCCACTTTGCTCATGGAGGGACCATTCTGGCTAGTGCCTCCTGTAGTGACTGTGGTACTGGGAATTTCTTCCTTATTTTATTATATCCAACCTCCTGAGTCCCCAATCTTCTTTGAATGTCCAGTATTAAATTCCAGTAAAGTCCACCTTTTATCACCCACCTTGCTGAGAAGCTGCCTATCTGCTTTTTAGTTTTACACCATGGAGCAGCCAGAAAAGTGACTTTCTCTATTCCATCATTGAAACCCTCCCTTCTTTTTCTATTTGGATGACTTTTATTTCTTTGTCTTAGATAATTGATCTGGCAAGAACTTCCAGTGCCTTATTGAATAGAAGTGGCGAGAGTAGGCATCTTTTATACTGTGCCTGATTATTTTAGTTAGCGTTGCAGTACTACAACAAAATACCTAAAGCAATTAATTTATGAAAAGGTTTATTTAGCCCATGAGCTCTTGGTTTTGGAGCTTTCAGTCCCAGATGGGCATTCCTACTGCTTTGGGCCTCTGATGAGGATGTCAGATGACAATGGTGGAGGGCATGAATCAGAACATATTGCCAGGAAGTAGAGGAAAAGTGAAAGACCTAGGTCCCACAACCCCATTTGAGGGCAGACTCCCAAAATCTAAGAACCTCTCTCTAAGCCCCATCTCTTAAATGTCCAGAGTACCTCCCAACTACCACCAGCTAGGGGACCACAGTTTTACATAAACACCTATGAGGAACACTCATTCAAACTATCCAACTTTTCATGGTTGAGTATAATGTTAGCTGTGGGCTTGTCATATATGGTCTTTATTTTGTTGAGGCATATATCTTCTATTCCTGAGTTATTAAGTGTTTTTATCATGAAGATGTTGAGTTTTGTCAAATGTTTCTTTTGCGTTTAATGTAGTGATCATTTAGATTTTGTATTTTATTCTGTTAACATGGGATCTCACACTTATGAATTTGTTGGACTGAAGATGTAGCTCAGTGGTAGAACATGTGCTGGCATGTGCAAAGCACTGGGTTCGGTCCCAAGCACCTCAAATGTTTTATTTACACAGCATTTACATATGAATGAGAAAGATTTTTACTAATTTGTATATGTTGAACAATCCTTGTATCCTTAGGATAAATTACATTTGATCATGATAAATTATCTTCTTGTGTTGCTGAATTCAGTTTGCTAGTATTTTGTTGAGGGTATTTCCATCTTTGTTCATTATTGGCTGGTAATTTTCTTTTTCTGTATCATCCTTGATGGCTTTGGTATCAAGATAATGCTGGCCTCGTTTAAAAAAAAAAAAAAAGTATGGAAAGTGTTCCCTCCTCTTCCATTTTTTGGAAGTTTGAGGGATTGACATTAGTTCATTAAATGTTTGGTAGAATTCAGCAATGAAGCAATCAAGTTTTGGACTTTTTTTTTTTTGATGAAATTTTTTTTATTACTGATTCAATACCTTTACTCATTATTGGTCTTTTCAGATTTTCTTCTTAAGTGTTGGAAGGTTATATGTGTCTAGGAATTTGTCCATTTATTCTAGGTTATTCAATTTGTTGTCATAATTGTTCATAGTAATTTCTTGTGATCCTTTGTATTTCTGTGGTATCACTTGTAATTTCTCCTTTTTCATTTAAGATTCTGATTCTTCTTTTTCTTAGCAAGTTTAGCTAAAGTTTGTCAATTTTATTTCTCTGTTCAACAAACCAACTCTTACATTCATTGATTCCCTCCCCCCATTTTTCTAGACTCCATTTCATTTATTTCTTCCTGATCTTTATTTCTTCCCCTACAATAAGTTTGAGTTTAGATTGTTCCTCTTTTTCAATTTCCTCAAGGCATAATATTTGGCTGTTTGAGATTTTTCTTTTTTCTAACGTAAGTGTTGCTATAAATTTTCCTCTCAGATTTTCTTTTCCTACATCTCAGAAGTTTTGATGTGCTATGTTTCCATTTTCATTTGTCTCATGATTTTTAATTTCTTTTTTTTTTTTTACTCATTGTCAAAAAGATTTGTTTTGTTGTGTAATATATGATCTATCCTGGATAAAGTTCTAGTGCACCTGAGAAGAATGTGTATTCAGTTGTTATTTCAAGGAATGTTCTGCATACATCTATTAGGTCCATTTGAACTAAAGTATAGTTCATGCCCAAAGTTTCCTTATTAATTTTCTGTCTGGATAATTTGTCCATTATGAAGTGTCAAGAATTGAAATCTCCTAATATTGTTGTATTATAGTTTTTTTTCCTTCGGATCTATTAATATTTGTTTTATTTCTATTGACCTCAACTTTATAAACCTGGTTAATTTACCTACTCAACTCTGCAACAATATGCTTGCTACAAAGATCTAGGAAATATATTTCAATCCAAATAAAATAATTTCTAAATACCTATCATGTCTGGCTTATGGCAGATAATAGGGATATCAACTTAGATAAAACATGGACCATCATGCAGTTTGGTAGTATGTTCTATAACACATCAATAGTTATAGAACAGATACATGCAACAAAAGTACATTCCAGACAAAGAAGTGGAGGAGAGAAGGGCAAGAGAGGGGAGTAGGGAGGATATGTGCAATTAAGGCATGATATGTGAATGTCTAGCAATGTCACAGTGAAATCCATTTGTGCATTTAATGAGTTAATATTTATAATTCAAAAAAGATGGAGAGGGGAATTAAACAGTCACAGAAGACTATCAGAAGACATAATGGGTAGGCTCTGAAGGATAAAGTCAGAAAATCAGGAAAAATATATAAAAGAAATGAATCATATTTGAAAGCTTATTTAGAAAGTTCTGAAGATCTATAGTAGGTACAGCGGGATGGCTATAGTTAATAATATACCTTTACTTGATAATTGCTGAGTGCAGATTCTTAAACATCCTTACCACCTCAAAAAAAAGTGATAGGTATCTGAGGTGGCAAAACTTATCCTGATTGTGGTAACCATTTTATAACATATACATGTGTCAAAACATCAAGTTACATTCTGTATGTAATGTTACATTCTGTATGTAATGTAAAGTTACACCTCAATAAAGCTAGAAAATACACGTGCATAATGTACATTGTGCACATAAATATGCATTTTGTAGTAATAAGATGAAATACTATAATTACTTGAAAACCAATTATAAGTTCAATTTAAAGTGAATATGCCTCTGTTGGCCCTTATCCCTCAACCCATTCAGAAGGGCACATTTAGACAGCTCCCTTATGCCCCTAATGTATTTGTTTTCTTTTTCTGAGGCCTTCTGGTGGCAAAAACAATTTTTCAACCTGCATAAGGAACAGGGCAGAAATACCTAGCAGCACCTGGAGGTGCGCCTCAAACAACAAATAGAAGTGGTGAGAAAACAATTCTGTTTCCTTAGCCTACAGGAGATAATTCTAAGCTTTTCTCTTCACCTTCTTTTGGAGGTCCCAGAAGAGAGTTCAGCTGCACACAGCTGTGATCCCTCATTGACACACCTTTTGGTTGCTCTCTTCCTTCTTTACCTGTCTCAATTCCCCATCCTCTCACCATGCTTCTGCTGATCACTTGCCCGGTAAGTTCTTATGCCAAAATCCTTGTCTCAAAATCTAACATGTTAATTTATTCTGGGTACTTCAGTAATGTTAGGAAGAAAAATTTTCATCTCATTTTATGTTCAATGTAATTAAATATTTCTTTGATTCATGTATCCTAAGATTATAGAAGATTATAAGACCTAAGAATCTCAATTCCAGAGACATAGAGAAAAAAGAACCCTATAGTATTATCAGAGTATAATTCTGGTAATCCTTCAGTACTGTGTTGCTCTTTGAGTAGATTTATTTGCTGCTTTCTCTCTAGAGCTTTCTTTCATACTCCTGAGGTGATGGCTCTACAATTCAGAAAGCGTACAACCTTCCTTTTGTCTGATACTGTGATCCACTCAGTCCCACATTCTCTCTGGAAAACCCCATAATCCAGTCTCAATTAGAGCAAAAATATATTTTATCCATGGATCAAAGTTCAAATACATTGACCTATTAAGAATTAGTACTCACAGGTATATTATTTCACACCAACTATAAGCAACAGGGAGTCCTTGAATAGCTTTGAGCAAAGGGAAGACATTTAGGTTCCAGATTTTATAGAGTGGGCAGGGGAGGTAAAGAAAAAAGCATTAGTGGTTCATGTCCAAAAAAATGCTCAGAGGAAATGCTCTTGACCAAAGCTATTCTAGCCCACATGGTGCTTTGTGGATTTTTTAAAAGCCTCCATCTTGAGCCTGGGTTCACAGCTTAGTGTGAGTCATAAAGACTAAATCCATACCACTCAATGTACCTGCTCAGTCAGCTGTCCTAGTGCAGCCCCTTCCACACAATGGCCCACATGGACATTTGAGTCAGTGTGTCAACAGTTCTCCTGTCACATCCTTACAACCTTCACTGGTCATCCCCTTTACCCAGCTACCCCAGACCCCCGGGTCCTCTCCCAGCCCCCTAGCCTCTCAGAGTCAGACTAGATAGTCCCCTTATCATCTTCTAGACAAAAAATATATTTTCATCACCTATCATGCTTCTTAGACAAAAAGCCTTAAAATGTTTTCCAAGCCTCACACTTCTCATGGCCACCCTGTCTAAACTCCGTTCAGTTCATCCCTGATTAGTCATTTGGCCTGCCCGATTTCCTTGAGGACTTCTTTCCTTTTCTCCTTCTGTCATCTTTCCTTTATTTTTCCCTCTTGCCCTTGTACTATTTTTTTTTTTTTTTTGGTTCCCTCAGGCTTCTGGTGATCTTTGTTACTTGCTTCCTTTGTAGAATCACGAACTTAGAGCTACTCAAGTCTGGAGGTAAATTAAGGACATCATGAATGTCACCTTCCCTTAACAGTCTACCTCAATCTCATAGTATTCTGGCAAAATTTCAGAATGCCTCTTCCATCTAATTCCTCCCAAATGGATTCTGGAAACTGATGAGAACATCTGATATGTGCTATTGTAAGGCTTCTTTGCTAACTCGTGGTATCTGCAATTTTTTTCTCTTCTGCCCCAGTTTAGAATAGTGTTATTTTCTACCAATGCTGGAAGCCTGGTGACAGGTATGTTACCAGGGTCTGCAAGAGCCTCCACTGCTCCTACACAAGAGTAGGCTGCTAATGACAAACATCAAAGAGGCTGATGTCTGCCCAGGGGGCATCATCTGCCACTGATAGCAACACCCATGCTGTTCACATCTTAGGTTTTCAACATCTCATCGTCCTTTTCAATATATCCCCATGGCTTTCCTCAAGGAATTAATTAACTTGCTTTTCTCTTGTTATTGACTAAAGTTATTAGAATGCAAGCTGCCAATAGTTTGGTAATGTATCAAAGAAAGTTTGTTTGATAATGGTGACTATTAATGATTCTAATATCAGGGTCAGACCTATAAAAGGAATAAATAGTATTTCATTCCACTGACAGTTATGAAGACTTCTATTTAATTAATTTTCATTCACTTAAATATTGGCAAGCTGTAGGTGAGTGATGTTTTATACAACTTAAGAGATTAATGTATTTCTAGCAAGATACTTTCACCTTTAATGTTTAGCTTCTGGCTGTTATTTATTAAAGTTGCCTGTAACTTTTATTTCTAAATTTGGGTTCATTTGTACAAAGATAGAGACATGCCCACCATCATATTCCCCTGTGATTCTTACGGTCTGATATGATTTGAATTGGGCTCTCCAGAAAGATTAAATTGAAGGTCTAACCCCCAGTATTTCCAATGAGACCTAATTTGGGAATTGAGTCACTGTAGGTGTGATTAAAATAAGGTCATACTGGAATAGGGTGGGGCCCTTAATCAAATATCGTTACAGGGCAAGGGCCTGCTGGGGAGTTGAGATAGCCATGGCAGCCCTTTCTCAATGGTTTTTGCAATCATGCCATAAAAATTTCAGACATGTCACTCAGAGTAGTAGGCACAAGTTTATTAGAAAGTAAAAGAAATGAGAAAAGGAGAAACTCTCAAAGGAGAGAGTGGGACTGCTCCAAGGAAGAGGATGGTGCCCTTCTCCTGCCCTCTAGTTTTACTGAGGGTCCTAGGTAAATTTCCAGATAGTCCTACTCAGTTCCATCTCTTAACTTTTGACTGACAGCAGGCATCACTTTCAAGTCCCAACTGTGCATGGTAAAGGTTAAGGACAAATCCAGGCACTTTGGCCCATGCCTACCAGTTCTAACTGGAACCGTTTTATTACAGACTTTATGGTTAGGGGAATTGTCCTCATCTCCTTGAGTTCTGGAACCTGGTCTGTGTAAAGATCACCAAAGGTCCCCCCACTTTAGGGCTTTTCTTATTGGCATTTCAGGCCTACATTTCTCCTGCAGATAACAGGTTGTTTGCTGTGGAATCTAACATGTCCTATTAACTTAACTCTGGTATGACTTCAGATAAATTACTTTTTTAAAAGAAAACATATGAGAATCAGTACAGTGGGCCCAGTATATAGAATCATTCCCTTAACCTCACGTTTCCACAATTCACATCCATTTATTATCTATCATATCCCCCTTCAAGGACTTTAGGTTCCTAAATTCTTTTAGGGTATTTGGGTGTTGATTCCTACTGAAAGAAGGCAAAGTCAGGGAGAGTGACCCAAAGTGCCTGTTCTCTAACAAGTGGGACATGGACAGTTAAGGAAATTTAGCATCAGGGTAATTGAGAGGTCCTTGATGGCAGTTGGCAGGTGGATAGATGAGGCATACATAGGATCATGCTAGGATAACAATAAGACAGCAAAGTATTATTTTTCATAAACAATTATCACAAAAGTAATAAGCATTAGTAGGTAGTCTCTGAAAATCATGAACACAGTAACTTATTAAGCTTAAGATGGGGTCCAACATGGCACTGATTTTTGAGTGGAGGTTATTTAAGGCTTTAGAAACATTAGTAAAGTTGTCAGGGAAAAAATATATATATATGGTTTACATGTATACATTCAGGTGCCCCTTTAAGTTATAGTTATCTAAATGCCATCTAATTTCTGTAAAATAGCTCTTTCAATAGTGTTGTCTCTGGTAGGCGATTCCTTTAGTTGTGTCATTTAGGGTTTTCTTTTGTAGGGTTAGTTAAGGCTTTCATGAGCTACATTATATATTTTAGACCAATCTGAGGGATATCAGGATCATATAATTCATATAATCATAATACACACACACACACACACACACACACACACAACCTAGATCAAGCCCTGCCCAAAGTAAGTAAAGCAGGGCTGAAACAAGTGTATATCTCAAGTTCCATTCTCATAATAGTATGTCTGCCTTTGGTTATACTTTTCTGTTCAGTGTTTAAGACCATGTTGGTAAAAATTGACTTGCTCCTATCTACTATTAAGATCAGCTGAAATTCCCCAGGAGTCACTTTGGAGAACTTGTAAAAAACTTTTTGGCTCTGATAATTTTTCCTCTACATGCTGTGCCATCTGCCAGGATGGGTCAGGCTCTTGCTGGCCACATGTAACTTTCGTTGGAAGCATCAGGGACATTTTCCTCTCAAGGACCCTTCTCTTTGCAGAATGTTCCCTGATTGGCTTCCTGTTCTCTAGGGTCCTCATGATCACCCTGATTGGGAGGCTGGTTGACTCACTGGAGTTTCAGAGCCCTTAGAGAGGTCTTATCATTCCCTGGATCCTGGCTGACCTTAGAGGGCCAAAGTATTGGCTGCTTTTTCCTTAGCCCTTTGACTTCCTTGGCCTTGATTGCCAAGTTTCAATTTTAAACATCCACCAGACAATTTTCACCAGTCTGAGAGTAATGGTTTATAATATAAATGTCTATAATTTTACAGTTACCCTTCCAAATTAATAAGGGTCAGTATTTGTATTGTAATTCAACATTTATCTTATCTGTCCTATAAGTGATGATGGCTCATTATCTTAAATTTAACTCAGGTTGTTTGTTAGAAGTAGTACTTCTGCAAAACACTAATAGACAACAATTATAAAATTCTGCAAGGAAAATACAAAACAATTAACAAGAGCAAAAACATATTCAGTTCATATAATGCTATGAACCAAAAAACATAATTTCTATAATAACCCTAATGTATCTTTGATATATATTTAGCCTCTACAAAGACCCATAAATTTATCAGCTCAATTACATATGAAATGCTTAACTTTCTATTAAAAAAAAAGTAAAATTTTAAAACAAATAATGGACACAGCATCCTCCTTCTCTCTGAGAAGGATCCACTGTCTTCCTTGAGTTTCCCCTTTTCCTGTCCCTTCTAATCAACTCATGTCTGCTACTCTGAGCAACATGTCTGAAATCTTTCTGTCATGATTGTGATCACAAGAACCAGTAAGAACTGCCTTAGCTCCCTGGCAGGACTTTGTCATTCAACAACATGACTTGTGTCATTATATGAAGAGGAAAATTTGGACAGAGAAAGCAAAGAGGGCCATGTAAAGACTGGAGTAAAAATCAGAGTTTTGCTGCTACAAGAACACCTGGCACCTTTGGAAGTTGAAAAAGGAAAGGATGGACCTTTTCCTAGAGACTTTGGACAAAGCTCAGTCCTGACAGCACCTGAATTTCAGACTTCTGGCCTCCAGAACTATAAGAGAATACATCCCTACTGTTTAAGTCACTCAGTTTGTAGTACTCAGTTCTGGCAGGTCTAGGAAACAATACATAATCCAACTAAGAACTCTGCCAGTAATTCAGTGGTTGAAGTTAGGTAGAGTGGGCCCTTAAATAATTACGGTCTATTGCTGGCTCTTAAGATTGAGTACTAGGAACACAGAAATGGATTCCATGGTTCCACTGTTCCCAGGAAATCACATTCCCAGGTGCTAAGGATTAGATGCTAGATAGCCCCAAAAGCTCATGTATGAGACAATGCAAGAAAATATAGAGGTGAAATGATTGGGTTAGGAGAATTTAACCTAATTAGTGCATTAATCCCCTGATAGGGATTAACTGAGTGGTAACTGTAGGCAGGTAGGATATGACTTGAGGGGGTAGGTCCCTGAGGGTGTACATTTGGGGCATATATTTTGTCCTGTTGAACAGAGTTCTCCTTCTGCTTCTGGATGCCACGTCCTGAGCCACTTTCCTCTGCCACACCCTTCTACCATGATGTTCTGCCTCACTTCAGGCTCCAAAGAATGGAATCGGCTGCCTATGGACTGAGACCTCTGACACTGTGGGCCCCAAAATAAACTTCTCTTCCTCTAAAATTGTTCTTGTCAGGTCTTTTGGTCATGGCAGTAAAAGAGCTGACTAAAACACCAGGAAAGGGGAGTAGGGCACAGACACATCAATAGCCAACACTAACCAGAAAGATGCCTGGTGTAAGACCTATGTAAGAACCAAACATTTCAAGAGACAACATATGAACTGTGCCTTAGGTAATTGAGAAAGCTTCACAGAGGTGACACTTAAGGTGGATCTTAGGAACAAGTGGGAATTCTATAGAAGTAGAAGGGAGAAGAGCTTTTAAGACAAGGGCAATAGCATTAGGAAAGGAACTTATAACATTTTGCTGGCATGGCCAGTTGGATCATCATACATATGCAAATTCACAGAAATATTTTCTATACTAGCATTATGAAGCCATATAGACTCTGACTTCTGTTATTACAGGGAGTCACTGTGAAGTGTCCATTGGCTTGATTGCTCTGGGCAGGTAACTCTGTGGTAAAATGAGAGACCTTCAAAAATGCCTTTCAAAAAGTCCAGTTTAGATAAGGTGCAATTCTCCCTAAAATTCTCATCTTAAAGAGTGATTTTAGCATTAAATATTTTCTGGAAACAGTAAGATTCAAAACAGATGCTGGTACCAGGCATCCAGTTCCAGTGCTGTGACACACTGGCACTCTGGCAAATAATAGGATTGAAAGAGGACCCTCACATTTCTGTCAGAAAGAGTAACTGACTAGTAACAGTAATTTGGACTAAATGAGAATAAAATTAGTTCATTTATGTGGTGTCAATCTGCAGCAGATTGATTAATTCGGTTCATATGCAGAGCTCCAAGAGAGAATACTGACAATTACTTCCACAAAAAGAAAGGAACAATCCCTGCAGGAGTAACTTTAGTATGCCTATTCCTTTCCTCTATCTTTCTCTCTCTTTCCCTTCCTTCCTTCCTTCCTTCCTTAGGGAGGAGAAAAGCATTTTGGAAGTTAAAAAGATAAAACTTTTAACACAATAATTTCAAATTGTTCCTAGGTCTCTGCTATCAATGACATTGTTAGGGATATCAATCCTTAACACTTATTGACTACTTTTTATCACTGCCAAGTGCCATACTAAGAGCTTTAAAATCTTGTCTCAATATGTACTCCTAAAAACCCTTTGAGGTAGGTATTCTCACTTGTGTTGTATTGCAAATAAGAAACCTGTGACTTAGTGATATTAAGTAACTTGCCTACAATGGCAGAGATAGAAGAAGGAGTATGATGGGACTGAAAAAAATCAATCTGATTTCATAATCCATGTTCCTATTAGACTAGTGTGCCTTAAACTTGATGTTCATGGAAAGCAACTGAAGTCTAGCTAAAATGCAAATGCTGATTCAGTACTCCTCAGTGGTGGCCTGAGAGTCTGCATCTCCAGGTGATGCCAGGCAGTGGCCTTCTTTTGAATAGAAAGTCTAGGCTATTTACTGGCATAATGATCCATTCTTACAAAAGAACAAGAATCCCAGTTTTTGAAATACTAAAAGTTAAGAAGAATGGCAGAATTGCCTGTTCAATTTAAATTTTAAGATAGTTTCTATTTCTCTTTGCTCTGCCAATTCATCCCTCCCTGCCTACCTCTATCCGCCCACCTCCCCTGCAACCCTGTTAACCACTCATCATTTTCTTGATTCTATAATTTGTCATTTAAAGAATGTCATACAGTTAGAATTATATAGTAGATAGCCTTTTCAGACTGACTTCTTCAACTTGCAATCTGCAAGTAAATTTTCTGCATTTCTTTACATGGCTTGATAACTCTTTTTCTCACAGAATAATAAACATACCATAGTTTGTTTATACATTCACCTATACATGAAAATCTTTTTCTTCCAAGATTTATGAATTATGAATAAAGCTTCTTGATAAGCCCATATTCCATGAGAAATACAACATAATTTTAATATGTAAAATATTTATGAACTGAACTATTATAATTGAAGGAAATTTGCTTATAATCCTATTCTTCCTTCTTCCCTATAATGAGTATTTGCTGTGTGTTAGGTGTTCTGCTAAGTTCTTTATTAGTATTGTTTTATTTAAACCTCAAAACAACCAAAATGAGGGAAGTAATGTTGTTTTTGTTCCATTTAAGAGATAAAATGAGAAAAGCTAATTTCTCAAAGTCACCCAGAAAGTAATAGTCATTGGATTTAGCACATATATGGGGGGTGTGTGTGTGTATTCACTTATGTCCCAATGGGACATACTAAAAGTACTATACACGCATAATTTTTTTTATCTACAATTCAAATTTAATCAAGTATCTTTTTTTTCCTCTTTTTTACTAGCTCTGGAAACCCTATCTCTAAGATATCTACTTACTTGCTCAATATCACCCCAAGACTACTTCATCTTTTTCTAGGATCTGCTCAGTGTTCTTCCCAAATTAACTTACAACGTTGAATTAATTTTGGTTTTACTCTATCTAGAGTTGACAACTGGAATGTCCTGTCACTCTTTTCTGACATACTAGTAATGAACAGACCTCTCTACTAGTTTTCATTCCTTGGTTTTTCCCCTGTCACCAAGGCAAATATTAGGACAATCCTTAAACAAATTAGCAAAGGCACTTTCTCTCCATGCACTGTTTCTTGGCACCACCATTCTCCCATGTACAACTTCAGGTTTTTAGTCTGCACCTTAAAGTATTTCCCCATCTTTTCCTATTTTGTCATTTTGAGTTTTATGCTACTTATCCTAGTTTTTTTTAATCCAATCCTAAAACTCCCCCTTTCAGTCTTCATTAGGAACAAGATGCTACATAGTTATAAACTTGCTGTCTTTTATACATGAGGTCATTTTCTGATAAAATAATTTTGAGTCAAAAATCATAAAATATTTGCTCAGTCCTGGATTTTATGAAGTCATCACGGTTGGATCATTGAGTTTTTCCTTCCTTCCTTTCTTATACCAGAGATTGAACCTAGGGGCACTTTGCCACTGAGCTATAGCCCCAGCCCTTTTTATTTTGAGACAGAGTCTTGCTAAGTTGCTAAGGGTCTCAATCAATTGCCATGCTGTTCTCAAACTTGAAATCTCCTGCCTTAGCCACCTGAGTCACTGGGATTACAGGTGTGTGCCAACACACCTGACTGGATCTTTGTAAAGGAACAGACCTGTGGACCTCAGAAAGGCTTGGTGATATGTCTTCATGTCCCTAAGTCAACAAATAAAGAGATTTATTTTGTAATTATTTTCCCAGAAGTCAGTAAGGTTTCAAATGGCTCTTCTGAGTCCTGGCCCTTCTGACCTCCCCACATTCTCTCCATTCCCCAGTCAATAAAGGCTCTCAAAAGTTTTCAGGTAAGAGTATGTTTTTGTCTGTAGCACTTCCATAAAATTAAGAGGAACAAGCCAAAGGAGCTAGAGGTCATCTTGAGAATGAAATAATTTAAGATCCATATCTAGTTTATTTGTTTCAAAACAGAGCTGGCGATTAGTGTGGCACATAAAGAACTTTGAAAAGAAAAATCCAAACACAAAACTTTAAGCTAGCTTTATCAACTCTGTGTCTTCTTCAGAACTGGTTTTCAACTGCACAGGAAGTCAGGCATTCATCATTAGCATTTCATGTAAGTTATGTACTGTATCAGATTAACCATCTACTATATTTTCCAGACTTAATTGTTTTTAAAAATTAAACCCACCCCCAAAGAAAAATATAAATTACCCCTGATAATGTACTTGGCAGATTCTTTTGAATATTTGTTTTTATCTTCTTTTGGTTATCCTGTAATCAGGACTAAATTACTTGACATAGTTAGGTTTTGGTTCATTGTTTGTTAAAATGTGCTTAACTGACTAGTTTCTTGGTAACTATTGCACAGAGTTGAATATTACCTGTTAGTAAGAGGATTTTTTACTTTTAAATTAATCAAAGCATCTTTCACAGTTCTTCTATATAATACATGCCCCTTCATTGTCTTTCTGAAGCTTATGTCATTGTAAAGAGGTACTGAAATTAATCCCTTACCATTTTGAGAATTTAGAAAACAAATTTGTGAGAAAGCTAAGCCAGATAGAACAATCTCAAAGTAGCAAATGGTTACTTGTATATATCATTCATATTCATCAATCATTTATTGGGTTTTGTTTTTGTTTGTGTACCAAAGTTCCTTTAGGGATTTTTTACTCAGAGGTTGATAATCTGATCCTTCTCTTCACCAGGACTTTAAGACCCATTGAGGCAGTGCTGAGAAATGAATTGTGTCCCATCCCCAAATTTATGTCAAGTACTAACCCCTAAGGTGGCTGTATTTGGAGACGGTTTTACAGATATAATTAAAGTTAAATGAGATAAGGGTGCTGGCAACTTAATCTTATACTTCTAGCCTCTAGAACCAAGAAATTAAATTTGTTGTTTTAGAAAACAACTTTGTTAATAGGTACTCTGTTATGGCAGACTAATGTAGTTTCACTTTTGCCTCAGAAGTTGATGAAATGCTACCAACATTGTCTCTTTTGTATTTAGTACCACTTTCTCGATAAAATATGCTTTTTTTAGAGATTAAATTGTGTCCAAAATAATTTAAAATATTCTCAGCGATTTTCATCTTCTAAAATGGAATATTATGATTGTGAATTAAAGCAAAGTTTTACACAAGTCACATTATCTAAGAACAGGCAAAATACTTCATAACTCTGAAAATAGCACAAAGATGTATAGGAGCTTAGGTTCTGACGTAGGATGGATTTTTAATTCAAAGACATTCGTTACTCACAGCCTATCTAATCATGTGTCCCCTGTGGTGCTGAAGCTCAGTGATTTGGAATAGATTCACCCCAAATTATGGAATTATGTAACATTACAGTTGGACTGACTGCTAAAGCAATACAAATCTCTCTTGTGGAAGCTGAGGAAACTGAAAGCCAAAGTGAACACGTAATTTGTCCAAAGTCACAACCTACAGCAGATACCATTAGAGGCCTGTCCCTAGACACCCAGGCCAGGGATTTTTAAGATTAACTCATTTGTGCTTTTAACTAGCCAGACATACTCTATCCTGGCCTACACAACATCATTCTAATCTCCTTCTTTGGTTTCCTGGATTATGGATGCCAGGAGAAACTACATGCTGCTGTTGCCAGGCTCCATTTCAGCCAGGCTTCCGTATATGAAAGGAACTGGCTGCCGAACTGTCAATCTTACTTCAGCCTTGGGGGTGCTTGAACATCCATTTGATCTTTAGTCAGACTTCTTGAAATATCCACTGGAGTGAAAAGAAAAAAGGTATGCTGTACCTAGTTGTCAAGATCATTTATTGTAACCTATAATATATACACATAGCTCCACTGAGGAATGGGAGCTTGATACCCCACCTTTGGGATATTCAGTGACTGGCAGTGTTTAAGCCCAGAGATACTAAGCCCTATGTGACTTTCCTATGCTGGGTGATCTATGCTTATTTCAGCTTCTCATTTTCTTGTACCAAAACATGCCCCAGCACATGTGATTGGGGACATCAGAACTTGTATTCAAAGCCTCTGTGACACTGGTACTCTAGATGCTCTCTCTTCTACATCCTTTCATAAAATTAAGTCCACATTGTGCTTTGAAAGTTGGATTGATAATCCAAATTGGAAGCCTACTCTGGTGACCTTGCACCTAGGTTCCCAAATACATCCACCTGCATGAGACAGAAGTGAGCAACCAGTGGTATGCTTGTGGGCAGTCATTGAATCTTCTAAATAAGCATGCTGAAAGAAGTATTTGCATTTTCTGGGGTAACTCCAGAGTCTTTCTAGTGGCCAACCTCTAGCATCATAGATGAAAGCAGTAAGCTATGGCAGCAGGGGAATTTTTACTATTATAACCAACTCAGGCCTGGTGGGATGCATCCCAACTCTTTATTCCTGGCTAGGTACATTCTATGGGTCAATCAATCCCTTTAATTAGGCTTTTGTATTGTGTGTGGGGAGATTCTTCTGCAATTAAGAACTTTAATCAATAGAGTTTTTCTCTTTTGCTTTGAAGTGGTTATTCTGAGCAACCTACTTTAGCTTGTCCTTAATGCCTATGGAAACCCTGATCTGAATTAAGATCATCCCACCCACATACTATAAAAGGCAAGATTTGTTTTTATAGGCTTTTTCTTGAAAGTCAGAATTTCCACAAAGCTGCCTACAACTTGTTTATGTTTTCTTGACCTCCCACTTGTAGTTTTGAGTCTGGGAGTTAGACAGTCACTTGAAAGGGAAATGAAACTGAGATGCACGGTAAACTTCCGTTTGGGCCCCTATGCTCATGAGTTTTGAATAATTTGGAAGACTTCTCTGCCCTCATGAACATTAAAACAAAAACCAAAAATAAGGAAACTTTGATATAAAAGGTTTCACCAAAATCCCACCTTATTCACACAACAGAGGAGGCAGGGAAATCAGTGCAATGAAGCAGTCCCCCATCCACTTTACCAAGGTGAAAAAGCTTTGCTTTGACTCTTGCTGGCCACCACCTATCACATAAGCAAGTCCTGGGCTTTACTTGTATACCTGGCCAAGGTATGTTTGTGGGCCAACACATGTATTTATGTATTGAAACATTGTGAAAGCTAAAAAGAAGAAAAGAAAAGGGCACCATTTCAGAGAAGAAGACCCTTCAAACTGCATGGAAATGGGCTGAACAAAGAATAGAGGAAATTGGAATGACTGTTGATGATTGATCCTGATTACTAGGAGAAAACTGCATTACTATCAAATTCAGGGCAGGGAGGACTGTGTTTGGAAAAAAGGAAAAAAGTTCACCCAGGAGTAAAGGTTCAAAATCTAGGAATTTATCTGCCTAGAAAAGGCAGGTCCACTGAAAATTCAGACCTCTCAGGAACAAAGATTTAGAATGTCCCACCAGGTACAAACCTTCGACTTGCTGAAGCAATGGCTGAGAACAAAGGAAACACAGCATTAGTGGTAGAAGGAAAAGATAAATTGGCCTTGTGACTAGTTATGGAAATAGTTCTAGAAATTATGACACAGCACCTAAATATATTTTCTTCTCTGCTTGTTGTGTAAATGGAAGTGCATTTCTTGTATGTAAATATGTTTCTCTCTCACATCCTTTCCTTTATTATACTACTTTGTTATCAGTGAGGTTTGCAATTTCGTCTTTAGGTGACCAAGAATTGAGATGTAACTGTACTGAATTAGGGAAATAATATCACTCAGAGAAAAACAGTGTGACTATTTATGAATGCCAATGCATTTATGGTTGGGACTTTGAGAAAAGGCTAAAAACATCCTTATTTGTACAAAGGCAGTTGCATTTCTCGTTGAGAACAGAGTTGTTTTATTGTTTGGAAGACAAATATATGTAGAAGCCTGTGTAAGTTGCTGAGGAACAAAAGGGAAGGATTTTGCCAGTTCTCTCTCAATTTCATCCACACTTCTATGCTCTTTGTTTGATGCTGGGGCTGGGACTCCACAGATCACGTTTCTGCTCTGCCAGATGGTTTTGCAAAGCTCTGCTAACAGAGGATGCTAGAGGAAAACTACTAGATTGGAGGAGGAAGAGCTTGCTCCTTCCTGTCACTTTTTGCTCCTTACTACTTTTTCTATCAGCATCTCCCAGCCTCATTCTTCATTCTAGAAGCAACAGTCCATTCCAGTGGCATCAGTTAAAGCAAGTTTGCCATTTCCAACATGGGCAAAACCCATCCAGCCTCACTGTGCTCCATCTCAGACACCAGAGCAAACGGTCCACTGCTCTCCTCCTCAGGGGTTCAAGTTTCAGCTGCACAAGGAATGACCTTTAAGATTAAGTGCAGTAATTTCAACCTCTTTCCCGTTTCCTCAGCTACTTTCTGCAATTGCTGATCCTGTGTTATCTCAGGTTTCTCTTTTTGCATTATCTCCTCTTCAGTTTTTCATCTTAAATTCTTTCAGTGAAAAAATGACTGGTGTAGTTCTATCTCCTGACTAAACTCCTGGTGATATAATAAATAAGCAGTTAAGGAGTTTAGAATTATCCAAAATAACATTAAAGGATTTTTAAAGCAAGAAAATAACATAACCAGGTTTGAATTTGTGGAAAAATTACCCTTAATGCCTTTGGAGAACAGACTAGCAGGGTCAACACAAAGACGCAATTAATAAAATACTATAGAAAATTCAGATGAAACAATGGCTTGAACTAAAGAAGTCAAAGTATGGAGAGAAAAAAACTGAAGACAGATGCCAAAGCACATGCCTGTAATCCCAACTACTCAGGAAGCTGACAGGAGGACTGTTAAGTTTGAGGCCAGCCTGCATAACTAAGTGAGACTGTCTCAAAAAAAGGTAGGAAGAGATCCTGGGGATATAGCTTAGTGGTAGAACACCTCTGGGTCCAATCTCCAGTACTGCAAAAACAAAAACTTAAAAATAGAACATAATAATTATTAAGGATTTGGTGATGTTAGATAGAGGGAAAAGGTCTTATTTCATGTGGAAGTGAGGAAGAGGTACATATCAAGGATGATAGTCTCTGGTAATGACAGCTGGGTGATTCAACTCATAAAGAGAAAACATACTCTGGAGGGTGATCAGTTTTAGGACACCTGAATGAACTGAGATTTGAACCAAGATCTTCAGGTCTTAGGGTAACTATGGGTGGATATCCAGTGGATGGTTAGAAACATAGATATGGAGTTCACAAGGAAGAGAGCTAGTCTAGAGATAGACATTTAGGGATCATCAAACTACAAGGTACAGGGAGCCAAAGGAGCTGATGGAGTACCCAGAAAGGGAAATAGCAAGAAAAGGTCTATGAAAAAAATCCTAAGAATAAATGTGAGGGTATTTGGTGTAATTCCTTGAGTAAACAGAAATATTTCTTTTCATTACTGTATGGAATGCTGATATCATCTCTTTCCAGATTTAGAGTCTATGTGATATCAGGACCTTATGAAATTAACCTCATAATCTTCTTCGGGAAGAGTTAACATTACCTAAAGTTCACTGCCAAGTTTGCCATGTCTTCCTGCCCAAGGGACTCAAGTACAGACTACTCTATTTGTTGGCATCATTATTAGGTGGTAAGAAAGAGATACTCTGAGGATTTGGTACAGACATACCGAAAGGAATGGTGAGGAGGCTATGAACATCAGAACCTCCGAGTGGGTAAGACCACTGGAAAGCAAATTTTCAAAGGATCACTTGACGAGGGCATAACCAATAGGTGCTGATCCAGTAGGTCACCTTTTCATTTTCCTTGAGAAAGTGTAATGGTACAATGGTTAAAGTCCTAAGTGCCATGCCAACCAAAAGGGTTGAAATTCTAACTACTGGACCTCTAACCAGTTATTTCATTGCTCTAAGCTTCAGATCATTCATTTAAGATGAAGCAATAGCAACCTAATAGAAAAGTGGAGGTTTAAATATCTATGTAAAATAATCTATGTAATTAATAACTATTATATAAAATCTTTGTAATAATTTATATGAATCCCAGTGACTAGTATGTAAGAGATCTATGTTAGCATATGTGCTAGATATCAGTTTGTTGACTCTTCTCACCACTCATTCTACATCACCAGTTGTTATAATGGAGATTTCAATGTTTCACCTTTGCAGTGAACACAGTATTAAGCTGTCTGTGGAATTCAGGGAAGATCACCATAAAAACAGGGAATTCTCTGATTCCAATACACTTTCATCTGGGTTTATTCTTTGCTCCAGCTGCCTAATGGACAGCAGCTCCTGTGTGGGTACATCCAGTGGTACTCTGCCCTAGTTGCACAATTAAGATGTACAATTTCTTGTCATGCTTGTAGCCTGTCCTGAACTAGGACCATCTCACATGTCCCTCCTTATATGGATACTGAGCATCCCAGGCTTCACAGCACCCTGCCTGTGTCCCTATGTTCTGACTCCTTCTGTCTTACCTCGATACCAGTCTTTGTATGCACACCCGACACTTCTTGTGTCCCTCCAGATATGGATACCATATACTCGAAACCACTCATTTTTTGAGGCCCAATACTCTGTGTACTTGCCACCAATCTCATCCTGGCTATACTGCACAAGGTTGTTTCTCAAGGTACTCCACACAGCAAACATTTGTCTGCTTACCAGTAAGCAGGATACTAAGAGCCCAACTTCCTCTGTAAGTCTGTCTGCTGGTATCACTGCATCTGCCAGAAGGTAGCTTCCTGCCTTCTCAGCAGGGTGACTAGCTATAGCCTGTACAATACAGCAAATGTCTCTGTGATCCAATAGGCTACAACCACACTTGCTCCAGAGCTCTGAATCTGTCTAGGGAAGGTCCCCTTCTTTCAGGTTTGTTCACCCTTGGATACTCCCTCAGAACTATCTCCTTGGATATCCTTTATCTGGGTATAGTGACATATACCTGTAACCTCAGGGACTTGGGAGGTTGAGGCAGGAGGATCAAAAGTTTGAGGCCAACCTCAGCAACTAAGTGATACTCAAAAAATAAAAAGGGCTGGGGATGTGGCTCAGTTGTAAAGCACCTCTGGGTTCAATCCCCAGTACCCCACCCACCAAAAAATAGATCTCTCTTTACATCTTTATAGTTACTCCCCTATTGAGTACTATTTTTATATTAAACTTTCCTTATTCCAATTAATCAGTTTCATCTCCAGAATGAACTCTAATGTATTATTTTCAGACATTATTTTATGGAAATATTTATTGAGTTCCTATGTGTTTGACACTGCTACAAGTAATGATGAAACATCAGTGAACAAATTCCTGCCCTGATGGAACATTGCTTTCCAATATGAAAAAGGAGTTGGGCATCAGTTAAAATAATGACACGTCTCTTTGACTATGGAAGACAGAGTGCCCCTCACATGTCATAAACCTAAGTTTTGAGATCAAACTCACATCTTCCCATTTTAGAAAAGTTGGTTTAAAATATCAACTAATTCAAAACCAAATTAAAATGTTAAAATATTTTTACTATAATCTTTTTAGTCATTTTTTTTAAATCAAATTGCTTTTGAGTGAGCAATGTAAAATGTATATAATAATGAACTTGTAAAATTTACTATTACATGTAAAATGTATATAACAATGAACTTGCAAAATTTACTATTTTTGTGACCTGGTGCACAGTTCTCCCTTCCAGTTATCTAATGTTGAGTGGCAGCATCCACTGGATATGCTGTTACTATGTAGATAGTTATTTTTTTAAAGTTGCTAAGCAACATTCAGCTCCTTTCAGCTTTTGCACTAATTTGAAAACCTGAAAAGGGTATATACTATTTCAGGTATCCAGCATTAAATACTATTGTTTCTTTGCTACAACAGCACAAGTTAATGTCATAATTCATATAAAAATAAAAAAAAACTACCTAAAGCCCATAACTCTCAATTCATCTCAGCATTTCTACATGCTTCTATAGGTCAGTTTAGAGATGTCCAAACATAAAACCAAATGGAGTAAGTGAATCTGTGTGGGACATTCACCAATCTTGAGACACATGAGTGGGTGAAAAATGTGGTTGTACTAGATAAGCTTATCAATCTCTCTAATTCAATACTTTTATAAGAACCTAATTATGTTATAAAGGTCTTAGAGTCTTTCCTTCATCAGGTCTCCCACCAAAAGAATCAATCAGGAACCAAAGGGAAAAATGCACACAACCCTTAAACGATGCTTACTGAAAAAAGGTTTTTGAAACATTAACATAAAACTGTCAAAAGCTTAGAAAATAGTTTTGTGCTTGTTCATCTTATTCTTTTAAAATAAAAGTAAACATTGCTTTTCCTCTTAAAATAGGCATATTCTTACAAACTGTATGTTAAACAAATTTATCAAATATTATGAATAATTTCAAAGTTGGGGTGTTGGATTGTTTTTAAAGAAGATAGCTAATTATGCTAAATGGGAAAAATACTGTGGTTGTTCTTTACTTGAAATAAAATGAGTTCTACTTTATTAGTTTTATTCAGTCCAGGTTTGTTTGTTTAGTTTACTTTTAATACAATAGTGGAACTCAAGCCTAGAAACTCCTCAGAATTTCCTAGACAGCTTTTTAAAACTAAAAATGCCTAGGCCCTAGGCTAAACAGAATCTTTAGGATGGGTGCCTGGTACTTAAATCTAACATACCCAATGTTGGACCACTCTCCTTTAATAAGCTTCAGTGTACCTCACACTAGGTGGGAGCAGGAGTTCCATATCAGACCCATTCTTATGCCAAAGTCTGTGGACAGTTCATTTAGGGATTACACTTTAACTCTCCATGCCCTTATTTTAAACTAATTATCTTTCACACTTCATAATTTTGTATTAGCTTAAAAATGTTAAGTCAATGAGCTGTATGTATAATTAAAGAATGACACTCTTTTTTTTTTTTTTTTTAGATGACACTCTTATAAACATCACCCAGGACCCCAGAAGATTCCATGCACCCATTTCCACCATTGTTCACCCCTCTGGGGTTAACCACTCTTCTTATTTTTGTGACTGTCATTTACTTGTCTGTCTTTATAATTTTACCACTAATGTCTACATTGCTCACAAGTTTTGTTTTTTTTTTTTTGCCTGTTGTTGAACTCCATATAAATGGATTCATCTCCTGTATTTATAATATTTGGCATCTTTCAGTCAGTATTGTATTTATAAAACCAATAGTTTATTAAAAGTCACTGCTATATGATCATACCATAACTTTATCCCCTGTTGAGGAATACTAGTACTGCTTATGGTATGGAGATGCTAAAATAATTTTTATATGAACCTTCTTGTATAGAATGTTCTACACACTTGCACAAGATTGTGTAGGACTGCTTTTGTGAGTTGCAAAGTAATATTAACAACAAGATACCAAACACTTTATATTGTTTATGTCCCAAGTACTATTCTGAATGTTTCACATGGATTAACTCATTTAATCCTAACAACATTAGAAGCACAAAAACTGGTTCTTGGAAGGGAGAGGGGAACCAAGACAAAACCTTACTCTTTTCATATATAGTTATATGTACAAGGTCAGATAACTGTAAAGATGAAATTCAAATCCATGAATTTGACAGAATTTGTACCCAAACACCATAATACCATTATTGCATTAACATAATAATATTCAGCATAAACATCTTTAAATTTACTAAAGAATGTCATACTTTTCCAAAAGAGTTATGGTTTTTCCCAACAGGTTAACAATGTCCATTACTTCCAATCTTAATCACCACTTGCCAGTCTTTATTTTATTCAACCTGAATGCTATATATTACAATCTCATTGTGAATTATATTTGCATGTCTATTTTAATTGAGGTCCAAGATATTTTTTCCTATTTACTATGTAAATTTCCTTATTTGCGAATTTCTTGTTCAATATTTTTACCAATTTTTATTGCATTTTAATGGTAGATAGGAGTTTAGACATTCTGTATGCTATGCCCATGGACCATTATATGTAATTCAACTCTCTATTCTCAGAGGCTTGTGTTTGCATTCTTTACTGCTTTTGATGAAAGAAGTTCCACGTTACTGTATTCATACTTACTTTTTCTTTATATGTAGTTTTGTTTTGTCTGAAGTCCTTTCCTACTCCAATAATTTGAAGATGTTCCTTATTTTCTTGAAGCACTGTAATTCTGCCTTTCATATTTTGATTTTTAAAAAACCAAACAATTCTAAACACCACTTTTTCCTCAAAAAAATTGAAAATAGCCAATTGTCACAGAACCAGAACCCTTTACTGACAAGCAGTCTTTTCTCTACTGGAGTACAGAACATGACTGACAGAAATCAGGTCCCTGCGTGATGAAATGCCACACTATCTTAATAATTAAAGCAATACTATATTTGGATGTCTGGTATGATAAGGTGTATCACAAATGTTCTTCTTAAAAATGCCTTGATTATTCTTGACCCTTAGTACTGCATAAAATTTAAAAAATGTTTATTAAAAAGAAAAATATTTTGAATTCTCATGAACACTGTGTTGGAACTACAGACCTTTTAAGAACAATTAAGGTATTTACAACATTAAATGTTTCAATCTTTGAGTATGAAGTGTCTCTAAGTCTTCTTTAGCATTTTGAAGTAAAATTTTACAATTTCTTTGAGAATTTTGACCATCTTTTAGTAAACTGGTTTTAAGTATTTTTGTTGATAAAATATTTTTGTAAATTTTCATGCTGTTACCATTATGCAGGAATACAACTGATTTTAATTTTTGTATAGCAATGTTTGCATCTAGAAAACGACTAAATTCTCTTATTCATTCTAATAATTTGTAAGTTCTTTTAGATCTTCCATGTATATGACATTATCTTAGACTATCAATTTTGACTCAAAAATAATGACAAGACAAACTTGCCTTTTCCCCAGTCTCAAAGAGAAAGCTTTTAACAATTCATGTTTGCTGCAGATGTTTGGTAGAAACCCTCTAATTAGATTGAAGTACCCTTCATACCTAGTTCAAGAGCATTTTTATCATGAATAGATGTTGAATGTTTAGCAAACACCTTCTTTTCACCTCTTCAGATGATCACTATTAAATCTCCTTTAATTTGATTATGTGGTAGATAATAGTAATTGATTTTCTAACGTAAAACAACTTTGGATTCCTGGCATAAACATGACCAGATCATGATGAATCATCATTTGCTGGATTTGCCTTGCTAATAGTTTAGGATTTTATATCTATGTTCCTAAGTAAAATTGGTGAGTAATTCTCCTTTTCCATACTTCATTTGGTAGAAGGTATTTGCTGGGTACGGCGGCGGTCAGTCGACCCTACCTTTCCCGGTCTGGCCTTGTTGGGGAGTGCTCCTTTCCTTTGTCGCTGGTCAAGAAGAGCAAGGGGGCTAAAGACCCCAACACATACTATTAAGCAGTACTCATCAAAAAAGTTACTCAGGCTTAGATTTTTCTTAGACTATTCTAAACCACTGATGCAATTATCTTCATAGCTACTGAACCATTCTTTTGCCTATTTTTCATCTTTCAAAAAATTTGTCCATTTCTTCCATAGTTTATACATTTACTGGCTTTGAGTTGTTCATATATATCTACTTAATAGATATATAGAGAGGTTTTGTTCTTTATAGAGGTTATGTGTGCACGTTTTCTTGATTAACTTTGCCAGGGTCTGAGTCATTTTCAAATAATAAATTTTGATTTTCTTTTAAACCTTCTTTCTGCTCTAATCTTTTATTTCCCTCTATTTTCTTTGAACATATTGTACTGTTTTTTTAACTTAAGATAGCTCTTCTCAGTAATATTCAGCCTTTGTTTCTGCTAGACTCACTGAAGTCTATCAACTTCCTTCAAGTGCTCTTATTGTTGTAACCCATAATTTCATTTTATGCATTTTCAGCACTCTAATTGTGCTTATATCTCAGAGTCACTAGGATTTCTTCTTTTACTCATGGGTTATTTGGAATCATGCTAATTTCTCCAAATATGGGGCTGCTTAATCATTTACTTACCAGGTAAATGCCAGTTGAGCATTATCTTCCTAATGAATTGAACCTTTCATTATATGAAGTGACTTTTTATCCTTAGCCATGTTTCTACCTTAACAATTTTTTCAGATGTTAATGTATCCATATGGGCTTTATTTTGGTTTGTATAACTTTAGTCATCATTTTACTTTAAAACTTTCTATATATTATTCTTTAGGTATCATCTTTTATAATGGCATATAATTGGTTTCATGTTTTAACCAGTAATAATTTGTCTTTAACTGGATAACTTAGTCCATTTACATTTAATGTAATTACTGACATATCTGGGTTAGTTCTCTAAGACTGTTTTCTACTGCTATAATAATATAATATCTCAGATGGGTTAAGTTATAGAGGTTTATTCTGGCTCAGTTCTGGTCTAAGGCTGGGGCTGTATATGGTGATGGCCTTCTTGTGAGAAGAGTTCCAAGCCAGAAGAGTACCAGTCACCTCCCAAAGGCCTCACCTCTAAACATGATAGTCAGATTGTTTTCCACCCTCTCTTAATAACTCAAAATAGGGATTAAACTCCAACAGTTTCAGAAGAGGCAAACCACTACCAAATCATGACATCTATCACCTGTTTTTCCTCCTATTCCTGTCCCTCCTATGTTTCCCTTTCTGTTTTATAATTATTTTCCTATTTTTACCTTGTTACCTCAGAATTTATATATTAATTTCTGTGTAACAATCATTTTAAGTGGTTTTACTAGAAATTATATTTATATTTAAGGTTAAATATTAAATATATTTAATATTTAAAGAATAAAGGTACTAACTAGTACCTTTATTCTCTCAGACCACCCAAATTTAGAGGAATTAGTCCAGTCACTACCCTATCAACTTACATATTACTGTTGAAAGATATTTTAAATATCATTTTTAACTCTATGAAACAGCATTATTGTTCCATATAGCACAGGCTCCTTTAGATTAATCCATTATTTACAGCCTTCTGGTCTTTTATTCCATGTTTAATCACCTTCCTACTACATGAAGTATACCTTTTAGACTTTCCCTTAAGAATCAGTTGACAAACTTACTCATTTTGTAGTCTGAAACGGTCTTTATTCGGCCATCATTCTTGAAATATATTTGCTGGGTATAGTATTTTTCTCTTTGTCGTACAACTAGTTTCTGGTTTCCGTTACTGCTCCTGAGAAGTCAGTTCAAGACTAGTTGTGCATAAGACTGTGCACTGGTTACCACTTCAGCCCTCTTCTTGTCCTGCAATTTCTACTATTTCCAGGAGTGATGAAACAGAACATTCACACATTACATGAAGTGTGTTTATTACTTATAAACACACTTCATGTAGCACACTTATGCAGCAAGGACAAGAGTAGCCTTAGATTCATGACCAGCCTCTCTTCCAAGGGTCAGGAAAGCTGTCCAGGGCAAGAGTCTCATCTACACAAGCCCCAACTACACTGCTGTTGAAGGTCTCTGAAAGGCATGCCATCCTGAGTTTAATATCCGGGTGGAGACCTCATATGCTGAGTTATAGTGTTGAAGGCCATCCCATTCTAAGAGGGACAGAAACAGAACCCAGGGTGTTATGGACATTCCCTCTTTATCTCATGATGTTGCATTACCAGCATATTCTGAGTACATTTTTTCTGAGAACTACTAACAAGAAAATGGGGAAGAGCTGTGTCACCAAGCCTACTAGGGACTTGTCCTGCTCTAGGTGATGTTCCTCTGAAGGTTAACTGTGACTTCTGTTTTGGCTACTTTAATCAGTTTTTGTCTTTGGAATTCTACAGTTTTACTATTGTGTATCTAAGTGAGGATTTCATATCTATTCTGCTGAGGATAAATCTGTGGACTGGTGTTTTTTGTTTGAAAAATCCTCAGCAACTGGGGCTGGGGTTGTGGCTCAATGGAAAAGTGCTCGCCTAGCAAGCATGTGACCCGGATTTGATCCTCAGCACCACATAAAAATAAAATAAAGGTACAGTGTCCACCTACAACTAAAACAAAATATTAAAAAAAATTCTAAGTAATTATATCTTCAAATACTGCTTATGTCCCCACTACCTATTTGAAACTATTAGCTGCATATTTGATTGTTATGCTTTTCCCTATATTCTCACATTTTCAAGCTGCTTTTCTATGCAGCATGCTTCATAATTTCTTCTGTTCATTACAGTCACCAATTCTCATTTCAATTCCGTTTAATTTCTGCTAAAGTTGTTCATTGAGTTTTTTTTTTTTTAGTTATTCTATTTTCCATTTTGAGAAGTTATTGTTTTCTTTTTTCAAATATGCTAGTCATCTTTTATGAGTGCCCCGTTTCCTGGAGAGCTTTTAAGCAACCTTTCTTCTTAGCACATGTATAATATTGTTTTAGTCAGTTTTTTGTTGCTGTGACCAAAACATGTGACAAAAACAATTACAGGAAGAAAAATTTCTTTGGGGGCTCATGGTTTCAGAGGTCTTAGTCTATAGACAGATGACTCCTTTGGGGCCTAAGGTGAGAAGAACATAATGGCAGAAGGATGTGGTAGAGAAAAGCAGATGGGAACATTGCACCAGGAAGCAGACAGACTCCCTCACCATGGACAAAATATACACCCAAAAAGCATGACCCCAGGGACTCACCTTTTCCATCCATTCCCTACCTGCCTACAGTTACCATCCGATTAATCCCAGTTAGGGGATTAATGCACTGATCAGGTTAAGGCTTTCATGATCCAATCATTTTACCTCTAAGTTTTTTTTTAATTGTCTCACATGAGCTTTTGGGGAACAACTAATATTTAAACCATAACAATTATAAAATATGTTTAGTTCTAATTTCTGAGTTTTCTAGGGGTCTGTCTCTATTGCCTTAGTTACAGTGCTAACTTTCCTTGAGTTTCCTTGAGTATACTTCAAAAATTTATTTAAATCTGTCAGGTATTTATTCTGGGACGATTTTATATAAACTCATTACTTAAGTTGTTTTAGTACATAGATGACTTGAATTTGGGATAGCCTGCAACTCTGTACAAATACTGGAGCAGGTTTATCTTTTGGCTTACTCTTACTCTGACAGTATGTTCCTTAGGGTCCTGGCTTTGTGCAAAACGTGTTTCTTATGACTCTCCACTTCGTGGGGCTCTAAGTTGTTTTTTGCCCACAGTGTTTCTAAGAACAAACAAAATCAAACTTGAAATTCACGCTCAGGGCAAAGAGGCTGCAGCAGTTTCACTTAGTAATACTGGTCTTAGAATTACATAGTCTTTTAGAATACTGCTAATTCCCAGATGCATCTAAAAATGCTTTTTCTATTTTACCTAAAAAAGTTTTTAGTTTTAACACTGCTCAGATAAACACAGTCTGCCACCAATTAAAAAAGAAATCTAACATTTTGTGAAAATTCTACAAATTACATCTTCTCACTTATCAGAAAATTTCTTGGGTCCTTAAAAATTCCTTGTAAACCTAAATTTAACTGGGTTCACTTATGTGTATGCTGTTGCCTGAAAGTCAGGTCTAGGGTGGATTTGGGTAGGGTGGCTCACTATGCTTCCTAAGATCTGATCCGATAGTCTGGAGGGTCAGCTCAGGCTTAACATGGCCGTTGGGCAGGTTCCCAATGGTGCCATGGAGGTGTGCTAGGTTCTGAAGCCTAGACCCTAAGTTTGTATAATGTCACTACACCATTCCTTTGAGCAAATTCATGGCATGGGAGTAGACTTTTTGTATTTGGTAACTGCTGTATCCCCCATATCCAGAATGATGCTTGGCACATGCAGAATTTTAATGTGTCTTTTTAAAAATGTATAAATCAATTTAAGTATGAGAAAAACTTGTGTTTTTAAACTCCCCAACCATTAGGCAATAAATGAGATTCTCAAAGTAACTACAAATTATTTGAAGGGTCATTTGTTATAAATACTGTAGAAACATTATAATACTTTGTATAATCTACTATGCAAATGATAATATTGAATATTAAATCTTCTCTTTAATCTTCCATTGTGAACAATGAGTCAGAAGGAGACATGCAGAATAATGATGTATGCAATTATTAGAGTAGAAATACTTGCCATACTTTCAGAATGACAATATGATAAACTTGTTGGAATTCTACATTTGTCATTATGATATACTTAACTAATGTAGTAAAAGAAAATCCCTGAGGCTAATGCTTGAACAACAGCATTTAAAACAAAAAGTTCTCAATAATATTTCAAAGTTTGACCATTTTAGAGTCTTTCTCATTTAATCCAAAAAATGAAATTCCATTCAATAAATACTGTTATTCCAAAAATGCCTGAAGTTTTTTAGTTGTCTGCTGGTAATCCTGATCCATCCATATCAGCCAAAAATAAAATACTTAAGACTGAAATAATAACTTTAAAAAGCTAATGATTGTTAAGAAGTTCTGAATTTTACATGTTTTGTTAAACTTTACTGTATTTACTAAAATTTTGGTTTTATAGACTCAGTGATACTAAATTGCCTGTTGGGTTTAGTAGTTTCTCGCATCAGCTCCTGTAACTGTCCAATTTGCTCATCACGAAAGTCATTAAGTTTTTCTTCAGGGAGGGGGGTGCCAAAACATGCTTTTTCACTTGAATTTTGTCTGTATTCATTAGCTTGTTGCCACAATACTGCTGCATATACCTAGAAAAAAGAAAAATGAAAGTTATAGATATAAAATTAAAATAAGATTGATGTTTACTTATTTAATCATGAAGGGCTTAATGAATTCTAATTCCAAGTCACCCATTCTCCTCCATCACTAAATTTTCTGCATTTACCTAAAATATAAATAGTCATATTTTTACTAATAATTTAGTAAATCTTTACTAATAATTTACTGATAACTTCAAATACAGGTTATTTTTAGCACAGGCTTTTAGGAAAATTCTTTAGCTACAAATCCATGGTGTAAGTGTTTGTAGGGTGGGATCCCATGGATGGGCATTGGAAGCATGCATGTACCAGCCAAAACCATAAGCAAAACTGTAGATACACAAGTATGCACATACTTCAGGACCACAGCTTTCATTAGTATTTCAAAGAGGGTCCATGGATCTTATAGGCTTAAAAGTGGGTCTCAAAATTGTCTATTTCCCTATCTTCAATTAAAAATTTAAAATGCTAGAGAAATTTTTTTATCCTTTTAGCCTTCAATATTTAACAACCACCTTTGTCAGGAAAAAAATCTATATTTTTCATGGTATCATTTTACTCTTAGCATGTTCAATCTAATATTCAACTACCACTTTTTTCAGTATCATTTTTAAAACAGACTCTCACTCAAAATTAATCTTCTAATCTGACAGGAAGATTTCATTTCATGTATTTCATTTCATTAAGTTAAAGATTATATGTAGGACTGGGGTTGTGGCTCAGTGGTACAACACTTGCCTAGCAAGTATGAGGCACTGGGTTTGATTCTCAGCACCGTATATAAATAAACAAAATAAAGGTCCATCAAGAACTAAAAATAAATAAATAATAAAGATTATAGGTATATGCTGGGTAAGTGAATGAACTGGTTTATTCTGAATAATGCTACTATCCAATCTGGTTTATGACACCTAAATTGTTTATAAATGCTAGATTGCTAGCATCACTAAAGCAGTTTTAATTCTAATTCCAAACTTTCACTTGTATTAAAAATCATGTTTTCTTCATGCTTTCCAGAAATCCACTTCATAACATAACAATATTGCGCATACCATAAGGCTCGCCATTTCCACTTCCAAGTATATGCTTCAGGGCAGTGTTTCTCAATATTGGCACTACTGAGATTTTTGGACAATTTGGGTATTCTTTGTTGTGGAGTGGGTGGGAGCTTTTTCTTTATTACTGTGTTTCACAGGATCTTATTCTCCAACCACTAGATGCCAGTAGCATCCCTCCCCTTAATCTTTATAATGAAAAAGGCCCTAAACATTGTCAAAGGCCCCAAACATTGGCAGGCAAAATCGCCCCTGTTTGAGAACTATCCTAAAGAAGTTTTCAAACATGCGAATAAGTGCCATGCACAAACATGTTCACTGGAGCATTGCTTGTTAAAGCAAAATACTGGAAACAATCTATCCATACTTCAAGAGAAGAAAGGACAAATACACGGAAGTTTATTCAAACAATGGACTAACAAGAACAGCAACTGAACTAAATATCTACATACCAACATGGGTGAATCTAAAAAAGTGAATTTAAGTTATTAATTTATAGAAATGATAAGGCCAATTCTCAAATTCACAAATATAAAAGGGGCTTTAATACACAAAACAATCTTGAACAAGAACAAAACTGGAGGATTCACACTTGTGCAATTTCAAAACTGCATGGAATGGGCATTAGGACAGACATATAACACCAAGAGAACTGAGTCAATAACCCAGAAATAAACCTATAAAATATATAGCTCCACTGATTTCCAACATGGGTGTCAAGCCTACTCCATAGGGGAAATAGTCTCTTTAACAAATGGTTATGGAAAAATTGAATTTCCACATGCAAAAGGGTGGAGTTGGATTCTTTCTACCATATAAAAACTAAGTCAAAATGAATCAAAGGTCTAAATATGAGGTAAAATTATAAAACTCTCAGGAAAAACAGTACAGGTAAATATTTGTGATCTTTGATTTGGCAATTGGTTCTTACAAATGACACCAACAGTCTGAGCAACAAAACAATAAGTAAAATTGTTATCATCAAAAGTAAAAACTTTTGTGCATAAAAGATAAAACAGAATGAAAAAAATATTTGCAGATCACATACTTGATAAGTTTTATATCCAGAATACATAAAAAACTAACTTATCAACAAGATAACATAATTAAAAATGGCAAAAGACTACAATAAATATTTTTCTAGATAGTCAACATTGTCATCAAGGAAATAGCACAAAGAGATACAACTTCACATCTAGGAGGGCTACTGACGAGCCAGAAAAAAACGTGTTAGCGTGTTCAGAATGTAAAATGATATAGCCACTGCAGCAAAGACTTTGGAAGTTCTTCAAAAGTAAAATACACTCAGATAAATTCTCAAAATTTCAGAAACAGGAATTCAAACAGGTATTTATTTGTATAAAAAACGTCAGAGCAGCATTATTCACAAGAGCCAATATGTAGAAACAAGGCAAGTGCCCATCAACAGATAAATCATGAACAGACTCACAATGAAATATTTTTTATCCATATAAAGGAATGAAATTCTGATACAAGCTAAAATATGGATGTACCTTAAAAGCATCACGCTGTTAAATAAGCCAGATACAAAAGGGCAAGTATTATTTCAATTATGTGAAATATCTACAATAGGCAAATTCATAGAAACAAGGTAGAACAAAAATTATCAGGTGCTGGGAGGAGGTGGAATGGGTGTTATTGCTTAATATTCACAGTGTTTCTCTTTGGGTGAAGAAAACATCCACCATTCTAACCATTTTTATGTTTTTGTAATAGAAAAAAAGAAATGCAAGGAGCTCCATTTCTGTTAAAGGTAGAGTAACTTTCATCAGAACCCTCTTGCAGATAGCATTGTAAACTCTGGTACACAGTACATAATAAAACAATAATCCAAAGACACAAGTTGGACAGAAATAGGAAAGGAATTGACTCTTTGAAGGACAGCAGAGGACATCAGGGTAGATTCTCATTCTTCTCTTTTTGTCTGAAGGAAGATTCTTTTGGTGCTGAAAGAAGATTAGAACTTGGAGAGTGGCCTGCAGAGTCCCTAATGAGCAATCAAAGGAGTTTGGAATACCCACAGCAATTGGAAAGTGAAAAGGGAAAGTGCAAGCATGGGTAAAGGGCAGAAAGATCAATGGATCATTTCAATGAATAACATAAAAGAAGAAACAACCAGACGTTATGTGCCTCCTGACTGAAGTATATTTTACCTATACCAAAAATAAACCTGTACCTAATGAGCCTCTACTCCATTAATTAATAGGAAATACAGAAGGCAAAGTAAAGTATTACACATAACCATGGGAGTGCAACCAGCAAAATTCAGATTATGGAAAACTAAATTTTAAAGGAAAACTTTAAAATTACATAAGTAATAAAGGAAAAATATCAACATTACAATGAAGAAATCTGAAGGATACACCTCAACCAGATGATCAAGAAAATATCACCATTAGTAAGTGACCTTGAAATCATAAGCCCCTGATCATTAGTCATTGAAAATGGTGTTATCACCTCTGTAGTTTTCCTCCCAATAATGTAAATCAATCTAAATCATAAGAAAACACAAGATAAAACTAAATTATTGGAGACTCATAAAAATAACTGATCAGTATTTCTCAGGTCAAGAGACATGAGGAAAGACTAAGGAACTTCATCAGATTAGAGCAAATAAAGGCAACTTGACAACTGAATATGATGTGGGATCTTGGATTAAACCCTGGAACAGCAAACGAGCATAGTGCAAATCTGTTGAAACTAAATATATTTTCTAATTTAGTTAAAATTAATGCATCAATGTTAATTTCTTAGTTCTAATCATCCTACTATAGCTTTGTAAGGTATTAACATGGGGAGAAGCTGGCAAAGGGTATGGGAATTCTGTACTGTCTTGGAAACTAAGTCTAAAATTAACTCAAAAATCTAAAAATGAAAAATTTTAAAAGATTTGAGAGTTCAATGAATTACAATGTATCCATGTAATTCTTATTCAATCAAAAACTTTAAGAATTACTGTTAGGCTGGGTTTATAGCTCAGTGGAAGAGAACTTGCCTTATAGGTACAAGGTTCTGGGTTCAATCTCCAAGTACTGCCAAAAATAAAAGAATTACTGCTAATTTTGAAGTCATAATACATACTAAGCATCCCCAATATGAAAATCCAAAATGCTCAAAAGTTTCAGGTTTGGGAGCATTTCAGAATTCAGATTAGGGATGCTCAACTGGTAAAGCCTATGCAAACCAAAATTTAAAAAAATTCTGAAACACTTCTCGGCCCAAGCATAACAGCTAAGGGATATTTGACCTGTAATAGTATTATGGTTAATTTTAAAAAGTCTCTGTTAGGGATAGATATTGAAGCATCTGTAAATAAAATTATGTTTCTGACTTGCTTTAAAATGATATGGAGAAAAGGGGCAGAGTTATAGATAAAACAAGATTAGCCATGAACTGATAAATGTTGCAGTCAAGTGATGTATGCATGGTGATTCACTGTGTTCTCTGAACATGCATATATGTTTGATATTTTTCCCATTAGTTTCTTAAAAGTATGTATGTATATATACATAATGCACATAACTTAAAATCAGAAATATAAATCAACAGAATTAACTATGTATAAATACTAATCTGAAACTATTTCAATCACTTATAAATTCCAACTATGGGTTTGAAATTTCTTATCTAAAAAACATGACAAGTCCTAAGGGACTAACCCTCCCCTGTCTAACCATAGGCATGTAACTCTTTAATATATTGCTTTATTGACCTGAAAATCATAACTTTCAATTATTAGTTTCAGTAAGGAATACAAAGCACCTTCAAAGTAAAATTTTATTTTTGTGAATCGGTGAAGAAAATAAAACTTTCTTCAGATTCAAATATTGTCTGTTCTTTGTAATCTCAGTTTCTAAAACACCTAAAAAATGTTTTTTGTGGATTCATCAAGATTCAAAGAATAAAACCATTAGTTTTGAAGGTATCTTTGCTCAATCTTGATACTTTTAATATTACAATGCAGTTACAATGATTATCTGCTTTGTTCATTATAGTTCTTGTTAATCCCCTTTGATCCTCATTCTCTCCTGCTGCCAATTAACCATTTCACTGTTTCTTCTGCCACTCTAAAAGTAGTCATTAGAAAACATATTAAGATTCTTTAATTTAAAAAGTCTACATTTAAATTTACCAGCAGTTTTTCTTAAATTTCCTAGCATTTTTCCTTAAGTATGTAAGACAGAGTCTTACATAGGTTTTATGGGAATTTCCTCAGTAAAAGAATAAGATTTCAGAATTACTACTCTATCACGGTGAACCTTGGTTTAACTAAATTTGTGTGCCATTAAATTAGCATTTGTATTCATAATGTAAGTTTAAGTTGCTAGATGTGTGCTATTTTCCCCACAGGCTAGAATCAAATAAAACTCCTTATACAGCTGGCACACAAAAATTGAGACTGTTCTTAAGAACAAATCTGTGCCATGAATTCTCCAAGTGCCAATAAGGAAGAGAATTGGCAACAAGAGAATAGGATTTGAATGTGGAATAGTGATAGACATAGAAAGCAAGAAAGTCACAGAAAATAAATTCATGGATTTCAGAGAATTGAGCTGCCAAGCATGAATAAAAGGAATATCAGGAAAGAAAAGTTACTGGCCCCATTCATATCTTAAATTTATCTATACAGAAAGATAAGAAATTGATCAAATTAACTGTGGTACATCTATACTATGGAACAATATGTGATAGTTAAAAAGAGTAGTCAAGAATGTATTGACAAGAGTTCCCAAGACAAATAGAAAATCAACTTACAAGATATTATGTAAATATAATGCTTTTTTAGGCTTTAAAATGTGTAAAAATTTATATATACAACAGAATATTTATGTGAAAGTAGGCTATAAGGATGGTCACAAAACTTGGGTGGGTGGTCTTTCACATTTTGTCCTGAACACCTTTACCTCCTTGCTATTCTAAAATTTTAAATAATAAAGACTTACATAATTAAATGGCGAGAAAGCTGGGAGAAGAGAAATTACAGGAGAAAGACTTTGAAATGAGTAAGTTGAGGCTCTGGTTTTTCAGAACTTGTCCTAACAATAAGAATCAAATCAATTTGCCAGCTAAAATTAATTAATTTAACCATAAGAAATAACCAAACTCAGGTTCTAATTTTTTAATCACATCTAGTATTTTCTTTCCTTGGTTTCTTGGAAACCCCAAAATATAAACATTTAATTGTAAAATCACAACATATAAAAACCCAAACTGACTAAGTAAATAAAAGGATAGTTGCTTCACACACACACAAGGTCATATTTAGGAAAACATGTTTTTCATAGGCCTCCTTTTAATAGTTGTTAAGGTTTGGATCTGGAAAGTCCCCCAAAGGTTCATGTATTGAATGCTTTGTTCCCAAAGTAGCTAAGTTCAGAGGTGGTGCTTTTGGGAAGTGACTGGATCATGAGGGCTCTGAACTCATCCATCAATCAGTCCATTGATGGATTCAGAGTTGAATGGACTAGTGGGAGGTGGTAGAAACTATAGGAAGTAGGACCTAGTTGAAGGAAATGGGTCACTGGGGACTTGCCCTTGGGAACTCTATCTTGTCCCTAGATCCTTCCTCTCTCTCTCTGCTACCCGGCTGCCCTGTGTGAGCAGTTCTACTCTGCCATGCCCTTCTGCCATGATGTTCTGCCTCACCACAGACCCACAACAAAGAAGCCAGCTGATCAAGAATTATAACCTCTGAAACCATGAGTCAAAATAAATCTTTCCTCCTTTATTTACTCCATGTATTTTTAAAAGCATGGATTTTTTTAACCAACAAAACCAATGGTTTTAAGTTAGAACTTTTCTCGAATTATATTTTCTATGTACCCCCGGTCCCATTTAAAAACCTGACATTTCATTACATTTCAGATTAGTTCATAAAAATGCTACCCCAAATTTTCTAACACATAATCAGAATTAGTCTAAAGAAACCTAGCTTTCTTTTAAATTACATAAATTCTTTAACAATCTCCCCAAAAGAATAAAAAAGATTAAAGCATGTGTTGCCCTTCTCACAATCTGCTAGAAAGCTAAAATAGTAGTAATTGTTTTCATAAATTTGATGAATTATTTCAAGTCCTTCCATGTAAACTTCCAAACAAAAGGACAATTATTAAATCTAGAAAGAAACAAATACCTTTCTCCCAATTTTATTCAATTATCATAAGATTCTATTCAGTAACACTGAACCAATAAATTTAAATTTGCAGCATTTAGTCAAACTTTCCCTAGAGAACTGATTAAAAATGTCAGGTCTCCTTGTAGAGCAAAAACACAAAAACACCCTCCTCCACAAGAAAGCTGAAAGTTACCCAAATTACAATAACTAAATGCAAAGGCACTTTGGGGATTTGAAGCACATCTGCCCAAGTCCTTAATACAGACAATTCATATTCTAGAAAAAAGGAATCTGTTGCAATGAAATAAATTTGGTTTCTTGGCTCTTTTTTGACCAGGTTTTATGATTTTCAAGTCACTGAGGATAGATTATCCATTTTTATAGCACGAGATAGCAAATAAATGTTATTTCTCAACTCTTAAACACTTAAATTCATAGAATACAAACAAGGATAGAAAATAATACAAGTGCCACCAATAAGTGTATTTCTCAGGTGGCAGTGAAGCCAGGGCCTCTCTGGAGTCAAGTTCCCCAGGTTCCTCTGCCCATTGCAGTAAACCAAACTCAGGATTCATCTGTGACTCCAGGATTGAGCAAGAAAGGTATTAGTTGCAACTTACAGTACAGAGGGGGAATTAAAAAAAAAAAAAAAGGAAAGAAAAAAAAATCCGGAATAAAAGCAAAAACATGGAAAGTTCTTGGCTAAGGAAGCAGAATAAGTAAATGTTAGAGAAGATGTGACTCTCAAATACTCTCTACTTTTTCTACTATGAATTCTGTATGTCCTTGACATTAGACATATACAAAAGAAATATGACAATGTCAAAAATAAGAAATCAGTGCAAATAAGTACATTCTTATTTATGAAATTCATCCAAAAGTTCCTAGAAGCTTAACATCATTGTAAAGGTTAATATCATATGTAACTATAAAATTATTTTGGTACCAGAGATTGAACTGAGGGTCATTTAACCAGAGTCACATCCAAAGCTCTTTTTTATTTTATTTTACTTTAGGACAGGGTCTCTCTAAGTTGCTGAGACTGGCTTTGAACTTGGCGATCCTCCTGCCTCAGCCTCCTGAGTTGCTGGGAATACAGGAGTATACCATCACTGCCTGGCATAAAACTAATTTTAAAAATATATTTTCCTGAACATTTCAAAAACCACTGAGGTAAACAGACTGTACACTTGATGCTTTATACAGCAACTTCAATTTTTCTCCAAAGATATGATTTGCATCAGTAAGTTTTATAAAGTTCATTATGCTGTAGTATTAAGCCAATGATACAATGATGCATTCACACAGGGTAGCTAAAAATGATAAAAACTATGATCCAGCATTCTAATTATCAGAACATCTTTACTAGAACTACCAAACAGTTACAGGACAATAATGAGATCTGCACTGCCTACCTAAGAGGATTATGGTTAGAATTACATGATAAACTGTTGGTATTTTTAAAAGGTACTTGAATCCAGGCCATGAAACACCACAGAGTTCTAATTCTCCTTGCATTTATAGTGTCTTTATGAGTACTCTTCCCCTTCCCTGGAATGTTCTTCTCATGGTTGACTGCTGTTTCTCTCTCAGATATCAGGTTAAATGTCTCTTCCGTGGAGAGGTCTTTCTAACTCGTCTATTTAGCTTGCTACTCTTTCTTAGTATCCAGATTTCCTGCCTGGTACTTACCCTAATCAGACATTATTTTGTTTCTCCCACTATAAAAGTCCATGAAAAACAGGAATACATTTTTTTCATTACCAAATTTCCTTCATCTAGCATAGTACTTGGAAACAAAGACATGCTCAGTAATTATAATTTTCGTGATTAATAAATGTCATCCAAACATTTACCAAAACCCAGTTGTAAGGTAGTAAAGGCATAATGTCAAACTGAAAACTACCATGTAAAATACCTCATCTTCTAGATTTTTAGAAGGATCCACAATTTAAGATTATATCATATTTGTAAATCTTATAGTGGTAGAGAGAAATTTTTACAAAGTTCTAATTTGAGCTTTCAAGTGAAAATATTACCTTTGGCAAGAAATAGTTGTTTTACTTGAAGTGATAGAATCACTCCATTAATTCTAGAGAAAATGTCTGCAAATGCCCAAGTCTGAAAAACAATTGTCAGTTAAAGGGGAGTAAAATGAAAAAAAAAAAAAAAAAAAAAAAAAAGTGTCTTATTTAGCTTGCTACTCAAATATTTGCACAAGTGCTTTTACTCAAATAAGCATCACATTTCAGTTAAAGGCAGAAGTAATTTCTGAGTACTTCCCATAGAATTTTAGACACATACTCAAAGGTCCATGTTTAAAAAAATTAATGTTTATTGTTTCATGAAGGATGTTCTTAAACAATATTGGCCTTTTTTAAAACTGTAAGTGCAAAGCAATGATGATATGATAACTGCTTGTGTTACAGTCTGTTAACTGTTGTTTTGGGTTTTTGTTTTTGTTTTAGATGCTGGGGCTCAAAACCAGGGTCTAACACATGCTAGGGCATCAAGCACTCTACTACTGAGCTATACCCCTAGCACACGGCCTCAACTTAGGCAAAGGTATCAGTAGTTTTATCCACTGCTGATTTTGAGTATCAGTCGCAATTCTGGAATGCAACTTTTCCAAAGTATCTTTCAGGGAGCTCTAATCTCACTAAATGCTCTTCCTTCTGAAAAGATAACCTCTACTTAGGTGTATGTGGAAAATACTACACACTATATAGTTCATCCTAGAGATTAATGAAAATATTTTTCAAAGCACACAATTGAGAAAACACTTCAGAAATTTCATCTTTAGAAGGAAGATTTCAACTTACATCACAGAATAGTCAACTCTTTGACTTTGCATTTTTCAAATGCTACCTCACTGCCAATTATCTAACTCCTATAAGAGCTGAACAAAAACTCTAAGAACAAAATGAATAAAGTATTTATATGATTTCTTTCAAAATATGAAGAGGTGGTTAACATGAAACAATGAAGCAAATGAGTAAGACATGAAACAAATCGAACTATTGAAAAGAGAAATGATGATTTGCCTAAAATTAATCAAGAAAACCTAAAGATTCATTACACATGTTAGAATAAGGAAATTGTTCAGTAAAATCAGTACCAAAATTAACTGCACTACATGATACAAAAAAAATTTAAAACTTGACAAATTTTAGAATCTAATAGAATCAAGGAAGAGTTAGATAGAAGCACTAATCTACATAGAGATATTAAATTCTTAATAAGGGTTTCAACCCAATTACAATGAAAAAAAGAAATGAAAGATTATGTTTGGAATAGGGATTATCTCTGCTATCAGAGTTTAGTTGCTCATGTGTTTACCTGATCCAAATTATTGACCTCCACCCCTGTTCACAACACCTAACAAGTCAAGGAGTCAGACCTTACAAACCAGGTCCTCCATTCCCAACCAATTCCAAATTCTCATAGATGAAGTTTATACTGTTTGTCCCACACTCAATTATCTTAACCAGGAAAGAAATAATGTGCCCATGATCATTTAGTAGGGCTTCTGAGACTTTCTGAGAAAGGATGTAGACAGATTTTCTACACACAAGTATAGAAGCGGAAAGAAAATGTCAATCTAGAAGGGGAAAAGGAAAGAAAACAGCAATACTGGAGAATACAGCTGCCACAAATGGCAAAAAGTAAATATTCCATATGTACAGATTGCAAATATTACCTTTAAAAAAGTTAAAATCACAGGCAAATGGGCAGAAAACCCTGTTCATTTATAATGCAGGATAATTCCAAATTTCAAAAATGAAAAAAAACCAGATTACATTAAAAAAATTTGAATTATGCTTTGGTGCAATGAGTTTAGAAAATCTCCAAAGAATTATCAAGAAAATAAAATGAGCAGTATGGTTCTAACAAATTATTAATTCATATTCTGGCAGTTATCAAAAAAACTCCACAGCATCTACGTAATTCTCAGACATTCTCCAGAGCAATCTATTAAAAGATCAAGTGAGTTACTACATCAAACTAAGTCTTTTAAAACCTCACAGAAACTGGGTACAGTGGCATATGCCTAAATCCCAGCTACTCAAGAGGCTCAGGGAGGAAGATCACAAACTTGAGGACAACACAGGCCATTGACCCTGTCTCAAAATAAAAAGAACTGGTGAGAGGCTGGGGATATGGCTCAGGGGTAGAGCATTTGCCTAGCATGCAGAAGGTCCTGAGCTCAATTCCCAGTATCACAAAAAATGGAGGGAAAAATCACACATGAAATTGGTATGTTACAGTCCAATTTGGGGTTACATGCCATGATTCAAAGCAAATTATTATTATTGTGACACTTTGTTTCTGAAAGAAAAATATTAACAAAAATATACCATGTCCTCAGAGTTATTCTCTACATTTAGATTTTATGTTAATGAACCAAATGAGACACTTCAGCATTATCACAATCATATTTCAAATTACCCAGAAAACATATGTATAATTAAGCTAAAAAAATTAAAAATAATTTACTAAAGACTATATGATTAAGCATATTTTAACAATTTTGGACACTCATAATTTTAAAACAGAACAGGAAAAAGAGGTAACAAAAATTGAGAAACATTTTTTAAAGGTTTAAAAAATGGGGGGGCACAATAAAAGCACAAAGCTGAAGTATACAGCCTCTTGAACATACCCCTCTTTAAACACCTTGGCAAGGAAAAAAGTACTGAATATTATAAATTGTTACCAAGCATTTCCAAGTGGGAATGTCTGGATTAGGCAAATGAGAATTTGGATCCTCTTAAAAGCAAGACACTGTAGTGGAAAAAGATACATAGTCATAAAATTCCTTATTTATCACTGGCTATGCTTAAAACTTTCAGATATGCATGTGATTCTTCAAATTGCAAAAACAGTGATTATGATTTTTACTGTTGTACAAGATCCTTCACCATCTGGCTCCTTATTTCACCACCGTCATTACAAAGCACCAATATTCTGTGCTTGTCTGTGTATCTGTCAACATATATTCCTTTAAGATTTATCTCAAACATCACTTTCTCCATGATAAGAGTTTTATGGTACTCTGGGATTCAATACATATATTCTTTATAGCATACTTCTTATTGTTGAAATTTCTTACATTAGAATTTAAAAGCAAAGTCCTGAAAGCAAAAGATCATGCCTGGATATTCATGTGCCTTCAATGTCTGGCAATACCAGGTATGAACATGTTACCAGGAAAGGGAATCAATATGTAAATGTTCTGATCAATCAAAATCCATGTTTTCAGTTGACTTAACATTTTGTTTCACAAGGGAAAACTACTAATTTAAAACTGAAATATGTATAGTAATTTCTTCAATTTTGCAAAAACAGAGATAACTTGACCATTTCAATGAACAAATTTGCAATCTGTCAGAATTCAGACACTGATTCATCTCAGTAAATGAAGATAATAATGTAAGTGCAAAAGGACGGGATGCAGACCTCAAAGGATTCAGAGAAGCCTTTATTCACCTATATATGGTGGAAGGTCAATGTTTAGGGCCCAGTATTCAGTATCTGCCTCTCTCCCCCAGGTCCCATCATTATCAAGAAAGGATCTGCTGGGAGGTTAATGCTTGGCTAGTTTCCCTTTCCTCCTCCCAAGCCACACTTCTCTCCATTTTTCTTTCGGGGCTATCTTGCAGAAATATTATTTTCCATAACCCTTCAAGTAAGGACAAATAAAATATGATTTGGAGATTTTTATTTCTCCCTTATACTGCTTTACAAAATCTTCTGTAAAGTCCTTTTTTTTAATCAGAAAAACATAGTATCATAAAAAGGCAACAAGGTTCTCCTTAATTCCAAAGTCAACTTTTAAAGAGAACTAAATGGAATGTTAACTAGTAGCCAAAATGAAAACAAGTAAGCATCAAATGAAACAAACCAAGGAAAATCACTTTCAGATGCCCTAATCTGAAGTCAAACTTATTTTGCCAGTATAAAACAAGTGTAATGTGATCTCTTAAAAAAACTCAAAGTCAGGTGTGGTGGTGCACACCTGTAATATCAGCAGCTCAGGAGGCTGAGGCAGGAGGATCCCAAGTTCAAAGCCAGCCTCAACAATTTAGTGAGACCCTAAACAACTAAGTGAGACCCTTTTTCAAAATAAAAAATAAAAGGGCTGGGGAATATGGTTCAATGGTTAAGCACCCCTGGGTTCAATCCCCAGTATCCCCCCAAAATTTCAATCAAAGAGGAGTTCTAAGGATTTCCATACCTTTCTCTATTCTTTCTTCTGTATAATGTAAAACCTGTTTTACTAAAATCAATATTCTCTAGAGTAAATCACAACAATTTTACTTAACTTTTATTTTTATTGAAAGGACAAAATGTAGCTATTTTATATATGTAAAAATTTTCTCAAATGCTAATAAATCTACAGATTGCTTTTAAAAAAAGTTTTCAGAGGACAGTTCTCTTGGAGACACTGCCTCAGCTTTCCGGGCAACTACAATTTAATCTTACAAGTAACTCTAAGCTACTGTTTTCCATTTGTCTCCTAATAGCCATGACACATTTTTTCAAACTATGTTCCCAATATATTTATACATCTTTCCTGTAGTTTCAGCACACTATGTAATGATTACATGATAATGTTGTTTCAGTGCATAGCAAATTATGAAAAATTATGTTGTCTGTCTTATTCTCCTTCTATCCCCCAAATTTGTAGATTGATTTCACTCCAAATTGTCACTTCTAGTTAGTTATTCACTGTCAACAAACCAAACAATTAATCAAGATGGCTAATTGTATAAATGTAACATATATGAAAGACAGTACCACGAATAAACTCTTCTTTAGTTTTTCTTGGAGATAATAATTACCTTGCCACTATACATTCTGCTAAACTAAATAAGCTTGAGGCTTTTAGCCTGAGGCTGTCTCTACATTTTGACTTTCTACCTAACCAAACTTGGTATATTTTTTGTAAGAGCCAAGTTCAGCCAATCAGAAACAATCAAGCTTCAGTCAATCACAGGCAGCCAACTGGAGAATAGCTAGCTTCTTCAGTAAATAGTACTGGGGAAGCCAGATATCGAGATGCAGGAGACTGAAACTTGACTCCTATCTCTTGCCCTATCAATTAAAAGTGGACCAAAGACTTAATTATAAGATCTGAGACTACTAGAAGAAAACAAGAGAAAGCTTGAAAACACTGGTTTAGGAAACAATTTTTTTGGATAAGACTCCAAACGCTTAGGAAGAAAGCAAAAAATAGATGGTATTATAGTAGACTAAAAAGTTCTGCACAGCTAAGCAAACAATCAACATAGCACAAAGGCAACTTATAGAATAGGGAAAAAATTGCAAACTACTCATCTGACTAATGATTAATATCCAGAAAAAATAAAGAACTCTCAAAACCTCAACAAAAAATAATATAACTAAAAACATGGGCAAAGGATATGAATAGACACTTCTCAAAATATGAAATTCAAATGGCCAAAATATTTTTTGAAAAAATATTCAACACCACCAACCATCAGGGAAATGCAAATCAGAACCACAATGAGATAATAACTCACCCCTGCTGTTATCAAAAAGACAAAAAAGTAAAAGCAGGCAAAGATGTAGAGAAAGGAAATTCTTAAACATTTTTGTTAGGAATGTAAATTGGTATAATCGCAATGAAGAAGAGTATAGAGGTTGCTAAAAACTAGAATATCTACCAGACGATCCAGCTATATCACTTCTGGTTGTACCTATAAAAGGAAATGATATCATCATAGCAAAAAGATGCCTGCACATATATGTTTATTGCTGCACTGTTCACAGTAGCTAAGATATGGAATCAACAAAGATGCCCATCAACAGATGAATGGATAAAGCAACTATGGAATATCTATATAGCAGAATAATAATTAGCTGTGAAAAAAGTATATTATTTGTAATAAAGTGGAAGAACTGGAGAACATTGTGTTAACTGAAATAAGTCAGAGAAAAACAAATACCACATTTTCTCATATGTGGATGCTAAGTCAATCTGAATGTAGAATAGTGATTGCTTAGAGGTTGGGAGCAAGGCAAAAGGAAATGAGGAAGGGTGGACAATGGGCACACAAATATAATTAGAATAAGTTCTATGGAGGGTGTCTATAGTTCACAATAGTCTATTATGTATTTTATAAATAAGTAAATAAAGAAATTCAAAGGTTCCACATACCAACTAATAAGATGAAAAAGTTAGTCACATTGATTTGGTCAGTATATACTTCAAGTACACATATATATACACACACACCCCACACATATTGAAATTCCACATTGTTCCTTAAATGTACAATTATTACATATTAATCAAAAAGTTTTCAAAATGTTTAAGGACATGGTAGTTAAGGAACTACCCTGGTGTGCTCATTATGCATTATACTCATGTTATCCAATTATCATACTGTGTACCATAAATATTTACAATTAAAATAATTTTAAACCTGACCATTAAAAAGTGAGTCACTTCTACCTGTATGTGCACATACATATATACATACATATGTGTATATTTTTCTATATCAAGATGGTATTGACAAAGTTAATTTATATAGTAATTTAATTGGCTTGAAGAAAAATTAGTGCTTATAAGTATTCCTAAAACTCTAAGATGTAAACTAATCCAAAATGTTTTTGAAGTTCATGTGATTTGTGAGAAAATTCTTCAGTAAGCTAGTTAAAATTCCCTGGTTTAATTACCATATGCATGTATTCAGAGTTGTCAGTGTTAAATATAATACAGAAGCACAACTCTTCCTACCTGGGTTTATTAATAAATGTGTTTAGGTTATCCCTATATTACAAAAATCTGTCAAACAAAATTACGTGGTATGATGGGTAGTTGTTTAGTATCTCATGTTAGAGAGCAATCCAAAAATTGTTTTTTTAAATGAGTTAAACAAATATAAGTAAAATAAAATTCTCTTGTGAAAGATGGTCTCCCTATACTAGATGATTTTAACATTCTTATCAAGAATGAAAAGTTAAGGCTGAGGGAAATCTCAAAACCAGACACCCTCCTGGAGAAAAAATAAATCTAAAGGGACGGTGAAAAAATTTTGCCTCCCCTTCTTAGTACAGACAGACTGAAGATAGTGAGAACCAAAATTAAACATGCTCTGTGCCACACTGAAAAAAAACTACCATAAGAAAATGTATTTCTAGAAATTATGATTCATAGATTAACCAATCTATAGAACACTAGTGTGACAGAAACTCATCCACGATTGCTTACCTCCTAGTTCTCTCCAGAAATTAAGGTTACTCAGAGTTTAAAAAATTCAAATTAATTTACATTACTCAAATCACCAGAAATAAAAAGGGAAATAGCTCTACATGCAAGTATATAATAAAGATATATTTTTGATAAGAAAAGGTACAAGGAATATGAACCCATTTTGTTAAAATACAGAATAATATTTGTTGTAAAGTAAAAATTACTGGTTGTTCTACAATGAAAAGCAGGAAAGGTACAGGACAAAAACTCAATGGATATAAGAAAGTAGTAACAGGCTTTTAGAAGAAAAATCATGGAAAACAAATTTTATATGTGTAATCAAGCTAAAGATTTGATGGAAATTGTTTTTTTTAACTGAACATTAAAATCAAAAGCACACTGATGCAAAACCAGAATTTAGTTCTGTTAAAACAAGGTTCTCTTAGGAGTACTAGTCTGCCATGTAACTTTCTGCACATGCCTCTGAAGTCTTTTAATAATCACTCTTGTTAAATAAGCAAGTTCTCTCCACAATAACTTGTGATCCTATTTAACCAACTGATTTAACCTTTTGATATTTTTGAGAACTTCCAAAAATCAAATTCTAAAATAAGTCCTTTTGACCTGGATGGGCCCCTGGAATTTCTTGAAAGAATTTGTTTCAATTCTTATAAAAAGAGACATGTTAAGCTAATTAGGTTTATTTGGTATGGTAAACTGCATGGGAAGCATTTTCAAATAGTAAGTAATGCTGAACCTTCTTGGAGTCATAGTGTATGAGTATGGTATTAATATGTTTCAGAAGCAGAATGAAATTCCTAGAAATCTGATAATCCTGGTATAATGTTATTATTTGTAGTTGGTCATTGCCTTAAAATACAGAAATATTTCTGTATGTCCCAAAAATAAAATTTTGATATCAACTGTATTATAATGAACTCTTAGCTTATAAATAATAGAATTTATTTCTTACAGTTCTGGAGGCTGGGAAGATCAAGGAGCAGGCAAATTCTATGTCTGATGAGAGTCGCCTTCCTGGTTCACAAATGGCATCTTCTGGTTGTACCACCGATGGTAGAAGAAGGTTAACACAGCTTTCAGGAGCTAACATTCAGGGGATTCTTTTTTTTTTTTTTTTTAATGGTACATTGTTTATTTTTACAAACCATAAACAAAACAGCTGCTGGAAAAACTGCAAATCCATATGTAGTAGAATGAAACTGAACCTCTATCTCTCACTCTGCACAAAACTCAACTGAAAGTGTATCAAGGACCTAGACATTACACCAGAGATTCTGCACCTACTAGAAGAACATGTAGGCCTAACTCTCCATCATCTTGGCTTAGTCTCAATAAGACTGCTGAAGTGCAAGAAGTAAAATCAACAATCAATAAATGGGATGGTATCAAACTAAAAAGCTTCTTCAAAGCAAAGGAAACAATCAAGACCATGAACAGAAAGCCTACAGAATGGGAGAAAAATCTTTACCACCAGCACCTCAGACAGAGCATTAATCTCCAGAAGATACGAAGAACTCAAAAAACTTAACACCAAAAAAACAAATAACCCAATCAATAAATGGGTTAAGAAACTGAAAGATACTTCACAGAAGAAATATGAATGGTTGAAAAATATATGAAAAAATGTTCAACATCTCTAGCAATTACAGAAATGCAAATTAAAACTACACTGAGACTCCATCTTACTCCAGTCAGAATGGCAATTATCAAGCATACAAGTAACAATAAATGTTTGCAAGAATGTGGGGGAGAAGGTTCACTTATACATTGCTGGTGAGAATGCAATTGGTGCAAACACTCTGGAAAGCAGTATAGAGATTCCTCAGAAAACTTGAAATGGAACCACCTTTTGACCTTGTTATCCCACTCCTAAGTTTATACCCAAAGGACTTAAAATCAGCATACTACAGTGACACAGCCACTTCAATGTTTATAACAGCAGCACAATTCACAAGGTATGGACCAACCTAAGTGCTCTACAACAGAAGAATGGATAATGAAAACATGGTGTATATATATATATATATATATATATATACATATATATATATATATATATACAATGGAATATTAGTCAGTCATAAAGGAGAATGAAATTATGGCATTTGCCAGAAAATGGATGGAACTACAGACTATCATGCTAAGTGAAATAAACCAATCCCAAAAAAACCAAAGGCAGAATGTTCTCTCTGATATGTGGATGCTAATCCGCAAAAAGGGAGGGGAAGATTATAAATTCACTGGACTAGACAAAGGGAAATAAAGGAAAGGGAGGGGGAAGGGAGGGGAGAAGGGATAGGAAAGACAGTAGAATGAATTGGACATATCTTTCCTATTCTTATATATGAATACACAACCAATGTAACTCCCCAATAGGTACAACCACAATAATGGGATCCTAATTGAAACAAGCTATTCTTATGTATGTATATGTCAAAATACACTCTCCTGTCATGTATATCTAGAAAGAACAAATGAAAAATCAGTGATAAAAATGAGACACAGAAGAGAAAAAGAAACTTAACCAACAAAATTCTGTATGACCACAGATGTATTATTTTGCAAACCCCATTATATAACTACAATTTCCACCTCTGACTGTATACCCCCAAAAGATCAGCAATTGTCAATCACTTACATACATTTTACGGCAGAAAAATTTCACACAAAATCCATAAGTACTTATAAAGAGCTCTAATAAAGGAATATTAATGAATGAACATAGAAATTATAAGAGGGAAACTGCTTTATGATACTAGTATTTTGAAGAATTTGAAGCATAATAAACATAGGGGAGTGTATATCGCAGCAAGAGAAATAAATCTAAGCTTCTAAAAAATATTTTTTGTTGCATAATTACTTTCCAACTAGCATTTTCAAATTTGACTTTATTCTTGACTTTTGGACCTCTCAACTGTCTGCTGCTTCATTCAGTTCCAACCACATGGGTATATGGCTACTCTCTCATCTCTATAAATATAGTGCTTCTTCCTTTGCTCCACAGAAAGGTGCTCAATTATGGCTTAGAGACATTAAGATTTATTTCTCCTCACAATTTTAACAAAATCTACTTTAAGTCTTGTCACAGCAGCCAATTGCTCTACTTTAGTAAACAGGTACTATCCTGAAAGCAATTGTGAGCAATGTAAACCTGAAGTATTTTACCTTTAAAGAGATTCATGGAAATTACTCTGATAGGTACAAGTTTCTGATAAGGTTAAAATCATGCAATTAGACTGGACAAGAATTCTTATAACTCTAGTCAAGAAACTGATTGGTTCATAAAACTGCTTGTAATGATTTAGATGTGGTGTCCCCCAAAAGCTCATGTGAGACAATGCAAAAAGATTTGGAGGAGAAATGACTGGGTTATAGCTTTGACCTAATCAGCACATTAATCCCTGATGGGATTAACTGAGTGGTAACTGGAGGCAGGTGGAATGTGGCTGGAGGAAGTGACTCATTGGGGACATGGGAGTCTCTCTGTCTCTCTGTCTCTCTCTCTCTCTCTCTCTCTCTCTCTCTCTCTCTCTCTCTCTGCTTCCTGATCATGACTTGAGCTGCTTCCCCTCCACCACACTCTCCTGCCATGATATTCAGCCTTGCCTTAACCTCCAAGGATGGAGTCAGCCTCCTATGGATGAAGACCTCTGAAACTGTGAGCCCTCAAACTTTCTTCCTCTACAGTTGTTCTGGTTGGGTCTTTCAGTCATAGCAGCGAAAAAGCTCACTAAAACACTACTAAACCAACCTTAAGCAGAACAAAAAGTGTTTAAATAAAAAGGAAATGCTTCGGCAGATTTTCATGCTTAGTCAGCTGCTACTGAACCTGTTAGTATATATAGTTTCAATAAAATACCTAGAATCCAAATCTAATCACCAACAATAACCTATTTAATAAACAGTGCTATGTGCCTGATTTGGGCAAATAAAATTGGTATCTGAAAGGATACACATTTAATTTTAATCAAGGACTCCTGGATGGCTACCTGGTCCTGATAGTTTTCATTTTAAGAGCTCATCATGAAGTAGAGAAAATGATAGTACAATGACTTTTAGAACTTCAGAAAATGGTTTATAAAGAATGCTTGATTTTTCAAACCCACAACCCTAGAAGGACAATAAAAACCTCAGGGAGTACATTTCTACCTCCTGCTGGATCAAGGACCACTCACAGATTTCATGGCCATCTGCCATGCATATCAAAATGCTCTTAGAATTGTATGTTCTCCAATTGAAAAGCTTTCTCATGCAGGTAGGCCAGTACTGTAAAATGTTATTGGAAAATGTGTTTCCTTTATGGAGCATTCCTTAAGAAACTTTCAGCAGTAGAAGTACTCATTTCACTAGACAAGTAATAAAACAAAGTATAACAAATAGAATGACATTACCCTTGTCCCTATCATCCTCAATCTTCTGGGAAGGTTAAAAGGATGAATTGCATTTTAAAAGTGAAACTGGCAAAGTTAACTGAATTGACTAGACTGCTTGGCTAAAGGTATTGCCATTGGCCATGATGACAATTTAACCCACCCCTACTGGATAACATAAATTAACCCCTTATAAAATAGCTACTAGGAAAACCATGCTACTAATAAAGTCTCCTATCTCCTGTTCATATAAACCCTAATGTAAATCAGTATTACGAGACTTTAACCACATTATCCCAAAAAGTATTTTCACCAATTAAAAGAAACTTTCCATGATCCAACTGATGACTACATGACTTTTCACCAATCTAGAACCCAAAGACTTGGATCTCTTAGAAATAAAACTAGAGAAAGGCTGCCTATGAACCCTATTAGAAGAGACCACACCATTCTCACTACCCACACTGCAGTAAAACTTCAGGTCTTGAGACTTCAGTACACATTTAAAAAATGAAGAGGGCTGGCCCCTTAAGATTCTTGGGGCTGTACAATATGGGGGACATCAATGTAAAATGCACAAGGGAGGCTTCTCCCCAGAAGCAGGTGACATCCTAGACATGGGCAGCTTTCTCAAGGTAATAAATCAAGATTTCTGTTGTCATGAAACCTCTGTTCTTTTTCCTTCTTCCCTGTGCCTTCTCTGTATGCACAAGAAAAAAATATAATCAGAATTTCACAGTTAATATTTTCTACAGATAACCGAATATGGATGTGTCATGTTAAACCTAAATTCCTACATAATCTTAGTGATCCCTCTAGTTCATACTATAAACAAATTTCAATTTCACAGGCATTCACAGTATGACCGCCTGTTCAAATTGTCAATATGACTCTTTCTACAGGATTAGGCTTTTAGATCTTAGTATTTAGATTCCTTGCTTTAAAACACCCATAGTCAAAACATATAGTGATTTTTCATACTCCCCTCCCTCTCATTTCCTTCTACATCATTACCCAACGTACATGTATGATTTCACGAACAGTATGAATCTACATCATGTACAACCACAGAAACGAAATGATGTACCCCATTTGTGTACAATGAATCAAAACGCAGTCTGTAAAAATAAAAAAATAAATAATTTTTTAAAAATATACTGAAGGTTTTCCAGTTAAATTATCCCAGAAACTGAATAAGAAAACCAAAGCAGAGGAAAGTTCACTAGTTCTGGTTTTCTGTTAGTAGCCTTTCAACCATGCAACTAATTCAGTAGTGGAGCCTTGAAGAAATACTACTTCTTTGCTCATGATTCCCACTATATAAGGCAACTCACAGGAAACTATTACTGTGTCCTGTCAAAATTCGTTATCTGTGGAGGACATAATGGTCAATCACATACACAGGCAACTCTCAACAGACTGAAATAAGAGACTAATGTGGATTAGGGACTCTACAACACCACTGTCACTCCACAACCAAATGAAACCTGAACATTTGTCTACACCTCTTATCTCTAGCCTACAGGATAAATAGAAAATTGGCTGCAAGTATAAATTCCTTTAAATGAGTATCTTAGCATATAATACTCCTTTCCTGGCATGACACAAATGTGAATGAGGTTATTATTAGAAATTTCTCAAACATTAGCTACTATAGCTGACTTGACTGCAAAGGTTATCTATAGCCGTCCAATAAACTTCGCTAAACTTGTTTGCTAAAAGTCTTTTGGATAACAGGACTGCTCCTAATAATATGTTGGCCCAACAGGGGAAAATGTGCTGCATGGATGAACACATGTAGTATTGAAGAAACTTAGAAATCAACAAAATGGGCACTTGGATTAAAACAAAAGATTCCTTTTTCAGCTCATTCTTTGGTTTCTCTGATTTTCATTAATTTGGTTCATGTGGTCTTTGACTTATTCTTTTTGTATTATCCTTCTAATAGTCACCATTGTGGTCTCCCTGGTGCACTGATCTTCAAAAATTAAAGCAAGAGTATTACCAAAAATGCATATTCAAAAAAATCAACTCTAAATAGAATTTCCTTAAAATCTCTATACATCATTAGTAGACATACAAATTATTAGCATTACTTCAAACAATATCCCGTAAGAAATGCTTTGGGTTTCTCCACTTTCAATAATATAGTCTATAACATACCGTCCTCCTTTTCCAATTTAAAAAAATGTATTACTTTGGTAAAATACACTTAGGGAGCAATTAAAACTACCATGATCATATCCTTCCTTTTTCAGTCTAATTATGGTTTGATTTTTAAATGAATAATTACAGATCACTAGTGAAAAGTTACTTTGAAAGTCTCAAGAGATTGTGATTCAGTTTATTTTAAAACACACTTTTGAAATTTGTGGGATTTTTTGGTAGTTCCAAATAATTAAAGCCTCTACTATTCCACTATGGATATTGATAAGGTACACTGAAACTTCTGAAAAATTTCACCTTATTGCCTTTTCCTAGAATGTCTGCAGTCTGATACATACAGTGTTAAATATGACAAAAGCAAAGGCTGAAAGGAGGAGAAAAAATGGAGAATGGGATGAGGTCAATTTGATTACTTGAAGATAGGTTAGATAGTAGAATGTATTTGTCAAACTGGTTGTTCAAATCAATTCAACAGATATTAAAAAGCTCTGATCTTACAGCAACTAGAAACTAAGCTACCAGAGTTTGGAGAGGGGTAGGCTTTGGCAAAGGGAAAGATGTAAAAAAATAAATAAGTAAAGGCACCACTGAGTAGAGTCACCCATCACTCAGTGACAGGGATACATTCTGAGAAATGTGTTAACAGGTGTTTTTGTCATTATGCAAAGACCACAGAGTATACTCACATAAATTAGAATGGCCACAACACCACTAGGCGACATAATCTTATGGTATCACTGTTATATGTGTGGTCCTTCACTGACCAAAATATTAGAGTATGGTACATGAATGTGTCAGTCCTACATTCCATCCCCAGGACCAAAAAAAAAAAAAAGTAACAAGTAGAAATTAATGTTAGTATATACTAAATTCCATAGTTTTCCCATTACGAAAAATTAAAAGTCCTATTTCATTATTTTCATACGTTTCTTTATACACATTGACTGTATTTCATCTCCACCCTTTGCACACCACCCTTTGCTATTCTTTCCACGAATTCATTTCCACGTTCCAAAGTTAGCATTATCAAATTCAAAAACCTAATATAAAAGTCTGACAATTGTGCCTTTCAAAACAATCCCATATTTACAACTGCTTACAATTTTATCATTAGCAATTTTTTTTTTTTTGATCAGGTATTGAACCCAGGGGTACTTAACCACTGAGCCACATCCCCATCCCTCTTACTTTTCATTTTGAGACAGGGTCTCATGAAGTTGCTTAGGTTCTCACTAAATTGCTGAGGTTGGCTTTGAACTTGCAGTCCTCCTACCTCAGCCTCCCAAGCCTCTGGGATTACAGGCATGTGCAACTACAACCACCATTAACACATCCTTGTCATTATCGTTCCTTTCCCAATGTCATCAGAATGAAACCATTCTCAAACAAAAGCCAGAAAAAATGGCAGAGTATGGATCTCCAGCGGGCTATCCCTTCACAAAGCAACAAATAAACTATCAAAAACTGGCAGATTATGCTTTCTCCAAACTATAGAATGGAAAGTTTACAGAAATCAGGTTAACATTTAGTCAAGACAAAAAAAGCTGAATCTTGGTAAGACAACTTTGTGACATTTTAATTCACTCTAATCCCTTTCCATGCTCCCCAGATGGGCAATGGTTATGACATCAGCCCACATTTCCGGTACAGGTACCCAGTACCAGAAAAACTAGAATGAACTCACTCTCAAAGAACTGAAGTTGTTGTGACTTGTGTGGTGACTGCCTGGAGGACCAACTCAAAGGAATTGCCTTTATCTTGCTTTACTTCAAACTCTTCCAGTGCTGAGAGAAGCACCAGGGGGCCGTTTGTGAAAGAGAGGCAAAGGAAATAAATGTACTACTAGTCCCTGCTGCCGCAGGGACAGAAGTGGGGGCAGACTAACCAAATATCTTGGCATGAAAGGCTGCTGAATGAGAAGCTTTGGGGAGTAAGGGCTTTGAAAAGTATCCACATATTTCTGGGAATCTAAAAGCTCTCACATATATCCACATGTCTAAAATGTTAAAGAAGTTTAGATTCCAGTGTCACTGCTTAGAGGAGACTGACTCCAGGACAGCAGCCTGAACAGGAACATCTACAGTGTACTTTCTAACAGTTTGACAAGTTTTTATCATATTAAGCCATCTAAACCTTGGGAGTATTTGTTACAGAAGCTAACATTAATAACATGAAGAACAGAGACCAATAGTCTAGGGAAGTTAGAAGACGTGCATGCTACTTCGCTAAAAAGTAACATTTTTAAAGAAAAATGAGTGACTTCTTTATATGACATTCAGTTAGGATCCCTCAGCAAGTATATTTTCTTTATACTGAATTACTAATAGAAACAATTAGAAAGAAAAAAACTACAAAAATAGACTTTACATAGGTAGATACATCTTTAAATTATGTTGAACAGTACATGTTAGTCAACCTCCATCAAATCTTAAATTTCATAATACAAATCACTAGGAAAATGAACTATATATATATATTCAAATTTAAGTTTGCCAGAATACATTTATTTTACAAAATAAATTTCACCTGAATCAACAAGTTTTTGTATTACCACTTAGGAACAGTAAGGTAGAAAGAATATCTATGGACAAGTTTTAAGCTAAAAATGAATACATGACACAGCTAATACAAATCTATTCAAATTATATTCAAATCCATGCTGTTATTCTTCTGAAGGATAATGCCTCAGAAGAGAAATATCTGACAAAAGAATAGCCCTGAATAATAAAAAGATTCATTTAAAACAATGGGATGGTAAAATAATAGGCAAATATGCAATTTTTAAGTTTAACTGAAATGATCAAGGCCTTAAACCTGCATTAATTCTGAATATACATTTTAAACATCACAATAAAAATAGCTTCACAAATGTTCTAAAACACATAGTATAAAAAATATGAATTCAGGAAGCAACATCTCAAAATATATCAAACAAAATAAGAACTTCCATGAGCATGTTGCCACATGCCATGCTACAAAGTATCATATTTATTCCTCTCATGGTAGCATCAAAATACTAGTTACTATATTTGCAATATACTGCTCTTAGCAATTTAGTATTATTTAATGCCTGGTCATATTTTCGAATTCTTAAATAAGCCCATAAATGCTGACGTAAGTAAAGGTAACCCCAAAATGGTATGTATTATAGCCTAAATGCATATAGTACACATTTTCCTTGAAAATATCCTAACTACCCACCCATCGCCAATAACAAAAATCCTATACTGAATTCATATCAATAATCATTACATATCTGAAGAGCAGATTGTTCAAACACTGCTTTATAAAGAATCTATTAACTGTATTCAATTAATATTAGCCACCTTTCAAAATGCTTAGTTACCTGCCTCACTTTACAATTTTAAGAAGATTCTATGAATCAGATTTCTACAAGTTGAAGTAAAACTACAAAATAAAATGGTTTATTTCTAAAAACTTTGCAAAAGCTGATTTCTTTGGAAATAAAGTAATTAGTCCTAATTAATTACAGTCTTAAGTTTGTATTTTGTATTTTGGGTTTCTTTAAAGTGATCCTAGACTATATTATTTTTAAATTATTTTTTCCAATGATACAGCTTGTGTATGCTCCCATTCTAAAGAAGTACTCATAAACTAGGGATACTGGGAAGGTGTTTATAAATTGAGAAGAAATGGAGATTTAAAAAACAAAAGGCCACGGCTGGGGAGATAGCTCAGTTGGTAGAGTGCTTGCCTTGTAAGCACAAGGCCCTGGGTTCAATCCACAGCACTCAAAAAAAATAAAACAAAATAAAATAAAAAAATAAAAAAGGCCAAAGGATGAAAGCATTCACATTCTATATTGCTGGAGAATATAAATGCCAGACTCTTATAAGCACCCTCTCAATTAACCAATCCCCAAAAGAAAATTTTTAAGACAGGTAATCTAGCAATGACTGAATTTTGATAAGGATTCCCAGGTTCAGTCTTAAGTATAAAGCAATATTTGAACAATCTATTCTTCTTACATGTAATGATTACTTACATAATTCAGTTCTAGAATTTTGTTTTTGTTGGAGTCAGGTGGGTAGCTACGATCTTTTCAAGGAAAACACTATATGCATTTAGGCTGTGATACATTCCATTTTTATGATACTGTTACTTATTTCAGAATTTATGGACTTACTTTAGCATAGGAAATTTAACCACACATTAAATAACTGTAAATGCTAAATCTCTAAGAGCAGTACATTGCCAATACGAACCAGAGCAGGGCATCATACAAAAATAAATGAGGAAGTCTGGAGAATATAGAAAAGAATCAATTTAAGAAACCAGTAAAATGACCTTTAAAATTCTTTTAGTTCTCTATTAGATTTATTAGTCTCTGGATTCATTAAATTACCAATTGTCCCTGACATCCTCATGACTACAACATACAGTCTAAGCTATGTAGTATACAAGCAATATATAATATGAGGGGAGAATGGGTGTACCCAAATGTCCCCAATGAGACCTCCTCCTACCACCACTATATCTGCCATTGATATATGCTATCTGAATATGCTATAATTTGATATGCCATTTAAATGAATTTATAATTATATAATTGCATAAATGTATAATTTATATATAACTTATACACAATATATAATTATAGACATTTGTAATTTATATAATCATAAATTATAATTTATATATAATTTATATTATCTAGTTTAATTAAGCATTAAAATGGACAGCTTTCAAAGATGCCTCTAATGAATGTTCTGAAGACATTATGACTAATACAAACACAAGTAAGAGATGATGATAAGGTATGTCTCCAACTATGAATGCAAGCTCATCAGCCACATTAATGAGGTAAAAATGGTAGCAATAGTATACCCTCTGTGGTCTTCCTCTTGAAAATCATGAGTTATTTTAGGATGACCAGTTAACCTGGTCCACCTTTAAATAACTTTTTTTTTTTTTTTAATTTGGACCCTAAGACTTTAAAAGCACTTCAGAAGTGAAAGTGGGGAGAAAGTACATATAATGGGAAGTCACATCTCCAGGCCACTGTTACCTTAGAGTACACAGACCTGTACATTTTAGATGGTTTTCTACCATCTTTTATAACATTAAGTCTTTTTTTTTTTTTTTTCAATATTTTTTAGTTGTAGATGGACACAGTAATTTATTTATATGTGGGTGCTAAGGATCAAACCCAGTGCTTCACACATGCAAAGCAAGCACTCTATCACTGAACCACAACCCCAGCCCAAGTCTGGTTTCTTGTGACAGACTTACTGGTTTTTAAAGTTGTTTCCGAGGTTGACATTCTTTCTTAGATAGTAATAAATTGGACTGTGCAAATAAGGTTAACTTGACACCTGAACTAGAAAAGATTTTTTTAAGAACTCATTCAGTTTAAAATGTGCCCTAAATTTGATGTTTTTCTCCCCTTTTTGGCAGTGCTGCAATTCAAACCCAGGTTCTCACTCCATCACTGAGTCACACCTCCAACCCCCTGAATTTTTTTTCATTTTTACCAAAGTATTAATAGTTTCGTTAGATAGCTGAGATGGAACTGGTATACCTCCACTGTGTACTTTTACTTTCTGCCAGTCTAGTCTAGCAGTGTTTAAGATGCAACTAACACAAGTTCTTGATTTACTAAGTGGTTAAATCTGGAAGATACCTGTTGATAACCCATCTCTCTCTCCCACTTCTTTCCTGACTCATTGTAACTAACATCTTCCTTTCATGAACAGCATAGAAGATCTGGATAATGAAGTTAACGGACTCAGACACAAATGCCTCCTCTGATACAGCATAGAAGAGTCATGTAAGTATTTGACCCTATTGCCCTACCAACTACTTAGTCCGGTATGTTTCAGACTAGTGCACAAAACTACCATTAAGTAGTCTGAGAAGGGACAAGAAAAATTACAGGAATTTAGTCTGCTTTTTCAGGCTGTGACCAAAAGACCTGCTAAGAACAACAGAGAAAGAAAAGTTTATTTTGGTTCACAGTTTCAGAGGTTTAGTCCATAGGTGGCCAACTCCATAGTTATCAGTCCAAAGTGAAGCACAACATCCTGGTGGAAGGGCATGACAGAGGAAAACAGCTCAGAGCATGGCAACCAGGAAGCAGAGTTCCACTCATCAGGGACAAGATATAAGTCCCAAAGTCATGCTCCCAGTAATTTACCTTCCTAGTCACACCCTACCTTACATGGTTTCCACCTAGTTAAACCATATCAGTGGATTAATACACTGATTAGTTTATCCCTCTCATAATCTAATCTTTTCACCTCTGAAAACTGTTTTGTCTCACACATGAGCTTTTTGGGGATACCACATATCCATACCATAATAAAAGGTTAGATAAAATACATAAGAGGGAAAGAAATATAGAGAGTAAATACAATAGAGTTTGTTCCAACATTACTGGTTTTATCATTTAATACGTGGTACAAATGTATAACTTTTTACTTGCTAACTCCTTTTGGCATCAATTAACAAAAATGTTTACCTTGAATGAAAAAAGTCAATGTGGAATCTCCATTTCTCAAAGAATTTGATGATAAGTACTAAACACACAAGGCCTTTGCACTGACCACATGAAAACCAAGACACAATCTTCTAAGTATCAGCATTTACTTTAAAATTTTGAATTACTTTAAAACTATACAAGACTATGCATATAGCTACAGATAGAATATTTATATATTATGCTGAAAACTGTGATTATTTCTACTGATATCAAATAGTTATTCATCTAAATTAATTTCACTCAATTTTATCCTAAATTTTTGTGCATATGTAAAAAATAAATCAAAATGGTTGTTAGCAAAACAACCACTTGGGCCAGGCCCGGTGGGACATACCTGAAATTCCAGCAACTGAGGCTGAAGCAGGAAGATCACAAGTTCAAAGCCAGCTGCAGCAACAGTGAGGTGCTAAGCAACTCAGTGAGACTCTGTCTCTAATATAATACAAAATCGGGTTAGGGATGTGGTTCAGTGGTCGAGTGTCCCTGAGTTCAGTCCCTGGTAACTCTCCCCCCAAAAAAGAACCACTTGGCAAAAAGTTAAATGTTAGCTCTATATCAGTGATACCAAAAGTTTTAAATAAAAAAGCAAAGTAAATCTAGTAACATCATGATTTATGAAATTCATGGAATCAAAATAAAGCTATTAGAAATTCACTCTTTCAAAGATGAAACATCTGGACCTGGGGTTGTGGCTCAGTGGTAGGGTGCTTGCCTAGCATGTGTGAGGCACTGGGTTCAATTCTCAGCAGCACATATAAATAAATTAATTAAATGAAGGTCCATAAACAACCAAAAAAAAAATCTGATTTTACGATGAATGGTACTATAAATTCAGTTTTTAAAAGTTTAATATCAAAGATTAAATTATTTGTTTTTTCATTGATACTATAAACAACTTTTGGTAAAGCAGAATGCCAGAGTAAGAATGAATGTACTTATTAAATTTAAAGACCCTTAAGAAATGTACTTGGAATTAGTTGTGGTATGTAATCGATTCTTAAATATGGTCAAACTATGATATTCTAATAATCACAACAATCTGTCGTCAAATTGATATTTTAAAAAATATACAGTTTGTAGTCTATACGCTACAGATTTCTATCTGCTACTGAGTGTACGGCAGTATAATCTTTCTCTTTACCTACGAACTACAGATTTTAAGATATATTAGAGTCTTTACAGAAATAATTTATAAATCAACCTAAGTGGCTGCATTTTGTTGAAATCAGTATAGGAATTCTCTAATTAAAGTAGTGGACAAATAAACCAAAAGCTTAAACTTTCACAAATGTTTTCTGAAAATAAAGCTGTAAATTGGAAGATGGAAATTTACTGTCAACAACGAACCAACAAATTAAATTATGGGAGCACAAATAGTGTGCAAGATTTAATTTTGAAATTCTATAATCGCATATCTATCTCAACTTCTGGAAACAATATTTTGAAGGAGCTTCTTCTTATAACTGAATGTATTTAGTTTACATTTATAACAAAATGGAAGAAAATTGGAAAGGCATGTGATTTCAGAGCATACGAATTTGGCAAAACACTCAAAATAATCCTACAATTGATCTGACAAGTTTTGCATTACAAAACTATGTATGAAAGAAAGCAAATTCAAATGGAGATAAAAAAAGATCAAACCTTAAATATTTAATACACAAATACAAAAAATATCAATTTGAAAACAATCCTCCATTGAACAGGATTTGTCCTGAGTTTATCTGCCACCTTAGCACCCAGAGCATGATCATTTTTTATGATTCCAGAATTTTTAATTGATTCTTTTTAGTTATATATAACTTTAGGACATTATGACATCACAAAAGCATGGAATATAATTTGCTCTAATTCAGTCCCTAGCACTCACTACCTCCCCATGCCCCTTTCTTCCCTCTCCCTATTCCCCTCTCTCTACTCTACTGATCTTTCTGCAAATTATAGTTTTTGTTTTTTTTTTTAAACTGGTGTCTTGTGGATATACTTGATGTTGGATTCACTATGGTATGTTCATGTAAGTACACACAAAAGTTCAGTCAGATTCAATCCACTCTTCTTCCCTTTTCCTGCTCCTCCCACCTTCCCTTCAATTCCCTTCTTCCACTCTATTGAGAAAGATCATTGTTAATCACAAAATATAACTTCAGAAAACACTGCAGGTAATCTTAAGGAAATGTTTTAAATAAAATCACAATGCAACTTTCATATTTTTCAGAAAAAAGTGACAGCATTACAGAAACAGCTAAAAACAAAGTACATTACTATATCCTAGAAAAATTATTTTCTTTTTGTAATGTTCATATAATCGCAACTATATGAACATTACAAAAATCTTACAATATTTTAAATCTGTAAATTTTAATCTTAAAATACAGATATTTTAAGATTATTTTAAGATATTTTAATATATTTTAAGATATTTTAGAGATATTTTAAGATTTTAATATCTTAAAATACAGATGTTTTTATATTTTGAAAATTTACTCTTGCTAACAATTATCATAAAACTATATTACAATTCTAGCAATAAACCAAATTTATAAGTCAATAAATACACATTTCAAACATGTAGGTGTATGATTTTAGTGCTTCTTCCATTCCCAATAGTGTTACAGTTTTGACAACAAATTACATACTCTTAACTAATAATAAGCATCAGCACACTGAAAAAGAAAAGAATATTACAGGCCAAAAGTAAAAAATGCCTAATCTCCCCCCTTTAACTAGATCATCTACCATCTAGTTTTCAAAATGGAAATAGCCTGTTTAACTTTCCACAGAATCTCCAAACCTCAATTTTGATCTTTTTCAAAGTAAATCATTCATATAATTCAAAATCACACTTTTGCAATTAATCTGTACCTATGTAAAAAAGTTGTATATTGTCTAAATTTTTATGAAAAATCTATTTTGTCTCAAGAATCACAAACACTAACGAAAACACAGCATGTATTTGGTGGCTATCTACCTTGCAAAACAAAATTTTTTGTTTTTTTTTTGTTTTTTCTTTTGACCACTATGAATCATCAGTAGGGCAGTTTCTGAAACATGGTAGGCATTTAATAAAAACTTACTGAATGAATGAATTTCTTAAATTAAGACCAGAAGGGCTGAGAATGTGGCTTGTGGGCTTGTGGCTTGGTATTGGAGCTCTTGCCCAGCATGCATTAGACCCCAAGTTTGATTCCCAGCATAACCAAAAAAAAAAAAAAAAAAAAAAAAAAAAAAAAAAAAAAAAAATTAAGAGAAACAGTGACAGAAAATGAGGCAAGAAACAAAATAGTAAAGAGACAATGAGGTTGCCATTTAAAATTCTGGGCATGTTAACACACAAAAGAATATATATTGAATCAATTCCTTAATTTCTAAAATAAAGTTAAAGTTTCACATTATTAGATTTCATATTTTTACCTATAAAGAGTAAATAACTGCCCTAAATTTTCCATAAACTAAGAAAAAAATAATTACACTTGAAACTTAAATGCTATTCAGGAGAATACCATGAAACCTTCAAAAATGGATGGATGTTGTTTAAGAAATAGAAAAATTATTTCATTTTAAAATCAGTGAATACATTTGAAATATTAAAATGGCAACAACATATCTATATTACATAATACAAACATGAAAATTGCTAGCTCATATGTGAAAAGACAAATATTGCAGATTAAAACTGAAATGTAAAGTTTTCTGCATTTCATTCATCTTTCCAGACATAAGGATTTTCTGCCATCATGTGGAAGTTTTTGAAATTACACATGCATTTTAAAAACTACTATACTTCACTAGAGTATTCATTTAGCCCTAGATTCCCACATTTGAAAAGACGAATCCAATTGCATCGTTCAAGTAACTATTACTAAAATTTAGCAAAAATATTTGTGCACAAGGCTCCACTCCTTCCTAAGAAAAGATGGTGCTCGCTTGCAGCATAAGCGAACTGCATAGCAGACACTATTTTTGTTTCTAAGATGCATAACAGTTATGGCTCTTCTAGGTCTCTTCCAGTTCATGGTCTTAAATTCTTTAACTGCTCTTGCCTTAACTCTCCCCCACCTTAGGCACTTAAAATACTGTACTGAATAGAAAAAGAAATAGGAATATTAAGCTACATTAACTTGTTCTGAATAATTAGGAACCACAGAGGCCTGATACTAGTTTTATAATTAAAAACTGAACCAACTATCCATACAATCACATGCCCATTAACTTAACTACATATCTGGATGAAATATGAATTAAAGTGCTTGGCATAAGCCAAGCGCCCAGTGAATATAACAATGAATTATTTTATATTAATGAAATACAATTTAAGAGTTTAAGCCTTTGCTTAAACTACTAATATTTATGAAGACTACAGTTCATGTATTCTGTAAACTTTTTATTGAGATATGAACATTAACAATCACTCATTTTTCATTGGGTTGGGAAGATTTACTGAACTTCTATTATACACAAAATACTGTCTTAATAATTTTAAAGTACACCAAGATAAGTAAAACATAATTTTTATCCTCAATGAACTTACATGTACCAGTGACAAAAAGATGTACATACTCATAATATGATGTAGAAAGTAGTAAGTACCAAAACAGAAATAAAAAAATAACGTCCTGGGAAATTAGAAGACACTGGGATTTGCTTTTCACTGGAAGACTTAAGAAAAAGAGGAGGAATGATGTTGTTTTGAAACATTTTAGAGTCTGGCTTTACAGGAAAATGAAAAGATTTATTCAAATGGTCACTTTCAGAGACAGTCAAATGACCACAAAACAGAATTCATAACAAAGAAGACTGAGATGTAAAGTTATAAAATAAATTTGGGTCAGATCTTACACACCGTTTTTTGTTGTAGTTGTTTTGTTTTGTTTTTGGTACCAGGAATTTGAACTCAGGGGCACTTAACCACTAGCTACATCCCCAGTTGTGTGTATGTGTGTGTGTACACACTATTTAGAGATAGGGTCTCACTGAGCTGCTTAGCACCTCACTAAGTTGCTGAGGCTGGCTTTGAACTCACAGTCCTCCCGCCTCAGCTTCCTGAGCCACTGGGATTACAGGTGTGTGCCATTGTGCCTGGCTTAGATTTTACACACTTTTTAACGCCACGTTAAAGAGAAGCTAATGGAAAAACAGGGATGAATTTTCATAAAGGCAATAAAATAAAGGAGTGCTTTGTAAGAGAAAAATAAGTTTTTCTTCCTGTACTAAAACTCTGAATCTGTTTGCCCTGCTATCAAAAGACCAATATTCTCAACCACTATTCTTTGAGGTACAATGAGTTTCATCTATCATATACAGATTTGTAAACAGACACACAAATTCCTTGAAGTCACTAACCATGTATTTAATATCCCTCTCCCCTAAAAAACAGTAGGCAATGAATGAATGGGTAAACAAATGAACTCTGTTGGACTGCTTCTGTCTAGACCCTTTGGCATTGTGTGACCAACACCCTCACATTGTTCAAACATTTTGAATAATTTCTCCATGTCTCACCATGATCTCAATCTCAAAACCTCTGCTCCTAATCCCGTCTCCTTCCCAATTTTGAACTTAATAATGCCCTCTGAATAATTCCTGACATTCAACTTGTTAAAGCAGTAGATAAATACAAATGGCCTTATTTAGAAGAGTTTCTCCTAAATCCCAGGAAATTACCAAGGGTTCTGTGACTCACTAACAGAACTTCTTCCTCAGTTACTAAGGTTATTATTTTCCATGGGATCTAACAGAACCCATGTTTGATAGTGAGAAGGCTTCTCTTTTGACGAACAATGTAATTGGCTGCATAGAAGATCTGAGTTATGTGAACAATTTCCCAATGCTCTTGGCTTTAACTTACATAACTGACCCTTGAACAACATGGGTTGGACTGCACAAGTCCACTATATGCAGACTTTTTTTGAGATCAGCAACCATTTTGAAAAAACTCTCGAATGAACTGAATAACCTATAAATATCAAAAAATGAAAAATTAACGTGTGACTGCATAAAATATATATAGATAATAATAAATCATTTATTCCCATAAAATATACACAAATTATAAAAGTTAAATTTATCAAAACTTACACACCAATACTTACAGAACATACATGACATCATTTGTAGTGAAGAAAAATGCAAACAAATGTAAAGACGCAGTATTAAACTCTAACTCCATAAAATTAACTGTAATACAGACTGTACTACTGTTAAAATTTCACAGCCTCCTCCTGTTGCTATCACAGTGAGATCATACTGACAGCATTCACCTCCATGTGAGCAGTTCATCACTCTTGTAAAGAGACACAGTAAAAAAAGTTTGCAGTAAAAAGTGCTCTCCAGCAGTTCTCTATTTTTCATATATATATAAAACAACACAAATGTGTTAATTGAATATTTATGTTATTGTAAGGCTTACAGTCAACTGTAGGCTATTAATAGTTAAGTTTTGGAGGATTCAAAAGTTATATGTAGATTTTTTACTGTACTAGGTAGGGTTAATCCCAGTTTTGTTCAGGGTTTCCTCAGTTTTGCAAAAACAAAACAACAAAAAACCCTCTAGTTAACCAACACTGCAGTAAAATATTCAGAATGACAATCATTTTCATCTTATCTTTTCATTATAAATTTGCCATATTTTTGATATATTAAGAACTAAATAGCTGTTTTTGGTTGTTTCTAGTTAGTATTTCAGTATTAAAACTAAGAGAAAGATGAATTGTCATTAGTATCTTCCAAATATTAAACAGAGCAATAAACTGCTGAGTATAATCAAACTACTGCAAAAGTAAGCTAAGATACATATTTAAAAGCACCACATACATCCACAGGCTAAGATAAAGCAAAATTTTTTTTTAAAAAATGAAGCAATTAACATTTGGAATTCCAATTATGTTTTTTTTTTAAAAAAAGGATAAAACCACTAAATAACTTCAAACTCTGCATAACTTCACACTAACCCTGCTAGCATTTAAGAAGATAAATTATAAAAATATACCATGGCTCAATCTAAATATACGAACTCTTGCCACTCCTTTAATTTAGGGTGTTAAGCACATTTTGATAGCATTTAGTTGAAAAGAATGAAGTTAAAATAATCTGGTATGTCTCACTTATCAAAAGTGAATTTGTTCTTCACATCAAACAGAAATTAAATTTTCTTCTTTTTAGACACATGCATCAACACTTGTAGACATAGCCTATTTAAAACAAATTTGATGTATGCAAATGCAGTTTTACACAAAGAAACAAATTATGGGCTGATTATTCACTTTACAAAAGGATCCAAAAGAGAACTCCTTTAAATAGTAAGTTTGCCAGTATGCTGAAAACATAATTATATTTTTTAAAAAATCAATTTATAAACAAATTTTCAGAAATAAACTCAAGCATAAAGTTAGTTAAAGGGGTACCAATCTTCAAGAACTCCTATTATTAGTCTTTGTCCTAAAATCTTGACAAATAAAGTAAATTAAACTAATGGATTAAATATGATAGATGAACATAGCATAGAAATGAATATTTAATATAACTATTCTCATAATTACCAATCTATGAAGTTATTTTAAAATATATTCAGGAGCCAGATGTGGTGGCTCACATCTATAATCCGGGGTACTCAGATGCTGAGGCAGGAAAATCACAAGTTCAATCAGCCTGGGCACCTTAGCAAGACCCTGTCTCAAAAATAAATAATATAATATATAATATGATATAATATAATATAATATAATATAATATAATATAATATAATATAATATAATGGGTTGGGGATGTAGTTCAGTGGCAGAGTACTCCTGGGTTCAATCCCTGGTCCTGAAAATATTTTTCAGGGACTAGCAAACAGTACAGTTAATATGGGTAAAGTGACTACAAGAAATCTAAGGGCAAAAAGCTACTTTGCCTTCTTTGTTCATGCAAGCAAGAAGTACAGGAAAAATAAAAAATCCAGAGATTCCCCATTTGTTGCAATTTTCTAAGAAAACCTCTGAGAGGAGGAAGACAATGCCTGGGAAAAGGAGATTCAAATGTGATGATGCAGAAATGAAGCATTTTAGACAAGCTAAGAGAAGCAGGACTGTAATCCTAGTGGCGCAGGAGAAGTATAAGTTCAAAGCCAGCCTCAGCAAAAGGCACTAAGCAACTCAGTGAGAACCTGTCTCTAAATAAAATATAAAATAGGGCTGGAGATGTGGCTCAGTGGTGGCGGAGAGTGCCCCCAAGTTCAATAATTCCCAGCACCAAAAAAAAAAAAACCTGCCACTACTGGCTGACTTCCTGTTTTGTTCAGAGTGCCATCTAAAGAACAAATTCACAAACACTGCCATTTCCACTGAAGACTCCAAAACTGGGTGTGATGTGGAGTAATATAAGTGACAGCAAAAAAAAGTCTTACAATAATAACACGGTAATGCTGAAAGAGAAATATGAAGATGTAGTCACTTCAGGAAAATCTGATGGTGCAAAGTAGATAGCTAAAGTTGCTTGAAAAAAGAGAGAGAGAGAGAGAGAGAGAGAGAGAGAGAGAGAGAGAAAGAGAGAATGATAGGAGAAAGGAGTTTGGAAAGTAGAGAAAACACCACAATACATCTCTTTGAGGAGGTGGTGTTAGATTTAATTAAAGCTGGGTACAGTGTTGCATGCCTATGATCCCAAAGACTTAAGACCCTAAGGCAGGAGGGATCACAAGTTCGACACTAGCCTAAGCAACTTAGGGAGACCCGTTTCCAAAATAAAAAAATAAAAAGCACCGGGGATGTAGCTCAGTGGTAAAGTACCCCTGGGTTCAACCCCCGTATCTAAATAAACAAAAAGATTTAATTATAAAATTAGACTATGATCATATTGCAGTTTCTAAAAGTGCTCTAGAAATATTAGGTATTTACATAAGGTATTCCAGGATGCTATGAGCACTTTGAAACTATATTAAAGTTTTATATAACTCCAAATATTTTATAAGTTCTCACTCTGTATCTTTCATTTAGTCTTATAAAGGCATTTAAAGATGCTCACAGACTTTTCTTTTAAAGTAGTGTAACTATGGTTATTGGCCAGAAATTCTAAAGTTATCAATTTAAAATTTATACACTTTTCATATGACCTTTCCAGAGCTAAGAATGGTGGTAGGTATATAAAAACAACAACAATCACATGAATGAGACAGATACTTACCTATCTTCACAGCACACACTCTGAATTAAGTGAGATAGGTTTTAAACTACAGACCTGTTTATGAGCAAAAAAGTGCAGTCAGTACATCAAAGTCCAGAAAGGTTTGGTATTTAAACATAATATATAACATTCATGTTTTGGCTTTGTTCTGTATGCTTATAATGATGAAGTGCTTTAGGGAAAATAAATCATATCTTTAAAACTTATCAAATAAAGTCTAAATTTTTTTGTGTTTAAGAGCTTAGAAAACTAACATAGGTACTTTAATCTAGAAATGCTTCAAGTTAGTGGTTTAAGAGACAAGAAAAGCAAAAATTTATAAATAAAACATCACAGTCCTACCTTGGGAATTAAAGTAATTAAATCTGTACACAATAAGATGAATCTGAAATCTCAGACCCAGCAGACCTAGATAGTTTAATCTATTAATAAATAATAATAATAATAATAATGGTCTCAACAGAAAGAAGGTGATTAACATAAAGGATTAAAGAGAAACTTGCTAATATGTGCTCAGCACTGTTCAGAAAAAAAAGAACTATGAAGCTAGAGGACCCACAAAAATGGTCACTAAAGGGATGTTTTCTTCTGCAAATGCAGAGGCCTAAAGAAAAATTTCTCAAGCCTACCCATTTCTCATTATTTTAATTTCCTGTTTATCAGGCAAATTACTAAACACTAACTCAGTCTCCCAGATAGCTTCACAGAGATCCACAATCTCCTAGTTGCAGTTTTACAAAGTTCTCAAAAGCAAAAGTTTTTTTAGAATAAGATAAACCAGGCAGTAAAGCATGACCTAAATGGACATGAAATCTTTTTATTAACTGCACTTGTGAATAGTCAAATTTTTTCCAAAGATACATTAACAATTACAGAATACCACTCCAGATCCCAATGGAGTGTGTCTTAAAATTCACTACATACCCATTACCTTTAGAAAACATAGAAAAAATACTGAATTTTGAGTCGCGTCTGAAAAAAAAGGGAGGTCACCTGGAAGAGAATGCAAATAATCTAACTTCTAGAAAAGGAAAGCCCTCTTCATCAGCTCCTTTTCCCCTATCAACAAGAAAGAGCAAACTTGTATTGTGGTTTATATTTCAGTACTATATAAATTTAATTAGCATGAGTCCCATGGTAAGAATCTGATCATCTCTGGGTATGCTGGTTAGTCCAATTGCAGACTTGCAAGATCAAGATTACCAGGTTGTGTAATCAGAACCCAGGATGGCAAATACCTACCTCAAATATCTTTCCTAAATCTCCTGGTTTCCAAGCCACAAAGGGTGCCTGTTTACTTGTCTTCCATCCTCCCTAACTGACCTATCAGAAGATAAACCAACAATTAACTTATCTCCCTTCCCAATCCTGTTGTCCTCATTCAACCTAATAAAACTTAGAAAAGGTAAAAAATGCAAAAATTATAGAACACAATAAAATTATTAAGTAGCGCTTAAGTCTTTATCATACTTAGTGGAGAATCACTGAATGTATAAATATGATCTCTTAAAAAAATTTTTATTAGTTGTTGATGAACCTTTATTTATTTATTTGTATGTGGTTCAGAATCGAACCCAGTGCCTCACACATGCTAGGCAAGTGCTCTACCACTGAGCCACAATCCCAGGTCTAAATATGACTTCTAAAAACCTAAACATGAAAAGATTCCTTATATTACTTAAAAATACCTTATTCCAGATAAATGACCTTGATGATACCAGGTGACCATAGTTCTTTTCTAATCTTAGTTTAGAACCCTTAGGATTCTAAATGTTTCTTCTAATGGTAAAGAGTAAATTTTAACTTTGAAGCTACATGTTTACATTTTCTTTCATTACAAATTTAAGCAAGATCTTATATATAACAGACACTGATATTCACGAAACATGGAAAAAGTCCAAGTTTAACATACAAATTTTAAAGGGCAAAATTAGGCAATACATGAAGAAGGTTGCTGGTATGTGATTCTAAACATGTTTGCCTCAAGTCCTTTGTGAGACAAGACTGGTAACAAAAAAATACACAGTGTATACAACTAACTTTTTTTTCAGTACTAGGGAATGAACAGAGGGACACTCTGCCACTCATCTATACCCCCAGCCCTTTCTGTGTTTTTGGTTTTGTTGTGATGGTGGTGGTTGTTTTTGAGACAGGGTCTGGCTAAGTTGACCGGGCTGGCCTTAAACCAGCAATTCTCCTGCCTCAGCCTCCCAAATAGATGGGATTATAAGTGTACATCACTGCACCTAGCCCAACTGCATTTTAAAAATAACTCTTACTGGCTTTCTTATCATTATTAAAGTGACATGTGATCTTTGTAGAGAATCTTGAAAAACTTGAAATAGAAGAAAATTAAAATCATTCTTCGTCTTAACCCTAACGATTAATAGCATTTACACTTAATTATATCATGAGCAGTTTTTTATGCCATTCATTCTTCTAAAACACCACTTCCAATAGCTGCCTACAAAACCGTCCATTAGATGGTTATAATTTCATTCTTCTACAACTAGAGATCTACATTGCTTTAAACATTGCTTTAAATTTCTTTATTTTACTATACCCACACAACATAGCAATTAACATTTTTGAACCTAAATCACAAAGTCTTAGTAGATGCCCTTTTGCCCATTCTTTTAAGCTATCAGTGTTTTCCTACCTAGCTAAATGAGCTCTTTTTATATTTATACTATCATTTTTCTACTAACCCCAAATATAGTCCATTTGCCTTTTCATTTTAACTATTTTTAAATTCAGGAGGTATTAAATGCTATACTATGTGACTATAGTATATTCAAAGACAAATAAAACACACAATTTTTTTTCTTTACCAATTCTGCTGCTATACTAACATAACCATACAACTAACAGAAAAGATTAAAGGGAAAAATCAGGATGCCAATGAAAAGTGTAAAGTAGGTTAAGCCGTTTGATTCAATAGTTTAACCAATCTCACAATATAATCATATCTTAGAGGTGAAATAACTTTGGTCCATCTCTAATTTCAGCAGAAATATATTTTCTCCTCTACTAAGACAATTAAGGTCCAAGAAAATCTTTCAAAAAATTACACAGAAAATAAATATGTACCTAATTAATATGAAAGCTTAACAGTTATATCCCAGCAATTCATTCTCCTTTTGTTGCTGGAAAAAAAAAAAAAAAAAAAAACTCTGAAACAGAAGTGTAAGGCAAGTAGCACCTTAGACTAATAAACACAAAAATAATTTTTAAATATTATTTGTAAGGCACTACACTAGAGATGAAGAAAATTAAAAAGACCATTAAGAAGCTTCCCTTTCCCTCAGGAAAAATATACAAATGAGGAATCAAATAAACAAACTGTTTCTGGTAAAGAAGCAAGATTCAAAACAAAAATATCATTTTACACTGCAATCATTTTTCACTGCAAAAGTTTGGTTTCTTTTGAAACTTTAATTTCCAAAGTCTTAAGTAGCCTTTCATGAAGTAGAAACACAAGCTTTTTGTCCTAAGATGCTGTATGTCATTTTACCCTGACATACTCTCTACATGCCACAGTCACCTTTTTTTTTAATAGGACTTAGTATACTCATCTTTAAAAGGAAAGAATTTAGAGTTTTCAGGTAAAACAATGGCAGACTGGAGAAATCACAAGAGCCTCTTTCTTATCAGTTTTCTCTTCTAAAATTCCACTGCACTGGTGGAAAATGAATTTTTAAAAACAGTAATCCATAATGACTAAAAGAACAAGAACAGAGCCATTAGCAGTCAAGAGACTTTAGCAAATTCCTGAAGATAGAAAGCAGGCAAAAGAGTGTAAGTAATGAGGAGTTAGACAGAGGAAGCCACAGCACAAGGATATAAAAGAGAATGTCGCTGAAGAGAAAGAAACCACCAGAACCAACTGAACAAACACCAAATAAAGTAAGGGACTCTGAAGAGAAAAGCAAACAGGAATGAGGTTAACTGAAACTCTGTAAGCCTGAAAGTAATTTCTTAATCAAACACACCTACCTACATGCAGAGTTCTGTTTTCTGTTGCTTTATTCACAAATATGAACAGATAACCAAAATTCACAAGACATGTGAAACAAGTCTAAAATAAAGTATATCCCTAGAAGAACAGAGAAATTAAAAAATCAGAAAAGAATATACTGATCTTTATTTAAAACCCTTCTACACTTATTTTTATAACCAAAAGCACATTCTAATATTCTTGATGTAAAACCATAAACTACATTACATAAAATATTTAAACAAGTAAGATTAATATCTTTCCTAAATTCTGTACAAAACTTCAAATTTGTAAGAATGCATGTTGTATGCATACATATACAAATACAGATGTTTCTATTAGAGTTGGCAGGTCCTTTAACAGATGAGTCCTACTGGGAGGTTCTCAGGTCACTGGGGGGCACTGTCCTTGGAAGTAGTTCTCCTGAGAACCTGAGTTAGTTCTTATAAGAGCTAGCTGTTATGATAGTGACTCCAAACCCTGAATTCTCTGGCTTCCTGTCTCAAGATAGGATCTCTCCCTCCCAAACAGGCTCCCACCATTGTAATTTCATCCACCACAAAGTCCCTCACCAAAGACAAGTCATTGCTGGCACGGAGCATTGAGCTAGATAAACCTTGTTTCTTTAAAAAGTTATCCAGTCCTAGGTATTTCATTATAACAACAAAAAAGACCAAAATGCATTTTATGTTACAAGAATATACTATTTCATATTTTCCCTTTTATCATTTTATTATCTTTTAGGATATTAGTTAAGGACCACAATGTGTCTAAAATTTTTAAAAGATAAACCTCGATACAGAAAACATACGTGTGTGATAGATCCATTCAATAAACCATCACCATTCAATAAATAGATACAAAAAAAAGCTATAAGTAACATACAGAATAAACAATATAACTAAGAGGTACCCAAATGACCCACTCCCACTAAATAGATGTTCTCTACACATAGAATCAATTTACTGAACAGAGAGGTAATTCTTTCCTTTTCTCCCACAAGCTAAAATACAAACTTCAAATCAGAATGCTTAAAATCAACAAAATGAAGTTCCCAAATTAGGTACAAGAGGCATACAATTACAAAAATTAGCAAAATACCCATCCGACTCTAATTATACTAAGTTAAAGAAACTCTAAATACATGTGACATGCAACTTAATCACACATTTTTATCTAATGATCCACTTCAAAGTCATAAATAAGAAAAAGACATCCCAAGCGAGTTACAAATTTATGGCCACATGACTCAGAAGAATTTCCTCATCTCTAAAACAAATGCAGCAAAACAAAAAAAGCAAAGTTCATATTTTAATAGCTAAACTATCACACAAGTCTTAAAAATTAATCAGGAAGGATAAAAGTATGTTTCTTTGCAAGTGACGAGGAATAATTAAATAAAATTTTAAACAAAAGCACTACACTACTATCAACTCATTCTCCTAACTCCTAAATGTTAGCTACTTTCCTCTAAATGTTAGTCTTCCATCCTCAATTACCCAAGGAGTGGCTGGAGGAGGTGGGTCACTGGGACTTGCCTTGGAAGTGCCATTCTGCCTTGAAAGAATAACTCATAAATCTATACCCTCCATTTTCAATGTCTCTGTCTTGGTTCAGGCATGAATATATTGGAGATTACTGTACCAATCTCCTAAAAATTCTCTCTACCTTAAATCTGGTTCTTTCTTCAATCATTCCTCTATACTGCTGCAAAAATGATCTTTCTAAAATATAATTTGAATCATTTCTACCACTGCTTATAATATTTCTATTCAAAGTCTAAAATATTTAGAATATCTTGTATCTTCTCAGCTTTATCTCTTCCTAATCTTTCATAAGAAACTAAATTCCAAACATTGCAATACTATAAAAAGTCACCTTGCTTCTTACTTCAATGGTCTTGCATATTCCTGTAAAGTCATATTGCTTCTAACTTCAATGCTTTATATGTTATCCCTTTCTAGAAAGTTTTTTTTTTTTTTTTTTTTTGCTTTTGCCTTTTTTTGAAATTCTGGCCAAGTTTCTTGAGGTCAGTCCCGAACTTGCAATCTTCCTGCCTCAGTCTCCCAGGTCGCTGGAATTGCAGGCATGGTGCCCAGCTCTTAAAAAATTTTTTTCTTGACACAGTAACTGACTTGCTCAATACTCAGCTTAATCATCTATGTTGCCTTCAACTTCATTCCTCCTTGCTCCCATAGCATTTAATAGACATTCTTTCATACTATGTCCTAACTGTTCTACTCTACAAAACTTTAAACACTGTGAGAAAGTAAAATATATTAACTTCATTTTTGGGCCCCATACTAGGCCTACCACATTCCTGGCAATAATAAGTGATTGAGATTTATTTGTAGAATGCTTAAGCCTTTTTATTTTTCTCCAAAAACAGAATTTCTACTGATAAACATTCCCCACCAGACACTGAGCAAGGCAAATATTTAGGAAAAGAAACCAGGCAAAAAGGCAATCAGGATAAATAAATGGGATAGATAAAGGAAAATTAAACATGGTTCTCCAGAATAGCTCTACACAGTACACAACTTTTTGCTCTCTGTCTCTCATTCTCTCACCAACATATTTGCTATTTAATCTTAACTCTTATTCTGAGTCCCTAGAAAATAAGTGGTAGACAGAAAAATGGAAAGCCATTACCTAAATCAGCTATTTTTCAAAAAATGAACAGATTAGAACTTTAAAAATGCCATAAGACCCTGATCTACCCAATACAATTCCACTTCTTGCTTCCTAAAAGACTTGGGAGTGAGATTATAATGGACATTTTATAAACCAGTTATCAAACATTCTCTTAAATTCCCAACATCTCTTCCTAAACTTGTATTTTTTCTTTTATGTTAAGAAATTACATAAATTCAGAATTTGCTCTGTAAATACACATTTGCACGTTTACTTATAAGATGAAATAAAAGACTTTCCTTCACCTTCCTCCAACCGGTCCTGGTACAGAAACTCCCCCAGTTGAATATTTTCTGTGATGTCTGTTTTCCATGATCACAAATAAGGGGAATTAGAAAACTTCCTAATACTAGTTCCCTAGCATTCTTAATCCTTCCCCTTTTCTTTTATCCAGTGGTACTCATACTCAAATGTGCCAATGATAAAAAACATTTAGAATCCATTCAAATCCATAATTAATTTTAGAAGTACATGAAAGAATCCTAGAGACCAAATTCCACATAGCATAGTTAAAAGTCTGCAACGGGGCTAGGACATAGCTTAGTGGCACAGGCAGGCAAAATTCATCAATGAACACTAAAATATGTTGGCCAAGTTAAAGGAGAATTTGGTCTCTGAGTCTCTGCCCCAAAATATGTATTAATTTCCAAAGGAAAAATAGAAAGTGTCTTAATCCATTTTTTATTGCTATAATAAAATACCTGATGCTGAGTAATGTATAAAGAAAAAAGAGATTTATTCAGCTCAGTGTTTTGGAAGTCCAAGAGTATGGTACTTGTACCTGCTTGGCTCTCCTGAGGGTCTTCTGACTATACCGCAACATGGCAGATAGCATCATGGTGGAAGAATGTGTGTGAGACCACAAGCAGACAGGAAGCAAGAGAGATTTAAGAGCCAGTTTCACTCTTTCAAAACCCATTCTAAAAGGAACTAGCCAGTGTCCTGCAAGAAATATATCAATGATTTTCAAGGGTGATGCTCCCAGAGAGCTAATTACTTTCCACCAGGACCCACCTCTTCAAGGTTCTATCACCTCTGACTATCACCACACTGGGGACCAAGCATCCAGCATAAGAACCTTTATAGGACACAGTCAAACCTTATTCAAATAAGAATATTAACTTAACACTGGAGACACATGGCAGATAACACTTTAACCAAGTGATCACAGTTATCATGTTGATATGTATTGAGAAGGACACTTCACCCCTGTAGTATTCTCATAATGGATAACATCATCAATGATCATGAATAAACATAAAAAAAAAAAAAAGAGAGAGAAACATTCCACAAAGTAGCAGACTAGTACTTTTCAAGAGTGTCAAGGTCCTGAAAGATAGGAAACACGGAGCAACTGTCACAGATTGGAAGAGATTAAGGACAAAAGATGACTAAATGCAAAGTGGATCCAGAGTTGGATCCTGTACAGAATAAGAACATTCATGGATGTACTAGCAAAATATGAACAAACTGTGTAATTAATAGTATTATAGTAATTAATTTCTTAGTTTTGATAAAAGAGTTTTGATGATATATTACCAGAAAGGGAAGCAGGGTACAGGTGTATGGGAACTCCATATTATCTCTGTAACTCAAGTCTAAAATTATTCCAATAGAGTTAAAAACAAAAAACTAAATTCCTACCAAGCTTCGTAGATTGTTCAACAATTTACCTAGTTCTTTTCTTACATTCTCTTTTCCCTCAATGTATTCTAAGTTCCCACTCTTTCCTACATTTTCCCTAAAAACGTTTCCAAGTTTCTATACTTTAGGACTTCTCAAAATAGCCTCATTTCTTCCCAGAACACAGCAGAGTTAAACTCTCCTGTCTAGCCACAAACAGACCTAACTTAAAAGAGACACTTAACAACTTAAATATATTAAAGCTTCAATGCAATTAACAATATTCAAAGTGCTTTTAAATAGTTAAAAGTCTGCAACAAGGCTAGGATGCAGCTTAGTGGAACATACACTAATTTTAAGATGCATACTATAAATATTATTAATTTACAGGCAAGGGGAAAAAAGACTAGTAAAATTAAGTGATCTGACATTTAATAATGTCCAAGCCTGAATTTGAATCTAGTTCTGGCTCCAAGACCAAATTACCTTATTAAAATAATGTGGTCTGCACTTAAAAAGATTTTTGCTGGCTTCAGGTAAGCAAAAATTATATCTACTACACCATGATTTTTAGGAATGTTCTAAATTTCACCATTTTTCTAAATGCCAGTTTTTAAAACTTTAATGGTTCCACAACCAATTCTGAAATTCGGTGAAAAAGTTCCATGTTTACCCTAGTATAACCTATATGATTTTTTTTTAACAAACCCAATTCAATCATCTCTTCAGCCATCAACTTTTTAGACATAAGACTCACTTCTATTCCCATACCACCAGAATTTCATGCTTTCAAATACTTGAGACGTGCTCTAATCTCCAGTTCCATTCATTTCTTAATTATTTACAAATCAGAAGAGGAAATCCTGCAGGGCCCCCAACCCACGAAATAGTGTATTTTTTTTTCCTTCGCTCAAAAAAAAAAAAAAAAAAAAAAAAAAAAAAGTCAAGAGACTAATCCCTAATGCCTGTGTCTGCTTAAGACTGGGCGCAATAGTGAACAGTAATGTAACAAAGCCACGCGACTAGTGACTAGAGACCCTAGAAAAACACTTTCACCTGGCTTAACTCCGACCAGCATTTTTCTCCTTCACTATTTGTAATCCTCAACAGTCTTGTATCTGATTTCCGTATCAAGTAAGAAATTTACTAAGACCCTGAGATTAAAATATAATAATTCAGGAAAACAAACCTCTAAGTGTGGAGACAAAGTTATGAAAGAACCACTGACTTATTAACAGGTTCTTGCTACATGCAAAGGCAGCGGAGCGGAGAAAAGCCGGCAAGCCCTCTGAACATTTGACAATTTTGTGACCTCCACCCTCAGCTCTCGGACAACTGGTATCTGTAAGAGCCCAAAAAGCCTAACTGAATTAGACACACTGATATAACTGGATCTGCTCCAGCCAGGATCCGGTGGGAGAAACTGGGGACTCAGGATGTAACTTTACCAAGTGTTGGGTGCACAGCTTTACGCAGTTCAACTCAAACAAAACAGATTGCCCCTCTGCTTAATCTGTAGGGTTAACGGGCCACGAGTTCGGATAGGTGGACTCTGAAAGGGACAACCCGGGCACCACTTAAAGAAACCCCAAACCTCTGAGGCGAAGAAAAGGGGGCGTCACTTGCCTCCCACTCCTGCAAGAAACGCTGAGCCTCGTCAGAACCAACGGTCTTATGTCTCCTAAATTCATCCTTCACGTATTGGTCACCCAGAGATTTGAGGTCCGGGGGCAGAACCCGATGTAGTTGCAAGATCCTCCTATATAAAGCCCGGACACGGGAAACGTGCGTCCCAGCCATTGCACCGCGCGTGGACCGCCGACTGCGTCTGCGCGAAAGGTCGTTGCGTCCCCGCCCTTCTGAGAAGTTGCCTTTGGGTGAACCAGAAAGAGGGCGGAGAAAGGCGGGTGCGTGCGACCTTTATCCGGTTTGGTCCGCTCCTGAATCAGGTCCTTCCGGAAACCCAAGATTTGCTGCAGACGGAAAATGGGCCGGGTCTTCTGTGGTGGAGGTGTAACTTGAGTGTAGTCTCGTCTGCGCCTCAGGACTATTTCTCCTCGATAGAGTCGCGTTGCGAGAGAAACGAGAGGTCTGGTGTGTGTGCCAGTTGTCACCTCTTCGTACCCACCCTACCATCTTCTCCTTTCGTCTTTGTATTTTCCTTCTTTTTAAAGGTCTGAGAAAAGCTTCGTCAAAATCAGGCTGTTACAGAAAGCCTTCCCGTTCCATGATCAACCCAACCCATTAAAGGTATCTTAAGAGTATTCCTGCATTGAAGTAGGATTAATCTTTTCCTCCCCTAGACCAACAGCCCAAGCGCACTGCACAGTGCTGTGCATGAACTCAACGAATAACCAACACAAATGAACCCTGCGCCTGCAGGTTTTGTTAGCCCAAGTTGACTGTGGAAGAATCTTGGAGGAGTTTTAAATGTATTGTTTCCACGATCCTGGAGATCCTGGCTAAATAGTCTGGGGTAACAGGAACCTAGAGGTTTAAAAAGTTTCACCTTTTACAAAAGTGATACTGGAAGTGTAACTGGTTTCCAAAGCTGGTAACTTCTTGTCCTCATTCTTTCCCATCTCACCTTTAGTTCTTCAGCTAATTCTGATGATTTCACCAACAAAATACATGCAGAAATCAACCAGTTTTCACCACACACTCTACTACAATTCTTTCTTTCTCTCTACTGGGTTTTATAGTAGTTCCTTTACCTATATTCCTGCTTCTGGACCCGACCAACTTCGTTTGTGGTCCACCAAAATTACAAATCAGGTCATGTCACTATCAAACAAAATACTCCAGTAACTTTTCATATTTATAAAACCCAAAGTCTCCCTATCCCTTAAAGTCCTAAACTTTCTCCTCTGCCCTTTCCTTGTAGTCAGTTCCAACCACACAGTCTTCTAGCTATTAGTATGTCTTCGTAAAGGCCAGGTCCATTCAGAACGGTCGGCCTTGTCACTAGCCATTCATTCCCTCTGCTTGGAATATTCTGCCTAACACCTTTATTTCACTCAGCTTATTTCTCCAGAACTCTGCTAATGAGACCCTCCCTAGAAACCCTGTTTGAAACCTATTTGAAATTGCAACATCAGCAGTCCAAAAACTCCCAGTGCTCCTCCCCTTTTTAATCCTCCGTCTATGGTACTTATAGATGACATTTTACCTAGTTACATATTCTGTTTCTCCCCACTATAATACAAATTCTGTAGGGGCAAGAATTTTATGATTCTTTGCATTGTTGTAGCCATGTATCAGTGACCTACACCAGACCAATAATTAAGAATGCAGTAAATATTCGTTCAGTTCAGTAGTGTCAATTGCTGCATAGTCTTGGAGGGAAAAAGACAAAAGTGTGAAAACTTGTGTGATTCTCTAACAGACCCCAGAGTTCTATCTATGCAAAGACTTTTGAAATTCAAAAAAGACAAGTACCCCACAGAGACTTACTTATTTTAGTATCCTCTTTTAGGGCCCACCACAGTGCTTCACAAATAGTAAGCACTCCAATATTTATTACCTTGAATGGAGTTTTTCCTTTTTCTTAAATTTAAGGAAAATATTTGTTTAAAATAACACAGGACATTTTTTAAAAATGGATTTAATTTGGTATTGTGACAAACCACATTGATGGCAAGAATTGAAGGGCACTGTGGTTATTTTATTTCAGGAAATTTTTTCTAACCATATTTCATCTGTTAATATCCCCATAAATTGAATATTAATTTCTTGTTCCAGTTTCCTTTTTTTTCTGGTTTCCTTTGGGGTTAAAGTACATGTATAATAAATACTTCTTTCAGAGCCAAAGCTCTCATAAAAATGTGGAAAAACATTCTGCCAATGAATTAATAAAAAAGTAAATAAAAAGAACTAATTCAGTCTAAAGGGAACAGAAAAGCTCTGCAAAGCATTGAAAAAACCAATGCTAAGAAATGGAGTTGATGGACCAGAAAGAATCTAAGACATCATGATGTGGTTAGGCCTTTAGAAAAGGAATCAAGCAATAACAGTGAAAGAAATGACAGATGAATCATATTTTTTTTCTTTTTTTACAATCGATTGGACAGTGAGCTAACTTTTGAGAACAAAACTTTCTGTTTCCCTGACCTTCCAATTTAGTTTTCCTCTTGTGGTCAAAATAGCCATACACTGAAGAAAAAAAAAAACTGAGTTAAATTCTTGGCAACTAATCCATATTGGTACACTTTATGCAGGTCTTTCTTTCATCCTTCCTCCATTCCTTTATTTTTCCTGTGTGTTATCTAGCAAATCATTTAACCCTTCTGTGCCTTGATTTTGTCACATATCAAATAAGTGAGATTGGTTCATTCTCAGTTCGTTCAGGCTTTATTAATCATGACTTCTCTCAGAGTCCCTCCAATTATTTTTGTAAAATAAAAAAGGACACATACCCACTCTGAAATAATTACTTTGAAAATATTTTTGTTTAAGAAGAAACAAAACTGTATGTGGAATACATCACTGTAGCCCTTTAGGACATACAAAATATAAGAACCACATACATCCATACTGAAGATAGAGATGAAAGAGGCAGCTAGAGAAGGTTTTAAACAAGCAGAGAGAGGTTTTCGGATCAAAAGTGATAGAGAGCAATGCTGAACACGAAAAAATAAACTGAAAGGAGAAAGGGAACACCTGAAAGAAGCATACTGAACTGTCACTTTGTGTTACATACTAGTCTTTACCTTACACTGTGGAAAATTAGTCTTACTTGCAAATAATGTTGAAGTATTTTCCTTTAAAACAGAAGTGAAAAGGATTAAGGGCTGGGAGAGGCTGGTAGTACAAGATGTGGAAACTTCTTTATGTCATTGGATTAGGAAACAATGCATTCACAGATTTGGATTTGATTACACAAGTGACTCAGTTGTGAATTAAGGCCATTCAGATTTCAAATTCTAAATCATGGAGAATAATGAAAAGTCTAGGACGAGATACCTCTTTGACCCAAATAACCTTCACTTGCTTAGAGGTCTAAAGAAATGAACAAGTCTGATTCATCCATGGTAACTGCTTATACTCTTCCCAGTAGACACCAGAAATTGTCCCTCACTTCCCACCTTGACATTCAGGTACTTGAAGGCACTGAAGTGACCAATGTAAAAAGGATGGAATTCTTTCAACATTTTATGTGGTACCTGAAATTTCTATTTATTGAAATGAAGTGATAAGGGAAAATTGGTAATGAAAAAAATTGTTTAAACTTCCCACATAACTAATGACTATTAGAAGACAGCTTAATTATACAAGTTGGCACTCTTAGTAAAGATCCATAAAATCTCTATCATCTGTATCTTCTCTCTTCGTGCTCCCCTCTAGCTGAAAACTTCCACCTACTAGTACCCTTGATTATATCCTATTTTGAGAAGCATCTTTCCCTCTTTGTCATCTTCAATTACTCTCTTTGTGATATTATCCCATTGACCTCATAAACTTTTATGAGAGTACTTCAGGTTAAAAAAAATCTCCCCAGCTAGTCTGCCTTCCCCTTAAACAACTATCCTGTTACTCTGCTTCTTTTCATTGGCAGATTCAAAAATATACAGTCCCACTTTTCCTATCTCCATATCCATTTCCCATTTAATCCCTGTAATCTGGTGCTGATTCCGCTACTCTTCCAAAATCACTTTTTTTCAAAGTCACTAGGCACTTGCATCTACTCACACGCTTACCAACTCCTGACTTTCTAGAAACGTTCACATCTTGGACACGCTGCTTCTGTGCAGGTCATCCCACCTTCAGGGGCCCACTGCCAGTGTCTCCTAAGCTGATTCTGGTGTTCTCTCCTGGCCCGCGGTCTCCAGCTATTGGTGATGCTCTGCTGCCCCCACCTGGTCAAGCCCACCCTAATCACTTCAGAGGCCTTCACAGAACCCTGAATACCTTCAACTCTCTCACACACCTCTGACCTCTCCACAGTTCCAGTTTTCCTGTGTAACCACTTTATTAGTCTAAATTCTATGCACTGTCATTCCATCAGAATCCCTGACTCAAACTAAATTCATCATTTTTCTTCAAAGACCTTTTCCTCCATCATTTTTTAACATACCTAGATTCAAAACAGGTGACATCTGTGACAGCTTTCCTTTTCCTCATTTAGTCTCTTTTTAAAGTCTGTGACTTCTTGTTTAACAACTCCAGACCTTAATTTTTTCCTCTTAAAATGAGAATAATATTATGTACCTCAAAAACTTCTTATTCAACTTAATTATTTAATATGTAAAAACTATTTATAATAGTTGATGCCTGGCACACAGGAAGTGATGATTAGAATTCATTATGAGGAGGAGAAGGAGAGAATGTAAGTTGATAATAGAAACTACCCTCTGTTTTAAGATATGAAATTTTTAACTTGATTCTCACTTTGAAACAATAATAGATATATGGAAGTAATAGAATCAGACTGTGACATTTAAATTCTTTTTATTTTTAAGATCATTTTTCCAATTTATTGAGGTATAATTTACAATAAAAATTACATATACTTAAGGTGTACAATGTGAGGTTTTAATAAGTGCATACATTATGAAATTATTAGCACAATGAAATTAAAATATCTAAAACTTCCCATAATTACTTGTGTGTTAAGAATTTTTAATATCTACTCTCAGCAAATTTCAAACTACTATACATTATTATTAACTGCAATCACTATGTTGCATATAATTTCAGAACTTATAACTGAAAGTTTGCATCCTTAGATGAATGTCTCCCCATTCCCCCAACACCCTGACCTTTGGTTACTATTCTACTTGTTTCTATGAGTTTGACTTGACGATACTACATATACGTGAGATTGTCAGGATTTATCTTCCTTTACCTATCTAATTTCACTTGGCATATCATCCTCCAGATTCATCCGTGTTAGCATAAGTGGCAGGAATTTCCATTTTAGGACTGAATAATATTTCATTCAATCAATAGATGTATAAAATTATATGTAATATTTTCATCTGTTAAAGTCCACAGGTTATTTTTATATCTTGGCTATTGTGTATTATACTACAATGGACATGGAGTGGAGCTATATCTCCAAGTTAGTGATTTATATCCTTTGGATATTGGTATGCCTTGGATCTGAAGTGTCTCTCAAAGATCATATGTGAAAAGCTTGGTTGCCAACATGTGGTGCTATTAGGAGGTGGTGCAAACTTTGGGAGGTGGGAAGAAGGTCCCTGGGGTTAACCTCTGAAGGTATGTTTGGCCCCTGGCCCCTTCCTCTTTCTTTTGTTTCCTGGTTACCAGGAGGTGAGCAGTTTTCTTCCAACACAATAGACTGCCTCACTGTAGGCCCCAAAACCACCAGGCCAAGTGGCCATGGACTGAATCTTCTAAAAGTGTGAGCCAAAATATGTGTTATCCTGTAAGTTGATTTTCTCAGATATTTTGTCATAGCAACAGAACACTGACTAAATGACATATACCCATAAGTAGACTTTCTGGAGCATATGGTAGTTCTATTTTTAAATTTTGAAGCATCTTCATGCTGTTTCCATAATGGATGTATGAATTTACATTCCCACCAACAATATACAAAGGTTCCCTTTTCTCCATATCCTTGCCAACATTTGTTGTCATTTGCCTTTTTATTAACATTAAAAGGCCATCTTAACATTATGGTTTTGATATGAACAGCTTATTTTCTCTAGAAAAATGCATATTTAGGTCCTTTGCCTATTTTTACTTGGTCGAGATTTTTATACAAATGTTTTATTACATAAATGTAAATGTATATAAAAAATGAATATTACATTATACCAGTTATCCAGATTCAACTTCTGCTTATTACATGCCATTTTTATTTCTTCTATGCTTCTACCCATTCCCCAACCTAGACCAGCCCCACTCTTTACATATTTATTTGTTGGTGAGGTCATATGTACATGTATTGAATATCACAAATACTAACTATACAGTTTTGACAAGTACACTCATAGAAACCTTCACTGCTTTGAAGCATAGAATATTTACATCATCCCAAGAAAACTATCTGTGTTCTTTCCCACACAACTTTTTCTTCCCCAGAAGCAAGTTACTGTAATGGATATTTAACCATACTTTCTTTTTTTATATTGATTTTTCTTAGTTATACATGATAGTAAAAATTATACAAGCACAAAATATATCTTATTCTAATTAAGACCCCATTCTTGTGGGTGGGCACAGTGGTGGGATTCATTTAGGTAATTTCATAAGTGTACATGGGAAAATTATATTAGATGTATTCTACTGTTTTTCCTATTCCTATCCCGCCCCCCCTCCTTTTGTTCCCTGTTGTCTAATCAACTGAATTTCTCTTCTTCCCCTCCCCGTCTTTACTGTGGTTTACTACTGAATTATATGAGTTCCTTATGTAGTGTGAATATAATAACCCCTTACATGATACAAGATTTGCAAATATTTCCCCCCATTTTAAAGGTCATCTTTTCATTGTTGGTTGTTCCATTTGCTGTGTGGGAATTTTTTAGTTTTCATGTAGTCCTATTTGTTTATTTTTGGTTTTGTTGCCTATGCTTTCAATGTCATATCCAAAAAAAAAAATCATTGCCAAGACCAATGTCATGTAACTTTTCCTGTGTTTCCTTCTAGAACTGTTATGCTTAATCTTCAACTCATGCTTAAATCTTCAATCTATTTCAAGTTGATTCTTGTGTGTGGAATAAGATAAGAGGCTTTTCTTCCTTCCTCCTTCTTTCTTTCTTTCTTCCTTTCCTTTCCTTTCTTTTCCTTTCCTTTCCTTTCCTTCCCCCACTCTCTCTTTCTTTCTTTTTTCATGTAAATGTCCAGTTTGCCTACATGGTGTCCACAGTACAAATATTCAAGAATCAGTTGACCATGTATGTTTCAATTAATTTCTGGATTTCTATTCTGTTCCATCAATCTGTATCTGTTTTTATGCCAGTTCTACATTGTTTTGATTACCATAGCTTTGTAATATAATTTGAATCAGGAGATGTGATGTCTCCAGCTTTGTTCTTTTTGTTCATTATTGCTTTGGGTATTATGGTATTTTATGGTTCCATACAAATTTTATAATTTTTTTCTATTGCTTTGGAAAGTGCCATTGTAATTTTGATAGGGATTACATTGATCCTGTAGATTACGTTGAGTAGTATGAGCATTTTTTACAATATTGATTCTTCTAATCCTTCTTCAATTTTCTCCTCAGTGTTCTATAGTTTTCAGTATATAAGATTTATTTCCTCAAAAGTTTATTCCGAAGTATTTTATCCCTTTTCTCCATTTTAAATAGTTTGTTGATAGTGCATAAAACACAACTAGTTTTTATATACTGATCTTTTTTCAATTTTTTTTATTAGTTCTATTGATTGTTTTGTGGAGACTTTTGGATTTACTACATGTAAAATTATGCCCTCTGCATAGAGACAATTTTACTTTTTCCATTTCTATTTGGATGCCTTCTGTTTCTTTATCTTGCCTGGATAGAACTTCCAGTATTGAACAAAAATGCCGAGAGTGGGCATCCTTGTCTTACTTCTGATCTTAGAAAAGTTTTCCATTTTTCACCATTGAACATGGTATTAACTATGGGCATGTCATATGTGATCATGGTGTTGAAGTACATTATTTCTCTAACTAATCTATTGGATGTTTCATAAAAAGATATTGAATTGCATCAAATGTTTTTTCTAGATCTATTGAGATGATTCTATGATTTTTATCCTCTGTTCTACTAATGTGGTTAATCGCATTTATTGGTTTCATACAAAAAGAATAAATCTCATTTGACCATGGTGTATGATCTTTTTAATGTGCTGTTGAATTCAATTTACTATCCCTTTGTTGAGGAAAATTGAATCTATGATCATAAAAGATATTAGTCTGTAGTTTCCTTTTCATGTGGTATGTTTGCCTGGTTGAGGTATCGAGGCAATGTTGACCTCGTACAATGAATGTATTGGGAAGCATTCCTTCATCTACAATGTTTTGGAGAGAATTTGAGAGACTGGTACTAGTTCTTCATTAGATGGTAAAACTTATTAATGAAACCAGCAAGTGTTTGGCTTTTCTTTCTTGGGAAGTTTTGTATTACTGATTCCATCTCCCTGCTTATTATTGGTCTGTTCAGATTTTCCAATTTTTCATAATTGAGTGTTGGTGGTTTACTTCTAAGAATTTATCTCTTTCTTCTACTTCATCCATATTTGGCATATAATTATTTATTATAGTCACTCATGAGCTTTTGTATTTCTGTGATACCAGTTGTAAATTCTCCTCATACCTTTCTGATTTTATTGATTTCAGACTTCTCTACTTTTCCTTAGTTTTTCTAGTTAAGTGTTTGTCAATTTTATTTCTTTCAAAAACCAACTTCTACGTTGGGGTATAGCTTAGTGGTTGAGCACTGGTCTACCATGCATGAAGATTTGGTTTTGATCCTCAGCACTGCAAAAACAAAAGAAAAAGAAAAAGGAGTAAGAACAACTTGTAATTTAATCTTTTCTATTGTTTTTCTATTCTCTATTTTCTGATTTTTTTTATTTCTTACTTTCTACTAACTTTGGATTAGTTTATATTTTTTTGTTTTTTTTCCACTTCCTTAAGGAGTAAAGTTAGGTTGTTTGAGATGTTTCCTTTTTCCTTATGTGATTATTTCTCAATGTAAAGTTTCCTCTTAGAAGTACTTTTGCTACATCCGATAAGTTTTTTTTTTTTTTTAATTGCCTGAAATTTCTATAACCTTACTCTGAATAGGGCAAAACAAGGCCTCAAACCATTTCAAAACTGTTCTGGCAAGCACTGTAGTAATGCAATAGTGTCACTGAAGACCCAAGCATGCTGGAAGCTTGCTACTGATAAGTTTTGATATGTTCTTTCCAATTTTATTTGTATGAAGTTATTTTTAAATTTTCCTCTAAATTTTTTTTTATTTTACCCATGGGCTATTCAGAAGTGTTTTTAAATTTCCACGTATTTGTGAATTTTCCAATTTTCCTTCTGTTATTGATTTCAAAAATTGTGGTTGGAAAAAAATTCTGATACGATTTCAATCTTGCTAAATGTTAGTCTTGTTTTGTGCCCTAATATATATATTGTACAATGTTCTATGTGCACTTGCAAATAATATGTATTCTATTGTTGCTGAATAGAATGTTCCATTTTGTCTAGTACTTCCATTTGGTTTGCAATGTTGTTCAAAACCAATATTCTGGCAGGGTGGGATGGTGTGTGTGTGTCTGTAATCCCAGCTACTTGTGCTTTCTTTTCTTTTTTTTTTTTTTTGGTGCTGGGGATCGAACCCAGGGCCTTGTGCTTACAAGGCAAGCACTCTACCGACTGAGCTATCTCCCCAGCCCCAATCCCAGCTACTTGTGAAAATGAGGTATGAGAATTTCAAGTTCAAGGCCAGCCTCAGCAACTAGTGAGATCCTGTCTCAAAATAAAAGATAAAAGGGACTGGGATTTGTAGTTCAGTGGTAGAGTGCCCCTGGGTTCACTCCCCAATATAGCAAAAAACAACAACCTTTTTTTTCTTTATTGAATGATCTATTTATTGTTGAAAGTGAAGTATTAAAGTCTCCTACTATTATTGTATCACTGTATTTTTCTCCCTTTGGCTAATATTTGCTTTATATATGTAAATGCTCTGATGTTGGGTGCATATATATTTATAAATGTTATATCCTCTGACAGTTTGTTATTTTTTTATTATGTAATCATCTTCCTTGATTTTTTCTAGTGCTTGCCTTGAAGTCTATTTTATCCGATTGCATGTATATCTTCCCCTTTTCACTTTGGTTTCTATTAGTCTAGAATGTCTTGCCGTCCTTTCCCCTCTCTGCCTATGTGCATACTGAAAGCCAAAGCGAGTCTTTTCTAGGTAGCTAGTTGGATCTTATGGTTTTATCCACTAATCTACTTTGTCTTTTTGTTGAGGAACTCAAGTCATTTAATGCAAGGTAATTACTGGTAGACAAGGGCTCACTATTGCCATTTTGCTACTTTCTAGCTATTCTGCAGAACCTTTTTTTTTTTTTGTCTTCCTTTGTGAGTTGATGATTTTTATGATAGTATGGTTTACTTCCTTTCTCCTTATCTTTGTGTATCTTCTATAAGTTTTTGCTTTGTAGTTACCCTAAGGTTAAATAAAACATGTTATAGTTATAATGGTTTTTTAGTCAACTTTTTCACTGTTGTAACTATAAGATCTGACCAGAACAATTTTAGGAACAATTGTAATATCATTCTATTTGTTATATTTTGTTTTATTACTTATTACTAGTGAAATGAGTACTTCTACTGCTGAAAGTTTCTTCAGGAATGCTCCATAAAGGAAACACATTTTCCAATAACGTTTTACAGCACTGTCCTACCTGCATGAGAAAGCTTTTCAATTGGAGAACATACAATTCTAAGAGCATTTTGATATGCATGGCAGATGGCAATGAAATCTTTGAGTGGTCCTTGATCCAGCAGGAGGTAGAAATGTACTCCCTGAGGTTTTTATTGTCCTAGGGTTGTGGGTTTGAAAAATCAAGCATTCATTATAAACCATTTTCTGAAGTTCTAAAAGTCATTGTACTATCATTTTCCCTACTTCATGATGAGCTCTTAAAATGAAAACTATCAGGACCAGGTAGCCATCCATGAGTCCTTGATTAAAATTAAATGTGTATCTTTTCAGATACCAATTTTATTTGCCCAAATCAGGCACATTAGCACTGTTTATTAAATAGGTTATTGCTGGTGATTAGATTTGGATTCTAGGTATTTTATTGAAACTATATATACTAGCAGGTTCTGTAGCAGCTGACTAAGCATGAAAATCTGCCTAAGTGTTTCCTTTTTATTTAAACACTTCTTGTTCTGCTTAAGGTTGGTTTAGTAGTGTTTTAGTGAGCGTTTCACTGCTATGACTGAAAGACCCAACCAGAACAACTGTAGAGGAAGAAAGTTTATTTGAGGGCTTACAGTTTCAGAGGCCTTCATCCATAGGAGGCTGACTCCATCCTTGGAGGTTAAGGCAAGGCTGAATATCATGGCAGGAGAGTGTGGTGGAGGGAAGCAGCTCAAGTCATGATCAGAAAGCAGAGAGAGAGAGACTCCACTCTGTGGATACAAAATATATACCCCACAGCCACACCCCCAATGAGCCACTTCCTCCAGCCACATCCCACCTGCCTCCAGTTACCACTCAGTTAATCCCATCAGGGATTAATGTACTGATTAGGTCAAGGCTATAATCCAATCATTTCTCCTCCAAATCTTTTTGCATTGTCTCACTCATGAGGTTTTGGGGGACACTTCATATACAAACCTTAACAATGGTCTATTTTAAATCAACAGTAACTTCACTTTGATTTCATATAAAAAACTACAATTTCATACTCTCATATTTTATGTTTTTGAGGACACAATTCATATCTTTTTATATTGTATAACTAATAATAAATTACTATAGTTATATTTATTTTCATTATTTCTATCTTGTAACCTTTACAAGAGTTATAAGTAACTTATATACCCTTATTCCAGTGTGGAGTATTCTAAATTTGACTACATTCTTACTTTTACCATTATTTATGCTTTCATATGTTTTCATGCAATTATTAACATTCTTCTAGTTTAAAGAACTCCCTTTAACAGTTCTTACAAAGCAGATCTAGTAGTGATGAGTCCCTCCACTTTTTTTTCAGAAAAGACTTTATTTCAAGTTATTTCTGAAGGACAGCTTTTCTTGATAAAATATTATTGGTTAGCAATTTACTTTCCCCCAGCATTTGAATATACCATCCTACTTTCCTAGACTGCAGTATTTACTGAGAAATTTCATTCATGGCCTTATTGCCTGGTATGAAATAAACCTGTTTGCTTTTGCTATTTTCAAAATTCTTTGTCTTTGATTTTTGCCAGATTAATTATAATATGTCTTGGTAAAGTTTTCCCTAGGTTTAGAAATTTTTGAACATCATATACCTGCATGCCTGCATCTCTCTTTAAATTTGGGACATTTCAGTCATTATTTTTCTAAATCAGCTCTCTGTCCCTTGCTTTCTCTGTTCTCCTCTGGAATTTCCATAAAACAAATATTTGCTCTTTTGACAGTATCCCATAACTCCTCTAGGCTTTCTTTCATTTTCATTATTTTTTTTTCTTACTAGGTGTTTTTAAATGACTTGTCTTTAATTTCACAGATTCTTTCTTCTGCTTGTCCAAACTTCTATTGATGCTTTCTATTGCATTTTCATTTTATTCATCATATTCTTTAGCTTTGGAACTTCTGTTTGGTTCTTTTTTTATCATATCTCTTTATCATTTTTTATCATATCTATCTTTTTTTTGTTCATGTATTGTTTTTCTAATTTCATTGTGTGATCTATCCATGTTCTCTTGTAGCTTCCTGAGAATTCTTCAAACAATTATTTTGAATTCTTTGTTAGATAATGTATCTATCTCCATTTCTTTGGAATCAATTCCTGGAATATCATTGTGTTCTTTTTAGGATGTCATGTTTCCTTGACTTTTCAGGTTTCTTGAAGTCTGATATTGCTGTCTTTATGTTTGAAGAAGAGTCACCCACACCAGTCCTTATTGGTTGACATTGGGACAGAAATGCCTTCACCAAACAGCCTGACTAGGAATTCTAAGACTCTCTAAGACCTTTTCTATGCATGCACCTGCTCTACATTTCTTGTTCCCTTCTGGGGGGAATTCTTAAGTTTGTATGTCTTCTCTTGATCTTGCAAACACAGGCCAGGTGTTTAGAATTCCCTGCTTGTTTTCCTGAGGGCAATATCCTAAACTGCTCAAGTTTATGTGTCTTCTCCCAATCACAGAGTTGAGCTGTCTTACAAGGTACTTGCACTCACTATCTATGAGGGTGTGCTCAGCAGCCAGACTGTGGGAGAGAGTAAGGTGCATAGAGCATTTGGAGGTTCCCATGGACCAACTGCAGAGGGAGTTCCACAAGCAAAACATCCCAAGTGGCTCATGGCAGTCTTCACAATGGAGTCCACTGAGTGGTTAGTTGAATCCACAGTATCTTTCCTATTTCCAGCCTTGTCCAACAACTCAGCAGTGCCTATGACTTCAATTTTCTGGGCATGGTGAGAAAGAAGTAGGCCTTTGCCAGCATGCCACATGACTGGGGAAGCTGGGTACTCACTATACTTCCCCTTTCTCCTATGCAAGAAATCATGGACCAAGGCATTGGGACCTTGGTGGTGAAGTGACATTGGTACATTGAAACCATCCTTTTAACTCTCTTTAGGCCTATTCTTGTTTTTTATTTTGTTGGGGTGGGGGGTGTTCGTTTTTTTTTGTTGTTTGGGTTTTGCTTTTTTGTTGTTGTTGTTGTTGTTTCAACAGTGTTCTGGAACTTCTCTGCTATCTCAGACTCCCACAAAGGTAATTTCATTCATGAATAGTTGTCAAATTTCTGTGCTTCTCTAGGGAGATAAGTGTGGAAAGCTCCTATTCTGCCATCTTTCTAATGTCACTTAATTATCTACATTCTTTAGCCAGAGATTATACCCAGGCCTCCTACTATCAAAAGCCTGATGACTTGCCTTTGAGTAAAATAAAAGCATTTGTTTGTTTGTTTTGTTTTTGTTTTGTACCAGGGATTGAACCCAGGAATACTTCACCATTGAGCCACATCTCCAGATTTTTTTATTTTTTATTTTAGACAGGGTCTTACTAAGTTGCTTAGGGCCTCACTAAATTGCTGAGGCTGGCTTTAAACTTGCAATCCTCTTGCCTCAGACTCCCAATTTTATTCTTAAAATCTCTTGTAAATTCAAGCTGAGCTTACTGATTTAAGATAAATCCCATAGAATCTGAGGGACTCTCAGCATCAGTCAAGGAAACAAAATTTTTTTTTTTTTGTCTTAGACTTGTTCTGTGAAAACATTTAAATTACTATTACTGCTGATCCATGATGGCAGACTAGAGGGAAGCTGCATTCCTTGTCACTTTGTAATTCGGGTTTCAAGCAGAGGAAAGTCTGTTTCTCTGTGAGGCAGTCTTTTCTGATCATTGATCCCCTGCTGTTTACCCATTGTCCACCATGATCACCCACCTTCTGCCACCATATTGCATACTTTTTGAGTGCAGATTGCTCAATGACTGCCACCTATCCTCCACAATTTGCCCATTTGCCTGCCTCTTGCCTGCCCATTGCCTGCCTTTCATCTACCCATCACCCACTGCCTGAGGTCTGATAGACTGCTGATCATTCGCCAGTAGCCTGAAGACGGCCAGGAGATAGCCTGCTGCCTGCAGTTGCCTGGAAGTCCATTGTCACAGTACCCACAGGTTTGGTTACATGTGGCTGCCAACATTTTGGGACAACAGCCAGGACCTGCAGGACCCTAGCCTGATTGACTGCACCCCACACAGACTCATCGCCTGCACCCCGTGCTGCAGCTCCCCCTTTGCCAACACATTTGGAAGCCAGTGCAGCCATTTTGGATTATCCTGGAAGCAGAAACTGCCATCTTTAGGTGGGGCAAATCCCATCCTGAGATGCCTTCTGGATACTGGAAGCTCATAGTCAGGTACCTCTCATGCATCAGGCTACTGAACACTGGGAAGTTTGAATAATATATGACTGTTACAGTGTAGATTTTTTTCTCTCCTTTTTTGAAACATTTAAAGTTTTTATTTATTTTTCTTGCTCTATTTTCTTTTTGTTTACCTGTTTCCTCAGAGTCTTTTTCTCCATTTTCTCATGCTAAAAACCAACTTTTTTTGGTTCCATTTTCACTCGTCCTACAATCTGGTACTTCTATATACTCCTTTTTTATCCCATTAACAGTTACATCCTATATCCCTCTCCATCCTCTTTGTCCACCATTAGAAACTGTAGTCCTCATTGCATATTTATGGGTTACACTGTAGATAATAATTGAACTCATCCTCTCTGTTTATTATGACAATACTCTTAACGTATTCATAGGGACTTTTTGGTATAGGGCTGCATATGTCTGTTCTGGGTGCTGCTTATATTGATCTCCTCCTTAAAGAAGTGGTTTCAGAAACTTGCAGGGTCACTATAAACATATAGGCGGGAAACTGCAATACCTCAGATCTGCACTGCTAGAGGGGAAGACACATAAACAACATGAAAAAACAAGGGAAGAAAGTGTTCCAAACAAACAAAGATTCTATATTAATAGAATCCAATGACAGCATGGTAGGAGAAATACCAGAAGATGAGTTCAGAATATACATAATTAAAATGATTTGCTAAGCAAAGGATGAGATAAGAGAGCAAATGCAGGCAATGAATGATCACTCCAATAAACAGTTAAAAGAGCAACTGCAGGAAGCAAAAGATTATTTCAACAAAGAGAGATTTTGAAAAAAAAAAAAACAAATAGAAATTCTTGAAATGAAGGAAACAATAAACCAAATAAAAAACTCAATGGAAAGCATCACCAACAGACTAGATCACTTGGAAGACAGAACCTCAGTCAATGAAGACAAACTATTTAATTTTGAAAATAAAGTTTACCCATCAGAGAAGACAGTAAGAAATCATGGAGAGAATCTCCAAGAATTATGGGATATCATGAAAAGACCAAATTTAAGAATTATCAGGATTAAGGAAGGCACAGAGATACAAACCATAGGAATGAACAACCTATTCAATGAAATAATATCAGTAAATTTCCCAAACCTACAGAATGAAATGGAAAATCAACTCCAAGAGGCTTTAGATTATGTAGAAGGAAATGAGAGGGAGGGCAGGTATGAAAAATGGTGGAATGAGACAGACATCATTACCCTATGTACATGTATGATTACACAAATGGTATGAATCTACATCATGTACAACCATAAAAATGAAATGATGTACCCCATTTGTGTAAAATGAATCAAAATGCAGTCTGTAAAAAATTTAAAAATCAATAAATAATTTTTTAAAAAGAAGCTTACAGAACACCAAATGTACAAAATTACAACAGATCCACATCAAGGCATTATAATGAAAATGCCTAACATCCAAAATAAAGATAGAATTTTAAAGGCTGTGAGACAAAAGCATCATATTACATATGGGGGAAACCAATATGAGTATCAGCAGATTTCTCAGCCCAGACCCTAAAAACTAGAAGGACCTGGAACAACATATTTCAAGTTCTGAAAGAAAATGGATGCCAACCAAGAATCTGATACCCAGCAAAACTAACCTTCAGATTTGAAGATGAAATAAAATCCTTCCATGATAAACAAAAATTAAAAGGATTTACAAATAGAAAGCCTGTGCTACATAACATCCTCAGCAAAATATTTCATGAGGAGGAAGTGAAAAGACAAGGTAAGTCATCAAAGGAAAAGCCAATCATAGGAGGAAACAAGTCAAGTTAAAAACCAAAAATAAGCCCAAATGGCTGGGAATACAAATCATATCTCAATAATAACCCTGAATGTTAATGGCCTAAACTCATCAGTCAAAAGACATATACTGGCTGATTGGATTAAAAAGAATGACCCAACAATATGTTGCTTTCAAGAAACTCATCTCATAGAAAAAGACATTTACAGACTAAAGGTGAAAGGATGGGAAAAAATATACCATGCACACAAACTCAGTAAAAAAGCAGAGGTTTCCATCCTTATATCAGATAAAGTGGACTTCAAGCCAAAGTTAGAAGGGATAAAGAAGGACATTTCATACTGCTTAAGGGAAACTTGAATCAGGAAGTCATAATAATTGTAAATATTCATGCCCCAAACAACAATGCATCCATGTACATCGAACACATTCTTCTCAATTCCAGGAACCAAATGGACCCCAACACAATAATAGTAGGTGACTTTAACACACCACTGTCACCACTGGATAGATCTTCCAAACAAAAACTAAACAAAGAAACCATACAACTTAATAACACAATCAATAACTTAGACTTAACAGATATATACAGAATATTCCATGCATCAATGAGCGAATATACTTTCTTCTCAGCAGCACATGGATCCTTTTCTAAAATAGACCATATGTTATGCAGCCCTTAGTAAATACAAAAAATAGAGATATCACCTTGTATTCTATCAGATCATAAGGAATAAAATTAGAAATCAATGATAAAATAAAAAACGGAAACTACTCTAACACCTGGAGATTAAATAATATGCTATTGAATGAAGCATGGATAACAGAAAACATCAGGGAAGAAATAAAAAAAATTCTTAAAGTTAAATGAGAATGACAATATAACATATCAAAATCTCTGGGGCACTATGAGAGCAGTACTAAGAGAAAATTTCATTGCATGGAGCACACTCAAGAAAAGAATAAAAAACCAACAACTAAATGACCTAACCTTACATCTCAAAGCCCTACAAAAACAAGAACAGAACAACACCAAAAGTAGTAGAAGACAGGGAATAATTAAAATCAGAGCTGAAATCAATGAAATTGAAACAAACAATTTCAAAAAATTTTTATTTTTTTTATTTTTACAGACTGCACTTTGATTCATTATACACAAATGGGGAACAACTTTTTGTTTCTGTTTGTGCATGACATAGATTCATACCATTTGTGTAATCATATGTGTACATAGGGTATAATGTCTGTCTCATTCCATCATCTTTCATACTCCCTCCCCCCTCTCATTTCCTCCATTCTTCTCTCACCTCCACCCCCCTCCATCATGTATCATCATCCACTTATTAGGGAAAACATTTGACCTTTGGATTTTGGGGATTGACTTACTTCCCACAGCATGATATTCTCCAATTCCAACCATTTATCTGCAAATGCAAAAAACTGACAAAACTAAAAGTTGTTTCTTTGAAACAGTAAACAAAATAGATAAACCCTTAGTCACACTAACAAAGAGAAGGAGAGAGAAAACTCAAATTACTAAAATTTGGGATGAAAAAGGCAATATCATGACAGACACCATTGAAATACGTAACATAATTAGAAGCAATTTTGAAAATCTATATTCCAACAAAATAGAAAATCTTGAAGACATCGACAAATTTCTAGAGACATATGATCCTCCCAAACTGAATCAGGAGGATGTTCACAATTTAAACAGATCAATTTCAAGCAATGAAATAGAAGAAGCCATCAAAAGCCTACCAACCAAGAAAAGCCTGGGACCAGATGAAGTCTCAGCTGAGTTCTTCAAAACATCAAAGAAGAACTTATACCAATACTCCTCAAAGTATTCCATAAAATAGAAAAGGAGGGAACCCTTTCAAACTCCTTTTATGAAGCTAGTATCACTCTGATCCCAAAACTAGACAAAGACACATCAAGGAAAGAAAACTTTAGATGATAAACATAGATGCAAAAATCCTTAACAAAATTCTGGCAAATTGCATACAAATCATATTAAGAAGATAGTGCACCACAATTAAGTGGGGTCCATCCTGGGATGCAAGGTTGGTTCAACATCTGGAAATCAAAAAGTGCAATTCATCACATCAATAGACTTAAGGTTAAGAATCATATGATTATTTCAATAGATGCAGAGAAAGCATTTGACACAATACAACACCCCTTCATGCTCAAAACATTAGAAAAAAATAGAGATAGTAGGAACATACCTCAACATTGTAAAAGCTATATATGCCAAACCCATAGCCAATATCATTCTTAATTGAGTAAAACTGAAAGCATTCCCTCTAAAAACTGGAACAAGACAGGAGTGTCCTCTTTTACCACTTCTATTCAACATCATTCATGAAATACTAGACAGAGCAATTAGACAGATCAAAGAAATTAAAGGAATACAAATAGGAAAAGAAGAACTCAAACTATCACTATTTGTCAATGACATGATTCTATATTTAGAAGATCCAAAAAACTCCACCAGAAAACTTCTAGAACTAATAAATAAATTCAGCAAAATAGCAGGATATAAAATCAACACACATAAATCTAATGCATTTTTATTCATAAGTAATGAATCTTCTGAAAGAGAAATTAGGAAAACTATTCACAATAGCCTCAAAAAAATAAAATACTTGGGAATCAATCTAACAAAAGAGGTTAAATACCTTTACAACAAAAACTACAGAACATGAAAGAGAGAAATTAAAGAAAACCTTAGAAGATGGAAAGATCTCCCGTGTTCTTGGCAGAATTAATATTATCAAAATGGCCATACTATACAGATTTAAGGTACTATACAGATTTAATGCAATTCCAATTAAAATCCCAGTGACATTCCTCATAGAAATAGAGAAAGCAATCGTGAAATTCATCTGGAAGAACAAAAGACCCAGAATAGACAAAGCAATCCTGGGCAGGAAGTGTGAAGCAGGGGGTATCACAATACCAGAAACTTCAACTATACTACAGAGCAATAGTAACAAAAAGGCATGGTATTGGCACCAAAATAGACAGGTAGATCAATGGTACAGAATAGAGGACACAGAGACAAACCCACATAAATACAGTTTTCTCATACTAGACAAAGGTGCCAAAAATGGAGAAAAGATAGCCTATTTGACAAATGGTGCTGACAAAATTGGAAATCCATATGCAGTAAAATGAAATTAAACCCCTCTCTCTCACCCTGTACAAAACTCAAAATGGATCAAGGATCTAGGAACTAGACCTGAGACCCTTCACCAAGTAGAAGAAAAACTAGGCCTGAATCTTCATCATGTTGGCTTGGACCAGACCTCCTTGACAAGACTCCCAAAGTACAAGAAATAAAAGCAAGAATAAATAAATGGGATAGATTCAAACTAAAAAGGTTTTTCTCAGCAAAGGAAACATTCAATATTGTGAAAAGAGAGGCTACAGAGTGGGAGAAAATCTTCTCCACACAAACTTCAGACAGAGCATTTAACTTCAAAATTTATAAAGAACAGAACATGGAGTAAAGGCATACCATTTGTGTAATCGTAAATTTACATAGGGTAATGTTGTTTGATTCATTGTTGTTTTTTCCCCTTCCCCCCACCCCTCCCACCCCTCTTTTCCCTCTATACAGTCCTTCCTTCCTCCATTCTTTCCCCCCTCCCTAACCCTAACCCTAACCCTAACACTAACCCCTCCCACCCCCATTATGTATCATCATCCACTTATCAGTGAGATCATTTGTTTACAATAAAAAAAATAGCTTAAAATATTTTAGACCCAAAATACAAAGAACCCAATCAATAAATGGGCTAAGGAAATGGGCAGACACTTCACAGAATAAGATATACAGGTGATCAACAAATATATGAAAAAGTGCTCATCATCTCTAGTAATTAGAGAAATGCAAATTAAAACTACCCTAAGATTTCATCTAACTCCAATTAGAATGACTATTAATAAGAACACAAGCAATAATAAGTGTTGGTGTGGATGTGGAAAAAGGTACACTCATACGTTGCTGGTGGAGTTGCAAATTGGTGGTGGAGCCACATCAATGTTCATAGTTGCTCAATTCACAATAACTATAGATTGTGGAACCAACTTAGATGCCCTTCAATTGATGAATGGATAAAGAAACTGTGTTATATATACACAATGGAATATTCCTCAACCATAAAGGAGAATAAACATGGTATTTGCTGGTAAATGGATGGAGTTGGAGAGCATCATGCTAAGTAAAATAAGCCAAGCCCCACAAACCAAAGGCTGAATGTTTTCTCTGATAAATAGATGATGATACATAACGAGGAGGGAGTGGCAGGGGGGCAAGAAAAGAATGGAGGAAATTTGGATTGTGTAGAAGGAAATGGGGCAGGAGAGGGTGGGGGAAGGAAAGATAGTGGACTGAGACAGACCTTATTGCCCTATGTACATGTATGATCACATGAATGGTATGAATCTACATTGCGTACAACCATAGAAACGAAAAGTTTTATCCCATTTGTGTACAATGATGAAGATGCAGTCTGTGGAAATAAAAATTAAAAAAGGGAAAAAATTACTATTACTCATGCTGAATTGGACTGAATGTGACTGACAAGTGAAAAAAATGGCACTTAGTCTTTCTGTACCATTCTATAGACAAGATGATAAGGAGATTACTTATGAAATAAAGAGTAGGGCCTGAAGAGTCCTAGAAACCACATTTTGAAACACTAACTTCTTAAAAATTATTTGCAGGACTGCACTAGGAGTAAACAAATAAGTATTTGTTCTTCCTCTATAAATAATACTCTGGCAATGAATGCTTATAGTATTTCTTCACAAACATTAGCACATAAGGTCTTAGAATTAGGTCTTTGAATTTTAGAAAAAAAAATCACAAAAATTTTTATTCACTTTAATAATTTTATTTAATTGGATTCCAAATGAACTTTTGAATAGTACAATGAAGTTCTTAATCAGATGAGATTGTTTTAAAACATAAGAATGTCATAATCTATGCAGCCAGTGATGGAACATACATTTCAAAGTTAGGTCAAATAGGATCTATGTTAACAAAGAAAAATAATAAGACAGGTACATTTTTTCTTTATGGATATATGATGAAATTTAGCCAGAATAAACTTTTTGTAAAGAATCTATGTTACCATGTAAAAGTACATGTTATGAAAGAAAATTTTTGTTCATCAGTACCCAATTTAAATATATACATAATATAAAATTAACTCACTTTTGAAGATACCTAGTCATAGTCCATAACCATTGTAAGTTAAATTCAGACATATAGAAGAAGTTTAAAAATTTATGTTGTGATTCTTTTTATTCTACTTAGCAATCTCCTAAGGTGTCTACCAGATTCTAAAGAATCAGATTCTAGAAGGAAAGAAGGACTGTATAGAGGGAAAAGAGGGGTGGGAGGGGTGGGGGGGAAGGGAAAAAAAATAAACATCATTACCCTATGTAAATGTAAAAAATAAAAAAAATAAAAAAAAAAGAATCAGATTCTAAAGATTCTAAAGTTCAAGATTTCTAAGGAAAAAAAAATTTAACCTGAGCACATGGAATGATTCCCATAGTGCTCCTATATCTTAAGATATCATAATATCTTAAGATGGGCCTGATGGAAGAATGATTTGTCCAGAAAGCTTTTATCCTAAATTGATGCTTTAATGTGCTCACTAGTTATCTGATTATCTTGTTAAAATGCAGGTGCAGCTTCATTTAGTCCAAGAAGGGGCTGAGATCCTACATTTTTAACCAGCTCTTAGGTGATGCTGATGCTGCAGGACTATGGGTCACTTTTTAATAAGGACAGTCCTAAAACATAACCTATATCATAAACTAAGAGAGTGACATGTTGTTTCCCCCAACTTTGCCCTCATATTATTCATATGTATATAATGTGGAGATTTTAGGTGATTTTTAAGTAATCAAAATTTGTCCCATTGAAGTTCCATTTAAAATCTTTAAAGAGAGGAGCAAAAAAAAGCTCAAGAATATTCTTTTCATTAAAGAACTAAAATGGTAGAGAAAAGAGATTGCAAAGTTAAAAGTCAGTCAGCCCAGAGTTGGGAGCTTGGTCTTCGGGTCTGGGGGCTTGCCCAACCTGGGGAGATAACTTTTGTATTGGGTATGGCAGGGTGACTGCGTCTTAAGTACCGAAGGCTAACAGTATTCACGAAGGGTCTACAAATGCCTAATCAAATTGCTTTTATGCCTTTGGATCATCATTACATTACTCCACAGGGAATTCAAACACAACATAAACATGTATTTAAATGAACTTAGAAGAAAGCTTGTTGTCCCATCTCCTGTTTTAATTAGATATGTCTTATATAAGAAACATATAAATGCAGACTCTGTGGTTTCCCTGGCAAGGCTACAGCACTAAGTAAATCCACTATAGTATTATTTTGTTTGCTTTTTTCCCCTTAATTAAGTTTTTTAAGTTTCCTTAGCTCTCTGTGTGGCTGCTTCAGCTTTGGCAGCTGGGTTTGTGGTGAAGGGTTGACAGAGCACATACCAGCCTCCCCCTCTCCTCCTAACTGTACCTCCTGTGCAGCTAGATAGGAAAGTAGAATAAACAGAAGGGGGAAACATCGCAACTGCACAATAGAGGCCCTTCATACAAATCCCCTAATATCATGTTGAAGAAAAGCCCATGATTTTACCTAACATTGGCAGTGTGTGGGGGGTACTCTAAACAACTTTTCCAAGTGTGTGGACAGCTTTCCAAGGCTTATGGAAAACAAGGATGGTGTCCAATTATACAATGCCAGCATATTAAAATATTTTGCTGGCTCAAGTGCTATCTTCACCATAGATCTCTGGACTGGAGGCTCCTCTACAAGCCAATTTCAGTGGCTGCTGAAATCCTGTGCTAGCAAAATAACCAACAAGAGGCAACATATAAGCCCTTAACTTTATTCTTCCTTTTGTTCAAGCCTCAGAGAAGAAAGCTAGGGTTGACAAGTGATGAACACTGCTGTATGGTTGTATAAATGCAGAAGTCAAATGGTTTCAGAACTTTGTGTTTTCTTCTACCTTTTGGATTTTGTTTTGTTTTAGTTTAGTATTGATGAGGTCTTAACTGTATGCTGCTCAGTTGAGAGCAAAAGGAGCATATGCATAATATGAAGCATGTGAGTGGGGACCACCAGCTCCCAATGTGTGTAATTAAGATCATAATCACTTCTCTCTATTTATATGGCAGAGAAGAAAACTTAAAAAACCTATATGGCATTTTTAAGTTTATGCTTCTATTCTCCAGGTTATGTACTTGATGTAAATACATTAAAATTCGTGTATGAGCTAAGAAATATAAATATTGGAAGAAATACACCTAAACGTTCACTGGAAAGTAAAATTGGATTTTTTTTATGTTTTCTTCATACTTTTCTTTTTTACCCTCACCCCTTACAATATTTCTTAGTCTTTTCAAACAAATGAAAGGACTAGATTATAAGCAGAAGTATATTAATGATTTTTCTTGTTGGCATTTGTTTCAGAACTACTTCGCATAGATTAATTAGTTCAATCATTCAACACAATTTAGTAAGAATCTCCTTTGTACCAGGTACTGTGCTTGGCCTTGGGAATGTTCTGCTACACATGCATCACATGTTTTTATCAAACAAATGTCTCACTAAATGCTCTCTATTGACCTAGAAATGCAGGTTCCAATATACCCCTGCTCTTCTAAAAAATTACTCATCTTCCCTAACCTAACAAAAAGTAGAATTACTCTGGTTAAGCAAGATTTCTGTTTGTTTATGTATTTATTTTTGTGATACTGTGGATTGAATCCAGGGTCTTGCACATGCTAGGTAAGTGTGCTACATCCCTAACCCTTTCCACCCACCCCAGCTTTTTTTTTTTTTTTTTTTTTTTTTTTTTTTTGTGGTGCTGGGGATGGAACCCAGGGTCTTAGTGCTTGCAAGGCAAGCACTCTACCAACTGAGCTATCTCCCCAGGCCTCCCCCAGCTTATTTTGGAGCAGTGTCTCACTATGTTGCTTGGGCGGTCCTCTACCTTGTGATCCTTCTGCCTCAGTCTCCCAAGTTACTGAGGTTATAGGCATGCACCCAGCTCTAAATAGGCACTATCAGTTTGTTTGGATTTTCAGTGAAAGGTCGCCTAATGATTTATGAGGCGAACACCTTCATCCATAAAAACATAATTTACAAACTTTGTGTCCATTTTTTCAGAACTTTGTTCCCAGAACTGGTACTAGTAGAGTAGCATTCACACACTCCTCTGAGGCAGGGACAGGCCTGGGGAGGCAGCAATGAGCAATGGCTCTTTCTCTTCGGAGGACACTGTGTTTAAGAAGACCCAAAGAAAGCTGTGTGAGACCAGCCTCATCAGACAGAATAAACAAAAACTGATCAAACGCTCAAAAGACCAAAGTCTATAAAAATGCTTAGCCAACTAACTATAGATCTTCAAAATGGAACTTTTGTGGATGCCCAGGTTCTAGAAGAAACCACTGTGATTAGCAACTTCCATCGAACATTTAAATTCTAATGTTGTGAAGTGTTGTTTCTTCATCGTCTAGGTGTAGTGTGTTATTTAAAAACATCTGCAGTCACGCCCACCCTGTCCTTTCCACAATAGGCAGCACATTCAGAAGGTCTCTTGATGGGTATTCAAAGTCCTTATGATTTGATCCCAGCTCTTTTTCCTCCTATTTTATTCCTGCATAAACTTTCAGTCCAGTCATGTGGCATAACTAGTCCTAGGACGTATCTCTTTTTTTTTTTTTTTCCCACTTTTGCTATTAAGCCCTACTATCTTTTCTGCACCTTATTCATCCTCTAGTGACAGGTGGCATTCAATTCATCAAGAAACTCCCTGAGAGGATTTCAACCGCAGCATGTTTTCCATCTTTGAACTCCATTATACTCTCTATAGAACTAACTCATTGGACCATGAGTCCGGGTATACAGAGGTAGATGGTTGGGACTGACTGGGGTATTAATCCCATGCTCTTAGAACTCCTTACTATTCAGTACTATTCCCTTGGCTTTTCCACCTTTTGCATGAGACAGCCCATCTAATAGAGACCTTTAGTAAGTAATGAAAGTAAGGCCCTCTTGTATTGCAGAGCACATAATGGGTAATTAAATGTTAAGTCATTACTTTGTGATTTCATTGCTCTTTAGCTTTTCACAACTGAGTCTACCCTAGTTGACATTTTGCTTTTTGGAAACAAGGATCATTTCATATTTTTTTAATCTCTCAGAGATTGTAAGGCAAAGCTTTGTACATGTTAAGTGCTCCATAAATATGTGTTTGTCAATTTATTTCTTATTCAACCCTAGCAATAACAAAGTGTTTTCACAGAAATATCTCTAAGCAAAAAAATATTTTTTTCTTCTTCTATATCTGGAGCTGTTCAGCTTTCTAGCTCCTTCCTCTTTTGGACTCTCAGCCAGACCCTTTCTATATTCTGGGTGTTCTCCAGTGATACCCACACTGGATGTGGTTTTAGTAGCTCAGGTGAGATCAGAGCAACTTCATCAGCATCATCCCTCTACCAGAAATTCTAAGTAGAAGGTGAAACTCCATGGTAGCTTTGTAACAGAGACTATTGTCCACTGATACTATCATCACTTCTTTCACTTATAAATCCAATAAATGGCTGCCAAGCTAGAGACTATATTTTCCAGCCTTCCCTGCATCTAGGCAAAATCATATCACTAAATTCCAGCTAATGAGGTAGAAACAAAAGTGTGCGAGTTCTTGGTCAAATCCTCTTAAGAGGAATTTACTTGCATTCTTTTCTATCTCTTCCTTCTTTCTCTCTCTTCCCCTCTCTCTCTTTCTCTTCCTTGTCCCATATTCAAATGCACAGCACAAAATTAGCACAGCACAAAACTTCAAAGTTGAAATACCCTAGAGAATGACATGGCAACAAGAGAGGAGGAATCCAAATCCCTGAATTACTTGTGTAGCAGAACCACCTGCATGCACTGTCACACTCATTAATTCTGGACTGTTATATGAGGAAAATAAAAATTCTATTCCATTTGAACCCCCACATTTTCAGATTTATTTATAAGAGTAATTTAACTTGTAATTAATACTGATATTTTACAGGTAAATAAGACTTCTGAAGCACAATTTCTGACCTTAGATTATATCACATTCTTTACTCTGCAGCCAGCATATGCAATGGACATGGCTTCTGTCTGGGTTATCGTGGTAAATGCCTCAGGATATACTAACAATATGGACATGGAATGCCACCCTGACCAACTAGTACTTGAGTTACAAGGTTTAGTTTCTACAAGATAAGCATTGATTGCAAAAACTTTGTCCTTTCGCACTTTGTGTTTCTTTTGTCAAGCACAGATGTTTCCAGATGAATGAATATATTTTTGATGCTTTACACCAATGTCCCAAAAGCTGAAGGCATCAATTTTTGTTCACTGGTCTGCAATATGACATGTTCTCCAAAAATGCATTATATCTAAAACCTGGGCCACAACACAAAAGGCATGATCTTTGAGAGAGACAATTGATAAACTGAACTTCATTAAAATTTAAAACATCTGCTCTGGAAAAGACACTGTCAAGAAAATGAGAAGATAAGCCACAAGGGAAGGAAAAAATAATTGCAAAAGACATATGTGATAAAGGACTGTTACCCAAAATATTTTAAAACCTCTTAAAACAACAAAAATAAAATAAATTTAAAACAAATTTAAAAATTTTAAACATATAGAGATGTCAAATAAGCATATGAAAAGATGATTCACATCATATGTCATTAAGAACATGCAAATTAAAATAACAATGAGATATATCACTTCATACCAATTTAGAAAGGCCAAAATCCAGAACACTATCAACACCTACTGACCTACTGTGGGCAAGAATATGGAACAACAGAAAATCTCATTCATTGCTAGTGGGAATGCAAAATGGTATAGCCACTTTGGAAGACAGTATGGTAGTTCCTTATAAAATTAAAAATATTCTTATTACATTATCCAACAACTGCATACTTGATATTTACCCAAATTAATTTGACACTCATTTCCATACAAAAAAATATGCCCCTAAAGATCTAAAAATAACAAATAAAATAAAATTTTAAAAATATGCACATGCATGTTTCTAGAAGATTTTATTTTTAATTGCCAAAACTTGGAAGCAACCAATGTGTACTTCAGTAGATAAATGGAAAAATAAACTGTGGTATATCCAAACAATGGAATATCATTTAGCACTGAATGGAAATGAGTTATCCCCTTGACAGGTGAACAAAATTGCAACTACTGTGTATTGATATTGTTTTGGTTGGTGTGGTCAAGCAACATTTGCTATACATTGCCATCCATTTTCATTTTTTGCAAATTTCCTGTCATACATCCTTTATTTTTCCACTTAGAAACATAATTTAAAGTAATTATAACATCTTATATATATTTTCAGTCAGATACACTTGTTTTTAATGCTTAAATAAAAAGAAATGAACTATTATACCATGGAAAGGAATGTAAGAAACTTAAATGCATATTACTAAGTGAAAGAAACCAATCTGAAATGCCTAAGTTCTGTACCATTCCAACTATATGACATTCTGGAAAAGGCAAAACTGTGGGATAGTTAAAAAAAAAAAAATCAGCAGTTGCCAGGAGTTGGAGGAGAGAGAAGGAAACATAAATGGAGTACAGAGGATGTTTAGGGCAGTGAAACTCTCTGTGTGGTACAATAGTGATGGACACATGTCAGTATATATTTGTTAAAACCCACAGAATGCACAACACCAAGAGAGAGCCCCAATATAAACTATGGACTTTAAGTGATAATGTTGTGTCAATATTGGTTCATTGATTATAGCAAATTTGCCCACTATGGTTCAGAATTTTGATTGGGGGTGGGGAGAAACTAAACATGCGTAGGAGTAAAGGATATATGAGAACTCTCTGTGCTACCTGCTCCATTTTATTGTGAACCTAAAAGTGCTGTGGAGGAGAAAAAAGTCTGTTTAAAGTGAGAGTGGGAGGGGACTATCTGGATTCTACCGAGAACCATTCCAATCAGGGAAGTCAAAGCTGCATAGCTCTGAGGTTCCAGTCTCAGACACACTTCCACCTGGTTTGCTGAAACATTTCTGCACAACCTTAGGATGCCACCTTAAAAAGAACTCTCACCCTGAGGCTTACTTGCTGTGACAAAGCCCAAAGTCCCACAGAGAACCCACATAGACAGGTCCTGTATCTGTGTAAAGAAAAAGACGTCTGGTCAGCATCCAACTCTTCCAGCCTCCTCCTATTTATTCTAGATCCATCCACTGACTATAATCGGATGAGAAATGCCAGAGACGGAACTGCCTCGCTGAGCCCTTCTTAAATTGCATCCATTACGCACAAGAGCCATAAGGTGGCAACTCAAACATTGATGGACAAATAAGCAGATAAACAAAATGTATATTTTACCACAATAAAATTTGTGGTACAAAAACAATAAGCAAAAACAAAGAAAATCCATAAAAATCATGAAAGCTTAAAAAAGATCTGTTATTATTTTAAGCTATCAAGTTTTAGAGTAGTTTGTTACACAGCACAGATAACCAGAAGAGTTACCAAAACCAAGGAAACAATATCCAGTTTTGCATGGAACATGAGGGAAAAAGAGTATTCCTCTTTTAAAATTGTTGTTCTTTTTAGTTATACATGACAGTAGAGTATATTCTGACATTTATACAGAGTACATCTTATTTTTTTAAGATTGTAAAAAATTTATATATATTTTAATACTTTTTTGTTAATATTTTTATTTTTACAGACTGCATTTTGATTCATCGTACACAAATGGGGTACAACTTTACATTTCTATAGTTGTGCACAATGTAGATTCACACCATTCATGTAATCATACATATACACAGGGTAATACTGTTTCATTCTACTATCTTTCCATCCCCCAACCCCAACCACCCCATTTTCCTCTGCACCATCCAAAATTCCTTCATTCTTCTCTTTCTCTCCACCCCCCCCTCATTATATATTGTCATTCACTTATCAGAGAAAACATTATTCTAATTAGGATCCCAGTCTTGTGGTTGTACATGATGTGGAGATTCACTGTGGTATATTCATATATGATTATGGAAAAGTTATGTCTCATTCATTCCAGGGTCTTTCCTATTCCTGTCCCCCCTCTCTTCCCTTCATTTCCCTTTGTCTAATTCACTGAACTTCTGTTCTTCCCCTTACCCCTCCTCCTTGTTGTGTGTTAGCATCCACATATTGGAGAGAACATTGAGTCTTTGGTGTTTTTGGATTGGCTTATTTCACTTAGCATGATAGTCTCCAGTTCCATCCATTTACTGGCAAATGTCATAAAGTTATTCTTTTTATGACTCAGTAATATTCCTGTGTGTATGTACCACATTTTCTTTATCCATTCATCTGTTGGAGGATACCTAGATTGGTTCCATTAGCTAAGCAATTGTGAATTGAGCTGCTATAAACATTGATGTGACTACATCACTGTACTATGCTGATTTTAACTCCTTTGGATATATACCAAGGTGTGGCATAACCAAGTTAAATGGTGGTTCCATTCCTAGTTTTTTGAGGAACCTCCATACTGCTTTCCAGAGTGGTTGCACTAATTTGCAGTCCCACCAGCAATGTATGAGTGTACCAAAAAAGGGATGTTTCTGACCAGAGGTCTCACTGGCTGAGGTTTTCACCCTAAAGACCACAGGGTTTGGAATCAGAGTATTACGCATTATCCACTGGTCCAACTTGATTATAAAGGATGACTTTAAGCAATTCACTTGATTTTTTTTCAGACTCTATATCTACAAAGTAAAAAAAAAAAAAAACAATCCTTTTTTCCTATGAGGCTCTTAGGAAGGCTGGGCAGTCAACAGAACACAGTGGGAACAATCTTCCCAAAGAAGGTATTTGGTAAACATAGTCTGTGCCTTAACTTCCTCATGCCTGCCCTTTTTCATGAAGGTCTTGTAAGAACGGAAGCTTCAGGAAATGGATAATAAGTCACTAACTGACCTATTCTAGCACAACCTCAGCAGATCCAATATAGACTCCAAAACATCTCATTTACCCTATTAAATTACAGATGCAAAGCAACTGGCATCTCCAAGACTTGTGGAGAATGCTACTTTCCATCCTAAATCTCTATTCTGAATCTCCACAGGGCTAATCCCTGTCACTTTTCAAAAGAAGAAACAGGAGAGAAGTTCTTTTCTCTCCAAAAGGTCTCTTTTTATGAGCTTTGCTCTCCATGCAATCTCAGGGAACACATGTGGTCAGGATCATTTCTTCCAGCACCACAGCCATTTTTGAAATCCCTCCTTTGGCAGCCAGCAAGTCTCTTATAATCCCTTTGGAAATAGCTTTTCCCTGAGAATAATCATCCTGGCAATAAAGCAGGGAAGAACACATAACTATGTCCCAGGAAAGCCATGTCTGAGGTCCTCATTTAATGCCAATTCTAGTACAGTATGGCGACTACTGAAGGAAAATATTGCCTTGGTATAGAAACTGGGCTCTGTGGCTGCTCAGCATGGGTGGCCTGACATCCAGGTGGGAAGCAACTGCAGGGACAGTTCTAACCTAGGTTACTTCCAATGTTCAACAGTAAGAGGAAAATACTGAAAATCATTTTACTCTCTATGCAGTTATTTACCCTTACCTTTAACCAAACAGAAGCAGAATCTGAAATAGCTGCTACCCTGAAGACTAAAATTGAAAGCATTTTGTTCAAAAAAAAGTGTATGCTTTTACATATGTGCAATATGAATTGTGAATTTTGAGTGAAAACCTTGAGCAGGCTATTTATTAATAACCAACAAAGCTCAATATTTTCCAAGAACAGAAGGATGGGCATAGATCATTCAACTTCTCCAATTAGGATTCTGAAAATTTAAATAGCTTTGTTGAATTTAGTGAAATTGATTTAGATTTCATCAAAACTGATAATATTCCACAGGAAGATGTAAATTGAGAAGAGCAAGTGGTATTTCATAGGCTATGTTTTAAGTGACATTTTCCTTATCTTCCAATTTGTCATCACAATTTTTATCAGAGTAGGAACACAAACATATTTTGTTTCTGGTTAATGTAGGCTCCTTTCAATTTTTAAAATTCTAACATGAAGGAAAACTCAAGTCTAAAGACTACCTTGATTTATAACTTTAGAAGCATTAAATAATTTGAGGACATATGAAAAGAGACATGTTTTTGAAAACATTAATACACTCAAACTACTAGTAATTTTTAAATCAACATTTTTTCTACTATTACAATTTTTAAGTCTTTCATGCCTTTTAATGGAAGCTTTCAGGGTTCTATCCTGAGTCATTTAATTTCTGTTAACAGATCTGTCCTGACTTCTTATTGGCATGTACTCCTGTGCCACCCACGTAGAGCTCCAAATGTGGATCCAAGGACTGCTGAGCTGTGAACACTCTATTTGTGTAATTCTGCCAGTGACCACTCTTAAACCTCAAAGGAATCAAAGGAAAGCAAAGATATGCTAAAATATATTTTTTTAAAAAACCTTGAGGACACTTATAAGAATGTGAGTTCTTCTATACTGTACCCCATCAAATCTGGGTCCTGAGGATTGAGACCACCTATGTACAGTTTTTAGCTGCTAGGGGTTCTGAGTATGATCTGTGACTAAGTTGTATGTGCATATGTACCAGCCTTCCCAACACACCACAAAAATATCAGGACTAACCACAGCCTGAAAGAGGAAACTCTTATTTGGTGCAAAGAGTAGATGAATTGTGAGCGCTGGGTCAAAATACCTTCTTGTACCTTCCTTCATCCTTAAATAAGATTTGTGTGTGTGCTCGACTTTATACTTTAAATCAGAATGAAAAGACATGAGACAGCAGAGTTTCCCCATTCAATAACTATGGATTAGGCAAAAGTTAAACAAAAAGAATATATAATAGTCATTTGAACTTTACTGACTTTCTTGCCAACATCGCCAACACTAAAAGCTTTGTTTCATCTTGATTTCAATTTGTAATTTCAATTTTATTCAGTATTCTGAATTAAAGTGAGGGGAACATCGGTTAATTATAAGTTAATTTTGCCATAATCTGGAATAAATTAGATGATTGCTTTAGTTCACATAAATGTTTTGTAATCATAAATTGGGATTTGAGACTTCGAAGAGAGCTTTCAAATTACTTCCCTTCCAAACCTCTCATTTAGAGATGAAAAAAATGGGGATCCAGTGTGATTAAATGACCCGCCCAAGGTCATACAGCTAATTAAAAGCTAAGCAAGAACTTGATTCCATGTCTCCTGACTCCCCATTAGGGTATTTAGGTTTTTTTTTTTTTTCCTATTACATCTCAGTTTTTAATTAGTCATAATAAGAGGTAGCAGTGGTCTGAATTAAACAAAATCACAAAAAACCTCCTGTCCCCTTTCTTTGTTTCTTGGTTCCTTGAAAATGGGGTTGTTTAGTTTTGCTTAATTATTTTTATAGTCTATGCAGCATCTAAGATGTGAGGTTTTCAGCAGAAATGTGTTGAGTAAATTGTGCTGAATAAGGGAAACTTAACTGATCTAATTTTTTTAGAACAGCAGATTAATATAAATATTAGTATATGGATGGGGAAGGTAGATGGCCAGCCAGGTGAAGAATGACAATAGAAGTTATTTGGAACTTATATTTTTCCATTTCTATACCACAAAGAATGGACTACACGGAAGCAATAGAGACTTAGCAGGAAAATAAAGACAGTAATATCATTCATATCATGGGAATAATCCATTAGCCTGCTCAAGTTGCTAATGAATGGTAGTCTAATGTGTGAAACTCTCTTTCTTACCATTTTGTTCTCCTTTCTCAGATACAGCTAAATCATCTCCCCTTTAGGTATGGTACAACCAGCCCTAAGCTCAGGAGATTTCAAAATAGCCTACTAATTAAAACTTGAGCAGAAGCAGTATTGTGTATTATAAAGGGCACTTGAACTGAGAATTAGGAGACATGATTTCTAGTTTCTCCACCATTAATAATAAGCTGATTGATTTTGGAACAGTTTTACAAAGCCTCTGGTGAGCTCCCTTCTCCCTGCCAGGTTTCAAATCTTGTGAAATCTTGTGATTCAGTGTCTTTTCTTAAAGAAGTCACAAATATTTCTTGAACACTGCCTAGATGTCTATTTTTCTAAAGAGGGTAGCTATCTCATTTGTAGAGAGCAAACTTAACATACATGTGTCTCAGTTCAGTTTTCATGGTTATAACAGAATACCACAGTCTGGGTAAATTATAAAGAAAAGAAATAATTCTCACAGTTCTAGAGCCCAGGAAGTCCCAGAGTATGGCCCTGGCATCTGGAAGGGTCTTTGTGCTGCATTATAACATGGAAGAAGAGCAAGCAAGCATTCGAAAGACAAAGAGAAGAGAGCTTGCTTTCGTAACAAAACTACCCCCATCCCTAGTAATCTACTCCGGCAGTAGTGTTCACATTAGTACTGAGCATGCTGAGGTTCTAATCTGTGTCTGGTTGGTTATATTTGGGTGATTTTTTTTAACAAGACTAAATTAGGTAATCTAATCTTTAAACTCTAAAAGCCTCCAGAGAGAGAGAGAGAGAAACATGGTCTAGGCTAGAACCGTGTACAAATCCTGAACCTGAAAGACTGCAGCAAGTTTAACTAGGCTAAGTGCCTCGGTCACACAGACAGGCAGTGAAACCAGAGCAGTAAGACAGGGCCCCAGGATTGGGGCTTAATGCTCTGTGGTTGCACTCTTGAAACGCTTTATAATGGAATCTTTGGATTTGGATGCAGTGAGTAAAGGCCAATGGACTATGGAGCATGTACCAGGATCTTGGAGCCTCAGCTCTGACATCATCTTGCTTCCCTCCATCTCCACAGGACTGGTTCTTTCTGGTCTGCTCCCCCACCGCCTATCACCCCATGACCCAGGTAATCTCCCCTTTCCTGCTGAACAACAACCGCTCTCTTCTGTCCCTGTGAGCAACACAGAGAAGAAAGGAGTTATGTATCTGTCCTCTTGAAGCATTTCAGGATGGAGCATGGGGAAGTTAACCATGCTGCACCATCATACATCTGCTGGGCAGCCTGCCAGAGGCTGTGACTGGGCAAGGGCAAGCCTCTCCCCTACCTTCACCCAGATCCTATGCACATTCCTGCAGAGATTTTAAGATCCCGGGGAACCACCTATTTCCTGTGGATTGTGGTGGCACCCTCAATTTCTCCAGACCCCACCTGCAGTTGCATGAATTCCAGTTCAAGACAGTTGCTGAACCCAGTAATTGACAGGCCTAAGCACATATGCCCTTATGCAGCTTCAAGGATCTCTGCTCACCCCACAAATGCCCTTGGTCCCATGCCTTTATTTCCTCCTTCTTGAGTATGATTTGTATTTGTCTGTTCTGGTTGCTGGAGGCAGGAAATTTCTCATTGCTTTTTATATTATACTCTGATATTTAAACCACACCTCAATATGAGGATAAATATGAAAATTTAATGCTAAACATTTAATATCTAATATTTTTTTCTTTATTTAGAATGACATTGAAGAGCAAACAAACAAACAAACAAAAAAACACCATGACAAGGTCAAGAGAGAGAGTGAGCACCAATGACAGCAAAAAAACTTCAAATGAGCACCAATGACAACAAATAAACTTCATATGTACTTTTTTTTTAAATATATACTCAAACTTTTATTGTTTCAATGTTACATTTGTCTTTTTTTTATTGTAAACAAATGGGATACATGTTTTTTTCTGTTTGTACATGGCGTAAATGCATACCATTTGCGTAATCATAAATTTACATAGGGTAATGTTGTTTGATTCATTCTGTTATTTTTTCCCTTCCCCCCCACCACTCCCACCCCTCTTTTCCCTCCATACAGTCCTTCCTTCCTCCATTCTTGCCCCCCTCGCTAACCCTAACTCTAACCCTAACACTAACCCCTCCCACCCCCCATTATGTGTCATCATCCACTTATTAGCGATATCATTCGTCCTTTGGTTTTTTGAGTTGACTTATCTCACTTAGCATGATATTCTCCAATTTCATCCATTTGCCTGCAAATGCCATAATTTTATCATTCTTTATGACTGAGTAATATTCCATTGTATATATATACCACAGTTTCTTTATCCATTCATTAATTGAGGAAATCTAGGTTGGTTCCACAATCTGGCTATTGTGAACTGAGCAGCTATGAACATTGATGTGGCTGTATCTCTGTAATATGCTGATTTTAAGTCCTTTGGATATAGGCCAAGGAGTGGGATACCTGGGTCAAATGGTGGTTCCATTCCAAGTTTTCTAAGGAGTCTCCACACTGCTTTCCAAAGTGGTTGCACTAATTTGCCGCCCCACCAGCAATGTATGAGTGTACCTTTTTCACCACATTCTCGCCAACACCTGTTGTTGCTTGTATTCTTGATAATCACCATTCTAATTGGGGTGAGATGGAATCTTAGGGTGGTTTTGATTTCCATTTCTCTTATTACTAGAGATGTTGAACATTTTTCCATAAGTTTGTTGATTGCTGGTAGATCTTCTTCTGTGAAATATCTATTCATTTCCTTAGCCCATTTGTTGATTGGATTATTTGTATTCTTGGTGTAGAGTTTTTTGAGTTCTTTATAGATTCTGGAGATTAGTGCTCTATCTGAATTATGATTCGCAAAGATTTTCTCCCACTCTGTAGGCTCTTTCTTCGCATTGCTGATAGTTTCCTTTGCTGAGAGAAAGCTTTTTAGTTTGAATCTATCCCAGTTATTGATTCTTGCTTTTATTTCTTGTGCTATGGGAATCCAGTTGAGGAAGTCTGGTCCTAAGCCGACATGTTGAAACTCTGGACCTACTTTTTCTTCTATAAGATGCGAGGTCTCTGGTCTGATTCCGAGGTCCTTAATCCATTTTGAGTTTAGTTTCCTGCATGGTGAGAGATATGGGTTTAGTTTCATTCTGTTGCATATGGATTTCCAATTCTCCCAGCACCATTTGTTGAAGAGGCTATCTTTTCTCCATTGCATATTTTTGGCACCTTTGTCTAGTATGAGAAAATTGTATTTATTTGGGTTTGTGTCCATGTCCTCTATTCTGTACCATTGATCCACCTTTCTATTTTGGTACCAATACTATGCTGTTTTTGTTACTATTGCTTTGTAGTAGAGTTGAAGATCTGGTATTGTGATACCCCCTGCTTCACACTTTCTGCCAAGGATTGCTTTAGCTAGTCTGGATTTTTTATTCTTCCAGATGAATTTCATAATTGTTTGCTCTATTTCTGTAAGGTACATCATTGGGATTTTAACTGGAATTGCATTGAATCTGTATAGCACTTTTGGTAGTATGGCCATTTTGACAATATTAATTCTTCCTATCCGAGAACATGGGAGATTTTTCCATCTTCTAAGGTTTTCTTTAATTTCTTTCTTTAGTGTTCTGTAGTTCTCATTGTAGAGGACTTTCACTTCTTTTGTGAGATTGATTCCCAAGTATTTTATTTTTTTCGAAGCTATTGTGAATGGGGTAGTTTTCCTAATTTCTCTTTCTGAAGATTCATCACTTATGTATAAAAATGCATTGGATTTATGTGCATTGATCTTATATCCCGCTACTTTACTGAATTCACTTATGAGATCTAAAAGTTTTCTGGTGGAATTTCCAGGTTCCTCTAAGTATATAATCATATCATCAGCAAATAGGGATAGTTTGAGTTCTTCTTTTCCTATTCGTATCCCTTTAACTTCTTTGGTCTGTCTAATTGCTCTGGCTAGAGTTTCAAGAACGATATTGAAAAGAAGTGGTGAAAGAGGGCATGCCTGCCTTGTTCCAGTTTTTAGGGGGAATGCTTTCAGTTTTTCACCATTTAGAATGATATTACCCATGATCTTAGCATAGATGGCCTTTACAATGTTAAGGAATGTTCCCACTATCCCAATTTTTTCTAGTGTTTTGAGCATGAAGGGATGCTGTATTTTATCAAATGCTTTTTCTGCATCTATTGAAATAATCATGTGATTCTTAACTTTAAGTCTATTGATATGGTGAATTACATTTATTGATTTCCGGATGTTGAACCAAACTTGCATCCCTGGGATGAAACCCACTTGATCGTGGTGCACTATCTTTTTAATATTTTTTGTATGCGATTTGCTAAAATTTTGTTAAGAATTTTTGCGTCGATGTTCATTAAGGATATTGGTCTGAAATTTTCTTTCCTCGATGTGTCTCCGTCTGGTTTAGGCATCAGGGTAATATTGGCTTCATAGAATGAGTTTGGGAGGGTTCCCTCCTCTTCTATTTTATGGAATACTTTGAGAAGTATTGGAATGAGCTCTTCTTTAAAGGTTTTGTAGAACTTGGCTGAGAACCCATTTGGTCCTGGACTTTTCTTTGTTGGTAGGCTTTTGATGACTGCTTCTATTTCATTACTTGAAATTGGTCTATTTAAATTGTGTATGTCCTCCTCGTTCAGTTTAGGCAATTCATATGTCTCTAGAAACCTGTTGATGTCTTCGAAATTTTCTGTTTTGTTGGAGTATAGATTTTCAAAATAGCTTCTAATTATGTTTTGTATTTCAGTCGTGTCTGTTGTGATATTTCCTTGTTCATTCCAAATTTTAGTGATTTGGGTTTTCTCTCGTCTTCTCTTTGTTAGTGTGGCTAAAGGTTTATCAATTTTGTTTATTTTTTCGAAGAACCAACTATTTATTTTGTCAATTTTTTGTATTGTTTCTTTTGTTTCAATTTTTTTGATTTCAGCTCTCAGTTTAACTATTTCCTTTCTTCTTCTACTTTTGGTGTTGTTCTGTTCTTCTTTTTCTAGGGCTTTGAACTGTAGTGTTAGGTCATTTATTTGTTGAGTTTTACTTCTTTTATTGAATGCGCTCCATGAAATAAATTTTCCTCTAAGTACTGCTTTCATAGTGTCCCAGAGATTTTGATATGATGTTTCTTTTTTCTCACTTACCTCTAAGAATTTTTTAATTTCCTTCCTAATATCTTCTGTTATCCATTCATCATATAATAGCATATTGTTTAATCTCCAGGTGTTGGAGTAGTTTCTGTTTTTTACTCTTTCATTTATTTCTAACTTCAATCCATTATGATCTGATAGAATACAAGGTAGTGTCTCTATCTTCTTGTATTTGCTAACATTAGCTTTGTGGCATAATATATGGTCTATTTTAGAGAAGGATCCATGTGCTGCTGAGAAGAAAGTGTATTCGCTCTTGGTTGGATGGTATATTCTATAAATGTCTGTTAAGTCTAAATTATTGATTGTGTTATTGAGATCTATGGTTTCTTTATTCAATTTTTGTTTGGAAGATCTGTCCAGTGGTGAGAGAGGCGTGTTAAAATCACCTAGTATTATTGTGTTATGGTCTATTTGGTTTCTAAAATTGAGAAGGATTTGTTTGACATACATGGATGAGCCACTGTTTGGGGCATGGATGGTTATGATTGTTATATCTTGCTGATTTATGGTTCCCTTAAGCAGTATGAAATGTCCTTCTTTATCCCTTCTGACTAACTTTGGCTTGAAGTCCACATTATCTGAAATGAGGATGGATACCCTAACTTTTTTGGTGAGTCCATGTGCATGGTATGTTTTTCCCCATCCTTTCACCTTTAGTCTATGGGTATCTCTTTCTATGAGGTGAGTCTCTTGCAGGCAACATATTGTTGGATCTTTCTTTTTAATCCAATCTGCCAGTCTATGTCTTTTGATTGATGAATTCAGGCCGTTAACATTCAGGGTTATTATTGATATATGACTTGTATTCCCGGTCATTTGGTTCATTTTTAAAATTTTATTTATTTTTTATTTATTTTTTTTTACACTCCTTGGTTCCTCCTTTATTTGACAGTTCCTTTAGGATAATTCCTCCCTTTGCTGATTTGCCTCTTTGTTTTTTATCTCTTTCTCGTGGAATATTTTGCTGAGAATATTCTGTAATGCTGGCTTTCTTTTTGTAAATTCTTTTAGCTTTTGTTTATCTTGGAATGATTTTATTTCATCATCAAATTCGAAGGTAAGTTTTGCTGGGTATAAGATTCTTGGTTGGCATCCATTTTCTTTCAGAGCTTGAAAAATATTGTTCCAGGCCCTTCTAGCTTTTAGGGTCTGGATTGAAAAATCTGCTGATATTCTTATTGGTTTCCCCCTGAATGTAATTTGGTTCTTTTCTCTCAGAGCCTTTAAAATTCTGTCTTTATTTTGTATGTTAGGTATTTTCATAATAATGTGCCTTGGTGTGGGTCTGTTGTAATTTTGTATATTTGGAGTCCTATAAGCCTCTTGTACTTGGTTTTCCATTTCATTCTTCAGATTTGGGAAATTTTCTGATATTATTTCATTGAATAGATTGTTCATTCCTTTGGTTTGTTTCTCTAAGCCTTCCTCAATCCCAATAATTCTCAAATTTGGCCTTTTCATGATATCCCATAGTTCTTGGAGATTCTGTTCATGATTTCTTACCATCTTCTCTGTTTGTTCAACTTTGTTTTCAAGGTTAAATATTTTGTCTTCAATATCTGAGGTTCTGTCTTCCAGGTGTTCTATCCTATTGGTTATGCTTTCTATGGAGTTCTTAATTTGGTTTATTGTTTCCTTCATTTCAAGGATTTCTGTTTGTTTTTTTTTCAATATCTCTAACTCTTTATTGAAATGATCTTTTGCTTCCTGTATTTGCTCTTTTAACTGTCGATTGGTGCGATCATTCAATGCCTGCATTTGCTCTTTCATCTCATCATTCAATGCCTGCATTTGCTCTTTCATCTCATCATTTGCTTCCCTGATCATTTTAATTATTTACATTCTGAACTCCCTTTCTGTCATTTCTTCTGCCATGCTGTCGTTGGATTTTATTGATGTAACATCTAGATTTGTTTTGGGCATTTTCTTCCATTGTTTTCTCATATTGTTCAGGAATCAGTGGGTCATTAAGATATTGCAGATTTCCTCTATTGATTTATAATGTCCCTGACGATTGCTAGTATATTCCCTCTTATCCTTCAGTAGCCTGCAGTCTTGGAGGAAGTTGATAATGCGGTGCTCCACAAGGAAGCTGCCTCTCTAGGGTTGGTGACCCTCAGGTGGGGTATATTCCCTGCTAGTGGGCAGAGGTGCCTCCACTTGTTGACCAATGGTCATCCAAAGGGGAACTAGGCCACGGGCTGATGCAAGGCCTGTTTGAGCCTGTGTCTCTGGTTTTACCGTCCTTGTGGGAAAACCTCACCCGGCAGGGAAGACTCACCCGGTAGGGAGGTCTCGCTGGTCAGTTCCCCTCCTAGAGGTTCCCCTCAATCTACAACTACTGCCTGGGCTGGGCTGTCTTCCTCTGCAACATTCCCAGGGGCCTGGACCTACCTCCTGGGCCTGGGAGCCTCACCCTTCGCAGAAGAGTCTCCTTAGGCTGCCTCTCCTCAGAGAATCTGCCCGCAGCCTGAAAACTTCACTCCGCCCCTAGGCGTGTCTCTGTGCGACTCTTCCAGCAAGAAGCCGCTTAGGTCCTGGGACCCTGCTCTGCACCTAATCGCCTGGCTATGCGGCCCCTCCTCTGAGCCACCACCTGGAGCCCCATACAATAGCTCCGAGACCCAGAGATCCACCACACATCTCTTCCTCCAGACAGCCACCCAGTGTTCCGACACAGTCACTAGGAGTCCAAGCAACTCACTTCGCATCTCCTCCTCCTGCCAACCGCCCGTAGCCCTAGGCAGTCACTCTGAGTCCAAGTGACCCGCCCTGTTCCTCCTCCTTCTCGGGGTAGCCCCCCGGGTGTTCAGGAGCAGTCGCTCAGAGACCAAGCGACCCACCGCGCTCCTCCTCCAGGCAGGCCACCGGTGTTCAGGAGCGGTTGCTTTGAGGCCAAACAACTCACCACTCGCCTCCTCCTCTAGCAACCGCCTGTGGCTCTGGTGCAGTCACTCCTAGACCAAGCGACCCACTGCGCTCCTCCTCTTCCTCCGGGCAACCGCCCGGTGTTCAGAAGCGGTCACTCTGAGTCCAAACAGCTCGCCACGCAGCTCCTCCTCAGGCAGCCGCCCGGAGCCCCAGTGGTTGCTCCGAGTCCACGTGCTGTGCTGAGCCGCCTCCTCTACGATGATCCCAGTTGTCAGTGTTTACCGCTCCAGCGGGGGAAGGGGCATCTCACTGGGCAACTCTACATCACAAAGTTCCCTGCGTTCCGGGGCTACCGCCCCATCCAGGACGCCTCCCCAACAAGAGAGACTCACCCGGTGGCTTTGAGTTGGTCCCAAGTCTCTCGCTACCTCCTCTTTTGAATCCTGCATCCTGGAGCAACATGAAATGCAGCTGCCCTCTAGTCCGCCATCTTGAAAACCTCATATGTACTTTTAATAGCAGTTTTTCTTCCTGATTTTCGACGAGGGCTTCACAAGTTTATTTGGCACTGGGCCCTAAAAGATATGTAGTTAGCCCCACAAATAGAAAGAGGAATATGGTCCTAAAATGTTTCCTGGAGCTGGAGGCATAGCTCAGTGGTACAATACTTAGAACACTTGCCCAGCATGTGCAAGACACTGGGTTCAAGCCCCAGCACCACACACACACACACACACACACACACACACACACACACATTTTCCTAACTTGCAGTTATCTTTATATGATTTCAAAAGTCGAAGGACCAATCCCTAATCTCCGATCCTCTTTCATTTGTTCTCTCACTATTTCTCTAAAGGTTCGAGTTTCAGGGAAGCTGAGTTTTAATATCTGATTCTTGGAAATACTTACTCCATTAAACTTCCACCCTTTTGTCTGCCATTGTGAATCAAACTGTTCACTGAATGAAAACAGCATGGCAGAGGCCGTCTTCATGGGGCGATCCAAGATGGCGTCCTAGAGGGAGACTGCACCCCCAGTCGCTCCAGAACCCAGGAGTTAAGAAGGGGAGGCATTGAGAGACTCGGACTGAAATAGAGCCACGGGTGAGTCTGCCCACTGGGTAAAGCTCGGCCCGGGTGGCAGGACCAGATAGAGGTGGCTTATCGGAGCCGGGCAGGGCAGCTAGAGTCATCCACAGGCAGCCCTGCGAACCCCGGCGGTGGGCCCCGCCCACATAGCCAGCTTCTCCAGGTTCTCGGAACAGAACTGGCCCGCTAGTGAGAGCCATTCTGACCAGAACAAGCTCCGAGTCCCGGAGCCACTGCAGCGCAGCATACTCCGGCAACGAACCAGCGGAGAGCCTCGATCCGCAAGCAGCCTCTGGGATCAGGGGAGGGCAGCCAGAGACCTCTTCAGGCGGCTCTGCCCACTCCGGCTGCAGGCTGTCTTCACGGGGCGATCCAAGATGGCGGCCTAGAGGGAGACTGCACCCCCAGTCGCTCCAGAACCCAGGAGTTAAGAAGGGGAGGCATTGAGAGACTCGGACTGAAATAGAGCCACGGGTGAATCTGCCCACTGGGTAAAGCTCAGCCCTGGTGGCAGGCCCAGATAGAGGTGGCTTATTGGAACCAGGCAGGACAGCTAGAGTCTTCCCAAGGTAGCCTTCCACACTCTGGCAGTGGGCTCTTCCCACACGGCCAGCTGCAGGGTGCAGGCCCACAGTGAGAGCATTTCCGCACAGAGCCAGTTCCAAACCGTGGAACCAGTAGGGTGCTAGGGGCAGTTTTCTTCAGATGAGCTGCTTTATCAGATTCCTCCAAGACATCAGGCTACTGAAGGCTGGGAGGTGATACACTGGAAATCTACTGGGACACTATAAGCCAATAGCGGAAAACTGCAATATCTCAGGGTCCCACTGACAACTGACCAATATGAGAAAACAAGGGAAGAAAATGACCCAAACAAACCTAGATACTACATCAATAAAACCCAATGACAGCACAGCAGAAGAAATGTCAGAAAGGGAGTTCAGAATGTACGTAATTAAAATGATCAGGGAAGCTAATGAGGAGATGAAAGAGCAAATGCAGGCATTGAAGGAGGAGATGAAAGAGCAAATGCAGGCATTAAATGATCGCACCAATCAACAGTTAAATGACCAAATATGGGAAGCAAGAGATCATTTCAATAAAGAGTTAGAGATACTGAAAAAAAACCAAACTGAAATCCTTGAAATGAAGGAAACGATAAACCAAGTTAAAAACTCCATAGAAAGCATAACCAATAGGATAGAACACCTGGAAGACAGAACCTCAGACATTGAAGAAAAATTATTTAATCTTGAAAGCAAAGTTGGCCAAACAGAAAAGATGGTAAGAAATCATGAACAGAATCTACAAGAATTATGGGATATCATGAAAAGGTCAAATTTAAGAATTATTGGGATTGAGGAAGGCTTAGAGAAACAAACCAAAGGAATGAACAATCTATTCAATGAAATAATATCAGAAAATTTCCCAAATCTGAAGAATGAAATGGAAAACCAAGTACAAGAGGCTTATAGGACTCCAAACATACAAAATTACAACAGACCCACACCAAGGCACATTATTATGAAAATACCTAACATACAAAATAAAGACAGAATTTTAAAGGCCGCAAGAGAAAAGAATCAAATTACATTCAGAGGGAAACCAATAAGAATATCAGCAGATTTTTCAATCCAGACCCTAAAAGCTAGAAGGGCCTGGAACAACATATACCAAGCCCTGAAAGAAAACGGATGCCAACCAAGAATCTTATACCCAGCAAAACTTACCTTCAAATTTGACGATGAAATAAGATCCTTCCATGATAAACAAAAGCTAAAGGAATTTACAAAAAGAAAGCCAGCATTACAGAACATTCTCAGCAAAATATTTCATGAGGAAGAGATGAAAAACAACGATGCAAATCAGCAACAGGAGGCGCTAGCCTAAAGGAATAGCCAAATAAAGGAGAAACCAAATCATGTCAAAAACAAATATGAGTCAATTGACTGGGAATACAAATCATATCACAATAACAACCCTGAATGTTAATGGCGTGAATTCATCAATCAAAAGACACAGACTGGCAGATTGGATTAAAAAGAAAAATCCAACAATATGCTGCCTGCAAGAGACTCATCTCATAGAAAGAGACACCCATAGACTAAAGGTGAAAGGATGGGGACAAACATACCATGCACACGGACACAGCAAAAAAGCTGGAGTATCCATCCTCATCTCAGATAATGTGGACTTCAAACCAAAACTAGTCAGAAGGGATAAAGAAGGACATTACATGCTGCTTAAGGGAAGCATAAATCAACAAGACATAACAATCATAAATATCTATACCCCGAACATTGGCTCATCCACGTACGTCAAACAAATCCTTCTCAATTCCAGAAATCAAATAGACCACAACACAATCATACTAGGCGATTTTAACACACCTCTCTCACCACTGGATAGATCGTCCAAACAAAAATTGAATAAAGAAACTATAGATCTCAACAACACAATCAGCAATTTAGACTTAACAGACATATATAGAATATACCATCCAGCAAAGAACGAATACACTTTCTTCTCAGCAGCACATGGATCCTTCTCTAAAATAGACCATATTTTATGCCACAAAGCTACTGTTAGCAAATACAAGAAGATAGAGATACTACCTTGTACTCTATCAGATCATAATGGATTGAAATTAGAAATAAATGACAGAATAAAAAACAGAAACTTCTCCAATACCTGGAGACTAAATAATACACTATTATATGATGAATGGATAACAGAAGACATCAGGAGGGAAATAAAAAAATTCTTAGAAGTAAACGAGAACAAAGACACATCATATCAAAATCTCTGGGACACTATGAAAGTAGTACGTAGAGGAAGATTTATTTCATGGGGTGCATTCAAAAAAAGAAGTAGAAATCAACAAATAAACGACTTAACACTACAGCTCAAAGCACTAGAAAAAGAAGAGCAGACCAATACCAAAAGTAGTACAAGACAGGAAATAGTTAAAATCAGAGCCGAAATCAATGAAATCGAAACAAAAGAAACAATTGGAAAACTTAACAAAATAAATAGTTGGTTCTTTGAAAAAATAAATAAAATTGATAAACCCTTAGCCACACTAACAAAGAGAAAGAGGGAGAAAACTCAAATTACTAAAATTCGGAATGAACAAGGAAACATCACAACAGACACGAGTGAAATACAAAACATAATTAGAAGCTATTTCGAAAATCTATACTCCAACAAAACAGAAAACCTCGAAGACATCAACAAATTTCTAGAGACATATGAACTACCTAAACTGAACGAGGAGGACATACACAACTTAAATAAACCATTTTCAAGCAATGAAATAGAAGAGGTCATCAAAAGCCTACCAACAAAGAAAAGTCCCGGACCAGATGGGTTCTCAGCTGAGTTCTACAAAACCTTTAAAGAAGAGCTCATTCCAATACTCCTCAAACTATTCCATGAAATAGAAGAGGAGGGAACCCTACCAAACTCGTTCTATGAAGCCAATATCACCCTGATACCTAAACCAGACGGAGACACATCGAGGAAAGAAAATTTCAGACCAATATCCTTAATGAACATCGATGCAAAAATTCTCAACAAAATTTTAGCAAATCGCATACAAATATATATTAAAAAGATAGTGCACCACGATCAAGTGGGTTTTATCCCAGGGATGCAAGGTTGGTTCAACATTCGGAAATCAATAAATGTCATTCACCATATCAACAGACTTAAAGTCAAGAATCACATGATTATTTCAATAGATGCAGAAAAAGCATTCGATAAAATATAGCATCCCTTCATGCTCAAAACACTAGAAAAAATTGGGGTAGTGGGAACATTCCTAAACATTATAAAGGCAATCTACACTAAGCCCATGGCTAATATCATTCTAAATGGTGAAAAACTGAAAGCGTTCCCCCTAAAAACTGGAACAAGGCAGGGATGCCTTCTTTCACCGCTTCTATTCAACATCGTCCTTGAGACTCTAGCCAGAGCAATCAGACAAACCAAAGAAATTAAAGGGATACGAATAGGAAAAGAAGAACTCAAACTATCCTTGTTCGCTGATGACATGATTATATATTTAGAGGAACCTGGAAATTCCACCAGAAAACTTTTAGAACTCATAAGTGAATTCAGTAAAGTAGCAGGTTACAAGATCAATGCTCATAAATCCAATGCATTTTTATACATAAGTGATGAATCTTCAGAAAGAGAAATTAGGAAAACTACCCCATTCACAATAACATCGAAAAAAATAAAATACTTGGGAATCAATCTCACAAAAGAGGTGAAAGACCTCTACAATGAGAACTACAGAACACTAAAGAAAGAAATTCAAGAAAACCTTAGAAGATGGAAAGATCTCCCATGTTCTTGGATAGGCAGAATCAATATCGTCAAAATGGCTATACTACCTAAAGTGCTATACAGATTCAATGCAATTCCAATTAAAATCCCAATGATGTACCTCGCAGAAATAGAGCAAGCAATTATGAAATTCATCTGGAAGAATAAAAAACCTAGAATAGCTAAAGCAATCCTCAGTAGCAAGAGCGAAGCAGGGGGTATTGCAATACCAGATCTTCAACTCTACTACAAAGCAATAGTAACAAAAATGGCATGGTATTGGTACCAAAATAGACAGGTAGATCAATGGTACAGAATAGAGGACATGGACACAAACCCAAATAAATACAATTTTCTCATACTAGACAAAGGTTCCAACAATATGCAATGGAGAAAAGATAGCCTCTTCAACAAATGGTGCTGGGAAAACTGGAAAACCATATGCAACAAAATGAAATTAAACCCCTATCTCTCACCCTACACAAAACTCAACTCAAAATGGATCAAGGACCTCGGAATCAGACCAGAGACCCTGCATCTTATAGAAGAAAAAGTAGGTCCAAATCTTCAACTTGTTGGCTTAGGATCAGACTTCCTTAACAGGACTCCCATAGCACAAGGAATAAAAGCAAGAATCAACAACTGGGATAGATTCAAACTTAAAAGCTTTCTCTCAGCAAAGGAAACTATCAGAAATGTGAAGAGAGAGCCTACAGAGTGGGAGAAAATCTTTGCCAACCATACCTCAGATAGAGCGCTAATTTCCAGAATCTATAAAGAACTCAAAAAACTCTACACGAAGAATACAAATAATCCAATCAACAAATGGGCTAAGGAAATGAGCAGACACTTCACAGAAGAAGATGTACAAGTAATCAACAGATATATGAAAAAATGTTCAACATCCCTAGTAATAAGGGAAATGCAAATCAAAACTACCCTAAGATTTCATCTCACCCCAATTAGAATGGCGATTATCAAGAATACAAGCAATAATAGGTGTTGGCGAGGATGCGGTGAAAAAGGAACACTCATACATTGCTGGTGGGGTTGCAAATTAGTGCAGCCACTCTGGAAAGCAGTGTGGAGATTCCTCAGAAAGCTTGGAATGGAAACACCATTTGACCCAGCTATCCCACTCCTTGGCCTATACCCAAATGACTTAAAATCAGCATACTACAGAGATACAGCCACATCAATGTTCATTGCTGCTCAATTCACCATAGCCAGATTGTGGAACCAACCTAGATGCCCTTCAGTTGATGAATGGATAAAGAAACTGTGGCATATTTATACAATGGAATATTACTCTGCAATGAAGAATGATAAAATTATGGCATTTGTAGGCAAATGGTCGAAATTGGAGAATATCATGCTAAGTGAGATAAGCCAATCTCAAAAAACTAAAGGACGAATGATCTCGCTGATAAGCGGATGAGGACATATAATGGGGGGTGGGAGGGGCTAGCATTAGGTTTAGGGTTAGGTTTAGAGTTAGGCTAAGGAGAGCGGTAAGAATGAAGGAAAGAAGGACTGTGTAGAGGGAAAAGAGGGGTGGGAGGGGTGGGGGGGAGGGGAAAATAAAATAAACATCATTACCCTATGTAAACGTAAAAAAAAAAGAAAAAAGAAAAAAGAAAACAGCATGGCAGAGAGGCCCTAGAAGAATAAACAGCACCTGCCATAAAATACACTCAATTTGGGCTGGAGAGCCTTGTGCTCCTTGGCCTAATGTATCTCAGTAGTTCTTGTGAGCTGAAAGAGTACAACAGCACTTGGGGCATGCGGAAAGATGTGAGACGTGCACAACAGTGACATTGTATAATATATTTTTAAAAGAAAATATGAAAGACACAAATATAATAAATCTTTTTATAAGATAGATGGTATTAAAAGACTATGTGGTTACAATTTGGTATCTGCATACCTCACTTGATCTTAAAATATCATTTCAAATGGACTACTATAATTTACTTAATGTTTTCTTACCTTGGCTATTAGTTGTTTCTGGTTTTGTGCCCCAAACGCTCCTTTTTTAGGATTGCTTCCTTACACTAAATTTTCAATTATTGGAACAAAGACTATGACAATAATAAAGAATAAGAGGGAAGGGTGCTGGGGATATAGCTCAGCAGTAGAGTGATTGCCTAGTATGCACTAGACCCTGGGTATTGGTAAAGTATTTTTAAATTGCTTTCAAAAACTGTTAAGAAAATTTCTACCCCTATACACTCAAGCATTTCTCAATATCCTTTCTAATACTTAAATTTGTCACTAAGTAATCAATTAATTAGTCATTTTCCAATTCAGAAAGTTAATCTCATACTTCCTTGTTATTTTAATTTGCATTTCTAGCACAAATATGACTGTTATTAATTGTTACTAATAGGGCTGCTATTAGTCATTTTTAATATCTTTTTAGAGGACTGTCTCTTACCTTTATAATGGCAAATATGGGCAATATTATCACTGGGCTTATATCCTACAAGATAACAATCCCCCCCAAAAGGAACTTCTCTTTCTTAAACTATGACTGGCCTGGTTAGGACAACATATGCATTCCTGAATCAGTCATGAGTAAAGGAGAAAGTAAGATGTTCACTTTTAAATCCTGAGTTATATGCCCACCTGTGATGCCAGGGAAAGGCATAAGCCCCAGCTGAACTGGATCCACAAATATCATTGTCCGTTGCAAGCTCCTGATGAGACTAAATATGGTATATGGTGTCCTGTATATTTACCTTCTTTCAACTGGGTAGAAATACTTCTGGGCTAAAGGGAACTGAGAACCACATAATCACAGTGACCATTTGCATAAGGCAGAATGTACTTGCATATAGATAACTCATTATCAACTACTTAACTACCCACATACAAAAAAAAATCTCCCTTTCAGAACTAGACATCTGTTTATTATACACAATATTTTATGAAAAAAAATCAAGTCATATCCCTAATATATATCCAAGCATACTTACCTTGACACATCAAATCATTATTATTTTTCCTCAGAGTAAAATTTGTCTGGAGTGAAATAAAATAAAAACTTTTGCAAAAAATAATAATGGAAACATCTTTTTTTCAGTGTATCAGGGTCAGAAGGATGTACACCATGCAAAGTTGATTGAACCGAATTTTGAAATCCTGGGGTTCAACAATGCATGAAAGTGTACAATAAAAGATTTCTCTGAAAGTGTAAACAAAAGTAGCATGTTATATAAGGTCACCTCTTGTTTGATTGGTCTTCTTAATTATCCTCTCTTCTACTTTATTTTGATCACAAAGGGATCAAGTGTCAACTTATATTGATGCTGAAAAATAGGTTACTACTATCTTCTTCCATTCTATTTTTCACTGCCCCTTTCATTGCTGGAAGAAAAAAAAAAGTTTGGTGGGTGGGGAGAAGATGCACAAAGACCCTAAGTAACTCACAGACTATCACTTAAGGGAGCCAGAAAAAAGTCCTGTTTCCGCTAGTCTAATCCAGTAGGCTCTCCAACAAGCACCAGACCTCAGCACTTGGACTTTTCTGGGTGTGCATTCCAATGGCAAGAAATGAGGCAAAGTGTAAACGCCACCAATAAGTGCTAAATATGAACTAGTGAGCACCCAGAGCGGAACCCGAATCTCAGCTCCTAAACACACCATAGTCAATCCATTTTTCACATATTTTCCTGAGTTCTCCTGGATATTATTATAGCTCTGGAAAGAGAGTTTGTTGGAAAACTTGGCATCAACTGTACAAATAAAGTGAAATGAATAAGTTTTTCTTTTACAAGAGTTTATTTCTTCAAAACATCGGTTCAGAAGCTGTGGAAGCAGCCGTATTTAATTAAACAAATGCTAAGAAATCATGTTTTCAGTGGAGGAGGCATGGTTTCTGCCATCTGTCTTTTTGCAATTGTAGAGCCTCCACATAGTAGATGTGGGAAAAGAAATTGTGATTGGTTTCTTCCCAACAAACATTTTTCATGAAAATTGTCATCATCTTAACTACTGTCAGAACGAACAAAATATGACAAAATATATAAAAGGAGTAGAATTTCCAAGTAGGATTTTGAAAAGGTCCTGATTTTGGTGATATGCTGTCCTTTTCCTCATTTAAAACACATTACAGTTGTCACCCATTCCAAAATGAACATTATGGACTGGGGGAGGGCTTTTAGGCAGATGGATGAACACATGTTTTAAGATAGCAGGGTACCTGGACATGCCTTGAAAACCTATAGTTAAGAAAAATACAGAAAGATGAGACGCTGCCTATGCTATAAAACAAGTTAAGAATCAGCATGGAGACAAGACTTTTTTTTTAATCTTGAATAAATCACAGATACATGCAGGTCTTCCTTTGTATTGGCAGAACTGGGAAAATAATATTACTCATACTTAGATTTTATTCTGAAAATGTGACTGCCAGGTAAGATGATTTTTAAAGCAAATGCTCAGCATTATTACCACAGTCATTTCAGACTCTTGCTTCTAAAATTATTTACAATGTAGAATCTATAAATCTGATTTCTGGAAAGTCGCTTGACTACATATTTCTCTTCATTTCTGATGTCACTATCCTAATTTAAAATGACATGATCTGACAATAAGACCACTCCAACTGTCTCAGCTCTCTGCCTCACTTTTTGCTCAGGGCTGACCCCAGAGCCTCCAAGTTAGGAAATGATTATAGTTCCCATGCCCAAATTCATACATAATTTGAAAAAAATGTGCTTCATATTTTTAGAATATTTAGCATGTGACTCTGGAAGACAGTTCTTTTTTTTTTTTTTAACTTTAGAGGTAAACATATGACTTGTTTCATTTATTTAACACTATTATCTGATTGAGAAGTGCCTCTTTGGGAGCTCTGCATTTCTAGATTCTATTAATTAGAATGGATAAAAGAAGACTGAAGATCACAGTGTCATATCCATGAACCTTAATCAAAATATCAAATTCAAGAGTCACTGTGGATTGAGGTGTAATTTAGTGGTAGAGCACTCACCTAGCATACACAGGACTCTGACTTCGATCCCCAACACTGAAAAAAAAAAAATCAACAAAAAAATGTGCAACAAAAAATGCTACTAATGCAGTATTTTATATTTTTGTCTAGGAAAATGCTTTGGAAAAGCACACATCTGTTGTTTTTACCTATTAAGCTTCCAGTACCTGTTCTTTGGAGAGCCAGGCCTCACCCACTGGATATGCCCTTAAGAGGACATAAAGAAATTAGCATGTGATCCAGAATAGGCCTATCATAGACTTTCTTTCTGGAATCTGAATCTGGAATAACAAAGACTAAAAAAATTCAAGCTTATTTGTCCTGTTATCAATGACCTAAAGAGCTATCCTCTGTTTCTGCTACCTAAATTACTGAAATTATTCTTTTGTAAAATTAAAATCAAATAAGCTTGGGACCAGGGTTGTGACTCAGTGGTAGAGCGCTTGCTTGCATAGCATGTAAGAGGCACTGAGTTTGATTCTCAGCACCACATATAAGTGAATAAAATAAAGGTCCATCAACAACTAAAAAAATTTTTAAATCAAATAAACTTTTATTTTCAGTATTACAGATTAAATTTAGGATCAATTCCTCATGAAGTCAAAACTGATAAAGCCTCCCTGTGCCAACACAACTCTGACTTTGGACTTTATCAAATAAATCTTTTAAATTTTTGCCTATTAAAGACTCAATTATCTGAGTGCCTCTGTTAAAGAAAAAGTACTTTTTAGAAATTTTTAACATTTTACCTTATTTTTAAAAATCTGATATATATATATATACTATATATATATATATATATATATATATATACTTATATATATATAAGTGACCATACCTGATGCTGAGTCATATCATGTCTTATCATAAACTTAGGTGTGATCCAAGTGGCTCACCAATACTGAAAACACTTTAATTATTTGGAAAATTCCAAAGAGTTAGTCCTTCCCAGGAGCCAAGGACAAAGGCCAGTCAAATTCTTTATTATACATGAAGAGCCTGGTTTTAGAATAGAGTCTTAGTTAAAAAAAAGTCTGGGAAGAAACAAAGTTTGGTATATCATATCAAATATCCTTTCTTTGTGGTAAACACATTAAAAACCCTCTCTTCTACCTATTTTCTACCTATTTATCATACATTATTGTTAACTATGTTTACCCCACCATGAAACAGAACACCAGAACTTATTCAGTGATACTTGTCAAAACATGGTAAGGCAGACTTTATTTCAGGCCACTACAACATACAGTGCCCGCTGCAATGGAATTTTGCAGTAAGGGAAGAATATTAGGTTTAATTACAAAAATAACAAGAACAAGTGATAATATATAGCCAAGGAGAAGGGTGGGATTAGTGGATGAAAAATTAAGAGGGAACATCAAGGGTAAGGGGGCTTCTGACTAAACTGATGTAATTCTATTCTTGCTGAAGGATAATCAGACATCAAGGGGGATGGTGGAAGATGATAAATCTGATCATATATGAGGGTGATCAGACATAGAGAATGGGGGTTCTAGCTAAATTGATCTACTAGGGTTCTTCCTAAAACTGCATTTTTCAAGGAAATTCACATATGGGCTTAGCAGAAGGTTCGGGAGCTTAATTAAGGTTTGTTCAATCAGAGACCAAACTTTGTTTCTTCCCAGACTTTTTTTTCACTAAGACTCTATAGCACTTGCCTAATTCTGTAAATGTTTTGAACAAATTATTTGAGGACACTTGTAGGAACCCCCAAAATGTACAGTATGTTTCAGAAGGGCAGGTGGCTTGAAAGCTCCACTTGTGACTGGCATCAGAGATGGGGACAGTGTCACTGTGGACCATGACCGTTAACCTGTGAGTTATGCACCACCTCCAGGTGGTTAGCATTAAAATTACATTGCAGGCAATATATGTTTAAAGCCCAATCAGATTTTCCATACCAATGTAAAGTGTAAGCTTCTGATTCTTCACTTTGGTGCTGAAAAAGTAATGGGGATTGATCCAAGATGGTGGACTAGAGGGTGACTGCATCTCCTATTGCTCCAGAACCCAGGATTCAAGAAGGGGACGCATTGAGAGACTCGGACTAACATGGAGCCACGGGGTGAGTCTCTCCCACCGGGTGAAGCTTGGCCCTGGTGGCAGGCCTGGACAGGGGCAGCTTCTCAGAGCAGGGCAGGGCAGCTAGAGTCTTCCCCAGACAGCCCTGCTCCCTCCGGTGGCAGGCTCCTTCCACGGCCAGCTTCTCGGAGCAGGCCGCCCAGTGAGAGCCTTTCTGCACGGAGCCAGCTCCACATCCCGGAGCCAGCGGCGAGCTCCGGCCTGCAGGCAGCTTCAGGGACAAGGACAGGGCAGCCAGAGATTTCTCCAAGCAGCCCTGCTCCCTCCAGTGGCAGGCTTCTTCCACAGCCAGCTTCTCGGAGCAGACAGCCCAGTGAGAGCCTTTCTGCACAGAGCCAGCTCCAAGCCCTGGAACCAGTAGCGGGCTAGGGGCAGCTTTCTTCGGAAGCACCGCATTATCAAGTTCCCCCAAGATTTCAGGCTACTGAAGGCTGGGAGATGATATACTGGAAATCTATAGGGACACTATAAGCCAATAGAGGAAATCTGCAATATCTGAGTCCCACTGACAGCTGACCAATATGAGAAAACAAGGAAAGAAAATGTCCCAAACAAACCTAGATACTATATCAATAAAACCCAATGACAGCAGAGTAGAAGAAATGTCAGAAAGGGAGTTCAGAATGTACATAATTAAAACAATCAGGGAAGCAAATGAGGAGATGAAAGAGCAAATGCAGGCATTGAAGGAGGAGATGAAAGAGCAAATGCAGGCATTAAATGATCGCACCAATCAACAGTTAAAAGAGCAAATATGGGAAGCAAGAGATCATTTCAATAAAGAGTTAGAGATACTGAAAAAAAACAAACAGAAATCCTTGAAATGAAGGAAACAATAAACCAAGTTAAAAACTCCATAGAAAGCATAACCAATAGGATAGAACACCTGGAAGACAGAACCACAGACATTGAAGAAAAAATATTTAACCTTGAAAACAAAGTTGACCAAACAGAGAAGATGGTAAGAAATCATGAACAGAATTTACAAGAATTATGGGATATCATGAAAAGGCCAAATTTAAGAATTATTGGGATTGAGGAAGGCTTAGAGAAACAAACCAAAGGAATGAACAATCTATTCAATGAAATAATATCAGAAAATTTCCCAAATCTGAAGAATGAAATGGAAAACCAAGTACAAGAGGCTTATAGGACTCCAAATATACAAAATTACAACAGACCCACACCAAGGCACATTATTATGAAAATACCTAACATACAAAATAAAGACAGAATTTTAAAGGCCACGAGAGAAAAGAATCAAATTACATTCAGGGGGAAACCAATAAGAATATCAGCAGATTTTTCAATCCAGACCCTAAAAGCTAGAAGGGCCTGGAACAACATTTACCAAGCCTTGAAAGAAAATGGATGCCAACCAAGAATCTTATACCCAGCAAAACTTACTTTCAGATTTGACGACGAAATAGTATCCTTCCATGATAAACAAAAGCTAAAGGAATTTACAAAAAGAAAGCCAGCATTACAGAACATTCTCAGCAAAACATTCCATGAAGAAGAGATGAAAAACAACGATGCAAATCAACAACAGGAGGAACTAGCCTAAAGGAATAACCAAATGAAGGAGAAACCAAATCGTGTCAAAAAACAAAAATGAGTCAAAATGACTGGGAATACAAATCATATCACAATAATAACCCTGAATGTTAATGGCCTGAACTCATCAATCAAAAGACATAGACTGGCAGATTGGATTAAAAAGAAAAATCCAACAGTATGCTGCCTGCAAGAGACTCATCTCATAGAAAGAGATACCCATAGACTAAAGGTGAAAGGATGGAAAAAAAATACCATGCACATGGACACAGCAAAAAAGCTGGAGTATCCATTCTCATATCAGATAATGTGGACTTCAAGCCAAAATTAGTCAGAAGGAATAAAGAAGGACATTACATACTGCTTAAGGGAAGCATAAATCAGCAAGACATAACAATCATAAATATCTATGCCCCGAACATTGGCTCATCCACGTACGTCAAACAAATCCTTCTTAATTCCAGAAATCAAATAGACCACAACACAATCATACTAGGTGATTTTAACACACCTCTCTCACCACTGGATAGATCTTCCAAACAAAAATTGAATAAAGAAACCATAGATCTCAACAACACAATCAACAATTTAGACTTAACCGACATATGTAGAATATAACATCCAACAAAGAACAAATACACTTTCTTCCCAGCAGCACATGGATCCTTCCCTAAAATAGACCATATTTTATGCCACAAAGCTACTGTTAGCAAATACAAGAAGATAGAGATACTACCTTGTATTCTATCAGATCATAATGGATTGAAATTAGAAATAAATGACAGAATAAAAAACAGAAACTTCTCCAATACCTGGAGACTAAATAATACACTATTATATGATGGATGGATATCAGAAGACATCAGGAGGGAAATAAAAAAATTCTTAGAAGTAAACAAGAACAAAGACACGTCATATCAAAATCTCTGGGACACTATGAAAGCAGTACTTAGAGGAGGATTTATTTCATGAGGCACATTCAAAAAAAGAAGTAAAAATCAACAAATAACTTAACACTATAGCTCAAAGCCCTAGAAAAAGAAGAGCAGATCAACACCAAAAGTAGTAGAAGACAGGAAATAGTTAAAATCAGAGCCAAAAATCAAAAAAATTGAAACAAAAGAAACAATCGGAAAATTAACAAAATAAATAGTTGGTTCTTTGAAAAACTAAACAAAATTGATAAACCCTTAGCCACACTAACAAAGAGAAAGAGGGAGAAAACTCAAATTACTAAAATTCGGAATGAACAAGGAAATATCACAACAGACACGAGTGAAATACAAAACATAATTAGAAACTATTTTGAAAATCTATACTCCAACAAAACAGAAAACCTCAAAGACATCAACAAGTTTCTAGAGACATATGAATTACCTAAACTGAGTGATGAGGACATACACAACTTAAATAAATCAATTTCAAGCAATGAAATAGAAGAGGTCATCAAAAGCCTACGAACAAAGAAAAGTCCAGGACCAGATGGGTTCTCAACCGAGTACTACAAAACCTTTAAAGAAGAGCTCATTCCAATACTTCTCAAAGTATTCCATAAAATAGAAGAGGAGGAAACCCTCCCAAGCTCATTCTATGAAGCCAATATCACCCTGATACCTAAACCAGACAGAGACACATCGAGGAAAGAAAATTTCAGACCAATATCCTTAATGAACATCGACGCAAAAATTCTCAACAAAATTTTAGCAAATCGCATACAAAAATATATTAAAAAGACAGTGCACCACGATCAAGTGGGTTTCTTCCCAGGGATGCAAGGTTGGTTCAACATCAGGAAATCAATAAATGTCATTCACCATATCAACAGTCTTAAAGAATCACATGATTATTTCGATAGATGCAGAAAAAGCATTTGATAAAATACAGCACCCCTTCATGCTCAAAACACTAAAAAAAATAGGGATAGTGGGAACATTCCTTAAGATTTTAAAGGCCATCAATGCTAAGCCCATGGCTAATATCATTCTAAATGGTGAAAAACTGAAAGCATTCCCCCTAAAAACTGGAACAAGGCAGGCATGCCCTCTTTCACCACTTCTTTTCAATATCGTCCTTGAAACTCTAGCCAGAGCAATTAGACAAACCAAAGAAATTACAGGATTACGAATTGGAAAAGAAGAACTCTAACTATCCGTGTTCGCTGATGACATGATTATATATTTAGAGGAACCTGGAAATTCCACCAGAAAACTTTTAGAACTCATAAGTGAATTCAGTAAAGTAGCAGGTTACAAGATCAATGCTCATAAATCCAATGCATTTTTATACATATAGTGATGAAACTTCAGAAAGAGAAGTTAGAAAAACTACCCCATTCAAAAGCATCGAAAAAAATAAAATACTTGGGAATCAATCTCACAAAAAGGTGAAAGACCTCTACAATGAGAACTACAGAATGCTAAAGAAAGAAATTAAAGAAAACCTTAGAAGATGGAAAGATCTCCCATGTTCTTGGATAGGCAGAATTAATATTGTCAAAATGGCCATTCTACCAAAAGTGCTATACAGATTCAATGCAATTCCAATTAAAATCCCAATGATGTACCTTACAGAAATAGAGCAAGCAATTATGAAATTCATCTGGAAGAATAAGAAACCCAGAATAGCTAAAGCAATCCTCAGCAGAAAGAGTGAAGCAGGGGGTATTGCAATACCAGATCTTCAACTCTACTACAAAGCAATAGTAACAAAAATGGCATGGTATTGGTACCAAAATAGACAGGTAGATCAATGGTACAGAATAGAGGACATGGACACAAACCCAAATAAATACAATTTTCTCATACTAGACAAAGGTGCCAAAAATATGCAATGAAGAAAAGATAGCCTCTTCAACAAATGGTGCTGGGAAAACTGGAAAACCATATGCAACAAAATGAAATTAAACCCCTATCTCTCACCCTGCACAAAACTCAACTCAAAATGGATTAAGGACCTCGGAATCAGACCAGAAACCCTGCATCTTATAGAAGAAAAAGTAGGTCCAAATCTTCACCTTGTTGGCTTAGGATCAGACTTCCTTAACAGGACTCCCATAGCACAAGAAATAAAAGCAAGAATCAACAACTGGGATAGATTCAAACTAAAAATCTTTCTCTCAGCAAAGGAAACTATCAATAATGTGAAGAGAGAGCCTACAGAGTGGGAGAATATCTTTGCCAACCATACTTCAGATAGAGCACTAATTTCCAGAATATATGAAGAACTCAAAAAAACTCTACACCAAGAATAGAAATAATCCAATCAACAAATGGGCTAAGGAAATGAGCAGACACTTCACAGAAGAAGATGTACAAGCAATCAACAGATATATGAAAAAATCTTCAACATCTCTAGTAATAAGAGAAATGCAAATCAAAACTACTCTAAGATTCTATCTCACCCCAATTAGAATGGCAATTATCAAGAACACAAGCAACAATAGGTGTTGGCGAGGATGTGGTGAAAAAGGTACACTCATACATTGCTGGTGGGGCTGCATATTAGTGCAGCCACTCTGGAAAGCAGTATGGAGATTCCTGAGAAAGCTTGGAATGGAAACACCATTTGACCCAGCTATCCCACTCCTTGGCCTATACCCAAAGGACTTAAAATCAGCATACTACAGAGGTACAGCCACATCAATGTTCATTGCTGCTCAGTTCACAATAGCCAGATTGTGGAACCAACCTAGATGTCCTTCAATTGATGAATGGATAAAGAAACAGTGGCATGTATATACAATGGAATATTACTCCACCATAAAGAATGATAAAATTATGGCATTTGCAGGCAAATGGGTGAAATTGGAGAATATCATGCTAAGTGAGATAAGCCAATCTCAAAAAACTAAAGGACGAATGATCTCACTGATAAGCGAATGATGACATATAATGGGGGGTGGGAGGGGTTAGCGTTAGGGTTAGGGTTAGGTTTAGGGTTAGGGTTAAGGAGGGGGGCAAGAATGGAGGAAGGAAGGACTGTATAGAGGGAAAAGAGCAGTGGGAGGGGTGGGGGTGAAGGAAAAAATAACAGAATGAATCAAACAACATTACCCTATGTAAATGTGTGATTACACAAATGGTATGCCTTGACTCCATGTACAAACAGAGAAACAACATGTATCCCATTTGTTTACAATTAAAACAAGTATATAGTTCTGAAGTTAGGCACAACAACAACAACAACAAAAAAGTAATGCGGATCACACTCATTCCTAAAGATTACTGCACTCACTGCCCTATCAGAAGGATCCTGAATATCACAGTGTCTTTGATGAAAGCACAAAGGGTGAGAAACATTCATTCATTCATTCAACGAATATGCCAACTCTGTGCCAGACACAGTTCTGGACTCTGAGTCTGACAAAACAGTCATAAATCCTGCCTCTGGGATTTCCAATCTTTTAAAGCTCACCTGTCAGGCCTGAGACTCCAGAGAGTTCCACATGTTCATGCAATAAGTGAATGAGCACTTCTTACCCCTAAAAGAAAAGCTGCTCTCTCTGGTGAACACCCACACCCTGTACCTCCACAACCTCACAACACAGAACATTTCTGCCACTGGATGGATGGGGCTTTCCCGACACACTAAATAATTCTCCAGCAGACATCAACGGGGTGTCCTATGACTCATTTCAGTTCTGACACTACCTACATGGAGATAGCATCAAATCCCACAGGTGAAGGACTCAGTCTTACAAGACCTCACACACTTCAGAAGGCAATTTCCAATCCCAGTTTGTAACCTGTGCTTCCATGGATAGGCCACAAATCAGAGGTCCCATGACCCGTCTTCCTTGAGTTCATAATCTACTAGGAAAGCTCAGAGAATTCAGGGAAACACTCCATCACACTTTCTTGTTTATTACAAAGGAATTTGTAGGGGATACAGAAGAACAACCAGATGAGAGGTACATAAGGCTCGGTTTGGAAGGGTCTCAAACCCACAGATGTGCTCATTAATCTGGAAGCTCTTCTGGAACTGTTTTAATTTCCATTCTTTTGAGAGCCAGGGTATTTGGGATTTGAAACAATATCCTTTGATGAATTTCCTTCTTGTTTTGGGGGTTTTTTTTTTTGTTTAAGTTAGCTAGAATTGATTTTTTTTTTTTGCCACTTTCAACCAAGCTATTCTGCTGAAGTACAGTTTTTGCATCTTTTCAGCTTAAATACTATCTTAACACTTAATAGTACTTAATTTCACAGCAAGGAAAGTTATGAAATAATATACCTAAAAGGTAAAAGTCTGTAGTTTTAGCATGTAGTTTTGGTCACTCCTTTTTCTCTTACTTTCTTTTTTTTTTTTTTTTAGCTATATGCACATACACCTCCAATTTGTAGCATTTGAACCTACAGTTAGTTCAGCTCAAGTGCACATTTCTCATTAATGATAAAAGCATCTATAAATAAGGAGTCTCTCCCTAATGACTCCAGTGTGCTGAGATTTCTTCTTGCAACCCTTTCCATAACTGAGTGACTGAATGCCTCCTCCCAGCTCACTGTAGTGCCTTCAGGTGGAGAGATGCAGGGTATGTTGATAAAGCAGTGCTGCATCCAACTCAGTTGTTAGCCTGTCAACACTTTTCACTATCTTCTGAAAAGCAAAATTCCTCTAACTTCAGAGATTTTTTCAAGTAAATATTTCACTTTCCAGATTATATGCAATATCAAAGTTTAACTGTAGAGACTTTGAAGAGTGAGCACTCTTCAAAATGAATAGATCCAAAAGAATATTATTTAAAGTAGACATCTATCTCAAAATACTATACACTTATGTCAACAGTCAAAAAAACATTTTTGTAAAACTTCTTTTAGAGCCTGACCTGGTGGTACATGCCTGTAATCCTAGTGGCTCAGGAGGCTGAGGCAGGGGAATTGCAAGTTCAAGGCCAACCCCAGCAAATTAAGGAGGCCCTATGCAACTTAGCAAGACCCTACCTCAAAATAAAAAAAAATAAAAAATAAAATAGCTGGGGATGTGGTAAAGCACCCCTGGGTTCAATCCCCAGTGCCAAAACAAATAAACAAACAAAAACTAACTTCTTTTAGAATTAGCTAGTCTGGTTATATTTTTGACCATCAGAAGACCTAGTGTCAGATGACCATTTTTATTTCTGAAAATCTATTTATTCCCAAAAAATGAAAATGTGATCCTTTTTCTAAAGACTAATGTCCCAGTAGAACATCTGTAGTAAAGTTCCATTTTTCAAAACCAAATGCAAGTGGAGCCATTCCTTGCTAACTAGGGGGATTGATTCTAAGACCACCAGGATATACCAAAATCTACACACAGCTGTTCAAGTTCTTTATATAAAATGTTGTATAGTTATTAGCATATAACGTAAGTACCTCCTCCCATATACTTTAAATCATTTCTAGATTACTTATAATACCTAATAAAATATAAATGATATGCAAGTAGTTGTTTGAGAAATAACAATAGGAAAAAAAGTCTGTGTGCATTCAGTACAGACACAACCTGGGTAGGCCTAACTACATATCAGCAACAATGTAACATATTTTTTCCAGTATTTTTCATCTGTGGTTGGTTGAATCTATAGATTTGAAACCCAGGAATACCGAGAGCCAACTGTATGTTCAAGATACATCCTTTCCCCATTTTATTTAAGTGTTTTTCAATGCTGATAAGTCATTATTAAAATAATAGTTCATCACACATTCATTGGCATCTTAGAAATGATATCATAAGGAACTACTTGTTCCCAAGTCTTCTATCCAGCTTTACTATCCCTTTTCTTTAATGTTCATAATAAATACCCCAAATTTCTATCCAATTTCTGCAGGATCCAGCACCTGTCCTCAGACCTGGAAGGATTCCTTAGAGTCACTAACATCACATCTCAGTCTAAAACCTACTTCAGATAAAATCTTGATTTGTATTCATTATCCCACTTCCTTTTCTTAAGTGACCACTGGCTTTTATTTCCCAAACATTATTAACATAGAGCTTTAAGGATTTTTAGACTTTTACCAGAATTTGCAGAAAATGGAGACATATTGTAGGCCAGCAGAAAACAGTAAATAATGTGAAATAGGATTTTCTTAATCTTAAATATTTTTACCCATCCTGGTCCTAAGAAATTTCTTAACAGCAGTGCCCCCTGCCCACCTGGGCTCCACTTCCATCATATTTGCGGGGAGTGTCTACATCTCCTTAATGCATGTATCTCTTTCCCATCTCCCCTTTTTTCAGGTCTCAGAGGGCACCTGAAAGCCTCTCTTCTCAGTTAAGAGAGGAAACTCAGTATTTCTTACGTATATTACGCAGAATAATTGGCTCTTAACACTCCAGAGCAGTCACACAAGATGTTATTTCATACCAAAAACACAAAGCCATTTACTTATTTACTTCAAAGCAACATAAGATGAGGGGTGTGAGGGAAGTGCATAGATGGAATGGATTGGACATGCATTGATGATCGTTGAAGCGAGATTGTAAGTTCACATCAGTGTCTGTACTTTTACAGATGTAATAAAAAGGTTTTTGTTAAAAAGACAAATAGATAATACTTGTGGAGTAAGTAATAAATATGAGGTCTTTTGGTCTTTGCTTTTTGTTTTTCAGTAGAGGTAGTGTTTTCTCTCTTAGGAAGCCAGTAAATGTCTGTAGGGCAACTTTTACAAATGGCAAGAAGCTATGTAGACGCAATTACTGCCCAAGTGAATTCTTTGGAAAGGTCTGGCAAGGTAGTTTCATAAAACATGTGCATTCACAGCACCATTGCTTGCTCTCTCCTATCTGAAACTCTGCACACGCCATTCCCTCTACCTAGAATAATAATTGTCTCTTCCCATTTGTATATATTTGTATCTGATATATTTGTATATCAGATCTTACTTCCTTATTAAGGCAAAATTCTCTAGGCTAGCCCAGCACAGTGGTGCATGCCTATAATTCCAGAGGCTTTGGAGGCTGAGGCAGGAGGATTGTGAGCTCAAAGCCAGCCTCAGCAACTTAGCAAGGCCCTAAGCAACTCAGTGAGATCTGTCTCTAAATAAAATATTTCAAAAAGAGCTGGGGATGTGGCTCAGTGGTTAAGTGCCCTTGGGTTCAATCCCCAGTACCAAAAAAAAAAAAAAAAAAAAAATTCTCCCAAAGCATCCTTTACTTCCCCTTCTCATACTCGTCACACATTATATGTATTTGTTTATGTCAAACTGTATACTCCATGAAGACAGAGGCAAAATACATCTTGTCCTAGCTATAGTCAGAGGGTTTACTCATAGTGCCCAGCATGTGGAAGGCATTCAGTACATACTCATGGACTAAGTATTTGAATGATTGAATGAAGAAACGGGTTAGGAATTGTTGAGTAAATTACAATAAAAACAAATCACATACTAACAAATCTTGATTATTTTCAGATCTATTGTTTTTTCTTTTCATTCTATCATATTGCATCATGCTTGACTTTTCTGTAAAGGTCCACCAGTTCCACTATTTTTAATCTGATTTTTTATGTTTAACCCAGGAACAAAGGGCACTGATAGTATACTATCTTAAGATAAAACTATTTTTATCTGTTAGTTAATCCTGTAAAAAATGAGTCAAAATGGTATAGAAATGGATTACTGATTGTCTTTCTTCATTTATAATTTCTGTGTTTGTATATCTTTCTATTTATGTGTGTATGTATTTGTATGGCTTTTGGTAAAAATAACTGCCTCATTGGTCTGGAGTGGTAGATACTATCTAAATGTTAGAAGTAATATCACAATTTCTTCTTTTCTCTTAGAGAATTACTGGGTTGCCAAGGTTTCCTCTGATAATTTTCTGATATTCACCCTACCATCAGAGCAGGACTGATTTCTTTATTACTAAGCCCAAAAAAAGCATTAGGCCTATCCTTGAAAAGAAGGTTTTCATAATATTTAATCTTTTTTTCATCTTCCTTTGCTGCAGCTTAAGTCCCATTACTCCTGGTCCTGTCCTTGTTGACTAACAAGGATAATTGGTCCCTTTCCTCCTGAAAACACCCTCTTATGTGTTTTGGAGAGTTATTATGACCCTTTTCAGTCTTCTCTTCTCTAGGAATAGCAAGCCTGATTCCCTTAACCTTTCCTCACAAGGCTGATTTTCCAAACCTTTGATCATTTTTGTTCTTCCCCTCTGAACTCTCTCCAATTTGTCTGTCTCTTTCAAACTGTGGTGCCCAGGAAAGAATTCAATCCTTCAGTTGAATCTTAACCAATGTGGTATTAACCTGGTCAATGCTTACTGGATATGAAATAGAATCTTAAATATTATTTATCCAAATTCTGGTACAGAATTTCCTTTTATTTAAAAACACAATAGAAATTAAGAATTTTAATTTGACACTCCATGTTCCTTAGGTAAGCCACATGATAATATACAACAGTATTTGAAACACAGTGAGCTGTCAAACAATAGTGAACAGAATTTGAGTTGGAGAGATAGAATAACATTTTGGAGTAGATGAGCTTTCTAAAGAAGGGTAAATAGAGCTTTTCAAATGTGAAGAAAGATTTCCATACTGTTCTTATGCCATTTTGCTCTGTTATGTAGTATCTATCATTTGTAAAAGAATTTATTCTGTTTCTGTTGCCTTAAAAATCTCCTGGGAGTAAGTTTTCACAATTCCAGTTGACATAAGTTTTATTTTTTATGAGGCTTATGTTTTTGTTTTGCATCTCAGCTTTAAATTATACCAGCAGTTACCAAAAACTACAATCCACAAACTAGTCAGAAAGCAAGAGATAAGGCTTTTCACTGAAACGTGAGGAAATATTAAAGAATTGTTTAGAAAATAATATGTTTTACATAGTTTACACCATTAAAAAACTATGAAAGATACGGAAAAACATATAAGATATCAAACCTAGCTTTTTCAGCATTTAAACACTAACATGTAAGACAAGATCAGGAAGCATAAAACATTAGTAAAAAGTTAATGCTTCACTGTGTGATTCTAGGGATGAATAAAATGGTGATTCAGAGAAAAGACAGATCAGTAGGGACTTAACATAGTAAGACATGGCTCCATGAAAGAGATGGATGTAAAATGAGCCTTGAAAAATAGGCATCGGAGAAGGAGGAACAAAAGCAGGAAAGGAGAAATTAATATGGTGTGTCCAGGGACAGGGAGGAAACCACCTTGTCTGGAATAGAGAAAAACGTTGAGGAACTGTGAGGTAGAAGAAAGCTGAAGGATTCTCTTGAGTGGTTTGAAAGTCAGGCAGGCAACGAGTTCAGTGTGGTGGGCAGCTGGGGACACCCGAAAGACTGATAGAAGTTCCTGTTTGGGGAGATTAGTCTGGTGGTTGCCTCTGTGGGGCAGCAGGAGCAGGGAGGGCAGTGCCAAGGCCAGTGAGGCACCTTGAGCCTTCTACTTATTAATTATCAGACTCTTTAGGCTGTTGGACATGTCCTTTTAAATAAGTGAGCCCAGTTGCCAGGCGACTTTCAAGCAAGTCACAGAAATACTCAGACTTAAACATTTCAGTCTTGATCCATCAGAATGTGTATTTGAAGTGCCTTAGAGATGCAGAAAGGCCATTTAGTAGAGATAAGCAACTTTAAACACTGAACTCTGATACCACTCTTCCTGAGGAGAGAGGGAATATGGAAGCTATGTGACCACTAGATGTCACTGTCGCAGCTAGGCTACCTGAAGGTTAGAAGTTCAGGATCTGGAGGCTTAAACTGAACTGAGCCTTTGGTGCAAAAGAAAATGTTTGAATTCATAATTCTTGCAGCCAAAGTGATCCCCATTCTAACTATCCCCCACATAAATCCTCTTCCTAAGAGGAAAATTCAAGATGCTTGTCTGAGGGCATGTTATAATTTCTAAAATAGGTAGGATGCCATCGTTGCTTTCTTACTTTTTATGATGGCTTCCTTCTTTAGCATTGGGTTCTCTAACTGGCTTTTTGTAAGGGCTCATCTGTGCTGTCACTTATTAAGCAGGCTTATTGCTACACTACAGCAGAATTCCAGAGTTCTCTGTGTCACTGCTTCATAATGCATCTTTTAATGCATAATTTGGAAGCCCAGCTCATACTTACTTTTGTGTTTACAGAGTCCTAATTATCATATCATTTAAGATATTTTGGATATTTTAATTGTCTTATATATTTAAGCTATAGTTTATGGTCTGAACCTACCATCCTATAACAGCGTGTTTTGTGTACCTAATAAAGGCTCTTAAGTAGCACTGTGTGTACTCTTCGTAAATCAATACTACATAAAATACCTTAAGAAATACTTAAAGATCATCTTCTACAGTAACTAAGTTGTATTTAACCAAAATTCTGGGGGTTTTCCCCCCTATTCCTCAAAGATATTATTTAAATTAAAGTGACAGAAAGTTAGGTACATACTAAAGTGGAAGCAAGGTTTCATGAGTTTGCAATCTTAAACATCTGGATGTTTTTTCCCCATCTCCTGCTTTCTTGGGGTTTCAAAATCATTCCCGCTTCTGTTTTCACCTCTTAGTAAAATCCCTCAAAGGTGCTAAAGACAGGGATACAAAAAAAACACTCCTATTAAATTAAGGTGATTAAGAAAAAGATGCAGATTCATTACTAGAACTTAATAAAATGCCCATTGACTTTTTGTTCTTTTGGGGGTGATATAGATTCTTATTAGAATTTTTATAAAATTATGCTTCCAAACATGGTTAGTCCCTATTCATGAACTTTGGGTTATACAGTCAAGCAAGCCTTCAGTTCATAATCTTCTACTAGGCAACAACATCTTCGGAGAACTGATTGGTCATTTACCAAGAATACAAAATCGGTGAGACACATCTTACACTATCATTTTAGCACATCAAACATTCCAGATTCAGAGAATGTAGACAGCCCAAACCATTTTGAGAGTAAAGACCTTTAAGATCCCAGACAGGATGTGCTGGTCCAGAAACAGTTCTCAAGCAGCCAGCTGTGTGAAAAAATAGGGAATGTACAAGAGGAGGATGCTCTCTTCTCTCCTCTCCTCCTCTCCAAAGAAGACGTTGGTTTTTGTTTTGTTTTGTTTTTCTTTCCATCTAATTTAATCACCACAAGGTATAGATTCAGGATGACAGATTCTTAGAGCAGTATTCATGCAATGTAGTACTGAATGACAGAAAAGTTTCTTTCCATATACATACTAAGAAAATGTGGAAAAGTACATCAAGTCCTATTTTTAATGCCCTGTGGAAACTTATTTCCTGAAAATATTATACATTAGGATGAGTTTCCATGCTGATCGTAGATATTCAGATTTGTTTACATTGGTTTCATCAAAGAAAGAACACATTTTTTTGTGAGAATGGTGATATGAAAATATTTATATTGACAAAATAAGTTGAAACAACCAAGTTACTTTTTAAGAAATGCTGATACTAAAGGAAAAAATCTTGTTCTGTTTGTTGTGAAGTATAAATCAGAGATTTATAAATCTCATATTAAGCCCCTAAACATTCAGTTATCTTCATCAATTCTTCTGCAACAACAAGCCAGGAAGCTCAAACAATCTGAAAAAAAAAAATCTGATCCTGCAGGATCCATATTTTATAAGTTAAAATGTTTACTCACTGACATTATGGAGTCTCTGTTTTTTAAGTTATAATATGTACCATCAAAGAACTTCACATATTTTCCATTAAGAATCATGTGGGTAATACTTTGGGAAATTGATTAAGTCATTTATAGGATACTTCAGAGCAACCAAAGAGCAATTGCTATTCTCTATTCTTCTATTCTATCAGAAGTCATGCAAATTTTTCCTAATTTATGTGATGCAATAATATTTGTAATGAAGGTGGTTATTTCCATTTGAGGTCAAAATATGGTAACAATAGAAAATGAGACATTTGGTGGAAATCCTAACTTTAAGCTTTATAAAACAGAAAAACTGTTTGATCACAAGTAACTTGGAAAAAAAAAACTTTGTGTTTAGTTTTATGAAAAAGTCTTTCAAATTGACAATTTGTTATTGGTAGTGAAGTTTAATGGAATATTTTAATCCAAACAAAAATGTAATAGTTCAGATGGAAAGCCCACAGTAGAAGGGAAAAAAGCAATTAAAACTCTGGGCAAAGAATCCCAGGAGAGATTTGCTCTCCACGATGACTTGTCTGGCATGCACTTTGGAAATGCTCTTTCTCCGGATGCTCCCACACTCCATCATGGGACCAGTGCCAGTTGCACACCACATTTGAGCGAAGAGCAGAGATGTGAAATCAAGAGCTTGGTGGGTCTTTCCCAAGTCCAAAACCCTGCACAGTCAATAAAAAGGGAGAAGGAGCTGGTGCTAAATACAGGGCAGGTCTCATAAATGGTTTCATGGTATTTAGAATATATTTTCAAATATATTAATTCCTGTTGTTTTCGTTTTTGTTTGTTTTGTTTTTGTTTGGTAGTGTTGGGGATCCACCCGGGTCCTCAAGCAAGACAGGCAAGTGCTCTACCACAGAGCTACATCTCCACTCCTAAGGACCTAGTTTGTAGGTGTTCAAGGAATTAGAGTCAGAACTTCCCTCATGCTGTACTTTGAGAGGCTTGGAGCCTAGAAAACAATCCAAACATCTTCTCCGCTGCATTGATGCAGAAGAATAAAAGTCCATCTGCTCCTGAGGTTAAGAGGTACGTTCTCAATGAGGATGTTACACCCCTAAGGGGCCAGCAAATCATGGTTCTTGGGGGAAAAAATATTACTCTTTTTATGTATGGTTATGCAGATAATCTGTAAAGAGATAAACTGTCTTTCTGAGGTATTAAAATTTCAAGGGGTGTAACTCAGTGGTAGAGTACTTATCTAGCATGTGTGAGGCCCTGAAGAGTCAATTCCTAGAACTAAAAAAAAAAAAAAAGATCCTCAGAAATATTCTATTGAGATTGCGTTGGCAAAGGAAACACAGAATCAAGTGATGAACAAACAATATGGATAATGTGGACAGATTCAGCAATTATAAGAGAACCGAAGAAATAAAAAATTTGCTTCCTTTTTTACAGTGTGTTTACATCATTCAGACAAAGAGAATCTAGCACAGAATAAATAGATGCTTAGCAGGCATATCAGTATGTGACTATGTAAAGAACTGTCTAGCCAGGCATGGTGGCACACACCTATAAGCCCAGCAACTTGGTAGGCAGAGTCAGGGAGATTGCAAGTTGGAAGCCAGCTTGGGCAATTTAGTGGGACCCAGTCTCAAAATTTTAAAAGTAACAAGAAGTAGGGTTAGGGATGTAGCTCAGTGGTATAGTGCTTGCCTAGCATGCACAAAACTCTGGGTTCACTACCCAGTACCATGAAAATTTTAAAAAAAGAATTGTCTAGGGCTGGGATTGTGGTTCAGTGACAGAGTGCTTACCTGGCATGTGTGAAGCCCTGGGTTTGATTCTCAGCACTGCATATAAATGAATAAAATAAAAGCCCATCAACAAGTAAAAAACATAAAAAAATAATTATCTAAAATGTTTTTAACAATGTTAAACAGTTTAGGTTTATAAACAGCAAAATAATAGTACAAAAAAATAAAGTCAAGGGTAGCTCAAGGAGCAGAAAGATTAGGGTGAGGATCAGGGAAGGATTCATACAGGAAGTGGGATTTGAACTAGGCCTTAAAAACAATGAGAGGGGTTTGACTCAGTACAGAGGAAGTGGGAAGGTATCCAAACAAGACTGAGGATTTGCATCAGAACACAGAGCAAGGCTCCTGTTATGGTTTGAATGTGAGGTGTCCCCCAAAAGTTCACATGTGACAATGCAGGAAGATTCAGAGGGAAATTATTGGGTTGAAAGTCTTAATCCAATCAGTGAATTAATCCCTAATGGGATTAATTGAAGTGGTAGGGTGTGATTGGAGGAGACTGGAATTGGGGAGTGGTTGGGGGTATAGATTTTGTATCTGGAGAGTGGAGATTCTCTCTCTCTGCTTCCAGATGATGCAGGCTGCCTCCCTCTGCCATGTTCTCCCTCCATGATGCTCAGTCTCACCTCAAGTCCTGAGGAATGGAGCTGGCCTTCTATGGACTAAGACCTCTGAAACCGTGAGCCCTCAAATAAATTCTTCTTTCTCTACAGTTGTGCTGGTTGCGTCATTTTGTCACACAGCAAAAATGCTGACTAAGACAGCTCCCAAGCTCAGAAGGAAAAATAAAGTCTCAAGGGATCTAGGTGAGTTAAGAGACCTGTGCTGAATTTTGGTCACTATATAGGTCACCCTGGAAACCTTTCCCACCCCTACTTGTCATTAATTATTTTAAAAAAAATTTCTGTAGCAATTCTGGTATAGCGTATGAGAAGTGCTACCCTATTGTGGGTGTTTTTATTCTTATACTTGTTGTAAAATACATACAACTTAAAATTTACCATTTTAACCATATTTAAGTGCATAGTTCAGTGGCTTTAAGTACATTGATTGTTGTATAACCATCACTACTGTTCATCTCCAGAATGCTTTTTCTTCATCTTGTACTGAAACTCTAGACCCATTAAATAACTCCCCTTTACCTGCTTCCTCAGCCCCTGGTAATCACTTTTCTACTTTCTGTCTTTACACATCTGACAATTTGTATAAGTGGAATCATACAGTATATCATCTTTTATGTCTGGCTTATTTCACTTAGTGTCATGTTTTCAAGGTTCATCTATGTTGTAGGATGTATCAGGGTTTCATTCTTTTTTAAATTGCCTCCTGCCCTTTCTTCTTGTTCTTACTCTTTTGATAATTGGAGATGAGAGAAAAAACATTCACACAACTTTCTGAAGGCCTTATAGCACTATAGCCTTGAGAAGGCCAGATTACCCAAGGTTGAGCTGTAATCACTGAAAAGACCCTCCAACTAAGGTAGATGTAAACACTGTCAGAAAAAATCCCCTGCAGAGAAGGGGCATAGAGCAAAGCACACTGAGCATGCCAGAACTGCATCCCTGGCCTCAGCTGAGGAAGTAGCTCCCAGGAGATTTGCAGGATGATAGCTACTACAGTGAGTGAGGAAGGTGAAGAAGTACTGGGGATTGCAGCAAGGAGAAAAAACCATCACAGGAAATACAATCAGGGAGCAATTTGGTGTCAAACTATTGTTAGCCTGATCCCTAAGGGTTAGGGTGGGGAGCATGCAGAAGACTTAACCAGGCTCAGAGTTACAAGATGGTAAGGAAGGGGAAAGAGCTGAATGGTAAGAAGATAAAGGAGTTATTATAACACATGATAGAAAGAAGAGAAGCAGTATTTCTGTAGGTGTATCAGTTAGCTACTACTCCATAACAAAACTCCCCAAAATTTAGTGGCTCGAAACAACACCTGTGTATTAATTTTAATAAATCTATGAGTTGGCTAGAAGATTCTGCTCATGGGAGCCAGATGTGGCTGCTCTTATCTGGGCTCACACATGAGTCCTGTTATATCAGTTGGGACTTGCTGGTCTCGGATGACAACATCTGGGACTTGAGTGCTTATAAGATCTCTCTTCTCCAGCAAGCTAGCCAGAGTTTGTCCTCACAGGATAGCTGAGGTCCCAGAAATCAAGAAAAGGCTTCCTGGGGTTCTAGACTTGAAATTGGTGGGTCATCATTTCTGCTGTTTTTCTGGCCAATGAAAATACAGCCCAGTCAAGATTCAAAAAATAGACTTCACTTCTTGTTGGGAGAAGCTGAAAATTCACGTTATAAAAGACATACATAGAAGGATGGAGAATTAGGGCCATTTTTGCAAGGTATCTTACAGAAGGAAAGTGTAGCAAGACTTCAACTGCATAAATTATGTGCACAAGAAAAAAATTCCATTTCTTTATCTTTTTATGTGCAGTTTTCTTCCTCTTGAGTCCTCACTACCCTAAATATGGATCCCTAAGTATGGGTCAAGAAAGCTTAAAATTTCAAGTCTTACTCTCTGTGTTTTAAAATCACTTCACAGTAACTCAGTCTCTTCTGAAACCTGCTTAATCCTGTGTATTCTCTCTCCCCCTGCTTTTCCCCAAAGTGATGTCTCCTTCCTAGCAGGGCTCATGTGACATCCTGGCAGTGCTGGGTTGGTGCTGCCACTCTCTGCTGAGGTGTGATTGGGTAAGTTCCTGAACCAATAGCACTCAGGCCTACTGAAAAATGACTAAGGAACCTTCAAGTCACATTCTCTTTACTTAATCCACACCTGTGGCCTCCTTCAATAAATCTATTCCATCATAACTTTTGCCATTGTTGAAATCCTTGGTTGAATTTCTGTCACTTTTTTTCTGCTCCCTACCTCTCGCTGCAACAGTCCCCACTACAAGATTACCAGCTCATTAATTAGCTATCTTTCATGTACAACCAGCCATGGAGCCCGCAAAAATATCCAGATCTCCCCACATCACATGGAAGCTGAGGAAGATGAACCACAGCCATCTCTCTAACCATGCATACCAACATCTTCACCTTGTGGCCCCTCCATGTTGGCATGTTTGCATCCTAGCCTCCTCAGGACATTCCAACTAGAAGCACAACAAAAGCCTTCTTCTTCAATCCAGCTAATGATCAACCCCTATGCATACATCTGCAAATCTGAGCCCAGACTGAAGCCTCAGCCTCTGCCTTTCTACTTTCCTTCCTCTACATCTCTTCCTGCTCTTACTACCAGGGGCAGTAAGGCCAGGCTTTCTCTCCTGATGTGGCAGACGTTTTCCCTACCTCATATTTAGCTACGTTAGTGACTCCTACTGATTCGAATTTCATCACAAGTTTTGCCCCACCACACTGAAGAGAAAGAAAAGTCAGACTTGCCTGGTGATATTACTTCATTCTCTTTAGCTTTAAAAAATTCCTGTTTCAAATAATTCAGTCTATTTTAGGCTTACAGCTTGAATCTTTTATTTCATTTGTTGTTTATAGATATACATGACAATAGATATCTGTTGACCTATTATACATACATGGAGTATAACTAATTCTTATTGGGATCCCATTCTTGTGGTTGTACATGATTTGAAGTTACACTGGTCATGTATTCATATATGAACATAGGAAAGTTATGTACAATTCATTCTACTGTCTTTCCAATTCTTATCCCTCTCCATCCCATCCCTTAATTCCCCATTGTCTAATCCAGTGAAATTCTATTCTTCCCCTCTCCACTCTCCCTTGTTGTGGGTTAGCATCCACATATCACATAGAACATTCAGCCTTTGGTTTTTGGAGACAGGCATGATATTCTCCAGTTCCAACCATTTACCAGCAAATGCCATATCATTCTTCTTTATGTCTAAGTAATATTCCATTGTGTATATGTGCTACATTTTCTTTACCCATTCATCAGTTGAAGGGCACCTATGATGGTTCCTAGCTTGGCTATTATGAGTTGAGCTGATATAAACATTGAAGTGGCTGCATCACTGTACTATGCTGATTTTAAGTCCTTTGGGTATATGCCAAGGAGTGGCATAACCAAGTCAAATGGTGGTTCCATTACAATTTTTCTAAGGAATCTTCATACTAATTTACATAGTTGCTGTATCAATTTGCAGTCCCACCAGCAAGGTATGATTGTACCCTTTTCCCCACATCCTTGTCAACACCTACTGTTACTTATAATCTTGATAATTGCCATTCTGACTCGAATGAGATGGAATCTAGTACAGGTTTTGTTGGCATTTCTCTAATTGCTAGAGATGTTAAACATTTTTTCATAAATTTTTTGACCATTCATATTTCTCCTTCTGTTAAGTGACTCTTCAGTTCCTTTGCCCATTTACCAATTGAGCTATTTGTTTTTGTTGTTGTTGTTGTTTGGTGATAAATGTTTTGAGTTCTTTGTATATCCTGGAGATTAGTGCTCTATCTGAGATGCAGGTGGTAAAGACTTTCTCCCATTCTGTAGGCTCTCTCTTCAAGTTCTTGATTGTTTCCTTTGTTGTGAAGAGACTTTTTAGTTCGATACCATCTCATTTATTGATTCTTTTTTTTAACATTTTTTAGATGTTGATAGGCCTTTGTTTTTTTATTCATTTATTTATATGTGGCACTGAGAATTGAACCCAGTGCCTCACACATGCTAGGCAAGTGCTCTATCACTGAGCCACAACCCCAGCCCCATTTATTGAGTCTTGATTTTACTTCTTGCAGTTAGGAGTCTTGTTGAGGACGCTGGTTCCTAAGCCAACATGATGAAGAGTTGGAACTACTTGGCACAGGGTCTCTTATCTAATGCCTAGGTCCTTGATCTATTTTGAGTTAAGTTTCATGCAGGGTGAGAGATAGGGGTTCAATTTCATTCTTCTACATAGAGTACAGTACAGTTTTCCCAGCACCACTTGTTGAAGAGGATATCTTTTCTCCAATGTATGTTTTTAGCACCTTTGCCTAGCATGAGATGACTGTATTTATGTGAGTATGTCTCTCTGCATTTATTCTGTTCCACTGGTCTTCATGTCTGTTTTTGTGCCAATATCATGTTGTTTTTGTTACTATAGCTCTGAAGTATAATTTAAGGTATGGTGTTGTGATACCTCCTGATTCACTTTTCTCACTAAGGATTGTTTTGGCTATTCTGGACCTCTTGTTTTTCAAAATGGATTTCATGACTGCTTTCTTTATTTCTATGAAAAACATTATTGGAATTTTAATAGGAATTGCATTAAATATGTATAGTGTTTTAGGTATTATGATTATGGTTTGAATTTTGAGATTTCCTCCCCTTCCCTTTCCTGTATCCCAACACAACATCTGGAAATAAGGGACAAATTTGGAAGGGATTTATATAGCCTAACAGCAGTGAAGGAGATAGCCCTCAGATACACATACTGGTTTAGGCTATATAAGGTAGCCTAAAGGTGGCTGGGCAGGTTTCTGTGCCTTTTGTAAAATGAAAGATATTTGTTGGGCCTGCGACACTGGCCAAAATAAATCACGGATTTTTTTTCACACTCTAAGTATCACAGTTATCTGTGTATGTCATTTTCTCATCACTATTTTTGAATTACGTTATTAGCCATGCCACCACATCTTGTAATTTAATGCATTCATAAACAAGAGCATTTATAAGTATATATCACAAATTTGCTTTTTAAGATACTTTATTTCAAAATAATTGAGTTTCTTCATGATCTGTTGGTTTTATTGTATGCATTTCGCAAATACCATTCTAAAAAAAGAGTGCAATAGGTGTCACCAGACTGTCAAGTGGATCTATGATGGCTCAAAAGCTGCTAAGAACCCTTGCCTGGAATCCTCAGAGCACTCCACTGGGTTTGAGAGTAGGTGGCTTGCACTGAGGGTTTCAACGACCCACCCTGAAAGTGGTGAGGCCATCAGCTTTGCCACATTCCATTGGCAAGAACTTAAACAAGTGGCCCCACCTGACTGCAAGGGAACCAAGAAACGCCAATCAGAGGGTCTTCCAGGAAAAAGCAAGTTTGGTGAGCTTTTAGTCAGCTCTGCCTCCAGGGCAGAGCTCTGTTTATGGTTCCCCCCTCATTCCTGACTCCCACTCTGGAGCTTTAGTGCAAAAGAGAATCTGACCACTTTTTCCCTACCATGAGTGCTCCTTCTCTTCCTTACACCCCCAGAATCACAGCATTTTCCTGTTCTCTTTCTCTCAGCTTAAGCTCTATGTAGTCTTTCTCTTCTCCCTAGGGCAGAACTTCACAGCCTATCCATCACAGGCAGAAGGCGAAACTTCCTCAAACAACAGGGAAAACTCCATGATATAAGTTTGGCTTTAAATGGGAGTGCTGTGGGGGAGCTATTAATTAGAGATTGCCAAAGATAAAACATAGCAGTTTAAATATCCTCCCGAATAGCTCCCCTGTTACATAAATAAGAGGCAAGATGTAGTCAAGACTGATTACCACCTTTAGGGTCAGGAGAATCTTAGACTCGCTGAAGACAGAAAATCCAAAACATAATAATGAATGCCATCCTGACTGAATTGGAGGTAATTATGGAATAAATGGAAATGTCTACTTGAAGATGTTTAACTGGAATTCAGGACAGAGATTTGAAAAAAAGAAGTAAAATCTGGGATTGTGAGCATTAACAGGCTCATGTGAAGAAAATCTCAGCACTGAATGACTTATTTCAGGAATAGGTCATGTCCTACCCTTCTGTATTTAAGGGCTCAAACGATTAGACTGAGCCCACTCAAATAATCCAGAATAATTTTCTCATCTCTGGTTTGTAAACTTAGTCACATCTGCAGAGTTCCTTTTGCTATTTAAGGTAACTTATTTACAGGTTCCAGTGAGTAGAACATTGGCACCTTTGGGTAGCCACTATTCTGCATGCCACACTTGGCTTTCATACCAAGATTTCTTCCTGATCTAGTTTTCTATCTTTGTTTTCTGCAATCAGAAGAGTGGGAGAACTGCCACATAACGACTTGAAAGCCTGGGCCATGCCTTTGTCATTTCCATATCCCTAATAACCTGTAAACATATCATCAGAGTAGGTGCTTGTTAGTGTGTTAAGAAGGATAAAAGGAAAGAAGGGAGGCAGAAAACAAAGATAGAACACTGGATAAGGAAGAGATCATGGCATGGAAGCCAAGTGTGGCAGGCAGAGTAGTGGCCATGCAAAGGTATCAATGTCCTACTCACTGGAACCTATAAATAAGTTACCTTAAGTAGCAAAAGGAACTCTGCAGATGTGATTAAGTTTCCAAACCAGAGATAAGAAGATTATTCTGGATTATTTGAGTGGACCCAGTTTAATCGTATAAGTCCTTAAATACAGAAGGGTGGGCTAGAGAGATGGGACAGGAGGACCCCAGTAACTGTTGCTGACTCTAAAGATGGAAGAAGAGCCCAAGAGCTAAGGAATGCAATGGCCTCTAGAAACTGAGAACAGCCTTCAAATAACAGCATAAAAATGAGGACCTTGGTCCTATAACTAAAAGGAAATGAATTTGACAAACAACCTCCTGAGTGAGAAATGGATTCTTTCCTAGAATTTCCAGAAGGAACCCAGCCTACCAACACCTTGATTTTAGTCTGACAAGACCTATACCAAACTTGTGACCTGTAGACTATTAGATAATAAATCGTGTTATTTTAAGTTTACAGTAATTTGTAATGGCAACAATAGAAAACTCACAGGCCATATAAAGGCAAATAAGGAAAGTCACTAAGACAGATAATGTTGAGGCAAAAACACACCAAATTCTCAGGTTTTCATGTGTTTTAGGTAAATAGCTCAAAAAGGTGACAGACCTGAAAAATGGAAGATGGTAAATGAAAAAGTTCTACAGTATAGGGCAAATCCCCAGAGAGTAAATGCCCATGAGAAAATTTAAATATCCCTAAGACAGTCTTGGGAAGCCAAGGGAAAGAAGAAAAGAAAAGAGAGATTAAAGACAGGGACTGATTGAGATAAATTTCACCTATTTTGCAATTTTTCTCAAAGTTGAACTTGGAAACAAAAAGCAACACTATAGTTTATAAACTCACATAGATGTTACTTTAGTGATTTGGGATTATTTCATTGACAGAAAAGAAAATAACAAAGAAAAGAAAATTTTAGTTACTAGGCAGGTGTGGTGGTGCAAGTCTGCAATCCCAGCCACTCAGGAGGTTGTCAGGAAGATTATAAGTTCAAGAACAGCCAGGAAACTTAGCAAGACCTTGTCTCAAAATATAATTTTTAAAAAGGGGAATGGCCAGGGATGTAAGTCAGTGGTAGAGTGCCCCTGGGTTCAATCCTCAATAATGAAAAAAGACATAGTTTCTAAGATTCTATTTTATACATTGCAATTAATGATCAATAATAAAAAGCATGAATATTTGAAATAGCTATGTTTCTAATTCCATCATGAAATGTAACATCTGGTTGTCAAATAAAACATTATATATTATCCATGTAACCTTAAAAGTTTACTTAAGTTCTCTGGACCTCAGTTTAGTCATTTTTAAAGCCAGGTATAGTAACTTTCATGCCTACAGACTATGAGCTATACCAAGTTTTCTCTTAAAGCCCTTTCTAGCTCTAAAAATTGATGATTCAGGAACTATTTACTTTCCCCCACAAATTCACAGGTATATTTATTGCAGATCATCAAACTATTGCAGGGAACAATCATCAAGTCAGAATTTCAATCTAATGTAATCCAAGGCTGTCCTGATACCTAAAACATCAACATCAGAGATGGCAACTGGGTTTATCTGAAGTATCATCTCCAATCAGTCGATTGAGGTTGACCTGAGTAGTGTAGTAAGAAGGATTCTGAGGCCAATTCCAGGCTGAGGAAATCTTATGCTTTAATCTTGCAATTCAAGTGGGATGGCTCAGTGATGTGACAGGGTGTGGCTATGCGAACCACCTATTTACCATCTCTGCAATGTGAATTAAGGATAATTAGGAAGTATAAAGATCTATCACTAATATTGCTTGCTGTTTCTTGGAGCAGAAAACATTTGGATTGAGGCTTGAAATGGACAAATAAAATTTTGGTAGAGAAGGAAGAGGGCAGACTTTGAGGATGTGAGCAGGGACTTCTGTTAAAATCACAGACTAGCTCTCTGAAATGCCACTCATTCGATTTATAGTTGCCTTCATGTTCACCAAGAGTTCTTTGCAACTAGAATTCCATAATACAGAATAAACTATGTGCCCTGTATTTAGTGTGGGAAAGAGAAGAGAGGAGGAGACCTCTTAAATTTTGTTCTAATTAGTTATACATGACTGTAGAATGCACTTTGACACATCAGGGAGAGGGGGGATGATTTTTATATCCCTTTTGGCTCTTTACTGGCAGTGATAGGATATGAGGTTTGGGGGAGGGTTCCCCCAAATGCATTCTAGTGTTTTTTCTCCAGCTTCTTTGATGGTGAGACAGTGGCTCCTGATCCTCAAGTAATTGGTCTAGCAGCATTAAGAAATCACACTTTCTGGCACCAGTTTTCCCAGTGCTCTAGGAGTTGTAACTGGAGGCCCAAACTGGACTCTTACTCCAGTCCTTATGACATTTTGTAAGCACTCAATCCCCTGTATAAAATCTCTTTCTGCCTAAAACATCTAGAACAACATCTCCTTCCTACAATGATTTCTGATATAGGTAGGGGTAGAATAGTCAAAGATGCAGAGGTGGAAAATATGATCAGAAAACAAGGAGGAAAGCAACCAGAAAGAATAAATGAGACTGGGGAATCAACGGAGATGGAGATATGCTGGTTTGGCAGACTTGGACAGATTCTGGAAGACTTTGGTACCATCACGTGGAGTTCAGATGGGATCTCATAGCAAGCAGTAGCTGTCATTGGCGAGGTGACTGGAGTAGAGCACAAAGAGATTGAAAGCAGGAGGACCAATTGTAGGTCACTGCAATCGCAGGGCACGAAATGATCTGAGAATAAAGCACTCAGGTTGGGAGTAAAGAGAAAAGAAGAAATTTCAAGGCATAAAGAAAGACTGAAGTCTGTGCCTAAGATGTAAAAGATACAATATTCCTGACCTTAGAGGCTCATTTGATTAAAAATACTTGTTTGTCACAAAATAAGTACAGCTGTAAGTAGGCCAATGCATATGGATAGATGGGAAATTCCAGGTGTTATGACTTTATCCAATTAAAATGAAAATAGTATTCTCAATTGGTTTCATTCTTTTGCAAGTGAGTAGAGGAATATTTTGTAAAATAAAATCACTCAAAGATAAATAAACTGGTTCTTTTTTTCTTTTATTTTTAGTACTAGGGATTGAAACCAGAGGCACTCTTATCACTGTACTACATCCCAGACTTTTTTGTTTTTTTCCTTTTGAGACAGGGTCTCTCTGAGTTGATGAGGCTTGACTTGAAATTGTGATCCTCCTGCCTCAGCCTTCTGAGTAACTGGGATAACAGGTGTGCACTGTAGATAAGCTGGTTCGGATCCATCTATAGGTTCCATCCAGTGACACAACTGTATTTCACTGCTGAATCAATGCAGAGGCTGTCCAAGGAAAAACATCTAAGACTTTGGAATATTGATCTATCTAGCAGAAGTGCCAAGAGTGAGGAAATATCTCTAACAAGTCCCACTCTCAAGCCACCAGTTTCTGTCCTAATTCCCAGACTAGTCAAGGTATTTTGAATTACAGAAATCATTCCTCCTTTTTGAGTGTCTATTATGTCCAAGTCCAAAACCA